>NC_071988.2:168490000-169832500 GCF_028885655.2 Pongo abelii | reverse complement strand
GAAGTGCAGTGGCGGGTTCATGCCATTCTCCTGCCTCAGCCTCCCCAGTAGCTGGGGCTACAGGCGCCCACCACCACGCCTGGCTAATTTTTTGTATTTTTAGTAGAGACAGCGTTTCACCGTGTTAGCCAGGATGGTCTCGATCTCCTGCCCTCGTGATCTACCTGCCCTAGCCTCCCAAAGTGCTGGGATTACAGGCATAACTTTTCCTAGAAAGAAAAAATAAGCCATGGACCTCTTCATTCTCCAAAAGGAAATGTGTGAATTTTAGTCACAATGAAGAACACATCCCTTGAAGGCAGGTATATGTATTTATCAGAATCATCTGAAACCTTTTCCAAGTACACATGTTTACAGGAATGGCTTACATATTTTAAGAGAGAATCCAATATTTTCTTTCTTCCATTTCCATTTCAGCTCTAATAAAAATAAAATGCCTAAAGTAAATCCATGTTTTGAAAGTGGTCAGTGGTGGCACTTTAGGACAGGTTGCACTGAAGGTGGGGGGCGGATTAGTATCAGCCTTCATACTGAATTATTGTTTCTAAAATTTATAGGAACACTTTGCTTTTTTTTAATTGATAAACATTTTTTCCCAAATTACAATTTACTCATGTTACAAAGGTGATAATACACATTATATTCCTTGTAGAAATGTTGGCAAACACAAAACAGCTCTTTAAAGAAGGTTAAAAAAAAAAAACCAGACAGATACCCACAATCCCCTACACAGGAACATTTCTATAAAATTTTGATGACTATTCTTCAGGGTCTTTTTCTTAAAACATTTTGTCATTATAAGGAAGAAAACAGTCAATATATTTAATACAACTATATATGGACCTCAGGTTCCTAGAATTTATTCAGCCCCTGGTTATACATGAGACGTGGCCTCTGCAATATATGGGTTGGTGCAAAAGTAACTGTGGTTTTTACAATTACTTTTACACCAACTTAATATATCTATTAAGACTAAAGTTTGGGGCAAGATTCAATTTCTAAACACATTAGGACACAGCTAAATTTTACCATCCAACTGAAATGTTTCTAAACAAGGGCTTAGAAAATCTGCAAGAATACATTTTAAAAACATTCCAAACAGCACACTGTTCCCACTCTCACTCCTGTCAACTTAAGTCTATGTGGAGGTCACACATACTGGTGCCAGGCACCAGCCTCTCCTTCAGTGTGAACTGCACTATTCAGTTTAAGAAGTCTTATGTATGACGACAAAGCATAATCTTTACCTCACTCCTGCACCTTAAAAGGTATAAAGGTTCCTGCTTAGATTCTTGGATGACCTATTGGTTTGGAACTCACTGCCTCTCAGACATAACAGCCATGTCCCAAAAGCACAGGGGGAGATTTCTCTCAGGGGGTATTACTTCGCCTAGGCCTTGGATCAGCTTTGACATAAATGTTTGCAATCATAATAAATGAGGTAAAGACACACTGTCGGGCGCATCCCCTTAAATGGAAGGAGAGAGAACAGCCAGGATAATAGCCATAGAACCACACACACAGGACACACACAGGAAGGTAGAATGCCTTCATCCGTATTACTGTTGACATGCTAATAATTGTTTGGCACTTTCATCAGTAAGACATGGCCCCCCTGTCAAATTGGGTCATGCATGCTTACCTTTGTCCAAGAAAGGATTTTAAGAACCCAGCACTATCTGTTATTCTTACGTGTTTAGTTACTGGGGGATTAGCACATAGATTTTTATGTAATTCAAATCCCAACTAATAAACATAAAGGAGCCAACAATTAATGCTAAAACTAACTGGCTAAAGATGCCAAGGAACAAGATTCTTAAATATTCTCAGGGTATCTCCTGATGGATTACAGTTAATTCCAGAGAGAAAATGGCTATATTTACAATTAGGAAATAAAGCAGTCACTACCTGTGGCAATTTTAAAACATGGCCACAAATCCTTTGACACTCTTTCCGTCAAGAGGTGGAGTCTATCTCCCTGCCCCAGATTTCCCAAATCTACACAGGCTCCTGAGTGCTTCAATCGATAGCTGATGTGAAAGTGAACTATATATGACTTCTGAGGCTCAATCATGAAAGGCCCTACAGTCTCTAGCTTGTTTGCTGGAACACTCACTTTGAGCCCTTAAGCAGCCATGTCTGTGAGGAAGCTCAAGCTACATGAAGATGCCACATGTAGGTGCCATGCTCAACAGTCCCAGGGGAGCCCATCCTGTGAGTCAGCCCAGCCTAGGCACCAGATGTGAGTGCAGAAGCCTCCAGATGATTCCAGCCCACAGCTATTCAAAATTTCCCAGCTGAAGCTCCAGACATCAAGGAGCAGAGACAAGCTAAACTCGCCCTGCCCTGCCTGAATTTGTCTCTATAATCATGAAAATAACAAGATTGTTTCAAAACACTAAATTTTGGGGTGATTTGCTATGCTCTGATAAATAACCAGAGTAACACCCAACCAAGGGATCAAAGTAAATTTCACCAATAATGGAACAAACTGATGTCATGTGCCTCTTGTTGTGATGCACTTAGAACAATCAGCATCATCTATGTACCTCCCAAAAATATGTAACTTGAATCTAATTGTGAAGAGTCAAAGTAATGATCATTTTATAAAACAATTGTCCTGTACACTTCAGAAGTGCCAATGTCATGAAAGACTAAGTCTGAGAAACTATTCTAAGTTAAAGGAGACTAAGGAGGCATGGCAATTATTAAATATAATGTATGATCCTGGATTGGGGCAATTTTTCTATTAAAAATGTCATTTGACGATGGGGAAGTATAAATATGGACTACCATTAGAGCAGTACATCTCAAACATTTACACACACACAAATCACCTGGTGTTCTTATTCAAATGCAGATTCTGATTCAGCCCAATAGTCTTCAATTCTAACAAATTCCCGGTTAATGCCAATGTGTTGGACTACGGGCCACACTTAGAGTCACGATATATAGATAACAGTATTGTGACCATGTCAAATTTCCTGAATTTGTCCTTGTTTTTAGGAGACACATATTCAAATATTTAGGGATGAAGGGTTATGATATAAAGGAACTTAGTCTCAAATTATTCAACAAAAATAGCAGTAACAGAATTATACTATATAGGGTATACAATGTTTATTTTAAACATTCTTGCAACCTTTCTGTGGGCCTAAAATTTTTCAACAAAAAAAAGGGTATGAAAGATAATATGATCAACCCTGCAAGGTTGATAGTTTTATTCCAATGATATAGATGAAAAAACCAATGGTTAAAGGGATTAAACACTGGTACACAATATCACTAATAAAGGGACACAAGATCATAATGTTCATTGCTATTTAAATGCACTGTGGTCTTGAGAGAGTAACTTAACTTCTCTATAGCTCAGTCTCCTGATCCAGCTAAAAGGGTTGCACCAGACCAGAGGTATCTGGAATCTCCAACATCATGTTATTAACACAGGTGTACCATTTAATCACTATATTCCTCACCTACTTCATCCATAGGGCAGAACTTCATTCTCCCTCCAACTTCATGACCAAAAAAAAGGTGGGGGGGGAGGTGAGGGAATGGAAAACATAACTAAAAACTGTATACTTAAACTAAGACCAAAACACAGACATCTATTAAGTTTTGATTAGTTAACTATAGGAAATTTAATTTCAAAAATTAAAAATGTTGGGGAATCAAGGTATATATTCACTCTAAGGAATAGCACTGTTCCTTATTCAGATACCAGAAACTGAGGTTTCACAAAAGCAGCCTTCACAACGTTCTGAATAAAGTCACCTATGCTTCCAACACTTGAGGTCCCAAAAGGAAACTCGGCTCAAAGGGCCAAAAGCAATTTCAAACATTCATTCCTAACTGCAACAAAAAATTATGCACAAAGTGAGGAGAGGAAATTGAAGCTGAGTTAGTCCATCTGACTAGATGGAGATCCCAAATTAGGCTCTGGATTGATTACTTAAAAAATGGTGACCATCTGGAAATGTAGAAAAAGATAACCAGAAACTATTACAGGTTCACTAGAAACATGTGAATTAATTTCTTTCAGTACAGGGCTTCCAGACTGGGAAACATCAAAATTCTGTACATCTACATTCTAACAAGGCCTTTAAAATTGTTAACACATTATATCCTTGCACATAAAATGAAGAAATATAGCCTAGATCAGAGGATCTTAACATTTTTTACCTCAAGACTTCTTTATACTCTTATAAATTATTGAGGATCTCGGCCAGGCGTGGCACCTCATGGCTATAATCCCAGCACTTTGGGAAGCCAAGGTGGGCAGATCACTTGAGGTCAGGAGTTGGAGATCAGACTGGCCAACATGGTGAAACCCTGTCTCTACTAAAAATACAAAAATTAGCCGAGCATGGTGGTGTGCACCTGTAATCCCAGCTACATGGGAGGCTGAGGCAGAAGAATCGCTTGAACCTGGGAGGCCAGAGGTTGCAGTGGGCCTATATTACGCCACTGCACTCCAGCTGAGCGACAAAGTGAGACTCCATCTCAAAAAAAAAAAAAAAAAAAAAAAAAAAGAAAGAAAGAAGAGAAGAGAAGTATTGAGGATCTCAAATAATTTTTTTGTGTTTTTTTCCCCCAAAGAACTTTTGATCATGTGGATTATCTGTTGATCTTGACAGTAAAAAAATTAAAAACTTTTAAATATATATATTAATACTAAGCCATTACACATTAACATAATGATTTTTCCAAAACAAAAATAATTTAGTGAGAAGAAGGGCATTGTATCACATTTTGCAAATCTCCTTAATGTCTGACTTAACAGTAGACAGCCGGATTCTCTATCTCCTTCTGCATTCAATGTCTTAATATCACAGGTCACACTGCCTCTGGAAAACACCACCCTACAATCGTAAAGAATGAGTGAAAAGGGCAATTATCAGAAAAATAGCTCTCACCTCACAGATCCCTGAAAAGGTCTCAGGTGACCCCAGTTCACACTTTGAGAATCCAGTCTTACATGCTGCTATAGTACGTCTGATTAACAAGATTAAAAACATCATACCCAACAGACAGTTAGTAGAACTACGTTAATCTGCTGAGGGCTTCTCAATCTCAACACTATTAGCATTTGGGGCCTGCTAAGTCGTTGTTGTAGAGGAATTGTCCTGTGCGCCGTAAGATGTTCAACACCACTCCAGCCTCTACCCACTAGATACACACCAGGAGTACCACCGCCCCCAGTGGGGATCACCAAAACTGTCTCTAGACACTACCAAAGTCCCCTTCAGGCCAAAATTGCTTGAGGTTGAGATCCACCACTTTAAACCTACAAAAATATTTCTAATAGCATGTGTCAGAGCTCTAATTCAGTAACTGTTAGCACCGGCTTTGTTTTCATCAGCAGAGGACATGAAACTGGGAGAGATACTGAATAATTTCCTGAGCAACAAGTGCATCCAAGATGCTTTCAGCAGGTTGGAAACAAAGAGACCAGTAATACTAGATTCAACAGAAAAAGCTATCAAGCAGTTCCTACGTTTTAAAAAGCAGCTGCACAAGACCAGCAATGGAGACTGTGTACCTCAGGAGGAGCAATGCAAAAGGTCAACATAAACAGGAAACCGAGGATGAGGCCACCACAGGCCATGACTGCAAGTTGATAACCTTTTAGACAGGATTAACAAACACAGGGCACATCCAGAAGGAGGAAGATGCTAACCCCAACTGCAGTCCTGATTGACTGGGACACTCTAGGTCATTACATTTCAGTTCTGCAGTAAGAGAATCACTGAGAAACGAAGTGTCTCCAAAGAATGTGACCGGGAACATTCAAAGCTAAGTCATGCAACTGAAGGAACTAGAAAGAAACCCAGCAAGCCACAGTATCAATTTTTAAGTTCCAAAAGCATATCAAGTGGAAGAGGAATAACCTTGTAAACCTTGTCTTTGGCCCCAGAGGTTAAAACTGGGAATTTAGGTTGAGAAGAAAGTATATCTCAGCTTAATGTAAGGAGGGGAAAAGCCTTCCGAAACGCTCAAGTTACACAATGGTTGAGCAGGTTAACTTGGGAGACAGTAAGTTCTGTGTCAGCAAAGTTTTACAAGGTTAAGACCGGAAGCTTTCCAAAGAGGTTCACACACCACACGCAGGGCTTGAATAGCTGACTCATGAATCGCTGAAAAAGAAGATACATACCCATCCCCAGAAGATATCCTCATCGAGCTACGTGAGCCAAGTGACTCATACTTCTCGCTACTGAGCAATCCTGTCAAGCTGACCTGTCACACTCTTCTTCCTCCATCCCTGATAAACACTCCCTGTACCATGCTGGAATCTGAGCTTCCTTCCTTCCCTGATGACATCCACAGAGTAACCATGTGAATATGCCAATGGGGTTGCCCTGATCATTTCAGGGAGGACCTGTAACAGTCATCTTGTCTCATCTTAACATTCCTTTTATTCCGATTTTCTCTTTCCGAAAGAAAAGCGTGTCAGATAGTAAGTACACAAAAAAGGTTAATAAACTGTAACCATTTCATAAACATATGCATTAAAGTCATTCTTATTTAGCTCTCTAAACAGTAACCCTTTTCTTCTACAGAGAGAAATTTTTGTCCAAGAACACGATGATTAACCTCCTTGAAGTGTACTAAGTCCCACCGCACCTATAGGCAACTTCGTCTAATTTTTCTACATCCTATTACGCAAAAATATGTAAATCAAGAAAAGCTATCCAGGTAGTATAGTACTACCAAGTGCTGTTCAGAAAAAGGCCACAAAGGTCCACTGATAAGCAAAGCATGTGTGCTGGGGAGGGCTGACGGGGAGGAAGGGAAGGGTGCATGGAAATCTTAGCCATGGAGCTGACTCTCCCAAATGCTGTTGATAGGGTGAGACAATATGAAGAGAGGATAACTAATCACCTGGCAGATTCTCACTGCATTTTCGCTGTCAGTTTTTTTCATCATACGAAAAGATGCAAATAACATGGTTATTCTTCTTTAAACACATAATCTTTTTAAAATGTTCCCTTTTTTCCCCTTAAAAGTACTCTCCTCTGGAAGTCAATAGGAAGTAAGTCAACAGGCAAATCAAATTCACAAAACCAAAATTCATTTTCAGTGAAACTGTGGGACATAGCTTCTGTATGTTGATGAAAGAGCTCTCTAATGCTCCACAGTGGCAGACCACCACCATTTTATTATGCTCGGAAGATTCTGGCTTGGGAATGTGGGCATGGCACAGCAACAATGATCAGACTCTGCTGAGGTCAGGCAAAAGACTGGAAATAGCTGGAACAGGCTGACAAGGGTCATACATTTGACGTTCCCACCATTTTGGTTGTCAGCTGGGTGCCTCCGTTTTCCCCGCGTCATGTCTGCTAAGGTCTGGAATGACCAAGAGGTTTTTTCACATGTCCAGTGCCTGGATAGGAAAGCTGGAACAGCTAGGGCGGGCCGGGCATCTCTCCCCGTCTCTGTAGCCCCTCTACACGGCAAGCATGGGCTTCCTCAACGCTTGGCAGGCCCAGGGTGGCTGAACTTTTAACACAGCAGCTGGCTTCCTCCAGAAAAGAACGTTCCAGGAGGAAAGAAGTGGCAGCTGCCAGTGTTCGGGTCTTAATTAAGAGTCACTCCCGCCATAGTACAATCATCAAAACAGTCTCAAGTTCCACCCAGGTTTAAGGGAAAGAGATACTTAGACCCCCATATCTCTACAGAAGGAGTGTGAAAGAAATTTGTGGCTACTTTTAATTTGCACTAAGAGATACATATATTTCTTTCACCTAATATTGTGTAATGAGACGGTAATTTGCATGAGTAAAATAACCATTGCCAAAGTAACTTCAACATGTAAATGCTTCACAATTAACATAACACATTAAATAGATCATACACATGTAAATACTTCTCTCATTGCTTCACGTTTTTGTCATCGAAGGACAAGACACAAGAACCTCAATCATGAAAGAGAAAGGACATAAGAATTTAAGGTGTACAAACTCAAAGAAGAATCAGATTCACTGTTTAAAGTTTCTTCAAATTAAAACTTGGTCCCTCCAGCAACTTCTAGTGTTACCCAACAGATTAGTCAAATTGACATATTTCTACACTCTGAGATACAGAACTAGAATATTTGTTTTTTAATTAATATACATTTTAATAGCCATTTAGTTGGCTTTTTAGTCAAAGAAGAAAACCACAAAAGGGCCATAATAATTGATAATACTAATACATACAGAATATTGTAAAATTCACTACTCAAGCCTTCCTTCTCCCATATATTTCTATATGTGTTTTTTTTAAATAGAGATGGGGTCTCGCTATGTTGCCCAGGGTGGTCTCAAACTCCTGGGCTCAAGTGGTCCTCCTGCCTCAAGCCCTCAAAGTGCTCAGATTGCAGGCATGAGCCAGCACACCCAGCTTATATATGTATGCGAATACACAAGGGATCCTAGTAGATATGGTTCCACACTTAAATATTTATTATTTATTCACACACTAACTGAATGCCTAATATGGGACATGCAGCATTACAGACACTGGGAATAAACAAATAAGTGCAAAGACCCTGAGGCATAAATGTGCCTGGCATGTTCCAGGAATACCAAATAGGCCAGTGTGCCTGGAGTGTAATAAGTGAGGGTATGAAGAGCAAGTTGGATCAGCAAGTGGCATGAGATTCTTTTTTTAATTTAATGCAGAGTGAGACAGGATACCAGTGTCTTGGAGATGGTTCCATTTTTCAGTGTATTAGTTTTCTATTGCTGTGCAACAAATTAGCATAATCTCAGCAGCTGAAAACAAAATGCTTACTCTTATTATATTTTCTGACTCATGCTTTATATAAGGAAGCTATCAATGATCTCAAAGTTCCCATGGGTCCAGAGGCTAAGCACAGCTAAACTGTGTCTTCTGCTCTGGAGGTCCTCAGCCCACAAAGCTATAATTAAGGTGTCAGCCAAGCTGTATTCTGGACGCTGGACTGGTGATCAATCTGCTTCCAAGCTCATTCAGGTTGTTGGCAGAATTCATTTCCTTGCAGTTGCAGGACTAAAGGCCATGGCTTTTGCTGACTATGGACTGGAGGCTGCCTCAGCTCCTAGAGGATGCCTGCGGTTTCCTGCCACGTGGCCCTCTCCATAGACAGTTCATGTGGTTGATTACTTCCAAGCAAATGGAAGAATTTCTCTCTCTGGTCTAAGACAATCTTATATAATAAAAGATTTACATCTGCTGTATTCTACTGGGTAGAATCAAGTTACAGGTACTTGCACACAAGGGCCTGGGTCACTGGAGGTCATCTTAGGGTGAGTCTGCCACAATCACTATCACTATTTAAATCTATTCATTCTTCTCAAAAGGCTACAGAATGTTTCTTCCACCTGTTGAAGACTATTTGTTTCCGACTTTTGCCTTAAAAGACAATGTGGCAGTGAAGGTGCTTTGCATTTTTGCAAAATTTTGAGAGAATATCTGTAGAGTATTTGATAGCAGAGAGAGAGCCTTCGAAGCCTAAGTCAACTTTTGATTTTTGAGACAGGGTCATGCTATGTTGTTCAGACTGGATTCAGACTCCTGGGCTCCTCCAGCCTCAGTCTCCTGAGTAGCTGGAATTACAGGCATGCACCACTGGACCTGGCTCTAAGTGCATTTCAAGCTTTGATAGACACTGCCAAAACCTCTCAGAAAGGATGTTCCAGTTCACACCCCCACCGGCAGTACAGAAAACCACATAGTTCCTCCCCTCCAGGATATTTCTCTCACGTCTCTTAGCAGAATTTTGCAGCTTTCTTCACATAGGTGTTCTTCACTTGCTGATTTAGGCTTACACTCAGATAAAAGACACTGTTGGGCAAATAGGATAAAGAGTCAAGACCCCTCAGTGTGCTGTATTCAGGAGACCCATCTCACATGCAGAGACACACACAGGCTCAAAATAAAGGGATGGAGGAAGATATGCCAAGCAAACAGAAAACAAAAAAAAGCAGGGGTTGCAATCCTAGTCTCTGATAAAAAAGACTTTAAACCAACAAAGATCAAGAGACAAAGAAGGCCATTACATAATGGTAAAGGGATCAATTCAACAAGAAGAGCTAACTATCCTAAATATATATGCACCCAATACAGGCGCACCCAGATTCATAAAGCAAGTCCTTAGAGACCTACAAAGAGACTTAAGACTCCCACACAATAATAATGGGAGACTTTAACACCCCACTGTCAACATTAGACAGATCAATGAGACAGAAAGTTAAGGATATCCAGGAATTGAACTCAGCTCTGCACCAAGCAGACCTAATAGACATCCACAGAACTCTCTACCCCAAATCAACAGAATATAAATTCTCAGCACCACATCACACTTCCTCCAAAATTGACCACATAGTTGGAAGTAAAGCAATCCTCAGCAAAAGTAAAGAACAGAAATTGTAACAAACTGTCTCTCAGACCACAGTGCAAGCAAACTAGAACTCAGGATTAAGAAACTCACTCAAAACCGATCAACCACATGGAAACTGAACAACCTGCTCCTGAATGACTACTGGGTACATAACAAAATGAAGGCAGAAATAAAGATGTTCTTTGAAACCAACGAGAACCAAGACACAACATACCAGAATCTCTGGGACACATTCAAAGCAGTGTGTAGAGGGAAATTTATAGCACTAAATGCCCACAAGAGAAAGCAGGAAAGATCTCAAATTGACACCCTAACATCACAATTAAAAGAACTAGAGAAGCAAGAGCAAACACACTCAAAAGCTAGCAGAAGGCAAGAAATAACTAAGATCAGAGCAGAACTGAAGGAGATAGAGACACAAAAAATCCTTCAAAACAATCAGTGAATCCAGGAGCTGGTTTTTTGAAAAGATCAACAAAATTGATAGACTGTTAGCAAGACTAATAAAGAAGAAAAGAGAGAAGAATCAAATAGACGCAATAAAAAATGATAAGGGGTTATCACCACCGATCCCACAGAAATACAAACTACCATCAGAGAATACTATAAACACATCTGTGCAAATAAACTAGAAAATCTAGAAGAAATGGATAAATTCCTCAACACATACACCCTCCCAAGACTAAACCAGGAAGAAGTTGAATCCCTGAATAGACCAATAACAGGATCTGAAATTGAGGCAATAATTAATAGCCTACTAAACAAAAAAAGTCCAGGACCAGATGGATTCTCAGCTGAATTCTACCAGAGTACAGGAGGAGCTGGTACCACTCCTTCTGAAATTATTCCAATCAACAGAAAAAGAGGGAATCCTCCCTAACTCATTTTATGAGGCCAGCATCATCTTGATACCAAAGCCTGGCAGAGACAAAACAAAAAAAGAGAATTTTAGACCAATATCCTTGATGAACATCGATGCAAAAATCTTCAATAAAATACTGGCAAACCAAATCCAGCAGCAAATCAAAAAGCTTATCCACCATGATCAAGTGGGCTTCATCCCTGGGATGCAAGGCTGCTTCAACATATGCAAATCAATAAACTTATTCCACCATATAAACAGAACCAAAGACAAAAACCACATGATTATCTCAATAGATGCAGAAAAGGCCTTTGACAAAATTCAACAACCCTTCATGCTAAAAACTCTCAATAAATTAGGTATTCATGGGATGTATCTCAAAATAATAAGAGCTATTTATGATAAACCCACAGCCAATATCATACTGAATGGGCAAAAACTGGAAGCACTCCCTTTGAAAACTGGCACAAAACAGGGATGCCCTCTCTCACCACTCCTATTCAACATAGTGTTGGAAGTTCTGGCCAGGGCAATCAGGCAGGAGAAAGAAATAAAGGGTATTCAATTAGGAAAAGAGGAAGTCAAATTGTCCCTGTTTGCAGATGACATGACTGTATATTTAGAAAACCCCATCATCTCAGCCCAAAATCACCTTAAACTGGTAAGCAACTTCAGCAAAGTCGAAGGATACAAAATCAATGTGCAAAAATCACAAGCATTCTTATACACCAATAACAGACAAACAGAGAGCCAAATCATGAGTGAACTCCCATTCACAATTGCTTCAAAGAGAATGAAATACCTAGAAATCCAACTTACAAGGGATGTGAAGGACCTCTTCAAGGACAACTACAAACCACTGCTCAATGAAATAAAAGAGGATACAAACAAATAGAAGAACATTCCATGTTCATGGATAGGAAGAATCAATATCACAAAAATGGCCATACTGCCCAAGGTAATTTGTAGATTCAATGCCATCCCCACCAAGCTACCAATGACTTTCTTCATAGAATTGGAAAAAACTACTTTAAAGTTCTTATGGAACCAAAAAAGGGCCCGCATTGCCAAGACAATCCTAAGTCAAGAGAACAAAGCTGGAGGCATCACGCTACCTGACTTCAAACTATACTACAAGGCTATAGTAAACAAAACAGCATGGTACTGGTACCAAAACAGAGATATAGACAAATGGAACAGAACAGAGCCCTCAAAAATAATACCACACATCTACAACCATCTGATCTTTGACAAACCTGACAAAAACAGGAAATGGGGAAAGGATTCCTTATTCAATAAATGGTGCTGGGAAAACTGGCTAGCGTAGGAAGCTGAAACTGGATCCCTTCCTTACACCTTATACAAAAATTAATTCAAGATGGATTAAAGACTTACATGTTAGACCTACATTAGAAGAAAACCTAGGCAATACCATTCAGGACATAGGCATGGGCAAGGACTTCATGTCTAAAACACCAAAAGCAATGGCAACAAAAGCCAAAATTTACAGATGGGATCTAATTAAACTAAAGAGCTTCTGCACAGCAAAAGAAAATACCCTCAGAGTGAACAGGCAACCTAAAGAATGGCAGAAAATTTTTGCAATCTACTCATCTGACAAAGGGCTAATACCCAGAATCACAAAGAACTCAAACAAATTTACAAGAAAAAAACAAACCCATCACAAAGTGGGCGAAGGATATGAACAGACACTTCTCAAAAGAAGACATTTATGCAGCCAAAAGACACATGAAAAAAATGCTCATCATCACTGGCCATCAGAGAAATGCAAATCAAAACCACAATGAGACATCATCTCACACCAGTTAGAATGGCGATCATTAAAAAGTCAGGAAACAACAGGTGCTGGAGAGAAGGTGGAGAAATAGGAACACTTTTACACTGTTGGTGGGATGATAAACTAGTTCAACCATTGTGGAACACAGTGTGGCAATTTCTCAAGGATCTAGAACTAGAAATACCGTATGACCCAGCCATCTCATTACTGGGTATGTACCCAAAGGATTATAAAGCATGCTGCTATAAAGACACATGCACACTATGTTTATTGCAGCACTATTCACAATAGCAAAGACTTGGAACCAACCCAAATGTCCATCAATGATAGACTGGATTAAGAAAATGTGGCACATATGCACCATGGAATACTATGCAGTATAAAAGAATATGCAGAATACTATGCATAAAAAAGGATGAGTTCATGTCCCTTGTAGGGACATGGATGAACCTGGAAACCATCCTTCTTAGCAAACTATTGCAAAGACAAAAAAAAAAACCAAACACCACACGTTCTCCTTCATAGGTGGGAATTGAACAATGAGAACACGTGGACACAGGAAGGGGAACATTACACACTGGGGCCTGTCATGGGGCGGGGAGAGGGGGAGGGATAGCATTAGGAGATATACCTAATGTAAATGACGAGTTAATAGGTGCAGCACACCAACATGGTGCATGTATACATATGCAACAAACCTGCACATTGTGCACATGTACCCTAAAAAGTATAATTAAAAAAAAAAAAAGAATCCACGAAATTAAAAAAAAAAAAAAAACACTGTTAATAGGAGCTATTTTTCCCACTGTATTTTCTGATTCTTGTAGTAAGGAAGCTATCCATTCTGGTAATTCCTTTTAATACCCCATCATGTTGTAAACAGTCGGGGGGAGCGGTCCTTGCCCCGGAGCTCCCAAGATGGTGACCAGCCGCTTCCAAAATGGTGGCAAGCCTGGTGTTCTCTGACCTGGGGTTCTTGGCCTCACGGATTCCAAGGAATGGAATCTTGGGCCATGCGGTCAGTGTTATAGCTCTATTAGAAGCTGTGGGTCACGGAAGAGAACCGTGGAACCCAGTGACTAGTGTTCAGCTCGATTACGACGACCGTGGGCACTTAGCTGTGCAGGAACAATGGCAAGCCTTTAACCTGATCCGGAGCGGCAATGGGTACCTCACTGGATCAAGAGCACAGCAGACACCCTGCCGGATCTGGAGGGATGGAAGTAGTGGTGGGGCTGCAATGGCAGCAAACAGCAGTGGTGGACGGCGAGCAAAAGCTCAGTTTGAGCCGTAACAAACACGGACCAGAAAAGTGTGCAGCTGCAAGATTTAACAGAGTGAAAACAGAGCTCACAAAGGGAGCGGACCCAAAGAAGGTAGCCATTGATGGCTCAAATGCCTGAGTTTACATCCCAATCACTGTCCCTCCTGCTGTGCTCTCAGGCGATAGATGATTGGCTATTTATTTACCTCCTGTTTTTGCCTAATTAGCACTTTAGTGAGCTCTCTTTACTACCTGATTGGTCAGGTGTGAGCTAAGTTGCAAGCCCCGTGTTTACAGGTCAATGCCCTCACCTTCCCAGCTAGGCTTAGGGATTCTTAGTCGGCCTAGGAAATCCAGCTAGTCCTGTCTCTCAATGTTAGCATAACAGTTCTTCCATTTGTTTTCCAGGGCTCTCCATGTACACAATCACATCTGTGGATAGTGCAAAATTTTCCCCTTCCAGGTTTTAAATACCACCTCGTTTCCCTCCTTTCTCTTTTCTTGTCTAGTTCTTCCAGGGCAATAGTTAATTAGAAATAGTAAGTCATGTTGTCAATATTATAAACATTTCGACAATTAAACAGAATACTAAATTAAGGGCTAAAATACAAATTTTAAGATATATTTAGGAAGTAGCTACAATTTCTGTTTCATTGAAGTACAGTATCACAAATTAACGTAAATTTTCTCAAATGCTTTTAGGAATCTGCTGACTTTCTCCTTTCACTTAATAATAGGATATATTAATGTATTTTCAAATACTGAGCCATGCTTGTGGCTCAATATCATCCCCTTTCAGGGATGAAAACAACCTAAACTGAAATGTTATAAAGTATTGATTCTATTTGCTGATATATTATTTAAGAGCTCTATATAATATTGGTAAGTAAAACTGATCTACAACTTTATCTTTCACAGACTTGGCATTAGTGCCCTGCTGACGTCACAAAAAGAATTTGCAGTTTTCCTTCACTATGGTGTAGACCAGTTTCAATATCCAAAGATTTAACTGTTTCTTCCAAGCTTTAAAGCATTCAGCAGTGAAAATATCTGACTCTGGTGCTTTTTGGGGAACAGATGATTGCTGTTTGAAAATTCTCTCAGTTTATTTCATTAACTTCATTCAGATTTTTAAAATTATATGCACTGTGTATCTATTATTTCCGTATTTGTTTTCATACACTTAAGCCCTCTCTCCCAATCCCTTTTCTTGACTAGCCCACAGTTTATCTATTTTATCCTCCCTAATCCTCCCCCGAAATTTAGGATTCATAAATGCTTTTTCTCTCTTTTCTAATTCATTAATTTCTGCTTTTATATGTGTTATTATCTTTTAATTTGGAGAGTAGGTGAATGCTTATTTCATTTTTTTCTGACTCAGTTATACAGTTACTTAAGGCTATAAACTTCTCTCAGAATGTAAGTTTTGCCCTGCCATTTTGGTTTTGATATGCTTGTTTTTGTAATATTTTTTCTAGATATTCTATAATTTTTAAGGTTTCTACTTCAATCCATGAAATATGAAAGTTTTTTAAATTCCTTATTACTGGGACTAATTTTTTTGCTCCTATTATTACTGTTGGTAATTCCTAAATTTGAGAACTATTATGGATGAGAAAAAAGTGATATTATTTCTGCCTTTTGAAATTTGGCATTTTCCTTTGTGGCCAGAAATTGATACTCAAGACTTATCAACCTCAGAATTAATCTTTCTTGAAATTTAGTGGATTCTCTGACCAGGTTAAGTGACTCAGAAAAAAAAAAATCTGTCGTTTTACCATTAAAATTATTTCTGTTCTACGTGCCTGGTTCTATACCTGTGTTGATGTCTTCTGATGGGCCATCTTTGTCCTCCACATCCAATGCTTTCTCCATCTTCTCTCATCTGTCTTTCTCCTTTCATTCACTGTGACTGTTTCATCAATGATCATTTTTTAACTTTTGATTCTACTCATTTCCATTTTTAAATTGTTCATTTGTTTTGAAATGTTGTTTTGGATGTCTGTTGTCTTAGCTCAGCAAGCTCCCTTAAAGAATCATATTTAGTCACTTTATTTTTGAATTCCCATTTTACTGAATAGTTCTATAGAGATTAATTTTAGTAAGTTCATTTCTTCTCTTTCTTAGATCAGTATTTCTTCCAAAATAGATTATTGATGTACAGTTTACATTTTTCCCTCCTGCTGCAATACGTTTGTAGATTCCACACTGGGTATTTTGGTTGGTTAATTTCAATTATACAAATGTTTTAAGTGGACAGCTTTGTTAACACTTTTTATTCACACCACTACACCAGGGGTGACAACTTCTTGAATCTCTTCCCATGTTTTGCATATCTGTGTTATTCTTCCATGCACTACAGTTTTGCCTGCTCAGTGTTCTGTCACATGAGAGAATGGTTATTAGTCGGCTGGGGCTGCTATGACAGAATACCACAGACAGGGTAACAACAGAAATGTACCTTCTCACACTTCTGGAGGCTGTGTCCAAGACCATGGTGCTGGCAGGGCTAGCTTCTCCTGAGGCCACCCTCCCTGGCTTGTGGATGGCTGCTTCTCCCTGTTCCCTCACAACATGGCCTTTGCTCTGTGCACGAGCCTCTTAAGGACACCAGGCCTATAGGGTTAGGACCGCACCTTCATGACCGCATTTCACCTAATTACTTCCTTCAAGACCCTACCTTCGAATACAGTTACAATGGTTAAAGTTAGGGCTTCAACATATGAATTTTGGCAGCGGTCACAGTTTAATCCATAACAAATGGGTACAGGGAGGATGAGGATTCAGCCAGGCATCTATGCAGCCTGGTCATTGCCCTCATTGCTGTGGTTTTGCTCACACACTTCAAGCTGTGTTCCCTCCCCTGACTGGGCTGTACACGATTCCAACAGAACCTCTGGTCCTCCAGTCACCCAGGGAGTCTCAGTCTCAGATGGCCAGTCTGGGCCAGTTTATCATCCACTTCCTAGCATTCTCAAGGCACAAGATGGACAGAGTATGAGATGGTCATGTTAAGACAATCACATTGGAAGTTATGAGGGTAGGAAACGAAACTTCCCCCTCTATCTCAGGGTTCATCTTTCCCACCTTCCTCTCCTGAGGCAATTCATTTTTTATTTAGTTTCCGTTTTGATGTTTTGTTTTCGACTGCCTTTCTGTTTATTGCTGGAGATGGCTAACACTGGGTGTTTATGATAGAGGTTCCCATAGGCCACATCCTAGCTATTCTCTCCTTTCTCTGAAAAGAGGAGGACAATCAGGAGGAGCCTGTACCTTTGTGGAAGTTGCAAGTCTTTACCCAAAGCTGCCCAAACCATCTCCTGCACCTACTTCTAAAGAAGAGCTTTTTGAGTATTTCACACATACAGGCCCCCTGTGGAAGGCCAAGTTGGGAGTATAAAAGAGATGGACCACCAGGCACAGTGGCTGACGCCTGTAATCCCAGCACTTTGGGAGGCCAAGGCGGGCGGATCACGAGGTCAGGAGATGGAGACCATCCTGGCTGACATGGTGAAACTCCATCTCTACTAACAATACAAAAAAATTAGTGGCATGGTGGCAGGCGCCTGTAGTCCCAGCTACTCGGGAGGCTGAGGCAGGAGAATGGCGTGAACCCAGGAGGCGAAACTTGCAGTGAGCAGAGATCGCGCCACTGCATTCCAGCCTGGGTGACAGAGCAAGACTCCGTCTTAAAAAAAAAAAAAAAAAAAAAAAAGAGATGGACCATGCAAATTTTTGGAAATTTTGTTTGCTGGTCTCTAGCCTTTGTCTCTGACTGATACCAGGTTATTATTTTTTCTTCTAACCTACTGGTGGTCTGTATTGTAAGGCTGACAAATCTGTCTTTATTCTGTCATCTTAAAACATGTTTGAGATATCTGTTTTAGATAATAATAAGTAGACAAGAAATAATGCTGGTAAATACATAAGGAAAACATAATATACGGTAACGTGGCAAGCTCTAACTTGATAAGCTTCCTTACTCCTCCCACACTCCACACTGTAAGTAGATCACATATTTTTATTACAGTATTTTAATATC
This sequence comes from Pongo abelii, assembly GCF_028885655.2. Classification (NCBI taxonomy): domain Eukaryota; kingdom Metazoa; phylum Chordata; class Mammalia; order Primates; family Hominidae; genus Pongo; species Pongo abelii. Next base: position 169,814,168 of record NC_071988.2, on the reverse strand, counting down.
ACCCTTGCTTTTTTCACCTAGAACCAGGGTTTCTAACCAGGTCTATTCATAGACTTTGGAGTTACTGTGTGCCCTTAAATCGTATATGAATGGTGTATACGAATTGGTATGTTTTCAGAAAGTGGATTATCTTTCATTAAATCCTCAAAAGGGTGTGAAACATAAAAACTGGTTATCACTGACCTAGAGGAATGAATGGGAAGGCTGCCAAGAATGGGTAGCAATGGAGAATGAAAAACAATTTATAACAGTTTGGATCTATCTCAATAATAAAATAAAGTAAAAGGGTTTTAAGTTACATAGAATGTGGATAAAAACACACAGACTTCCAAAAAAGTTACACTGTGGATCTGTCTGTGGCCCTAGAAACACAGTTCTGCAGGAACCACAGAATAATACGATTACACACAAGAAACAATTCTCATTTGGAGGACCTTTCCACGTCGATCCATCAATAAGTACAGCTTACTCTGTGCTTATTAGCACATTAAGCACAAATAACCTAATTCCTTCATTAAATTATGAAAATAATGACTAATCCTCTTCATGGTCATTTCCCCCCATTTCCACCTAAAATAAATGACATTCCAGAGAAATCAAGTATTTGAAGCCTTTCCTAGGAGAATGTTTCAACTTTTACTTATTGCTGGGGCAGAGAAAGACAATTGCCTAAGAATGCGATAGCCTACAAATAAATTCCATTTTCAATCTACGAATAAAGCAATGTTGATTCAGCAACAAATTAAAGAGTACAGGAGATGGATATTGAGAATAACATTGAGATTACGATCCACATTTTGAGTTTCTGATGTCAACTGTTTCTTTATATGAACATATACAGAATTAGTATCATTCACAAAGGATTATAAATCTTCCCCATAACCTATTAATCCAACTACTTTAGAGATTTACTTTGGCACAGGCTAAAATCTGTAGCCCATGTGCACTTTTGGTAATTAAGAATAAGTAATAATGATGACAAACACCACACCAGCTGTGCAAGGATTAACAAGAACTTTCTTATGCACACAGCCAGGCAACGGCATGTGTGGCTCAAGCAACTATATAAAGCTCATGACTTTATGAAATCAAATACAGGGATTTCCTTTCTTACTCCCACACATTCCAACAGAGACATACATAAGCACTTTTGTGCAATTTAAACTTGAAGCCATCCATGTAGTAATGTTGACTGAAACACTATGCATCATTTAAGCTCAAAAGGAAAAAAACACAGCCTTGTTTTTCTTGGGACAGTAGAAAGACCACAAGGAACTTTCTAACTGTGTGGCTTAGCTGCCCGAAATCCCTTTTGGAAGAAGTCAGGCTATAAATGAATAAAGCAAGCTGCGTGACCTTGGGCAAGTTAATTTCAGCTCTCCAAGCTTCATTTTCTTGCATTGATCTGTAAACAGCAGATACATCAATACTATCTATCCTTTCAGGGTTGGCTGTTGATTCATGGTTTGCATGAACTAGAGCTTGCCCATGTCTGAAACATCAGCTCCTCATTGAGCCTTTAACGCCTACCCTCTCCCCCAAGCAGACTAGAATGCTTAGGAAAAAGAGTTTTGTATTTCATAATTATATCCATTATATCCTCTGCAGGCCTACTACTGTGACTGGAATAGGTAAATCTTCTGAAGACACAACTATGTTGACTCACAAATAATGCTTAGTACACTAAGTCTTTAAATTGCAGAAATGGTGTTAACCTGGCTTTGAACAAAGCAAACGACAGGCTCCTTGCAGGTCCAAACTCAGACGATCTCCAGACCATGCTACTGGGTTTCTACTGTGTCACAGTTGCACAGCTGACTTTCTCACTAAATACTGGACTTCTAGAAAGCATGACATGCTTTTTTAATCTTTTGTACCTGTTCACATAGCAGCTTAATAAATGTTTGCTGAAGAAATTAATAATTGTATACAAGGATGCTAGCGACAAGTATCAGGTCATTTAACTATTGTTATGAATAATTTCAGATATAAATGCAAGGAAAAAGAATAATATAATGAACTCCTACATACATCATCACCTAGCCAAATCAATTACTAACTCATGACCAATCTTAGTTCATCTATATTCCCACTCCTAAAATTATTTTGAAGCAAATTCCAGGAGAGTACAGATCTTGAGAGCTTCCAGTGATTAGGTTTGACTCTGCTCTAGAATTCTAGATAAATGTATCTCTGTCACATAAAGAAAAACTTACAGAATACTGCATGACAATCAAAAGAATTCATCACTATCTGGTCAAGAAAGAACAAGATATAAACAAAAGCAGAAGCCAAACCCTGCTCCCAAATCATTATGAATTAGGTATGCATAGGTAAGATATTAGAAAGAAGGTAATTCTACAAATATCTGCATAAGAAGTAATGACTAATGACTAATAGTGTCCTGAAAGACAGAGGTGCCTTCTTCAATATGCCCTCCAATCAGTTTCTTTCTTTCTTCTTCATTCAGGCAGAAGGCTGAATACCAGAGCATCTCAAAACAATAAATGATGGGTGTCCTTCATTATTTAAGTAGAACGTCCTGTGGTACAAGCTCATACCTTCCATGGCCATCTTAAATGACCTGAAGATGGCTCATGGGAGGAGGAAAACGGCACTAATACTGGATGGCAGAAGGCTAGAAGTTGTTTTAAACCTTTTTATTAAAAGGCTTTTTTGCCCAGGTGCAGTGGCTCACGTCTGTAATCCCAGCACTCTGGGAGGCTGAGGCAGGTGGACTACCTGAGATCAGGAGTTCAAGACCAGCCTGGCCAACATGATGAAACCCTGTCTCTACTAAAAATACAAAAATTAGCTGGGTTTGGTGGTGGGCGCCTGTAATCCCAGCCTCTCAGGAAGCTGCTACAAGAGAATGGCTTGAACCCGGGAGGCAGAGGTTGCAGTAAGCGGAGATAGCACCACTGCACTCCACCCTGGGCAACAGAGCGAGACTCCATCACAAAAAAAATTAAATTTAAAAATACAAAATAAAACACTTTTTAGAGAAAAATCCAAAAGACAAATAGAGAGAGCAGATCTGTGAGGGGTGGTCAGTGTGACTCAGTGTGAAGGGGGAAGTCTGACCAGATGTAGAGGAGAGAACAGGACAAACGTGGCAACACCTGGATCCTCCAGAAAATGTGGGGACCGAAGAACAGCATGCAATCAGGCTTAGAGGTGGAAGGAGAAAGAAAGCTTACAGAGCTGATTCTGCCCTCCAGGGTCACTCTCAAAGAGAAATCAACCAACTGGAAAGCTAAAACAAGGAGCGCTTTTGAAGGACTTTTCATCCTGTGCCAAATTAATCCAGTGACATAAGACTGCATGGCTTGTAATTTCCTTAACCCATAATGACCACATTCTTCTGGATTTCCAGGTTCCACACTAAAGTTAATCCCTGCACTTTTTGAATGTGGCTGACAATTCGCACTTCACCTATAGAACTGGGAGACCCTGCCAAAGCAAAAGAGGAAAGGCTATGAATCTTTATGACAGAGAGCATCCTTGCAGGAGAACCAGAATGTCATCCTCTTCCCTGCTCCTAAGCTCCTCACTGCGGCAGTTAAAAGGTACTCAGCGTGCAGAAAGAGAGTAAACACAGCAGGCCTGAGCCTGCTATCCTTAGAAAGGCCTGCCTGCAAACTTGGACATGTTTTGGCATCTGGGAACTTGGCTGGTACACAGTTCTATAAACTGATATAAAACTTTCCCTAAATGGTTAGGGTGTATCCCATGTGCCCAAACTGTTTGTACAAAAATGTGCATGTGCAGGTGTCATGCTGAATACCTCCTTGCCTTCTGGGAGCCTGGAATTTTGGTACACACTAGGTAAAGCATGCACATGTGACTATCTCCCAACAAAAACCTTGGGCACTTAGTCTCTAATACCTAGGCTTTCTTGGATTGAAACATCATCCACTTGGGGCTGCATTTTTGTTGCTGGGGAAGAGTAAGCTCCGTAAGGCCCCTCCTGGGAAAAAACAGGAGGAAGCCGGGATGTGGATTTGGATTGCTGCAGATACCACCTGTGTCTTTTTCTCTTATGATCTGGCTGCATATTCTCACTACGGGGCTGCCTCCAATCTAACTGTGAGTGCAACTATGTGCAGAGTCTCACAGGTCCTTCCAGTAAATCTCCAGACAAAGACGTGGCCCTAAGGACCTCTAACATACCCAGAGAAGCAGGCCCTAGACCTAATGGAAAGACTTCTATTTGTTTTCTTTTCTTTTTTTTTTTTTTAGGTTCAGGGGTACACATGCAGGTTTGTTATACAGACAAATTGTGTGTCACGGGGGTTTGGTGTAAAGGTTATTTTGTCACCAAGGTGAAAAGCATAGTAAACAATACATAGTTTTTCTTGTTTTTCTGTTTTATTGAGACAGGGTCTCTCTCTGTCACTCAGGCTGCAGTGCATGCATGGTGTGATTATGGCTCACTGTAGCCTCGACCTCCTGGTCCCAAGCAATCCTGCCACCTCAGCCTCCCAAGTAGCTGCGACCACAGGTATGCACCACAACACCAGGCTCGTTTTTTTGTATTTTTGTAGAGACAGGGTTCCACCATGTTGCCCAGGCTCTAATAGGCAGTTTTTTGATCCTCATGCTCTGACCTCCCTCGTCCCTCGAGTAGACCCTGGTGTCTGGTGTTCCCTTTTTTGTGTCCCTATGTACTCAATGTTTGGCTCCTGTTTATAAGTAAGAACATGTGATAATTTTCTGTTCTTTTGTTAGTTCACTTAATAGACCTCCAGCTCCATCCATGTTGCTGCAAAGGACGTGATCTTATTCTTTTTAGTACTCCATGGTGTATATGTGCCACGTTTTCTTTATCTGGTCTTACCACTCATGGGCATTTGGATTGATTCCATTGAAAGACTCCTATTTGGAGGACCCTCTGTGGAGGCCCGCTTCATCAAGTAGCCATGTTGCCCACTCTGACTTTTAGTTATCTTGGAAACTGGAAGATTAATTGAAGTCTAGCAGAACTGGAACTGTCATTCCCCAGTGTGCCTGAGCTAAGACTGTTAGCCCTTAGTTTAGCCATTTTCTGGCTAACATTCATTCGTCAAAATGTTTAGTTAGGTAGGATGTTACTGTTTGCCATTCCAAAGATGCAGGAACTGAGATTCGTGCAAACGCTTACCTATTGGTTATCACTAACTAAATGCAGCATTTGTGCTTCTGAATGTTTTGAATTTGGGAGACATTCGTAAGAATTCAAATGAGATAATGAGGTTGCACCATGAAGACCTGACCTGAAGGACAGGGTGCCTTCTTCATCTGCCCTCCAATCAATTTCTTTCCTCTTCCTCATTCAGGCAGAAGGCTGAATATCAGGAGTATCCAAAACAATGGAAGGTGGGTATCTTACATTATTTAAGTAGAACGTCTTTTGGTATAGGCTCATACCTTCCATGGCCAAACTCAGGAATGATTATTTTAATAGGAGGTTTCCTTGGTGGCTGGCCCCAGGTGGGGAAAGGAACACAGTATCACTGACAGAATAAAGCATGAGTCTGAGGTGAGGGGCATCTTTACCTCCTCTCCTCTCAGTTCCTACACAGAAGCGTGGGGAAAAAGTCAACACTAAAAGGCCACAAAGGCTGACTCTGAAGAAATGTTCTAGACCCCAACTTTTCACGGATCATGCTGCAGCTCTTGGTTTCCCCATGGTTCTAGGTTTCTAACCTGAGAGGTCCCCAAAATTCCTGAAAGTGTATATACTTTTTGGTGTGTATATATATAAACATTCAATTTTCTGGCAACAGAACCCAAAGCTCTCATCACATTTTTAAAGTGGGTCTTAAGGTACTGAAGTTTCAGAGCTAGATGGAGGAAAAGGCTGTCAGATGGAGGAGGGAACTGTAAAATGCTACCTGACCAAACGAACGGCAGGCCAGAGGACCAGCCAGCCAGGAGATGTGGAAGAATGCAAGGCACAGAATAGAGACCAAGATCTCAGAAAACATGATCTAGTAAATGAAATTAGTGGAAGTTCAGAGGAAAGCTACTTCTGGTTTAAACTGTGAGCTGAGAAAACTGAAAAATAAAGTTAAACAAGTTTTAGCCATAAAATTATGGGAGTCAACCAATAGGCTCAGGTTTGAGTGGCTTCAAAGAGCCAGTTTCCACCTAAAACTATGTTGACCAGATACACACGTTCCATCTGTTTTCCTAAGGACTGGGCCTAAGAAGCAGCCAGCCTCAGGGACAGGCAGGAGACACCTGCAGTAAGGGAAATAAAAACTACAGAGTTAAACCAAACTCACTAAGTAAACTATGTATCTGTGAATTTATTGAACTGCAAGTGCCTCACACTCTGTATTTTCTCACACTGCAGGAGAGACGATTTGGTTGCAACCAAAACTTTGCCGAAGTGGCATAAGTAAAAATGGATTTATTAAAAGGAATCAGCAGGAAGTAGCAAGAGCTGGGACTCAAGACTGCCTTGGATTAGTAATGAGAGGCCAACAAGAGTCAAGGCAGCAAGTCTCCACTTCTCACCCACTCCTCTTCTCCCTCCTGAGGAGCTGCCAGGTTCTCTCCCCATCACTGCCTTTTCTCTGTTCTGCCTACACCTGACCCAGCACAGAGATGTCTTCAGCCCCAAAGCCCAGAGACAATCTCATAGTAACTGGCTCAGTCTCCCCAAATCCTAATTCTCAATTTCTAGCAGAGAGAATCTGTCTCAGCTCAGATCGCAGTCTGATAATTCATGTGCTTAGCTCTGTGTCAGCAGCAGACCCAGAGAAGACAGGCACCAAGCCTCACTAACATGGCAGGAGGGATTCATGTCCACAGTGAGCAGTTCTCAGTGCAGCTGGGCTGTCGCCTGAAGGAAATACTTGTACCAAATGATTACAGGGCACTACAGACTGAGGAGGGACCCAGAAAAAGGTAAAAAGAGGAAGTGGCTATGAGTTCAGAGTCTAGAAAAATACCCTTCTCCCAATCCTGCCGATCTAGAAGGAGCAAGAAATCATTCCAGAAAAATTTTTTTTAAAACTTCTCTGCAAGTATCCTAGTCTGATGTAAATGGCTATATGATTACAGAAGCTTCAACAGTGTATGTATTAATGTATACTTTATCATTCTTAATTACAATGATTTTGCTAAAAGCATGTAGCTTATTCTCAATACATTTGTTTACAGTTTAGAAAAGTTAGTTTTTCATATATTATGTGATACCACATGTTTATCTTTCCCCACTTAGTCTATCTGGTGTAATTTTAGATTTCTGAAAATATATTTGAGACATCAAAATATTCTATTTTCAGTGATTTAGTTCAATCTGCAATAATTCCGTATCTGCTGTTTCTGAGGATCAGTGTAGCCTATTAAAGAGTGACAATGAAGACAAAAGGTTTTTACCCTAAAGCCATTTCAAATGGAAGGAGCAGCAGCAGAGTCTAGGGCTTAAGAATCCACCTCCAAAGCCAGGCAGCCTGGGACTGAATCCCCACTTACCAGCTGTGTGAATTTGGGAAAATTCTTCACCTAAACTTCAGTTTCCTCGTTTGTAAAGCAGGGATGAAAGTAATGTCTACCTTTCAGAGTTGTTGAGCAGGATCTGAACCATGACGTTCTTTACAGAATATGAGCACTTAGTAAATGTGAGACATACTCTTATTCTGTATGAATTATATTGATGGTGACGAAGATGAGGAGGAAGATGGTAACCAGAGAGGCCTGACACTGTCTGAAGATCCTAGAGAGACTGTCTTGGCTGTGGGGTGTATGTCACCCTGGAGACAGCACACTAAAAGCAGTATGAGGAGAGGGCAGGTGACCAGGGGAGAGGAGTTTGCTTTCCTGTCATTACCCTCTAGCTGTAAAAATCAGTTAACCCCTTGATTTTCTCAAAAAGCAAACAAGCAATTGCAGTCACTTAATATTAACTGCATATATTTGTATATACTTCATCAGACAACAACAGTGGAAGAGCTAAGGGACAGGCTTTGGAAACAGAGTGGGCTCAAATCCCAGTTCGGCCATTTTCAGTTCTATAACCTCAAGCAAGTTAATGACCCTCCATGAGCTTCATGTGTCTCATTTGGAAATGGCAGTGAGAGGCATGGAGTAGCTCACTTCATCCCTGTAACCACTCCATCAGGGAGTAATTCCATTTTTCTTATTTCATAGATGAGGAAACTGATAATGAGGTTAAACAGGTCACTTAAGTCCCTCAAAAGTCACATGACTTTTTTTTTTCCCCCAAGATGGCAGATGAGAGGCTTTCTGCATACCTCAGCCACTTGGAAATAACAAAATAGTGCATAAAGATAAACTCTGTGAGCCTTAATTCAAAAAGGAAAACGAAAATCCGCTTCAATAGCAAAGGACACCCCAGACTCCAGAGAGGAGAAGGTGGGCAAACAGCCTCCATGATGGCATCTGGCTGGTAAAAGTGGGTGAAGCCTCAATACATAAGAGGCAGAGGACCTCCCTCTGTCACTTCCCTTACTGCTAGGGATCCGCGCAACCCAGGCTGAGGGAGAGCACTTTGTTTCTCTTGAGCCTTGGAGCAAACTTGGGGAGAAGCTTACAGACGCTGAGATGGACACACTGAGAAAAGCTGCATGTATTTTCTCAGAACCAGGAATGACAGGGGGATGCCATTTTTAATCCAGGCTCAAACAAGGCAGTCATTCTTCAGCAATTTGGCAGTGTGGCCATGCAGACAATTTGGTCTTGGATCAAATATTGCAGCATTTGCTCTGCAGCAGGGGAAAGGCCTCCACAGCCAAAACTGAGCAACAAATATAGAAAGTAACCCAACAGTAGGTACTAGAATTGTGCTCTCCCTCATCACAGGTCTGAAAGTAAGAGGAGAGTTGCTGCAGCCATGGTTTGTCTGGGCAATGAGGCTTGCAGACAGAGCCAGCTTGGTGACCTGGAACTGGTTTGCATATGTCCCTGCTGGGCGCCCAGCCTCCTCTCCTGAGGTTATGGTGCAGCAGGGCCTTCTACACTCCACCCCTAGGCAGATTTCCATGCATTCAGAGCACGTGCTCACCTGGATCAGTAGCCTGAGCCACCCATCTTTCCTGTGCAGAGACCGTGGTACAGTGAGGCCCTCTCTTCCCCACACCCAGGAGTATCTCCAGGCATTCAGAGCACCCACTTGCCTGGATCTGCAGCCAGAGCTACCCCTCCCTTCTTGTGCAGAGACTGTGGTGCAGCAGGGCCCTCTCTGCTCCATACCCAAGCAGATCTCCTGGCACCTGGAGGACCCACTCTCCTGGATGAGATTAGGCAGCTCCACTGCCTCATGCAGAGAACTTGAGGCCAGGTGAGGTTCCCAGCTCCACACCTAGGCACATCTCTATGTGCCTAGTAAGATGTGCCTAGCAGCCACCCATTGGACCACCCCCTCAAAGCTGATGCTCGGATCTGCCATTGGAGGACCTGTAGGTAGGCCTGCCTGGTCTGGCCTGCCCACCTTGAAGCCCTCCTCCAGGTTGGAGCAGGGTGCTCAAACCACTGTGCACCCCACAGATTGGCCCTGAGGCAACAGAGAGCTTCCCCAGTAAACAAGGATCAAGTTTCTACTCAACTGTATTGGCCACAGCTGGCTCTTAACTCAAAAGTCACTTCTTGGCCTGGAGGTTGAATGGCACAACACAATAAGAAATCAGACATAAGCACACAGCACTCAGGAACGAGGTAAGTTTCCTGAGACCACTGCCCCCTGGTCCTACAGGAGGCAGTGAGCCTGCTCACAAGCCACCACAAAAAGGCTATTTATAACCAAAGAACTCAAACAGACACCTTGCCAGTGAAACCAGCCAGATCTGGAGACCCAACTCTTGGTGTGGTCCTCCCACAAGGGAGGTGGGAACACAGCCTCCAAAGGCTACCGTGGGTTAAAGGAAACACGGGCATGGCATTAGCCGCTAAAGGTGGCACCACCACAGCCCTGGAAAGAACATGGAGAGGGGGTCATCTCATACTCCCATCCCCCCTCCTCAGTGTGCTGTGGCGGACTTGGCAGTGCGTCCTCCTATTGGGGCCTGGAGAGTCTGGGCTGAAAGAAACTGCTTCCTGGGGCTTCTCCAGTGGCTCCAGCCGCTGAACGCGAATGTGCACTGAGGGAGGGCGCTTTTCATGCTTCTCTGTTGCCTGCCTCTGCCCATTCCCCAGGCAGCTATTACTCTTATGCGCCATCTACTGGACTGCAGCTTAAACAACACCACCAAACAAAATTACATCCCTACAAGCAACAAAGGAGAAAGCCACTGCAGGAACCTATCTGCAACCAAGGAACTCATAAACAGCCTTGGAACTCTGAAAATACCCAGAAACGTAGCCAAAAAATCACACACAATATACACCACAGTAATAGCCCCAAGGGCAAAAAGAATAAAAAATCAAGAACTCTCATCCAAACAATAACAAAATCAAAAAAAAGAAAACATCAGTTCTTTCAAATGAGAAGAAACCAGCATAACAACTCCAGCAGTAGAAAAAGCCAGACTGTTTTGTCACCTTCAAAGGATCCCACTAGCTCCCCAGCAATGGATTCTAACCGGAATGAAATGTCTGAAATGACATATAAAGAATCCAGAATATGGATAGCAAAGAAATGCAACAAGATCAAAGAGAAAATTGAAATCCAAGACAAGAAACAACACAAAAACGACTCAAGATTCAAAAGATGACGTAGCTATGTTAAGAAGAAACCAAACAGAACTTCTAGAATTGAAAAATTCACTATAGGAATTTCAAAATACAGCTGGAAGTCTTAACGGCAGATGAGACCATGCAAAAGAAAGAATTTCAGAACTCAAAAATCAGTGCTTCAAATGAACCCAGTCAGACAAAAATTTTAAAAAAAAAAAGAATTTTAAAAAATGAACAGGCTGGGTGCAGTGGCTCACGCCTATAATCCCAGCACTTTGGGAGGAGGAGGCGGGCGGATCACGAGGTCAGGAGATGGAGACCATCCTGGCTAACACGGTGAAACTCCGTCTCTACTAAAATGACAGAGTGAGACTCCGCTTCAAAAAAAAAAAAGAACAAAGCAGCCAGGCACAGTGGCTCATGCCTGTAGTCCCAGCACTTTGGGAGGCCGAGGCGGGCGGATCTTTTGAGCCCAAGAGTTCAAGACAAGCCTAGGCAACATGGTGAGACCCCATCTCTACAAAAAAATGCAAAAACTTAGCAGCGCATGGTCATGCACACCTGGAGTCCAGCTACCAGGAAGACTGAGGCGGAAGAATCACCTGAACCCAGAAAGTCGAGGCTGCAATGAGCCGTGATTATACCACTGCACTCCAGCCTGGGCAAGAGTAAGACCCTGTCTCAAAAAAAGAAAAAAAAGAAACTAAGTAAGTATTTGAGAAATACGAGATTATGTAAAACAACCAAATGTATACCTTATTGGCATTCCTGAGAGAAAAGAAAATAAGCAACTTGGAAAACATATTTGGGGATAAAATTCAGGAAAACTTCCCCAATCTTGCTTGAGAGGTTAAAATGCAGATATAAGAAATCCAGGCTGGGTGTGGTGGCTCACACCTGTAATCCCAAAACTTTGGGACACCGAGACAGGAGGACTGCTTGAGCCAAGGAGTTCTAGACCAGCCTGGGCAACATAGGGAGACCCCATCTCAACACAAAATACCAAAAAAAAAAAAAAAAAAAAAAAAAAAAAAGATTTAGCTGGGTGTGGTGGCACATGCCTGTAGTTGCAGCTACAGTCTTAGGAAGCTGACATGGGAGGGTTGTCTGAGCCTGGGAGGAGGTCAAGGCTGCAGTGAGCTGTGATTGCACCACTGCACTCCAGCCTGGGCAACAGAGTGAGACCCTATCTCAAAAAGAATAAAAAAAAAAAAAAGAAAAAGAAACCCAGGGAACTCCTATGACATACAAGACGACCGAGTCCAAGGCACATAGTCATCAGACTTTCCAAGATCAACGCAAAAGAAAAAATCTTAAAGGTAGCTACAGAAAAGGATCATGTTACCTATAAAAAGAAACCCATCAGACTGACAGCTGACTTCACAGAAGAAACTTTATAAACCAGAAGAGACAGGGGGCTGAGGCACAAGGATCACTTGAGCCTGGGAAGTCAAAGCTGCAGTGACCCATACTCATACCACTGCACTTCCAGCATGGGTGATGGAGCAAAGCCATGTCTTTAAAAAAAAGACTAAAAATAAAAGACATAGGGTGGCAAATTGAATTTTAAAACCAAGATCTGTCCTTCTGCTGTTTGCAAGAGACCCATCTCACATATAATCACACCCCTGGGCTCAAAGTAAAGGGATGGAAGAAAATCTACCACACAAATGGAATCAAAAAAGAGCAGAGGTCCCTACTCTTATATATATATATCAGAAAATATAGACTTTAAACCAACAACAGTAAAAAAGGACAAGTAAGAGCATTACATAATGATAAAAGGTTAAATTCAACAAAAAGATTTAACTATTCTAAATATATTTGCACCCAACACTGGCACACCCAGATTTATAAAACAATTACTTCTAGACCTAAGAGAATACTTTGACAGCCACATAATAATAGAAGGAGACTTCAACACCTCACCGATGGCATTAGACACATCACAGAGGCAGCAAATGAACAAAGAAATTCTAAACTTAAATTCAACACTTGACTAACTGGACCTAATAGGCATCTACAGAATACCCAACAACCACAGAATAGTCATTCTCCTCATCTGCACATGTAACATTCTCAAAGACTGAACACATGCTCAATCATAAAGCAAGTCTCAATATACTTTTTAAAAATTGAAATCATACCAAGCATCTTCTCAGACCACAATGGAATAAAAATAGAAATTAATACCAAGAGCAACTCTAAAAAACACACAAATACACACAAACTAAACAACTTACTCCTGAATGACTTTTGGGTAAACAACAAAATTAAGGCAGAAATCAAAAACTTCTTTGAAACAAACAAAAGTAGACATAATATACCAAAATCTCTGAGATATGGCAAAAGCAATGTTAAGAGGAACATTTACAGCACAAAATACCTACATCAAGTGGAAAGATCTCAAATTAACAACCTAACCTTGTACCTAAAGAAACCAGAAAAACAAGAACTAAACCCAAAGTTAGCAAAAGAAAAGAAATTACTAAAATCAGAGCAGAACTAAATGAAACCAAGACCCAAAAAAACCATACTAAAGATCAATGAAGTGAAAAGTTGGTTCTCTGAAAGGATAAACAAGATTGATAGGCTGCTAGCTAGATTAACAAAGGAAAAGGAGAGAAGATCCAAATAAGCACAATCAAAAATAACAAAGGTGACATAACAACCGATACCACAGAAATTGAAAAGATCCCCAGAGACTACTATGAACATCTCTATGCACACTGATTAGAAAATCTAGAAGAAGCAGACAAATTCCTGGAAACATACAACCACACAACTTCCCAAAATTGAATCAAGAAGAAAGACAAATCCTGAACAGACCTATAATGGAGTAATGAAACTGAATCAGTAATTTTAAAAACCTACCAACCAAGAAAAGCCCTGGACGAGATGGATTCACAGCCAAATTCTACCAGGCATACAAAAAAGAGCTGGTACCAATCCTACTGAAACAATTCCAAAAAACAGAGGAGGAGGGACTCCTTCCAAACCCTGTCTTTGAAACCAGTATCATCCTAACACTAAAAGCTGGAAAAGACAAAACAACAACAAAAAACTACATGCCAATATCTCCAATGAACACAGATGCAAAAATCCTCAACAAAATAGTAAACCAAATCCAGCAGCATATCAGAAAGTTAATTTGCCATGATCAAGTAGGCTTTATTCCTGGGATGTAGCAGTGGTTCATCTACCCAAATCAATAAATGTGATTTACCACATAAACAGAATTAAAAACAAAAACTATATGATCATCTCAATAGATGCAGAAAAAGCATTTGATAAAATCCAATATGTCTTTATGATAAAAAGAAAAAAACCAACAAACTAGGCATTGAAAGAAGACACCTCAAAATAATAAAAGCCATTTATGATGAACCCACAGCCAGCATTATACTGAATGAGTAAAAGCTGGAAGCATTTTCCTTAAGAACTGGAACTAGACAAGGATGTCCACTCTCACCATTCCTATTCAACATACTAGAAGTCCTACCCAGAGCAATCAGGCAAGAGAAAGCAAAGGCATTCCAAATAGGAAAAGATGAAGTCAAATTATCTCTCCACTGACAATATGATTCTCTACCTGGAAAACCCTAAAGATGCTGCCAAAAGACTACTAGATCTGATTAACAACTTCAGCAGACTTTCAGGATACAAAGTCAACATTTAAAAATCAACAACATTTCTTTACATCAATAACATCTGAGCTGAGAAGTCAATCAAGAATGCAATCCCATTTACAATAGCCACACACGCACACAAAAACCCAGGCGTATATTTAACCAAAAAAGTGAATGATGTCCAAGAGAAGAACTACAAAACACTGCTGAAAGATATCACAGACAATACAAATAAATGGAAAAGCATTCCATGCTCATGGGTTGGAAGAATCAGTATCATTAAAATCTCCATACCGCTCAAAGCAATCCACAGATTCAACATTATTTCTATCAAATTGCCAATGTCATTTTTCAGAGAATTAGAAAAAACTTTTCTAAAATTCATATGGAATGAATAAAAAAGCCTCAACAGTCAAGGCAGTCCTAAGCAAAAAGAACAAAGCCGGCTTCAAACAATACTACAAGGCTACAGTAATCAAAACAGCATAGTATGGGCACAAAAACAGACATACAGACCAATGGAACAGAACACAGACCCCTGAAATAAAGCCGTACACCTACAACCAAGTCATCTTTGACACAGTTGACAAAAAACAAGGCGGAAAGGACTTCCTATTCAATAAATGGTGCTGAGAAAACTGGCTAACTCTATGCAGCAGAATGAAACTAGACTACTACCTCTCATCATATACAATGAATTAACTAAAGATGGAGTCAAGACTTGAATGTGAGACTTCAAACTATAAAAATTCTAGAAGAAAACCTAGGAAATACTCTTCCAGATAGTCGCCTAGACAAATAATTTATGAAGACCCCACAAGCAAATGCAACAAAATCAAAAATAGACAAATGGGATTTAATCTAAAGGGCTTCTGCACAGCAAAAGAAACTCTCAACAGAGGAAACAGACAATCTACAAAACGGGAGAATATATCTGCAAACTATGCATCTGACAAAGGACTAATTTCCAGAATCTATAAGGAACTGAAATGAATAATTAAGAAAAAACAGCCCCATTAAAAAGTGGGCAAGAGACATGAACAGACACATCTCAAAAGAAGACAGACAAATGGCCAAAAAACATACGAAAAAAATTGTTCAACATCATTAATCTTCAGAGAAATGCAAATTGAAACCACAAGGAGATACCATCTGTATTAGGCCATTCTCACACTGCTATAAAGAACTACCTGAGACTGGGTAATTTATGAAGAAAAGGGGCTTAACTGACTCATAGTTCCACAGGCTGTACGTGAAGCATGGCTGGGAGGCCTCAGGAAAATTACAATCATGGTGGAAGGTGAAGGAAAAGCAAGCACGCCTTACCGTGGCGGAGCAGGAGAGAGTGAGCAAGCAAGGGGGGAAGTGCCACACACTTTTAAACCATCAGATCTGAGAAAAACTCACTATCACAAGAACAGCATGGGGAAAATCCACTCCCATTATCCAATCACTTCCCACTAAGTCCCTCCCTCAACACTGGGAATTACAATTCAACATGAGATTTGAGTGGGGACACAGAGCCAAACCATATCACCATCTCACACCAGTCAGAATGGTGATTATTTAAAAAGTCAAAAAATAAGGTGCTAGTGAGGTTGTGGGAAAAAAAGGGAATGCTTATACACTGTTGGTGGGAATGCAAATTAGCTCAGCCCCTGTGGAAAGCAGTTGGACATTTCTCAAAGAACTAAAAATAGAACTACCATTCAACCCAGCAATCCCTTACTGGGTATATATCCAACAAAATAAATGAATAAATCATTCCACCCAAAAGGCACATGTAGTACTTGTATGTTAATCGCAGCATTATTCACAATAACAAAGACATGGAATCAATAGAGTGCCCATCAATGGTGGACTGGATAAAGAAAATGTGGTACATATACACCACGGAATACTATGCAGCAATAAAGTTAAAAAACCAAAATCACGTCCTTTGCAGCAACATGGATGCAGCTAAAAGTTGCTATCCTAAGTGAACTAACGGAGAAACAGAAAACCAAATACTACATGTTTTCAATTATAAGTGGAAGCTAAATCTTGGGTTTACACAGATATAAAGATGAAAGTAATAGACAATGGAGACTCCAAAAGGGGAGGGGGTGGGGGAAGGGGAGAGAGAGACAGAAAGGGTGGAAAAACTTCCTACTGAGTACTATGTTTACCATATGGGTGAC
The DNA here is from genome assembly GCF_028885655.2 of Pongo abelii. Taxonomy (NCBI): domain Eukaryota; kingdom Metazoa; phylum Chordata; class Mammalia; order Primates; family Hominidae; genus Pongo; species Pongo abelii. The sequence continues at coordinate 169,797,736 of NC_071988.2, read as the reverse complement.
AGGATCGAAGCTCCAACTTCAACACCACGTAATATACCCCTGTAACAAACCTGTACATGTATCCCCAAATCTAAAATAAAATGGAAAAAAAAAGTCACACAATTGGGTGGAGCTGAGATTTCAACTCAAGGAATTCCACTTTAGAGCCCACTATGCCACATTATACTATACTGTCTACAGAATGTTCAATTAAATGTCATATAAGGAGCCCAGCCTAGTGCCTGGCACACAATCATCTTTCAATCAATGTTAGCTATTATAATTATTATTGCTCCCAATTTTATCTTGAGAGATACAAAAGAGACAGCTCTAAAAGCTTTACTTTACAAAGAAAAAAAAAATAGTGAGCACTAGCTCAAGGCAAAAAACCAAGCCCAAATATACCCAAACTACCCTCTCCCCTCAAGAAAAGGCATCTGATGGTGCCTTCCCTGGAGCCGACCTACACATACGCCACCACACTCGCCCTCTCATTCTTTCCTTCCTATCTTCCCTTCCAAGTACTCTTGCTGTTCCTGGGAATATAAACAACCTAAAAATGCAATGAAGAATAGGGTCATATTCTTCATCATCATTTTTTATTCTGCAAATACTGATTGAATGCCAAGTTCTAAACACTGAGCTAGGCTCCGAGGAGCTCTCTTTGCAGCTCTGCATCTCCAGATGCTTGGGCAGAAAATTTCAGAGTGGGCAGGACCTCAGAGGCCTGCTTTCTTCCACCTCAATCCCATCCCTAACATGAACATGTTCTCATTATTATAAATATCATGAAGTCCTTCTTTCTAGTGAATCAAAAACTCACCTCCTGGCAAGTACTGCTCACTTGTACTCAGTATGCTTTCTTAGACAACACAGAATAAATCTATGCACCCTTTATATTGGAGCCCTTCAATTTTCTGGAGACTGCCTCAGTGCTTTGTCTATACTGGGCACTAAAATGATGCAGAATGACTCTCTCCTAAATTTGCTCTTATCAAACCACTCTGGTCCCAAGGGAAAACACAATCTACCATTTACAGAGCCACATGACAGCAGAAGCTTCCAATGCCACAGCTAAAGAAAAACAGAATAAGGAAGACAATGTCATTATTATTTTCCTTCTCTCCTTAAAGGAAAGAGAAAGGAAGACAGAAAGTTTCCTGTGCTTTTAAAGTCTCTTTTTAAACACTCCAGAAAATGCAAAGCCCTGCTGAGAAGAAGAAAAAAAACACACACACACAAAACAGTAAAGTTTTCATAGCAATGCCAAACAAGTCAACATTCATGAAAACTGGGGATGGGGGGGGAGTCTGAACATTTGTCAAATATTCTTGCTATGGGATTTTGACTTCTACACTGAACAGTCAATACTCAGGCAGACACAAAGCTTTTAGAAACTTTGCAGCTTTATTATTGCTGCTGCTATTGTTGTTGTTGTTGTTTAAGACATTTATTTTTCTCTCACATAAAAACTAGTGCTGCCTAGCAACCCAGTGCCAGCAAAGCTAAATCAAGAAGCATTTTTGGCTAGATGTTTTTTAAAGAGATTTCTTTTTCCCATTAAATGGCAAGCATGCTGTAAGACTGGAAGACTCTTGCACTTGATGGAAAATGGTTTGGATACTACTCACTCAGTCTCTTTATATATTAAAGAATGACAGAGACCAACCTACAGAAGAGGGATAGGATGTATATTGTGTTTGTAGCCACAGGAATGGAGCAGTGGATACTCCTCATCAAAAACAGTCCACATGTGGCTGTCACTGGGACAGCAGCAAGTTGAGACTGAATGGGAATCCAATTACACCAATGAACCTAGGAGCACCAATGCATTCTACTGATTGTGGCAAAGAGAGGTAGATGCAGGTCATAAAGTTGGTTGCAGGGTTAACAAGAGTAAAACAATGCAGTGTGATACTCCTCTATATGTGCATGTAACTTATTATTCTGGTGATTACATTGGACACTGCTATGGTCTGACTGCATCCCTCAGAGTTCATATGTTGAAAACGCAATCCTCAATGTAATAGTGTTGAGAGATGTGAGCTTTAAGAGGTCATTAGGTCATGAGGTCCCTGCCCTCACAAATGGATTCATGTTATCTCAGGCATAGGTTTGTAATCAAGAGTAGGTTCGTTAGAAAAGCAAGTTTGGCCCTCACTCGCTTGCGCATGCACTCTCTCTGTCACTCCTTGTTCACATGTTCTCTTGTCCTTCTGCCATGAGATGATGCATCAAGAAGGCCCTTGGCAGATGCAGCTCATCAACCTTGGGCTTTCCAGCTTATGGAACTGTAAGAAATGAAATCTCTGTTCCTTCAAAATTACCCAGTCTCAAGTATTGTTATAGCAACACAATACAGACTAAGACATATGGGAAACACCTATACCCTTCTCCCTACTGCTCTGTCTAGGTTCCTCTGTGACTGGAGGACACACACTACTCAGGGACTTTGAAGCACATGTTGCAAACAAGGATAAATCAAAGTGCCATGAAGAAACCTCTGGGCAGTAGAAGGCCATCAGCCATTTCGACAAAGCAAGACCACCACAATGGCCTCCACTGTCACACCAAAAAAAAGACACATTCTACCAGAGTCCCTATTACAAAGGCTAAAATGCTTATTACAAAGTTATAAAGAATCCTTGTCCAGGAAATGTTTAATGTACATGAAATGTAATTGTCCTTGGCACAAAGTCATCCACAAAAACTGTAATACATAAAGGCTATGATATGGTTTGGCTGTGTCCCCACCCAAATCTCATCTTGAACTGTAGCTCCCATATTCCCACGTGTTGTGGGAGGGACCCAGTGGGAGATCACTGAATCATGGGGGCGGGTCTTTCTCGTGCTATTCTCATGGTAGTAAGTCTCATGAGATCTGATGGTTTTATAAAGGGGAGTTTCCTTGCACAAGTTCTCTTGTCTGCCGCCATGTAAGATATGCCTTTCACCTTCCACCATGATTGTGAGGCCTCCCCAGCCCTGTGGAACTGTGAGCCCACTAAACCTCTTTCATTTATAAATTTCCCAGTCTCGGGTATGTCTTTATCAGCATCCTGAAAACAGACTAATACGGCTAATAGTAGGAAAAAAACCTCCTGATCATCAGGAAATCAATGAAACATCAGAGCACACTGAAGTACCACACAAAGCTAAGGTCAACCAAAGCACATTTTACATATCTCATTGAAAATCCAATTAAAACCCTCAATAAGATCAATGTAATCTGAATTGTATTATTATATTAAGTAATTCTGAGAGTAACATTATATTCCTTACTTTATAAATTGCCGATTTTTCAGTATTAAGACAGATATTAAAAGAAAACCACCCTGATCAATATGATCTTTGATGCTTTTCACAGGCTCTTCAGAATCTTCAAGGGCCCTTAGGAAGTGTGGAGAGATGAGGAGGGAGTCAAATTATAAACATGAGTTTTTATTACATTATAACGTATAAAATATAAGAATGAGGTCTATGAAAAGGTTCACAACATCACTAATCATCAGAGAAATGCAAAGCAAAACTACAATGAAATATCATCTCACCCCAGTTAAAATGGCTTTTATCCAAAAGTCAGGCAATAAAAAATGTTGGCAAGGATGTAGAGAAAAGAGAACCCCTGTACACTCTTGGTGGGAATGTATCCCTATGGAGAACAGTTTGGAGGTTCCTCAAAAAACTAAAAATAGAGCTACCATATGATCCAGCAATCCCACTGCTAGGTATATACCCAAAAGAAAGGAAATCAGTATATCAAAGAGATATCTGCACTCCCATGTTTATTGCAGCACTATTCACAATCGTCAAGATTTGGAAGCAGCCTAAGTATCTATCAACAGACAAATGGATAAAGAAAATATGATACTTACACACAGTGGAGTACTATTCAGCCTTAAAAAAGAACGAGATCCTGTCATTTACAACAGCATGGATGGAACTGAAGGTAATTATGTTAAGTGAAATAAGCCAGGCATAGAAAGACAAACTTCATATGTTCTCCCTTATTTGTGGGAGCAAAAAACTGAAACAATTTAACTCATGAAGATAGAGAACAGAATAATGGTTACCAGAGGCTGGGAAGGGTAGTGAGCAGTGGCAGGGGGAGCGGGGATGGTTAATGGGCACAAAAATATAGTTAAACAGAATAAAATTCAGTATTTGATAGCACAACAGGATGACTGAAGTCAACAATAATTTCTTATACATTTAAAAATAACTAAAAGAGTATAACTGGATTGCTTGTAACACAAAGAAGGGATAAATGCTTGAGGTGATTGAGACTCCATTTCCCCTGCTGTGATTATTACCCATGGCATGCCTCTATCAAAATATCTCATGTACCACATAAATACATACACCATCTACCCACAAAAATTAAAAATAAATAATAGACTCAATCTACACAGACTCAGTGACTCCTGAGAGGTTCATTCCCTGTTTAAGTTCCTTTAAAGAACTCCCTACCTCAGACATGAGCTAACGGGTCACTAGACTCTGAGGGTGACCAATGAGCCACGTAAAACTCAGGCACTAGTGGTCCTGCTCTGTCCTTCCCCTCCACGTCTATTCTGGCTTTTCTTCCTGCTTTTTTCTTGTCATATGACAAAAACAACAAAAAAAATTGACATTGAATATCACTCATTCCGGAACACTCATTCACATACACCTTACAAGTTGATCTGCTCTCTGGTTCTCAACAGAAATGTCACCATTAGGCCAGTCGTGGTGGCTCACGCCTGTAATCCCAGCACTTTAGGAAACCAAGGCCGGTGGATCACTTGAGATCAGGAGTTCGAGACCAGCCTGGCCAACATGATGAAACCCCATCTCCACTAAAAAATACAAAATTAGCCAGGCATGATGGCACACGCCTGTAATCCCAGCTACTTGGGAGGCTGAGGCAGGAGAATCACTTGGACCCGGCAGGCAGAGACTGCAGTGAGCCAAGACCATGCCACGGCACTCCAGCCTGGGCAACAAGAGTGAAACTCCATCTCAAAAAAAAAAAAGAAAGAAAAAAAAAAGAAATGTCACTGTTGAAAGAGCTCATTCACGCCACTGGTTCATGAGCTCACATCACTAGCCCGTCCTCATACTCGCCCATCTCATGGGACGTATCTGGCATCCTTGACAATGGCCCTAGACAACCCTGACACTAGCACTGACCTGATCCTGCCTGGGTTTCTTCTGACTCCTCTATTATCCCTAACAGGAAAATCTTGGTGTTTCTCAAGGATATTATTGTCTTCTAGTCATGAAAAGCAAAGGCTTTGGGGGTCAATCTCAGTTCAAACCCAAGCATTGCCACGTTTACTAGCTGTGTGCTCATGAGCAAGTTAAGCTCTCACCCCTCACTTCTCTCAGATGTATAAAGAGATAATATACATAAGAATTTTCACCCATATAGGGATACTATTACATATATTTATGCAATGGGAATTTCATGTTTAATATATATATTTTTAAGTGTATGGATACACAAAGAAGCATCCACATACACTAGAATTACATTAATATCCTTTATAGTAGACCCAAAGCATGTAACATCATGAGCATCCAATAAATATTTTCTTACGCCAATCTCATGTCTTTAACTATACCTTACGTTATACTTTCTACCCCTAAATTCACTCATAAGTTTGAGCACCAAATCTCTGTCTAATGGACTTATCTTGAACAGATAACTACAATTCACCATGTGACAAACTGAACTCATCTTACTCCTCCCCCAAACCCCTTTGTTCCTTCCTTTTATTAGTGACACCCATATTGTCCCAGGATTGAATCTCTATCACACCTTCCCCAAGACCCCTTACAAACCCAGTCCCCGGGTTTTGCCTATTCCACCTCACCAAATGATGCTGTCCACCCTGGAACTCCCCATTCTCACTCCCGTGCCCTTCGACTATGCCAAATAACCTCTCTCCTAGCCTTTCATTCCTCTACTTCCTACTGCAAATCCTGCTGTCAGATTAAGTTTTGTGAAGCAGTTTACTTGAAAACCATGAGTGGCCCCAGTACCTATAAAAGTAAATGCAAAAGTCCTAAAGCAGCATTCTCAACCTCCCACACCTGGCCCGAATCTCTTTCCAATCTCATCTCCTGCCATTTGCCCATGTTCCAACAAGAGCTGCGTTCCCAGAACACGTACCTCCTCTCTGTGTTTCTCTGATTACATGGTCTCCCATACCCGAAATGTCCTCTTAAAACATCTCCACCTGTTCAAACTCCATTATAAAACTGATTCAAAACACTTACTGGGGAAACTTTCCAGATTCCCTGCAGTTGAACATAAACTCTCCTCTGAAGTCTCCGCCACTTTCTCGCTCATTCTCTCTCTGTCTCTCTCTCAAAGCACTTATTCTCTGCCACATCTTGTAGCTACTTTTGGACATTTCTTCTTTCCCCTACTGGACTGTCTTTACTTCCCCCAAATCTCACACCATGAATGACTCACAGCAGGCACTGGGGGAAAAAAATGCACTAAATTAATGCATAACAAGTATACTCTGTTAAGAACAGAACTTATGCAAAACTCACAAATCCTAAGGCACAACCCCAATTTGAAAATCCTTGAAAACTTCACAGTACCCTTTGCCACCTGGGAAATAAAATTTTCTCATTTACAAAGGAAGAAAGACCTTAATAATATTTTGGCCCAGGAACTCTTTTTCTCTTTTTTTTTTTTTTTTTGAGACGGAGTCTCCCTCGTTACCCAGGCTGGCATGCAGAGTGGCGCGATCTCAGCTCACTGCAACCTCCACCTCCTGGGTTCAAGCAATTCTTCTGCCTTAGCCTCCTGAGTAGCTGGGATTACAGGCGCCCACCACCACGCCTGGCTAATTTTTGTACTTTTTTTTAGTAGAGACGGGGTTTTGCCATGTTGGCCAGGCTGGTCTCGAACTCCTGACCTCAGGTGATCTGCCCGCCTCGGCCTCCCAAAGTGCTGAGATTACAGGCATGAGCCACCGTGCTCAGCCTACATCTTTATTATGTGTAAATAAAGCTAAAACATATGGATTAAGTTTCCTATAAAGTATATACAGATTTATAAAAACAGCAAGGAGGCTAGGAAAAATTGTCATCTCCAAAGCAGATTAACTAGGGGCCTTTTTCTAACTCCAAAATTCATCTAGAGCAGTCTTGCTTTAATTACATGTTGAAGTTTCCTCTTTGCTTTAGTGACTTTCCTGGAGTCAACATTTTTCACATTCCTAGGGAGGAAAAACAAATAACTGAGGAAAAGAAAATGACTTCCTTCTCGTCATTTTTCACCTGTCAGAGCCACTTTCAGTGACACACAGTTTAACCTTTCCTCCCCAGTTTACCTTCCTTTTTTGCACCGCCACCCCCCACCGCTGTCCACTACTGTAATGTTTTCCTTTCTCAGACTACTCTTTTAAGCTTTTCCTGTCCTTACTCCCTCTCTCGTTTTCATCTTGTCCTGAAACACTAAGAGGGACTAGATCCTTCCCTCCCCACTCTACAGTCAAATGTTAGGATCCTCTGGAGGGTACACTTAGGTCAGTTGCCACGGAAACCTGTGGCTAACATAGATCCACACATCCATATGAAGTTTTTCTGCACAAGCACCCTTGTCAGCAAAAATATTCTTCCTCATAGCAGAGCCTGGACTCTGCAGTGAAGTCCAACTGAGCAGGAACAAAGAGCCAGGAGTGGGAGTAGAAGTGTTCAAAGATGAAATGGGAGAGACAAGGCAAGGAAATGGGGAAATTTAGGTTCTCAGAACTGTTAACTAATCCAAACTGACATCCCCCATCTCCAACCCTCCAACCCTGCCACACAACCCTGCTTCCAACCCTAAACCCAAGCACACAGTGAAGAATCTGAAACTCGATGTCCATTGCTCCCTTCTGAATAGAAAGCCTGAGCACTTAATTAACGTTGGTTGTGCATTCATAGAACTATCTACCCACAGAAAGGAAGAGAAGGAAAACCGAAAGACCTCTACTTAGCTCTATAAAGCTCTGAAAGCGAGGCCACTTTCGTCTGCTGTAACTATTATAACAGGCTTGCCGACGCTACTGGAAAATTCCTGTAAGATTTATTAACAAGGTGAAAGCAGCACTATCTACTTCCCAGCAGACAAATCATGTACTTATCTCCCCAGCTTCAAAAAGGGAAGAAAATAGGCAGTTGCAGCATGAAATGGAGATCCTTTTATCCAAGAGCAAGACCCAGAGCCAGTATTTTCACAAATAAATTGCATAAATGTTTCCTAATTAGGATTTAATCAAATGATTGTTGAGCTACTGTAACATTGTCTCAAAGCTTGTAGTCTAATTATTTTTCTTTCTAAAAATGAACGGTAGCCATCTTTCCATGAGCTGCCTGGATGGCTTAGTGCACACTAATGAGGCTTAACGACAGTTTGACAGGATCATAAAAGGAGGCATAAATTTACCACCACTGGCAAAAAAAAAAAAAAAAGGCAAAACAAAACTTCTTACACCCATAAACAAGCTGCTTTTACCATAATGGTAAAGAAAATCCCCAATCAGCTTTCAAGCTTATATTTTCCATGAGAACCCAACATTAGCAACAAACTAGAACTGCTCCAGCAAACACCCAATGCAACAAGTACCCAAGAAATACTCTTGCTATGCCTTCCCCAAAGGGACTACATTCCTGTTTGCCTGTCTCTTTCCCAGTCCTTCAACCCCCTCAAAATGTATTGAATTCATTATTTCATCCCATAAATATTAACACCTAATATGTACCAGGTATTACTATAAGTGGACAAAAAGATCTCTGGCCTCAAGGATCTTAGCAGAGAGAAATAGACAAGAAAATAAGTTATGTAACATATTAGACTGGGGTACGTTTATAGGATCCGAGTCCCAAAACATGGCTTCCGCCCCCAGATGACGACCTGCTTTCCCACAGGAGCTGGAACATTCATCTGCACATCCGGCACCTAGTACATGTCTGGCATATGATGCAATCTCAATTTAAAAAAATCTTTTTAATAAACAAATGAGTGACCAAGCATTCTAACAGTTTTCAAGCTCCCTATCTTAGAGGCAGAAGTCAGGAACGTTATTAGCAAAGTGCTCATCTACAGGTGACTGAAGAAAACAAAATCTAAAAGTTCTTGAAAGAAAATAATGTGGTATTTAAAATCATGTTTTCCCTTGATTACAGAGAAACAAGTGAGAAAGCAAGTCATTTAAGAGATTATTCATTTTAAACCAGAAATACTTAACCTACAGTCCACAGATTCAGGAATGCAGGTGAGCCCACTGAAATTGTTAGAACAATTAAGGGGAAAGAAGGATTTATGTGCATTTATCTGGGTTACTAACAAAAGGGTTAATAACTTTTGTCAGCTTCTCAGCAGCCTGTGATCCCAAGAAGATTGAAAAGTACTGCCCTAAAGAATAAGTATTTTTAAAAACTATATTTACATCCTTATAAAAATAAAGGTACACTTTTAACTATGAGTCACCATCATTTTTCTTAATAAGTGGAAGCTTTACTTTGAAGGCACTTGAGACAGCGGGAGAGAGGCAGGCCCTCAAGGTGGTCCTATTGAGAACAGCACTCCAAAAGCATCCTGAAACCATTTTTTCCATATGTTACCCCATAGATTATCTCATCCCTACTTATAAATGAAGCCCAGCTAAACTGAATAGACACCAGCTCCTTGCAATTCTGAATTCAAACACAAACTGCCATGGGTCAGCTCTAACATCAACAAATGCCATACTCAGGTCTTGTTTTAACTCTTATGAACAAAACCGTCTCAAATATTAATGAAACCTTCTTTCGTGTTCCAGACTGAAGTCCTCTCCTAAGTTCTTAATAAACAAGAGATGTTTCCTCCCTAGATCAGCAGTTCTTCTTGCTGGCTACTTATCATAATTCTTGGGAAGGCAAAAATTTAACAGAATACACATGGCTATGCAGCCACTTACAAGAGTCCCTCAGGTGATTCTGATTTGTCGGGGTTGAAAATTATTGCTCTAGACTGGTCCTTTACAGAAAAGCCTTGCAGATCCCCCAGACAGTACACAGTTATGCCTTGCAGGCTATCTGGTCTCTGTTGCAACTACCAGACTTTTGTTGTATCGTAAGAGTAGCCATAGACAATATGTAATCAAGGAGAAAATAACAGTAATTTGCGAAAGTGATCCCAAAGTGACAATCATGAACAGTATTTATTTCTAGTAGTTAATATGCTGAGTGGGTATGGTGGAAGGGAAGAGTATATTAAAGCAGTTTCTGCTCACCCCAACGTGGATCACCTGAGTCAACCCCATCCACCACACCCCAGGAATATTTACCCTTCCCTGCTGCCCAGATGCAATGCCTAAGCCTATTTGAAGAGTTTACCCTTCCCCAACTTCTCCTCCTTTACTTGTCATTCACAACAGCTAGGTGTAACCAGAAAGACTCTTTGCAAGGCAGGCGGTTTCCCAGGTGCAGAGCACGGGCTGGCTTCACTGCCCCTCAACCCCTACTCTCAATGATGCTCATGGTCCTCTGGCCCCATCTCACATCCTTTCAACCTTATTTGCCTTATTTTCTCTTGTAAGTTGCAAAGCCCTAACTTTATCAAGAGTACAGGGTTGCTGTGCCACATAGAATTTGAGTGAGAAATCCAAAGAGGGAATAAAAGCAACAAAAGTCCTAAATAGTTCACAATTGCCTTGATATTCACTTGCATCTGGATTAAATGCTTCTTCATTAAACCAGCGAGAGAACAAAAGACCAGATAAATTTCAGATTTATGGAACTCCATCAGAAGACAGAAGCTCAATGAGAACTTCTTAGAACCAAGCTCATCATAGTGAGAATAAAAGAATTTTTTTAAACAGAGAGAGAGAAAAGGGAAATCTAAGAGGATCGTTGTGTAGTACATGGCAACAAGCCAAAAACAAAGCCTCTTAAGGAAAAAAAAAATTTTTACCTTTTCATGGTTTTCAATTAAGATTTCCACAACAATATTCTGAAACTTCAAGTCCATGAGGGCAGCGACAGTTTCTTCCTGTGGCCTCATCAGAGTTGGTCCAAACACCACTCCTAAGTTTGCCACGGTCATCAGGTTCTGCTTGGAGTGATTTGAAACACTGAAATTGGCAAGGGGGGAGGAATCTGGTTAACCAAAGGAGCAAAAATTGTGGACTGTAAACAGTCTGCAACTCTGTATTTCCTTAAAAGCAAGGGGTCAAGAGACTTAACCACCCTCAATATCTACCTCTGAAATAACCAGATCTGAGAAACCCTGCATGCAGACGCTCCTGCCTACTCCTTTACTTCCCTCTCTTTGGTGCTCTACTCTAACCACAATGGCTTTCTTAATAATTCCATGCACAGTCAGCCCTCAGTATCCCCTAGGAATTGATGCCAGAATCCCTACAGACACCAAAATCTGCAGATGTGCAAGTCCTACAGTCAACCCAGGAAACCCATGGATAAAAAAAAGTCAACCCTCACGTCCACAGGGAATACTGGATATTTGATCAGTAGCTGGTTGAATCTGCCCATGCAGGACTCACAAAGGGCCAACTGTATGTGCTAAGCTTGCTTCCCCCAAAAGCCTTAGTTCACTGTTCCCCTCTTCTTAGAAAACTCACTCTTTCCCCAGAATATTATACTTTTGCTTCCAAGGAATACTAGACTGCATAGCACCTTTGTAAAAGCATGCAGAGTTTGGTCAGAGCACCCACAATCACTCCTTCAGCCCAGTATCATTGTGCAGTGAATCACCTAGACAACTGTTCTCAGCAGCCCTGCAACTTAATTCAGGTCTCAATTCAAAGATACCATCTTCAAAAAGCCTTTGCATAACATTTTTTATAGTCTCACACTCGATATATTCTGTCCCTTTACTCTGCTTTGTGTTTTTGCCATTTATCATCTGAAGCTTTTTTATATTTTTATTTGTAATCTGTTTTTCGTATTTTCCCCTTAGAAAGTAAGCTTCATGAAAGCTGGGACTTAGACTATCTTATTCAACTATGTATCCACTAGCACCTAAGAAAGGCATTCACTAAATATTTGTTGACCAAATGAATAAACGGCTAAACTAGCAGTGGGACCCTTGGCAAATCACAGTATCTTCTGACCTTCATTTTCTTTATATGTAAAAGAAAGGTTCTAAAATACAGCGTTCTTCAGCTTCTTTTCACGTCTAAAATTCTACAGTTAGAATGATGTCTATACTTAAAGAAAGGGCTAATTTCTCCACTGATTTGATTTTGCCGGTTTTTAAAAGGAGGAGGAAAAGAGAATGAAATCTATAAAATAACTACCCATTATTGAATTAAGCCAACTTAAAGGACATGTTCAAACTTAGAGTTAGGTAGGTGTGAAACCAAGCTAAATATTCTAACAAACTTATATTCACATTTCCAGAATCTGTGTATAGGGTAATGTATAATATTCTCTTCTTTCACTTCAAATCAAACCCTGAGTTGCTGGCAGAGATGTTAAGCAAATAATTATACAACTTCATGAAAGCATATTTCAACAGTCTTATCCAAAACACACAATGAGTCAAACGTCCAGCCTGCCCTTCCAGGTGTGGTCCCCAGTTCCACCCGTCACAAATCCCAGAGCACTACCCAGCACCTAGAGCAAAGTGAAGAAAGTTAAAACGAAGAAAAAGAGGCTTACTTTGTTAAGTGTTTCACCAAAATATCCAACATCTCTTTATTCTTCTCTGGCAGTTTGTGTACCAAGAAATGGATCGCATTAACACGAGATTCTGGGCTGCCACTTTCTTCCAAAAAAAAAACAATAATAAAGAAAAAAATAAAGAAAAAGAAAACAATAGTTAATAGAGAACTCAGAATCAAATATATTTCCCAAGACAAACAATGACAACAGCTCCTCTGTTCAAGATTATCAAACATGGAGAATGTAAACATATTTTGCCACCTTTAAAAGGAAAAAAAAAAAATCTTTCTCTTTATGATGAATCTTCTCGTGCCTCCCCTAATGAGGTAATTTCAGTGTGGCTGCAATCGGTGCCTTTTCCTTGGTTTATATTACAGAACAGACAGCTGCTAAGCTTCTCCTTCCGACATGCCGCGTTTCACGTCTGTTCATCGTTTATTCGATGGGGTGTAGTCACTGGGTCACGCCACAATGCAATGCAAGTAAAATATCAGCAAATAGGCTATTGCATGTTACAGGTTGAACAGGATAACCCCCTCAAAAAATATGTTGAAGTTCTAGCCCTTAGAACTCGGAGTGTGGCTGTTTTAAACTGTACTTGGGATTTAATGACATCAGGTATGCTAAGGCATGCATGAAAATGACTGTCAGGAAGGGAAAAGTTTAGACTCACAGAGCCCTAGAAACAGACGGCATGGCATGTTGTGCAGAGCCACGTGGGGAAGCACTAGCGTTGATCAAGAGGTAGAGGAAGAACGGGGAACATGGGCAAAGCCTCTACTGTAGTTTCTGCAGGAAGGAATGGGCGAGGCAGGGTGCGCAGGTTGAGGACTGGCTGGTTTAAATTATTTCAGTGGGCACTGCAGAGCAAGGGCTGTCCCTAGTTGCTGGTACTCGGGACTGAAGTGACAAGGGCAGGAGAGTACAGCCTGTAGTGTAAGGGCCCGTAGAGGAGGCTCGTGGGGAGGGGGGTCACGGGGCTTTGGATTGGAGAGTTCCACGTGAAAAGCCTGCAGAAGTTTAATATCTCCAGGAATGGGCTAGCCCTGGGAGGGGCAGTTTCCTCGGGTCAGTGAGGCCCCAGATGTCAAAACATCAGAATAAAAAGGCGTGCTTAATACACTATCTTATTTGGGAAGAGACCTGTTGCAGATGTCAGTTTAGATGAGATCATAACTGAAGTAGGGTGGGGCCTCTTCATCCAATATGACTGGCGTCCTTACAAGAAAACAAAGAGAGGGATAGTGACCATGTACAGGCAGCACAGGGAAGGTTGTCCTGTCACAGCAGAGGCTGGAATGAAGGACCCACAAGTCAAGGGATGCCAAGGACTGCCAGCAACCACCAGAAGCTGTGAGTGGCAAGGAGGGATCCCTCCTACAGCCTTCAGAGGGAGCACGGCCCTCCCAACATCTTGATTTCAGACTTCCAGACTCTAGAATTGTGACGGAATAAATGCCTCTTCTTTGAAGCCACTTCGTTAGTAGTAAGTACTTTGGTCCAACAGCCCTGGAAAACACATTCCCTTAACCCCCAAACTTTGGAATTATTATACATGCTCTTATTAACAGTGTACCCCAATTCCCTTTATTGTGTTCTTGATTGGAAAACTATCAAATAAATCAATGAAATGTTTGTTATTGAAGATTTTGCTAGTTTTCACAGGTGTCAAAGAAGTGACAAAAGGTAATTAGGTTCTAAATTTACTGCTGACAGAAAAGAAGGTTAGAAATGGCTTTGTAGTTTCACTTAGGGCTGGCCAGGGAAGCTCAGGAAGGGTCTCATAATGGAGAGCCCTTGAAGATCGGGTCCAGAAGAACGGGGAAGGGTTCAAGGAAAGGCAGGACTGAGGAGCAAGGGGAACATTCCAAATTCAGTAAACAGCATGACAAAAAGCACAGAGCCTGTGCAGAGGCAGCTCTTCGGGTGTATAGATAGAAAGGTAGCCCGAGGCCAACTCTGGTCTGCAAAGGCCAATTTGAAGAAGTTATCTCACTGTTGGCTTCTAAATTAGTCAAGTGAAAACAAAGCAAGAAAGCGATATGAATAGAGTTAAATTTGGGGAAGGTATGCCTGATATTTTTCTTAAAGGATGGATTAGAATAGGAAAAAGAACTAGTTAGGAGGAAAAAGTTATTTGGGAAACAAGAAAAAAGAAATGAAAGGAGTGGCGGCCAGGCACAGTGGCTCATGCCTGTAATCCCAGCACTTTGGGAGGCTGAGGCAGGCAGATCACTTGAGGTCAGGAGTTCAAGACCAGCATGGCCGACATAGTGAGACTGTCTCTACTAAAAATACAAAAATTAGCCAGTGTGGTGGTGCACACCTGTAATCCCAGCTACCCAGGAGACTGAGGTGGGAAAAGTGCCTGAACCCAGGAGGCAGAGGTTGCAGCACCACTGCACTCCAGCCTGGGCAACACAGAGTGACTCCATCTCAAAAAAATAAAAATAAAGGGAGTGAGGTAGGTGGTAGAACTATAAAGAGGGAGGTAGAACAAAGAAGTATAGATGCCCTATGATTTACGATGGGGGGACATCCTAATAAACCCCTCCTAAAGTCAAAAGATTGTATGTCAGGACCGTCACTACACCTGGGAGTCGTTGCTTATAACCGATAGCTGAGTGGTCTTGAACAAATTACCTAACTAACCTCTCTGTGCCTCAGCTCCCTCATCTGCAAAATGAAACAATATCTTAAAAGGCCATTATGAGGTTCAATGCTGTAACATACATAAAGCACTTAGCCTCTGTGGCTGGCACATGTGGGCACTCAATCACTGTTAGCCATTATCACTGTTGTTGTTCGTGTTACTATTATTATTTGAGCGCTACAATGGAAGAAGCAGAACTGACAGGTTTTAGCAGCAGACTAGCAGTGGGTCAGAAGGAAGAAGGCAGAAACCAGCAGTGTTTCACATCTGGGTTGTCTGGTAACAGGGCCAATTCCACCAACAGACAGAAACACAGGAGCCAAAGCTGTCTTGAGGAAGGAGACGATGGTGGAGGGAATGCAGGAAGTGACATTCAAATGGCTGGTATTTAGCAGTAGCTGGAAACAGTAGGAGGCTTGAGAGATCAAGGCTAGCAATGTTCTCCAGGAGGTGTGACCACTAGCTCATGGACAAAGCTGCCGAACTTCTACAGAAAGCTAACTGAGGGCACTGTGGGGAAAAGGGCTCCAAAGATGTACAGGGAGATGTGAAGTCAAGGGCTAAGTCAAGCAGGCAATGAGGCCAAGGAGGAGGAAGAGGTGGGAGGACCAGGGAGGTTCGATGTCATCAGGAAGGCAAGTGAGAAGAAATCTGCAAAGGCTGGGCACAGCCAGTGGACTCGAGAGGTAAGGAGATGTCAAGGAATGGAAAGACTGGGATGAAGGCGCCCCGGGTATCACCAGGTTTATCAACTGAGAGCCCCTTTTTACTAAAATGAGGAGGTTAAACAAAGAGGGAGCTGCTGGAGAAGGGGAGAAGAGTGGGATTTCAGAACATTTGTTCAGAAAGCAAAAAAACAAGAGAGTGGGAAAGAGAAGTAAAGCAGATCAAGAAAGGGGCATTTATTTTTTCAAAAGGATAGTAGTCTTCCTTATGACAAAAGTTAAATACCTGTAATACTAAAATCTTGGACAACACAGAGAAAATGACCTTAGTACAAAGTACTAAATATCTGAAATATATATACATAAGAAACAGCATGCAATCAGATTAGAAAGAACTACAAACCAATCAGCGAAAAAAGAGACAATCCAACAGACAAAAGGGCAAAAGACTGGGGCAGGAATTTCACAAAATATTTATTCCAGTGACCAAAAAACCTACGAAAACAGAATAAACCTGTATCGGTGAAACAGAAGTTAAAAACACAATGAAAGAGTAATACTCACCTGCCAGAACGGCTTTAAATGAATACTAAGCTTTGGCAAGGACATGAGGCAACTGAAACTTCCACATGCTAACTAGATGGGAATCATTAAAGGGTTCAACCACTCTGAAGAACTGTTTGGCAATTATCTACTAAAGCTGAACAAACACATACCCTATGACCGACCCAAAAATTCCACTCGTAGGTATATAACCAGGAAAAATGCACATAGATGCTCATTAAAAGACACATACTCATATATTCACAGCAGCGTTCTATTAGTCCAAAACTGGAAACAACCCAAATGTCCATTAACAGTAGAACAGATAAATCTATTGTGGCTTCTTCAAACAGAATGCAATGAAAATGAATGAATGTTTCATACGACAGAGATGACTCTCACAAAATGAGTAAAAGAAACCAGATACAGAAGAATATACTCTGATTCCATTTACATAAAGTTCAAATGCTGCAACCCCAACCTACAATGTCAGCAGAGTGATCACACATCATAGGAGTGGATAATGACCATATGAGCATGAGAAACGGCTTCTGATGATGTTTGATTGCTTGATCTGGGGCTGATTACATGTGAAAATTCATTAAGCTGTATACTTATTTCAGCCCATGTTATATTTCAACAAAAAGTTCACTTAAAGCTACCCATAATAAATCTCATCCTAAAATAAACTGGTAAATTTTAACTATAAATCCTGCAGAGTTTTCCTTCCTTTTTTTTTTGTAATGAAATGCCTAAACAACCTTTTATTTAATGTATCACAGACACTTTTCAGTGTCATTAAATGGAGCACCTTACCATCGATTTTATGAACACTTAGATTGTTTCCAATGTTTGTAAAGATAAGTTTGTTCCAGCTTACACCCCTAATAATAGTGTTTGAGAATGAGAAATGATATTTTACAACAGAGGACACTAAGACAGTTGTTGCTAGAGAAAGGATGCAAAAAGGCTAAGAAATTAAAAGGCACACAAATAACACAATCAAATCATATTATATCATTAAAAAAACTTCTAGATACAAACTAAATTTATCACCGAAAACAAAAACACAACTGTCTAAAGGGTTAGGTAATAAATTATAATCCAGTTCTTAATCTGGTATATAAAACAAGATACTAATCAACACAGGAGAAAATAAAAACAATATGACAATTTCAACTCACAGCTTTGATTTTTAAAAATAGACTTAAAGCAGAGACTCCGCAAAATAGTAGAAATTCCAAAGGAGTAAAAGGACAACCACTGAGGAGAAGAATTTTATATTGCAAAAATTAAAAAGTCTGGAAAACTTTGCACTAAAAACCTGCTTGTGAGTCTATCTTGCCATTAATAATCATCTTTTTTCCAGTGAAAACCTAGTTTAAATACTTTAGGATTCATTATTTAGAAACACAAGCTAGAGAAACAGTTTCCCACACTCTATGAATTACATTCATTTCTCAAAATAGTGGAACTGATTTTGAAAAATAGAGTCAAAACCTGGATTAAGAAAATGTGGCACATATACACCATGGAATACTATGCAGCCATAAAAAAGGACGAGTTCATGTCCTTTGTAGGGACATGGATGAAGCTGGAAACCATCATTCTCAGCAACCTATTGCAAGGACAGAAAACCAAACACCGCATGTTCTCACTCATAGGTGGGAATTGAACAATGAGAACACTTGGACACAGGAAGGGGAACATCACACACCTGGGCCTGTCATGGGGTATGGGGAGCGGGCAGGGATAGCATTAGGAGATACACCTAATGTAAATGACGAGTTAATGGGTGCAGCACACCAATATGGCACATGTATACATATTTAACAAACCTGCACATTGTGCACATGTACTCTAGAACTTAAGAGTATAATTTTAAAAAATTTAAAAAAAGAAAAATAGAGTCAAAACCTTTCACTATCTTCAGTCTCTCTCCTGCTAGCCCATCCTAATCTATTTTAAAATCACACATCCATTTCTGCCAAGTCTTTTTCCCTCTTCTTAAAAAAAAAATACTCTAGGCTTTTAAAATAAAACCATTTTTTTCTCTATCTTGTTTTGACATTAATCATCAGAGGTTTCTTTTCGCAATCGTTTCTATGTAGCTACAACATAATACCTTTAAGGTACTCCAAAAAAGTTTTTGAAGATAAGTCATCTAAAGTTGCTTATGCTAATGCAATTTATTTTAATTGCTACTGATTGACAAAGAATGAACAGCCTACCTTAAAAAAAAAAACTAGGATACTAAATTAATCATAATACCAAATTCTTGAAATATGCCAGGGAATTAGGAGCTTACTGTAGTGGAAAAGGCATTTTAATTGTGTAACTACAAATCAGCATCTACCACACTGTAATGTCCATCTGCTTATGATGCTGTGCCAACTAACAGAAACTGAAAAAGATGTGATCATGGAGCTTATCGAAGACACAGAGGCAGATAAATGCTAAATTATTTCAATATTGAAATGTCAAAAGTCAATGATACTGTAATTTTAGGAAGGCATTAGCAGTAACCATCCAAGCACTTCCCAAGGGATAAAGGGCTTCAGTCAACAGACATCAAGTGTTGCATTTCTCCTGTGGCATTCGTATCTACTGTGAAATGAATACATCAAGCTAAGATGGAGGCATGCCACTAAGCATTCAGTTCCCTTAATTCCTGGGTTCCTAAGCCCTTCCCCAGCAAGAATCACATGATTTTTGTCTTGCTTCCCAGGTATGTTTATCAAAAACGATAGAACATTCTGGTTAGGTAAACACCAATGTCTTGGATCCGATTATAGTTATGTTTCTCATGATAAATAACCAAAGACCTTTGTGGTAATCATTTTGCTTCCCAACTAACTTGACTACAGGAAGAAATACACTGAACATAGCAACACAAGTGTTTTGGTTTAACTGACAGTGAAGAGATTTTTCTACTGATGCAACAGGCATTCAGCCTTTAGTTGTCATTCTCGTACTAAGCACCATGACTCCAACCCTGAGGCATGAGACCACTATTATCAAAATGATACAGCAAGGACTTTGAGGCCAAAAGGCTGACACAGAGATCATAGCCTACAACTTTCTCAAAGGTAACAGACATCACGCAGTAAGACATCCAGCTAGATGCCTGCCTGCTAGCCTTCCTGTGGTGGACACAATCTTCTGTATTCCTCATAGACCAGGTAACTACATTTTCATCTTATAAATTTCCATGTCAAAAGTCCATTATAGTCTCCCCCCAAGATGGATCGTCTACTAGGTTCCTTTTATAAGTTTAGCTCGGAATTCAGCTAACGGAGAAAGTTACATTAACTCTCTTAATTTTCTCAAAGAAAAAAATTTTTTAACTTTTCCAGTGCAGTCAACCTTTAAAAGTAAGTTGATCTTTTTTTCAGAACAAGGAACATAAAACAAATGTGCCTTTTGTGGTGACAAAATAGAAATGAAATTTATATTTGTATCATGAACTCTAAAAATTAACACGGAGGTTCACAACAGGAAACTACAGGAAAGAAGCTGATGAGAGAAAACGATGGGACCCAGGAGAAACCTTGAGAACTCTCAGCAGGGAGGGTAGAAGAGAAGAAACTATCTCATCACCACAGAACAGATGGAAACCACTGCACATGACTGAGAAGAATCAAAAATTAGTTTTCAAGTTGGTGTGAGAGGTGGTAACAAAGACTGCTGATGCTTAGTAATTTTAGCAGTCAGCTCGGCTAACAGACACTTGAGCAAAACAAGGTAAGCTGTGTCACTGTTCACGGAAAATGACAGCTTAACCACAATCCCGATTTTCCAACAGCATTCAAAAAGGGAGACTAATTTTGGCCACCTGATTTCTGTAACTATTTTATTCGATACTTAAAAGTCCATATGCAAAAGATTAGGAGATCTGTTCCCACACTCTCTAAAAGAGGCAATGAGTGCAGAGAAGGGTACTCAAGAGATTAAAATAAAAACTTAAAGTCTACATTGGAAACCTTGGCCCCTAAAATACACCCATTTAATACATGTACTTTTTCTCATTAAATCAAGTTACTACAGGTCCCATTCCAACCACAACGGCACTTAGGTGCAAATCCATGCCAATGATTACAGTAGAAACAGTATTTCTTTCTGACGGTCCTGTTAGCCAAATCACTGTGAAGAGTATCGCAGCATTCCCACAAAGTCAGGAAGCAAAACACAAGGTACTGGTCCAACAGGTGATGATCTTGTCTGCATTTCTGCAATCCTTTTCACCACTCTGCTCAAAGATGCCTTCAACAAACTCTTTAAACTTATTTTCTACCACCATAGATTTTATTACCTCTTAAGATATAAGTTCCTACTGTTAGGAACCTCTTCATTTGGTAAAATACACTGATATTCAAATTTCAAAAACACTGCCATCATTTATGAGGCATGATAATACTAATGATTGTGGTCATTTAAAACCTTATTCCATAATCACTTTATCTTTCTCTAATTCTCAAAGGATTCTAGATTAAAATTGGCACTCTTCTGCTTTTTCCAGTTTCTAAGGCAAACAACATGAAACAATTGTCCTCCAACTAAGTTTAATTTCTCTTTCCCCAGTTTGCCAAAAATGCCACAGGGAAGAAATCAAAACAACTAAGCATTTACTTGAGTTTTTGCCGAGAAAATTTTCCCCCACTCCCTTGATCTCACAAATTCACTTTTTAAAAAAATCCTCTCCCCATGTGAAAACAAAAGTGAACAGAACCAGTTTTTGCTTTTCCGAAAGCCTCTTTTATATGTAGAGTCTAATGGGGCCTACACACTACTTCTTCCTGCAACACAGGAGGAACCTTTACACTGGCTGGAGCAGGGACCTCACAAGAAGGTAACATTTAAAGCAATGTTCAGGCAGCAGTAACATTGGTCCCAAAGGGAATGCTCTAAGTTTTTCAACAGATTAAACTATGGAATACATCCAAGAGGAGAAAATAAAAGGAAATGAAAATACAATTACAGCTACTGTCAGTGCACCTGGGAAAACCAATACTGCAGGTTTTAGCTAGTAGAACGAGGGTTCTGAATTTTAAATAAGGCTCCCTATAATCCGGCAAGTTATTAACATGTCTCAACCTTCATTTCCTTCACTATTAAATACCTAACACCAGTGTACTTCAGAAGACTATGATGATTAAACAACACGCATTAAATATAGAAAGTGAGCCATATAACAGAAAACAAAGCCTCAAATGAGTATGACTCACAAAAAATTCAATCACAAAATTCTACCAACTATAGGTCTTTTTCATTTAACATTTGATCGCATATTATTCACTCTATCAAATACCGTTTGGAGTTCTGGCATTATCTCATAATATTCCTTCTCTCTGTAATTTAGATCTGAGTATCTTTCTATGTGAAGCCATCTCCAAACTACTGATCTCTCCAAATCTGCTCATCTCCACAACCTTTCGCAAATTAAACACTTCTGTGTTCCCTCAGCATTTTGCTCATGCCATTATTGTACATTTTGTAGTATAATGAGAAGTATGCCCCAGTACTTGCTATAGAATTGTCTCATGGGACAAGAACCCTGTCTTGGCTTTACATATCCAGTAACATAATAGGAAATAATTAATGTATGTGAACAAATGAATGAATATCCTGTCCCTTTTATTCACCTCCCAAGGATGAGGGGAGGCACCAAACATCATTTAAAGCGATTTCTATTTTTAACACAAACTGCAATAACAAGTTGAATTTTTCATATGGAAATTTTTCATTTATGCTCACTACCAACTACAAAACTGTTCCTATGTACCTTTACATAATACTTACTGGCTGGAACAATGAAATCTCCGTGTAACTCATAGGTCATGAGAGGCTCTGGAAGACTCCTGTGTGAAAAGAACAGCTCAGAATTATCAAATAAATCCAAACAAGTCACTTCTGAGTTTTTTATGAAAGGATGTTAAATTTGTTATGCATTTCTTAATTAATGTGTAAAACTTCCCTAGGGAATACCTTTACATATCAAAAAAGATACATAAATCAAACAGATCACTTTATCAACTGCTATTGGCACCAAGCACTATCAAAGCCTAGGCAGCCACAAATCCGTACTAGACCTAAGCATACAGTATTTCATATCTAACCTCAGAAAGTACCTTTTTGAACATCTGGTTTTATATATAAAACTTCCTTCTACACATTAATGTATTTAAAGCCAAACATACCATCTAACCAAATGTAAGCAAACAATTTTGAAACTTCATCTCTAAGATATTAGCTGAAGATTCCACACACAATACATAGAAAAGATTAAACAAACTCAAATCCTCTCTGCTTAAATATATTACAAAAATAAGAATTTATCTTTATGCCTATAAGATGAGAGACGAAATAAAATTGATGACAACTTTAAAAATATACACAGCATTTTCATAGTCTACAAAACAAGTTACATAAGGTAGTTTATTTTATCCTGTGATCAACAGAAATGCTACAGTTCAGTCCACCTTGCTACATATTTTAAAATTACAAAAGACCAGAGCAACTAGCTTTATAAACACTTAAAGAATACCTAGACAAGTGTCGGTCTGTACAGCCTTTCTGGAGGGTAATCTCGCAAGATATTAAGAACTTTTAAAAGGTTACAATCCTGTAACTCAGAAATTCTGCTTCAAATGTTTAAAAAAAAAAATCAAAGATGCATAAACAAAATTTTTTAACATATGCAAAGCCAAGAATATTGCCAGAGATAAAGAAGGTCATTTCATATTGACAAAAATGTCAACTTGTCATGAAGCCAAAACAATATTAAATGTTAATAGATCTAACAAGAGAGCCCCAAAACACTCGAAGCAAAAACTGACAGAACTACAAGGAGAAATGGGCAAATCCACAACTATAATCACAGAGTTAAATACCTCTCTGTTTCAGTAACAGAACAAGTAGAAAAATCAGGATACAGAAGATTTGAACAAAAATATCAACCAACTTAATCCAATTGGCATGTCCTTCACCTAAATGACACTCCACTCAAAAGCAGAACACACATTCCCAGCGCATACAGGCCATTTATTTTCCAAGATTAACCATATTCTGGGCCATGATACAAATCTCAAAAAATAAAAAGCGTTTAAGTCATACAGAGTTTGTTTTTTGATTACAACAAAAATTGAATTAAAAATCAATAACAGAAAGATATCTGGAAAACTCAAAGAGAAGTTAGAAAGTATTCTGAAATGAACGAAATAAAAACAAAACATATCAGAATTTGAGGGATGTTGGTAAAGCAGTACTAAGACAAAATTTTATGCTACTAAACACCTATATTAAAAAAGAAGAAGGGTGGTAAACCAAGCACTTCATTTTGTACCTTAATGAGCTATGAGGAAAAAAAAGTGTAAATTAAGCCCAAAGTAAGCAGAAGAAGAGAAATAATAAAAATCAAGCAGAAATCAATTACATAGAAAACAGAAAAATAAAGAAAATAAATTAATCCAAAACCATATCTTTTAAGATAATCAGTAAAATTGATCAATCCAGCCAGAATGATTAGGAAATAAAAGAGAGAAAACAAACAAACAACGCCAGGAATAAGAAAGGTGACTGCAGAATCAGTGCAGATTCTAAAGTTATTAAAAATAAAATAAAGAAATACTATGAGCAATTTTATGCCCATAAATTCAACAATTCAGATGAAATGGACAAATGTCTTAAAAGACACAGACTACCAAAGTTCGCTCAAGAAGAAACAGATAACTTGAGTAGTCCTATTGAATTTGTGGTTAAAAATCTTGCCAGTAAGAAAACTCTAGGGCCAGATGATGTCACTGAATGAATTCTACCAAACAATTAGGAAAGAAAAGCTACTGATTCTATACAAATTCTTCCATAAAATAGAAGAGGGAATAATTTCTAACTCATTCTGTGAGGTAAGCTTTATCCTAATATCAAAGTTAAAGACATTATGAGAAAGGCATTATGAGAAGACTACAGACCAATATCACTCATGAACATAGATGCAACTATTCTAAATAAAATGTTACTAAATCAAATTCCACAAGATAAATAAAATAATATATCACAAGTTGGGTTTATCACAGGAATACAATACTAGCATAATATCTAAAAAAAAAAATGTACTTCACCAAACGAAAAGAAAACTGTATGATCATATCAATAAACAATTTAGGAGAAATAGCCTCTCCCACAAATCGTACTAGAACTACTGGAGATCCCTATGCAAAAATGAACTTGAATTCATATCTCATATCTTATGTAAAAATTAACTCAAAATGGATCACAGAACTAAGTGTAAAACCTAAAACTATAAAACTTACAGAAGAAAACATAAAAGAAAACCTTTGTGACCTTGAGTAAGTGCAAAGATTTCTTTATAGCCACAAAAGCACAGTCCATAAAAAGAAAAACTGATGAACTAGACTTCATCAAAATTAAAACTTCTCTTTGAAAGACACTATTTAGAGAATGAAAAGACAAATCACAGAATGAAGAAAATACTTGCAAAGCAGGTATCTAAGAAAGGACTTGTACTCAAAATATATTTTTTAACTTTTAAAACACAATAATACGACAATCTAAGTTGTAAAAAATTGGGCAAAAGATATGCACAGACACTTCACCCAAGAAAATATATAAATGGAAAATAAGCACATGGAAAAAAGTTCAACATTACTAGTCATTAGGGAAGTGCAAACTAAAAGCACAATGAAATACTACCAAATACCTATGAGGATGGCTAAAATGAAAAAGATTGACCAGCTTAAGAGTTGGCAAGAATGAAAAGGAAATGGAACCTTTGTATGTTGTTGGTGAGGTTGTAAAGAAATACATCAACTTGGGAAGAAAGTTTGTCAGTTGCCCAAAAAGTTAAGCATAATTACCACATGATCTAAATATTCCATTCCTGGGATTTATCCAAGAGAAATGAAAGCCTGTGTCCACTCAAATATAGGTATACAAATGCTTTTAGCAGCTTTACGTGCAACAGCCAAAAGTTACAAGCAAGTTAAATATCCTGCAACAGATGAACTGATTTTTAAAAATGCTGGTGTATCTATAAAATGGTCCATTAGTTAGCAGTGAGATGGAATGAACTGCTGGTATATGCTACAACATAGAAGAATCTAAGTGAAATAATACAGATTTCAAGTATATACTGTATAATTCTATTTATATAAAATTACAGGAATTGCAAAGTAACATATTAGTGGATGAGGCTACTTCGGTGGGGTGTGAGAGAGATTTCAAATGGTAGGAGGAAACTTGGGGGGTAATAATGCATAGGATCACTATCTTGATTATGGTGATAGTTTCAGAGGTATACATATATCAAACTTATCAAAACGTACACTACAAATATATGCAGCTTATTGTATGTCAACTATGTTTCAATAAAGCTGTCTTTAAAAAACAAATAAAAATAAGTCAAGCATGGTAGCTCACACCTGTAACCCCAGTGCTTTGGGAGGCCAAGGCGGGAGGATCACTTGAGACGAGGAGTTTAAGACCAGCCTAGGCAACAAAGTGAGACCCTGTCTCTATTTTTTTTTTTTTTTAATGTTTTGAAAAGAACATTGAAAAATAAAAGAAAAAAATGTTAAGGTACATACATTCCTTACATACAATTTATGATGCTATAGTATATACATACAAACACAAAATGACAACCATAAACTAAAATTTAATGCACGAGTGAAAAAGTCCTGCTTTTATTTCCCTTCCCTCTCCTTTTTCCCTACATTCCCATTTCACAAAGAAAATGAAAAAAAAAAAAAAAAATCAACTATACCACAGCCTAAATAAGGAGATAGAAGGGCCAATCAGAAGTAAGCCTTTGGGGGTTTGTTTCAAAATATAGACAAGCAGGAGGTAACAAAGAAGAAAAATGGTTATCTAGCAGAGAAGGAAAGTTAAAGGGTGCTAAAAAGAAAAGTTGGGTCGAGGGAGCGGGGGAATGAGAACGCTTAGAAATACATTTCTTTTCCAATAAAAATGGATTTGTATCTGAATATCTTCTACAAGTCACTTATATCATTGCCATATGTCTAGCTAGGCAATGCAGCATAAAAAAATAAATATTGTTAACATTAGGGAAGCAGCCATAAAAATGACAAATTCCCCATACAGAATGTATTATGCTGAGTCACTGCAACTCTCAGCCTCCCACCCGACATGTTTTTGAGCCACCTCTCTTTGCCACTCATTGGGATCTGTTGGGGGATATAAATCATAATATTTACCTAAGCTGGCATTTCCCTCCCAAAAAGTCCCATTACAATTTCCAGGCTTAAAAGAAGTTTCCTCCAGGTAAAATCATTTGACTAGAAACATCACAAAACCACTCATTTGTCCCCTCACAACAGAAAACTGCTGTAACGAACACATTGCTGAAAATCAAAATAATGGTCTGCATAGATAAGAAATCATTCAGAGGGCTGGTATTCAGCTCTCTAAAACATGAGAACTTAGAAAAAAAATTGCCTCAAGTCAGTAGAAGAAAAAGAGGGATGCCACGCATCGGTCCACTGCACATACTTTTCCTTCTCCAAGACCCTAGAGGACCTGCTTCTTGTTTTAGTTTGGTGCTTTGGGGCTTTGGCTGTTTTCCTCCCTCCACCTCCAACATCCCATCCAATAAGATGGCTGGGTTATTTGCAGTGAGAAGAATTCAAGGGCAAGAGCTTTTTTGGGTAAGAAAAGCTATATTCAGCTTCTCGCCATGGTGCCGTGAGTGACAGAGCTGGGGCTCCAACCCTGGCAGGCAGGCTGGCTCCAGACCTCCTGCTCTTGACCATCATACTGTATTACCTCTCATGCAGAAAGAAATAACACTTGCTTGGGCCAGAACCCTGTTGCCAAAATGGAGGTAGATAAAAACCCAGTTTTATCCCGTTTGATGTATCACCAAAATTTAGAAAAAAAAAATGGTCAATTAAATCCTAATTACCGCATTTGCCATCGCTAAAAATAACATAGGGGAAAAGAACAGCAACCCAACTTTCAAATCTCCCAAGGCATCTGCCATCTTATGATAATTCACTTTATCACATTCAGACAGAACATGTATTTTGTTAGAAGTGAAGTTATATAATAATAACATCTCATAATGTCGTTCTGTAGGCAATGTTTGTTTAAAAGTGAAATTCCATAGGATGAAGCAAGGTAATAAAATAAAAAGGCAGAAAAAGCAACACAAGACCAGGGGCAATAAGGAACCAGCTTCCGAGAATATCAAGATCCAAAAAGAAATCCTATGTACTAAATAAAAAGGGCCTCTAGTTTATTAAACAAATTCCTCCCACACAGCAAAAGAAAAGAACCATACGGAATGGAGGAAAAAAGAATGCAATTTATTGCCAAAAAGGTGGATTTCTATCCTTAGTTTTCTACCAATAACTGAGTCATCTCAGTCAATCCCTTTACCTGCACTAGCTATGAGTCTACTAAACAGTAAAATGGATTTAAAGATATCTCCTAGAGTGGCAGTACTTCTTCTGGTCAAGTTAATATGTGCAATTCATTATATGTTTATATCCCTTACCTACTCTTTCCTTCATCTGTCTAACACAGCTTTCTCAATCTCAGAATTTTGACATTTTGAATCAAATAATTATTTGTCAGGGGAGGGTGGGCTGTCCTATGTACTGCAGGATGTCAGATGCCACCAGATGCCAGGAGCACTGCAAACCAGCAATGGTGAAAATCAATAATGTCTCCAAACATGGCCAAACATCCCACTGAGGGACAAAATCATCCTCAGTTG
Source organism: Pongo abelii (assembly GCF_028885655.2). NCBI lineage: Eukaryota > Metazoa > Chordata > Mammalia > Primates > Hominidae > Pongo > Pongo abelii. The sequence continues at coordinate 169,769,490 of NC_071988.2, read as the reverse complement.
AGAAGCACTGTTCTAATTTCTCAGCCACAGCTCCAAGTTGCTGGGGATACTGCAGTGAACAAGACTTAAAAGATGCCTATCTTCAGGGAACTTAAATTCTTATCCTAGAGTTGGGAGTAACAAGATTCATTTTTACCATAATCCTCATCTAAACCACAGTTAGTCACTATCAGTGGCAATACTGATATAAGTATACATCCCTTTATCAATTAGGAATAACAATAGTGCACATAACAGTTTAAGAAAAAATTTACAACAGTGGCTGAAAACATCTTCTTTACACAAAGCACTTGAAAATAGGTAATACATAACTATCACCCATGGATAAATTTTATATCATTAAAAAGTGGGACAACCAGACAACCCAGGCTACCTGATGGGAAACAACAGAAAGAATATACCACCACTACAATGGATCCTTTTTCTTTTTTTTTTTTTTTTTTTTTTTTTTTTTTTTTTTTTTTTTTTTGAGATGGAGTCTCGCTTTGTCTCCTAGGCTGGAGTGCAGTGGCTCGATCTTGGCTCACTGCAAGCTCCGCCTCCCGGGTTCCCACCATTCTCCTGCCTCAGCCTCCTGAGTAGCTGGGACTACAGGCGCCCATCACCATGCCCGGCTAATTTTTTTTTTTTTTTTTAGTAGAGACGGGGTTTCACCATGTTAGGCAGGATGATCTCGATCTCCTGACCTCGTGATCCGCCTGCCTCGGCCTCCCAAAGTGCTGAGATTACAGGCGTGAGCCACCGCGCCCGGCCTACAATGCATTCTTGAAATAAAGAAAATAAAACCTGACTCTAACAAAGCCCATTTGAAAAATCTTTATCTACAGGACACAGGATGGCTAAAGAAACATGTTAAATGCTATCACGAAGATATAATCAAAAATGACCCAGGTTCATCAACAAATAAATGCCAGTGGTGGAGGAAGGGAGGAAATGTAGAGATTAAAGTAGCCTTAAAACCTATCAACCAAGTTAAATGTTGGCACAGTTTAAATCCTGCTGGATTTAAACCAAATATGAAATGACTTTTTGAAGACAGTTGGTAAAAATTGAACATGGACTGAATGCTGGATATTAATTTTGTTGTGCATAATAATTATATATTTTGATTGACTTTTTAAAAATGACTTTTTGAGATAAATACTGAAGTATTTATGGGTACAGTAATATGATGTTTCAGAAAATCTTTAAAGTATTATCTTTAAAAAGTGGCAGGTAGATCCCAGCACTTTGGGAGGCTGAGGTGGGTAGATCACCTGAGGTCAGGAGACCAGCCTGGCCAACATAGCGAAACCCTGTCTCTACTAAAAATACCAAAAAATTAGCCAGACTTGGTGGCAAGTGCCTGTTATCTCAGCTACTCAGGAGGCTGAGGCAGAAGAATTGCTGGAACCTGGGAGGCGGAGATTGCAGTAAGCCAAGATCGTGCCATCGCACTCCAGCCCTGGCCAACAGCAAGACTCTGTCTCAAAACAAAAAAAACAAAAAAACAGTGGCAGGTAGGAAGATTAATGAATTAAGAAGGAGGGAATGCTGACAACTCAAGAAGGAGGATAATAGAGCCATGAGGGTTCATTACACTAAACTCTCATCTTATGTATCTGAAATTTTTCATAATTTTTTAAAAATACAAAATATGTCGTATAAGTTGATTCAAATGTATCCACCGGAACCCAAATAACTTTTACCTGAAAAACAACCCTATGTATGGTTAAAAAGAACTGGTCCTGAGGCCAGGTATGGTGGCTCACACCTGTAATCCCAGGACTTTGGGAGGCCAAGGGAGGCAGATCACTTGAGGTCAGGAGTTCGAGACCAGCCTGGTCAACACGGCGAAACCCCATCTCTACTAAAATTACAAAAATTAGCCAGGTGTGGTGGTGCAAGCCTGTAATCCCAGCTACTCAGGAGGCTGAGACACGAGAATTGCTTGAGCCTGGGAGGCAGAGGTTGCAGTGAGCCAAGATTGTGCCACTGCACTCCAGCACGGGGAAAAAGAGCAAGACTTCATCTTAAAAAAAAAAAAAAAAAGAACTGGTCCTAGGCCATTCGTTTGCAGTGGAAAATCTAAGTCCCCAACAGAACCACAGCATATAAAAATTACAGTTGTGATCTTTTTTCATTCTTTTTTTTAACTGTCTATATATACTTGTTCTTCATCTAACCCTGAGCTTATCATTAAGTTTTCTTTAAAAAAAAAAAGGACAGTGACTCATAAAAAAAATGCTACCCTCTAACTCTAGTCCTAAATATTTTCTATTATAAATAGAAAACAACTTTATCTTAAAACCTCACCAAGTAAACTTCTTTTCAAAGAGCTTTGCATTGACATGTTGTCATAAGCCTTTAAGTTCAAATCATTTAAACTTTAAAAAATCATTTCAGCATAAAATATAAAGACACAATGAATTCAATAAATAGCCTTCATTCAATCATCTGCCTCAACAAGTTGTTTCATAGGGTTTAATTCCCAAAATGTTCATCCACAAGAAACGTCTATTTTAAAACCCAAGTCTATGTCAATTTCTGTTCTGTTGCAATTTACTTAATTACTGATGTGCATCTACTAGTTACCTTTCTTTCTGGGACACTGAGACACCTGATAAATTTTCCCTTTTTAAAATAAGGCTTAATTTAACTATTGATATTTATGTACATAATTGGCATCTGTTTTATGTTACAGATCCAAATAGTCCTTTCTTCTTTCTTGCTGCTGAGAGGAGCTTACCTCAAATACTGTTTCATGGCACTTGTTATTGTCTTCACTTCCCAATCTGCAGAATTCTCCAGGTCCACCTCATTGCATGTTTTTACATCTAGTGAGCAAGCAAACAAGAAAAAAATAATTAAAACCTTGATCATTAAAGGTCCTCTTGTCTAGCTCACAAAGCTTCCATTTTTAAATGAGCAAACCACAATCCTGCGGTTTCCTAGGAAAACATTATATATACAATTTCTCTAAAATACTGTAAGTTATGTTCTATGACTAGACACTTCTGGCACTTCGGAAAATCTGTAGTAGAGATCAAAGCAAAAAATAAGAGATGGGTTGGGAGTAAGGAAGAATTAGACATAGTATATTATTTCAACATCCACAATGTAATTCATGTATAGCTATTATTATCATCGTCATCGTTAACAGTATCACTCAGTAGCCTTGGCTTATAGCAAGTGGCACTTTCAGTTGTATGCATATGGTTTGAGGTGTTTTAGGTGGCATTGTTGCCCTCATGCTGTATACTGATAGAGGCAGGAGACAGCCAACTAAGTAGGGTAGAGTCCCCAGGGAACCTCCGATCCACCCAGGTCATTGTGCACATAAGGCTTGACTAAACATGCCCACGGTGAAAATTTCGGTCTTTTAACACATGCTCAGTAAAGGAAATAAATCAATGTGGAGTGGCTCAGACTAAGGGCCCACATGCGCACTGGGGGAACAGGGTGGAGCTACTGGGAATTCCCGCCTTATGCAAAGGAGGAGCCAGATCTCTTCAATTCATGTGTGGTGGCCTTGCGTTCAATATGAGAGGTGGGAGCCCGCTGGTGGGACCCCCTCTCTTTGCTGAGTGCTCCCCTTTAGCTTAATAAGTTCCACTCTCCTCACCCTTCACTGTGTCCGCACGTCTAATTTTTCCTGGTGATGACACAAAAACCCGGATTTAGCTGAACCAAGGAGCAAAAAAATCCTGCATCATCATGACACAGAAAACCGAGGGTGGCCCCATGAACGGCAAAATGACTATCAGAATGGCAACAAACTGGTGAAAGGATGATAAACTTGGTCTCAGATTTTCAGGATTTCTGTTCATTAGACTATCTTTCTGAAATTAATATATGATCAACCAAAATAGAAAATGACTACACAGAGACTTAAAAAGTCATTTACATTTAACCTTTCACATTAACACTATAATATATACACTCATCCAGGAAATATTTATTGGAAGCCTCTGTGCAACACTCCAGACATCCATTCTAACTTAAACTAGTTTTCTTTATCCAAATAGCATGTAATGATGTGTTTCTTACAAACATCCTTTCAAATGGTAAGTCAGTTAATAGGGTTGCTTCTTTATAAAGTAAAAGAAGAAAATTCAAAACGGCTAGTAAGTTCTAAAGAAAAGGTATATGGCACCAAGAAAAAAAAAAGGAGATGGGAGAGTTAGTAAATTGAGGAAAGGAAAGCGTCAATCCTGGTAGAAATAAAATGAAAGGATGGCAGGAAAGGCAAACCTCTAAGGAGTACGGTGGCATCTTTGACTCTTAGAACTCTGGGCTGGTACACTCAGCTGTGGCATGGCGGCAGGGAGGAGTGCAGCATGGGTATCACAAAGCTGGGCTTACATGCCTCTAACAACCTGGCCCAGCCATACCACCACAAGTGAGTTCCAAACCTATCTGAACTTCAGATCTTCATCTGCACAATGGAGATAATGTAAATGCTCTCATAGAACGATTGAGAGCATCAAGGCAAATGAAGAATGTATACAGATTTCCATAAATAATTAAATGTAGCAGGTTACTGCCACTGCTGAGCCACTAAAAAGTATAAGCAAGCAGTGATGGTACCTACCCAAAGGGAGGAAGCAGGAAATGGGTTATGACGAATGATACTGAGCCAGCGATATCAATTTGCCCGGTTTTCTACACGCCTACTATGCAAAGGAGAAAATAAGAGATTCATGGAAAGGACTATTTCTCCCTCACTCCACGATGATGTCTTAACTAAGATCAAAAAAAACCTCGTTGTTTCAGGGTTTTTTTCCTCCCTTATACTGTATTTGTCTTCATACAGAAGGAAACATCTTGTTAGCATTTCCTTTTTAAAAACACTAAAAAGAAAAACCTGTCAAAATGGGACCACCACATTAAGTCACGCATGCCACTTAAAAAGTTTTAGGCTTGGGATGATGAAGGGTGGATGACAACTCAATGTTGGGCTGAAACTTTCTGAAGATAAAGTAAAACAGGAAGTGATGGTTATTTCACAGGCATAGCATCATACATATGAGGTCAATTACTCAAAGGTCTGAAGACTTTTAAAGCACTTCAACATTTCTTGATTACAGCAACTGACAGCAATATGCAGTAAACTACAACAATGGCAATTGACACTGATTACATTTTGATCAGTTCCTGCAATTCAGAACTCATTTGTTACTGAGCTTGTCAGACAAGCCACAGATATATTCAAGAAATCAAATTAAGCACCCTGATTAAAGGTGCGATCCTTTATAACTAGGACTAAATAATTCTGTTCTAAAGGCTTTGCCAACCAATTACTTCAGTAACTGAATATTCTCTCTCTCATTAAATCAATTATTTAAATCTCATTTTAACATACAAGTCAGATAACATTTTCAATCAACTTGCTACCAGCAAACCACCTTTTTAAAATCCAAGAGGTTTCTAAAGGAAATCTTTTATTTCCAGCTTTCTACCAAATTATGATTCCGTATTTTGAGAATCATATTCTTTCTATGGAAAAATAAGCCATCATTCTAAATTCATGGAATAAAAAGCAGCTGTCACATCAGAAGCAAATGACTACACAGTGTCTATGTTACTAATTCTCTCTTAAATTTTCACTGTTTTCAAATAGCTCAATCATCCCTAGCAGTCCTTTACAATCAGTGAATGCACTGGGACTAGGCAGAATTTAATAATTATTTGGGATTCAAATGTGAAAACACATTTGGAGGGTTCATTCAGAATATATGTTCTACCATAAGAAAGATAAAAACAATTTGCTTCCTTTCTGACCAAGGAAGGACACTTCATGGGTTTGTTAAAAATCTAAACTAACAAGCACAGATAAAAAGAGTTGACTTTTTATTTGGGTGAACGTTTCACACTTACGTAACCACTGGTCATTTTTTTGAAACTGAAAATCTGCAGTCCAACCTAAATGCAAAGTGCAATTTTATGCAGCTGCTAGCACCCTACTCAACACTGACTTAGGTCCAATTTTAAAGTACTTGAAAAAGCACAGTGAATGGATGAATTTTGAAAATATGTTTTATAATTTTCAGCTACGTTAGTTCATTTTCCCCAATCTATGCGACAAGGCTGTCCTACAAAGGAAACAAGGTAATGGTTTTCAAGTAAAACTCTTCTCATTTCTTGTTTTCTGTGGTTTTATGTGTGAAAATAAAGTCATCCAGCCCTTCTTGCAAATCAGATTTAGAATTAACCACTGAGCTCACCAGACCACACAAGCTACTACCACATTTTCTCACAATTTCCTCTTCTTCTGCTTTGATGTTTTAAACTAAAGTAGGGAAGAAGGAAGAATGCGTAACAATTCTACCTAGTATCAGTTCTAATCTACCATGAACTATTGTAATTGATATTTTACATTCTCACTCCATTTACTAAAAAACCATGACTCACCTAAAGACAATTCATCTGATATTTCTCCCTACCTTTCCCAACTGTGCTAAGTTTCCACTTTACAAAAACAATAACTTCTACCAAATCTGTGCGCCCTGTCTCAGAGGCTGCAAAGGGGAAGAAAAAGACAGGCATCTGCTCATATGGGCATGTTCTTTCAGCAACTTAAGAAGCTTGGTCCAGGGAAAGGCTCAGAGACTGCTGGAAATCCAGCGGATAGTTGCCTTAGGCTCCCAGAGGGGAAGACAACTAAGAATACCCTCTCATCACCGAGGAAGGCAGCTGCCTGCTCCTTTACCTGGCCTCGAGGAGAATAACTGCCTCTATTTTGACAGTTTTCTATGGTCAGTGTCATTGCTATTTCATGCCAGCTGGGAGTTAGGGGAGAAGGAAAGAAGAGGGAGAGAATAAAGAGGATAAGGAGGGAAGAAAGGGGCAGGAGAAGGAGGATGGAGAGAAGGATAATGGAAAGAAACATTTTTCTCTATTTTAAAAACACACCAGAAAAAAGAGACAAGTGAAAAAACATGCAAGAGATTAAGCATATACCCTTTTAGAAATCATTATAAACTTTTGCATGAGTATTTAAATAAGACTTAAAACACCTTAACAAACAATACAAAGTACTTTGTGTAAAAATGGCAATAAAAAATTCTAAAGTAAATAATTAGCTCTCAAAAACTACAGAGAATTGAATAAATGGCAGCTCTCCTCAAAAAATAGTACATGGCTTGGGACTGTTTCTCAAATACTTAAAAATTAAATTATTTCCCATTTCTACAAAGACAATGCATTACAAACAAAATGTTCCTTGAAAAAATTCAAATTTGGAATAAACCTATTACCTGCAGGAATAATAATAAACACTAATTGCTTTTAAAAAGCAAAGTTAAAAATTTGGCAGACCCACACAATTTTTTCCTCTTCAGGATATACATGTAACCCTCTAACAACGCAGCAAAATGGGAAAAGTTGGAGAAAAAAAATACCCCTAAGATTATGTAGACATGACTATTCAAAACTCTAAAACCCTTCTTTTGGAAGAGGCATTAAATTATTTCCATTTGAACACTCAATCAGTGTTCAATATGAAGGGGAAAACATACCAGAAAAAAGAGACAAGTCCACTCAATCAGGATAAAAGGAAAGAAATAAGGAAACATTTAATTGATTAGGAAATAGCAAGTAAATATATTTTGTCAAGGGCTAAGGTTTGTATTGATAGCATAAGGTAATAAGAAAATGGTATTAATGCTAATGAAAATCCAAAGTTTTTGACTGATAATCTTAAATTCACACTAGGAATTATTTATAGATTACTCAAAACAAATGTATATTGTGTAACCCTCTTAAATGAATGGCTTAATGAGGAGGTAACAAGTCAGTATCTGTCTCACATCAATTCTCTAACTTTCCTCTGTTTGCAGAATGATATTACTGAAAACATAAGCATTTCCCCTGCCAGCAATATGTGTAAGGTTGTGTCACACTCATGTCCTGGGCTTCTCTACTCTGAGGCTCATGAAAAGTAAAAATAGTTTTCCAGGTCATGAATTTTTTGAGGGTTTAGATATTTAAAAACACCTTGTAAGTTAAGGACTGGCTTGGGACATTTCCCATGAGCAGAGCAAACTACCACGCTGAGTTGAGCAATGCTGTACACGTAGAATTTTATGAGATGACCAACAAATTTTGAGACAGCTTAGCACTTCAAGGTGACCACAGAAAAATCCTTGTTCAAACTTTCCTTGAACAGGAACAAGATGATAATAAAAATAATGCCAGGTCCTTAGGACCAATTTACCAGCAAAATGTGCCTTTCAGTCCACATTTCCCATTCTGTTATCAACATACTCTTCCAGTTCTAATCATCATAACACCATCTTGGAAATGAAAGAAGTGTTTCTAATTTTAAAATTAAGTAAAAGCAGATGCTGTAGTCCCATTAAATTCTTCCAGCTGCTACTGAACCACTGGCAACCTGAGTCTATTTAATTTGGAGACCACTATTGGTAAAAAGGAAAATCTGACTGCCAAAATTGCACACCCAAGTTAAACCAGAGAGGCAGAAAATGAAAACAGCTTATGGAAGCGAATGTATTCTAATAAGGCTCTCCAACTGATGATGGGCAATTTCTCCTGTGGTTAATAGCTTACAAAAGATTGTTGCTTATTAAATCCTTAATTCAAATACAGGCAAACAAGCAATCCTATCCGTAGCATGGTAGTTGATTTTATTCAACTTGGCTCATGCTTCCTAAAAATGACTCTCTGCTATAATGTTTTAAGATGCAGACAGGTTGGAATGCATTCACAGCACACCTGAGGGCACTGTTAATATTGATTAATTAAAGTAAGGTATCAAATAAATTAATATGTAGCAAGATCATAATGACAGATTGGTTTGATACACAGGCCCTCTAGCCTGATGAGTTATCATCACTCTTCAAGAGGCAGCCTGTTTTGGGGTGGGGGAGAAGTGGAGTGTCTTACAGGTGGCAATGAACTGACAGCAGTGTGTAATGTAAAAGCGCTTTGTCATTCACATAATGTCTGGGGTAATGAAATGAATTCACTTTCTGGCTTCCTCTACTCTGCGATGCCAAAGAACACTGTGTTATCAGCACAGATGGAGCATGCATGGTTCTGGAGGAGAGCCTGGTGTGAACTACAAACAAGCCACTGTGAATACCAATGAATCCCTGAGAATCAGACCCTTGCTGTCAAATGACAGTTTTGGAAGCTCCATAAAAATGAGCGAGTCCCAGTGGTCTTGTCCAACCAAATGTACTGTCACAATTCTGGACAGGCTATTTGGAAGCCATGCAAATCATAGAGGCCTGACTGCCACTTCCCTGTGAGAAGCAAGCACAGGAAGATAGTCAACCAGAGGGTGCATTCTTTTTTCTTTCATTTCTTAATAAGAGGTAACAGACAATCTATGCTGATGCAAATACTAATCTACTTCTGTGGGTCAATTGTCTCTGCTCGGCAGAAAACTCCTCTAGAAAGTAGAGGAATGGAATGACAAGTATTCTCTACATTACTACGAGATATTAAGCTGTGAAGTCAATGAACATACACAAATAACACATGGAAAAATGATTAGAAAAGAGGCATACCCATTAACATACTCAGAAGTCTCTGGACCTTTGAACTCACCCCCACAACTCTGTACAATCCTTGGTCATTTATACCTATGGGAAGAAACAAACTATTAGCAAAATAAAAGACTATCATATTTTAAAAACCATCAAACAGTTGCATTCAAAATCTTTGCTAACTAACATTAGCAGCATTCCTGTTAACTATAAAAATAACCTTTGAAAAAAGCAAGTGTTTAACAACTTGTTTTACTAGCTTTTTATCTGTGAGTTGTGGTTAAAAAAATAATCTCAGCAAACAATGTTCCATGTGGACAAAAATGAAATGCCTCAATGTTAATAAGTTAGTTAAGTATCATGGATACATTGAAATGAATACCAATCCAATTTGTAAAGATGCACTAAAACTTTTATGTTTATTGTATTTACTTATTTACATTTTTCTTCAAAAGTTTTAGCCTTTTAAAAATATGGTGATGAGTAGTACACAGAAAGAAATCATTGTTTGGATGATTCTTGAAAACCATGGAAATTCGTTCAAAACTAAAGCAAAACTGTAATTTTTTTTTAAAGTTGTTATATGTCCTGTCCAGTGAGGAGCTGCGAAACTTCAAATCAATATCACCACAAAGTATACTGCAAAATGAACCAAATCAATGCATCCTCTCTCTCTACAGAGATCTGAAAACAAATTGTCCCTGAAAACAAGAGACATATAAAAGAAAATGTATTGTCAAACATAATTTGGTATGCTGAACAAATATCCTTATCATTTGCATTCTGATCTGAACAAATCAATGACGAAAAGACATTTTTGACGCAATTAGCAAACTGAGTGGCATTAAGGGTAAGAAAATCTCCATTTGTTTAAAGTTGCATCCTGAAAGGGGTGAAAGTAACCTTACATTTGCTTTAAGAGGGAAAAAGGGATAGATGAAACAACTGTGGCAAAATCTTGATAATTATTGAATCTGGATGAGAATATGGGAATTCATTGTACCAATCTCTCTACTTTTTTATGCTTGAAAATTTTCATAATAATGACTTCCAAAAAAATGTGACTTATATTTACTTCTCAAATGAGTTGCAGCTTTCTGGCTGTGTGTTTATTTTCTCTGCTACGAATGTTAAAGGTAACAAGAACACAACTGGCTGACAGGCAGATGATACCTCTAATCCCCAAAGTTTCCAAAACAGAATAACACAACAAAAGGCCATGGAATTTGCCCACGAGGGTTTACTTTCTTTTCACCTCCCTGCTCGGAGTGATGAAAAGAATACTAGTCAGAGTCTAAAGAATTGGATTCAAGTCAGTTCAGTCACTCAGGAGGAAGACAGGAAACCTCTCGGAGCCTCTATGCTGTATCTGAGATGAAGGACTGCATCCTATACCCTATGTTATGCTGGGAGGGAAATGAGATGATACTAACACGTGTCCTACAGATTGTAACTCACAGCGCACACACAAAAGCATTCATTCTTCCTTGTAAAGTTTTGTTCCCTCTTTTTCTCTTTGCTTTTTTAAAAATTATAGTTACATATACTATTTTTTTTAACTTTTAAGTTCAGGGGTACATGTACAGGTTTGCTACATAGATAATAAACCTGTGTCATGGCATTTGTTGTACAGACTATTTCATCACCCAGGTACTAAGCCTAGTACTCATTAATTATTCTTCCTAATCCCCTCCCTCTTCCCACCCTCCACCCTCCCACAGGCCCCAGTATGTGTTGTTCTCCTCTATGTGTCCATGAGTTCTCATCATTTAGCTCCCACTTGTAAGTGAGAACATGCAGTGTTTGGTTTTCTATTCCTGCATTACTTTGCTAAGGATAATGGCCTCCAGCTCCATCCATGTCCCAGCAAAGGACATGATCTTCGTTCCTTTTTAGGGCTGCATAGTAGTCCATGGTACATTATGTACCACATTTTGTTTCTTTTGGAGATGGAGTTTCACTCTTGTTGCCCAGGCTGGAGTACAATGGAGCAATCTCGGCTCACTGCAACCTTCGCCTCACAGGTTCAAGTGATTCTCCTGCCTCAGCCTCCCAAGTAGCTGGGATTACAGGCATGTGCCACCACGCCCAGCTAATTTTGTATTTTTAGTAGAGATGGGGTTTCACCATGTTGGTCAGGCTCATCTTGAACTTCTGATCTCCGGTGGTCCGCCTGCCTCCGCCTCCCAAAGTGCTGAGATTAGAGGCATGAGCCAATACGCCTGACCCCACGTTTTCTTTATCCAGTCTATCACTGATGGGCATTTAGGCTGATTCCATGTCTTTGCTGTTGTGAGTAGGGTTGCAATGAATATACATGTGCATGTGTGTGTATAATAGGACAATTTACATTACTGGGTATATACCCAAAGGAATAAATCCTCTTTGCTTTTTATTCCTTATTTTTTAAGTTTTGCAAATGTCCTATTTTTCCTTCTGTTATAGGCTGAATTGTATCCCCCCAAATTCATCTGTTGACGTCCTAATCCTCAGTACTTCCAAATGTGACTGTATTTAGAAATAAGGTCTTGAAAAAAAAGTAATTCAATTAAAATGAGGTCACCAGGGTAGGCACAAATCCACCATGACTGGAGGCCTTTTAAGAAGAGATGAGGACACAGACATGTACAGAGGCGGACCATGAGAAGACACAGGGAGAAGACAGCCATCCCCATGCCAGAGAGAGGCCTCAGAAGAAATCAACCCTGCTGATAGCTTAATATTGGACTTGTAGCCCCCAGAACTGTGAGACAATTGATTTCTATTGTTTATTCAGCAGCCCCCATCCCCAACCTTTTTGGCACCACAGCCCGGTTTCATGGAAGACAATTTTTCCACTGATTGGGGTGGGGGGGATGGTTTCAGAATGATTCAAGAGGATTACATTTATTATTAGACTCTCATAAGGAGCACACAACCTAGATCGCTCACATGTGCAGTTCACAATAGGGTTTGCACTCCTATAACAATCTAATGTCGCCACTGATCTGACAGGAGGCGGAGCTCAGGCCATAAGGCTCGCCCGCTGCTCACCTCCTGTTTGAGGTCTGGTTCCTAATAGGCCACGGTCTGGGAACCGGGGAGCCCTGGTTTAAGTCACCCAGCCTGTGATACTTTATCATGGCAGCCCAAGCAAGCTAATAATTACTCGCTATCTCATTAGAGCTTAAAGAACCAGAAGAGCAAAGGCTAGCCCTTAGTCTACCTAAGTCTACTCAGAACGCTAAGGAGTCACAGCAGCAGAGACACACCTTCCTGAGGGGGAGCACTCAGTGACTACAAGGGAGGAAAAGGAGGTCACACAGCCCTGTTGGAAAAAAGAAAAGAAAGTTGCCAAGAAACACAAAAATCAGAGACCTTTTGAGCCTGATACAGGAAAAAAGATTGAGCCTCATTCCTTCCTTCTTTTTGGAAGCCAGAAGGGCATGTCGAGATAGTTTAAAATACCAAAGGGTTTCAGTACTACTCTAGTTAAGAAACCTTAAAAAGTTTGACCTCAGTGGTAGAAGCCAAAAGAGCAAATCATACTCTGCATTCAAGCAAACATGCCTCTGTGAAAAGGGCCTGAATTATATGGAGAGATGAAATAAGAATGTCACTTCGGCAATAATCATCACTCTGTGCCAGTAATTACTATCAAATAATTGATCAAGTTCAAATTCATCAACCTGAGAGAAGTAGAGTTAATTGTTAATGCATACTGAGAGGTGCAAAGGGGAATTAAAGCTACTCAACACAGTTTCTACATTTTTAAATGAAATTTAAATAAACCTTGCACAAAAGCAGCTTGGAAATAGCACGTAAAATACATACAACTCAAGTCTTGTTCGATTTTCTATTTCTTGCTACACTGTTCTCAAAAGCTCTGAACTAAATGAGAGCTGGAACATACTTTTTATCTATGAACACATATATGTTCATATAAAAGGCATCAAATACATCTTAAGGATATAAACCAACCAATATGCCAAGGCATATTAGTGAGTTTATCATGTCCTTTCCAGCTTCTTTTCCAAATTTCCCTGTCAACCAAAGGGATCACTATTTCTGATCAACAAGTATTAGAAATTTGAAATCTTTGACTTCTTCCCTGTCACTTTCCAAATGCAACAAGTCAATGTCCACTCTTTCTTCGAACTTCAGACTAATTTCTGCCTCTTCAACACAATCCTGAATTTCATGCACACACATTTATTATGGAATCCCTAAAAAGAAATACACAACTATAATCCATTCTGAACACTGTCTTCTATCTTTTTATTTTCAAACCACTATTATTATCTAATGTCCCCTGGATCCCCATTTAAGAGCAAGCCTTCAGATCCAGCCCACATCCTCTAGCCTTAACAAGTATGTAAGGCACACACACGCACACATACATGACGGGCCTCACCTCATCTTCCTACAGGGACTGCAGTGTATTCAACTTAATCACAACAGACGGCTCGACCATCACCCACAAATAACCAAGTTCACTGCATCCTCTGCGACTACATTCAGGCTGAAGTCTCCCCAGCAGGAATGCTCTTCCCCTTCTCTTCACAGATTTATTCAACTGTCATATATTTATTCATCAGATATGTGCCAGGTGCTATTCTGGTTGCCCAAGATTCGACAGTGAGTAAAATTCCCATCTAAACCTTCAAAACCGAATAAAAATCCCCTTTTTGACACCAGCCCACAGTGATACTCCCTTCTTCTGAACATAACTCATAATTGATTCCTTTTAATTTAACACTTGATTACATTTAAATTTTTTTATTTTTAAGGCAGGGTCTCGTTCTGTCACCCAGGGTGGAATGCAGTGGTGTGATAACAGCTCCCTGCAGCCTTGACCTCCTTGGATCAAGCCATCCTCCTATGTCAGCCCCTCGACTAGCTGGGACTACAAGCACATGCTACCCACACTTGGCTGAATTTATTTTTTGTAGAGAGCGGGTCTCACTATGTTGCCTGGGCTGGTCTCAAACTCCTGGCGCAAGTGGTCCTACTGCCTCAGGGCATCCCAAAGTGCTGGGATTACAGGCAAGAGCCACTGCACCCACCAGGGTACATCTTAAAACAAGTCCACAATCTTAGTCACAATTCCCAAAATCAAAAGCGTTAATGGATAATGGAGTGGCATCACCAAGATGGTGGCATAGAAAGTAACCTGCTCATATCCCCATATGACAGTAAGAATTCTGCATCCATCCACCATCAAAGTCTCTCTGAGGGCATCTCAGGATTCAGGTAAAAGTTTGTGAAACCTTGGTGGAGTTCAAGACCTGGGAGGGTTGCTTTGAGAGTGCAGACCAACATCCAGGTGGCTGATGTGCCACAAGCTTGCTCCTAGGTTCAAGCTTGACAATGGTCCAGTCCTCCAAGGGACTTGGCTACAGCCCTGTTTGGCCTTGAGCCTGCAGCTGAAACTATCTGCCAAGGGGTCCAAAAGGAATCTTGCACACTGGTGCTTTGGCAGAAAGGTTCGTCTGCATACTAACAGTGGTCTCAGCAGTGAACCTGAGACTTGCCCTGTGGCTTGGCTCCAGGGTCCCTCAGCCAAGGTCCCAGCTCACAGCTGCTTGCACAGGGACCCAGAGGGAGACTCACCCATGTCTCACAGCCTGGGAGCCTGAGCCTTCCAGATGGGCTTGCCAACCTCTGCCCCACAACAGAACCTAAGGGGACCCAGGCTCAGCTCCCGCCCCTCCCAATGCAATCAGGGAACAATCTTGTGTTGAGACCTACTAAGAGACATACACCCAAAGAGCCTGGCTCTCCAGCCTCTGCCCCACAGCAGATCCCAAGAGGGCCTCATCTCAACTCCAGCCCATTCTGCTATAGTCAGAAATTCATCCCACCCATGCAGAGACCTGCTGGGAGACACATCCATCTGGGCCACTAGAACAGTCTTCTGGACTCAGGTCTTGGCCAGTATTCCCACACAGTCCCAGTACCTTTTTTGGGTCTTCCCCAGGTCCATCTGGGGCAGAAAGCCACGTCAACTTCTGAGTCCTGAAGAGACTCGTGGCAAGCCTGGGCTTAGAGCATCCTCTAGTGCTGAGACAGCTACAGTGGTCACAGGCTTAGGAAACCCAAGAGTCAGTCAGCTTAGAATCCTGGAAGGCCCTCTGAAGAACAGGCACAAAGCCAGACCGGGTAGATGAAAATAAATAGCCAATCTCTCAATGTGCAGACACTGTCACACACCTACAAGCATCGAGAGCATTCAGGGACCGGCACAGTGGCGAGTGCCTGTAATCCCAGCTACTTGGGAGGCTGAGGGAGAAGGACTGCTTGAGCATGGGAGTTCAAGGCCATAGTGTGCTATGACTGCACCTGTGAATAGTCTCTGCGCTCCATCCTGGGCAACATAGCAAAACCTTGTCCCTAAAAAAATAAACAATTTTTAAAAGAACACTCAGGGAAATATGACCTCACCTAACAGGCAATATAAGGCACAAGAGACCAACCCTAAAGTGATGAAGACATGCAATCTCTCAAAGAAATTTAAAGAAGATGAGCTTCCTTCTCAACAAACTTCAATACCAGAGAATCAATTCAGAAATTTATTGGGGAAATTTAACAGAGAGATTGAAATAATTTTTAAAAATCAAAAAGAAATCCTGAAGCTGAAAAAGTATAAATGCATGACCTGAAATCAGGTTATTTAAGTATTTTTTCCACTCAGACTGAATGTTCATATTTCACATGTTAAAAGTAATTTCCACACCAAACCTGCCTGGAGATGTAATATTCTATTCAGTGTATGTCTCACATTACCTTTTTATTGTTTTTTCCATTTTTTATCTCCAACTTTTAAGTTCAGGGGTACATGTGCAGGATGTACAGGTTACACAGGTAAATGTGTGCCATAGTGGTTTGCTGCACAGATCATCCCATCACTCAGGTATTAGGCCCAGCATCCATTAGCTATTCTTCCTGAGCCTCTCCCTCCTCCCACCTCCCACCTTCTGACAGGTCCTAGTGTGTGTTGTTCCCCCCATGTGTCCATGTGTTATTATTTAGCTTCCACTTGGTAAGTGAAAACATGAGATATTTGGTTTTCTGTTTCTGCATTACTTTGCTAAGAAAAATGGGCTCCAGCTCCATCCATGTCCCTGCAAAGGACATGATCTCATTCCTTTTTATGGCTGCATAGTATTCCATGGAATATTAAATGCACTGCATTTTCTTTATCCAGTCTATCATTGATGGGCATTTGGGTTGATTCCATGTCTTTGCGATTGTGAAAAGTAATGCAGTGAACATATGCATGCGTCTTTATAATAAAACAATTTACATTCCTTTGGGTATATACCCAGTAATGGAATTGCTGGGTCAAATGGTATTTCTGCCTCTAGGTCTTTAAGGAATCGCCACTGTCTTCCACAATGGCTGAACTAATTTACACTCCCACCGACAGTGTGTTCCTTTCTCTCCACAATTTCACCAGCATCTGTTTTTTGACTTTTTAATAATAGTCATTCTGACCGGCTTGAGATGGTATCTCATTGTGGTTTTGACTTGCATTTCTCTAATGATTAATGATGTTGAACTTTTTTTTCATATGTTTGTTGGCCACATGTATGTCTTCTCTTGAGAAGTGTCTGTTCATGTCCTTTGCCCACTTTTCAATGAGGTTGTTTTTCTCATGTAATTTTGAGTTCCTTATAGATTCTGGATATTACACCTTTGTCAGATGGACAGATTGCAAAAATTTTCTCCCGTTCTGTAGGGTGTCTGTTTGCTCTGGTGATAGTTTCTTTTGCTGTGCAGAAGCTCTTTAGTTTAATAAGATCCCATTTGTCAATTTTTGCTTTTGTTGCAACTGCTTTTGGCATCTTCATCATGAAATCTCTGCCTGTGCCTATGTTCTGAATGATCTATTATCTTTTTTAATTAAAAAGGTCGAAACTCCGAAACACACCTAGCCTTGGAATTTTCAGATGAAGAATCGTGAACCTGTATTCCACCTTCTCTCCAAATACAGAGGTATTACCTGGAAAGATACTTGGTCAACCTTGGTTTTTGCTTTTAATAGCTTTTATGGTGCCTTGTATAGAAAAGTTGGACAAAGAATAGGTATAGCTAGGTTGATCTGACTTGAAATTGATATAGAACTATAGATACAGACTTGGGCCAAAATGGACATCACAATTCAGAACTGAAAAATTAAAGTTAAAATATCCAAATTATTGTAATTTTTCAGGATATAAATGCTCAGTGATGATATTGATATCAATATTTTCTAACTTTTAACAAAAATTTGTAACCTGGTCAATATGTTTACAGGCCCGAAGTTGTTTTTTTTCTCTTAATAAATTAGATTGAGATTGGTTCTGATAGTTAGCAAAGAAAAGGTAAGCTTATCTCCACTAGAGTGATGAGCAGCTGATGACAGCTGTCTCTGGGCGAAACGGATAAGGTAAAATCAAATGTGTCTTACTTCCTACCATCTGTCTCCTCCAATCTCCCACAACACTGTCATAGAGCACTACTCACAACACCCACATCTTCCTTGAAGAGAGGGTCAAAAAGTGGGAAGCAGTCAAGTTTCATCATCATCTCTGCTCAGCTGTTTCCCTCTCAAACCCAAACGGTGTTACCAGAGCCAGAGACCATACAGCTCCTGAAAACACCTGCATGGAACTACTGAGCACTAGCAGGCATCCACTGTCCCTATAGGTGGGCTGAAGAAGCAAGACAGAAAATAAGATGTTCTGGGATAGTTAAAAAATCAGATGCAAAAGGAAAATAAAACTTAAAAGGGCTGATAAATGCAGGTAAACAAGAGAGGTAGAGATAAAGGCTAGAGTGGCTACAACTGGCAAATAAATGTGATGAATTTGAAAACAAAGTACCATTAGAATAAAGGAAGCAGAAGAGAAAAAGACAGGTAATTTTTAAAAATAGAAATGGTAAACAGGGAGAATACAAAATAAAAGGGAGGAAAAATTGGAAATAAATGAGAAGATAGGCTAGAAATTACGTAACATTTACTTTCCTGTTAATTTCACAGGAATTGTTGAGTACTTATATTTTAGGCAGTGAGGTGGAATCAAGTGAAGACACCGAGTAAAATTAAAGAGACAATTAAAATTAAAAGAGAGTAACTTGAAACTAAATAGGCCAAGAAGTTCTTTCTTATCTTTTCAGCTTCAGGGGCAGTTTTTGTACCTGATAGCTCTATATTCTTAATACGTCAACTTGTCCTTAGCCTATGGTATACATTTAACAAATGGATTGAAAAACAAATGAACAATTAATATATTGATGATTAATCAGTAAAGGAAATATGGAAATAAAATACAAGACAGAAAAAGATATAACAACAAAGGAGAAGGGCTCAAAGTGAAAGATAAACACTTTTGATGGTAACAGGTATGAAATGATTAAAAAGGATTTTGCAGCCGTATGATTCTACAGAAATACATTCTCAAATTCCATGGTTCTATAAACTAACATTCAGCTCTCATCTAGTAACCAGCAGATTGCCTGGCACGGAATGAGATGCTTCATCAATATTTGTGGAGGGACTGAATCATTTATTTGCACTCACGTGTGTTGACAACAGGGGTAAAAGGTCATTAATGTTCATACTGGCATTCACAGGATTTACATCAAAAGTCTAACATTTCATTATTAATGAGGCACATGTGCATATATATACACACATGTGTATATATATACACACATGTGTATGCACAAATACAAATATAGGTTTGCATATCCCTCTAGCACTGTAAAGACAGATTTCTCTATGGGTTATACAACAAACAAACATGCTTGTATGCACATAAAAATATTAATCATTATTTTAGATGCCTTATATGTATATATTTTCATGTATAATTACTAACATTAGCTAATCTTGAAATATTCTTGAAAATGAAGGAAAAACACACTCTTCATGAAATAATTAGAAAAACTTGTGAGGAAATACCTAGCAATCTGGCTAAGAATGATGTATTATGAAGGTAATATTAAGAAAAGCAATGAAGAGACTCATGAATATTGTTTCAGATCATAGGTGGATTACAAAAATGTGATAATGTGTTCCTTACATATATTTATAACTAGTCCTCAGTAAGCACTAATGTTTAAATGTCTGTTTAAGTATAGTAAGCACTTTCTAGGCTATCTGCTGCACTGGGTTACATAAAAATAAACAGGTTCATACACAAAGATACTCTTCCAAGATACTCAGCAATTCATAACATTATAACATTCTGTCAAAAATGTGTATTTATATTAAAATGGTTTTAAATATAAGCAGACAGAAGAATGATTCTCTCTATTCCATCAAAGGGACATATTCACCATCATAAATTTAAGATACAGTATTTACATAATTCTAAAGCTTTGGGAGAAGAATGCATTATTTGTAACACTTACAGTGCATTAAATACTGCCAAGCAGCAGGGTAAGGGATAATTCCTAAGCATTGAGGCAGCAGATAAAGTAGAGCTGTACAAAGATGAGATTCAACATAATACTGAATAACATTTTAAACTTTCTGGACCTTGGTACCTCCATTTAAATAAAAAACAAATATATCTTGGAAATACAAATGTGTTAAGGTTACAAGATATAAATTATTACAAGTTAAGGTTACTGACATTCTGAAAACTTCCAACTCTGCCACCTTCTAGCTATGTGACCTAGCAAGTTATTCAGCCTCTCTGTGTTCAGCTTCTTCATCTGAAAATGGGGTTAATGATGGGAACTGGGCTGCTGTGAACATTAAAGGAGATAATGTTTATAAAGCAAGTGCATGAGCTTCACACATACCAAGCAATCATTACAAGCCTTAACTGTAGTATAAAACTCAAAATTAATTTCAAAATAGCCAGGCACAATACATATAAATGCCCTAACCAAGGCCTTTAATCTATAAGCCCATTTTCATAAAATAAAGCACATGCTGGGAAGAGAGTCAAAATTTATTTAACGAGAATGACTCATGGAAAATATACAATTCCTGCTCACCAATAACATTTGTAAGTTCTTCCCCGGATGATAATTATTTGAACAGCAGATAGAAAAACATTACAGACAGCTATTCTTTGCCACCAACTAATCTGTTTTTCCCTTTCCTGTAAGTCTTGCTTTCACCGGCATGTTCGCCTTCACCTACTCCTTGTGTAAACACATTTCTATATTGTGATGATTAGCCTCCCCACCAGCAGGCACTTTTAGGAAAGGTCTTAGGATCTCATTCCCACAGTCTTCCCACTCCCAAACAAACCAGAGACTCAACACAGAAACAAGACAGTTTGGCAAGTGAAGGTGGCTGTGCCCACTGGGGTTGTCTGTCACATCCACTCAATATTGTCCCATCCCAGGAGAAAAGTGAGAAATATTTTAAAAAGTGCAAAGCAAATGCCCACTTCTGGGTCTAAACCCGTATTTTTGGAAGTACTGACAATTTTAGGCTTCTAAAGATACATCTAAGTCTTGATGCTAAGTCTCATCCTCTCAAATCCAAGTCTCAAATACGAAAGGCAGAAAGTTTACTAGCTGTAACCTCTGTATTATGGTCAAAATGGACTGTATACTACAGGTGGCTGGCCTCGTTTTCAGTTTCTAGGCAACACAAGAGAGAGCATTTTAGCTTCAGACCAGATGCCCTAGACTTGTTGCTATTCTTTCTACCCAAGCCACTGGCAAAGTGCCGAGACAGGGCCTAGAGGAAAGCAACGGAGTAACTGAGAGTTTCCAATTTCATTAGTAACCTTTGGGGCCCCACACTCTCCCAGAGGTCTCCCTATCCCAGTACCTAATACAGGCACTGGCTGTGACCCCCTCAATGTGCCCTTCAGTTTTTCCTCACAGCATGAACCTTGGCAAAAGGAGTATCTCACAGCCTCTGGGCCTTCCCGTAAGATCAAGCTCTCCCATCACCACTAAGTTGCACTGTCCACCAACTCTTCCTCTCACCCTGTTTCTGCTGCCGTAGGATAATTCTGACTTAGAGCCAGGAGACTAGGCTCCAAACCCCAGCTTTGCCTAGTTGTGTGACCTGTGACAGGTTTACCCTACCTTGTTCTGGCCTCTGATACCACATGTGCAACTGAGCCTATTGATATATATCTGCTCAACTACCGAGTTTTACGGAGACTGTGTGAGAGAGTGTGATATACTCCAAAAACATAAAATGCAATATATTAAAATTTTTAATATATTGTCATATGCAGATTCTGTATTGACATTTTGTCTGCTATGAAGAGACCTCCTGAGGTGTTGCAGCAATCCTCAGCAAAGCCAGTGCATCTTTCTTGGGTTGGGCCAAGGATCACCTTCAGAATCCATGAAGCAGTTGTTATGGAAAAAAGGCAGGTCTAACTTTAGAATGGCTTAATCCTGAATCTCGATGAACACTTTCAGTGAGTGATACTTAAATCTTCCCTCCCAACTTCCCTTTCCTGCAGTACTCTCAAACTTTTAAACTTTGTTCTTTAACAACTTGTCTTCTGTTTTTCTTTCCTTCATCTCTCCAACATCCTCAAAAAAAGGTCAGACTATAGTGTCTCCATCTCCTCATGCTCACTGTGGTTAAGAGCGTGGGTATTTAAAACACAGTCTTGGAAGCAAGTTGTAGTATACTGCTCTCTACCTCTGAGGCTTAGACAAATCAAATCATGTTTCTTCACTTCAGGGGCTCATGCAAATTGGGATAATACCACCTGTCTCATATGGTTCTTGTGAGAAGAATAACACCTAAGGAAAAAACAAGTACAACCTCGCTATTATTTAGTTTGACTTCCCAACCGCTAAACCCAATGGTTGTTTCTTGTTCATCCACCAACCTGACCTTCCTAGAGTATCTGACACAGCTGACTTCTTCCTTCTTGGAATCTCCCCTCTTATGGATTCCCTTACAACCATCCTTTTTCCTTCTCCTCCTATCCCTCTGTCTTATGTCTCCATTATTCTTCTTCCTCTCATCATCAAAATAGAAGCATTCACAAAGATTCTGTCCTTTTCTCCACTATCATCTTGACTTAGACACTCAAAACCTTACCTCTCTAAAAATAATTCCTGCCATCTCTCCTCTCTTGCTTTCATTCTATTTCTTGTAACATGCCACTTGCATTCAGAATATCCAAAACCAGTCTCTATCCCTCCCAAACCTACTGCTCATCTTGCATTCTGCCTTGGCTAAAGGTCTCATCCACCTCGTCTGGGAAGCTTAGAGTCCGTTGTCGCTTTCCCCTCTCCCTGACTTCCAATATCCAGCAGGTCATCAGATTCTGTTTGTCTGCGAAGTCTCTCTTCCTATCCATCCCTTCTTTCCATTGCAAATACTCTAGTTTAAACCTCCATCATTTCTTATCTGAATTACTCCCCAAATTCAAGCAACCACCCTGCTTTCCATCTTACCCCCATTCCATTCCCACCAATTCTATTATCTGTCAAAGATCTCAAGACACACTCCCATCCAAATCTCAATAGCTCACCACAGCCTACAGAAAGAGTTAAGGCGAACAATGCAGCACAGCACCTGGGATCTGCCACCCTCTGGATACAACTGCTCACAAAGCATCTCCCCATATCATACCACCCACTCACCACTACCAACACCACCCCAGCATGGTGGGAGCACCCTCTGCTCCAATATCTACCCTCTGGAGCAAACAGCAGGGTTGCTTGCAGCCTTAGCAAATAGAGATGGTGTCTCCTAGAGCAAAAGGCTTGCTTGCTGGCCATTATAAAAGATCTGAGTTTCCTGCATTCAGAGTTTTTCCTCCTATAACACAACCAACTATATCATCCATAAGTATCACCTGGCCATCTTTGCAGTGCCCTGAGGAATCAGGGCTCAGGGAATGAGCACAAAATGCACTACTCTAGCTACTGACAGTAATAAACTGTCCTGTGTCAAAGATCCAGGAGTCTTGTGTCTTCTACAAGTCTAGTATCCGTGGAACTATGCAGGATAACTGGTTGACATGAAAGTAGAGTAAAATCTCTGTCTTGAAGTTAGATTGAAGCTCATCTTTAAGAACAGGAACCATATTTCTAATATTTTTTCCTCTAATACCTTCCCTGTAAGAAATACCCCAAAATTACGACTAAAATCCATCTAACGTGTGTGCCCAGACATAGGTAAGTATTAAAGTAAGCTGGAAAGGATGGGACAGCTAAATAAATTTTCAAGCTCATCACTCATGTAGCTCAGGTTTAAGCACTAGCAAAATTTTACTACAATAAATCAGAAAAGAGACTCAAACTCAAGGCAAAAGTGGGCCGTTGCTTTTTGCAAGGTTCCTTTTCATTCCTCGGCTGCAGAGATGGAAAACATCAGAAAAGGCCTAATGTTGTGTCTCGCTGCTGCCCTCTGCCTCTCCACCTCAGAGCAGCTGCAGCAGCAGGTACTAAATCTCAGGAGGAAGAATGCCTGTTTTTGGATTTCAGGGTGTTTTGTGGTGTTTGTTTGGCTTCTGAGGAAAAGCTTGAGATAATCTGAAAACCACGGTGTTCTTCCTGAGCCTCTAGCTATTTTACTGCTCAGGATATTTTAATGCTCAAATGTCCACAAATCACTGAAGAGGAGGAGGTTAAAAGCCAAACCAGTTAATTTTGCTGTTTGTTCTAAGAGTCACATAAAATTAACAGATAAAGTGAATATGGGTGATTTATTTCCCAATGTAAATTGCTATTTTTTTAAAAAAATAGAAAGTTCTTCACTCTCCTAGAGCCTTAAATCAATAATGAGACTACTTAATTATAATTGGCCGCAATGACTGGATTTATCTCTAAATAAGTAACTCACACTTACTGGGCATTCAACATGTGCGAATGTCCTAAGCATTCTCTTTTAGTTCTCACAACAACCCCATGAAGATCTGATCCTTATCCCGTTTCACAGATGATAAAGACACAGAGAGGTTACACGGCAGAGTTAATAAGGAGTAAAACTGAGATTACAATCAAGATAGTCTTTTGAGCTAATGTTCTTCACCACTACGCTAACAGTGTACCATAAAATGTCACAGACCTCATCAGAATGTAATGCAAAAACAAAGCCTAGCATGCCTACTCTGTAGCAAGACAGTTCCACCAAGTTTCTTCTGTTCTAAAAACACCTTCGGCACTACTTGAAAATATACCATTGTCATTTTCTGACACCTACCCAACCTCCAACCCCAAATACACCCAGAAGCAAGATGATTTATTGTAAGGATGGAATAAAGTCCTATTAATTTTCTTCATTTCTATTCTGTGGATGTGTTAAAGAGGAGGAAAACGTATAAAACCATAGGTAACAAAGAGAAAAGAAGGTTGAATTCATGGGCTGAAAAAAAACATTCACTGGACAACAGGAAAGTAGTAACAGTCCTAAACCAAACCCTAAACCACATGGACGAGGGGTAAAGGCAGGGACTCGGGGTTTGCCGTCTCAGAGGAAGGATCTGCCCCTATTAATTTAATGTGACCATTCATTTGGAAACAAATAGTTTCTCAGTTTCCTTAAAACAAATAAGATTACTAATTGTGAAAATGAATATTCAGTCCTGATGTGCCTGGATTTATTATTTCAATTTTGCATTTGCATTTCTGCAGACACCACAAGACTCCTCAGCTCCCTCCCACAGAAGACTGTCCTCTATTTCCACCCACACTCACCTCACACCCATTTTGATTAAAACAGAGACAGAGAGAAACTCTAGTTTAGTTGCTGTAAATTTTCTGAGGACAGCTGTTCTTTATTTTCTTCAGTGCCCTTGGCAACTTAAAATTAATGCGCAATTGGTAGAATATGTTTCAGGTTCACTCTGGACATCTTCCTTTCCATACCCCTGAAGATTAATACTGAAATTATACATTGTAATCTTCTACCAGAGCCCATCTTGAGAACCCCATAGAATTCCAAAGTGCTCTGTAGGCAAAGCAATCTTCAAGCGGTAAGGTTTTCCAAAAATCTAAAACTTTGCTTTGCAAAGGAAGATAAATTTGCTTTTATATGCAACAAATGAAAGATTGTCAAATCTTCTATGTGGCTTCCTACTTCTATCCCATGAATTCACAGCTTGTTACAATGCTGAATTTGATAACTGACAGCTTGCCTAGATCGACATTTTAATGCCATACTCTAGAAAATTAAAGTGAATATTCAAATTATCCACATATGGAAGATTTTTTAAGAGAAACTTCATAAACAAAAGTGGCATCCAAATTTAGTTTTAAATGGTAATGACTATTTTAAAAATAGCAACTAAAAGATGTTTTTAAGCAAAAGAGTGTTACTTTGTTTTTGCATATCATACAGTACATGCACCTAGGTGTCATGCAAGCCCAGAAAGAGACAATGCACTGCTCATGGGGGGCGGCTCATTTGTACTTACTCAAAGAAATGATGTAATTACACTCCAATCTCTGAAACTATAAGACTCTTTCACACATAACATGATGTACTTTTCTATGTCTAATATATTACCCGCAGTTCAGAAAGATGCTGACATAAAGGAATGAAAAACAATCCTACATGTTATGTGAAAGTACCAATTCCAACCACATATAAATTCTTCCAATAACTTTAGAAATTGTTGAGACACATAATATTACCAATATGGAATTTTAGTCAAATCTGAATACTCAAGCAAAAAGCAACTGCTTACTGAGTGCTTACTATGTGTGCAAGGCATGCCTGTATTTAGAAATGAGAAGAGGCAAGCAAAGGATAAATAAGACATTTTCTCCGAGTAAACAGTAAAGTTCCAGAAACAAAGTAAACACAGAAAATATAACTTAAAATACCAGGCAATGTAACTGCCAAATGAGGCACACGCACATTTCAAGATTAAAACAATGCAGGAGAAGGATGAAGAAGGAAATGAAGATAGGCATTTAATGAATATCTACTATGTGCAAAGACTCACTCTTTAATCCTCACAAAGCTGGGTGGGAGGTAGTGTGAATAAACTTTTTTTTTAAAGAAACTAAGGGTCTGAGAGGTTAAGAATCCTTCCAAGTGCTTATCTTATTGCACCACTTTGGAACTTAACCCTGACAGCTCCTTATCACTCAAAGGCAAGGCAACCCTTCAGCAGAGTAATCTGAGTGCCTCCCTCCCTCCCTCCACTCTCCATTCCTACCACTCCTCCTATCTTGCCTGATGGCCCTCGGGTCCCAAATGCATCACACTGTTTCCATCATCTACACTTTGACCCTGACTCATCCCTCTGTCAAAATTCCTTCCTTCTGACACCCCACATCCTTGCAAACCTGGACAATTCCTCTTGCCCTGCAGAACTCAGCTCAAGAGTGAGAGATGTCGGAGGGGCAGGAGGGGCAGGAGGGGCCGGGCAGAAGGCCAAGCCCATTGTCTTTTTCCAGAGATGTGGCAGAGCACATGAATCCATCACGACAGACCTACAAATCATGGTGGCTGCACAGTAATATTAGTAATGTTGGTTTTCAGCAAGACCAAGACAGTGGAGGAAAGGTGGTGTAAAGCTACTTGAGAATAAGGGAATGTTTTCCCACATAGAAATAAATGACTACAGGGGCACCAGAAGCCAGATGTCACACAGAGATGGCAGGTGGGAGGGACTGGAGGTAAAACGGTGGGATGAGTGAACAGGAGCTGCCATGAACACTTCTGAGTCTGTCTGGGATTCACCTAAAACACATGTGAAATTGTAACTGCTTTTGGCTTCTGACACAACAAAACATGACTACATTTAGCCATTTTGTTATTTCTTCCCTCAACCTCACATTTTAGGATGGAAGGTCTACCTTACATCCACACGCTCTCTGTCATTATCCCAAATGCTATATGGCACCATGACCCAGGGCCTTCATAAACCCTACTCTCTCAGGAAAGCCCCTGTGGCATCTTCTGTCCCCAAAAGGCAGAAGAACAGAAAATTCTTCTCTCCACCTGACTACTCCTATTGGATCTCTCATTGTCTAAAGCAGAGACCCCCAATCGTCAACAATTCTGATTCAACAGATGTGGACTGAGACCAGTAATGTGAATTTCCAAGAAGCACCCCTAGTGCTCCTGATATACGTTATGAGATCATGGACCTCTCAATTTCCTTGACATCCTTCATTACCCAAACTAACACTTCAAGGTAAAATTCCTTGCAGAATTCCTATCCTCTATATACAACCAACTGCTAAATGTGACTGGTACGACTTCAGCAAAATCATTCGGCTGTATCTGCACTATCTACCCATTGCCAAACCTATTATCCAGAATCAGTTACCTCACTTATAAATCCTGCATCCTAAGCAGAACCCTGGGGCATCCCATGCATGACTATCAATATTAGTTTTCATATTTACTTTTTGAATGTCTGTTTCTTTGCTACCTATCACCTTCTAGTATTTACCCAGTTTCTTTACAATCAAATGCATAAGCCTGATTACCTGCTTTTACTGTTTCTCCATGTTTCCTTCACAACCAAGTTTGTCTTTTCTCAGTCATCCTTTCTCTGTATCTTTGCTGAGTTTCCTCTAAACGCCAAAATATACTTTCCCATCCTTTAAATCTGAGGAAGCCTACTCCTAAAGACAGTCCTCAATTAACATCACATTCTTCCCAGTCCTTCAACATGCACTCATATTCTCTTAATCGGTGCAAATTTGCAACATTTTGATCATCTGGTACACTTCAATTACTTACAAATCTTTTGTTTTGTCAGCCACTAATAAATCAAGGATTGTATGTAACCAATGTTGAACATGTATCCCAGAGACCTAGAGCATGACTATGCATGTCCTGTGATGCCCCAGTAAATACTGGTTAACGGACTGGCTTCTGATTAGAACTAGGGTTTAGCTACGATAAGTCTTCTGCTATTGAGGGAACAAAAAGAATGTTGTGCTATTTTCTTTGGGACTTTGCTGATTTGTTTGGATTTAGGTTGCAGGGATTTTGTTTTTTTGTTTCCACACAGAGTCTCGCTCTGTCCCCAGGCTGGAGTGCAGTGGCGCAATCAGTTCACTGCAAGCTCCACCTCCCGGGTTCACGCCATTCTCCTGACTCAGCCTCCCAAGTAGCTGGGACTACAGGCGCCCCCCACGACACCCGGCTAATTTTTTTTTTGTATTTTTAGTAGAGATGGGGTTTCACTGTGTTAGCCAGGATGGTCTCGATCTCCTGACCTTGTGATCCGCCCTCCTCAGCCTCCCAAAGTGTTGGGATTACAGGTGTGAGGCACCACGCCCAGCCTGTTTCTTCTTTTTTTCTTGAGACAGAGTTTCACTCTTGTCACCCAGGCTAGAGTGAAGTGGCGCAATCTCAGCTCACTGCAACCTCCAAGGATTCAAGTGATTCTCCTGCCTCAGCCTCCCAACCAGCTGGGATTACAGGCATCCGCCACCATACCCAGCTAATTTTTGTATTTTTGGTAGAGACAGGGTTTCACCATGTTGGCCAGGCTGGTCTCAAACTCCTAACCTCAGGTGATCCACCCACCTCGACCTCCCAAAGTGCTGGGATTACAGGCATGAGCCACCGTGCCCAGCCAGGTTGTGTTATTTTTTGAAAGATGTTAAGAGAAAAGCTCCCCATGTAGCAGGACACTCAACATGAAGATAACAATGGTGTATCCCACTTCTCCAGCACGCAAGCAACTCTTCCATTAGGACAGTGGTCTCCCAAACTTTGCTATGTATTAGAATCACCTGTGGAAATTTTAAAAACCCTACTTCCCAGTCCACATCCAATAGCAATTAAGTCAGGCTGACAGGGTATAAGAGGCTGACAGGGTATGAGAGCATGGCATCAACATTTTTAAGGCCAGGTGCAGTGGCTCACGCCTGTAATCCCAGCACTTTGAGAGGCAGAGGAGGGTAGATACTTAAGGTCAGGAGTTCCAGACCAGCCTCACCAACATGGTGAAATACCACCTCTACTAAAAATACAAAAAAATTAGCTGGGCGTTGTGGCACACGCCTGTAATCCCAGCTACTCAGGAGGCTGAGGTAGAAGAATCACTTGAACCTGGGAGGAGGAGACGGAGGCTGCAGTGAGCCAAGATCGTGCCACTGCAGTCTAGTCTGGGCAACAGAGAGAGACTGCGTCTCCACAAAAAAAAAAAAAAAAAGAAAAAAAAATTTTTTTAAAAAGATCCCAGGTAATTTCAATGTGCAGCAAAGTCTGGGAACAACTGCTTTAGGAAGTCTTTTAGCTCAGTGTAAAAAAGCAGTCACTTCCTAGTGGTAGAGCCGGTATGTATTATTAGCAAATATTTGGTAAATGGATGAAAGACGAGTTGATGTGACTCCCACACATGCCAAAACATCATGAGCAAACTACTCTATGGAAAAGTATGGTTTGTTAATTTATGCTGATACTGTAGCAAAATGGAGTTTTTTCTTATCTCAAAACTAGAATAATTTCTAAGTAACTGCCAGTCCTACCAAAATATATTAATATCCATAGGTCATATATTTATTATAAGTATGTTAGACACTAAAAATGTCATCTTAAGAGTACTGAGAACGATAGTACAGTTTAGACATTTCTCTGAAGCCTTGCCAATACTGCAATAATATCACAAATAAAGTTTTTAATAAAAATGTCAAATGTCATTTTCACAAGAACACGTTAAGAAAGAGGTAAGGGGAACTGAGCCAGCTTCAGAAGCAATTGGAGGCCAGAAGAGAATTTAGTAGAAGAGGAAAAATGAGTCCAATCTTATGTAATTTCTTTCTTAATTCTTAGTTTTCTACAAAAGGTAAGTATGAGAGAATAAGGTCCCAATAATTGAATAGTTAATACAGCAAGTGTTGTGTGAGGCCAGCTCAATGCCAGGCACAACGTGTGTCCTTAGAGATGCTTGGTCCTCTGCTCTAGGAGCTACAGACAGGACTAGATTCTCAGTACCCATGTGAGAGACATGACATATTCTTTCTTTTCTCAGTCAATCATAGCTTGGGCTACTCTCAGTGATGGTGAATTAAATTTCCCCAACTGGCTTACTCAACCTCACAGCTGCCGTGATGGGTCTGTGCCCCAGGTAGGCTGGACAGCTAGGGAGATGAAGGGCTCCTAAGTCCAGAGCAGGGATGGCCAACAGAAAGACAATGTGACCCACCTATGCAATTATACGTTTTCTAGTAGTCATACTAAATAAAGTAAAAGGAACCAAGTCAAAATGATTTCAACTGGCAAAATGTTTTATCATTTTTCAATATGGGTTTACACCGATCATAAAAACATTTTTCAAAGATCTTAATGAGGGCCGGGTGCAGTGGCTCACACGTGTAATCACAGCACTTTGGGAGGCCGAGGCAGGTGGATCACGAGGTCAGGAGATCAAGACCATCCTGGCTAACACGGTGAAACCCCGTCTCTACTAAAAATACAAAAAATTAGCCAGGCTTGGTGGCTGGCACCTGTAGTCCCAGCTACTCGGGAGGCTGAGGCAGAACGGTGTGAACCCAGGAGACGGAGCTTGCAGTGAGCCGAGATCAAGCCACTGCACTCCAGCCTAGGCCACAGAGCAAGACTCCGTCTCAAAAAAAAAAAAAAAAAAAAAATCTTAATGAGACAGTTTAAATTATTTTTCTTATTCAGCCTTCAAAATCCAGTGTATTTAAATAAACGTATCTCATTTTATATACACATCTGTTGTAGAAGCAGTAAGATTATAAAAATATCTTGGTTTTGATACTGTAACCAAACAAACCAAACAAAATACAGGCCTTCCTAAGGCTGCCTGATTGCAGATAAACAGTTTTATGATTTTTTTTACAATAAACTTCTAAGTGGGTATCTTCATCATCTTATTCATCATTTTGAATAAATGACTGGTTTAATAAATGCGACTTTAAGACCTCTGAGTAAATGTGATAAATTAATCAAAATGAGATTTTTATTTTCATGATCAAAAACATGAAATTAGCTCCATTCATAAAAATTAATTCAAAGTCAAATATTTCATTTCAAAAGTTTTAGTCATAATCCTATTCTTCTATCAACATCTATAAAATACACAACCTAATCTAGGATAAGATAATATTTTGCTCATATTACTTTTTGAAACTCTTAAGTTAAAATGATCTCCTTTGTTTATGGTAATCTGTCTATGGCTTCAGAAAAAAACTAACTTATGGCAGAATTAAATCAAAATCTGACTGAATTAAGGAGGATTAGTAGAATGTGAACGCAGTGGGAAGGGACCCTCTATATACAAGCCTCTTGTAAGTGGAGCTCACTTCACAATCGAGCTGTCAGTGGAAGCAGCTGGAGGACACAGGAGACCCTAGTGGAGGAGACAAGTGGCCATGACAGAACAATTTAGAGATGTACATGTGTTGTCTATTTATTGTATCTTGAAAAACCCATGTCCCTAAATTGCGGATCTGTCTGCTGCCTTCAATACATTAGCTCAATTTTCAAGGAACCTGATGGGTTAGGTTCATTGTGGCTCTTCCGCTCTGAAGAATGCCATCAGGCCCAATTACCAGCTGGGGAACACGGTTTCCAAATAAAGGAAGTAGAGCCCCAGCTGAGAGCTATTCTACACCTGAATCAAAGGATGCTGATGTTCCAAGTGCATGCGATCTTGGATGATGACACAGGAACAACCAATTTATCATTTTTGATGACCAGAGGTGTGTTTGTTGGGGACATTTCTAAAAGAATCCACAGAGAATACGCTGAGAGATTCAAACACATAATCTGTATCCTGGCTCCCCTCAGTTCACCTCTGGCCACCATTACTGGGAGGCAGATGTGGGGGCAAGCAAAGAATGGGATCTGGGTGTTTGCTAACAATCTGTTAATTATACTAAGAAGGGGCAGTTCCACTGTCTTCAGAACTTGGCTTCCAGGCTCTAGGTTTGAGAAAAGAAGAGCCCCTCTTAGGCGGTACACTGTGCCTTTACCCTCCAGATATGACCCCGCAGCTATACCATGTAGAAATTTTCCTGGATGTGGACACTGGAATCACTTCCTTTTATAACATCAGTGATGGATCCCGTATCTTTACCATTCACTGAAGTTTCTGCTACAGAGACACAGAAATTGCTCCTGTGAATGCAATTAATGATGTTCAGGCTTCCTGAGTATCTGTCCTGTGAATAATCTGGGCACTGCCAGTTCTCCAGTTTATCCTGAGCCAAGGCAAATAAACTTTTGGCCACAAAAACAATTAGAGAAAAATTACTTTGTGCTCAAAGCTAAAAACTTTTTCTGGTTGGTGCAACCCATGGGACAAAGTTACAGGAGAAAAATACGGAACATTTCATAAGTCATACACACACTGAATAGATGGCTTAAGAAAAATGCCATTTAAATACAAGTATTGTCACAGTAGTCTTTTGGGTTTATGTTTATGTTCCAATAAATATGTTCTAAGCAGTCAGATCAAAAACAGAAAGACATGAAATGAAAAGGTAAGAAAAAGGCTAATGGCTTTAACCAAACCATATGAAATACTAGTTTTTAGATAATCGTATTTAGAACATGAAAACAGTGATTAGAAGTAATTCTTCAATTAGATCTCATTAAATGCTTCTGGTCCCATTAGTCATGTAGACTCAAGAAGAGTACAATAGTTATTAATGCTATTTACCAACTATTTCCGTCTCTTTACCTGTTTTCCAAGCTCACTGTAGTCTCCACCCCTGGGATCGAGTGATCCTCCCACCTCAGCCTCCTGAGTAGCTGTCACTACAAGCAAACACTATAACACTCAGCTAATTTTTTTTTAAAAATTTTTATACAGACACAGTCATGCTATGTTGCCCAGACTGGTCTTGAACTCTTGGGCTCAAGCAATCCTCCCACCTCAACCTCCCAAAGTGCTGGGATTATAGGTGTGAGCCAGTGCACCCAGCTGTCCTCATCATTTTCAATAATAAGTTCTGACTGTTGATTCTTTTAAACTCTTATTTTTAGTCTATTACTCCACTGAAAGCAAAAGTTTCAGTAATGGAAGACCTTTGGGGGGAAAAATATTCAAAAAAAATATATGCTTTTTGTCTCTTATTTTTAAATGAGAAAAGCTAACATAAAATGTGTAGACCTATTCAACATCTATATACTTATAAAAACACATTCAATGCATCCAGATTCCAATATATATTTATGCCATTCAATGTACGTAACACTCCATAAAACTACACATACCAATCAGAAAGCCTTCTAGATAGATCTGCATCTATTCAGGCAGAAATAAGTATGTATAAAACATGCCCTTTTGGGAAAGAATTTATCCAAATTAATAAGCATGCAAATGACATAAAGTTCTACTTAAGAAACTCAGAAAAAAAGAAACATGAGTGTCAAGTGAAAGCTACTAAAATTGCAGGAGTTTTTTCTGAAATTCTTTCGAGGTACCAGGATAAGAAACAAATTTGCCAGCTCAACTTCAGTGCAGATTGAAATGAATGAAAACCTGTCAGTGTGAACTGCCACTGTAAGAGAATGTGGGAAGAATGGCTTTCTGTGGCATAGGTTGTTGTTATTGATGGGCAAATCCCCAAATCATACAACAGCTCCTACTACGCCAATATCCTACACACTAATTTCACAGGTGGCAGTCCTGTCTTTATAACAAAGACCTTGTTTGGAGAGAGAATGTGAAGGCAGTACTTCACCCCACTAAGGTATCCAAAGTCAGACTTGAATACAGAATATATGAAAGTGAACTAAATATTCCATTTATACATACTTCACCAGATCTCTAAACAAAGAGAATGTCAACCTCCAGAAATAGCCTGTTTTGCAATGTTTAATATTTAGTTTCTCCAAAGTCTGCTGGAATGGCTGCATAGCAAAAGGGCCCAGTTTTTGCTTAGAGACTTAAAAAAAAATGTTTTGGGCTATTGGTCAGTGGAGGAATTAGCTTTCCCTAAATTTAAAATGGAAACACAAATAACCCAAATATTTATCAATAGGTGAATGGATAAACAAATTGTGCTATATCCATATAATGGAATACTACCAGGCAATAAACAGAAATTTATAGAGCTAAGTATCCACCCAACCGATGAATCTCAAAAGCATTACACAGACAAAGCCAGAGTCAAAAAGACTATGAACTGCATGATTCCATTTGCACAAAAATGCTGAAGATGTTTAAAAAAAAAAAAAGGGGGGGGGGGGCGGAGGCAGAACATGCATGATAAAAAGTAGCTCAGAGACAAGCATGGTGGCTCATGTCTATAATTCCAGTATTTTGGGAGGCCCAGGCAGGAGGATCACTTGAGCCCAGGAATTTGAGGCTTCAGTGAGCTATGGCTGAACCACTACACTTCAGCCTGGGTGACAGAGTGAGGCCCTGTCTTAAAAAAATAAAAATAAAAAAGCAACGAAGCAAATACAGGAAAGGAGGAAGGTAGGTGCCAGAAAAGAACTCGGTGAGGGAAACAGAAATTTTCTGTGTACGTAATAGTATCACAGTTGTGTATGTTTTCAATTCAAAACTCTTCCATTTGTACAGTTAAAATCAGTGAATTTTACTGTCTGCAAATTACACCTCAATAAAGCAGATTTCTTTTTCTGAGATGCAATCTCGCTCTATCACCCAGGCTGGAGTGCAGTGACACGATCTCGGCTCACTGCAACCACTGCCTCCCAGGTTCAACTGATTCTCCTGCCTCAGCCTCCCCAGTAGCCAGGATTATAGGTGCGTGCACCACACCCAGCTAATTTTTGTATTTTTAGTAGAGATGGGGTTTCACCACGTTCGCCAGGATGGTCTCGAACTCCCAGCCGCAGGTGATCTGCCCGCCTCAGCCTCCCAAAGTGCTGGGATTACAAGCCTGAGCTACCGCATCTGGCAAGCTGATTTTTTTAAACAAGGACCCACACAACAATGGAGGGTGGAGAGTATCTTCAGAGTGCTTCAACCAAAAGTGATTACGATGAGTTGTACATCACTGCTGATTCTTCTAAGGATTCTTATGGGCTGAACTGTACCCCCCTAAAATTCTTATGTAGAAGCCCTAACCACCAGTTTCTCAGAATGTGACTGTATTTAGAGATGGGAGCTTTAAAGAGGCCTTTAGGGTGGGTCCTAATCTAATAGGCCCTTATAAGAAGAAACTTCGACATGTAAAAGAGACACCAGGGACATGGGTGCGAAGGAAAAAAGGCAATCTAAGGACAAAGCGGGAAGGTGGCCACCTGCAAGCCAAGTGGGGAGGCCTCAGAGGAAACCTTGAATTTGACACCTTGATTTTGAACTTCCAGCCTCCAGAACCATGAGAAAATAAATTTCTATTCTTTAAGCCACCCAATCTGTGGTATCTTGCTATGGCAGATCTAACAGACTAAGACAATTCTCATTTCAACACTGACCTCATGTTTTAATATAGGAAAGAAATATGTAAATAAAAAGGAAAATCCCTCATTGTCATAGTAAATAACTGATCCTTCTGATAGAATGAGCATTTTGTGTTAACACGTTTCATTCTGTAACACTTAAATGCAAGAAGTATTTTTGACTTTTAGATTTTACATACCTATAGCCTCTCATGAATGAAATGATTCAATCATATTACCTCGTGTTTCAACGGCACTGATGCATTTTCTGATAATTGTGAACCCCATCTTATCCAACTGTGCATCTACAAGAAACAGTTTAAAACATTAAGTGTACAATTATTATTTATCACATTTCTCTTCCTTTTAAAAATAGGAAAAATTATTTAAATCCAAACTAATTTTTAGATTACTATTAAAAAGCTAAGGGCAGATGGGCACAGTGGCTCACACCTGTAATCCCACCACTTTGGGAGGCCGAGGGAGAATGGTCACCTGAGCCTGGGAGTTCCTGGCTTGCCTGGGGAACATGGCAAGGCCCCACCTCTACTGAAGATGTTTTTAAATTAGCCAGGTTTAATGATGGGTGCCTGCAGTCCCAGCTGCTCAGGAGGCTGAAGAAGGAGGATAGCTTGAGCCCAGCAGGTAGAGGCCGCAGCGAGTTATGATCATACCACTGCACTGGGTGACAGAGCAATACCCCTGTCTCCAAAAAAAACAAAAAAAAACAAAAACAAAACAAAAAGCTTAAGGCTATGTATTCCCTATTTAAATAATATAAACAGGAATTTTATTTTTTTTTATATATATATATAAATTTTTTATTTTTTTTATTTATTTTTTTTTTTTGAGAGGGAGTCTTACTCTGTCACCCAAGCTATAGTGCTGTGTTACAATCTCAGCTCACTACAACCTCTACCTCCTGGGTTCAAGCGATTCTTCCACCTCAGCCTCCCAGGTAGCTGCCATTACAGGTGCCCGCCACCACGCCCAGCTAATTTTTTGTATTTTTAGTAGAGATGGGGTTTCACCATGTTGGCCAGGCTGGTCTTGAATTCCTGATCTCAGGTGATCCGACCACCTTGGCCTCCCAAAGTGCTGGGATCACAGGTGTGAGCCACCGTGCCTGGAAGGAATTTCATATATTTAGAGCACTTGCTGGAATATCAGAATATCTATTTACCAATAATATATATATTTGTAATGCAAAATAATATTAAAATAACTATTATTCATTTTAAAAGTCAAGAAGAAAGTGATACAAATCTCTAAGAGAAGCTATCTAGACACAGTTAAGATGTATTTTGCCAAAAATTCCAACAGCAGCTCAGTTAAAGAAAACTATATATACATACATATATACATATATATATACATATATATATGAATGTTCTTAAATTACTTGAGAATCTCAGAACACAATCCTTTTAAAAAAAAAAAAACCTAGGAGGAAAAATTTTAAGAAAAGCTTTTTAAAAATATTTGGGCAATAAGCTTGAATTAAAATTTTGATATCTTACACCATGCTCCAAGCTTTTAAAATAATATTTTATTATTTTCATAATAAATTTAAAACAGATGATTCATATGGCAGAGCAGACTATTTTGGAAATACAATTTTTATACTTTTTCTAATATAGAAGCTTATCTATGATTAGGCTGGCATATCTGTACATCTTAATGAATGACAATTCTTGTTTCAAAAATTAAGTTAAGAGGCCAGGCGCAGTGGCTCACGCCTGTAATCCCAGCACTTTGGGAGGCCAAGGTGGGGGGATCACGAAGTCAGGAGATCGAGACCATCCTGGCTAACACAGCGAAACCCTGTCTCTACTAAAAATACAATAAATTAGCCGGGCGTGATGGTGGGCGCCTATAGTCCCAGTTACTCGGGAGGCTGAGACAGGAAAATGGCATGAACCCGGGAGGCGGAGCTTGCAGGGAGCTGAGATCGTGCCACTGCACTCCAGCCTGGGCCACAGAGCGAGACTCCGTCTCCAACAACAACAACAACAACAAAAATTAAGTTAAGGAAAGTACCCTTAGACACTGCATTTAGAACCTAGGGAACAGTAACACTAATCCTTGGCTCTCAGAAGGGTTACAAGAACAATCCATGAATATAAACTTCATACACAACCCATAATGCTAAGCTTGAAGAGAATTTTAATGAATTGGGCAGTGGTTTTCTGCTCAAGAATCCACTATTCACAAAGCTTTATAAAATGGAAGTATTTATTTCTGCTTAGCAAAACTACGTTTTCTAAAAAAGACATGTTTTAACGTCTCTGTAATAAGCAAGAAGGGAAAAAAGAGAAAAAAGGGAAAGAGAAAAGGGAGAGGAGAAAATAAGGGAAAGAAAAGGGAGGAAGAAGAGGAGGGAGGAAGGAAGAAAAGATGTCAGAAGAAAAGAACAAAGGAGAGAGGGAGAAGGGAAGAAGGAAGAGGGGTAAGAAGGTGCCTCAGGGGATGTGCTGCTTGTGGCATCCTGTCAATCACCAATTCGAGGCTACAAGAGTTGTCTTTTATTCAAACACTGGCTCAAGTGATCACAATTACATTGGAATCCTATGTTACATAACCACAGTGTTTACAAACTGTGGACATTTGATAAATGTAGCTTAATTTTTCCAAATATGTCAAAAAGTAAATTCATCAGGAACCCAGCAGATCTGATCAGGTTTTTATGTAAGTTAAAAAAAAATAAAAAATCAAGGGTACAGAGCTGGGCATGTTTCATTTTCTTCAAGTACAGCAGTGGCATGTGAAGATCGTTGTCCTCGAATATTTCAATAAATTTAATTATTGTTGCTATTGTCCAAGGTGCACTGATAAACTATTTGTATAGCCTGTAGTCAAACACTACAAAGATAAAGCATATCAAGGGTAGGAAACAGGGCCTCGATATAAACAGCTCTTACCCACAGGAGTTAACTCAGACAAGAAGTTGAAGGTTGCATACTTGAAACTCTTATGTGATTGTTAATAAATATTAAAGTAAATGTAGAGAAAGTATTTTGTACATTTTTTTTTTTTTTTTTTTTTTTAGAGAAAGACTCACAAAAAAGCCCATAGGCCAGGCAAGGTGACTCACACCTGTAATCTCAGCACTCTGGAAGGCAGAGGTAGGAGGATCACTTGACCCCAG
The DNA here is from genome assembly GCF_028885655.2 of Pongo abelii. Classification (NCBI taxonomy): domain Eukaryota; kingdom Metazoa; phylum Chordata; class Mammalia; order Primates; family Hominidae; genus Pongo; species Pongo abelii. Next base: position 169,730,627 of record NC_071988.2, on the reverse strand, counting down.
GAGTTTGAGACCAGCCTGGACAACATAGCAAGATCCCATCTCAACAACAACAAAAAAATTAAAAATTAAAAAAATTGGCCGGGTATGGTGGTACACGCCTGTAGTCCCAGCTACTCAGGAGACTGAAGTGGGAGGATCACTTGAGCCCAGGAGGTTGAAGCTGCAGGGATCCAAGATCATGCCACTGCACTGCAGCCTGGGCAACAGAGCAAGACTTTGTATCAAAAAAAAAAGAAAAGCCCACAGATGGGAAAGATCAACAAGGGCTACAGTAGTCCAAGAAATGTTGAGGAGGTCCCCGTTGAGTAAGACAGAATACATGCAATAGAGGATTATTACATGTAATACCCCTCTATATAATAGAGGGTGCAGAGAGTAAGCTCCCAGCAACAGCTTGACATGCATAATGTACACAAAGTAATACATGGAAAAGGAGGATACAATCATTTTTATAAATGAGCACTTACTTCCTTCTGGTCTTGGGATGATGGCTGTATTAAAACTATGGGACAGCTAATAAAAGAGAATGGGAAAACAGAATTTTTTAATCAAATCAGCAAAAATTATTCAAGTAGGCACACTGAGGACCATACAAAAAAAAATACATTTTTATAAGCTTGATACTGGTTAATGTGATAGAATAAGAAATTGGTCTTCATCCCCACTTCCTGACACAGAACATCTAAACTCTTGGAATTTCCTGAGTAATAAGAACATCTTTTGTTATTCATAACAAGATCCTTTTGGTCACATGTGAGTTTATGCTAATGAGGTGACTTCTTATAGAGCCCCTGGATAGGCCATCTCAGGATGGGGCTGAATACCACAAACACCCAGTGATATTTCTTTCAGCCCTACCCACCAATCTCTTCAGCAGTGAGCTGGCGATTGAGTTCTGAAACAACGAGCTCTGATAAGCTTCCGCGTTGGTGAACACGAGGAAGTGCTGGGAGGCTGGTGTACCCACTGAGGGCATGGGGGTTCCGTGCACCCACCTCAACCTCACTTCAAACTTTGTCCTATGCATCTCTTCCACTGGGCCGTTGCAGAGTTGTAACTTTTATAATATACTACTAAATATAAGTATTTCTCTCAGTTCTGTGAGCTAATCTGGCAAATTATTAAACTGATGAGGGGTTCACGGGAACCCCCAATTTATAGCCAGTTAGCCAGGAGTATGGGAGGGTCCAGACTTGTGATAGGCACCTGAAAGTCAGGCAGTCTTGCGGGAGTGAGCGCTAAACATGTGGGATCCAACACTAACTTCAGGCAGATAGTGCGCTATGTTTTCTCAGTTAATAACACACTATCATATGCTCGGATGCAAAGATAAATAACAAAAAGGAACATCTCTGAGACTACTTTTTCTCTCCCTGAGGTATACCAAATGAGCAAAAATAAGATAAAGGGGGCAGGGTCCTTAAAAGGGATTTATTGAAAGTTTGTGTATACTTGAAATACTCAGCCGTACAGCTATGGAGTGATAAGGAAACTGCTGTATTCTAACCATTAAGATGGAGCTCATGTTTTCACCAATATTTCTAAAAATCAGTATTTACCTAAAGAGATAACTCCTGCCCATAATTTAAGTAAGTACAGCAGAAATAGCACGGTGGTAATTCTAGGCAACCTTTAAGAACTGTAAGGCTGGCAAATTATTTGCAAGGCTTACAACACCCACCAAAAATATGCAGTCCCTTCAGTGTCCCCATGTAAATACATAGCTGAATATTGTTTTTCTGCAGACTTGCCTTTGTCTGTGTATCTCTGAATTAATCACTTGGCTCCTGACTCTAAAAGAGAGGTTATATACGTCTTCAAGGTTACACTGACATTGCCAACAGACTTATTTTTCAATGACTTAGTTTTTTCGCTATGCGAACTGACTTTCCAAAGTACCATTATTTTTTTTCTGTATTTTAATAGATGCAAATCCAATATACTCCCTGCATCTCTGGGGAGATACATTCTACTGAGTGTGCTGTCTTTACTAAAGAAGATTAGTATAACCTGTTTTGGAGTCTCAGTAACCATAAACACTGTAAATACTCTTGATTCACAGCTAAAAATTTCAACAACAAAGTAAGAATAAATAGAAATAAGGCTGTGTGTGGTGGCTCATGCCTGTAATCCTAGCACTTTGGGAGGCCAAGGTGAGTGGATCGTTTGAGGTCAGGAGTTCAAGAACAACCTGGCCAACATGGTGAAACCCCGTCTCTACTAAAAATTACAAAAATTAGCTGGGCATGGTGACACACACCTGTAATCCCAGCTACTTGGGAGGCTGAAGCAGGAGAATCGCTTAAACCCAGGAGGCAGAGGTTGCAGTGAGCCAAGGTCAAGCCACTGCACTGCAGACTGGGCAACAGAGTGAGATTCCATCGATCAATCAATAGAAGTAAAATACAGAGGCTAAATGCATCCCAAATATGGTAAGATGACACCCAAATCTGACCAAGGATGCTTTGTTTTTGGCGGGGGGGGGGGGGTGTAAGAGTGATACATTCCCCAATATAGCATCAATTTTTATACTATGTTAATTTGGGTTTTCATTTTCCAAGTACTTCAAGATTACCACATGCGCTGCTGATCAGCCTCCTTGCTCTCATTTCCTATACACTCACCAATGCGCTCTCTGTTACCACAAGATAACATTAGCTTTCGCCCATTTCATAAGCTCTATTCTGAAATCTGTTTCTGCTCTAGATGATACCTCCTCTACTTCCAAACCATTCTTTTTTTTTTTTTTTCCTCAACAATGCTGAACTGGCAAATGCTTTCCAGATAAGCCTGCCTGGTACCTGCAGTGGCAGTTTATTTAGAGTCACACATAATACTTTAAGTAGAGTTTATTTAAATTGGTTCTGTGGCGTTTTCTACAATTATCCTTACTAAATCCCCAATACATAATCTGCCAAATTCTCAACTCTCAAAAGCCACTAGTCCACCAAAATGAAGGTTTCAATAGTGGCCCACAGACTGAATCTTGGTGCCTCTGGATCTATACCACTACCTTCAATTTATTCCTCAAAGCACTCTGAATACAGAGTGCTGCATAATACTGCATACTGTAAACTACTAGATGAAACTTTAAACTGTTACATCAAGCAAAACAATTACAGCAGTCACCTATAATATTGCCTGCACTATCTCACATTTCCTGTTCCATCTACACTGAGATCAAAATGCATCGCAGGCATTTATTGTGTTCATCACCCAAAGTACTGTCAAGTAGGAAAGATGAAATTGAGAATTTAGATGACTTCCTCAAGCAAAGCAAATCAGAGTGGCAAGTCAGGAAAATACAGAAATAAAAACTAATGATACACCAGTCTTATATGTACTGCTGCTTGCCCAAGCCAAATTACTAGAACGTTGAATGCTTCCATGATGATTTTTGGAATACCTGTTTCAGAAGGGAACTTTTCTCAAATACTACACAAAAATAACATAAAAATGAATGCAAGTCAACTCTAAAGGCTTTGAAATAAAACTCAACCATTGATTATTCTTACAGCTTCCTTTCCACCCAGAGCTTCCAACCACTGCTTCCTTTCCTCTTCGGAAAATGCCTGCATGGTCAAGGAAACGCCAGGCCTGAAAGACACCAGTAACAGATCAGGTTACCCCTTGGCCACTAAAAGGCAAGTTTTTCCTAAGATTTAACTGTTGTAACCTTTTTTTTTTTTTTTTACTTTTATCTGTGGTAATACATGTAACCTAAAATTTATCATCTTAACCATTTTTAAGTGTAGAGTTCAGTGGCATTAAATATGTTCACAATGTTACATAACCATCACTACCATCCATTAACAGAACTTTTTTCATCTTGCAAAACTGAAACTCTGTACCTGTTGAACAATAACTTTCAATTGCTACATAAAAGCCTAATATTCCATTGTGTGTGTATATACCACATTTTTCTTATCCATTCACAACATCCGTAGAAACTTGGGTTGCTTCCACCTTTTTGCCTGTTGCGAACAGTGCTGCTATGAACATGGATGTACAAATACCTGTTTAGGCCCCTGCTTTCAATTCTTTTGGGTATATGTCAAGAAATGGAATGGTTCATATGGAATATACACATGAATATACAAATGGCAGAGGAGCGTTAAGAAAAGATGCACCCTATCAGATGTCATGAAGGAAATGCAAATTAAAATGAAATACAACACACTCATTAGAACAGCCAAAACCCAAAACACTGACAACACCAAATGTTGAAGAGGATGTGGAGCAACAGGAACTCTTATTCATTGCTGGTGGCAATGCAAAATGGTACACTTTCAAAGTCTGGTTGTTTCTTACAAAAGTAAAAATACTCTTACTGTAGGACACAGCAATCACATTCCTTGGTAGTTAACTAAAGGAATTGAAAACTATGTCTACACAAGAACTTGCACATGGATGTTTATTCACAACTACCAAATTATGTTTGACTCACAACTGCCAAAACTTTGAAGCAGCCAAGATGTCCTCAGAAGGTGAATGAATAAACTGTAGTACATCCTGATGATGGAGTATTATTCAGTGCTAAAAAGAAATGAGCTACCGAGCCATGAGAAGACATGGAGGGAGCTTAAATGTATGCTACTCAGTGAAAGAAGCCTATCTGAAAAATCTACATACTGTGTGATTCAAGTAGATGACACTCTGGAAAAGGTTAAACTACAGAGACAGTAAAAAGATCACTGGTTGCCAGGGACTGGAGGGAAAGGGATGAACAGGTGGAGCACAAGATTTTTAGGGCAGTGAAATCTTCTGTATGATACTAGAATGATGGATACATTCAGTATACATTTGGGCAAACCCATAGAATGTACAACCCAAGAGTGAGCCCTAATGTAAACTATGAGTTTTGGGTGATTATGATGTCAAGGTAGGTTCCTCAGTTCTAACAAATGCAGCATTCTGGTGGGGGTGTTGATAATGGGGAATGCTATGCATGTGTGGGAGTTGCGGGGAATAAGGAAAATCTCTATCTTCCTCTTCTGACTGTGAACTGAAAACTACTCTTTAAAAAGTAGTCTCTCAGAAGCTTTTTTTTGAATGCAGAGTTGTCCCCTAAGCTGAGAAGGTGCATAGAAGACCAAAAGCACACTCTGGAGGAGCTAAGATCAGCCTCCTCACTGGCACCCATGAGCCTGCTGGAGAGTGGCACAACGGAAAGCTGCGGAAGCAGACTGGGGTCCAGCCACACAGGGCCTCCCTGGCCATGTGGGATGGTTTGGCTCTGGGTCCGCACCCAAATCTCATGTAGCATTTACAATTCCCAAAGTTGGAGAAGGGGCCTGGTGGGAAGTGACTGGATCATAGGGGTAGACTTCCCCCTTCTTGCTTTTGTTTTCATGACAGAGTTCTCACAGGATCTGGTTGTTGGAAAGTATATAGCCCGCCCCACACACACCCCCACCCCCACCCCGCCCCCGCTTCTCTCTCTCTTCCTCCTGATCTGGCCATGTAAGACATGCTGGCTTCCCCTTTGCCTTCTGCCATGATTGTAAGTTTCCTGAGGCCTCCCCACCCACGCCTCCTGTTCCTGTACAGCCTGCAAAACTAAGTCAATTAAATCTCCCTTCCCCTCCCCTTCTTTATTTTTGAGATGGAGTTTCGCTCTGTCTCCCAGACTGGAGTGCAATGGCGCAATCTTGGCTTACTGCAACCTCCACCTCCCAGGTTCAGGCAATTCTCCTACCTCAGCCTCTGAGTAACTGGGATTACAGGTGCACGGCCACTACACCCAGCTAATTTTTCTATTTTTAGTAGAGACAGGGTTTCTCCATGTTGGCCAGGCTGGTCTCAAACTCCTGACCAGCTCACTCCTGACAAGGTGATCGGCCCACCTCGGCCTCCTAAAGTGCTGGGATTACAGGCATGAACCACCGTGCCCAGCCTAAACCTCTTTTCTTTATAAATTATCCAATCTCAGGCAGTTCTTTGTAGCAGTGTGAGAATGAATTAATACACCATGCTAACAATTTAATTTATCCTAAGTGCCACTAAAGGTTTTTAGTAGGGGAATAGCCAGATCAGGTTAAAATTGCACATGAACAGTCTGGTTGCTGGGTGGAGAATGGACTGAAGAAAGGCAAGAGTTGACTGCAAAAAGATATCAGAAGACTAAAAGGATGATACAAAATGGCAAAAATGAAAAAAGAAACAATGAATGGGCTCGGGAAATATTCCAGAAGTGCTTCTACATGCCATGGGCAACAAAATGATGAGTATGAAAGCTGTTGCTCCAAGAATAACAAATAGAAGACAGATCAACTACAATATACCATCAGTAATAGTAAAGGAATTCAGTGACAACCACGAACCACTGTAGCAAGTAAGGACCTAATATACTTAAATATACTTACACTCTCAAAGTCAGACCATGAACCTAAGGAAATTCCTTGTCCTCTCTAGTTCCTTTTTCTTTTCCCCTGAAGTTTTCCACTGATGATCATATGTGGAGGAAAAATATTAACTCGAGATAGATGGCTGTACATTCTTCACCATTTACACATACAGCAGCAAATAGAGATGCTGGATAGGAAGAAGAATGACTGATTCTAGTAACCTAAAACACAGAAATAACTGTTGAATGATGAAGGGCTTAAAGAGTTATGACTAGAAGTACAAATACTGAAGTGAGGGAAAAAGCAATTATCAGGCTTCAGATCAAACAGCCATATTATTTCTGGATAAAAATCCAAAGAAGCATAATAAGTAAAGTATTATTATATGTCTTGCCTCCAAGCACAATGACTCAAACTTGAGCCACACAGCCCTTTGTGGAAGCCAGCAGAGAACAAATTTGTTGAAAGATGAGAGATTAAGTAGAAATGGATCATCCACAAGGAAAGAATTCCATTTGTTTATATATTGGCAAATAACGTAATGATAACTCAAAAAAGTTCCACTATTGAGAATTAACTTGCCACAGTATACGTTCTTCAGAACACTTCACACTTGCAACGCATTATTTTAACATTAAAGGGATCAGCCACTAGTATTAATTAAGGCTGGGTTCCCATCCTCTCTCAAAGACTGCTCATATTCATTTTCTATTTACTGATTCCCTGCCTCTAAAGTATTAGTGTAGGAAAAATAAAACATTTGCTAGAACATGTTTCAACCATTTCAAATTTCTCAAGTTTTTCTTTTCTAATAATCAATTGCTAGGACATCACTAAGAAAGAATGAGACTTTGAGAAACACTGGACACATTTCAAACTGCAGAAGCAATAGCAACACACTGTTAAACCAAAATATAAAAATTCTGTAGTTTTTGAAACAAAGGACATATTTTATTAATAAAATTTAATGGATGTAAAGGAAATATGGTGAATCTCAGAATAGTAAAGAACAGAAAACTTTACAAAGTACATTGGATTATTCACATTTAAATAAAAAATAAACTTTGGGAAGCTGAGGCAGGAGGATTGCTTGAACCCAGGAGTTTGAGACCAGCCTGGGCAAAATAACAAGAACCTGTCTCAAGGCGTTTTGTTGTTGTTGTTGTTGTTGTTTTTAAGTTATTTATAGATAGACAAAGAAGAGTGGAAAGGGAGGAAGGAGGGAAAAAAATAGCAATCACATCTTTGTTTCATGGAGAAGCTAAGATAACACTAGTGACTCCATTAGAGCAAGAATTAGAACTGAGAAAGTTCCAACTGGGGGTTCTTGGAGCCATATTGCTGCAATGCATTCTACTGGTTCAGCTGAGAACACTGCCATTTTCTTACTCACCTAATAATTCACTTAAACCAAACTACAATCTGAGTACCTACTAAGTTCCGGATACCATTTTAAGCTCTGGATGACTCATCACATACAGCAAGTCAGAACTGATTCCTGGTGAATACACAGGCAAAAGTATAAATTTCATGAAGGAAAAAAATAAACCAGGTGAAAAAGGGCAAGCTGCCAGGATAATCTTTATCTAAAACCCTAATTATTATCTGTAGTACCTAAGTTTGGGAATTGGAATCTGAAGAAACAATATTAAACAAGTTCTTAAATTCATAAATTCTTTTTAAAAGAATTCTTAAATTCATAAATCAGCATCTCAACCTCTTTCATTCATTCGTTCAAAAAAAAATACAAATACATGCTATCACCAATCAGGCACTACTCTCAGCCCAAGCATAAGAAACTGCCTATTATCTGTATTCTACATTTCACTCTGTATCTATTAAGTCTCTTTCAACTGCGTGTTCTATAGCTCTATCAAACCATGTAGAAGACAGGTTTTACCCTTGTGTTTTAAGTGACAGATTACTGAGCTTATACATTCAGAAAATTCACAACGAAAAAAGACAGAAACATTCACAAGTCTAAGGAGACATTATTGTAAACAGAGTAGCTATTAAGTGAATAAACAAAGAAGCAGATACCAAAACTTATAATGGTAACAATCAGGAATATTCTATTGCTTTTCTAAGAGGAATGTTGAAAAGGAAAAAAAAAAAAAAACCAAACCAGCACGTAACAAGTTCTGCCCTACATTTTATTATGAGAAGGGGAAACTGCTGAAGCCAAAAAAAGTTTTTAAAGTTATAGAAATGTAATCAGTTTCTCATAGGGTTTCTGGGAAAAAAACAAAGTATAAATCCATGAATCAAGCATTTTTTCCAGAGATGATAAAAGCATGTTGCCTAATTTTACTCAAGGTCAAGTCTTTATAGTAACTTCTTTCTTCTGTCCACCAAAAAAAAGTTTCAAATAGAGCACATGAGCAATGACAGTCAGAAGATTACACGTTCCAATGAAAGTGAATTCAAGCAATCATTAGAGAACTGTTGCTTCCACCTGGAATGTAAAAAATTATGAGAGAACATCATCCCCACTCTACCAATAAAAACAAGATGGAGAACCTATGAAATCATTGTTTTTCAAAAACTCATTTAAGAGCAAAGATGTAAAAAAGACCTAATGAATGAAAATCCAAAGAGTGACAAGCCACTCCCTGGACAGAAGACAAAGACATACAGACACACAGACACACACACACACACACGCATGCACACACACACACCCCAGCTGCTTTCATCCATGGTGAAGCAGCAAGACAAAGAGGAAACCATCACAGACAAGGAAAACAGTGGAATTTTAACAAAATTTTAAAGGTAGAACACAGGCTGGTGTGATGGTTTAGAATTCCTAGGAGACCTAGACACAGAGAGTCTGAACCTGCCCTCCAACTCTTGCCCGTGGGACCTCATGAGCTCATGAGGAAGTCTGAGAGCAGGACTGAGAGACCGCCCTGAGGTGGATCCAAGGGGCTACTCTGTGTCCTAATCCACCTACTCTGTGTCCTACTCAGAGATGGCATGGCCTGCCTGGAGGGTTTCTCGAATTGTAATCCCCACATGTCGAGAAAGGGATCTGGTGTAAGGTGTAAGGGAATGGTTCCCCCGTGCTGCTCTCCTGATAGTGATTGAGTTCTCACAAGATCTGGTGGTTTAAAAGTGTTTGGCAGTTCCTCACCCCATCCCACCCCACCCCATCTCTCTTTCTCTCTAAAGATAACCTAGGCAGAGGCTGAAACAGTTTGGAGGGCTCAGAAGAAGACAGGAAAATGTGGGAAGGTTTGAAACTTCCTACTGAATGGTTTTGAAGATGGGTGATCTTCAAAATGATCCAACCACACACAAATGGAAATCAGGTGGGAAAAGTGAAACAGAGAATCTGAAATCTCCAGGGGCAGTATCAAATGCTCTAACATACGGTAATTCGAATCCCAAAAAATAAACAGAAAATGGAGTACAAGAAACATTTGAAGGGATAATGACTAAGATTTTCTAAACCGAGTAGTAAGAAATATCAAACCTACACATCCAAGAACCTCAATGGAACCCTGGGCAAGGCAAAACAAAAAAAAAAATCATAAAAATTATTTAAAAAGAAATAAGGAAAACAACAAGAGAGAAAGACAACAGAGGAGAGAGGAGAGACTGATAAGAAAAATGGATGACTTATCATCAGAAAATAAATGGAAGCCTGAAGACAATGAAATGACTTCTTTAAGATGTATAAGGGGAAATCTATGAAAACAATTCTATATACATCAAAAATGAAGGCAATATAAAAGACATTTTCAGATAGACAAAATAGGAAAAAAATCTTCTCTAGCAGGCCTGCATTACAAGAAACGCTCAAACTAAAGGCAGCCTAAGGAACTTAAAAGAAATGGAACAAGATAAAAACCCAGTTTTGCAGAAAAGAATAAAGAAAACCACAAAGGACAAATACGTTAGTGTTAAAAAAAATATGGCCCATTCTGGCTAACATGGTGAAACCCCATCTCTATTAAAAATACAAAAAATTAGCCGGGCATGGTAGCAGGCGCCTGTAGTCCCAGCTTCTCAGGAGGCTGAGGCAGGAGAATGGCGTGAACCCAGGAGGCGGGGCTAGCAGTGAGCTGAGATCACACTGCCTAGGCAACAGAGCGAGACTCTGTCTCAAAAAAATAAATAAATAAATATATATATATATAGCCAAAAAAGTTACACCCACATGTATGCATATACCTGTATGTAAATAAACAGTAAATTTCTTTAAAAGACCACTGATAATTGATTTCATAAAGTAAAAGTAGTCATGTATAATTACTTCATAACATATGTAGTTCAAATGCTATGTAATTCCCACATTCATAGTGTATGTAGAATTAGAATATATAGTAACAAGAGCATAGAGAGTGAAAGGATGATCGGAAGTCATCCACTGTTCTAAGGGTCTTTATTTTTGAGAAGGCAGACATTATGATTATTTTAAAATCCATGTTATACTCTGAGACACTATCTAAAAAATACATTAAAAGGCATAACTAAAAATCATTAGAAAAGGCAACAGCAAAAAAACTAAGAAAAGCAAACATGGAAACTAGAAATCAAAATCAAGATGGCAGATTAAAGCTATACGTATCAAAAATTATATATGGATCGGCTCGGCATAGTGGCTCATGCCTGTAATCCCAACACTTTAGGAAGCCAAGGAAGGATGATGGCTTGAAGTCAGGAGTTCAAGACCAGCCTGGGCAACACAGCAAAACCCCAAGTCTACAAAAAAATGGTAATAATAACAAAATAATAATAATTATATATAAACTAAAACTCTGCTTAAAAAGGAATGGCTAGCATATTTTTTAAAAACAGAACTCAAGTATATGCTGTTTATAAAAAAAAAAAAAACAAAGTTTAAACATAAAGAATCAGATAAAAGGAAAAGGGTGAAAAAAGCCATGCTGTACAAACAGTATAAGAAAGCAAGTGTAGCTATATTACTGTTAGAAAGTAGATTTCAAGATAATTATTAGCACAGAGAGATATTTCATAAAAGGGTCATTAAGACAATATGTACACATGCAAAAAAATCCTTTCGATATTCAATACATATTGATAGACTATAAACTGTTTTCTCTGACTAAAAGAGTACTTAAGTAGAAAAAAAGCAATAATATTACATGTGGAATATCTCCAGCCATTTGGAATTTTTAAAAAATACTTCTAAATATCACGTTTTCGATCTATAGCCTAATCACATAAGGAAATAAATCATTTTTAACTGAATTATAATAAAAACAGCTGAAATAGTCCTTAGGAGAAAATTTATAGATTCATCTATAAACATCTCAAAAACAAGGTGTAAATTTAATGATCTGTGCTTCTAACTCAGGGAATGAAAAGAAAAATCCAAAGTTAAAAAAAATAAATTCAGAAACGAATGAAATAAAAAGTGGTTAATATGGATTCTCTGAAAATATTAACAAAATTGATAAACCTCTAGGCAAGACTTATCAAGAAAATACGAAACAAAAATCCCTACCAAGCATAAGTTACCATTATAAATCCTATAGATATGAAAGGAACAAGTATATATGACATTTATGCCAATAAAGTCAACAACTCAGAGAAAATAAATTCCCTGAAAACCAGTTTATCAAAACCCAAGAAAAATAGGAAATCTGAATATCATTATATCCTCTAAATAAAATGAATTTACAATTTTTAAACTTCTCACAAAGAAAACTCTAGGCAAAGATGACTTCATAGGTGAATTACCTCAAACACTTAATACCAATATGACACACACATTTATGAAAAAACAGTGAAGAAGGGAAAACTTCCCAATTCTTCTGTAGCCATCTTAACCTTGGTACCAAAACCAGACAAGGACATAAAAAATGAAGATCATAACACACACATCTCTCATGAACATAAATTTAAAAATCCTTAACCGAATACTAGCAAAATGGATGAAGCAGGTACAAAAAGCTAGTACATCATGACCAAGTAGAGTTTAATCTCAGAAATGTGAGGTTAACTTATAAAATTCAGTGTAATTCACATCCAAAGATTAAAGAAACATATTTAATGATCACTTCAAGAGACACTGAGAAACATTTTGTCAAAATTCCAACCAATTCATGCTTAAAACTGGGAATAAAAACTTCCTCAAAATGAAAAGGGCATCTACAAGCACTTTTCAGCTAATGTTACACTTTAAATAATGAACACTTTTCCTAAGATCAGGAACAAGGCAAGATGGCCAATAACACCACTTCTGCCAAACGTTTTACAGGCAATCTCAGGCAGTGTAGGCAGGCAAGTAAAAGAAATAAAAAGCACACAGATTGGAAAGGAAGAAATAAGGCTGTCTTTTTTTTTTTTTTGAGATAGGGTCTCTCTCTGTTGCCCAGGCTGTAGTACAGTGACACGATTATGGCTCACTGCAGCTTTGAACCTCCTGGGCTCAAGCTGTCTTCCCACCTCAGCCTCCTGAGTAGCTGGGACTATGGGCACATACCACCATACCTGGCTTTTTTTTTTTTTTTTTTTTTTTTGAGACAGGGTCTCATTATCTCATTATATTGCCCAGGCTGGTCTCTAACCCTGAGCTCAAGTGATCTTCCTGCCTCAGCTTCCTAAAGTGCTGGGATTATAGGTGTCAACCACCATGCCTGGCCCTAATGCAGTTTTTATCACATATAAAATCACTGTGTACATTTAAAAATCCTAAAGAAACTGCCAGAACTAACAGAACTAATAAGTGCACTTAGCAATATTGTAAGATACAAAAACCAAGTATGTTTCTACATGCTAATAGTGACCAGTTGGAAATTAAAGGTAAAACAAATATCATTTTAAATTATCATGCAGAAACATAAAATATTTAGGAAAATTTAACATCAAAAAAAAATTCCCATGACTTCTATGCCAAAAACTGTAAAACATTACTGCGATAAATGGAAAGTCTAAATAAATGGAAAATCAAGTTCATGAACTGTAAGGTTCTATATTCACAATATTGACCTATGGGTTTTGGGGGTTTTCTTGTAAAAATAAATTAATTCTAAAATTTATATGGAAACACCAAGGACTTACAATAGCCAAAATTGTTTTAAAAAGAACAGAGGACTTGTACCACCTGACTAATGATACAGTAATCAAGGTAAGTGTGTTACTGGCAAAAGAACAGACAAAGAGATGCAACAGAATAGAGAATCTAGAAATAGACCTACAGATGCACAGTCAAGTGATTTTTTAGAAAGGTGCCAAAGCAATTAAATGAGAGGCAAGTCTATCAATAGTGATGGAAATACTGGCTATTCACCTGGGGAAAAAATAAACAAACCTCAACCATCATGTCTCACACCATACATCCCCCAAAAATCTTCGCGAGTCATGGACTAATTATAAAGCTTTTAAAAGAAAACATCGGAAAATTTCTTCAAAACCATAGAGTAAAAGAAAAATTTCTTGGTGCAAAAAGCCCTACTAATAAAATGTTTTTAAACTGATAAATTCAACTTCAAGTTAAAATGTTCTTCTCATCAAAAGACACTGAAGAAAAAGATAAGCAAGCCACAGATCAGAGAAAATATTCACTATTATTATATCTGGTAAATGATTTGTTTCTAAATAATTCCTACAATTCAGTAACAAAAAGAACAACAACACAATTTTTAAATGGGCAGAAGATTTTAATAGACACTTCATGACAGAAGAAACATAAATGGCCAATAAGCACAGGAAGAAGTGCTCAACATCTCTAGTCAAAATCGGCTAAAATGAAAAAGAGTAACATAACCAAAGGTTAGTAAGGAAGTGGAGCAAATAGAACTCTCATACATTGCTGGTGGGAGGGTAAAATTACTTTGTAACCTTAATTGCCTGAGAAGTCAAACATACATATACCATACCCCAGCAATCCCACACCAAAGTATTTATGCAAGATTAATAAAAACATATCTCCACAAAAACTCTTGTACAAAACTTTTGATTCTGGCTTTATTTTCAGAAAAGCTAAAGATTTTTCTATGGCCCATGCTCCAGTATCCTTCAGCATACAATTTAAAAATAAATCCATATTAATGTCAATTCAGATTTCCATTTAAATATCAGAGCCAATATAAAATGTGTCTTTCAATACACCACCACCACCAATATCATCTTTAGGGAAAATTCTTACATTCTATGAAAAACACAGAGGCCTATATACTAGAAATGCTGCTTATAATTCTACCCACTCCATGTTCTACCAGTTCCACTAAAATTCTTTTAAAATAACTTACGTTGTTCTTCTTTCTACACTGGTATCTTGTTAGTTCCCGAGTAACTGATCATCATTGAACAAATCACATGGAAAAGTCAAGACACAGAGCCCTTTCCATTTGGCTTTACTTCATTGCTTATACTATAACCAAATTAAGCTATGGTTACTTTTTATTGAAATATATATATATAGTTCTATATATAGACTATATAAATATATATGAAATACATATGAAATATGTGAAATATGTGACATATTTATTGATATATATAGAAATATAAAAATACATATCTTTCTATATATATATTGAAATATATATCTGTATTTCAATAAAAAGGTATAATTCCACTTACATAAAAAAATTTACATTTAAAAAGTTTACTTCCTGCTGGGTGCGATGGCTCATGTCTGTAATCCCAGCACTTTGGGAGGCTGAGGCAGGTGGATCACCTAAGGTCAGGAGTTCAAGACCAGCCTGATCAACATGGTAAAACCCGTCTCTATTAAAAATACAAAAATTAGCTGGGCATGGTGGCTCACACCTGTAATCCCAGCTACTCAGGAGGCTGAGGCAGGAGAATCGCTGGAACCCGGGAGGCAAAGGTTGCACTGAGCCAAGATCACGCCATTGCGCTCCAGCCTGGGGGACAGGGCAAGACTCCATCTCAAAAAAAAAAAAAAAAAAGTTTACTTCCATTCAATTCCACAAGTATTTGTAGGGGTCTCTATCTTATCGCATGCATTAAATCAGGACTTCTCAACAGTGGCACTCCTGACATTTTGGACCAGATGATGTTTTGTTGCAGAAGCCCGCGCTGTGCCCTGGAGGGTGTTCCGCAGCACAGCTGTCCTCTACCCTCTAAATGTCTGTAGCAACTCCCTGCCCTCTTCTAACCCCCAGCCCCCAAACACACAGTTAAAATACATTATATCACTGTCTCCAGATATTGCCCAGTGTCCCCTGGGAGCAACATCACTCACACTTGAGAACCTCTGATTTAAAGGATTATCTCAACATGTGTTCTCCATACTTCCTGTGATTCCTTTTTTGCCTTGGGCCCCCTTCCTCTGAACCTCCAAACTGGTTACCTCATCTTCAAGAGTCAATTTTAAAAATCACTTTCTTTAGTAAGCTCTCTCAGCCAACCCCACACTCCCCCATGCTGCTCAACTCCCACAGTACCTTAGACCTCTGAACTATTACTTGCTTCTAAATCCTCCTGATCTGTGAGTTCCCTCAATTTCAAGTCTTTTAATTTCTAGTTTATCGTTGCATCCTCAGTGCCAAAAACAGCCAACAATTGTCTAGATGCCTGGATGTGAGGCTCTATAAAATGCTTACAAATATTAGTACAGTTAGTGTGTTACACAAACATTCTTATATACAGTCAAATTGCATGGGCTTCTGAAGGCAACATGCTCTTAACTCACTCTTTTAAACTGAGAAACCGTACAGCATCATGCAAACAGATAATAAAGTCGCTGGTATAAAATCACTGTAAAACGCCCAATGCTTCAGATACATAGGTGATTTCCTCCTCTCTTCCTCAACATAAAAATATAAATAAGTGAATTCTACAAGTCAGAAGCATCTTGCCATCCTTTCAAGAGTGATATGGGAACCAGACAAAATGAAACCAAATATAATATTCGAAATGTCAGATTAATGAGAGCAAAACAGGAAGCATTTTCTTTAAGCAGTGCCTGAATGTGATGTGTGGGAGAACTTTCACAGAATGGGTAATTATTTATCAAGCAAATGTGTGGGGGGGTCACAGCACAAAGTGGCATGTGGCAAGCATGCCAACGAAGCTAACAGCATGTTATGTAACACAATTGTTGGGGCGGGGGAAGGGTGATATTCCACCCTTCAGGGAAGAAAGCTACACCTCCTGACAGACTACAGCTTGCCATGGAGAAAACATCCATACAAAATACAATGTCTCCAACCTAAAAAAAATGAGAGACCTAATCATTTCACAGCCCATGGTCTCTGAAATGTGGCTGACGTCATGTAGTGATAGTTTACAGTGATTTAAGACCCTTCTTTTAGCTATGGTAGGTATTTATTTGCAGCTGTGTTCCATTGTTTAAAATAGCTCTATTGAGATGTAAGTCACACCATAAAACTTACCCACTGACAACGTACAGTTCAACAGCTTGTAACATAGCCACAGAATTGCATAACCATCACCAAAATCAATTTTAGAACATTTTTATCACCCTAGGGAGTAAAAAGAAAACCTGTACCCATCAGCCATCACTCCCCATTTCTTTCCAAACCTCTAGACCTAGATAATCACTCACTTATTCTCTATCTATATAGATGTGTCTGTCCTGCACATTTCATATAAATGGAACCATATATACATGACCTTTTATGACTGGCTTCTTTCACTGAGTGTTATGTTCTCAAGTGTCATTCATACAGTAGCATGTATTCATTTTTCATCGTATGGCTATACCACCTTTTATTTATCCATTCATCTCTTAACAGACATTTAGGTTGTTTCTACTTTTTGGCTATTATAAATAATGCTTCTATGAACATTCATTCACAAGCTTCTGTGTAAACACATGCTTTCATTTCTCTTGAATGTACAGCTAGGAGCAGAATCTCTGGGTCAGAGGGCAATGTTATGTTTCGTTTTCTGAAGAACTGCTAAACTGTTTTCCAAAGCAGCATTCCATTTAAATTCTCACTCTCAGTGTATGAGGATTTTCAATTTCTCTACATTCTTGCCAGTACTTGTTATTATCTGACTTTTTATTTATAGCCATCCTAGTAGATATAAAGTGGTATCTCACTGTGGTTTTGATTTGCATTTCCCTAACAGCTAACAATATTAAGCATTTTTTCATGTGTTTATTGGCCACTTGTGTTTTTTGTTTTTTTGTGGTTTTTTTTTTGTGATGGAGTCTCGCTCTGTTGCCCAGGCTGGAGTCCAATGGCGTGATCTCAGCTCACTGCAACCTCCGTCTCCTGGGTTCAAGTGATTCTCCTGCCTCAGCCTCCCGAGTAGCTGGGACTATAGGCACCCACCACCACACCCAGTTAATGTTTGCATTTTTAGTAGAGACAGGGTTTCACCATGTTGGCCAGGCTAGTTTTGAACTCCTGAACTCAGGTGATCTGCCCACCTCGGCCTCCCAAAGTGCTGGGATTATAGGCATGGGCCACTGTGCCCAGCCAACCACTTGTGTATTTTCTTTGGAGAAATGTCTAAATTCAGGTCTTTTGACCATTTCATTGTTATTTGTCTATATATTATTGAGTTACAATGGTTCTTTATATATTCTAGAAACAAGTCCCTTATCAGACATTATTTTCAAATCTGTGGTCTTAAATGCTGTCTCTCAGCTAAGAAAAATTCAAAGTAACCCTTTGGTAAATTGAGGGAGAAAAAAAATGAAGCACACATCCATCTAACCATTGATAATCAAAGTAGTAATGGCTAGCTGGGCTCCGCCCCACCCTCCATTAGCCATTCTCCCATTGGTTCTCAGTAATAGTAAAGTACTAAAACAACACATGGACCTCTGAAAACAAAAGACAGCAATTTCCCAACCTTAGGATTTAGAAGCCTCCCTTGCAACTAGGTATAACCATATAACTCCATTCCAGCCAATGGGATGTAGTGTGAGCAAAAGTAGTCTATGCAACCACTGGAAAATGTCCCTACAACCACAGACAGTGCTATGTGATAAATAGAATAGTGCTATATGCTGTCTCGTGCCTCCGGTGACTGATAAAACTAAACCATGCTCAAGAGAGAGCAGGATTATATCAGCTGTGATCTGGCAGCCTCTGGGCTTCCCAAACAGGAGAAAAAACAAACTTTAACCCCGTTTAAGCCATTTTGTTTTGACTTTTTGTTATATGCAACCAAATCTGATCTAAAATAACGCCACAAATAAGTAAAAGCTGTTGATTTATATCTACACAGATCAAATGCAAGCCCAGCCTCCACTGTGCAGTTTATTAAATATCACCTACTTCAAAATGCTACCTGGCTGCCCTTCCAACACAGGAAATAAAAAAATAGCAAAAACAGATACTTGTAAAGAAGACAAAATATGTTTACATTAGACATATACAATCAACTGAGAAATTGCTATAAGAAGGTACCCAATATGAGGGCCAGGTGTGGTGGTTCATGCCTGTAATCCCAGCACTTTGGGAGGCAGAGGCAGGCAGATCACCTGAGGTCAGGAGTTCAAGACCTGCCTGGCCAATATGGTGAAACCCCATCTCTAACAAGGGAAATACAAAAATTAGCCAGGCATGGCAATGTGCGCCTGTAATCCCAGCTACCTGGGAGGCCGAGGCAGAAAAATCACTCAAACCTGGGAGGCAGAGGTTGCAGTGAACCGAGATTGTGCCATTGCACTGCACACTGGGTGACAGCAGCAAAACTCCATCTCAAAAAAAAAGAAGGTACCCAATACGAACCTTGTACAAACTGCATCAGAAATGCATTTATAATACCCACACACTCCACAACAAGTTAGGTTTATTTTTCTTGAAGCAGAATGAAGTCACTAGAGCTCACAGTATAGCGGTGTGGTGCAGAAGAAAAGGATAGTTGACTGACAGTTGCTTGACTGAATCTAATCACAGTTCAGTCACTTCTGAGCAACAATTCAATTTCATTTAATCCAGTACAAATCTGTTAAATGTCCACCATGTATAAAGCATTACATGTGGTATTGTGATACTAAGTAACACTAAGTAAGACAGTGTTCCTACCCTCATGGAATTCATAATCTAACAGACAAGGAACAAATTTCTTATAATTCCCTGATTCCTGATTCTACCTAGGAATCAGGAGAGTAGACAAGAGAAGAGCCTATCTCATTCACACTTTTCACTAAATAATGCTTTCGAAGCCTCAAAACTACAGATCTCAAAGTACATTCACCTTCTGCCAGCAGATTTTGCTCCACATGAGACTAACTGTAAGACACAGACGGTGGTGAATGGCAGGAAATTAAGGAACCCCAAACAGTATCTACTAATAACAGCAAACCAGAATAGATGTTTCTCTGTTTAGAAATGAGGAAATAAACCATTAAAAGGGGGGAGTCTGTAATTGTTTTTAAAAAGCAGCTTGATCTTTTAGACTAAAGGATATGAACACACCAAAAAAATTATTTTCCAAGTTAACCAAGGAGCTTTAGAAAAAGTTTGGACTTAAAATAAGCATGTATAACTTTTAAGAAAAAATAAAGGTTTACATATTAGTATTCATATGGTAGGAATGAATTCACATACCTATATAACATGTTAGAGGAATGTAACTACCCCCACTCCCACTCCCAAGACTCACTGGAAAACTTTCAAAAAACAATCACCGTTCACCACATCGACACTGTTTGAAATGCCTTTTAGACACCCCAGAAGCAATACTGAGTAGGCAGCTGGATATAAGAAGCTGGAGGTCAGGGACAAGATCCAGGTAGAGAGAATAAATTTGCAAGTTACCAACATACGGATGGCACATAAAGTCGTAAGACTGGACAAGGTCATAAAAAAGTGTGAGTGAAGAGCGAAAACATCTAAGGGGTAAACCCCAGAGAACTCCAACATCCAGGGGTCTGGGAAACAAAGAACTGGCAAAGAAGTATAAAAAGTGAAGAAGTCAGTGATGCAAGAGGGAGGTGTGATGTCCTTGAAGCAAGTGTATGATGGAGGAGAGAGTGATGGGCCATGTCAGGGATGCTGAGAGGAAAAGACCATGAGCACTGGGAATCGACCACCAGGCACAGCGACAGGGAGACCACTGATGACCTCAACAAAAACAACTGCAGTGGAGAGAAAGGGCAAAGGCCTCAGTAGACAGCTCAAAAGAGAAGAGGAAATAAATAAGAAAAAAAAAAATTTTTTTTTTTTTTTTGAGATGGAGTCTCGCTCTGTCGCCCAGCCTGGAGTATGGTGGTGCCATCTCAGCTCACTGCAACCTCCGCCTCCCAGGTTCAAGCAATTCTCCTGTCTCAGCCTCCTGAGTAGCTGGGACTACAAGCGCCTGCCACCACACCCGGCTAATTTTTGTATTTTTAGTAGAGATGGGGTTTAACCATATCGGTCAGGCTGCTCTTGCACTCCTGACCTCAGGTGATCCGCCCACCTCGGCCTCCCAAAGTGCTGGGATTACAGGCGTGAGCCATCGCACCTGGCCAGGAAAGAAATTTGAGACCATAAATATAACAGCTTTTTGAAGAACTGTTCTTGTTTATAGGAGTTAAAAAATGGGCAGTAAATTAAAGGGAAGGGTGGTTTCATTGGTGATGGTGGCTGTAGTGGCTTTTGTTTTTTTAAGATGAATGAAATAAGAGCATTTCACTTGCTGCCGGGAGGCAAAACTAATGTTAACAACAAAGAAAAAGTAGAGTTGCTTGAGTAATATCCTGGAGCAGTGGAGAGAAGATGGGAAGAGGAAATGGAAACACCTGAACAGAGGAGTTGGACTCCATCAGGAACACAGGCAGCTCCCACAGGCAAGGAGGAAAGGCAGGGTGTCTGGGTACTGAGGGTGGAGGTGGGTGTCTAGAGCGGGAAAGAGCTCTTGTTACGGCTTCTATTTTCACAACAAAATAGGACACAAAGTCATCAGGAAAGGAAGGCAGTGTCAGAGCTTAAAAGAGAGAGGAAAATATAAAATATTCAACTGGGAGTATACAGCAACTCAGGAAACACAGCATGAGCCGGGCAGGGTGACTCACGCCTGTAATTCCAGCACTTTGGGAGGCCGAGGCAGGTGGATCTCTTGAGTTCAGGAGTTCAAGGTGAAACTGAAACTCCGTCTACTAAAAATACAAAAATTAGTCAGGTATGGTGGCACACACCTGTAGTCCCAGCTACTCAGGAGGCTGAGGCATGAGAACTGCTTGAACCCGGGAGGCGGAGGTTGCGGTGAGCAGAGATGGTGCCACTGCCCTCCAGCCTGGGTGACAGAGCGAGACTCTATCTCAAAGAAAAAAAAAGAAAAAGAAAACACAGTATGATCAGTGGCTACCATGAATGGCCTATTGGAGGACAGTGGTCATGTATTTGAAGTGATCCCATGAATACAGTAGAACTTGCTTCTCTAGAAAGAGAGAAGGCACAACTGAATCTTAAGTTGGGATTGTGCAAACAAGCAAAATAAAGAAGGAAAGCAGCAGTGGAGTGGAGGGTATTAAAAAGGGACTATGATGAGTGACTATGAAATTTCAACTAGTTAAGGAAGAAAGTGAGTGCACGAGGAACAGCAGATTGTAGGGCTTAACTGAGGAATCTAAGGGTACTTATTAGGAAAGAAGGTGGTAGAAAGAGAAAGTCTTGCAATCAGGATTGCTGAGGACTGCAGTTCCTTGCAATGACAAGGTCTAAGGAATGAACACCGGAGAGAACGGCTGAGGTACGGTAAAGAACAAGGTCACTGAAGGAGAGGAACTTAACAAGTCAAGATGCCAAGTGCTGAAAGCATCATCTGAAGCCATACTGAAATTACCAAGACTTGTAAAAAGAGCAGAATTGGCAATGCAACGGTTGAGTATCCTTTATCCAAAATGCTTGCGACCAGAAGGGTTTTGGATTTCAATTTTTTTTGGATTTTAGAATATTTGCACATACAAAATGAGATACCTTGGGAATGGAAACCAAATCTCATCAAGAAATTCATGTATGTTTCATATACCCCTTATACATGTAGCCTGTAGGTAACTTTGTACAACATTTTTAATAATTTTGTGCATGAAACGAAGTTCTGACTACAACCCATCACATGAGGTCAGGTATGGAATTCTCCACTTGTGGCATTATGCCAGTGCTAAAAAAGCTTTGCATTTGGAAGCATTATAGATCTCGGATTTTAGGATTAGGGAGCTAAACATTCTAGAAGCAGTTCAAAACACAGAAAAGGGTAAGAAAACTACATATTACAGAGAGATACACTTTCAAGTGTGAAACCATGAGAATGGATGGATACAGAAAAACAACTATAGGAAATGGCAACATTTAAAGGAGCAACAGCCAAACTGGAGAGGACCAAGAGATCTGAGGGAGAACCAGAACAGTTAACTGTCATGGAAGTAAAAGGATGGAGAGTTTCAGGAGGTCAAACGTGAATAACAAATCAAATGCTGCCACAGCCACCAAGCTCTGTACCCAATTTCCTCCCAGGTTTCTCTTCATAATGACCCACAGCAATCTAACTCAACATGACTGATATGGTTTGGCTGTGTCCCCACCCAAGTCTCATCTTGAATTGTAGCTCCCATAATCCCCATATGTTGTGGGAGGGACCTGGTGGGAGGTAACTGAATCATGGGAATGGGTTTCTCCCATGCTATTCTCGTGACAGTGAATAAGTCTCACAAGATCTAATGGTTTTTATAAAGGGCAGTTCCCTGCACACGTTCTCTTGCCTGCTGCCATGTAAGATGTACCTTTGCTCCTCTTTCGCCTTCTGCCATGATTATGAGGCCTCCCCAACCATATGGAACTGTGAGTCCATTAAACCTCTTTTTCTTTATAAATTATCCAGTCTTGGGTATTTCTTCATAGCAGTGTGAAAATGAACTAATACAATGACCCAAACTAATTTCACTGTCTTCCCCCATCCTTATGCCCCCACTGTTTCCCACCTTAGTAAATGGTACCATCTAGCTACTCAAGCCAGAAACCTTCCCCACTCCTTCACCCTCTACTGCAACATCCAGTTTATCCCCAAAAATCTACCCCACTTGGCTCCACCCCCACTGCCACCACACCAATCCTGGCCCTCTCACCCTGTCCTTAAACTACTTCCTCTTGTCCCCTCCTGCTACCTCCAGATCTTTCTTACTCTGCCAGAATGAGCTTTGAGAAATACAAATATAATTGTCACTCACTGCCCTGCTTAAGACTATTTAATGGATTAAGTTCAAAATCTTCAAGTTCAGGCCCTTGCCCCATCTCAAGCCTCTTCTCCCACTCTCTCTGGCTCTTGCACTAGTGATGCTAGGTGTCTCAAATACATCATGCTCTCTCCTGCCTCCAGGCCTCCACATGCGACACTCACTCTACCTGACACATGACTCTCAATCCCAGCTGACTCCAGATAACCCTTTAATTTATGAATTTAGATGTCAGATCCTCTGTGTGCCTTTATTTAGCCACCTAAACTAGATTAGGTCCCCCTGCCAGGAGTTCCCAGAAAGGAGCTGTGGGCCTCAATGGAAGTAAACTAGAGACTTCTGCAAGAAAAAAGACAGAAGCTAAAAGGGGGGGGGGGGAATCCAGGCCCCTATGCCTCTTTAATAAGGGAACCCACTTTTTTTGCTTTATATATGCATTAACATGAAATTTTATTTGAAAAGAGGGTCTCCCTATAAAGCACTTGAAAAACACTAGAATAGATCATCGACCTAAAGTCCTCCCCTGTTCTAAGAGTCTCCCTACAGGTATTATCCTTTGTATGTGTAAGCACCTCCATAGGAATCCCTCATCAATGTCTTTGAGGGGTGGAGAGTGGTTCCAATCATAGCAAGGATCATGGCTGACAAAAAAAAAAAAGAAAGAAAAGAAAAGAAAATTGGGGATGATCAAGGTCTCAGAGAAAACCAGAGACTCTGGATGATTAAAAGGATTAAATTGCATTATAGAAGTACCCTGCTTTCAAAACTAATCAGATTCACCTCACTTAACATATTCTCTAGTAGACAGCACTGCTAACTCATCTTTGTCAATTATTTAGAAAACATTCTGATTATATGGTAATCTGCAGAGACTTATGGCACAGTGGTTAAGAGGTAGGGCTCAAGCTGGGCACAGTGGCTCTTGCCTGTAATCCCAGCACTTTGGGAGGCCGAGGCGGGTGGATCACTTGAGGTCAGGAGTTCAAGACCAGCCTGGCCAACATAGTAAAACCCTGTCTGTACTAAAAATACAAAAATTAGCCGGGTGTGGTAGTGTGCCCCTATAATCCCAGCTACTCAGGAGGCTGAGGCAGAAGAATCACTTGAACCCGGGAGGCAGAGGTCACAGTGAGCCAAGATTGCACCACTGCACTCCAGCCTGGGCAAAAAGAGTGAAACTCGTCTCAAAAAAAAAAAAAAGAAAGAAAAAAGAAAAAGATAAGATGTGGGGCTCTAGGCAGAGAATGCAGGGGCTCAAATCTCAGCTCTTCAACTACCCACTAGCTACATGACCTTGGGGAAATTGCTCAAATGCTCTGTGCCTCAGTTTCTCATCATAAAATGGAAACAGTAACAACTACCTGAGAGAGCTATGGCAAGGAATTAGCTGAGATAAAACACAGAAGCATTTAGAACAGTGGCACTCAGAAAGGAATCCAATGCTACCCATGGGTGTGTGCGCAC
The DNA here is from genome assembly GCF_028885655.2 of Pongo abelii. NCBI lineage: Eukaryota > Metazoa > Chordata > Mammalia > Primates > Hominidae > Pongo > Pongo abelii. Next base: position 169,705,733 of record NC_071988.2, on the reverse strand, counting down.
AGATGTATGCTCGACTTGCGTTACACTGACTAATTCCCTTCTTAAAGTTTGGAAGAGTTCTTACTGGCTTGAAATTTAGGCCAGGCATGGTGGCTCACACCTGTAGTCCTATGACTTTGGGAGGCCAAGGTGGGAGGATTGCTTGAGTCCAGGAGTTTTGAGACCAGCTTGGGCAACATAGCAAGACCCAACCTCTTTTACACTGACGTTTTCATATTTTTCCTATCTTGGCAAAATGCTTATTTAACCACTTCTCCTTTTCACAGTAGTACCAAACTTATCATGGTGCTTAAGGGCCTGTTTTTATGTACAAATAAATGGTCTTCAATTCATTTATTATAAAGTGAACCACTAATCGTTCCTCTCTGCACTACCCCCAGAGACTCAACTATATCATCTAAGAGAGGAAGCAGCATTAATTACTTTTGTATTCCTGGGTTCTGACCTGAACTTTTTTGCTTTAACAAATCTCACAAGCTTTTATTATACAATCATAGAACAGCCTTACCTAAAAACTATCACTGCCAAAACCAGGGCTGGCAAGGAATCACTGTGCTGTCAGCCATTAAAAAGCAAATATTCTATGAGCACTAGGATTTTCCTTAATGCTACTGGAGGACATAGAAATTAATGCCAGACAAGCAGTAATACTGACGAACAAATTTTTCTCTTCTACTTCTTCCTCTGGCAAAGATTCTTTTACAACTAAATAACTGGAAGTCATACAATACGAAAAAAAAAAAAAAGAATTCATCTTTGAATAAACAGAAAGAGTTTGCCTAAGACCCTCCATCACGTACAGGATGTAGACACTGAAAACCCCCCCATACACAAATCAATGTTGTTCTGTATTAGTAGCTAGCTACCTATCACCCCTTTTTAGTTTTGTCACCCAGTTCCTCTTGCCATTTTTCTCTTCATGCTACAAATTAGACTTGGATCAACAATGAAAAATTCCAAGGCAATTTTGTTTTTGAGATGGAGTCTCACTCTGTCGCCCAGGCTGGAGTGCAGTGGCACCATCTTGGCTCACTGCAGCCTCCGCCTCCTGGGTTCAAGTGGTTCTCCTGCCTCAGCCTCCCATGTAGCTGGGACTACAGGTGTATGCCACCACGCCTGGCTAATTTTTTTGTATTTTCAGTAGAGACAGGGTTTCACCATCTTGGCCTGGATGGTCTGGAACTCCTGGACCTCGTGATCCATCCACTTGGGCCTCCCAAAGCACTGGGATTACAGGTGTGAGCCACTGCACCTGGCCTCCAAGGTTATTTTTTAAGTGATAACTCTGGTTAGAATGACTCCTAACTAAATCAAGATGAAACTATCACCCTGTAGCTAAACCCGGTGATCAAGACTAAACAGCTTATAATGAACACACAGCCTGGAAATATAGCAAGACAACATTCTCCCAGGCCACAGAAATCACAGTTGCAACTAACCTCTATTTTTTTAAATCATTTTTTTAAAACGACTTTTTCACCATGTCCAATAATTCCAATAACTTACCGATCAGCAGCTTCTATGTCAAAACAAAACCTTCTGTCAATGGAGTCAGTATGCCTCTTGGTACATTCTTTCAAAAAGAACACCTCTCCATCCCCCTGCAAATAATCATTTTGAACATTCTCAAAACCTACAGGATAAGTATATACATACTCAGCCATTCTATACTGGAGAGCAGGGGAGCAAGGTTCAAGATCTTAAGTCCCTTCTCTTTACCCTATCTTCTTTCAAACTGGCTTATTTAAATGCTATTTAGAATCTAAAATATTAATATTTTTGTCATTCTCCTGATTCTTTTGAGAAGGGAGTCTCGCTCTTTCACCCAGGCTGGAGTGCAGTGGCACGATCTTGGCTCACTGCAACCTCCATCTCTCAGGTTCAAGTGATTCTCCTGCCTCAGCCCCCAGAGTAGCTGGGATTACCGGCATGCACCACCACACCTGGTTGATTTTTGTATTTTCGGTAGAAACAGGGTTTCACCATGTTGGCCAGGCTGGTGTCGATCTCCTGACCTCAGATGATCCACCCGCCTCGGCCTCCCAAAGTGCTGGGATTACAGGCGTGAACCACCACGCCCGGCCATTCTCTTGATTCTTAAGATTTTCTAGACCTTACTGATTACGGTAATGTTAAGCCAGACAATACCAATGTTATTATTATTTCTTTTTTTGACAGTCTTGCTCTGTTGCCCAGGCTGGAGTGCAGTGGTGCAATCTCAGCTCACTGCAAACTCCGCCTCCTGGGTTCAAGCAACTCTGTGACTCAGCCACCCAAGTAGCTGGGATTACATGTGTGCATCACCATGACTGGCTAATTTTTGTATTTTTAGTAGAGACAGGATTTCACCATGTTGGCCAGGCCAGTCTCGAACTCCTGACCTCAAGTTATCTGCCCACCTCGGCCTCCCAAAGTGCTGGGATTACAGGCGTGAGCCAGTGTACCTGGCCAAATGTTAATTTTTAAAGGTAGATTAACAGTACAGTTTTTAAGATACTGGAATACTGTTAGTCTCTTATTGTACTCTTTTTTAGTGTAATAATTTATTTCATATTATGTCACACCACATGTCACAAACAATATGTGACTATTTTTGGCCTATAAAAATTGCAATTCCATACAGGTCAGCCTAAAAGTACACCAATAACCCTAGATTAAATATTTTGATAATCGAAAGCTAGAAACACTTAATCTATGCAATTTCTCTCTTTCCTATGTGAATCACCCTGAATTTATCTTTACTTAATTTGCAATGCAGAAATACAGGTGCTCAGTAAAAGAACTATATAAAGTGTGAGTACACACTTATTGAACATTTTAACATTTTCCAGAATGTGAAGATCTCTAAATAACAAACATTAAGATATACAAATATTCAAAATCTCACAGTTATATTCCATAACATATTTATTATTATTATTTGGAGGCTAAAACAGACATCACCAAGCAGAAATATCTTAGGACTTGAATTGGCTCTGACAGGAAACTCACTCTCAAATCTGATGCTTCAAGAGCCATCTCCTCACTTCCTTCTCCTCACCATGACTAATTTTCCATGTCTGTTTATTATATTGTGTTTTTATTAAAAGCTGCTGTAAATATTTTTCAGGAAAGGCATAGTATAAGTAAATAGAAGGGAACATAGGTTTTTCTTTTTTTATTCACCTAAGCAAAACCATACCCATTCACCCAGTAAGCAACGAATTAACCTGCTTTCTTAAAATGTGTTATCAATTACGTTCAACATTGGTGGGAAGTTTTGTCTCTAGGCCATTAATTATTGTAATAAGCTGCAGATTCCATTTAAAATACATATAAAGATCACCTTTCCTACACAGCCAACTCTGTGAGGTCTTCTTGCTCTTTTCTTACTATCATGCTTTGCTGTTTTAGTTTCAGGGGGAACAGTTAACTAAATGGTGAATACCTATGTGAGAACTTTGTAAGATGAACGGAACAACAGTAAAATTTATTGTAGATCACTCTTCTTTGTTTTCAGGCTATGAACAGCAAGTCAGTTCCATTGTATAAATGCTGAGGAACCAATGAGTCATGAAAGCTTGCTGTCAGTGTTACCTTTATCTTCCAAACAGTGACATAAAAAGGATTCTATTGTTCACCTAAAAAATATCTAGTGGTTAAAACCACATATTCTCACTCTTAAGTGGGAGCTGACAATGAGAACACATGGACACAGGGAAGGGAACATCACACACTGGGGTCTGTGAGGGGGCTGGGGGCTAGGGGAGGGATAGCATTAGGAGAAATATCTAATGTAGATGACGGTTTGATGGGTGCAGCAAATCACCATGACACATGTATACCTATGTAACAAACCTGCACGTTCTGCACATGTATCACAGAACTTAAAAAAAAAAAAAAATCTAGTGGTTTAAAACCCATGCATGTAATTCAGAAAACATATATATTGTTCTGTCTTCTGGCCCATTTCACTTAAAAACAAAACAAAGATTTTAATACTAACAATTTATTTACCATCCATGAATATAAACCATTAAAATATAAACTATTAAAATGATACCCTCAAACACTACCTCTGACAGACTATAATCTATTGTATGTTGAATCAAATACTTACAAGTTTCCCTCCAGATCTGTGCTCAAATGGGATCATGTTGAACTTCTTCGCTGCTTTTCGATACATGCAATAGTGTTTGACCCAATTGGAACCAAACGGAGCAGGCCCTTCAACAAAAAAACAGCCCTTTATATTTTCCCTCATAAATAAGCAGATATGCAGAGCTACAAACACATTACTAAAGAGGAAACGTCTAAAACGCAGCAACGATTACAGTTGAATCAACGAAACAGATCAGCAATTCTGCTAGTTCTAAGAAGAAGAGGGGAGGCCGGGCATGGTGGCTCACGCCTGTAATCCCAGCACTTTGGGAGGCCGAGGTGGGCAGATCACGAGGTCAGGAGATCAAGACCATCCTGGCTAACACGGTGAAACCCCGTCTCTACTAAAAAAATTAGCCGGGCGTAGTGGCAGGCGCCTATAGTCCTAGCTACTTGGGAGGCTGAGGCAGGAGAATGGCGTGAACCCAGGAGGCAGAGCTTGCAGTGAGCCGAGATCGCGCCACTGCACTCCAGCCTGGGCAACAGAGCGAGACTCCGACTCAAAAAAAAAAAAAAAAAAAAAAGAAGAAGAGGGAAAATAAGAGATACTTTGAAACAAAACTCTAAGATTTAGCAAGACAGAAGTGATTTAAAGACATACTGTTAAAATAGTTTGCTAGAAAAATCAACAGTTATGTCCTACCTGAAAATCTCTTAATTATAAGCTCTATTTTTTGTTTGTTTCTAGGTATTAAGAGCTCACAAGGGTTTCAAAAGTTCCATCCCATATATGAGATGGTTTGGGATTTAATTCTGGCCTCTCAAAATGATAGAATTGTAGAATCATAGTGCTAAGAAGCATCTAGTCTAAAAATCCACCTAATGCTTTAAGTCCATGAACAGCATCCTGGTAAGCAGCTGCTCTTACTGATGATTGAAAGCTAGCCTTTAAAAATGAAGTATGGGCCAGGCACAGTGGCTCACGCCTGTAATCCTAGCACTTTGGGAGGCCAAGGCGGGTGGATCATGAAGTCAGGAGATGGAGACCATGTTGGCCAACGTGGTGAAACCCTGTCTCTACTAAAATACAAAAAATTTAGCCAGGTGTGATGGCACACGTCTGTAGTCCCAGCTACTCGGGAGGCTGAGGCAGGTGAATAGGCTGAACCCAGGAGGCGGAGGTTGCAGTGAGCTGAGATCGCGCCACTGCACTCCAGCCTGGGTGACAGAGACTCTGTCTCAAAAAAAAAAAAAAAAAAAATTAGCTGGGCGTGGTGGTGCGTGCCTGTAATCCCAGCTACTGGGGAGGGTGCAGCAGGAGAATGGCTTGAACCCAGGAGGTGGAAGTTGCAGTGAGATGAGATCGTGCCACTGCACTACAGCCTGGGTGACAGAGCAACACTGTCAAAAAACAAAATAAAATAAATTAACATTGGTATTGTCTGGCTTAACATTACTGTAATCAGTAAGGTCTAAAAAATCTTAAGAACCAAGGGAATAGCTGGGCCTCGTGGCTCATGCCTGTAATCTCAGCAAAAAAAAAAAAAAGTATTAAGAATAAGAAATGTAAGACTCAATAGGAGTGACTGTCCAAGTATGCCCCAGAACACTCTCTGAACCCCTTTTCCACTCTTACTAAGTCAGCAGTACCACCATCAGGGCTCACAGGACAATGCTGTATGTCAGAGGGACCTCTAGCATCTGGAACTTCACATGCCAATAAAAGTCCAACCATAACAAATTAAAGGTTAGGCCCAGCAGAAGTTGACAATTTCTTACTTTACTGAGTCAAGACATTTTTCAAAAAAGCAGTTAACATCTGTTATCACCATAATTTCATGTACAAACAAACAAACAAAGTTTCTACACCTAAAAATCAAAAAGGATAAGCCCAGGAGGGGAAAAATAACTCATGTAAAAGGAATGTTTTTAGCTAGCTTTAGGAAAAGCTAATTACGTTATTTGGGATAGGGGTAATAGATGAAAGGGGTTACCAGACCACTATCAATTTTATCTCAGACCATCATTAGTCCAAACACCTGAATTTGGGAAACATTGCTTTGTGTTTTAAAGAACCAGCATTTGTACTATATTCTATGGTTCACAAAAAATATTGCACAGATATTTTATTTAACTCTAAGAAAAAAAAAAAAAGTGCCCAGAGAGGATGATACTGTCTTTTTAATCTAAAAAAAAATTTAAGCTTAGCCCAAATGCCTGGAAAATGACCAAGCCGAACCTTAAATCAGAATCTCTGACCCCAAATATCAAGGTCTTTCCACTACTTAAGCCACCATTCCCTTCTGACAACCAACAGAGCCTATTCAACCAGCTCTGGGCATACACACTAATGATGCTCTTTCAGGCCTGTTCAAGCGCCAAGCAATTTACGGGAGACATTACCAACAGAGACTCCAGGTTCAGAATGACAGCTCCAGCATTTAGTATTTGTATGACCTAGGGAACATTATTTACCTCTCAGTGCCTCCATTTTCATTTATAAATGCGGAATAGTAATAGTACCTTATACTTCATAGGGCTGTGTTATGGATAAATGAGACAAGTTGTATACGAGTTTAGCACAAGGCTGGGTATACAGTAAATGAGGAAAGAATTTTACTACTACTGTTATGTTGTTTCAGTCCAATTTCTCTCAAAGGCAACAGTGATGAATCTAAAAATTAAAGTTTCCTGTGATTTTCACTTGGGCATATAATACAAATAATTCTAACATTCTCAAGACTATCGAGTTGTTTTTGTTTTTTCTTTTTTTGAGACAGAGTCTCGCTTTGTCACCCAGGCTGGAGTGCAGTGGCGCGACCTTGGGTCACTGCAAGCTCTGCCTCCCAGGTTCACGCCATTCTCCTGCCTCAGCCTCCCGAGTAGCTGGGACTACAGGTGCCTGCCACTATGCCCAGCTAATTTTTTGTATTTTTTAATAGAGACGGGGTTTCACTGTATTAGCCAGGATGGTCTCGATCTCCTGACCTCGTGATCCGCCCGCCTCGGCTTCCCAGAGTGCTGGGATTACAAGCGTGAGCCACCGCACCGGCCCCTATCTTGAGTTTTAATTTACTTCTTTCAAATTCAATTTTAAAAACTGAGATTAAGAAGATAATGTATGAGAAAAATGGAGACTTCTGCCATATCATACAACTGCTCACAAGAGGTGAAGGCTGCGAGATTCCAGATTAAATAAGGGCAAATGGAAAAGGCACAACCATCCTGCTGCCTGCATAGAACATTAACTTCTATTCAAAGCACAGATACCCTGTAACCTTCCCTGAGTCATGTCTACTGCTAAATTTTTAGGTCGGATTGAAAGTCCTGTAAATCAGCCACACTTAAATGAAGTGAAAACTGTAAAACACCCTAATTACAGTTAAGGGTAGAGAGAGAGGGAAATAGTAAAGAGGCACATTTCACATTCTCATCCTTTCTGCTAACTAGCAATTGGGTTGTACAGTTGAAGCAGTAAACGTTAAGAACTTAGCTGTTAAAATAAGACCAAATGTTCAAAGTCTGAAAGAAATACAGATCTTTTAATTTTCAAAATGAGAACAATCTATGCACTGCATATTTGCTAAGACAGCAACAAAGACTAAAAAGCCTACAAGTTAGGATGCCACGTAGGAATATCTTTTATCACCATCTGCAATCTTCCTGATGATTTTATAAGAACTAACTATCTCAGATTGGTGGGAACAAAAATGGTATGAAGGAAGAAGAAAAATACTAATATGTCCCTCTTGACCTTAAGATGACAGAGAGGCAGGGTTGTGAGAGGGAGAGGATGTGTACGTGTGTATGAATGTGTGTGCCTGTATGCATTGGTGATGAGGGCAGAGGTGAGGGGGAAGGAGAAAAAACGTAATACCCTCGTAGCTCTGGCTCATTTTCAGCCTTACACCAAATTCTGACTCTCTTACAAGCATGTTCCTGGGGTGCACACAGTGTAAAACAGAAGCTAGTGGAGTGTCTGAAGAACAGGGTGCTCACAGACACTCCTAACCTCACAGTACTCCCTCTCTCCAGGGCTGGAATGTGTTTCCCCTAAACATGAAATATACACCCACTAGGTGACAGGAACAGGCAGAGAAAGGGGTAGGAATAATTGCCCAAAATGTCACAGTAATGGCAAGAATAGCAGAGTTTTCAATAATTTGCATTTTTAAGCAGCCACGCAGCCACTGCTGGAGCGCCTCTTACTTTTTTCCTGGACATACAGGTAGCCTTCGGCTGTAAACTGACTTGCTCGTTTGTGGTCCTTGGGATTCTGTCTGATTTTGTTCATAAGCTCTTCCACTTCTGACCTTGTTCCTTCAAATCGATTCCGTGTCTGAAATGGATTAAAAAACACACATAAATGTTAAGTTCTCATATGAGTTTTCTCATGAACATTTTAAAATCTCTGCATAAATGTAATTACATTTTTTAACTCTAAATAACTTTTTTATAAATTTCTCAAAATACCCCCATTCTTTGCAGTGTGCCTCCTGAGATTCATGTGCAAAGAAAAAAAAAAAAATAGCGGTGAAACAGCTACCAGAGGAGTATAAGCCAAGGTTACTACAGGTTACTTTGGAGGCTTTCTAACACCATTAATAATTTTATTATTCAACATAAAAATTCCTGCCTTCAGGTCTCACACTATTACTAAATTTTAGGTTTAAAACATAAGTAGGTTTTAATATATCTACCTGAGAAGTATTTCCTTTGCAACAACCAATCTGACTCAATCAGTCTGATTTGTTACTGTTACATTAGCAGTCTGTAAATACTCAGAATCTGAAAAAGTTTAATTCTTCTTTGCAAACTAATAAATACAAGTGTCAGTTTTTCCAGGTCATGGCAATTACACTTGAAAGTGACATGTCTTCCCTGAAGACAGAAGGGGGGAAAAAAAAAATCTCACCTACACAAATAATGTCTTTGATATCTGAAGAGACAAATCACATTTCTGAAACCCAGGAGACTTGATGTGCCAATATCTGTCAAACGGCTACACTGAAAACGTATATACAAGATGAAGTGACAGAATTATCAAGGCAATTGTGATGAGTCGGCACCACCGTGTTCCTGGACACTTCTTCATCCAGGCTCAAAAATAATTGTATTAATACCAAAAAACTGCTGATGTGAAACTGTGGAGGAACTGAGACAGAAAATTATTATTGAAATTTCTCCTCCTTCCTGCCTACAATAAAAGGGGCTGCCAAGGGTCCTAAGCGTGGCAAAATGTTAGAATGGCACATCTATTTTGTAAAGGAATGGAGAGTCTGATAAATGTAGATTGTAAAAGGGAAAACCTGCCTGCAGAGGTTTTTTTTTTTAAACACAAACTAAGAGCTGCGAAAAAAATCAGCTTATGTCCTGTAAGAAACTGTAAGCCTGCAAAGAAAGTAGAACTCAGTTGTTGATGGCTAGGTTCCCTCTCTCCTTCCATTTCTCCAGGTTTTATCCCCATTTTTTTTTTTTTTTTTTTTAAACAGGGTCTCACTCTGTCTCCCAGGCTGGAGTACAGTGGCATGATAATACCTCACTGCAGCCTCAACCTCCTGAACTCAAGTCATCCTCTCACCTCAGCCTCCAGAGGAGCAGGGACTACAGGCGCACACCACCACACCAGGCTAAATTTATGTGTGCGTGTGTTTTCTTTTTTTTTTGGTAGAGATGGGGGTCTCACTATGGGGCCCAGGCTGGTCTCGAACTCCTGGGCTCAAGCAGTCTATCCGCTTCAGCCTCCCACACTGTTGGGACTACAAGCATGAGCCACCATCCCCGGCCCTTATCCCCATCTTTGTACTAATTTCACCCTGATTTTATTCCCCTCCTTGGTCATTTTGCTGAGATTCCTTCCAACCCTTATTTCTCCCCATGTGTGTATAATATATATACACATATGCATATATGTGCATACCATACATGTATGGATGCTATCACAGGTATGAACATGAACACACACTTCTATTTAAGCCAATAATCCTATTATTTATGTTCATGCTCAAATTGCCCTAGATTTGAGCAGCAGGAGTCCCTTTGAACTGGCTTCTGTCTTTTGACTGGTCCCCTTAATTCTTTGACCAGTTCCTTACCTTCTTTCTGGTCCAGTAAGGTACGCTAGGCTCATCTTATACTTTCCCTGCCCCAGTCCTGGAAAGGAGCTCTTGTTCTTTTTAGTGGAGATTATTTAGTATTTGGAAACCAAGATCTGGGTACAGTGTGCCCACAGCTAAGGAGGTATCATTGCTTCTAAGTCTTCTCAGCAGACAGACTTAGGAAACAGATGTACATACAGTTGAGCCTTAACACAGGCTTGAACTTTCTGGATCTACTTATACATGGATTTTCCTCCCCATCTACAACTCCTGCAACAGCAACTCTTCCTCCTCAGCCTACTCATTATGAAGACACACATGAAGGCCTTTATGATGATCCACTTCCACTTAATGAATAGTAAGTATATTTTCTCTTCCTGTGATTTTTGTAAAAACATTTTCTCTAGCTTACTTCATTGTAAGAACACAGTATATCATACATAGAACACACAAAATATGTGGTAATCAACTATTTCTGTTATGGGTAAGGCTTCTGATCAACAGTAGGTGATGAGTAGTCAAGTTTGGGGGAAGTCAAAAGTTACACGCAGACATCCAATAGCGCAGGGGTGCTAACCCCAGCGTTGTTCAAGAGTCAACTGTATATACAGAGCGTATGTGTTTATACAAACACACAATCACTACTTCTATATCTACCTATATATTTGAAAACCCATGACTTCCTACCAAGAAATCTAATTCTACTCCAGTTCTTCAGGTTTCTTTCCAGTCTCCTTCCAAATTCGTGAATTTCTTCCCAGACAGTAAGAAGCCTGGTTCTCATTCTCAATATGTCTGCTTATGTGCTCACTTAACATCTCCACTCAGCATAAGCAATCTCCCAAATGCCCCAGCAGCCACCTCTGTCTCATCACCACTCCACCATCCCTGCTGCAGACGCCTCCATGAGATCCCCCTCTCCCTCACCACCCGACTTCCTCAGAGGTTTATTTTCTGCACTGGGAATGGAAGGTTTCTTTTTTTTTTTTTTTTTGACCGAGTCTCACTCTGTTGCTCAGGCTGGAGTAAAGTGGCACAATCACAGTTCACCACAGCCTCGACCTCCCAGGCTCAAATGATCCTCCCACCTCAGCCTCCCGAGTTCAGGGACTACTCACATGCACCACCACCTCCAGCTAATTTTTCTCTATTTTTTGTGGAGACAGGGTCTCACTATGTTGCCCAGGCTGGTCCTGAACTCTGGGGCTCAAGTGATCCTCCCGCCTCAATGTCCCAAAGTGCTGTGATTATAGGCGTGAGCCACCATCCCCAGCCATTGTTTTTTAAATGTACCATGTTTAGGTAAATTATGAATTGAAAACTTTGCATAAAATCAATAGAATGGCTAAAACCTTGCAATTTCCAATTATAAGTTCCAAGTACATATGAAGGCATCTTCTAATTACAAGAGTGTTAGACCCCAAACGTTACAATAGGTAACATTTGAGCATTTACATGGTTCTTTAATCCTCTCAATAATCTATATGGTAGGACACTGTCTAATGCTATCTATCGAATCATTGCTGCCTTGTTTTCTTTATATCCTTTAGTAATTAAACATTTCCAAATAAACTAGGTTTAAATTAAGCCTTATGATTTTAGTATTTGAAATCTGAAAGAGAAAACATCTTTAAAAAACTTTTTTCTGATTATAGAAACTAATCCGTATCATTGTAAAACAGAGAGACGGACACGAATAGTCCTATTTGGGGGGCAAAAACAAAAGGGATAAGTAAGACTAAAGCTAACCTTAAGCCCACCCGTCAAGTAACTGCTGTTATATTTTAATGTGGCCATTTCTAATCTCTTAAAAACACACACACGGCCGGGCACGGTGGCTCACACCTGTAATCCCAGCACTTTGGGAGGCCAAGGCGGGCAGATCACAAGGTCAGGAGATCGAGACCATCCTGGCTAACACGGTGAAACCCCGTCTCTACTAAAAATACAAAAATTAGCTGGGCATGGTGGCGGGCACCTGTAGTTCCAGCTACTCGAGAGGCTGAGGCAGGAGAATGGCATGAACCCAGGAGGCGCAGCTTACAGTGAGCCGAGACCGGGCCACTGCACTCCAGCCTGGGCAACAGAGCGAGACTCCGTCTCAAAAACACACACACACACAGTCTGTAGTTTTGGTATTCTACTTTCCTTAGAACACTGCGACAAAAATATTTTGCCCATATTCTTAAATACTTCCTACCCATTCTTGTTATCTTCTAGGGACTCTTTACAAATCCTAAAATTTTGCACACTGTATTTCCTTCCAGGAAGAATTCTATTCTAGTCTCTTCTTCCCCACATTCTTCGGGAGACAGAAATCACAAAAGTGCAAAATTAGTTTCTTAAAATATTCTTTAAATTTGAGGCAATTTCCAAATTTCTTCTGGAAAACCCATTTCCTAAAAGCCATCTTGCTGCTTTCTTGATTTCCATTTATTACTCTAGATTATAGAAAATGAAGACTCAATTTCTAAAAAAAAAAAAAGTCTAGCCACTTTTACAATAGGTATTATCAAATGGGGAAAAATAGGTTTTCGCTTTTAAATACCTTTTACCTTTTTCTGATTATAAAGTTTTGCTTTTTTACTAAAATTAAATACTAAAAAGATGACCAAAATATTTATGATGTTATAATGCAGAGGCAGTTAACACTTGATTATGTTTCCTAAAATACATATATGCGGCCGGGCATGGTGGCTCACGCCTGTAATCCCAACACTTTGGAGGCCAAGGCAGGCGGATCACGAGGTCAGGAGATTGAGATCATCCTGACTAACATGGTGAATCCCCATCTCTATCAAAAAATACAAAAAAATTAGCTGGGCATGGTGGCAGGTGCCTGTAGTCCCAGCTACAGGCAGGAGAATGGCATGAATCCGGGAGGCGGAGCTTGCAGTGAGCCGAGATTGATTGGGCCGCTGCATTCCAGCCTAGGTGACAGGGCGAGACTCCATCTCAAACAAACAAACAAATAAATGCAACACACACACACACACACACACACACACACAAAACTGGGACTTTTTCCAACAATATGTTGTTTTATATACCCAACATTTTCTCTTTATTATAATAAAAAAACTGACATCAAGGAATGAGATGAATGGCCAAGAAATGAGCAAATTACAACATCACTTAGGTATAGCAGATGATACAGAATGAGTGACCTGCTTTTCATAAGTGCTTGTGTTTCTGATAAAAAATTAGCTAAAAGCTAAAAATCTTGAAGAGCAAAGACGCCACCTAGATCAAGTGTTCTCAATACTGAAGGTGACGCAGACAGAAACTCTTGAGTTGTAAGAGTGTTTATTAAGAAACAGCCAAATAAAATCAAGAGAGGAATATTTAGAGAAAAGGTTGAGAATGTAGGGAGATTTACTGATGACCATATCCTTAAGTGACAGAGAATACAAAAAAGGCTTTTTTTCAATAAACTGTCATTTCCCCATGTCTCTACAGAAAATGATTACTGTTGTCAATTGTGTAAGTTCTGAATATATTAAGGATTCCAACCAGGTCATTTTGTGAAACATTTCAAATGACAGCTTAGCTTCAAGGTTTGCTCATAAGATTTCCAGACTGAATATTGCTCATTCCCATCTAAATATTTAATGCCTCTGAAAGTTTTTTGGTTTATAGAAGGTAAACAGACCCCCCACTTCCCCACAGGTGTGTTATAAACACACTTCCACAAATAAACCAGCTGTGCAAGGAGTTTCACTCAACATCCCAAGAGACTGACGTTTCCCCACAGCTCACCCCAGAGTCTGAGGCAGAGAGCTGGCTTCAGGGGCATTCACCTATGCAGTCCACAGGGCCCTGTGCTCAGAAGAGATTCTGCTTGGTTTAATGATCAAATGCCTCTGATCTGAAACTCTTAATTATCTCTAAATAAGAGGCACTATCTTCTTCATTTTACCTTGATTCTAGAAGTTGTATATACAGTCCTGCCTGAAGGTTCTCATTCTGGCCAGCCCTGCACTTGACAGATGAGGTCCAGACAGAAAAGGTGAATTTCCACAAATTATATAGCCAGTAAGCAGAGGGGAAAACATGAGTTATAATCTCAAGCAGGTGTCCCCAACCCCTAGGCTGCCGACCGGTACTGGTCCATGGCCTGTTAGGAACTGGGTCACATGACAGAGGTGAGCAGCAGGTGAGCATAACCGCCTGAGTCTACCTTCTGTCAGATCAGCGGTGGCATTAGATTCTCACAGGAGCATGAACCCTGTTGTGAACTGCGCACGTGAAGGATCTAGATTGTGCACTCCTTATGAGACTCTAATGCCTGATGACCTGAGGTGGAAGAGTCTCATCACGAAACCATACTCTACCTTCTCTCACCCCCACTGCATCTATAGAAGAATTGTCTTCCTTAAAACCAGTCCCTGGTGCCAAAAAGGTTGGGGACCACTTATGTAAACTATCTAGTGTTCTTTTTACATAACTGTTTTCTGCTGCCTGCAAAAATATTCTGAATAATCTCAACATCGGCCAGGCATGGTGGCTCACCCCCGTAATGCCAGGATCTTGGGAGGCTGAGGAAGGAGGATCACTTGAACCCTGAAGTTTGAGCAGCCTGGGCAACACAGTGAGATGCCATCTCTAACGAAAAGGAAAAAAAATTAGCTGGGTGTGCTGGCATGCACCTGTAGTCCCAGCTACTCAGGAGGCTGAGGCAGGAGGACTACTTGAGCCTAGGAGGTTGAGGCTGCAGTGAGCAGTGGTTGTGCCACTGCACTTCAGCCTCAGCGACAGAGCGACACCCTGTCCCAAAAAAAAAAAAACAAAAAAAACTCAACATCATTAGACTCAATATTCTACTACCTGCAGGGACAATTTTGGGGTGACTAGAATGAATCCACACACACCCATTTTGGATTTTTAAATTTTGTCACATTATAGTCATACCACATATTTTATAACTGTTTTCACAAATTGTGAGACCACGGCAGCAGAAAAAGAAAGAATCTATTCCAGAACTCTATCATTAGCCCAGCTGAATGTCCAAACAATCCTCAAATACAAGTTGACACATAAATTATAAAAATAAGAGGTTTTATCAGCTACACTCCCAAGCATAGGGAACTGTACATTTAAAAAAAAAAAAAAAAGTTAGAAACAAAATCTACACAAAAGGTATTCACCCTCAACTTTTTTTTTTTTTTTTTTTTTTTTGAGACAGAGTCTCACTCTGTCACCCAGGCTGGAGTGCAGTGGCATGGTCTCGGATCACTGCAACCTCTGCCTCCCGGGTTCAAGCAATTCTCCTGCCTCAGCCTCCCAAGTAGCTGGGATTACAGGCGCACTCCACCACACCCAGCTAATTTTTGTATTTTTAGTGGAGACAGGGTTTCACCATGTTGGCCAGGATGGTCTCAATCTCTTGACCTTGCGATCTGCCCGCCTAGGCCTCCCAAAGTGCTGGGATTACAGGCATGAACCACTGCGCCTGGCCCACTCTCAACTTCTAATTGTGAAAGAAATGAAGAGCAGGCAACAACCACAGCTTCCCATCCATCTATCTGTGTGTCTTTCATTATGTGCTGTGAGTTTGTCACAAAGCTATCTCACTACATTCCTAATGAGACCTCAAATTACACTCAACATACCCTGACCAGCTTGTCAATGAGGACGCTTCCAGGATCAACTAGTATTGAGAGGAAAAACATACATCACCTGATCAAAATGACATATAGTATACTGCTTAGTAACATTCTCCTAAATCTCTTTATCTGAGACCTGGCAGAAAGCACACATTTTCCAAAGGAAAATAATCAAGACCAACAGCAACTGTAAACACCAATGCATTAGTAAATATGCATAAAATATAGGGAAGAAATTCCACTCAAACGATAAGCCTATCTGGGAACAAAAATCAAGATGCCCAGTTAAAGGAGAAGAAATCTGGTGCATTATAAATTCAATGCCTTAAAGTGGAGTGCTCTTTTGTCTGTTGCAGACATAGGTGATTTAGAGTTAACATAACAAAGCTTATCCTTAGAACTGACCCAGAAACTGCAGGAAAAGCCGCCAGGTGGCAGAATTTCCCAAGCCTCAACCAACTGTAGAGCAGTTGGTCACACCAAGAGTTGACCAGCAGGTGGCAGCATACCCTCAGTTTCTCAGTACCAACAGATCAGCTTTGTCTTCATTTAAAGCTTTTCATAACAACACACAAATGAATACACTTTTCAAACATCTTTTTATAAAGAAAGCTTTCATTTCCTTACATTCTGAATGTTGATCTGTAGTTCCATTTTGTAGTGATTGAAGTCTTTGGCAAGTTCATGGCCCTGATGATAGAAGGTAAACATCCCCTGAAAAAATGACAGCATCTAAGACACAGGAAGAAAAGAGATATTAGCACAAAAAAACTCAGGAGAAAAAAAGAATAATATAAACAACCAAGTGTTCCCCCCGCCATCTCCTTGTTATTCCACTGAAATAAACTGATTAAAGGGAAGTCACTAATATTCAAGTAAACCCAAGTACATATTATCTATTAATTGGTCTTTATAGAAAATGATGCTTTTTTTCCCTTAAATATCACAGCCATTAGACAGCTTATACGGCATGTTCTGCAGGAAAAATTGAATTATAAAGTCATCCATTTGCCCTCTTTAGTCAGGAGAAACCCAGTATTTGTAATTGAAATCTTATCACTATAGGTTGATACAATCTTTTAAGAAAGTAAAATCACAGAATCAAAGAGCTCCAGGCTCTCCCCAGCCACATCCAGCAGACTGCAACCCCTGTGTTTTGTTGACAAAGATATTCCATGACTTGCCAGGGGCAGCCTCAAACCCGTAATTAAACCTTTAGTTTTCTACCAACTCCCAACCTGTCTCTGAATTAGAGGGCTGTTGCCTCTGCTCCACATGTGAGTCAATAAATCTAAAGTGAAGAGAAGTGATCTGGGGAGAGAGTTAAGGAAATCTTGAGATTCATTTTCTTCCAAATGCCACACTGTGGGTGGTTAGGAATCTGGGGCTCTGACACCAAATGCCCAGCAGGCTCCATTCCCAACGTCAGCCATGACTTGTTATGGGACCTTGGGCAAATTATTCAACCTTTCTCTACTTCTATTTCCTTATCTCCTCATTGAGTTATAGTGTGGAATAATGAGTTCGGTACAACACTTAGAACAATGACTTGAACACAGACTGAGCATTATAAATGCCCAATAAAAGCAGGCCATTATTATTATTTCACATTAAAAAGAAAGCTTTGAGGAGGTTGAGTTTTTCTCTAATGGTTTAGGTTAATGACTATCGCTCCAACTAAACCATAGCTCCACAAATGCTCATTTTTAATCATTACTTGGTTATTCTTGTTTCTATAAACCATACACACAATGAGTAAATTGTATAGTGTGCGAATGTTATCTTAATAAAGCTGTTTAAGAAAAAGAAACCATTCAACAAGTCGATATTAAAATTAAAATGAATCCTGAGAATGAGTTCCAATGTTTTTTTGCTGAAATCCACATGAAATATCCTTTACATTATGATATATACATTCATGTGCATATATCTTCATATATAAACAACTGAAGCTACTAGAAAACATCTATATAATCACAAACAAAAATCATGTGTTTCTAATATAAGTAAAAAGAATTGTTAGAGTAACTCACAAAACTGTCTCAAATATTCCATATCCTGCTTCTAAACTTAGATTGCCATAAGCATTGTGAGTTGTGTTCGAAGTCATCTTACAAATGATTGTTTAAAGTACCAAAGTTTGAACTGGTATAAACAACCCATGTTCACTCAATCTAGTATAAATTATTTCAGAGAAATTTTTAAAAGATAGAGCTATAGGCTAAGGTGGCAGAAATTGCACCTGGTTGCCTTCCTTGAGATCATGTAGCAATGGGAATACTACGTGTTACAGTGCAAATACAGCTGAGAACCACTGATTTAGAGGCAATTCCTTGACTTCATGGCTATCTGTGTCTGCCCTTTTCAACATGTCTCTTTCATGTTTATGCACTATGGCCTCTAGTAACTATAAACCATAAATCAGATCTAGGAAGATAAATATTTATCTTATATTGCAAAAATCCACCAGCAAACAACTTGGCAATAATGCTCACAGGTTCCACAAACTCAAACTTCTTTCTTTCTTGGATTTCTTGCAGCTTACACACATACTCGAGAGACAGTTCATAGAAGTGTTGCCGGTTCTGCTCCACTTGGATATCTGCCTATGGTAAAATCACAGAGGTTAGTCAAACTGGAGATGGTGAAAAGTGAAACCCTACATCAGAGGTCATCACACTGTGGTCCATGGGCCAAAATACGGTGTGCTGCCTGATTTTGTAAATAAAGTATTGCAATACAGGCACGAGCATTCATTTATGTATTGTCTGCGGCTACTTTCCTGCTGCAACAGCAGAATTGAGAAGGTGCAACAGGAACTTTATGGTCCAAAAAAGTCTAAAATATTTACTATCAGTTTCTTTGCAGAAAAAACTTGTGACTCCTACTCTGTATGTTGAGGTTGACCCCCAAGAACTGAAAATCAAAGGGGCTTCTCTTCGTGAAAAACTCACCCCAACCACAACTGATGCCCCAAGGCTGAACCACATGCAATCACAATCAACAAACATTTCGATGAACAAATCTTCTAAGAACAAAGTCTGCCTGAGAAAGGGCCCAGCACCTCAGTGCTCAGGGAGTGATGGCGGCAGGTGAGAAGGAGCCAGCCATGGCAGCATCTCAAGAACCCGGCTCTCAAAGGTGGGCCAGGGCTGGACGCCCATCTGCGGCCCTCACAACGTCTGATCCCCTGGGAGAGAAGGGGGCACCAGCTGGTCAGGACGCTATTCCAAAAAAAGCTTCCAGCTTAGCTTGCCTAACTAGAAAGGAACTGGGAGAAGAGCATGACTCCACAGAGAACAGTGGAGAGAGAACTCATGTCCAAGAAACCATTCTTACTAGGTATCATGTGATATTTTTCCTAACTTAGCTAATTTTACTCTTAAAAATATTTATCTGGGCATTTCTCCAGAGAGGATATACAAAAGGCCAATAAGCACATGAAAAGACACTCAACATCACTCATCATTAGGATGCAAATCAAACTCACAAGGAGATGCCACCTCACACTCACTAGGGTGGCTACATCCAAAAAAGAAAAGTAGTGGTGTTCGTGAGGATGTCAAGAAACTGAAACCCTTGTGCATCATTAGTGAGAATGCAAGATGGTACAAGCACTGTGAAAAATAGTGCTTTAAGTAAAATAATATTGAAACATAACGTGTTACTAAGCTAACATGAAAATTTCTACCTAACACTCCTCAAAATCGTATTTTTGTGCCTTCATTAACCAGAACTCAATAGTTCAGCCACCAGCAGTTAACAGGCACAACTCCCAGCAAAAAATTAAAATAAATTTTTCCCTCAAATGAAAAATAGTATTACCACATGACCCAGCAATTCTACAGCTGGGCATATACCCAAAAGAACTGAAAGCAGAGACTCGAACAGATATGTGTACACCCCTGTTCAGAGCAGCAGGGGGCAAAGTGACCCCAATGCCCATGGATGGATGGATGGATGAGTAAATAACATGTAGCCAATCCATGTGTATAACGGAATATTATTCAGCCTTAGACAGGAAGGAAATTCTGATACATGCTACAACATGGATGAACCTTGAGGACATCAGGCTAAGTGAAATAAACTAGTCACAAAGGGACAGATACTATATGATCCCACTCATATGAGACACCTAGACTAGTTAAATTCATAGAAACTGCAAGCAGAATGACGGCTGCCAGGGGCTGGAGCCGGGGAGAATGGAGAGTTATTGTTAACAGGTACAGAGCTGCAGTCTGGGAAGATTTTTTAAAAAGCCCTGGAGATGCATGGTGGTGCCAGTTGCAAAACAATGTGAATGTACTTAATATCACTGAGCCACAGACTTTAAAATAAAATCATACATTTTATTGAAATTTTATTCACGTTTTATAACCAAAAATGTATTGTTTTTGAAAAGCATTTAACACACTTCAAACACATTTCAAAATGTAATAAAAAACATTTCAGCAAATACTTTAATATATATTACTAAGCTAAAATGAGAATTTCTACCTAACACTCCTTGGAATCATATTTTTGTGCCTCCAATAACCAGAGTTTGATAGTTCAGCCATCAGCAGTTAGTTGGCACATCTCCCAGCAAAAACACTGTAATTTTGTTGACTACTTAATAAAGACATAAGAAGGGTGGTTTCCTCATCTGTTATTACTGCAAAGGCTCTTGAAGAAATTTATACCAGCATCAGATTTATCAATTTGATTTTATCTTTTAGCAAATTCTCTCTCCTGGTTGTTCTTGCTACTGTAATTACCCTTGCATTACCAGTCAACCTCTGTCACCACCCCCTTCACGTTCTGAAAATCCAGAACTGTTGTGCCACATGCTCTGTGATTCAATCACCAGAATCGCTGGGATCACTGGCAATGATGGCAGCAGCAGCCAGTCTGGAGCAGCCGCTGTGAGGACACCAGCTGCAGAGGGCAAAGTGTGGCCAGGGCTGCGCACTCCATGGTGCCTGTGGGGGCCAGAAACAGGCAGGAGCCCCAACTTCTACAGAGTTATCAGGGCAGGAGCCCCATGCTCCCAGACACAGCTGCAGCTGCACAGCCACAGCTCTGGACCAGGGCATCCCTGTGCTCTTGGGGGCCGGCGAAGGCCCACTGCCCCGCCAGCAGGCTCAAGAAGTGCCTGCTCCTGCTCCCTGGCCTCTCCACGCTCCTGGCGCCTGATCCAGTGTGGAGCAAAGCTGTAGCCAAGCCCACGTACTGTTGCCACCCGGCCAGGTATGCATGCACACAGGGTGGTGCTGACATGCCAGAGCCCCTGGTACCCCCAACCTCCGGCTCGGCCCCCTCTGGACTTTGGATGCCAACAAGCACAGGAGGGAGGCCAGGGGGCTGAGAGCAGCTCGACAGGGGCCTGCAGGCACCTCTTGGCGCAAATACCTTGGGCGCCGTGGATGACATGTTGACAGCTGCGGGAGACAGGTTCCTAGGTGGGAAGGGACAGGTCCCTGGTGAAACCCCACCTTCAAGCCAGGGACAGCCTGAAGCCTGGGAGCCGCTGGGCTGCCAGTTCTGGGTTGAGTCTGCAGCAGGGGATGAAAACTTACAGTGCTTTTTCCAGGCCCACTCATGGCTGCGCATGGACCAATCAGCACACTTCCTCTCTTCTGAGCCCAGAAAAACTCTGGACTCAGCCAGACTCAGAAAGACATGGGGACTACCAGCTGTTGGAAGGAGCAACCCCCTGGGGGGTCTCCTCCACTAGTCAGGATGACCTGCCTGTGGAAAGGAGCTACGCACTACAGGTCTCCTCTACACTGAGAGCTGGACACTCATTACGTCGACTTGCCTGCGGAAAAGGGCTACTCACTTCAGGTCTCCTGAGAACTGTTCTGTTGCTCAATGAAGTTCCCCTGTACCTTGCTCACCCTCCAGTTGTCTGCATACCTCATTCCTCTTGGATGTGGGACAAGAACTTGGGACCCAAGGAATGGCCAGACTGAAAGAGCTGTAACACAAACAGGGGTGATCCTCCCCCTCCCCTGCTCACTACATTGTGGGCGATGAGAAGGAGAGAAGAGCTGCAGCCCTTCAGGGAGCCCAGACCTAGGGGCTCCCTAAGCCAGGGCTGTGACATCCTCTTTGGGGCTCTGCAGTTCCTGGTGTCTCCAAGTTTCCGGGTGCCACCGTGTTCCCCGGTGCCCACAGTGGAAGCGAACTGCAGTATGCCTGGTCCAACCACAGCCTTGCACGGAGCCAGTGCCTGTGCCTGGAGCTGCCTGCCCCACCACAGTTGGCATGCCTGGCTGTGCACAGTGGCCGGAGGACCCTGAACTCACAAACCCCTCGCCACTCCGTGCCTGCCTCGTCCTTGGCAGGCATGAGATCCAGGCCAGTAGCACAAGCCGAGTGCAGCCTGCCAGGAAGAGCAGGCAGAACAAGCCCAGCGGGCCAGAGCAAAACTCGGGCAAAGGCATCCCCAGCCACAGAGGTTTCTGGCTGGAAAAGTGACATCCTAAAAATCCTGTGACAACAGCCCTCACTTACAAGAATGCCATGGACGTCCAAGTTGTAACTAGGGTCATAAAATGATTTCCTTCAGCCTGACCAAATCTAAAAGGCAATCACTATACGTTTCACTACTCCAAGCAAATCACTAGTTTTTAACAAATACACAATTTCAATTTGATTATCAACTAATTTCTAACCATTCCTGCTGTAAATATATGTAAGAAAGTAGACAAGTCTCACATAAAGTTATTCAGGGAATCTGCTTCTCAAGTAGATTATTATTATACTAAAATATTATCATTTGGCTACTTGGGAAATAAAAATAGACTTCAAAAATAAACAAATGAAATTTTCTCAAATATCCAATACTTGTTACAACACAACTATTAAGTAGAATGTAGCGGTGTGGATGGAGGTAGAAGATATTATGCCCAATAAACATAGAGGTATAACAGCAAGGCCTAAGAGAACTGCCAAAATAGCCAGCATGGTGTATGCCACAATTTTCTCCTGGTTTTTTTTTGTTTTTGTTTTTTTTTGTTTTTTGAGACGGAGCTGTCACCCAGGCTGGAGTGCAGTGGCCCGATCTTGGCTCACTGCAAGCTCCACCTCCTGGGTTCACGCCATTCTCCTGCCTCAGCCTCCCGAGTAGCTGGGACTACAGGCACCCGCCACCACACCTGGCTAATTTTTTGTATTTTTAGTAGAGACAGGGTTTCACCATGTTAGCCAGGATGATCTCGATCTCCTGATCTCGTGATCCACCCGCCTTGGCCTCCCACAGTGCTGGGATTACAGGCGTGAGCCACCGCGCCCGGCCTTCTCCTGAAATTTTCAATGGAAACGAGGAGAAAATGAATTATGTACGTTTCTAAGCCTTTGTTCAGTATCATTCTCTGCAACTCTTATTAATCTCTTGAGCATCTTAATTCACTGAAAATTAGCATTACATTAACCACTGCCAAAAGTAATGAATATCCAAACCTAACATTTTCCCCTTTAAAAATCATCCTCCCTATTAAGGGCTTCACACTTAAAATAGAAGGCTGTTTCAGTGAGAGAACATAAGTTTGTAAAAAGCAAACAGAGCAAGATAAAAAAGTGTATGTAATTTAAATGAAACAAATTATTCATCGTTGGATCTCTTCATGTTTCTGGAGGTTAATTATCCTTGGGACTGATAAATTGCTAGAGCCCCAGCTCACGGTACAAGCATCTCCACACTAGTTCATTCAATAAATATACATTAAGAACCTACTCCCTAACAGGTACTGTTCTAGGAACTGAAGATAGAACACTAAATAAGACAATGTTGTTGCCTTCAAGAAGCTTACATTCTAGTGGAAGAAGCCACGTAACAAATGCACAGTTTGTCAAACAGTTTTAAGACTATGAAAAAAAATAGGCTGGGCCCTGTGGCTCGTGCCTGTAATCCCAGCACTTTAGGAGGCCAAGGTGGGTGGATCGCCTGAGGTGAGGAGTTCAAGAGCAGCCTGGCCAACATAATGAAACCCCGGTCTCTACTAAAAATACAAAAAATTAGCTGGGCGTGGTAGTGGGTGCCTGTAATCCCAGCTACACAGGAGACGGAGGCAGGAAAATCGCTTGAACCTGGGAGGTGGAGGTTGCAGTGAGCCAAGATCTCACCATTGCACTCCAGCCTGAACAACATTAGAGCAAAACTCCATCTCAAAAAAAAAAAAAGGCGGGGGGGGGGAATGTGAAAAAAATATATAAAGCAGAGTAAAGGGGACATTCTAAATAAGAAGGTCAAGAAAAACTTTTAATAAACTGACCTCTGAGTGGAGAGTATTTGGAAAAGTAATTGAAGGTTCGAGACACATGGATCCCTGTTGAAAACATACCAGGCAGAAGGAAAACAAATACACCGACCCTGAGTATATACTATGCTGACCCCAGCTGGGTTGGGTGTAGAACATATAGGATCTTGTGGGCCCTGGGGCCTCTGGAGAAGCCATTAGGAGGGTTTGGAGAAGAGAGAGTCATGAGAAGTGGACACACTCTGATTATATTCTGGAACTAAAGAGGACATACTGATGGACTAGATGGGGAGTGTAAGAGAAAGGGCCAAGGTGACTCCAAAGATGTTGCCTAAGCAAAGTTTAAAATGAGATACCTAATGAGAAAGTGAAGTGGATTTGGAAATTTACTTGGGGATTGAAGATCTTTTTTAGGATACCTGAAAATGGAGGTGAGAGCAAACACAGGTAGAGAACTGCTAGCATAAAGGGGGCCTGTAAAAGCTGCAGCTGTCATCTGAAAATTGACAGAGGGCAGGAGATGAGGGAGCACACAATAATATGCAACAAGGAGAGAACAGAGCCCTACTCAAATTACTGCAGTAAGGATGAAGTGGTGTAAAAGCTCCTTTCTCTTTTATGAACTGTCAAGTGCCATCCAAATGTCAGTCAAAGGTATTAGAGACACAAAAGAAAAAGTCACATGTGGATAATGTCAAACAAACCATACACACACAGAGTATGTAACTAAATAGCTAACATTTAAATATAATCCAGGTTTACACAAGACTTAATACTGTGTCATTTTGATAATACTTCAATAAGTGTTTATGACAGTAGTACATAATGTCCAGATTCCTTACGTGTTAAAAAACAAGGAAAAAAAAAATACAATTTTGTGGGATGAGACAAAATCCTAACAATGGCAAACAGCATTATTTTTAATAAAAGCATTATGTTTTGAATTGTAAACAACTGAGTTTCCATCCAAGTGTGTGAGTGAGAGAAACAAATGGCAGGGGATTTAGAAGTAAACAAAGAGAAAATGAAAAATAAAATAAATTCCTTCCTGCTTACATATGGCTGCCTCCAAAATAAATGAGTCTATTAATACAAGTAAAACAGATGCTCTCTTTCCAACAAAGCTGAACCTCCTGAATCCTTAGCATTAAATAAGATTAATGCTGCCTTCACATAAACGCATAATGGTATATGAGCTTATTCAATTCATTTCTTCAAGAACTCCCGAAAGCCTATTAACTGATCTATTCCTGCAAATAATATATCTGTTCTTCACTAATGCTGGTTTAAAGTTATGTTCCTGTAAAATAATACTCAAACAAAAAATTTACTACTATGAATCCACACCTCATTCATCACTACAAGATGTATTCATTATTTTGTTTTGTTTCACAAGGACTTTTTTCTTAATTTATGACAATACCTGTTCACTTTTTGTTATCTCTATAATGCCAGAAGAAAAGTTATCAAAAGTAAGCACATTTTTAAAAGACATGTATTGCTTATCAAATTTTGAAAACTTAACAGAAAAATAAGAAATTATACCTCTTGTAAATGTGAGTCTTTCTTTTTTGCTGATAAATTCAAATGTTTATCAATTAGACTATAATTCTTTTCTGTCTCTTTGTCAAACTTCTTTTTTTCTTCCTACAAATAAAAAAAAACTATGATTAAACAGAAACAAAAGGATACACATGGTTAATCCACTGGGAAGCTCAAATTATGAAAAATATCTGAAAATAAAACAAAGCACCACTCTGAATGTGATAAAGCTATCTAAAAAAAACATATCTGTACCAAGCCTACTGCTTAATAATCAAGACAGCATTAGGATAGAAGAGACACTTTTATTTCTTCTTTTAATGGACTTTTTTCCAAGCCTATGTTATTTTTCAGTTCTTCATACTTAGCAGTGTTAAGAATTAATTCCATGTCACTAGCCCCTCACCAACCGAATGAAACAGAATACATAAGAAAAATAACATAAAGCTTAAAAAAGCAAACTTGCTCCAGATTTTGGCACAGAAGTGGAATTCGTTTAAAATGGAATAATAGCCCAGTGGCTCACACCTGTAATCTCAGCACTTTGGGAGGCCAAGGCGGGCGGATCACCTGAGGTCAGGAGTTCAAGACCAGCCAGCTATGGTGGTGAAATCCCATCTCTACTAAAAATATGAAAATTAGCAGGGTGTGGTAGCACACACCTGTAATCCCAGCTGCTCAGGAGGCTGAGGTGCAAGAATCACTTGAACTCCAGAGGCGGAGGCTGCAGTGAGTCGAGATCACACCACTGCACTCCAGCCTGGGCAACAGGGTGAGACTCTGTCTCAATCAATCAATATGTTTTACTCCAGATTTTCAAAAAATCATAATACATAATCAGTGTTGGAAAAAAAACATCTTGGGAAAGATCCTCCCTAATGGTCCAGTATGAATACAGGTTAAGTACTCCTTCTCTGAAATGCTTAGGACCAGAAGTGGTAGAGATTTTTCGATATTTTTGAATTTTGGAATATCTGTGTATACAAAGAGAGGTATCTTGGGTATGGGGCCTAAGTCTAAATGTGAAATTCATTTCTGTTTTGTATACACCTATCACACATAGCCTAAAGGTAATTTTATACAATATTTTTAATAATTTTGTACATGAAACAAAGCTTATGTACACTGAACCATCAGAGAGCAAGAGGCCAGGTGTGGAATTCTCTACTTGTAGCGTCATTTCAAATTTTGGAGCATATCGGATTTCAGACTCAAGATAATCAACCTGTATAGCAATAAGATTCTCTGACCAGAAATGTCATCTACTTTCCCAAACCTTTCCAGTGATTTCTGTAATGCTATTTAAAATATGAATCAATAGGTCAACAGGGCCTAAAATAATATTGACATACCAGTACTCACCCTTTGGTTAACATCACAAACGTTTCTTAGGTACTGTCTAGAATTAGGACATACTCGCATTCCTTTTGCTATAGAAGCTCTTTGAGAAAATAAGTACACACATTTATAAATGCAGAGAAGACGGGCTGTCTCCCCTAAAGCTGCCAGCCAACTTGATAGATTTTTAATAAACATTCTTGAGTATCAATGAGAGCACACCATGTCCTCATGCTGTCAAAATGTTTCCATTAATTTCAAATTCTCCCTAACTCTCCACACCTCCTAAAAAAGGAACATTCTCTTCCCTAATTTTCCAACTTGTATTTTCCAAAGCAAAAATAATGAACTATTCCAGCCTTTTCTGGTATGATTTCTTTCCTGTTAGGCAAAGAGATTAAACAAAGCATGTTAATTCTCTACTTCTTTTGTTTATCTTTTTTCACCACATGGGACCACACGCTGTTCTTCTGGAAACCCAGGACAGTATGTCCCCTGTCAGGTCATCTAAAAGCCCTCAATTAATTCCCCCACACTGATGGAGGAGGAGAGACTCAGGAACTGAGGTTTCTTCCCTTTTCTACTCCAAGGTTAATTACCAACTAGCTGCACAACTTAAAAAAAAAAAAAACCATCTGACAATACAGAACCCAAGTTTTCTTACCAAAAAGATCAGGGACTTTTCTTTAACTGCCTCATAGATCCAGACCTAAAATTCTGTGATCCTACAGTTCACCCATGTGTAGAAATGGAACCAAAAAAAAGCAGAAGTTCTATTTTAACCTCTTTTACTTAATAGTCACTCTTTTGTTGATACAGAGGACCAGAAGACTTTATTTTTCTTTATGCTCTAGGTTTTTTTTTTATTTACAACTAAGTCCAAGGTTTTGATATTACATGGTTACTCTCTTTTCTGCTTTTCATTATGCTCTTCCACTATTTTAACAACTAACAGAAAATAAACTGAAACAAACAGATGCCCAGTACCTAAAAATGTCCACTATTTTAAAAAGTTGATGTTGTAAAGTACACACTGAATTAGGTGTCAGAAGACCCAAGCTGCAGTCCTAGCCACTCATTACTCTGTGACTCTGTAACAAGGTCACAAACATTCTCTGAGCATCTGCTTCTCAGATTTAAACAAAAGACAAATGGAAGTCAGGCCCCTGTATTTGCCCACAAGACTGCTGCAAAGCAAGGTCACATACTAAGAAGCACTATCACTGCAGACTAATACTTACCAGGAACATGGAAAACATTTTTACCACCTTATTTGATTTAATCTGAATCACAGAAAGGGGCCAAGGAAGGGGTGATGCTTTAATCAGCAGTCAAAACACCCAGCACACTCAGCAATAGAAGGCTATGAAAATCAACATGTGGGTAAAGTTGGGAATGAAAGAAAAAGGAGACATCAAGCCTTTATGAAGAAAGAATTTAGCCAAGAAACAACAATAACAACATCACACCCACCAAGCTTAGAACAGAAATATCTTCGTCCATATATGGTATGGTATTAGCTGCTGTGTTTTGTTTTTGAATCTTAAAACGCAGGTAATTATTTCTTCCTGCATTTGTTCTTAATGTCATTATAGAGTATTATTGTTTCTTTGTGCTCATATGACTTCTTGTGCTGAAATGATACAAGTTTCAAAGGAAACTATTCAAGTAGCATTCAATAAAGAATGGAGCTTTTTTTTCCCCCAACACTGCACTACAGAAAAAAATATATAAATGTAACAGCATAATCCAAAAAGTTCCAACAAGGATCAAGTTAAATACAATATGAAAACTTTTCTTATAAATCAGACATTACAAAAACTGAAATGAGACTGGGCCAGGCAGTAATCTAATGAGTGAAACAGGCTGGGAGAGAAATGCAATCAGGAGTGGTAGGCAATGAAAACCAGATAGTCCTCGTCTGCTCCAGAGAAGAAGGCAGCCATTACTCAGCGCCAGAACATTTTTGCCTCTTGAGAACACAGGCCCAGTATGTTGGCCATGTCTTCTGATTTCTCTGGAACTGCTGAAAAATCCAATGATTTTTATGGTGGCAACACATTTTTAATTGTAACAACACGAGGAAGCCAAACAAAATGTATAAGTTGAATATGGTAGAAGTCAGCTTTCTAATCTGTTGTAAAATTGCACATGCAAAATTTTTTTTAAAAGTAGAGCTACTACTTAGAACAGCATTGTGGGTCAAAAAAAAGACATACGTTATATAAATGGTAGAAGAGAAGAACTTAAGAACCCCAATTCAAATAACCACATCTTTTGAATACCATTAGAGGCAAAAACTATATAAATTTGTCATTACAAATCACTGGGTTAAAAAAAAAGGAAGAGATAATTCAACCATTGGTGCTGGCATGACTGTCTAACTACTGGGAAGCAGAAAGAGAACCTCATCTCATATCAGAATTAATTCCAGATGGATTGAAAGAGTCGTATGTAAACAATGAAGCCACAGAGAATATTTTCAACAAATCTCAGAAGAAGAATCTTCTAAGCAAAAAAGAAATAGAAGAAGCTATAAGAACTTGTAAATATCAAAAAAAAAATCATAATAATCAAGCAAAGGGCACACAGCAAAGGGGGGAGGATTACAACCAATATGTAAGAACGTAGGAAAACATTCGTAACACAAAATATATTCTTCGTTAAGCAGTTTTTTGCAAAAAACACACAATAATGCTTCCACTGAAAAATGGATAAAGAACACAAAGAATTCATAAAAGTTTAAACATAATTGTGAATTGCCCATTTTTCTATAGGGTACTAGATTATTTTGCTTTAGAAGAGGAAAGAATTTGTAACTAGATGACTTTTTTTGAATTTTCTATATTTTCCAATTGTTTAGGATGAGGAGATGGAAAAGGCTTATTTTCAAACTATAAAATTAAATAATGTTTACTGTTGGACTCGTCTAGAGAAGAACTTAAATATGGCAGGTCCTTGAATAGCATCATTTCATTATAACATTAATAAGGGAAAAATAAAAACCGATTCGTGGCCAGGGCCACTGTCCGTGTGGAGTCTGCACATCCTCCCGTGCCTGTGTGGGTTCTCTCTGGGTATCTACTATTTCCTCCCACATCTCTTAGGTCAGTTCACCAGCATGTCTACGTAGTACTGTGTGAGTGAGTGTGGGATCATGCCCTGTCCAAGACTGGTGACCAACTTGCACTCTGAGCTGCTGGGATGGGCTCCAGCCACCTGCGACCCTGAACAGGAATAAGTGAGTAAATGATTACCTTGTTTTTATTAATCTTTCTTAAATGTATGTATAGCTCACATTTACTTCAATATTTAATATTAAAAGTGTTGTGGTCTTGAGAAGTTTGGTGATGTTGAGGTCAGGAGTTTGAGATCAGCCTGACCAACATGGTGAAACCCCCCATCTCTACTAAAAATACAAAATTAGCCTGGCGTGGTGGCACATGTCTGTAATCCCAGCTACTTGGGAGGCTGAGGCACGAGAATCACTTGAACTTGGGTGGCGGAGATTGTAGTAAGCCGAGATCACGCCATTCTACTCCAGCCTGAGGGACAAGGGCGAAACTCCACTCCGTTTAAAAAAAAAAAAAAAAAAGTTTGTTGATGTTTCTGAGACCAGAAATATGACATAAAAACTTTTGTTTACGTCAATCGGCCCATGGTAAAACTGGCTTCCTTATGTGTTGCTTTGCTTCAATTCAGTTTCCAAGAACCTACTGATAATGTTAAGTGAGGACTCCTCACTCCAGCGGGGAAAAGGCACACCCTCCCTTAACTCCCACGCCAAGTGTCACTCCTGCCTACTTGACACTTCATTTGCCCTGTCCTACCCCAACCCACCCCTTTCCTTTAAGCTCCTCTAGCCTCTCTAAAGAGATGAGAATTCAGCTCCATCCTCACAGGACGGAGCACTTGAGTCCAGACCCAGAAGGGTGCCCGGCAGACACCTGTCAGAGCACAACTGAACGGCCAGCACAGGACTGCAGCAGCACCAACGCTGGCAAAGTGCCACCTCGGTTCCTCAGCGGTGGCTCCAGAGTCATTAATCCAGTGCCTTAGCACTATTTGTCCATAAAGGTCATAAGTCACATGCTATGGCTTGTCACCCCTAAACCCAGAATGCAGAGAATGGACAAAAAGCTGAGCAATTCCTGTTTGGCAAGGTGACGGGGAGCAAGCCATGAATGGGATAATAAAATTACTCTATGGATACCAGGCCCCAAACTAGACACTTCAGGTACATTATCAAATTCACTTAACTCTCACAATAACCTCCTGAGACAAGTGTCGTAAGTCTCATTTTACAGACCAGGAAACTGAGACTTAGAGGCCTTAAGTCACTTGCCCCAAATCACATGGCTAATTAAGGCACCGAAAGAGGATTCAAACCAGGAAGAATTAAGTCTTCCTGAAAGACTTTCTGGTGCTCCAAAGATGAGATGGTGGAGTACATCCCAGGGCACCTATGCTTACCGCTATTACAGCACTTTTCACAATATATTTGTATTGCTTTTTTATTTGACAGTCTCACAAAAAGTTGCTAACTTCCTCAAGGCTGGCCAGTGTTGTAATTCCTAGTTGTATCTCAGGGCCTCTAACACTATGCTGTATGATAGGCATTAGTGTGTTTTATTACTAAATGAAAGAAATGTAATTAAACTAAATCAATATTGTTTCTGCTCTATTAAATATAATGTAATATGAGAAATTATCCAGACAGGTTTATGTTTTACTCATGTTTTGTAGTAATTTACAGAATCTTTGGAAGTCTGTATTTAAAATGTTTTCATTAGGCTGGGCACAGTGGCTCAAGCCTGTAATCCCAGAACTTTGGAAGGCCGAGGCAGAGGGATCACTTGAGCCCAGGAGTTCAAGACCAGCCTGGGCAACATAGAGAGACCCTGTCTCTACAAAAATAATTTTAAAATTAGCCATGCATGGTGGCAGGCACCTGTAGTCCTGGCTGCTCAGATCATCTGACCCAGGAGTTCAAGGCTGCAGCCCAGCCTGGACAACAGAATGAAATCCTGTCTTTTAAAAAAGAAAATTACTAGTCATAGTCTTGGAAAGAAATCTGGAGTAGAGGTCTGGTAATGAGCTTAGGTGATAAGTCATAATTTGTGAAATGAACATCTATTAAGTTTTCTGCCTAAAATTCTTCTTCTATTGGATAAAATTATAATTGGCTCTTCCCAAGATAGCATCTGAATAGATTCTATTCTCAATCCAGTTAGTTGCATCCACTTGACATCTGTGTGCTGCTGCTTGCCCAAACCCACATTTTCAATACTTGGTCAAATGTCCAAAAAAGCAATTTATCCCACATTAACTCTTATGTTCTGGTATTTCTCAGAGTTTTTGCTCAACGTACTTGGCCCCTAAGTTGTTCAGGATCTGTACTGGTTCCTGTAGCTACCCACAAAGTCCTGTGGGACATTTGGCAATAAGTGCCAAGCTCAAGAAGGGTGAAGGAGCTTCAAAAGAAAATAAGAACTCAGCTAGGCCTTGGAGAAACTCTTGATGTGATGCATCAGGGAACAACCTGTGTCCTGTTGTGTCCAGAATTGGTTCCTTCTGGTGGGTTCTTGGTCTCACTGAATTCAAGAATGAAGCCGCAGACCCTCGCGGTGAGTGTTAACAGTTCTTAAAGATGGTGTGTCCGGAGTTTGTCCCTTCAGATGTTCAGATGTGTCCGGAGTTTCTTCCTTCTGGTGGGTTCATGGTCTTGCTGACTTAGGAGTGAATCCGCAGACCTTTGCAGTGTTACAGCTCTGAAAGGTGGCACATACGGAGTTGTCTGTTCCTCCCAGTGGGTTCATGGTTTTGCTGGCTTCAGGAGTGAAGCTGCAGACCTTCACAGTGAGTGTTACAGCTCATAAAGGTAGTGTGGACCCAAAGAGTGAGCAGCAGCCAGATTTATTGCGAAGAACGAAAGAACAAAGCTTCCACAGCATGGAAGGGGACCGAAGCGTTGCCCCTGCTGGCTTGGATGGCCAGCTTTTAGTCCCTTATTTGGCCCCGCCCACGTCCTGCTGATTGGTTCATTTTACATAGCGCTGATTAATCCATTTTACAGAGTGCTGATTGGTCCATTTTTAGAGTACTGATTGGTCCATTTACAAACCTTTAGCTAGACAAAGAGCGCTGATTGGTGCATTTTTACAGAGTGCTGATTGGTGCATTTACAAACCTTTAGCTAGACACAGAGTGCTGGTTGGTGTGTTTTTACAGAGTGCTGATTGGTGCATTTACAAACCTTTGGCTAGATGCAGAGCGCTGATTGGTGTGTTTACAATCCTTTAGCTAGACAGAAAAGTTCTCCAAGTCCCCACCCGACCCAGAAGCCCAGCCAGCTTCATCTCTCACTGTGATGGCAAAAGGGCTTTTTGAACAAAAGCTAGAACCTAGCAAGCACATAAGAAAATGCAGCAGAACCTATAAAACGGAGGGATACGTCCAAACCAAACAGATAGGGCTCAAGGAGAGCATATCCAAATATAAGCAAAACAGTAGACAATACCTGGGGGCTTTTCAAAATCCAATTTACAAAAACCACCTAGCCACTTAGAATACGTTTAAACCACAGTGAAGCATGGAACTGGGCTTCTGGAAACCGGAGAAGATAAAAGCACAGGGAACTGAAAGAGCTTCAGGCAAGGGCTACAACATTACCAGATGGGAAACAGGAGACAGGGAAAGATCAAAATGCTGACCCCCATATCTAAAAATTCTGATGTGGTCAACTTTTAAAGACCTTTTTCTTAAATCCCCATGTGAAAACTGTTTTATGCTGTTTACAAAAAGCTCTTTAACCTAAGAGAGTAAAGTCTTTTTGAAGTATCCCATGTAAGCAGATTTAATCAGAGCAACAAGACTGTGTGCTTGCCAAAATATGACTGAATGTTTAGGCAGCACAGATGTGGAAAGTAATTCAAATTCCCAAACTTAAACCCTTTCCTGTTTCTTCTAGAATTATCAGTTGGATAGGCTATTTATTAGATACTTTATGTATTAAGGCAGGGTAGGGGCTGGTAGAGAATTTAAAAAAAAAAAAAAAAAGCACAGTCTTTTAAAGATTTAACAACCTAATGGAAAGGACAGATTTTTACATAGTTTACATATCATTACAGAACACAGACAACCACCTTTCTCTACTGTTTATTATAGTATACAAAACTACGAGGAAAAAGGGCTTCTCCCTATGACCTACAATGACAGGCTCTTGACAGGTGACATCCATAGGTACAACAGTCAACACACATACTGTACTGAGCAAGACTGCACATAACATAAACTCTTTATAAACTTGAAGCCAGAAGAACAGGGAGGGATACAGAAATAGGACTTCAGGAAAGAATTTGGTCATTAAATAGCTCAAAGCACAGAATAAACTATTGTAACCATTTCTCCTTTTAAAAGGATTACTTATTGTGCAAGTTGCTTTGCAGGATATACTCTGAACAAATGTTAACATCAGATGCTGGAAAGTTTAGGGGGGAAAATGAGTCAATAGAAGATTCAAGGTCAGACATTTCTAAATTCCAGTAGACTACATGGCAAGTAAAAGTAAATATATTCACTCACACTCAATTTTCATTTCCATAATATAACCTTCACACATATAGCACCATCCAATTCAAATGAGAAAAATAAGAAATGGATGTTGTTTACATGGAATACCTGCCAATGAAATGTTAAAAGAGAATGAACCAAAATGCAACAAGCTTTAAAAGAGCTTAAAGAGACACAATCAAAACAAAATCATAAAACTATAAAACAGTAGTCAGATCCCCCAAGTCCTTCATTTTACAGATAAGAAACTAAAGCCAATTACTTAGTCAAGGTAGCAGAAGTGAAAGCTGACCTCCAATCTCCTGCTGCAAAGCCAGAAGGGACAACCCAGCTGCCTGCAGCACGGCAAACAATCCAAGGAAGGAGCCTGGGGTGGTGCCCCCAATGATCTCCCACTGTTCACAGGGTCTGAGCCTCAATTCGTAGCCCTTCATTAAAAACTGTAATACGGTGTGCCAAAAAGAAATGTCTAATATTTTCACAAGTCACTTAAATGAGAATTCATTCCATAAACAGCAATTACAGAGCTGGAACTCCTTGGGTTCATCTGTGTGGTTAAGCTAATGAGGCCACAGTGTTTATTTCCACCAAGGGATTTTAGTCATTTCTTTTAGGAAGAGAAAAAAAAACCTCACATCCCCAGCCATGTGGGGGGAAAAAATACAAATATAAAAACTCCCTTCCCTACCTAAAATTGATGTTAATTCCCCTCTCCTTGGGCCAAGCCAAAAATGGTCAACAGCATGCAAACGTTACTTTTTCTTTCTCAAGTACATACACAAAATTCAGGAAAGACTGGTGGAAATTATTTCTCTGGGGTAATTTCAAAGCTCAGATTGCACATTTTAAATAAGTTGCTAAATATATCTCAGGCTCCTTGTGGCAAAACCACTGCATTATTCCTGGAAATCACGGTTAAATCCCAGATACTTAAGTACAGAGTCTGTGGTTCACTCACCTTTGAATCCCCAGCACAATACTATACAACACACAATATAATGCACAATACCATAACAATACTGGCACATAATAGAGGCTCAATAAATTTTTGTTAAATTGAAGGAAATTACATCCCAGTAACTTAATAGTCTCTTCCTAGTTTCAATGGCATCACAGTGTGGCAGCGTCTATAATCTTAAACCCTACTGGAATGCTACACTCCTCCATAAAACTGAGGTGCGCGCAGAAATAACTACACTCCCCCCAGTGATAAGCTCCTTCTATTCAGAGCAAATGTGTTGTTTGGTTACAGGTATTTTTAAAACTCTATATGGAAAGGTGTAGCCCAAGAAGATTACTAGAGGTTTTACTACCTTGTCCAGGTGTTTTTGTTTTGTTTTCAATTCCATATCCCCCAAAGGGGGAAAAGCAAATTTCAAACATAAAACAACAGATGGTTTCCTCCGACATCTCCTTCAAAGCTGCCAAATGTGAATAAAGTGTACCATGAAGCAGCAGAGGCATCTATGTTTTCTGTTTATGAGTGTATTCAAATTAGACACAAACCTTTACAGCTCCAAGTTGCTCTTTTCTGAATTTTTCCAAGGGTTTAATCAGGGTTTCAGTTACACTTAATGCCTAGAGAACAAGAGTGATAACAAAAGAGCACAGCATTAGGTTTCCAAAAAGGAAAAAATTAGTATTTCATTTCCCTCTTCCACCCCACCCAGAAAGAAAATGAACGTATTTAACGGCTTTATCTCACTCTGCCAATGCAACAATTAAATCACTTCTCAACTTATTAAAGCACTAGAACTCCATAAATATTTTCAGGGAAGAGGAGGTGGGCAGATTGCCAGTGAAATGTACAACACAGCCCCAACTCTCTTCCATGAAACAGCAAGAGGGCTGTCTGTAAACAACAAAGGGGTCTATCACATTCATTAACAGAACACTTCTGTTTGAGATTGTTTTTTTCCTTCCCCCTCCTTAGAAATTTAAAATTCAATTACATTCCTTTATTGATAATCAGACTACATTATGTAAAGAACTAGGACTGTAGCTACTTGTTCAAATACAACCAGTCTGCCCTTCATTACGGAAACCTCCTAAGGATTTAAGGTATATTAGCAAAGTAGAGTCACTGGAGGCTCAGGAAAAAGTCAAATGCTTGGGCGTGCTAGCAAACATGACATCAGGGAAGCTCACATGAGAGAAGCCACACACACAAACTCCAACCACAACCACATTTATTTCTTATGTTGGCTGGTTTGGGGATTTTCATGTTAAGCCACAAAATGCTGAAAATGCAAATAAAAGAAAATATTCATTGAAAGAAAACATACTTAGTAACAATATAGTGGTGAGAGTAGTGGCTTCTCACCCTCTGTTTCCAGGAGACCAGAAATATCCAAAATAGAAAAGAAAATCTCAAAACACTATTTAAGAATGTGCCATTCCTCTTTTTAGAAAGGTGATCAAAAATCCAAGCTTAACATTACAGAAAAAATAAGTGATTTGGAATAGAAAAAGATTCTTAATGTAACCAAAGGCTCCTCAGCAGTGTTTCATTATGTGAGGGTTTCTCCCAAAGAGACCTTCATACTCTAAGGTAGGGAATGCTCAAAATAAGCGACTATGCCCACATTCAAGATGCTCAGTTTCAACTTTCTACCCCAGGCTGACCCCTGGATTCCCTTCACTCCCACCTGGATAATTTGCTGCTTGGGTGTAAAATAGCTGGGGCAACAAAGCTCTAAAAGAAAGAATTAAGAGCAACAACTAGTCAGGGAAAAGGGATCATCTTTCAAAATATCGTTTTATCCTCTCTACATTTTAGACCATGTGACCTACAGCAATGGCAAACCAAAGAGTCCTACAAAGCACCACCAGCCAGGAATCCTGACTCCCCAAATAATACGGAATGTCCCACATTCCATTTGAGAGTACAGATACAAGAAGTGCTAGCATACATTTTCACAGTGCATGAATTTACACACAGTGTCTCATAGATAACTTAAGGCACTCTTACATGAGCACCTGTGTCATTTTTTAAGCTCCCACATCGGGATCTACCCAGCTAGTGTTCCCAAATAAACCTCCATATAATATGTCTTCTGTGAAACTGGTACACTCAAGAAAGAAGTCGGCCCAGAATGAACTGCAGGGATCACAGAAGCTAACAACTGCTCAAGTTCACAGAAGATAGGAATAGGGATTCCAAGTCACGTAAGTCTGGGCCCACCAAGCATAACCACCATGCAACATGGCAATAAAAGTACCAAAGAGGTGCTTCTCCAAAGTTGCCATCTTAATAAACTTTAAATATTTACCTATTTTACGAGATAAATAGCTCTTGAGCATGCAATGCCAGGTGATGGGGATACAGCTATGAACAAAACAAGCACAGTCCCCTGCCTTCGTGGAAATTACTGTTTAGTAGAGAAGATGGAAACCAGATATATGAACACCTAAGGAGATATATAAGCGCACATTCTAGTAATTCCTTCCAATGAAGAAAAGCAGGAGTACAGTGAGGAATGCATTAGAGGAGGTCTAAGGAGAAATGTGTGCAAAGAGAGCTTCTTCAAAGTAGTGACATTTAAGCTAAAACCTAAAAGGTGATAAGGAATCCGTGGTGCAAAGGGCAAGGGAAATTGTTTCCTGCCGAGATCAGCAGAGGCAAAGGATGAAGGTGAGGAGTTTGAGCATTACAGGGAATGTCAAAAGACCAGAATGGCTGAAGCGTAAGGAGCAATGAAGTGAGCCCGTAATGCTGAGTGATGGCAGGGGATCAGAGCGTGCCGGGCCTTGTAGGTTCCGGGAAAGGTGAGCATTTTACTAGGGGTACAATGGAAAGCCAC
The DNA here is from genome assembly GCF_028885655.2 of Pongo abelii. Lineage (NCBI taxonomy): Eukaryota > Metazoa > Chordata > Mammalia > Primates > Hominidae > Pongo > Pongo abelii. Next base: position 169,667,451 of record NC_071988.2, on the reverse strand, counting down.
AGGAGGGTTTTGAAGCAGTGAACTGACAGAATGATAATTAGAGCTTTTCAAGATTACTCTGGCTGCTGAAGGAGAGATGAGAGGTATAGAAAACTGGAAGACAGACTCGTTAGGCTTCTAGAGTGGTATACGAAGAGATGGTGGTGGTTCAAATGAAGGCAACTAACAACAGAAGTAAAGAGAAGTAGACAGATTTGAGAGATATTTGCAGGTGGAGTCAAAGTAATGAGAGATTGACTGAATGGAAAAGGTGAAGATTTCCAGGATCCCTCCCAGATTTCTGGCATGAACAAATGAAGAGATAACAATTCTATTTATTGCCAGGCACAGAGAGACAAGCATCACATGCTCTCACTTATTTGTGGGATGCAAAAATCAAAACAATTGAACTCATGGAGATAGAGAATAGAAGGATGGTTACCAGAAGCTGGGAAGTATAGTAGGGGGGAGGTAGGGATGGTTAATGGGTGCAAAAAAATAGTTTGAAAGAATGAATGATACCTAGTATTTGATAGCACAACAGAGTGACCATACTCAAAATAATTTAATTGTACATCTTAAAATAACTAAAAGAGTATAATTAGATTGTAACACAAAGGATAAATGCTTGAGGGGATGGATACCCTATTTTCCATGATGTGACTATTATACATTGCACGCCTCTATCAAAATATCTAATATACCCCATAAATATATACACCTATTATGTACTCACAAATCCTAAAAATAAAAATAAATTTAAAAATAAAAAATAAAGGACACTATTTACTGCAACAGGGAAAATCTTGAGGGAAAGCAGCTGGGAGCACACACTAAGGGCTCATGTTAAATCCAAGATGCTGAGAAATGCCCAAGATCTTAGTAAAACAGGCTGTCAGAGACACAGGTCTACAGCCTAGAAGAGATGCCTAGGTCAGAGATACCAATTTTGTCCTCATCAGCAAGTAGATGGCATTTGAAGTCATGCAAGTAGAGAGGTAGGACGGTAGAAAAATGGAAATGTCTCAGACCAAGTACTTAGATCAGGAAACGAAAGAACAGAGGGAAACGATGGCAATGAGACTGGAGAAAGCTACCAAGGTATTGGATAAAAGAAGAAAGGGGTTCAGGCCGGGTGCTGTGGCTCACGCCTGTAATCACTTTGGGAGGCCGAGGCGGGTGGATCACCTGAGGTCAGGAGTTCAAGACCAGCCTCACCAACATGGAGAAACCCTGTCTCTACTAAAAGTACAAAATTACCCGGGCAGTGCCTGTAATCCCAGCTACTTGGGAGGCTGAGGTAGGAGAATCGCTTGAACCCAGGAGGCAGAGGTTGCAGTGAGCTGAGATCGTGCCACTACACTCCAGCCTGGGCAACACAGCAAAACTCCATCTCAAAGAAAAAGAAAAAGAAAGAGGAAAAAAAATAAGGAGTTCAGCTGCGTGGGCTGCAGAGACGTTTTAAAGAAAGAATGAGAGCTCAGCAATATCCATGGCAAGGTGGCAGAAAGGGCCGGGCTGGAGTTGATTTATGACTGACAGGTGAGACCATGTGGGGAACAACCCTTCCTCAAAGAATGACTAGGTGGGGCAGTACAGAGAGGATGACTGCTAAAAGAGAACATGCCATAAAGTGAAGGCATGTATTCTTTTAAGACAGCTGGTATTTAAGAGATGAGAGCATGTCTAAATGCCCATGTGAAGAATCCAGAAAGAATGGTTCAAAGTCTCTGACATGGGAGGAGATGGGATGCTGAGCATGCATGGAGGGTTGGCCTGTTATAGGAGTCAAGATCCTTCCTTCCATGTGATAGAAGCAGAAAAGGGGTGCCAGTACAAATGGGTTTGTGGGCTTCATGACAAAAAGCTGAGAGTTGCTACCAAATGGCTATTTTTTCCATAAAGTACAAAACAAGGTCACTTGCAGAGAGTTTGGACACGAGAAGTTTCATGCCCAACTAACTGAAGAATGAATGAAAGAATCATTACAAATGGGACAACACTTCTTAAAGAAACAAGAAGGCCTTTTGAGATAGGTGAGGAGGAGTTTATGAAGTTATCATCTGCCTTATTGTGGGATTTTCTCCAGCAAGGAAGGGAAAAGGTGGGTGGCTGAGTTCATCTGAGGCGAGTGTTTCTAAGAGATGTGAACGCGTCAGCACAGTATGACGTGGCAGACAAAGTGCTGGCAAGCTGTGCAGAGCTTCTGGGGAGCAGAGGAGGAAGGCACCCTGGGTAAGAGAAGACTTCCTGAAGGAGATTATGCACAGCTCAGCCTGAAACAGAGGGAAGGTGTTCTCCAGGCAAAGGCCTTCCATGTGGAGAGGGGTAAATAGCAATTTCCGGGCATGGAACCCAAGCAGCTCGGTGTCACTAAAGCAAATGAGGAAATCAGAGAGGATCACAAGACAAGGCTAGAGATACGGATGGTCTCCATTAGCCATCAGAATGGGACCCAGGAAATGCTCAGAAAGTAGATGTAGGTTATCAATAATATAGATATATGAAGGCATTTTAAAATAAGAACCCGAAAACTCCATACTCTGGAGTAAAAAGTGTCTTCCACCAAAAGAACTACAAAGATTACACAAGAGCAATTTTAGGTCATTACATTTTTCCTTCATTTGGAGAATTCAACGCAATATCCATCTGAGCCCCAAAGGCTAACACTAGAGTAGAAAAAGAATATAAGGGTTTCATGGCCAGGCATGGTGGCTCACACCCCATAACCTAGCGCTTTTGGAGGCCAAGGCAGGTGGATCACTTGAGGTCAGGAGTTTGAGACCAGCTGGTCAATATGGTGAAACTCCGTTTCTACTAAAAATACAACAAAATTAGCTGGGCATCGTGGCAGGCACCTGTAATCCCAGCTACTCATAAGGCTGAGGCAGAAGAATCGCTCAAACCCAGAAGGCAGTGGTTGCAGTGAGCCAAGATTGCACCACTGCACTCTAGCATGGGTGACAGAGCAAGACTCTATCTTGGGGGTGACGTGGGAGGAAAAATATAAGGGTTTCTGCCTTACTATCTTCAGATCAGTAAGCAAATTTCCAAAAAAGGATAGTAGTAGTTGTGGCAAATAACACTATATCCAACTCATTAATAAAATATTTTTATTAAAAATACTTTTAAGAGCTTAAAATTATGATTTTCCTTCTTTAGCAAAGCCTGATTTTATAACTTCTAAACTGAACCTAAAAATTATACTTAAGAACAAAATAATAAAGGAGCCAATAAATGTTTCAATAAGGCAATGTCAATTGAGCAACAAGAATTTCCTTTTCTCAAAATAGACTGGAAGCTCCATGGAATCTCTCACTTCCTGCTATAATTTCACAGAAATATTATATAATATTTGTTAGTAGTAACTGTTACTGATGTTTTCTAATGCTGAAACATGATCCTTCTTCCCCAGCAACAAATAAATACCAAATCTAGGACTGTCCCTAAAACTTAAAAAGCAATTTACAGTGATGACAGTTTCCCAATGTCAAGGAGATGGCTGAAGTAATAACATTGAGAAGTTTTCAAATACTAACATATTAGAAATTAGATAATAAAACAAGTACAGAATGTGATTTTATAACCACACATACAAATTACATAATCATATTCCTATAAAATACTTGAACCAGCCAAGAAAAGAAGTCGCAAAATGCCTTTGCTAATGAGCCTTGGAAAGGGTTTTGGATAGCTCTGCTTGGAAACAAAAGGCAGCTTCTTGAACATAAAATAATCAGATGCTCTCTCCTCACAGCAGAAGTCAGCCAACTTTTTCCATGAAAGACCAGGTTGTCAATAATTTAGGCTTTGCAGCCATGCAGCCGCAGTTCCAGCTACTCATCTCTGCTGTGGTAGCACAAAAGCAGCCACAGACAGCATATGAATGATGGGTCCAGGTGTGTTCCAACAAAACTTGACTTACAAAAAGAGGAAGCAAGGTAGGTCAGGCCCATGGGTCACTGTTTGCCAAACCCTGCCTGAAAGGATCATCTTGAGTATCATGGCAATAAAATGCTCTACTTACGCTTATCTTGTATTTTTAAAAAATATACATTTACAATATTTGCAGCCAATCAGAAGTTGGGAAGGAAGGTGGAATGCTGGATAAAAGAATCACAGTTCAAGGAGCTCTAGAGCTGAAGAGAGGGACTCAAAAGTAGCGCCGTTAGGATTTGCCTGGGATAAGCAATCTACAGGATGCTGAAAGGCAACTGCTCAGGTGTGCAAGATGTCTCGAGAACAGGTCACATGAATTTCATACTGGGCTCAAATCTCCTAAAATGTTCTGTTAACTGAAAGTTTAACATAAGCCAGTGGAGCCACAAATTGACCCTGTAACATACACAGGTTACATATACCGCCTGAATCCAAACAAGGTAAGCACTCGACTGCATCCCCCGTCAGATCAGAGCTTACCTCAATAGCATGGTTACCACATTTTAAAAGAGCCATTTCCAACTGGGGTAAAGCAGGAATGCAACCAGAATGCTAAAAAGGTTTAGGAGGAAGATATTTAAAAAACTAGATGTTTCATGTGAGTGGGGAGGAAGAGAACATTTAGTGGAAACATGAAAGCTGTCTTTAAATATTTAAATGGGTACTGCATGAGAGAAGAAAAAAAATCATTCTGATTTGCTTAAAGGGAGCAAAGCTAGGTTTGATGGGTAGAAGCTGTAGAGTAGCAGATTTGGGTTTCCTATCATAGGGACTCAAGAGAACTATAATGAAACAGGCTGCCTGGCAAGGTGGTGACCTCCAGGTCCCTCCGCATAACCAAGCAGAGACTAGATGACCCATGACCAGGAATACCCTCTCACACATGCCTGCACTAGGAGAAAGCTGGCCAAGAGGACAGTGGAGGTCCTCATCCATCCCTATCAATCTGGGATTCTAAATGAGCTGGGAGACTCAGAAGTACAAACTACATTCCCATGCTGTAGTTTTGAGAATCATGCTACGACGGCAAACTACAGAATCCATTAGAACTTCACGATTCAAAGTAAAAAGATTATTATATAACAGTGTGGAGGATTAAAATGTTTCCCACAATTACTCAAGTCTGAAATCCTTTTTCATCAGACATTCAGATGTAAGGATCTTAAATGTCTAAAAAGGAAAGGAAAGTTATGTTATCTTAATCTATCCTCCACAGTCCACGCTAGAGCTAAAAAATCTGTTGAGAATAACAACCAACCTGCAGAGAATGAGACTCCACTGTGGGGAGGAACCACTCCAACAACTTTACATTCCCCCACACTGGAAATCAAAGTCTAAGTTCTGATGTCATAAATTCTAAAGACAATAGGACTTAGGGCTATAACCCCATACTCAGTAAAAACACAACAAAGGCATACCTACATCCTATGATATCTTTAGTAACAATTGTCTAAAGTCTCAGTCTAGGTAAAACTGAGTAAGTCAGTATAACTACTAAATCATGCCTTTCTAATTACTCAGTACTAACAAGGATAGCCTGAGTATAGTGAAACAGAAGGAATTTTACATCCATTCCCCAGAACACTCATTATTTTGAGCCTGGATTCCAAGTGTTTTTGACCCCAGAGGAATGCATAATCTGAGAACAAAGGAATATTTCCCCTATTTTCTCCCATGACCTTCCAGATACTTACCATTTCATTAAACTAAAGGGAAAATTCTGTTTTCCAATTCTAATGTCAAGAATAGCAGCAAAGAAACCATTCAGCAAAAACACAGCTCTTATTTTTCCTTGAAACAGAAACTTAAATGGTGCCTAGAAACTTTATATATACAGAGATAGATAGATAGATAGATAGATAGATAGATAGATAGATAAAGATAGATCTAAACATAAAGGAATCTTTTTCCCAAAATGATCTGTTAGAAAAAAAAAGAACTTGCCTCGTGTAAGAGTTCTTAAGAGTCTTCTAAAGTGTGGACTTTCCCATTATTTTGATCAACAACTGTTTGAGGAATCTTAGCCTAAAACAGCCCTAATCACATTTAGTTTCAGATACTTAGAGATTACAAACAGGACTAAGTTACAAAAACAAGGGGAAGCTAAGAAATTTAAGATATTTAGTTACAATTCCAGAGATGACTTCAAAATTTTGTATTCAGTAATTTTATAAAGCTCACTTTAAAAGGAATAAGATCAGTGGTTACATTAAGCAAATCATAGCCTGGGCAACAAGGCATAAACCCCATCTCTATAAAGAATACAAAAAATTAACTAGGCGGGATGGCATGCATCTGTAGTCTCAGCTACCCAGGAGGCTGAGGTGGGAGGCTAGCTTGAGGCCGAGAGGTTGAGGCTGCAGGGAGCAGTGACTATACCACTGCACTCCAACCCAAGCAACAGAGTTAGACCCTGTGAAGAAGAAGAGGAGGAAGAGAAATCATGAAAACATATCCCAGAGTTAAGTTTTTGGTGTGAGTGTGTGTGTGTTTTTTTTTTTTTTTTTTTTTTAAGAGACAAGGGTCTCACACTCTGTCACCCAGGCTTGGAGTGCAATGGTGTGATAACAGATCACTACAGCCTCAAAATCGTGGGCTCAAACAATCCTCCTGCCTCAGCCTCCTGAGTAGCTGGAATTACGGATTCAAGCCACTGTGCCAGGTTCAGGAATAAGTTTTTTAAAGAGACTGTCCAAATGGGCTGCTAACATGTACTTTTGACTTGAGATAAAATTTCCAGTGAAAGCATCAGAAAGATTTTAAAAGATGCTATAGCTCAAAGAACTCAGGCAGATGTGGCCATCAATGCTCTGGAAAGCTGTACTGAAAAATTCAGAATGTATCCATGATGAATATACTAATCTCAAAGGTGCCAAGAGCTGGGACAAATTTTTTATTAAATAAGTGGGGAAAATGTTTCTAAAATATATGCTGATTTTGCCTATTATTTAATTTTAAATATGGACACATATTTAATCAAGTAAATGATGAAGGTAGACATCTGATTATCTAGCAGATGTACATATGCATACCTAAAAGTATACACGCTCAAGTTGTCTAAAAGAATTGTATTATGTTTAATCTTCTGGGAAAATAATGTTGTCTTACAATCAGGCACATATATGAACATCAGTCCTTCTGGGCTGCCCAGCACTTGAAACCCCTTCCTATGTTGGAGGAATTCTCCTTCCCACTGAAGCAAAGTCCACCTCCCACCATAAAAGTCAAAAATGACAGACGCTGGCTTGCAGTAAGGTAATGACACCTAGCTAGGGTTCCACTAATGAGATGCTCCCATCCAAGACTTTGATTCAGAAGCTAGTGCTTTAAAAAAAAAAAAAAACACCAATGACCAGAGATTCTAGCAAGGTGGCAGCAACTAGTCTAATTTCCAGAGGCAGCAGTTCTTCCAACAGCCACAGGGCAGTGGGGCTCTTGGTGCAAACTGTGGTGTCCACATCCAGTAGCAATAGTGGCGTCTGATCTAAGCCCAGCTCTGTGGTACAACCTGGGCATCATTCCTGGTTCCCCACATCTCTTAAAGATACAACAAGACACCGAATACCCTTTAATGAATTTCCTCTATGTTCAAACTAGCTAGTGCTTGCAATTGAGAATCCAGACTAATAACGGATTAGTATTTTTTGGAATTTCAGAACCTTATAAACAATCTTGCCAAAATGCTTTCGCATTCTTTTCTCTATACTCCTAACACAAGAGTTTCCCTAATTAAACCAACTCATTATCAATTAATTACATCACTCTCTCTCCACACACACCCTTTGGTACCTCTTTCTCCATCTATCCAGCCTCCCTGGCCTATACCTTCCCCATCATCCTAGGCTCAAATTTTAATAGAAAGATTAAGATGGCCAATAAAGTTCCCCCACTTCAATACCTGACATAAGAGAAAGAACAAGAGTCAAAAGACTAATGTTGACAAAAAGTAAAAAAGTTTCACAATCGATTTTGCTACAAGAGCCCTCCAGCAGGGAAAAATACCAGGCCAGCGTGTTTTCATTTTGGCTCTGCCCTAACTAGTGCTATTTTTAGATGACAGAAAATAACAATTTCCTTTTGTTACCTGAATATTCTCAACTATAAAGCCAGGAATAATACTTTCTCCCTACTTAAAACAATTTTTTTAAAAAAAGGCACATCATACTTGAAGCAACTGTAACTTCCCAACAAATCCCAGTATGGTATTTTATTTTCAAGCACAGCTCAAGCTAATCTAATTTTCCCTGTAGAGAAAATAATGTAAAAACGAAATTCAATTTTATGATGGTAATAGCTTAAACTCATTAGCCAACTTAGCTTACTTACTAGCTTACTTAGTACCTAGATTTAATGAACCCACGCACAAAGCTCTAACTGGGACATAGGTGCTCAGGTGCCATAAATTAATTCCACAGGGTTCAAACTTGAAAATCAGGAGCCAATTAATAGGAAATGGCTGTTGAATAATGCCTCATTCTTTCAGACCAAAGAGGACTCACATAATAAGCTAGAAACTATGATTTTAAAGTATATATCCCAAATTGACTAGTTCAATTATCACACTTCTGCTTTCATACAGATAATCCAAGAATAAAATGTCCCCAGTAAGAATTTTATCAACTTTCAATCCTGAACTGTGAAAAACTTGAAACCTCGTCCTATTAAAGAGGATTAAGACCGAAATTCTGACAACTTCTGGCCTCTGATTTAATTCCCTGAATATCTGCCTATAACCTGGCTCTCTCTCAAAAAAAAAAAAAAAAAAAAAGTTAGGTCGATGTATCACCAAAGTCTACGATTCTCTTAGTATCTATCTTCTATGAACAAGTATGTTAGGGTGTGTTTGCCTCCCACAAAAGAAAAGCTAGCATCCATTCTGAAGGACATTAACTGAAAAAAGATAGCAGAAATTTTATTCAGATTATTTAAATCAAACATAATCTACCTGTAAAGATTTGTTTTTAAGTACACTTAGGAAAAAATGAGAATCATAAAACAAAAGCTATTGAGTATTTAAGGAATGAGTCTAATAAGGATGTGCAGCAGATGCTGAAACCATCTTCCTTCCCTCTGTGCATAAGGGACAGTAAGAACCTTGCTTTGATATTTTAAACAAAATAAATACTTTGGAAGAATATTATTATGAGAGAAAATAAAAACCCCATAGAAATTAAAGTTTCATGAGGCAATTTTGGATTGTTTTTAGTTTTACATAAGAGAAAATTTTAGTTTCTGAAGTGAATGGTATGACTCAGTGGCACAGCTAGAAATGGAACCTCGTGCATACTAAGGCAATAAACTGTTAAATCAAGAAAATAAAATAGGCCAGGCGCAGTGGCTCATGCCTGTAATCCCAGCACTTTGGGAGGCCAAGGCGGGCAGATCACCTGAGGTCAGGAGTTTGAGACCAGCCTGGCCAACACGGTGAAACCCTGTCTCTACTAAAAATACAAAATTTAGCCCGGCATGGTGGCACATGCCTGTAACCCCAGCTACTCAGGGAGACTGAGGCAGGAAAATCTCTGGAACCTGGGAGGTGGAGGCTGCAGTGAGCCAAGATCCTGCCACTGAACTCCAGCCTGGGCAACAGAGCGAGACTTAAGGGAAAAGGAAAAGAAAAAGAAAAAATGTGAGAGAAGAAAAGAAACATTCAGAAAAGAATGGCTTTAATTAATGACAAAAGCTTTTCTTTCCAGCCCATCTGTGATGCACAGGTTAAGAGAAAAAAGTGGCAGTCAACAGTAAAAAAGGGGAGCTGCAGGGTTGAGAGACTCTTGGGAACTCATTCTCTACCAGGTGGCCACTAGCTAAGCACTCTGGACAAGTTTCCTCATTGTATCCTCAGGTGTGAGAACACGGTAGCTCACAGTAGGCACTCAAAATATTTATAAATGAAGTGGGATTCTCCTATAAATTTAGATAATTTAAAGAACAGCATTTCTACATACAAGCAACATTTTCTGCTTATAGTGATAAAAGCAACCGATGAATGACAATGCTAAGTACCCTGAATCTTCTACTCCAAATGGTTCATTTTTGTTAGTCCAGGTCCAAGACAGGACGAGACACACAAGAAATTTATTAGGGGAAACATCTGTGAGAGAAAATGGGGAGGGAGCCAGGGAAGACTGGAGGGGCCATCAGACAGTGATGCAGGTCTGACCCAGGGGAAGGAGACAGGGAAGGAAAGCCCGGGTGGGTGGGTGTGTATGGGTGTGGGGGTGGGTGTGGGGGTGGGGGTGGGTGGGTGTGTATGGGTGTGGGGGTGGGGGGGGGATGGATGTGTGTGTGTGTGTGTGTGTGTGTGTGTGTGTGAGGCTGCAGTGCCGTTCTGGGGTAAGTCTGACAAGGCTGCCGTTAGAAGGCTTGGGACATTCAAACAAGCTGCAACTTAATCCCCAATCTGGCATTATTGAGAGGTGGGGCCTTAAAAGATGAATGGATTCATCCACTGATGAACTGATGGGTTAATGAATTTTATTAATTTTTTTGAGATGAGGTCTCACTCTATCACCCAGACTCTACAGTGCAGTGGCACAATAATGGCTCTCTGCAGCCTCAACCTCCCAGGCTCAAGCAATCCTCCCACCTCAGCCTCCCAAGTAGCTGGGCCTACAGGTGCATGCCACCACCACACCTGGCTTCCCCCCGCCCCTGCAGAAATGGGGTCTCATTATGTTGCCCAGACTGGTCTTAAACTCCTGGGCTCAAGCAATCCTCGTGCCTCGCCTCCCAAAGTGCTAGGACTACAGGTGTAAGCCACCATTCCCAGCCTAATGAGTTAATGGATTAATGGGTTATCACAGGAGTGGACTGGTGACTTTATAGAAAGAAAAAGGAAGAGAGACCTGAGTCCCCCAACCTTGGACTCCTCAGCCTCCATAACTGTAAGAAACAAATTCCTTTTATTTACCTAGTTTCAGGTATTCTGTTATAAGCAACAGAAAACAGACAAAGATAGGCAGAACGTGGGAGGCATGGCTTTCACACTAACACAATTGTACCACAGAGCAGCTGGGCCTGATAGTCAATGTCACTCCTCTTCCCTCTATCTGAGAGGTGCCCATGGCTGCCACAGCTTCGAGACCATACTTTCCCACTACATTGGCATTTTCTTGAATCTCTAACACAATCTCTACCACCAACTTTATATATATCATTGAATCTAATCACCACCAACTGTAAAACACTCCATTATTTTATATACTACCACAAAAAAATCCTGCTAATCTTGAACTAGCTTAACACTTACCACTTTTATATATATTGAGAAAGCTCTTTGAAAGGTATGTTTTCATCATGTATCCCTCTTGTGCATAAAGAAGTAAGCAAACTATATTTGTTAAGATATTTCTAAAACTTCTTCAGAGTCCAACTCCTCTGAATCACTTTTCATCTCAGTCATCAAAATGTGGTTTTTCAAACAACCCCATCAAAAAGTGGGCAAAGGACATGAATAGACACTTCTCAAAAGAAGACATTTATGCAGCCAAAAAACACATGAAAAAATGCTCACCATCACTGGCCATCAGAGAAATGCAAATCAAAACCACAATGAGATACCATCTCACACCAGTCAGAATGGCAATCATTAAAAAGTCAGGAAACAACAGGTGCTGGAGAGGATGTGGAGAAATAGGAACACTTTTACACTGTTGGTGGGACTGTAAACTAGTTCAACCCTTGTGGAAGTCAGTGTGGCCATTACTCAGGGATCTAGAACTAGAAATTCCATTCGACCCAGCCATCCCATTACTGGGTATATACCCAAAGGACTATAAATCATGCTGCTATAAAGACACATGCACACGTATGTTTATTGTGGCATTATTCACAATAGCAAAGACTTGGAACCAACCCAAATGTCCAACAATGATAGACTGGATTAAGAAAATGTGGCACATATACACCATGGAATACTATGCAGCCATAAAAAATGATGAGTTCATGTCCTTTGAAGGGACATGGATGAAATTGGAAATCATCATTCTCAGTAAACTATCGCAAGAACAAAAAACCAAACACCGCATATTCTCACTCATAGGTGGGAATTGAACAATGAGAACACATGGACACAGGAAGGGGAACATCACACTTCGGGGACTGTTGTGGGGTGGGGGGAGGGGGAGGGATAGCATTGGGAGATATACCTAATGCTAGATGACAAGTTAGTGGGTGCAGCACACCAGCATGGCACATGTATACATATGTAACTTACCTGCACATTGCACACATGTACCATAAAACCTAAAGTATAATAATAAAAATAAAAATATTAAAAAAAAAAAAATCTGGTTTTTCCCACATGAATTAGTCTGTTTTCACACTGCTATGAAGTTACTGTTTGAGACTGGGTAATTTATAAACAAAAGATGTTTGATTGACTCACAGTTCCACATGACTGCAGAGGTCTCAGGAAACTTACAATCTTGGCACAAGGTGAAGGGGTAGCAGGGCACATTTCACATGGTGGCAGGAGAGAAACAAAGTTCAGGGGAAACCGCCACTTTTAAACCATCAGCTCTCGTGAGAACTCCCTCACTATAACAAGAACAGCATGGGGAAAACTGGCCCCATGACCCAATCACCTCCCACCAAGTCCCTCCCTCAACACATAGGGATTACAATTCAAGGTGAGATTTGGGTGGGGACACAGAGCCAAACTGTATCACCACACATATTTTTCCTCTGTGCCACTGAGAATACTGGAGATGCATCATTTCTTCAAAGGGTGCTCTTAAGGAGCTCCATTCTTGTATCCAGGATTTTTTTCCAAGATGGTGGCAGGCACCCACTCTTTGGATACTGATACCAGCACTTCCTTGACCTAACCAGGTCTCAATGGAAGGTTTTCAAACCACCACCAGGATTCATATTTCTTCCTTAAGTGGTCTGTGGACTGAAATACTGAGGAGCTACAGTTGTCCAAAGAGTAAAAGAGAAGTAACCTCATGTCCCTTTCATGACTGCTGCCTGGTGTATAGCAACTATAAGATACATATCCATTTCACAATGTTCAAAGGTGGAAGGAAAAATATTATGTCTTACAAAGAGAAAAAGGCAAGGCATAATGTCATTAGGATACTAGAAGATGTGAAACATTCTATTTTCATCTCTGTCACGACCTTATTTAGTGATGTAGAAACTCCACCCTCAATGAGTTCCAATTTCCTGTTTTTTGTTGTTGTTGTTGTTGTTTTGAGACAGAGTCTTGCTCTGTCACCCAGGCTGGAGTGCAGTGGCATGATTTCAGCTCATTGCAACCTCCGCCTCCCGGGCTCAAGCGATTATCCTGCCTCAGCCTCCTGAGTAGCTAGGATTACAGGCGCCCGCCACCATGACCGGCTAATTTTTGTATTTTTGGCAGAGACAGGGCTTCACCATGTTGGTCAGGATGGTCTTGAACTCCTGACCTCAAGATCCACCCACCTCGGCCTCCCAAAGTGCTGGGATTACAGGCGTGAGCTACCACACCTGGACTCCTCTTTTTAAAAAAAAAAAAAAAAAAATTAAGTGGTCAAATATAAGTCCCCCTAACTTCTCTCCAGTTCTTTGTTTTCAGAGCCAAGGCTACACCATCTAATATTTTCATGACATGGTCTAAAGACTGATCCTAGGTACCTTGGCTCATCCCAAAATATTTTCCTAGTGAAACAGTAGACTCAGCTGCACACATTCCCAATAATGGAATCACTCCTCTGGATTAGACAATTAAATGAATGGGCTGGTTACATTCTAGGGTCCCTTGTGTGTGTATGTGTGGGTGGGTGTGTGTATGTCGGGGCAGTCAGGGGGAAGAAGAGTGCAGAGTTGGCCGATTCCTCAGAAGCAGAGAATACACCCTAAGGATATGAAATTCAGGAAATGTAAGTTTCAACAGGGAAGTAGAATCTGATGATGACAAGGCTGGAAGGCCACAGATGATAATGAGTCACCAACAGAGAGGACACTGAGTCACAGGGCAAGGCCTTGCAGGGAAAGGGGTCCAAGAAGGAGACAGGCCTCCTGCCTAAGACAATCTTCACTCATTTTAGAATTTTGATTTGAGTTATTCCTGACTGTGATCTCTATAGGATTCTGAGTCAGTAAATTAAACTCTCAAACGGTACATTCCTGAAAAACAGGTTTTACAAAGACACCCCTATCTGACTGAATAACAGGCTTACAGGAAAAAGAGAATTGTAAGAAAAAGCAATGCTGTCCAATTGCAAAGGTCAGTTCCAAGGAGGAAAAAGTCTTCATAAAATTAGGTCACTGACAACTTTTAAACCAAACTAAGAAATGTTTTCACAAATAAGTTCAAGATGAATTTCCTCCATTCTGAATGTGCCTGCCAACAGAAATCCACATAAACTGTAAAAGAACTGATTAAAACTAGCTTCACATGCCATATAAAATACTGTAAATATAATAAGATGAAACTAAAGGCATAATCTCTTTAATGGCATCTAATGCCTTAGGTACTTATCCTATAGGAACTCACAAGCAATATTAAATACAAAGTAAGTAACACTAAAAATCCTACTAAACCTACTCCATTAACACAAACCAGCTATAGTCTCAAATCCTTTGGAAATGAGAAGTGAAAGCTTAGGCTTTCGATCACTATTTTAACCTCCTGACAGGGACACAGTCATCACATAACAATTCAGAGTGTATCCAACTTCCAGACAGATCTAACCCTAAGGAAAGGATTGCCAGCCAAGATTTCACTAGCACCCTAAGCCAGTAGCTCTGATTTCAGCCTGCTTCAGAATCACCAGGAGAATTTCATGAAAGACCAGCTGACAGAGTTTCTGACTCAGTAGCTCTGGGGTGGGCCTGAGAATGTGCATTTCTAGCACGTTCCTAAAGTGATGCTGGACCAGGGACCATACTTTGATGACAAGTGCCCTAGGGCATACTAAAGAAAGAATAGCATATTTTCTCCTATAAGGTGGAATGCATTTAACTCATTTTAACCAACATACATTCTTTTAGTAATACTCTGAAACACTTTTTAAAAAACATTTAGGTAAGTGCAAAAGTTAACTGTGGTTTCAACCAGGTGTGGTGGCTCCATCTGTAATCCCAACACTTTGGCAGACCAAGTCGCACAGATCACGTGAGGTCACGAGTTCGAGACCAGCCTGGCCAACATGGTGAAACCCCGTCTCTACTAAAAATACAAAAATTAGCCGGGTGTGGTGGCAAGTGCCTATAGTCCCAGCTGCTCAAGAGGCTGAAGCAGGATAATCACTTGAACATGAGAGGCAGAGGTTGCAGTGAGCCAAGATCCCAACACTGCACTTCAGCCTGGGAGACAGAGCAAGGCTCCCCGGCTCAAAAAAAAATAAAAATAAAAATAAATGGGAATTGTGGTTTTGACCATTTTAAAAAAAAAACGGCAAAAACTGCAATTACTTTTGTACCAACCTAATAGTTTGGAACAAAAATCCGTGTCAAAAGTCCAAAAAGTTATGGAAGAGATTTGAAAGCATGAAAGGATGATGAGAAGGGGGTGCAGTAAAGCACAGGCCAGGGCTGCGACAGCAGGCATCATGTCTTGCCTGCGACCAACCATCTGAATGCTAACAAAAGCCTTTGGTATGCAGCAGCTTAGTACCTTCCCTATAGGGGCAAAAGCTCAGGGCAGGTCACCCAGGAAGTGATCCCTGGCCTGGTATTTTCACAAGGGTAAAGTCTGTGGTAGAGAAAAACAACAGAAAAAGAAAAGGGTCTCAAAAGCCTGTAGAGTCTGCATAGCCAAAGGGCTTTCCTGCCCAAATGGGGAAAGGGTTGCAGCTATGGACAAGACACTTCCTCACATCTGCTTAGCAGCCCAGTCTGCCCCCAGCACCCCCAGGATGAGAGGGAGGCGGAACAGCTCCATCTCAGGCACCTTTTGGGCACCATCGGGCAAGCTCCACCTTCTGTCTCCTGGCACTCCTGCTTCCCTGCAGCTTTCCTGAACCTCTGGTCTCAACCAATTGCCCTTATTTGCCAGAATCCTGAGAAACTGAGCAACCATTTTAGGCTAGGGATGAAACTCAATGATCTGATAAAAGAATACATGCAGAGAAGTAAACGCAATATGAAGGACTTTTAAAAGAACAACATAAACACTACAGCACTATTTTAAAAGTCCTTAGATTCCTGGACAGCTGCCCACCTCAGATAAGTACAACATGTCCTGCCATGCCAGAGAGAACATCTCTGGAATTCTGGCAGCAACACACCACACAGCCCTTTCCTCTGAGAACACACACAGAAGTGAGTACAGCAGTTGCAGCCACTAACTGTATCAGATCTGGCTCCCCAGGTTGAGTTCTTCACCTCCACAGTCAAGGGTGGCAACATTATCAGCAAAAACTACTCACTCAAAAACACTGTCCTGGCCGGGCGCGGTGGCTCACATCTATAATCCCAGCACTTTCAGAGATTGAGGCAGGTGGATCACCTGAGGTCAGGAGTTTGAGACCAGCCTGCCCAACATGGCGAAACCTCATGTCTACTAAAAATACAACAAATTGGCTGGGCGCAGTGGCTCACACCTGTAATCCCAGCACTATGAGGGGCCGAGGCAGGAAGATCACAAGCTCAGGAGATCGAGACCAACCTGGCTACCACGGTGAAACCCTGTCTCTATTAAAAATACAAAAAAAATTAGCCGGACGTAGTGGCACCCGCATGTAGTCCCAGCTACTCGGGAGGCTGAGACAGGAGAATCGCTTGAACCCAGGAGGTGGGGGTTGCAGTGAGCTGAGATCGCACCACTGCACTCCAGCCTGGGCAACAGAGCAAGACTCCATCTCAAAAAAAAAAAAAAAAAATTAGCCAGGCATGGTGGCAGGCGCCTATAATCCCAGCTACTGGGGAGGCTGAGGCAGGAAAATCGCTTGAACCTGGGAGCCAGAGGTTGCAGTGAGCTGAGATCACGCCACTGTACTCCCGCCTGGGCGGGAGTCCATCTCAAAAAAAAAAAAAAAAAAAAAAAACCCTGTCTTGACTTTTTAAAGGGTGAGGCATGTGTATTCATAGAAATTATACTTCTTTGAGTGTGTAGGTAAACACTGACTTTTTTTCTTAGACTGGCGATTGCTCTACTTCTCTCTCCAACAATTCATTTTAGTAGGAACAAAGCTGGACATTGTCGGGGGAAAAGGAAAGGGTTATGCAAACATATCCTTCCCTCTTTTCGAAATTTCAAGTTTCCCCTCAAGAAGGAAACTAGACATAGCTAAGGCTCATCCTTCAACTCAGCCCAGATATCACCTCTCCAAGATGCCTTCCCTGAATTCCTCAATCACTTGATTACCACGAAGCATGTTGGAAATTACATGCCTTCTTTCAGCCATCTCCTCCAATGGATGAATCACTACTTATGTCTTTATCTTTATAGCATGTGGCACAGTGCTTGGCATGTGGCAGGCACACACTATTCGTTGAACTGTATACCTAATACAGGCTATTTAAGTATAGAGATGAGGCCTATGAACATATATAACTGGTGGCTCAAAACCAACAGGGATTGCTGAGCATACACACAGATGACTTCATCTCTTAAAACCTAAAGTCCCATCTTACCCTTAAGATTCAGAAAACTTTTTAAAATAGTTGACATTACTGTTTGCCTTCTAAAATAGACATATGTAGTTTTAACATTTTAATGACTCAGTCTTAATTATGAATATCCAATTATTAATATTATGCTGCACCATTATTCAATTTAGGATTTCAGAAAATACTAAACTAATTGCTTTTAAAGATAAAGTGGACCGGGCACAGTGGCTTATGCCTGTAATCCCAGCACTTTGGGTGAACCAGGCGGGCAGATCACAAGGTCAAGAAATCGAGACCATCCTGGCCAACATGGTGAAACCCCATCTCTACTAAAAATACAAAAATGAGCTGGGCGTGGTGGTGCATGCCTGTAGTCCCTGCTACTCGGGAGGCTGAGGCAGGAAAATCGCTTGAACCTGGGAGGCGGAGGCTGCAGTGAGCTGAGATCGCGCCACTGCACTCAGGCCTGGTGACAAAGCAAGACCCCGTCTCAAAAAAAAAAAGATTCAGTGACCACTATGAAATCCTTGGAACCAATTTTAGACTATTTCTACCTCCATTTTACAGTCATTTTGCATTCCTTTCTTAATCTGTGGCATTTAACATACTGATGGTTTGTAAAACTTTCAAGTTAAAAAAATTTAAGTAAAACAAGAGTCTTTCAAAGTTCTCAGAATGTACTGGCAACCATTTTAGCTGCTTAAAGACATTCCTTTTCTCCTTGTCCCGATGTCGGGGGTATGGGCTTGCTAAACTATACAAAGGCGCTCTGCTGTGTCTCCACCCCACAAACTCTAGCTCCAATACTTCTTCCATAAACCCTTTCCTAACAGCCACAAGCTTAGGGGCTGCCCACTCCACGTGAGCCACACTATCTTTGCTGGCGCACTTTGTATATTGTTTTCTTTTCCCATTCCTTATCTGAAGCACTTAGTATAGGCTATTTAATTAGCTCTTTACCACTTAGTCTCCAGTATCACACTGGAAATTTCTTGAGGCAAGTATCTATTCTTACTCAAAAGTTTCAGGCGAGTGTTCGGTAATACATCAGTTATGTTTTAGTAAGCATTCAAAGGTATTTAAAGAAACGAAACAAAGGTAGCCACAGTGATTCCACTTTAAAAAAAAAAAAGTGATCAGTGACTATCAAGATGAGAAGCACCCAAACAATGTCAATATGGGTTAAGAATCCAACTTTTCAACTTTTACTAATTTCATTATTGCAACTCACTGATAACTTAGGAAAGTACTATTTTAAAGGTTTCTGAGGCAAATACAAAAGGATCAGGAATTCTTGTAAAGGAGAAAAAAAGCAGATGGGGAGAAGAACCTATGGATTTAAAGTGACTTGGAAATGTATCAATCAAATGTAATATGTTTGGACTCAGATTCAAACAGACCAACTGTTATTGAGGGCGGGGGTTGGGGAGGGAAAGAGAGACAGAATTTGAATGAGTATCCGGAAAACTTGAAGATGACCTAATTTTTCACAAAATTAAGAAATTACTGATTGTGATAAGGATACTGTGTTTTTTTAAGTGTCTGCTTTTTGAGATATATACTGAAGTATTTGTGAATGAAAGTGGGCTTTCTGTCAAAATAATGAGGAGAGCAGGGGGTAAGGGGAGTAAGGAGAAACCAGACTGGTCTGAGGCTGGGTGTCGAGTCCGTGTAGTTTCATTGTATATTTCTCTCGACTTTGGTACATGTTTGAAATTTTCCAAGCTAAAAAGGAAGAAAGCACTAGGAGATGTCCTGTTAATTCTGTGGTTGGCTGTGGCTACCACCCACCCCAGCTTTGGACAGTGTCCTGCTTTCCAGCAGGTGTTTCTGTTCCCACAATGAGTTGTGTATGACACACCACACCACTCCTAAGGTTCATGGCCTTATACAGACACCACCCTATTCTCGTTCCTACCCTGCATGGGAACCCAACCTCGTCTAACACAGAGACCCTATCAACCTCCATCACAGCTGGAGCTTAAACCAGTCAGTTGGCTAACAACAGCTCTGCAAACCATGCTGTCTACTCCACACAGCCTGGAGCCAATACCATGTTCCCGTTTTTGGACCTCATCACTCTATTTCAAGGAACCTACAACAGAAACAGAATACTGAGCCTGACAATGGTCACAGGCTATTTCTGTAGAGCTAAAATCTAGCACCACTCTGCTCAGAACTTTTCCTCCAAACACCAGGATGATGCCCTTTGTGCAGTATCCTACTGAAAAGGCAGTCAGCACCTCACCACTCCAGATATGCTGTAGCCCCGCCCCACCTGGCTCCTTGCCCTGTATTGTTTTGTAGCATTTTTCACTGCCTGCCAATGGATTACAGGTTTATTTCTACTTCACTACCCCCGCCTAGAATCTAACCTCCATAAAGGCAGGGACTTTTGCTTTCTCTGCCTTTACCTATGTCCTGAGATTCTCAACAGCAACTGGAACATAAAAAGAGATCAACAGGTATGTGCTCAATGTTCAGGATGCCAGGAAAGTACAACTATCAAAGAGGGTTAAGAAAAAAAATTGACACTATTAACATAAACTAAGAACATGTACCTCACCAGCCCACACATCTGCTCCATGTACTAGAAAGGTGATGTCATGGCACTATTTTTATTCACGGTCTTATTTAGTCTTTCCTAAATAGCTGAAAAATTGATGACTACAGGATCACATGAATAATGATTCTGTCAGTGTGTACCAGAAAAACCTCATGGGACCACACTGTCTTCACACACCCTCTACAGTATCTACAATATATACACACAAATTACCTCAAAATTTAGGAACCAATGCAAATTATATTAGGGCTCTTGAGGACATATGTCTCTGTCACTTTTTTTTTTTTTGAGATAGAGTCTCGCTCTGTCACCCAGGCTGGAATGCAATGGTGCCATCTCAGCTCACTGCAACCTCCATCTCCTGGGTTCAAGTGATTCTCCTGCCTCAGCCTCCCGAGTAGCTAGGACTACAGGTGCCCACCACAACACCCAGCTAATTTTTGTATTTTTAGTAGAGACGGGGTTTCACCAAGTTGGTCAGGCTGGTCTCAAACTTCTGACCTCAGGTGACCCACCCACCTCAGCCTCCCAAAGTGCTGGGATTACAGGCATCAGCCACTGCGCCTGGCCCTCTGTCACTTTTTAAATCCAAATCAGTGTCCTCCCACAGCCCTAGCCAATAATAAACCCCCACCAGCCACCACCCAGGAAATTAGAGTGACACCTATGAAGCCAGCTGCAGTGACAGGGAGGGCAGTTCAGAGTGCCTGCTTCTTAACACATACCAGCTCTACCTCCTAGATGCCGTGTGATCTAGGGCAAGGTAATGTGCCTCAGTTTCTTCATCCGTTAAATGGGGAACAATAGCAGAATCTATCTCATAGGGTTGATGTGAGAATTCAGTGACTTAGTATTAGGTAAACAGCTTAGAACAGCTCCTGGCTGATATGGTTTGGCTCTGTGTCCCCACCCAAATCTTACATGAAAGCATAAACTCCATAATCCCCACATGTCAAGGGCAGGACCAGGTGGAGGTAACTGCATGGGGGTGGTTCCCCCAATGCTGTTCTCATGATAGTGAGTTCCTGTGAGATCTGAAGGTTCTATAAGCATCTGGCATTTCCCCTACCTGCACTCACTCCATCCTGCCACCTTGTGAAGAAGGGGCCAGCTTCTCCTTTGCCTTCCACCATGACTGTAAGTTTCCTGAGGCCTCCCCAGCAATGCGGAACTATGAGTCAATTCAACCTCTTTCCTTTATAAATTACCCAGTCTCAGGTATTTCTTCATAGCAGTGGGAGAACGGACTAATAACTGGCACACAGTCAAGGTAAACCAACTTAGCTAATACGTCCAGTATTATTTCTACCACATCTAAACCCACTCATACACTTACACTGTAACATAATTCTAGATAGTACTCATTTTCAAGAATATAGAAAAAAGAATCTGTTTTTTTTGTTGTTGTTGTTGTTTTTGAGACAGAGTCCCACTCTGTTGCCAAGTTTGGAGTGCAGTGGTTCACTCTCAGCTCACTGCAACCTCCATCTCCCGGGTTCAAGAGATTCTCTTGCCTCAGCCTCCTGAGTAGCTGGGATTACAGGTGCATGCCACCACACCCGGCTAATTTTTTTGTATTTTTAGTAGAGATGGGGTTTCACCAAGTTGGCCAGGCTGGTCTCAAACTCCTGACTTCAGGCGACCCGCCCGCCTCAGCCTCCCAAAGTGCTGAGATTACAGGCATGAGCCACCTCGCCCAGCCTGAATCTGTGTTTTTTTTTTAAGCCTGAAATAAATGGTGAGAATAGATGGTGTGTCACAACCTGGCAGCAATTCTGCTGTAAATCTGGTTTAATTAAAGAATATCATTAGGAAGGTAATGTAAGCTTTTAAGAAAAGCAGGCAATTATTCAATAACCCCAAAATTTACAGTTGAGTGCAAATGAGATCATACACTCAAGGCACTCAGCACAGCACTGCATATGAAGAGCACCCCATGGGGGACAGCTATTTTTTTTTTCGTTTTTCTTTTTTTTTTTGAGACAGGGTCTTGCTCTGTCACCCAGGCTGGAGGGCAGTGGCACAATCTCGGCTCACTGCAACCTCAGCCTCCTGGGCTCAAGTGATCCTTCCACCTCAGCCTCCTGAGTAGCTGGGATCATAGGCACATGCCACCATGCCTGGCTAGTTTTTGTATTTTTGTAGAGATGGGGTTTCACCATGTGGGCCAGGCTGGTCTCGAACTCCTGAACTTGTGCAATCCACCCACCTTAGCCTCCCAAAGGGCTAGAATTTCAGGCATGACCCACCATGCCTGGCCAAGGGTAGTTCTTCTTATTCTTGTCATGATCATGAATCTTGATGCAAAGTGGCATCTCAAAGACCTCCAAGGCCCAAGTTCTCTCCCTTTCCACACAGCCTAGAAATCTAGAGGGGTATGAGTCAGGCGCTAACATCGCCCAGCTGTCCTCTGTTTCTACATAAGCTTTTCTGCTTTTATCCCCTTGATATATTAAGCTTCTGCATGAGAGCCTACATAAATGAAAGTGCTCTGCTGCAACAAAAAGATAGAAAGCAGTGATGTAGTCCCACTGTCCACTTTACAGATGAAGAAACAAGGCCTTCCTTGGTCGAGAGGTCCAGCAGCTTCTCCAAGTTCTGACCGTGGTCAGCACCCTCATGGAACTAGAAATCAGGGCTCCAGAAACCTCATCTTTCCATTACAATGCACTACTGTACCCAGAGATAAATGCTTCACAACTTCTACCAGAACCAGCTTCCAAACCCAGATTTTTCCCCCTTGAAAGCTGACTTATTAATTTACACCCCTCTCAACTCACCATAATTTCTCTCTGTTCCTCCAGATTCTTCAAAAAATTTGAAAATTCACGTAAGGAAGCATCTGTAAGAAGAAAGGAGTGATTATTTGGTGGCCATGGCAAAGGAAAACAAACCAAAATATCATGTTTAATTACCTATGCATCGTTCATCATCTGTCACAGCATCACCGATAAACTCAAACTTAAAGTCTCTGAGTGAATGAGCAAACTTCCGCTGGGCCACTGACAGACCTAGAAAGAAAAGTATAATGATGACTTGGGTTCTTGTTTTAAGTCAAGGCATAAAAGAAATTTATTCCTCCTAAAATTGGTAAAGCTGTAGAGCTCTCCTCCACTCAATCTATGAGTAGGCATGACCCAACTCCCTTGCCAAATGGCCCGCCATCTTCAACCTGGCACGCTCCGGGTAGCCTCTGCCTTCTAGTTTATACCCTGCCACAGAACAGATGCTGGAGAAATGTTTATTCCCTCCCCTACCTCCTTCTTCCTCAGATCTGATTATTTCACATTGTTCCCTAAAGTATTCTCCCTTTCTCTGCTCACTCCAGTCAGGACTTGCCCAATTCTAAAGTTCAGGCTGTGATTAGGAACACACACACCTGATAGTGGCTTGATGCAATCTGGCTGCCTGCCATGGTTTCAGACATAAGGAACTCAAAAGCCCAAGGTCAGCCAACCAGCTGCTCTTAACCAATTGCCAAATAACCACTCCAGCCAGAGAAACCCAGAAGATTCAAAAAGAATGTTCACACAAAACAGCATCAGAGAGGTAACTGAAGGCCAAGAAGAAATGGCAGGAAGAATTAATTCTGCAAAAGACCTACAGAGGTCCTCATCTTAACTGGAGATTAATAGTGGAAAACTCTACTTCTAAAATAGGCTAACATTTGTTTTACAGGCCTTGCACCATGCTAGGTGATACACATTTCATTTCATTCAAAAATTCTCAAGAGATATATAAAGATTATCATACCATTTTACAAACAAAGAAGCCAAACCTCAAAGATGTTGAGTAATTTGCATAAGGTTGGCACAGCTACAAACAATAGCAGCAAAGGCTTGCTTCTTCTTCAGAACCACTGGTCCAAAGGCCACAGCCTGAGCAGTATACAATCCTGCCTCTGGTTTAAAGCACTTTCTAAGAAGGTGTTCACTGATTTCTGCACTTCACACAGCTGCCGTCTTCCTGTGTGTCTCCCTCACACATTACTGTCATAATGAAGACTGAGTCATATTATGGTAATAAAATTGTTTAATAGACTATTTTTAGAGCAGTTTTCGGTTCACAGTAAAACTGAGCTGAAGATACAAAGGTTCCCCATATAGCCCCTGCTCCACCACGTGCACAGCCTCTAACCTTTTGTTCAACATTCCCCACTGTCAGTTTTTGACACTTCATTTTTCCTCTAATTCATGTTTATCATGCTGTTCTCAATTTTTTTAAATAATATGTAAACACTGAAAGACCTAAATATGAAAAGGCAAAACTGTAAAACTTTTGGATCATATAGGATTGTAATTTCTTACACCTAAAGTATAGAAGAAAAGCACCAAGCATAAAGTGAAATGGAATGGGTTGCAAGCACAGACCAATCCTCCAGCCCTCCTTGCAGGCACATCTCAGTGCACTGACATTGCAGCTCCTCCCATGGAAACTCATCTATTTCCCACCCCTTGAACCTGGGCTAGTCTTGTAGCCAATGGAATACAGAGAAAGTGACACTGCCAATTCAGAGCCTCCACCTCAAGGAATGTTACACACCCTCTGCTCCACTCTCATGGAACCCTCAATTCTCCATGAGAACAAGCCCAGGCTCGCCAGCTCACTGATGAATGACTCCTGGCTCAGTGGCCCCCTATAGTTGCTGCAGCAGCAGCCCGCCAGCCAGCCAGCCAGCCTGCAGAGGCAGAGCTTCCCTGTACATGCATGAGGCCGTTTGGAGGGACATGTAACTGCCCAGTGAGTAAAGCACACAATGGAATAAATGGCTGCTATTTTAGCCATTAGGTTTGGGGGTAATTGAAAAGATAACTGATAAAGAAAAATTAATAAAATTTGGTTGTGTTAAAATGTAAAATATGGCCAGTGTGGTGGTTCACACCTGTCATCCCAGCACTTTGGAAGGCCAAGGTGGGCAGATCACTGGAGACCAGGAGTTTGAGACTAGCCCAGCCAACATGGTGAAACCCTATCTCTACTAAAATTACAAAAATTAGCTGGACATGGTGGTGCATGCCTTTAATACCAGCTACTTGGGAGGCTGAGGCACAAGAATCACTTGAACCCAGGAGGAGAAGGTTGCAGTGAGCCAAGATCGGGCCACTGCTCTCCAGCCTAGGCAATACAGGAGACCTCTGTGTCAAAAAAAAAAAAAAAAAACTGGCCAAGGTAGCCCACGCCTAATCCCAGCACTTTGGGAGGCCAAGGCGGGTGGATCACCTGAGGTTAGGAGGTAGAGACCAGCCTGGCCAACATGGTGAAACCCCATCTCTACTAAAAACACAAAAATTAGCTAGGCGTGGTGGCGGATGCCTGTAGTCCCAGCTACTCGGGAGGCTGAGGCAGGAGAATCGCTTGAACCAGGAGGCGGAGGTTGCAGTGAGCCAGGATCACATCACTGCACTCCAGCCTGGGTGAGAAAGTGGGACTGTCTCAAAAAAAATAAAGTAAATAAATAAAATAACTTAGCTCTTAACATAAACCAGGCAAACATACAATTGTTCTGTAAGATCTCGACACACTGGTTGCTCTTGGTTCACATGTGCCAAACTCACTCCAGTCTGAAAACTCTTTACTTGCTGTTCCCTGAGCCCACATCTTTACTGGCCCAGTCCTCCAACACCATGGCTTGGCTCAAGAATCCTGCCCACCTCAGCCTTCCTAGGACAGGGCTAGTCCTAGGCACTGTGGCCCCTCTCCATTCTACTGCCGTTTTATTTCCTTCATAGCACTTATTCACCCAAATTTATTTAGTCAACATTTGCGCATTGTCACCTATCTTCCCACTCCGGAACCTCATTTCCCTGAAGCGACGGCTGTCAGTCTTGTGCTTCTCTACATCCCTGAAACAGCAGCCAAAACTGTAAATAAGATACAACAGGCTGGGCACGGTGGCTCAGGCCTATAATCCCAGCACTCTGGGAGGCCGAGACGGATGGATCACCTAAGGGCAGGAGTTCAAGACCAACCTGGCCAACATGGTGAAACCCCATCTCTACTAGAAATACAAAAATTAGCCGGGCGTGGTGGCGGGCACCTATAGTCCCAGCTATTCGGGAGGCTGAGGCAGGAGAATGGCGTGAACCCAGGAGGCGGAGCATGCAGTGAGCTGAGCTAGTGCCACTGCAGAGATAGTGCCACTGCACTCCAGCCTGGGTGACAGAGCAAGACTCCGTCTCAAGAAAAAATAAAATAAAATAAATAAATAATAAAAATTAAAATAAAAAAAGATATAGGATGATTTTTATTTCATGTACCTATTTCCAAATATTGATAGTTTGTGGGCTTATAATTTTTAGTAGTTACATACATATTATCCTATTTTGCTGTTTGCTTTGCCAGATTGCAACAGGATCTTGTTTATATGTGTACATTTACACATAATATATATGAACATATTTGTTTATATTTACTTACCTATGTATTTTTTATATATTGCTATGAATAGACTGGCGTAAACTATATATTCTTCCATTGGAGCTGTTTCATTATTTTATCCAAAATTACTAGATCAAAGGCTGCAGGTTATTTTAAAGTGGTGTTTCATATGGTCAGAATAGCAGGTTCTCTGGAAAGTTAAAACTTAAATGCACCAGTTTTCCAGCATTTCATGCCTAATTTCATTAGTTGAAAATGTTTGTAACAGATTAAATTGGGGCTCATTTGCATAACCAATCTGATGTATTTCTCCCTATGTAAATAGCATGCTTTGTACCTGTGCTAAGATGATATAGTTATATCATTTCTTCATTTTAAAATATAAGCATTTCTATCACTCGTTTTCCCCTTTCTGGTGATCTCCTCTTAGGGTTTTACCAGAGTTCATTATGCAAAATTTTTATTGTCAAAAATCTGACCACACCATATTCTATTTCTTTTAATAATTATAAATGCAATTTCCTTTCCATTACTTTATACATTTTAAATTTATTTTCCCATGCAGTTCATATTTTATAGATGTCTTCTTCCTTTCAAAATAAAAGCATAAGGCAGTTTGCTAAACTTAATGCAGTCCATTAAATGTATTTTCTTTCCAATACCATTGCACATAAAACTCAAGCAGTTTCTAACTAAGTTAGTTACAAAGACCAGCAACATCTCTGCCTGGATTAGATGCAGGGCGGGGAGAATAGAGGAAACTAACCAACTAACTTTTTTTTTTTTTTTTTTTTGGTGACAGAGTTTCACTCTTGTCACCCAGGCTGGAATGCAATGGCACGATCTCAGCTCACCGCAAACTCCGCCTCCTGGATTCAAGCAATTCTCCTGCTTCAGCCTCTCGAGTAGCTGGAGTTACAGGCATATGCCATCACGCCCGGCTAATTTTTTTATTTTTAGTAGAGACGGGGTTTCTCCATGTTGGTCAGGCTGCTCTCGAACTCCCGACCTCAGGTGATCCACCTGCCTCAGCCTCCCAAAGTGCTGGGATTACAAGCGTGAGCCACCGCGCCTGGCCTAACCAACTAACCTTTATTGAGTGCCTGCTCTACGCTAATTGACTTACAAATATTATTTCAATTATTCTTAATACACCAGCAGGGTAGGTGTTGCTGTTACCTTTTAAAAAAAAAAAAGAAAAAGAAAAAAGATAGGTTCAGAGATAGTTTAGTGACTCAATCAAGTCACATACCTCTGTACACTGCTGGTAATAAGTCCTGGAGGCAAAGGATCAACTCCCTGGTTTCTCAGACTCCCACTAAAGTCCTTTCCATTACACCATTCAATCTTTCAAGAGATTTCACATTATTCCCAGGTCCTTTGCCCAGATCTCAACTCATGTGAAATCATCAGGCTCTCTAAATGACTCTAGTGCAGAATTGCAACTAAATGGAAAAATCATTTATTTGTACCTTCATGCCCCCTATTCTCCTCTGCCTGCTAATTCCTGAGTATTGTGAATTAATACTGCTCTTGAGATACCCTCAAGGCTGTTATATATTGGTGGATAATGCCAAGTCTGACTGTGCACAACAAGCACAGCTAACATAAAAGAATGAATGTGACCTGCACCCTTCAAATAAACTTGCCACTTCAGAGTCTTCCAGGCTAGAATTTTTGTGTCTTGATCTACAGGCAAACAGGAGAGACAATGTAGGTGATCTAATTCTTCCCAGGGTTAGGAGCAGTTTGAGATGAGGAGTTATATTTCAGATGTGCTGAGTTTGAGAGGTAGGATACCACATGGAGAGATCCAACCTCGGTTTGAATTCAGGTGTGGACAGCCTCCAGATTCTGGCCTGAACTGCCACTGCTTGTCCTTGATTCTACAAATGAGAAAATTATTTCTTATAGCAGAGCCACCTATTTATCAACAATTTTTAGTTAAGACCATGAGATATTAGACAAACACACACTCTGCTGGGGGGATGGGGAGCATCTCTGTTTGGGTCACCCTACCTTGACTGCCCGTCTAGGCAGCACTGTCAGTGCAAGATAACCCCTTAAGTTACAAGCCTGAGCCCTCGTCATGAAGTTGTCACTACTAACTCCTACAACTTCCCACCCCACCAACGAAAGCACTAATGGGGATACTTTTAAAATGCAGCATGTTCTATAATCCTGGGCTTGAAAAGAAAAAGGGTTTGGTCAATAAATATACTCTTGTCACTCATTAAATCTGAATACAGGATTCTTTATAAATCATAATAGATTCCAAAGCCCTTTTTAAAATAGACAAATTGCACCTGGAAGCTCATATTCTTTATGTAGAGAGCCAAATAATTAGATTATCAACTATGCAAAGGTCTGCTGAGGGAGCTGCCCCTGACTCTGCACATCAAAACATGCACCAAAATTCTTTCATGTTTTATCTAAAGAGGAACAGGGTACAGACTCTAAGAACTTAGTACCCTTCATGCCAGCGAAATAATGTTGACATTAATCCAAGTAACTTGGAAGTGAAATGAAATTCCTCTAGGATTGTAGACTGGCTTCATATTTTTCTTCATGTTTTACTGTTTTACAAAACCAGCAGTGGTACTATATGCAAAAATGGCATTATGGCTTCTCTGTACAGGTTAAAAAATAAAGCAAATAACTAACTCATTTTTTAGATTTAAAAAATGCTGCAAACAACTCATAAGCCTAGAATGCATCACGGGGCTAGTTTAGGCCTAAAGGCCAAATCACAGGCTGTTCCAGAAGCAGCTCATGGGCCAACATTGTCTCTGGCTCTATTCTGGTAAAGCATTCCTGGCCCTAACTCTGAGTCCAGCTTGCCTGGGGTGTCTGTGTAATGAATTCTTATCACAGAATACACAACATCTGAAGTCACTTGAATGACCTGAAGTGACAAATTTATGGGGTAAAAGGAAAACAAGTAGAGCCGACAAAGGTGCATAGGCCACAAAAGAAACCCATAAATCTGGAGCACAGAGCTCAAGGCCAATATTGCACATGACAGACAACCAAACACCAAAATAGCCAAATAATTATGAAGCCTTCAGGAGCGATGTGGGGACTGGAGAGAATCCCACAAGCAGCTCCACACTGAAGACCACCATCCAGCCTTCCCTAAACATTCCACAAATGCTGAGAAACTACTGGAGCTAGGCACTGTCTAGAGACAGTACCTGCCACATCAGGATGGGAGATAGGATGAGAATGCTGGCGACCACCTAGCCCACTCGTTTTCCAACTGTCTTTGGCCACAGATTCCTCTGTTTAAAGAAAATCTCATTTACAGTAGGAACAGGAAAACCAGATAAAACAGCTGACACTTATGTATTCATTTCCTATTGCTGTAGTAACAAATTACCACAAAGGCAGTGGCTTACAACAACGCTAATTTATTATCTAACAGTTATTGGAGGTCAGAAGTCTAAAATGGGGGAAGTCTCACAGGGCTAAAATCAAGGTGTCAGCAGGACTGTTTCACTCTGTCACCTAGACTAGCGTGCAGTGGCACTATCATAGCTCCCTGCAGCCTTGAACTCCCGGGCTCATGAGAAACTCCCACCTCAACCTCTTGAGTAGCTGCGACTACAGGCATGAACCATCACCACCACGCCTATCACCTATTTTTTTATTTTTTGTAGAGATAGGGTCTCATTACATTGCCCAGGCTGGTCTTGAACTCCTAGAGTCAAGTGATCCTCCTGCCTTGGCCCTCCAAAGTGCTGGGATTACAGGTGTGAGACACAGCGCCCAGCCTGACCTTTGTTTCTGTCATCACATCTCTTCTCTCTTTTAAGGACCACTGTGATTACAATGGGCCCTACGATAATCCAAGATACCCCCCGCCTCCCCGCCAATAATCTCAGGGTCTTTAATCACATCTGAAAGTCCCTTTTGCCATGTAAAATAACATATTCACAGGTTCCAGGGATGATTAGGACAGGACATCACTGGAAGGTCACCATTCTGGCTACCACACCTTATAACACCAGGTACTCTACTAATCACTTTACCTTTGTAGATTCGGTTAACTATCACTACAACAGAAGAGGACACAGACACAGGTTACCCAACTTGCCCAAGGTCATACAACCAGGAAGTAGTGGAACCCAGAGATGCGTTGAGAGCAGACTGAAGGAGGACAAGGGCGGCAGCAGGGTGACAAGTTAGGAGGCTCCTGTCCTGATCCAGGTGAGAGATGAGGAGGGTCCTTTAAGGATTTTCTGGTAACTGTGCCAACACCTAGTGAAACTCAGAAGTCTCAACCTAATGACCGTGGGCTCTAGGTGCAAACAAATCTCTTAAGCTTCTTGGCTTCGACGCCAAGAAAGCCTAGTTTATGGGTGCTATGGTAATTAGTGGGGTAGTGGTTCCTCTGTATTATGGGTTGAACTGTGTTCTCCCCAAATTTATATACTGAAATCCAAAGCCCCAGAACCTGAGAATGTGTCCTTATTTGGAACTAGGGTCTTTACAGAAGTAATCAGTTAAAATGAGGTCATTAAGAATGGGCCCTGCTCCAATATGACTTGTATTCTTATAAAAAGAAGAAATTAGGACACAAGAGAAACAATATACAGATGAGAACACTATTTCAAAGCATTGTTTTTAAAGATCATGGAAGTTACGCTCAATGACAAAACACAGCATTATTCAAACATTTTGGTAGCAACTATAGTAACTTGGCAAATAAAGTGGTTTCCCAAATATGCTAAGAAAGGGAATACCAAAAGAAAAACACTCCCGCATGCGGGAGTAATGTCAAGACAAGTTACCTTGCTAACCACAGTATATGCTTAGGGCCCAAAGCAAATATAAGTAGAGATTTAGTTGTCAGGTGTTCATCTCACTTAATAAATATGAGCTTGTTCACTCCTCTGCCATTGGAGTATCACCATTTCACGGCACAAATGAGAAACTTAGTTCCCAATCAAAGCCAAGAGTTACTATGTAACTCCCTCATTTCTCTCAAATTCTTTAATATTTATCTTCCTTCAAATAAATTTAAAGCTTGGGGAAAAAAAAAAGATGCATCCTAGCAAAGGGCTAAAACATCCTCTTTTATGATCCAAGACAAGCCACGATGACAAGAACTAAACAAACCACAAGAAACGACCAACGACTTGTTGGGCATCTATCACTTGCTCAGCACAGCCCATGGTGCTGTATGAATACAAAGAGGGTGAGGCTGCTGCCCTAAGGAGTCCATACCCTAGATCTGAGAGAAATCACCACTCAGTGTTGCATAGGAACGGAGGGGTCCAGATTTGCAAATTCCACAGGAGTGCAATAGAAGACATATTCCAAAAAAAAGAAGAAAATAAATTAGTGCTATCAGGAAAACACAGCATGGAATATGGAGACTTGACGATAGTACTAAAAAGTGAGTTCAATTTATATCACTTTAAATTGCAGAAGAGGTATTAAGGCAATAGGAACAAAATGAGAGTAATTCTTTCGATGGGAAAGGAAAGGACTACATATGCTATATAGCTGCGTTAAGTTAGGACCTTTTGAATGCAAAGCCTCAAATAATGAGAATACAATTACGAAGAGACCAGGAAAACACGTGAGCAACTTGCTTTGAGAAAAAACTCACAGTACAGCTATGTCTGAGATCTTCTCCCTGGGCCTCTGCCATTAACCTAACTGGCTTCTCTCTGTGTGTTTAGTTTTCTCTGTCGCGTGCAATTGTCACATCTTCTCTTCTACTTCGTATTAATTCTTGCTGTCAGACTCTGGGTCTGCTGCCATGTCACTGCCTGGCAGGCCTGTCCTCATGCCATTAGCTCATGGCATTCTTCCAATTTCAGCTCCCACGGCTTTTTCCTTCTGATTTCCCAAATTAAAATTCTCAAGAGAATCAAATTGGCTTGGCCCATGTTTTTCCCACGGAAGGCCATGACAGAGGTAGCTGTCTGGTGTCCCATCCCAATCAAATCAGCCACCCCAGGAAAAGGAGAAGAGGGAGGACACAGTCCTCAGAGAGCTTTCTCCCCAGCAGGGGCTGTGGGCAGAGCAGTGTCCTTCATGGGAGCTGTGAAGTAGCTAGCAGAGGCCGTGAGTAACAACTCGGGTATAGGCCAGTGAGTATAAAAACATCCCTTAAAGGCCAAAATTATGTTTGAAGACTTTACTACATTAACACATACAATTATTTTATTTAAAAAAAAAAAAAGGCTCCTAAAGGCAGAAACCAATCCATGTAAAAAATTGCAACAGGCAGTACCTGAGACCGTGAGATGGGCCGCTGAAACATAAGCAACTGTGTTCAACATAAAGAAATTTGAACACTCATTATTAACTGGAAAATTGTTTCACACCAGTGCTTCCAAGCAGTTTAAGTATGTGCAATAACCATCTAATATTTGTTTAGCACTCCCTATATGCCAGTCACTGCTCCAAGTGAGTACTCTGCATGTATTACTGCATTTAATGCTCACTATACCAAATTACATGGACATTTTCACACTGTATTTTATAGACAAGGGTAAGAAGGCGCAGAGAAGTCAGATCACATTAAATGGTAAAGCCAGGCTTTGGGTCCTGGGTTCAGTTCTCAGTCTAAACCATCACAATATGCTGCCTCGGTGTGGGGAACAAACACTGCTCAGACCACAGTTGGGCCACAAAGCCCTTTCTTTACAATGTCCTTGTAAGATATATGTGAATAATCAAAATGTCTTGATTATGTTGAAATATTAGAAGAGAAGAAAGAAGCAGAGGTGGGGAAAAGGCTTTATGGGCAGCTCCTGGGGAAGGAACAGTTCCCAGGAAGACTAGAAGGAAACGGAGAGCTACACTAAGGAACACAAAGCCAACAGGAGGAAAGAAGGAAGGAAAGAAAATCTGCAAATGTGGCTGTTAGAAAATGAATGTGCTGGCTGGGTAGTGAGGTCTGTGAAGTATTCCTCACAAGCAAGGTCAAGGTAGACCCCAGAATCAACATAATCCACAGCACCCTAGAGCATACTGACATGGGCCTGGACCTCCTGAAAACTAGCTGTGTTCAAAGAGGGAGAAGGTGTTACATAAATATGTAACCAAGTACCCCATTTTTCAAAGAGATGTTTTCTTTTTTTCATTCCCCACTTCCTACGCAGCCTTTTAGAAATGCTAAAAAATAGCTTTTTACTCCCTCCTTCACCAGCCATTCCCTACTAAGTTCATCCAAGTCCTCAAGAGTTAGTCAATTTACAGACCAAAGCATGCCTGCTATGGAACTCTCACTCATCAGGAGGTTGCCTCGAGAGAACAGTCGAAAAACATGCCCACTACTCTCTCCCACCTGAGGGGTTTACAGCCTAGTCACACCCATGAAGATGCCAGCAGTCACCAGCTCAGCCACCTCGTTGATAAGGCACCAAGCTAACCCAGGTATCCCCCACCTTGCTCACACCCTCCCTTGACTTTTAAAAGTGCCCACTTTCTGCTCCAAAAGCTAAGGGGTACATTTGGAGGTGGGACACCTGTGCTTCTTCCTCTAAGCTAGCTTTGGAAATAAATCACCGTCTTTATATCAGAGCTCACTCTTGTTCATTGCAAGTGGCTAGTGACCAATCTGCAAGCAGGTTACAGATAAGACACAAATGTCAACTTGTAAAACATTAATGAAAGCAGGAGAAAAGTATGCAGTTGCAAATAAAACAGCTGTTTAGAAGGTAAGCTCCCCCCTAAAAAAGAAAACTTTAACCCGTGTTTTTTTTTAAAAAAAAAGCCATTTCATATTTGTCAGTATTTTTCAAATATTCTTCACTCAGCATAAACTGCTTTTAAGTAAGTTAAAACGAAACAAAAAGAATGGATGGTACCCAATTATCAGGACAGTCATGGCTGCAGGATAATGTGGCCATGCTTACAAGTCAAGATTGTCATTCCTGGGCTGTTACTTGAGGAACTACACAAATCACACGCCTCAGGTAGACCAAACTCCCTAGAGAGCAGTGAACCCCAATATACACAGTGAGTTCACACATGTTCTACACTTGTTTCAGAAGCCAATGTGTAAAAAGAATGGCCAGTATTCCGATGAGGAGCTACTACAAGACAAAG
This sequence comes from Pongo abelii, assembly GCF_028885655.2. NCBI lineage: Eukaryota > Metazoa > Chordata > Mammalia > Primates > Hominidae > Pongo > Pongo abelii. Next base: position 169,632,977 of record NC_071988.2, on the reverse strand, counting down.
AGAATTCTCACAAGAGGACACTGGGGGCCTGGGGCCCACACTTGCACTTACCAGCCTGACTTGGGTGGGACTGAGGGTTGCAGCTAGGACATGGTGAAGCCAGGAATAAAAGAAGTCCCTTATTAACAGAAGCTGTTGAACTTAGTAGCAGAACACTGAAAATGAAGAGGAAGCTAGGCTTGATCTAAGGGCCACAGGAAAGAGGATTAAGGCAAGGAGCTAGGAAGCAAAGAAAGAGTTAGACTTGAGAAAGTCAAGAATGGAGAGCCTCCATGGGAGCTCAACTTGTCCCCGAAGGGAAACTCTGAGGTCAGGGATATTTCTATTCATTTTGTTCACTGCCATAACCACAGGGTCTAGAACAAAATGAGGCACAGAGTAGATACTCAATTAATATTCGTTGAGTTAATGAAGTAACAGACCCTGTCATGATGGCTTTAGGAAGATTCTCCAGATTGATCTTGCAAGAACCCAACCCTGTGGGCTCTGTTCTAAAAGATGGGACAGTTACTGAGGGCCCTCTACCTGGACTACTGCCCTCACCATACCCTAAGGCACTACAGAGAGGTCTTTGGTGTGGAGGCAAAGCACTGTATGTGCATTTAGGTTCTCCACAAATAGGTTTACAGTTGTGTTACTTCAGGCCCAACACATTCTCCAGCTGAGCCTGAATCTCTCAAACTGGCAACTCTGCACCACCACTTCCAGAATTTGTAAAGATGAGATGTAAACGTTCAGATGGTTAATATAAAAGTTTGTTAAATATTCAGAAGTCACAGGTTCATGTAAGACATCTTCAACCCAATTTCTGATGCAGAAGTTAGAAGACTGGTTGCACCTTTTAATTCATCTCTACCAAGTTTCAGAGCTAAGGGCCAATGATAATAATGGGGATAATGTTAACTGTGAACAATGAATGCAATTAACAAAATAAATAGAAATCACTAGTAAACACCAAAAAATGTTTCCAACTTCACTAGTAATAAAAGAAATGCAAGTTTTAAATAACAGTTTTCGCCAGATGGCCAACTATGTTTCAAATAATGAAACGGTATTTGCAGGAGCAAGGGTAAATGATCTATTGCCTGTAATGGTAGGGAAGAAAAAAGGGAGAATCTTGTGCCCACCACTCAATATCACTCCTTTCTTCTTCCTGCTCAAAAAGGGTGAATGTAAATAAGCTGCCATAAGAAACTGAAAATCTCTATGAGGAGATACTATATGTGACATACTTAAAGAGAAAATACTAAATGATAGCATGAAAGTTGTTAATAGCAGTAGTCTCAACCTTAAAATTTAGCATATATTAAAAACAAAGTAAGGTTAGGTATCTTTTGGAAAAGCGTTATCCTAAATCTCCTTGGCCTATAGCAGGGGTCCCTAACCCCTGGGTCCCAGATCAGCAGGGGTATTAGATTCTCAGAGGAGCGTGACCCTACTGTGAACTATGCACATGTGAGGGATCTACGTTGCATGCTCCTTATGAGAATCTAATGATAAATGTTATGCACTTGAGTCATCCCAAAACCATCCCCCAACCCAATCCATGGAAAAACTGTCTTCCATGAAACCAGTCCCTGGTGCCGAAAAGGTTGGGGACCCCTGGTGTATAGTATAGTGCAATGACTGAGAATGTGGGTCTGAAGTCAGAGTGGGGCTCACAAACCCGGGTCATCAGTGACCAGCTCTGTGACTCTGGGCAGGTGACAATGCTTCCGAGCTTTAGTTTTTTCATCAACAACCTAGAACCAATATTGGAGTTTACATGTTGAATTGCAGTGAAGGAAAATAATGAATCAAATATTACTAAGTTATCCTGTCTGGATGACAAAGACTGGTGGAACCATTAAAAAGAAAAAGGGAAGTCAAGAGAGGAAGCTAATTTAAGGTCAAGAAAAAAAATGCATGTTAGCTATTTCAGAACGCAGCAGATTAACTACACAAATTCCACAAACGGTTGCAGATAAAGGTCAGGGCCAGAAATTTTGACTGTTGATTATTTGAAGAAAGGTGATTAACATTAAATAAGGAATGGTGTTTTGTTTTTTATAGAGACGAGGTCTTGCTATGTTGCCCAGGCTGGAGTGCCGTGGCTATTCACAGGCACGATGCTATACTGATCAGCACAGAAGTTTTGACCTGCTCCATTTCTGACCTGGGCCAGTTGGTTCCTCCTCAGGCTCCCAAGAGGTCACCATACTGATGCCAAACTTAGTGCAGACACCTGATTAACATCACACACTACACTACAGCCAGGAACTCCTGGGCTCAAGACATCCTCCTGCCTTGGCCTCCTGGGAAGCTGGGACAACAGGTGCCACCAGGGCAGCTGGCAAGAATAGTTTTTAAAAGGAAAAAGTAGAGGAAATCTACAGTTGAAAATAGAGAATTAAACTAAGAAGGAGACTCACAAATGGAGAGCAGAACAGAAGGGAGGGGGCAGAGGGAGAAAAGGCAGCTAAAATGAGGTCCGAGAAGAGTGCAGAACCAGAGGGGGCCCAGAGTTGAGAATGCTCCAAAATGCCAAATGTTTTTAGGTTGTCATTTTTGGCAAGAAATAATTCTATGACAAATCATGCTTGATTCCTGCCTTTCCCTTAACCCCCTACACATCCACTCTACATGCAAACATCCCACAGATCTGCTCACTTCTCTATCTCCACTGTGAACACATTACTCTGCTCCCACTCTTTCCTCCAACCCAACTCCCACACAGCAGCAAAACTTAACTTAAAATATGAATTGGATCTCCTTACTCCCCTGCTTAAAACCTTCAGTATCATTCTGTTGTATTCAGGATAAAATCCAATTCCTTCCCAGAGTCTGAAAGACCCTGCATGATCTGATCTTTGCTCACTCTGCAGCCTCATCAACCCCTAAGCTAACCTAACTCCAGCTTCAATAGCCTCCCTTCTGTTCCTGGAAAAAAAAATGCCAAAGTTTTTTCCTTCCTTGCAGTCTTTGTACATGCTCTGCCTTCCTCCTAGAATGCACTTCTCTCACCTTCTCCAAAACCCAAATACAACCTGCATAAGAAACCCCCAGCCAGCTCTCAGTGGGCTCACCTCCGAAAGCCTTTGTAACTGGGGTCCCCCAGTTGTTAGTTGTATATAAAGCAGATGCACACAGTGGCAGGATGTGCGATCCATATTTTCTAACTTCAACTAGCTTTGATTCTAAATCGGTAGATTACTGAAAAGACCACACAAAGACATGTAAGAAATAATTATTCATTGAACAAAGATCCACATGCCTATAAAACACATTTTCCCATTACCTTTTTACTACTGATACTCTGGATTTAACTTCATCATTGATTCTCTCTTCCCTTATATACACATACAATCAAAGGAGGACGAGGACCTTCATGAACTTTTTCTGGACCATTAATAAAATTCAGGCTCCAGTTCAAAGGACACTAAGCAGGAGATTGCTAGCATCCTCTAGTCACCAAGTGATATGGGGTTCATTATTCTATTTGTTCAACTTTTTTCAAAATTGATTTTGTGTTTTTTATTTATTTGATTACAATTATGTCTCTGGTATAAAATGTCATTGATGTACAGTCTTTATTTTCTCTATTACAAGTTTGATATATAATAATTTGGTTTTAAATATTTTCCTCTTTATGGCCTTTTTTTGGATTATGCTTTTGAACTCTGTATTTTTAGGTAGTCAAATGTTTTTCCATTATTTTGAAGAAGGCAGTTCCTTCTGTCACTTACACACTTAAAATACACCCACCTGTTTACATTCCCGACCATTTTAGAAAAATTCACTTTAATTTTCTAATTGTCCTACATTTTAAAAAAAAATTCTGGAATATAAGTTCTTTTGTTCCTTTTTCTTCCTGTATCACCTTTTGAACAATAGTTTCATGTCATATTTTTTATTACCTAATATAATCACCTATATTTTTTTCTTTTTTAGAGCTTTAATTATCGTTTCAAAATTCTTAACAGTAAGCATCTACTGTTATGCAAGATATTTCATATAAAAATCATTCCTAATCCTTAGAAATCCTACAAGGTAGATCTTATGTTTCCATTTCATGTATTGGGGGGCGGGGACAGACCTCAAGGGAAGCAAAATATGTCACACAGTAAAACCAGAATCAAACCCAGGTCTCTCCAATTCCTAACTCATGACCTTGCCATTTTCAAAGTTTCATTCTCAAACTGTTCAGCAGAATTACCTGCCCCCACACTAAATAGCACTGGGCTGTTGGGTTTAATTTGACATATGAAATAGGTGTGTAGCATCCTTTCACCGGGTTTCACGCTTACTAGAGACTTGGAAAACCAATGGATCTACTTCTTAGAACTGGGCGGCAAGGGCAGTTTCGTGGCACCTACAGGCAATGCTATTCAAAATGTTGGCCCCTTTAGCTGGGCAGGATGGCATACACTTGCAGTCCCAGCTACTCAGGAGGCTGAGGCAGGAGGATCACTTAAGGCCAAGAATTCAAGGTTGTAGTGAGCTATGATGGCATCCCCACACTCCAGCCTGGGCAACAGAGTGACACCTCGTCTCAGAAAAGATAATATGCTGGCGCCTGAAGGGTTTGTCACAGGGTCCCTGCCCGACAAGGAATCTGTACAGAATGTAAATTAACCAAGTCACTAAGCACCTTTGTTTAGTTTAACTAACATTTTCCCACAGCAATACTTTCTCGATGAAAGCAGCAAACTCCTTATCATAAGCAGCAGTCTGCAGACAGGCGTTGATCTGTAAGCAGCAACTCCATCCCCCGCCCCACCCCCCACCAAAAAAAGAAAAAAAGCCCCTGATTACTTAATCTAGTACTATATAATGCCAGATTACATTAACAATAAATTATATATTATACAATATTCATATACAATAATATATGTTATCTGATTACTATAATCTGGTATTGAAACACTTTTGGACAAACTAACACAAAAGTCTAAATGAGACTAACATTATGAAAAGTGAGATAATAGATATATGTAACTATGATGTCTGGAGAGCCGATTTAGACAAATTTAGAGTAAATTTGATCTGACCTGGAAAGCCGCCTGGACTCTGGACACTGAGGTGGTTAAGATGGGTGGGGAGAGCTCTCAGCATTGCAAATCTGCCCTGCCTGGATTCAGTCACTCAGCTCCATCAGCATGTGTGCGTGCTAGTTCTTGTGAGTTAAATAAATATAAACAAAAGGCTTAAAGTATGGATTTTATAAATAAAAATTTTATTATAATAAAGGGCTCATTGGGTGGAAAACACTGTATAAGTACAAACTTGTGGGCTTCTTTTTTAGCATTCAGGGTTGGAGAGTAAATAATCTTAAATTTGAGAAAGTTTGGGATTATTAGCCCTCTGTGTTAGTACAATGTTTCATAGGCGTGTTATCCACACTATAACACATGATGTTATAGCACATCATGTAATATATGCAATATTACATGAGTAAGATAGTTAATTTACCTTTTTTATATCTTTTTAAAGAGACAGGGTCTTGCTCTGTCGCCCACGATGCAGTGGTGCGATCATAGCTCACTGTTGCCGCAAACTCTTATCTCTAATGATCCTCCTACCTCAGCCTCCCAAAGTGCTGGAATTATAGATGTGAGCCACTATGCCTGGCCTAATTTAAATTATAAATTATTATTTTGCTTTGGTTTTCTAAGAACTAGCTTTTCAAAAAATGAAGAGAAGGGATATGACAACTCAATATTGTTAAAATGGCCATACTGCCCAAAGCAATTTACAGATTCAATGTTCTTCCTATCAAACTACCACTGACATTCTTCATAGAATTAGAAAAACTATTCTAAAATCCACATGGAACCAAAAAAGGAGCATGAATAGCCAAAGCAATTCTAAGCAAAAGGAATAAAGCTGGAGGTATCACATTTCCTGACTTCAAACTGTACTACAAGGCTACAGTAACCAAAACAACATGGTACTGGTACAAAGACACACAGACAAATGGAACACAATAGACAGCCCAGAAATAAAGTCACACACCTACAACCATCTGATCTCTGACAAAGTCAACAAAAACAAACAATGGGGAAAGGACTCCCTATTCAGTAAATACTGCTGGAATAACTGGCTAGCCATAGGCAGAAGACTGAAACTAGACCCCCTTCCTTACTCCACATACAAAAATCAACTCAAGATGAATTAAAGACTTCAATGTAAAACCTAACACTATAAAAACTCTTGAAGAAAACCTAGGAAATACCATTCTGGACAGAGGACCTAGCTAAGATTTCATGATGAAGATGCCAAAAGCAACTGCAACAGAAACAAAAATTGACAAATGGGACCTAATTAAACAAAAGAGCCTCTGCACAGCAAAAAGAAACTATCAACAGAGTAAACAGACACCCCACAAAATGGGAGAAAATATTTCCAAACTATGCATCTGACAAAGGTCTAATATCCAGAATCTATAAGGAGCTTAAATTAACAAGCAAAAAACAACCTCATTAAAAAGTGGGCAAAGGACAAGAACTTTTCAAAAGACGACATACATGTGGCCAACAATCATATTAAAAAAAAAAGCTCAGCATTACTCATAATTAGAAAAATGCAAATCAAAACTACAATGAGATACCATCTCACATCAGTCACAATGGCTACCAAAAAGTCAAAAAATAACAAATGCTGGCAAGGCTGTGGAGAAAAGGGAACACTTATACACTGCTAATGGAAATATAAACTAGTTCAACCAGTCTGGAGATTTCTCAACTTAAAACAGAACTACCATTTGACCCAGCAATCCCATTATTGGGTATATACCCAGAGAGGAATAGAAATCATTCTACCATAAAGACACACACGCATTTATGTTCATCGCAGCACTATTCACAATAGCAAAGATATGGAATCAACCTAGATGTCCATCAACGGTAGACTGGATAAAGAAAATGTGGTACATATACACCATGGAATAATATATGGCCACAAAAAAAAGAACACGATCATGTCCTTTGCACCAACATGGATGGAGTTGGAGGCCATTATCCTAAGCAAATGCAGGAACATAAAACCAAATACTGCATGCTCTCAGTTATATGTGGAAGCTAAACACTGACTACACATGGACACAAAGAAGGGAACAACAGACCTGGGGGGCTACTTGAGGGTGGAGGGTAGGAGGAGGGTGAGGATCAAAAACAAACTACCTATTGGGTACCATGCTTATTACCTAGATGACAAAATAATCTGTACACCAAACCCCCATGACACTCAGTTTACCTATATAACAAACCTGCACATGTACCCCTGAACCTGAAAGAAAAAAAAAAAAACTAAAAATACAACTACCATATGATCCAGCATTCCCACTACTGAATATTTATCCAAGGGAAAGAAAATCAGCATATCAAAGGGAAACCTGCACACCTCATGTTTACTACAGCAGTAATCACAACAGCCAAAACACAGAATTAACCTAAGCGTCCATCAATGGATGAATGGATAAAGAAAATGTGGTCTATAGATAGATATAATGGCATACTATTCAGCCACAGAAAAGAATAAAATGCTTTAATTTACAGCAACATGGATGGAAATGGAGGTCATTATATTAAGTAAAACAAGCCACACACAGAAAGACAAGTATCACAAGTTCTCACTCAAATGTATGGGCCAATAAAGTTGACCTTATGGAGGTAGAGAGAAGAATGGTGGTTACTAGAGGCAGGGAAGCGTGGGAGAGGGGTAATAAAGAGGTTAGCTAATGGGTACAAACAGAGTTAGACAGAAGGAATAACTTCTAGTGTTTGACAGTACAGAAGGGTGACTATAATTAAAAATATTTCAAAATAACAAGAAAAGATATGAAATGTTCCCAAAGCACATGATAAATGTTTGAGGCAATGGATATCCCAATTACCCTGATTTGATCATTACACATTGTATGCATGTATCAAAATATCACATGTATCCCATAAACATGTACAGTTATGTATCAATAAAAAAAGGAAAAGAAATAGGCTGGATGCAGTGGCTCACATCTGTAATCCCAGCACTTTGGGAGGCTGAGGCGGGTGAATCACTTGAGGCCAGGAGTTCAAGACCAGCCTGGCCAACATGGCAAAACCCCATCTCTACTAAAATTACAAAAATCAGCTTGGCATTGTGGTGCGCACCTGTAATCCCAGTTACTTGAGAGGTTGAGGCATGAGCATCGCTTGAACCCAGGAGGCAGAGGTTGCAGTGAACCAAGATCACACCACTGCACTCCAGCCTGGGCAACAGAGCAAGGCTCCATCTCAAAAAAAAAAAAAAAAAGCAATAAACTAAGGGAAAAAAAATGGAGAGAGGTTGATAAATAGAATTTACAGACCCCCCCAACTCTTACATGTCACAGTCCGCACTTCCACACAGCAAAGGAGTTCTCCAAAACTTTGGGGGCACCGTGTTTCATTTGAAGGACCACATTTTGAAGGGATACCGGCAAAACAGAACATGCAGAAAACAGCAGGATAAAGAGTCTTCAAGATTGATGAGAAACAACTTTGAGAAGGTAAAGTCACAACATCTGTTCTGAATTTTGACAGATATTAACAAGAACAATTATTAGATTCACCCTGCATGGTCCTAGAGACCCAACAAAAAGCCAGTGTAGGTATAAGTTACAGGGAGGCAGAGCTGGTTTAGTGCAAAGCAGAACTGGCCACCTGCAATACAACAGGCTGCTTCATTACAAGTAACTATGAAACACAAATACCACTATTTATATTATAGAGACACTCTGCTGAGGACAGAGAGGCTACAAACATGGTCAAAGGGGGCCCTGCCCAATGCTAACAGTCTTTGAGTCTGAGCCAGTAAACAGTCAGTACATTGTTGGCATTAATACTACCTACCACCTTACCTTTAGGATCATAGCTCAGCTATATTATGCATTAGAGAAAACAAGTTTGCAAAATCAACCATCATCACACTATCATTTTTTAAGAAGCTTCACCCTAACTCCTGAACATCTCATTTTAGCCTATGGATCACCTATGTTGGAGTTTTACTATGAGTGATGGGAAAAGTTCTCCAAAACCCAGTATGTTTAATTCCATTCTTCAATACAGGTCAGAGATATTTTTCAGCAAGACTATTAAGTAGGGAACAGGAAGGAAAAACAAAAGTAGAAGCAAAAGGAATAAGTCCATATGGAAAGAAGAAAAACAGAGCCAGTCCATCCTCATACACCCCACTCTTCCAACCCGTCAGTCATCATTACTCAAGCATCATTACTCAAGTGACATTAAACAGGGCTACTGTTTAGTCCTATTTACTCTGCCTAGTTCTTGCTGTGCCTCAGGGAAAGAAATCAATGCCTCCCATCCCAGACATTCAAAGAGTTTTGGGATGAGTTCAACTCTGGCTCCATTTTCTGTAAAATCCCTGGGGACTTCAAAAACCATTACAAACAACTTAACAGTTAACTTCTGGGTTTCTCCATTTCTCCATCTCTGCAGCAGAGGAAAAAAAGCTTCATGGAGAACTATTTTGAGAGGTATCTGATGTCTGTGGAGTAAACAGCAATGACCTGATGAAAAGTCCCACATAATGCTAAGCTATGAGATTAATTCGCTTGGGTGGTGCCACCAACCTTCATTATATTCTTTACTCTCTTTGAAGTATAATACAAATGGTGATGATAACCAGTGAGAGAACTTTCTTTTGCAAGAAACATTTTATAAGGCCATTCAAATATTTTATAGTAAAAAACAGACGGTATGTTATTTTAGACTTTCCAAAAAATGATTAATATTAAAATTGGAACAAACACAGCATGTTATTCACTCTTAATATAATTGAACACTGGATTCTTTTCCTGTATTCTGAGAGGTTTTCCACTTGATATATAAATTATTTTGTGTGTTAACATTATAAAGCCCAGAGCATTACAGTACAGCAATGGTTCTCTTCTCTTTTCTTCTAGAGAAGTCTTCAACTTAGTTTGCTACAAAGAAACAAATAGTGGATTCATTAAGAGGAGTCTAACTCTAGTCTGTGTTCTGTAATTAACGACCAGTAGAACCCCAGGACCAGTCATTTAACCTAACTGGTTCTCATGTTTCCTTACCTCCATAAGACCCCTGAGTGATATGTTTTACTGAACGTAGAAAAATAAATGCTAAATTTTTCTGACATTTTTCATTGCTTTTTAAAATTCCAACATCTAAGAATGAATGAGGCTGGGCACGGTGGCTCACGCCTGTTATCTCAGCACTTTCAAATGCAGAGGTGGGCAGATCACTTGAGGCCAGGAGTTCAAGACCAGCCTGGCCAGCATGGCGAAGCGCTGTCTCCACTAAATATACAAAAATTAGCCAAGCATGAATGTCAGGCACCTGTATTCCCAGCTACTTGGGAGGCACAAGAATCACTTAATCCCATGAGGCGTAGGTTGCAGTGAGACAAGATTGTGCCACTGCACTCCAGCCTGGGTGACAGAGTAAGACGCTGTGTCAAAAAAGAAAAAGAAAAAAAATAATGAATGACAAGGCACAAGACAGCATAGAACTATGTCTCTCTGCTCCTCCCTACTAAGCACTATAAACCCTGGAAATAGCAGAGGAGATAACCAAAGGAGAACTCTGAAAGATGGTAAGAAGAAAACAAACCAGTTTGTGACCCCAAAAAATGGAATGAAGAACAGCTCAGTGAAACAGTATCCTGCATCCCCCTATGCAAAGTGGTCACCCAGACCCACCATTTCCCAACCCATGACATGACAACAAAAGGCAGCTCAGGTAGGCTCATTCCTATGACCCAGATCAAAGGAGAGTCCCCCTCACATCAGATAAGTCCTAGACCATCCAAAAGAAGGACCAAGCTAAAGCCCCACCAACAATAACTAGGGGAGCCTCGACATACACAATAGGGCAGACACAAGACTGCCCAGCTACAAGTGACCTGGCCCAGGAAGCCTCTCTGGTCACATGGGCCCAAGACACCCTTCCACTGCACACAGACATGAGGAAAACCGTGGGGCACAGGTAGAGAGATTCCATCTCAACAAGTGTCTGGCTCAAGAGCTCTCTGTCCCCCACAGGAAGGGGGACCATGCCACAGTCAGGAAAGCCCCTCAGTCTCCAGGGTCCTGAGACTACGTTTCCCCCACTGGGAGACACCTAGTAGCCCAACCTAGGGAAATTCCTTCTGCCTCCACAGCCAGCAATAAGAGCAGGGGGAAATGAGACGGGAGCCCTAGCGGCATCTAACCACCAAACAGACAAACACTACAAAGGCTCTGAAAGTTAAAGTGTCATTGGAACCACAGCCCACAAATGTAGGGCAGAACCTGTGTGCTAAGACTAACTGGGTGGCTGCCTGCTAAAACAAAAGATTTAAATGGGATTAGGAACATTCCCACTGGCTCCACCCCCAACAAAAAAAGATAGGCAAAATGTCCAGGATACAGTCAAAAATCACCCATCATAGCAAGTACCAGGAAAATCCCAAGCCAAATTCCCATTTTAGCCAAAAAACTGACCCTAACCCTGACATAAATCAGATGTTGAAATTATCTGATGAGGATTTTAAAGCAGCCCTCTTAGAAGTGCTTCAATAATCAATTATAAATTCTGTTGAAACAAATGAGAAACTAGAAAATCTCAGAAGAGAAATTATTTTAAAAACCAAATATAAATTATACAACTGAAAAGTACAGTAACAAAAACTCACTTGATATGCTCAATAGTAGGATGAAAATGACAGGATAAAAAGAATCACTGAACTTGAGGAAAGAACAACAGAATTCACTCTATCAGAACAACAGAAAACAGGCTGTGAAAAGAAGCAGAGCCTCAGAGACCTGTGGAACAGCAAAACGTCCAGCCTTGTATCATTGAGCCCCAACAGGAAAAAGAGAATAGGGCTAAAAGAATATTCAAAGAAATAATGGCTGAAAACATTCCAAATTTGGTAAAAGACATAAACAGATTTAAGAAGCTGAGCAAATTTATGATCAGAATAAACAAAGAGAGGCCATCCCAGCATTTGGAAGGCCAAAGCAGGCGGATCACTTGAGGTCAGGAGTTTGTGACCAGCCTGACAAACATGGCAAAACCCCGTCCCGTCTCTACTAAAAATACAAAAATTAGCCAGGCATACTGACGCATGCCTGTAGTCCCAGCTACTCAGGAGGCTGAGGCAGGAGAATCGCTTGAACCCGGGAGGCGGAGGTTGCAGTGAGCCGAGATCACACCAATGCATTCCAGACTGGGTGACAGAGTGAGACTCCCATCTTGAAGAAAAAAAAAAAAAAGAACAAAAAGAAATTCAGGCCAAGGCTAGGATCAATGGTAAACATCAATAACTAGTCTTCTGAAAACTAAAGACAAAGATAAAATCTGCTTGAAAGCAGGCAGAGAAATGATACATGATCTGTAAGGAACACCAATTCGAACGACAATGGATTTCCCATCTGAAACCATGGAGACTAAAGGAAGGAGCACATTTTTCAAGCGCAGGGGGGTAAAAAGTCTATATATATATATATATATATACACAGAGAGAGAGAGAGAGAGAGAGAGAGAGACTCAAACTCCTGACCTCAGGTAATGCACCACCTTGGCCTCCCAAAGTGCTGGGATTACAGGCATGAGCCTGCACCCAGCGAAGGCTAATCTTTTATATTTTTAGTAGAAACAGGGTTTCATCATGTTGGCCAGGCTGGTCACGAACTCCTGGACTCAAGTGATCCACCCACCTAGGCCACCCAAAGTGCAGTGATTACAGGCATGAGCACCACGCCTGGCCGAAATTATATTTTTTAACAAAGAAGATTCAAAATTGTCTACAAGATGACCTCTAACTTCAGAGTTTATAATCTAAGGAGGGATGAAACATATAAAACAAAAATACAAATAATAATAGCAGGTGTTGTATAAGTAACACAGCCAGAGACAACGAAGATGGTTGAGAGGCAGGTACCGATATTTTGGGCTGCCATGATCAGAGAAAATTTCAAAGATAGGTCACAACAAACGGTCCACACACTACATTTAAATAAAGCTACTGAAAGAATGTATCCCTTATGAAAAAAAAGTAAAAGTAAAACTGAAGAGACGTAAAAGCAAAAAGTATGTTTACGGGAGAGTACAGGGAGGAACTATTCATCTGCCACTTAAGAAACACCTGAACAGGGGACAAAGAAGCATCAGTCACAATTCTTGGTCCTCGATCTAATCAGAAATGCAGAGGAAAATGTAAGAGACGGATGAAATGGGAAACAGGACAAAGAGGAGAGGGTTGGGATGAGATGACATGGGATGGGTTGGGGTGGAATGAGCTGGATGAGATGGGATGCCACTAAAAAAGATTGACTGTACGGACCCTCAAGGAACACTGCAGAGGGCACAATTAACTCTTTCTGGGAAAGGCAGAGAAGGTTTCACAGGGTTAAGGCTGGATCTCAAAACATCAGACCAAAGTGACAAGTTAAAAGTGGGGAGGGGGCCGGGCGCGTTGGCGGGCCAGGCGCAATGGCTCATGCCTGTAATCCCAGCACTCTGGGAGGCTGAGGCGGGCAGATCACGAGGTCAAGAGATCGAGACCATCCTGGCCAACATGGTGAAACCCTGTCCCTACTAAAAATACAAAAATTAGCTGGGTGTGGTAGTGCTCACCTGTAATCCCAGCTACTCCTGAGGCAGGAGAATCGCTTGAACCTGGGAGGCAGAGGTTGCAGTGAGCAGAGATAGAGCCATTGCACTCCAGCCTACTTCATCTCCAAAAAACAAAAACAAAAACAAAACAAAGTGGGGAGGGTACATTGGACCATAAGAAAAACAACTCCAGACATGCACACTGTATAATGGTGGCAGTGGAAGGGTGAGGAACATAGAAGTCAGGCTGGGGTCAGTGTAAAGACCTGGGCTAAGAGGTTGGATCTTCATCTGGAGGGTAATAAGGAGTCATGGAAGAATTTTAAACAGATAAGTGATACCAAAAGAAAAAAAAATTGAATAACTTTGAGAACACTGAATAGAATTAAATGAAAAGAAAAGGCACTAGAGGAGAGAAAACCAGTTACAGGCTATTCAGTTCCTTTTAACAAGTTTGAACCCCATGATATGCCATGCTCTAGGCCAGATGCTTAAAACACAAAGATTATTTCCATCACTGTCCTTCCAAACCAAGGAGACAGCAATGTAAGCAGAGAGAAGGAAAGAGAACGAGGAAACTACATCCTACAAGCATTTCAGAGCTAAAATCAACAAGGCTCCGTGGAAGGGCTCTATGGCATGAGGGAAAAGACAAGAATGAGGTTTTTACATTAGAAATCATAGAATGTTATAACTATGGCCAGTACTAGCATTCCAGAAATAAGGAACAAGCCGGGCGCAGTGGCTCACACCTGTAATCCCAGCACTTTAAGAGGCCAAGGCGGGTGGATCACAATGTCAGGAGATCGAGACCATATCAGCTAACACAGTGAAACCCTGTCTCTACTAAAAATACAAAAAATTAGCCGGGCATGGTGGCAGGCGCCTGTAGTCCCAGCTACTCGGGAGGCTGAGGCAGGATAATTGCTTGAACCTGGGAGGTGGAGCTTGCAGTAAGCCGAGATGACACCACTGCACTCCAGCCATGCGTGACAGAGTGAGACTCCTTCTCAAGAAAAGAAAAATTAAAAAAAAGAAAAGAAATAAAGAACAAAAGAGATGAACCAGTATTTGGGTACCAGACTGAGGAGGAATTATGTACCTCCTTTAAGAGGAAGTTCTGTTGTCTCTCCCAGGAGGGCCCTCCTCCCAACCTCCCAGGTGTCTCCTTCCACTACGCTTTTAAAAAAATGCTCACAGATATATAAATATATTTTGCCACAATGGGTAAGTACATCTGTGTTTGTCTCTCCCACTAGATTATATATTCCCCAAGGGCAGGGACTAATTGTATTCATCTTTCTATCTCTATTGCATGGGACCCAGCAAGGTTTCAACAAATGTTCAATGAATGGAGAAAATAGAAGAAACTTTATACTTTTTCAAAACTATTATAAACTTATTTTCTATCACATTACTAAATCATTCCTCCTCTACCACAAGAAGAGGGGGGGAAATTATAAACAAATAGCTCTAGGTCTTCTATTTCTGTTCGAAAAGTCTAAAAATTAATCATGTTCCCAAAAGCAAAAAAACATAATATTGTAAAGGTCAATCAAAAGAAGGCTGGGCATGATGGCTCATGTCTGTAATCCCAGCACTTTGAGAGGCCGAGGTGGGCGGATCACGAGGTCAGGAGTTTGAGACCAGTTTGTCCAACATGGTGAAACCCCATCTCTACTAAAAATGCAAAAATCAGCTGGATGTGGTGGTGCATACCTATAATCCCAGCTATTCGGGAGGCTGAGGCAGGAGAATCGCTTGAATCTGGGAGGCAGAAGTTACAGTGAGCCAAGATCACGCCACAGCACTCCAGCCTGGGCGACAGAATGAGACTGTCTCCAAAAAAAAAAAAAATTAAATTTAAAAAATAAAAACATAAAAAATAAATAAATAAATAAAAATCTGAGGCTCCAGCAGCTCCTCATTCAGTCACCTCACATTTACTGAGCACCTACTACGTACCAAGCACCATGGTGAATACTACACAGCTCCTACCTGCAAAGAGCTCACACTCCAGAAGTTGCCTTTGTAAACTGCTGCACCAGAGAATGTTTCGTAAAAATCTACCTCCTCTGAAGGACCCACAGAGACCCTGTAAGACTCATCAGCAAGCCAAAGAGCAGAGCTAACCCTCAAGGCAAAAAATATAATTTTTGACTGCAGCAGAACCAAGATCTCCTTACAGGAAGTTTTGTAGGAAAAAGGGAGAGGAGGTATAAAAAGACAAACATAGGATAAAAGGTAAAAAAGTAAACACAGTAGCAGTACTCTTACAAGGCACTTTCAAAAGGCAAGTAGACTACATATCAAAACTCAAATGGGCATAGCATGGTGGCTCACACCCGTAATCCCAGTGCTGCAGGAGGCCAAAGCAGGAGGATTACTTAAGGCCAGGAGTTCAAGGCTGCAGTGAACTATGATGGTGTAACTATACTCCAGTGTAGGTGACACAGTGAGACCCTGTCTCTAAGGAAAAAAACTACAAAGGCCACCCTTGACCAGCAGCTGCTACCTTACAAAGAAAGCCACAAAGGAAATTAATATTTCACTAGCTGCCACACTATATGGAACTGACTATAGTCAACTGCAAAAGCGGCTGGAAACCTCAAAAAGTACTTTAAATATTGAATTTTTATGGTAAAGTATGAGTGATAACATGTTGGAAACAACCTAGATGTCTATCAGAAGGGGAACTGGTTACACTGTCCTATACTTACGTGATAGAACACCACAAGAACATTAAAATCGTGTTTCAAAAAACACTAAATGGCACTGTGATATGTTTGTTACTGCATGATCTTGGGCTACTTCGACATCTCAGTCTCAACATTCCTCATGTGTAAAATGGAGATAATGGAATACTCGATGGCAATGGGAATGAATAATCCCAAACTACATGCAATAGCATGAAACATAACAAAATATGTACCATATAACTCAATTTCCAAAAAACACAAAAACCAGTCCCAAAAAATCTGCTACTAGAAGTCAAGATTATGGTTCTTGGGGGCTTTGAAGCCCTGAGACTTGTCGAGTGTGTGTATGTTCTGTTTTGCTCTGGATGCTACTTACACTGGTGAATGTGACTCATGAGAACCTATCCAGTTGTATACTCATAAAAGTGCACATATATATGTGGTACATTTCAATAAAAAAAATTTTCATGGAGATAATTATAGGATCCTCTTCATAGGAATGCTGTGAGAATTAACATTATGTTGCAAAGATTGACATAAAATGTTGCCTGCCTCATTATGAGTGCACAATAAATATTAGGTATTCTTATAATCCTCCTAATGCTGACAACACAAGAAGCTCTACTAAGTGTTCTCTCAATGAACAAATTTCTGAAGTGAAATGATCACTCACAACCTCTGCAAAACCATAACCACTCTGTAAATTTCCTATGGCACTTACTTTGCGCTTTCCACCATAATTATTTGTGTTTGAGCCTGTCCCTCCCCTACACTTACAGCTCTCTAAGGGAAAAACACTTGGCAGTCTTTGTATCCTTCACAACACACACAACAGCAGGCTACTCAATCACTGCAGTCCGTTATCTGCAGAACATTTTAAGAATGGAAGAATTGTTTGAAAATTAAACATTTTACTGGGCAAAATAATGTCCCTTCTACACTTTATTTTTTAAGGTGCTGAACCTACTTTGTGGGTGGAACTTTAGATTCTGTTAAGAATGCCTATGTGTTTCTACTTGTTCACTTCTTCATTCCACAAATACGTATCGATGTACAAAGGTCAAGAAGCTTACTGTTAAGGGGGAAGGCACGTAAACAGGCACCGATGATTTGTTTCTGCAAGGCGCCTCAGTAGAGGAGGATCCATGGCTCCGCATTATGTTAACTTCCTGACTTGGTGATTCCTGGACAGTTGAGCAGTATACATATGAAGTCTCAGAAGTGAGGGCAGGCTGATACTTTCTCATTTTAGAAGGGGATCTGAGTACTTTTATTCCCTACTCTGAGCCCAGACTGAGATGGACAAACTTCTTTGTATTTTTGGCTAAATAGCTATGCAGGGAGATCCCAGGTCCAACTCCTCCTTCAAGGCCCCATTCTTTTTCTAGATATAACTGTTAAGGCTCCAGGCATTTTATTTCTCACTCTGATACAAGTTCAACTCCTAAGATATTGCTCTGAAATTCTGTTCTTTCTTTTCTTTCTTCACTGTCACATCCTGGGTATTCTTCCCAGAATTTATAATCACAACTGTGCATTTGTTAAAAAAAAAAATACATATATATGTTATATTTTACCCAATATGTACATATGTATACAAAAATTAGCCAGACATGGTGGCAAGCGCTTGTAATCCCAGCTACTCAGGAGGCCAAGGCAGGAGAATCGCTTGAACCTGGGACGCAGAAGCTGCAGTGAGCTGAGATCTCACCACTGCACTCCAGCCTCGGTGACAAAGTGAGACTCCGTCTCAAAAGAAAAAAAAAAAAGTACAGAAGAATATGTACAGTTTGCTGTTATTTTCATAAAGTTTCAAAACAATATACCTTACATTACTCATAAACTCATACATATATAATACAAGTATAAAAACATATGTGGCCATGAAACATCCCAAATCCACAATAGTGGTTACTTATAGAATGGTAAGGACACAGGATGAGGAGGGTTCACAGGAGCCTTCAACTCCCACAGAGATTTACTTATATTAAAAAATATTTTGACTTGTTTCCTTCAAATATTAAAATCTGATAAAGCCAAATGCAAGTACTGAAGTATTCAGTATAGTATTCTCTATGTACTACGTTTACAATATTTCATCCAAAAGGAAACAGGACCAGAAGGAAACTTGATAAAACTCATTTGGAATATGATAGTTAGAAAGTAGCAGCATATAACTTTAACACTGGCCACCAAATGTGGGCTACTCTAGCTCAGGTTTTTATTATCCCTTTGGCACAGAATCTAGCACAGGGCCTGACTCATAAGAGGTGCTCAAGTAAATATTTGCTTAATGAACTGGACAAGCAGGTAGAAAAAAGGTCAATTATTAATCTAGTCACCTCTGAATATTTTCAAATGTTTTGTTACATCTTAGAATATTTGACAGTATCAATAATAATTACTGATACACTGGATCTTCTCAACAATTGAGAACATACTTTCTGCCAGACAGCCCATTTTTTTAAAGGCATTACTAGGTGTTACAAACTGAATGTTTGCGTTTCCCCCGAAATTCATATGTTGAAACACTAACCCCCATGTGAGGTGGCACCTCTGGGAGTTGATTAGGTTTAGATGAGGTCACAAAGGTGAAGCCCACCTTATGGAATTATTGTAAGAGGAAGAGACTCAAGCATGTGTTTTCTCTCTCTCTCTTCCTGTGTTCCAAGTGAGGACACAGCGAGAAGGTGGCATGCAAGTCAGGAAGTGGGCCCTCACCAGATACCGAATAAACCAGCACCTTGATCTTGGACTTCCCAGCCTCCAGAACTGTGAGAACTAAATGTCTGTTGTTGGAGCCACCCAGCCTGTGGTATTTTGTTATGGCAGCCTGAGCTAAGAGACTAGGATTTAAAAAAAAAAAAAAAAAAAAATTCCACACACCAACACACCTTTCTGTTCATTACAAACACACCTTCTTAATTGCTAATAGGAAAGGTTCCTATGTGAGCCCTCATAAATCCCTGCCTCGGGGAGCTGATGAGACTCCCACACATCATCTGCATCCTGTCTCCCTGGACCAACAGGAATGCTCTGATTTTTAATGACTTCCATCTGTTTTACAGATGAAGCTTTGCTTATTTGGTAAAGACCCAAATAGGAAGTGAAAATACAAAAGGTCAGAGTTCTGATACCACCTAGCTGTGTGCACTGGGCAGGCCAGTTAGTCTCCATTTACCTGAAAACCATCTAAAATGTGAGATTTGGCCAGGTGGCCAAGGTGTCTTCAGTTTCTAAATCAGAATATTGCATTAGTTAGGAATGTCATTTAAAATATGTCATTTAAAACATGTGGGCCGGGCATGGTGGCTCACGCCTGTAATCAGCACTTTGGGAGGCCGAGGCCAGGAGTTCAAGACCAGCCTGGTCAACAGAGTGAAACCCTATCTCTACTAAAAATACAAAAGAATTAGCTAAGCATGGTGGCACATGCCTGTAATACGAGCTACCTGGGAGGCTGAAGCTCAAGAATCGCTTGAACCGGGGAGGCGGCGGTTGCAGTGAGCTGAGATCATGCCACTGCACACCAGCCTGGGTGACAGAGTGAGACTCTGACTCAAACATAAATAAAATATGTGGAAAACACAACCAAGTGGCCCTCAGCCCACTTAAATAGAAATGCACCTTGATGAAATATTGCTTAGATAATAATTATGCCATGCTGAACTTAAGCTTACAGTTGAATTGACCTCTCCACGAATGAACAGAAAGCAGCAGATAGTGCTCACAAAAATAGCCTCCTTCCCCAGTGCTCACACCCAAAGACAGCTGGAGACGCTAAGAGGGGAGGTCACACTCACAAAAGCAGTCACCACCTTGCAGTTTTCACTGATGTCATCAGTTCTGTGAAAATTTCATTAGCTGAGGAGAGCTGCTGCTGCAAGAACTGGATGAGTTTATGGCATCAACATCATGTTTATAATTCTTTCATAATATTAACTGATGTTTCAACCAAAACCTCGTTTTATTCCATCTGAGTGACTTTCTAGATGTTGCTGTACAGCTTGTAGCTTAATAAAGCACGAATATTTTCTCAAGCATGTGAAAATATCTAGATTTCCTGGTGTCATGGTAATCTGCTAAAGCACTGATAATTAGAGCTCTCAGCAAATACCTCAAGAATATTGTTCCCCATTTTTACCAACAACAGAGATCAAGCATGGATATCATTTGAGATAATCAGACTGTTTATAACCCACTGTGCAAATTCTACACACCAAATACCGCAAATGTGTAAAAAGGAACAGAGCAGGCTGGTAGAGGTTAATGGAGGAACCTGCCCTTCCCAGCCCCATGTGCTGATCTCCTTACCCTTGGTCTCACCCCTAATCTCACCAAGGACTGGACAAACAAAAGTGCTTTCACAAGTTTTCCTTCATACCTTCACTGGACCTCAGAAGCACTTTTTTTTTTTTTTTTTTTTTTTTGAGAGGGAGTCTTGCTCTGTCACCCAGGCTGAAGTGCAATGGCGTGATCTCAGCTCACTGCAACCTCCGTCTCCCGGGTTCAAGCAATTCTCCTGTCCCAGCCTCCTGAGTAGCTGAGATTACAGGCGCATGCACCACACCTGGCTAATTTTGTTTTTATTTTTAATAGAGGACAGGGTTTCACCATGTTGGTCAGGCTGGTCTCAAACTCCTAACCTCGTGATCTGTCCACCTAGGCCTCCCAAAGTGCTGGGATTACACGTGCAAGCCACCACGCCTGGCCCCTCAGAAACACTTTAAAAAAAAAAAAAAACCAAATTTTTTAAAAGGAGCTACTTATGGTGTCCATGTGGAATGGCAGGGGCGTGTTTGGTTTGGTTTGTGGATATAAGGAAAAGAGATGTGGAGAGGAACGGATGATAAATCCTAAAGTAAATTCTCACGAAGTTTTTTCACATCTGGGAACTATTTGGGTTTTAAATTCTTAGCCCTGATTTTGCCTTAAGCCCCTTATTCCTAATCCTATCAAAGGTACCCTCCTCATTCACTTTCTAAGTCACAGACCCTCTAACCCTCACGGGTCGGGTGCCTCACATTAACTCCAGCCACACTGCTGCTGTCTTCCCCCCAGGCATCATGACTTCCAAAGATGAGGCTCTGTTACTACCCCACAGGCTGTGCACACCAGGCGACTGGATTCGGTGGTCACTGGTCATGGCACCAGGCGGCCAGGTGAAGTGAGAAGGGACAACAGGGGAACCGGTTGTGAGGGCTGAGCCAGGGAAGCACGAAGGCAGTGGGTTCAGACTTTGGCCCCCTCCAGAGCTGAGACCAAAATGAGGTTTTTCTCATTCTAATCCCATCTGACTCAACGAACTGCTGCCAGATTAGTTTTCCCAATTCCAACCACCTCTCCTGCCCAGAGTCCCCCAGATTCCTTAGCTGATCCTCACAGCCTTCCACAGTCTGGCAAGAACACACTTGCGAGCCTCCTCTCCCACCAGCTTCCATCACTCCACTCAGCCAAGAGAGTGATTCATTTTCACCTTCATGAGCTTCATCTTCTCCCCCTGCTGATGTTGTGTTCATGTGTTTCCTAAACTGAAAATACTCCTCCCTCATCTGTGTGTTTCAACCCTGCCTTTATTCATTCAAACATTGAGCCCTCACTGTGCCAAGTGCATCTCAGATCCCAAGGAAAAGAAAAAAAAAAAAAAATCAATACTACTTCTACCAGAATGTCACACCTGATCCTCCCACTGAAAATACCCTCCTTGCTTCTAAAGCCTCCAGCACCCGATTATGTGACAACCCTGATCTAGCTTCCACCTTGGTCATCTGCTGAGGAGATATGACTACTGGGAAGAGCTGCACATTCTTCAGCACACAGGCCGAGCACTCCAGGTCCCTTCACAATAGAGAACAAAGCACTTCAGGAACAAAAGAGTGACTGACAACATATCACATGCTCCCAAGAGGTGGAGATAAGAAGTGAAAAGCCTCCTCTAAACTGAGTCCAGGGAGGTCAGAGGTGTGACCCTGGAGAAGGCCACTGTCACAAGAGTGAGGACAGCAGAGAACTGCGGAGGAGGGAGGGTTGAACAAAGAAAGGGCAGGAGGAAAGACAGCACAGGCTGAATACAGACTCATTTCTGTAACCCACCTTTCCTCCACCCATACCCCCAAATAGCTTTAACAGGTCTTACAGGTTCAAGATAGTAATCACTGTTGAATAAATTCCAACACAAAAACTAATCTATGCCATCCCATATGCACGACTTGCATATTTACCAATGCTTTAAGTTACCATTTTATCCTCAGCTATCCTTTGAAACATTACAACTTTTTTCCTACTGCTGTACACTGAAACTCAACGGTTCATGGAATTTTCCCTCCTTTTGCTCCTGCAGATGGGAAAGTATCTGGGTTAAGGGAAAGAGATCAATGGAAAAGCAGAAAAAGAAAACCCTTCCTACAGATTTTAAGACTCACGCCACTTCTCCCTGCCATTGCTAAGAACTAAGCTGCTTTTCATGGATGCCGCAGCAGGCTCCTAGACTTCCCAGTCTCACCAGGCAGTTACTCAGGTGGTCACATAACCTGAATGTTGGTGTTTCCAGATTCACAAAACAAACACATTTAGAGACACAATTTGGTCTGTTTTCATAGTAACATGAATGCAAATCAGTTCTTTGATATGATGCAGCTGCTTAAGGGAGGCTTCCAGGCTCTCCAGCTGCCAGCTAATAAACTTACTTCCTCTTAATAACCTACTTCACCGCCCTTTTTAGAACTTTCACAGCTCCTCAGCCCAGGGTCTCCCTCTGCCTTACTTTTAACCAAAAAAGCAACCATGCACCTGGAAGTTAGGAAAACAACAGCTTTTCAACAATCTACCTCAGAAAAATTCTTGTCAATAAACACACAAATCTCAATTTTCCCGAAATCAGAAACAAGTTTGACCTGTAAAAGGAGTTAATACATTCAGTTTTTCACTACTAGAGACTTGAAAAATGTATTTGGTGACAAATTATGAAAATAGGGAGTGGTTTGCCTACCTAAAGGATAAAGAAAATGAGCATCACTTAAGTCAACTATGAGCTATGCCTTTATAATTATTTATTTAAAATCTCAGAGTACAATCTTCCTTATATGAAATAATTGCTGAAAATCCACACTAATTGGCCAAAATCACAGCTAACAATGACAGAGTGAAAATCAAATGCCTGTCCTCTTAGCAGTACATTTCTTCAAGCAGCTTAGTATTTTCATTTTAAGAAAAAAGAGCTCAGACTGATAATGTTGTAGGGGGAGGGAAGGTTGTCTGCATGACTTCTGTTTGAAAGCATAAACTACATGTCATTAATGTCCTAGATATCATATACATACACCCATGGGATGCCCAGGGAATTCATGGCAGGACTTATGGTATCATAAACACTATCTTTGCAATATTTGTGTTCTAAAAGTTACACACTATTGATCTGACGGGCATAATACAGCTTTCACTTATGTCTAAAGTTCTCAAGTCACCTTCCGAAAGCAACTGGGAATCTGTACCAATACATGTCAAATCCGGGACCAGAGAACAGAAAGAAGTAAAAATGGAGCACTGGATTGCAGACACAGCAGAAGAAATAGAACACAACAAGCCATCACTTGAAAACTGGGAAATCTAAAAGCAAAAACTACAGCCTTCTGCTTTTATTTTTAGATTTAGTGATGGCTGAACATTCAAAAACTCTGTTTCAATGTTAAGTATTAATCATAAAGGTTCTGAAAGCTAAACAAGTCAATATTCAGAGCTGTTCTTTCCCTTTAGCTTAGATGTTATTCTTAATTTTTTTTTTTTAGAAAATAGTCGTCCATACATTTCATCATTTTGGAATCAACTGCATATATAAAATATACTACATATATTTTATAACATATGTAATATATATTTTATAATATATAATGTATTACATATTTTATAATATATAATGTATTACATATTTTATAATATATAATGTATATATTATATGTATACATGTATTTTGTAATATATAATGTATTACATATATTTTATATTATATAATAAAATGTATATTATATATATTTTATAATATAAATATATTATATATTTTATGTTTTATAATACATTTTACATATTATATATATTTATAGTATATATTATATATAAACATAAAAATATGAAATATATAATATATATTATATAATTTAATATATATGATTTTTATATTATATATAATTTAATATATATTATATGACTTTTATATTATATACAATTTAATATATATTATATATAATTTATATATTATATACAATGTAATATATATTTAATTTATATATTATATACAATGTAATATATATTATATATAATTTATCTATTATATACAATGTAATATATAATATATAATTTATCTATTATATACAATGTAATATATATTATATATAATTTATATACTATATACAATATATATAATTTATATACTATATAGAATTTAATATATAATTTATATACTATATACAATTTAATATATATAATTCATATACTATATACAATATATATTATTTATATACTATATACAATTTAATATATATAATTCATATACTATATACAATTTAATATATATTATTTATATATTATATACAATTTAATATATTATATAATTTATATATACAATTTAATATATTAATTTATATATACAATTTTATATTATATATTATTTATATATTATATACAATTTAATATATTATATATTATTTATATATTATATACAATTTAATATATATTATATATTATTTATATTATATATTATATATTATATATTATTTATATATTATATACAATTTAATATATTATGTAATTTATATATACAATTTAATATATTATATAATTTATATATACAATTTAATATATAATATATAATTTATATATACAGTTTAATATATATTATATATAATTTATATATAGTTTAATATATAATATATAATATATAATTTATATATAATTTAATATATAATTTATATATAATTTAATATATAATATATAATTTAATATATATTATATATAATTTATATATATTTAATATATATTATATATAATTTATATATAATTTAATATATATTATATATAATTTATATATTATACATAATTTAATATATAATATATAATTTATATTTAATATAAATTTAATATATTTTGTATATTATATATAATTTAATACTATATATAATTTATATATTATATATTATATGTAATATATGTTATATATATTTTATGTTGTTTTTATATATATACGAAAATTCTTCCTGGGTCTTTGGAGTCTTTAGAGACTAGGTGAGCTGTGAATAACTCAGGAATGCTGTCAAACTAACCAGGAAGTCTTTACACACATAAATTTTCCAGAAGTCTCTTCTTTCCTGTTTGCAAACTGGTCTGACCCCTCAGAGCAAGTTGTACCACAGTCAGTACTGGGCATCTCAGACTGCTAATATCTAAATGCAGCATGCCAGTCCCTGCATCTCAGGACTGGCATGCTGCATTTAGATATTAGCAGTGACTGAACCGATTACCACACAGGGCTTTACAAAACACTTTCAGGTCATTTGACCCAGCGATGTACACACAGTTCTCACAAAGCAGATTTCTCAGCTTTAGTTCTTGCTGACGTTAAGACGACTCTTTCTGCTGACAACTGTTTCCACAAAGTACTCTCTAACTAGTAAATGACTCATACCGGAAGAACCCACTCCTGAAAATGTATTAATTTCATGCTGATAATAAAATGCATATGCCATGTGGAAAATGCCACCATGACACTACACAACTTCAAAGACATAGAGTCTTGCTTCTCATGAAAACTCAACGTAGTTCAACACGCCCAATACAAGATCTTTCAACCATACTGTGCCAAACTGTCAATTTTCAGAGTCAAGTATTTGTATGCCTAAACCCCACGCACCCACCACAATTAAATTCAGTATGATTCAGTCTCTCTGCAGGACATTCACCTTATGGCAATGTGGAAAATGCTGCACTAGGAATAAAACTGTTCTCTTCATTCAAATTGTTACTTCACTATATTACCCCTTTGCAAGGCAAGGTCACAAGAGACATACTAAGCGGTAGAACTATTCAGCAACTTTTTAAAAACCACTTATTTCACCGTATTTCAGAAATCAATGAAACTCAACTGTCAGTTTTCCAATGTGGAAACTCAGATTTAAAATAGAGTTTAGCAATATGTATCAAGAATTATACAAATCTGACTATAAGAATTTAACTATGGAAATACTGAGGCATAAAGATGTATTTTGCTATCACTTATAATAACAAATAGCTGGAAAGAAATCTAGATTAGTAATTGTATGCAATTAATAAAGAAAACTAAGCCAAGATTGCGCCACTGCACTCCAGCCTGGGCGACAGAGCAAGACTCTGTCTCAAAAAAAAAAAGAAAAAAAATGAAAGAAAAAAAACTGGTACATTTAGAAGGTGAAACAATTAGCCATTAACAATATTCTTAGTAAAACATTTAGTATGGCAACATAGTCATAATAAGGACTACTATACCCTTTTTTAAAAATGGAGAACAAAACAAAAATGTCATAGTATGAACATAGTTGAGGGTCTTGACAAGGAGATATTTAAGATGTAAAAGCAGCTCCCCGTATTTTTAAATGTGTATATATGACTTGCATATTCCCAATATGTAGGGTGAGCCTACATCCTGGCTTGCCAGGTCCAGCCCAATGGAAATATGAAATCATGTCCCAGTTTGGTCAAAAATTAAATGGTTGCCACACCTACCTAGCTCCCAATAGTTTCTGGCATGATCTTAAGCTCACTGCAACCCCCACCTCCCGGGTTCAAGTGATTCTCCTGCCTCAGCCTCTTGAGTAGCTGGGACTACAGGCACAGCTAAATTTTGTATTTTTTAGTACAGACGGGGTTTCACCATGTTGGCCAGAATGGTCGCGATCTCTTGACCTCGTGATCCTCCCGCCTCAACCTCGTGAAATGCTGGTATTACAGGTGTGAATCACCGCGCCTGGCCCCGCCAGTAGTCCTAGGTTAGGTCACTAACAGTTACTCCCTAAATATATAGGATTAAGCTTCCCACCATCAAATGCAAATCTGAGCCCTTGCATCTTCTCTCATTCTCTGGAGTTCCCAAAAGTGGGAGGTGGAGGACAAACGGCTTAACCCACACAAAATCGATGCTACCAGCCTAGCGAGGCATCTTCCCTTGGCCCAGTCCACCCTCGGTGGACTTGCTCTCAGAGGATGCCATGCCAGCAGTACTCCTTTAGGTACCTGCTCACCCTGCTGTGCCTCAAGTTCTGTTACTACTTGCCTTTTCTGTCACCCCATGGCTGCTGCCCTGCTTGTACCACCCACAAGATGAGGCAGGCTTGTCATGACTTGGGTATTTCCTTCTCTCTGGATAGGCAAGTGACTTCCCCTTCTCAAGTCCCTCTCCATGCAAAGGAGAAGAGGGGAATCCCACAACACGGCTGCCTGCTCCCTGCACTGATAATACAGTTCAGTCTTTTTTTCCTAGTCTCCTTCTTCCCAAGGCCCTACAGCCTCAAAGAGACACGCAAATGAGACTGAGCTGAGCACAGCATTTCATCACCTCTATAAACACTGCCCTCTTCCCTTCAAGCCTGCTGGCCAGGCTCCCTCCTCCACTATGGTACCATTTTGTTTCACCCTTAGGGGAGCTACTGTCACTCCCAGTAATGTGACCGCATGCAAAGTTGGGGTGTAGCTAGATACTGGGGTAGGAGAGGAGAGGTAGGGCAGAATCTGTCACCTAACTCCACACACTGGCATGCTGAGCCTCGGCCCTGATCAGACACGGGACCAGCTCTGCTCCCAGATCCACCCACAGCCACAGAAAAGGGGAAGTGAAAAGAGTGCAGCCATCAGAGGAGTAATTTATGGGTAGCTCACAGATTTTTAATTTTATAATTATGTTCCAACTTTTCTACAATGAGCATGTATTACTTTGAAAATGAGGGGAAAACTGAAATAAACAAATCTGTAAGTGTTCATAATGTTCAGATAATTAGAAATTAGTAACTTCCAGAAAAATTAAAGAGATACTGCAATCCCATATAACAAGGCTTACGTACAAAGAGCAAAAGTGACATTGTCCCACTCATACTCGGGCAAGACTATAAGGGTGTAAGTGTCTAGGGAAAATTACAGTGAAATGGCTTAGTGCATTTTTAAACAATATTCTTTCATTTAAACCTCAGAATAAGAGGAAATTTCAGGGTCAAGAGATTACCTATTTAGAATCATGAAAAGCTTAAATATTACAGACAAAAAATTAAAAGGCATGGTACATTCACAGACCCTTCTGAAAACAGGATAGGCAAACATCTTTAGAAGAAAATAACTTAAACTCAGTTTTAAAGTAACTGATCATTTGTGCTCTTGCTCTGACTTCCCCTTTCTGTCAATGTGATCCACCACTCCCCAGGCTCCCAAACTGAAGGAAATGTTGGGTCACCTTTGCATTCTTCTCTCTTTCTTACCTTCCTCACTGAACATCCAGCCTTCCAATTCTCTCTCCCAAATGCACTCCTGAGATAATCCATCTGCACTATGCTACAGCTTGCTTTCCCCCCTCAGGCCCCTTCCCCATCTACCAAATTAACTGAAAGGAGATGCCAATAATATTCTCCTGATCAAAATTTGTCAATGGCTTCCCATTGCCTGAAGAGAGTGCCAGCTCCTTAGGCTGGTACTCAAGATCCCTGGGCCCAGGGCCACTGCTTCATACAAGTCACAATGCAGTGCACACCTGCGAAGAGTGGTCCCTGGAGGTGGGTGCCAGGCTGTCCCACCCTCCACCTCTGCTCCAGCATGACTCCTCTGGCCGCAGCTTACATGCTCCCCACAGCAGTGGTTCTCAAGTGCAGCCCCTGAACCAGCAACATCAGCATCACCTGGGAACCTGCTAGAAATGCAAATTCTAGGACGCTACCACAGGACCTACTGAAATGGAAACTGAGGATGCGGTCCAGCAGATGACTGATACACACAAACTCTGAGAACCATTGCCCGGAAGAAACCCTCCACATCTACCAAACTCATGTATTCGCTGTTCCCATGTCATGATTTCTACTTTCCTTTTCAGTCCCTTAGTTCACAGGACAGCTTCCTCCCGCCACCTACCTAAATCCTATCTACCCTTCAAAGTACAGTTTAAGTCCTTCCACCATAAACTCTTTACTGGTCATTCTAAGTGTTCTTATTTTTTGGCCTCCAACAGAATTCATTCCCTGTACCACTCACTCAACACTTATTAAAATGAAATGGAGCACGAGGATAACACTGCAAAGGAGATTACAAACAGATTTTATAAAATGTGCAATTTGGAGCAAAAAGGAGTGACATCCAGGAATCCTGTGTTAAGAAATACTCTAAGGCTATACCCAGGCAGGAATAGGACATTTTGATTAGCAACACCACTATGAGCAGCTTCTTGGGGTATGAGGGAGAGAACACGTGCATATTTACTACCAATTTCTCATCCCTGCTCTAGGGCTTTAACCCAACTGAAATATGAAAAAGGGCTATGAAAGACCCTAAGACAAAACAGACTTCAGTCAGCATAATTTTTGCCCACCATTTAATGTTCTGTGCCCTTGGCAGGCACGTCTCCAACAGAACTGTGAGAAAGCGGCTCATGTCATGGCAGATCTCAGTAAGTTATGTCCCAGGTTAAAGAGTTGTAGCACACTGTAAACACAATGCATATCTAATTGTTTTCCCAGAATAACCCCCCAGTTACACTAGGCCACGTGATATGAGGGGCAAAAAGAGGCATTTTATGTCAGACATCTGTCATACAACAGGCAACACCCACTCTTTCAAAGGTGAGGAAATTCACACACATGCAAAAATCCTGTCTGAGCAGGCACTGAAAAAATGCCATCTATTTCAAATCATTTTGCTCCTCTCAGCACTAAACCGACACTTCTAGCAGGATCTCCCCTGTCACAAACCCATGTAGTTTTTACATCACTGATACCTCCACCTAAAGTATAAGCAACTTGAAGGCAGAAAGCAAGACTTGTCTGGATCCTCATGTCATCTAGTTGAGTGCCATGCATAGACTAATGAACAGTAACTACACACTGGCTGGACCTGCAACGTGCCTTTCTAGCATGAGGATTCCAATTCCTCAAGTTTTATCTCCCTATCTATAGGAAAGAGTGTCTTTAGAAACTTGGATTATAAAAACACAAAATTGATGGTACAATAAGGACCACAATTTATAATTTCATGTATATTATTCAAAGAAATAAAAAGCAGAGTCCACTCCCCCAACACCTCCTGGTTCACCTTTTACTACTTAGAAAAGGAAACTATCCCTCCAGAGGTATACTAAAGATGCTGCTGGAAATGACACAGACATGAGTCACCCTTGAAGGCCAGTCAGTGTGATCCAGTGTTAGAGATCTGACCGTCTGACAGGAAGGTTTTATCTTTAAGCCTTAGGTTCAACGTGAGGTCAACTTTGAAAATCACACCCTACCCGGCCGGGTGTGGTGGCTCACACCTGCAATCCCAGCACTTTGGGAGGCGGGTACATCAGGAGGTCATGAGATCGAGACCATCCTGGCTAACACGGTGAAACCCCATCTCTACTAAAAAAATACAAAAAAATTAGCCAGGCATGGTGGCAGGTGCCTGTAGTCCCAGCTACTAGGGAGGCTGAGTCAGGAGAATGGCATGAACCCAGGAGGTGGAGCTTGCAGTGAGCCGAGATCGCGCCACTGCACTCCAGCCTGGGTGACAGAGTGAGACCCCGTCAAAAAAAAAAAAAAAAGAAAAAAAAAAGAAAATCACACCCTACCCAGACGATTCTATCCAGCCACACAGACTCTAATTCAATTACCAAAGACAGAAAACCAAATTTCCTAATGGTAAAAGGCCAGAGATACATAGCTGAAACGCAAATCATGCATATGCACCTTAAAACAGTTTAACATTAATGTAAATTTATGTCCAAAAGAAGAAAACTGACTGTAACAGCTATCAGCATAGCAGTTATTTTCTGCTGCCAGGACAAGCCCAGCCACAGGTTGATCAGATCAGTGATGAATATAGCCACTTATCTCCAGAGCCTCAATGTCACTGCAGGCCACCAGGAAGGAAAGACACGCTCTCTCGTAGGACAGAGCCTACCCCAAAGCTTTTACCATAGTACTATCGCCCTAACGGAAGTCCTCGAAACTCTTCACAGCATCTGGATGAACTGCATTTTGCTGTCTCAGCCTCCAACAGGCAAGGTGAAGTCTATGCTGTGATACAAGTCCCAGTGCACTAAGCTCCCAATGCTGCCCCACGAGCGAGGCAGCTGTTCCCTATCAAACCTTCACTCAACAGAAGCAGCACAGCGTCAAGTTACATGGGCAAGGAAACAAAGGGAATAGGAGATTCTCTCTTGTGCGCATTTATCAAAAGTTCTAGAACAATGATTTCTAGTCAGCTTGCTGTCTTGCGGGGGGCCCACAGGTAAGTCTCTGAAGGGAGAAATACGCTTCACATTGAACCAGCACAACTATCAAAATTCTATCACTCAGGCTGGGCACGGTAGCTCACGCCTGTAATCCTGGCACTTTGGGAGGCCAAAGTGGGTGGATCACTTGAGATCAGCCTTTCGAGACCAGCTTGGCCAACATGGTAAAACCACATCTCTACTAAAAATACAAAAAATTAGCTGGGCGTGGTGACGCATTCCTGTAATTCCAGCTACTCAGGAGTCTGAGGCAGAAGAATTGCTTGAACCCAGGAGGCAGAGGTTGCAGTGAGCTCAGATTGCACCACTGCACTCCAGCCTGGGCGACAGAGCAAGGCTCCGTCTTAGAATGGTTTTTTTCCATCATTCATCCGCAAAACGGCAATTTCCTCATTAGCAGTAGGTTGTATATGTTGCCACTAGCAGGTCTACACAAGATAAATACACCAGCTACAAGTTAATGATTATGCAGAGGCCATAAATGATTTCAAGTAGTGGTATTTTATATTATCAAAAGTCTTAGAAATCTCAAAAAATTCTCCATCTGAAAAACTGTGGAGCTAACTTTTCAGAGTCTGGATTTAAATCTGGGCTTTGTGCTCAGTGCCATCATATCCAACTTACAGAACTTTTCTATGCCTCAGTTTCCTAGTATGTAAAATGGAGATGTTGTTGTGGGAAGGGTCAAATAACATACATTATATCTCATGACAATACCTGGTATATAGTAGGCATTCTATCAGTATTAGTGATATTATTATCATCATCAGACCCTGCCACTATCCAGATGTGCTGCATACATGCTGTTTTATACCATAATCCTGTGCAAAAGGATTTAGAGCCCCCATGCCTAGGGAGGAGGAAACTAAGACTCAGTGTGCATTATTTATTTGTACTAATATGTTGAGTGGCAGAGCCAGAATTCAAACCCAGGTCAGCCTAGCCAAAAAGCCTGTGATCTTTCCATATTCCCACTCTGCCTTCTGGGTGAAAAGGAAACAAGGACCAGGGGTACTGACAATAATCACCCTTCTCCTACCAGGCCAGGCTACAAGGTGCTTATTCTGCATATGTGAGAGCAAGGCTTAGGTAGGCCCCTAATGCAGCTCTGAGGAAGAGTCTTAACTGTCACTGGCCCCTGAGACTGGCCCCTAAGACAACAGGTATTGCTTTCTCCTAGCAGCCTCTCACAAACAGCTCTGCTCATGCAGAAAGACCATCTCCATTAGCCTCAGCCTAGGGCAGAACAGCAAACAGCAGGACTCATTTAAAGCCTATTTATTTCTCAAGGCTGGGGACTGGCCAGGAGGAGGGATGCAAGCTTTAGGCCTGGACTCCAGGAGCGAGAATGCTGAGGGCACTTAATGACCATCAGGCCAGGTGCGGTGGCTCATGCCTGTAATCCCAGCACTTTGGGGGGCTGAGGCGAGCGGATCACAAGGTCAGGAGTTCAAGATCAGCCTGGCCAACACGGTGAAACCCTGTCTCTACTAAAAATACAAAAATTAGCCAGGCATGGTGGCAAGAGCCTGTAATCCCAGCTACTCAGAAGTAGAGTACTCCTGAGGCAGTAGAATCACTTGAAACCAGAAGGCAGAGGTTGCAGTGAGCCGAGATCACGCCACTGCACTCCAACCTGGACAAAAGGGCGAAACTCCGTCTCAAAAAAAAAAAAAAAATACATCAAGGAGGAAAGGGCTGTGGCAAAGGATCAGCATGGAGAAGACAGCAGAACAAGTGTTCCTATGTCAGCTGGGGGTCCTGTTGAGACTCTATCAATGACAAAATGTTCTTCTCATCTCTGCCAAGAATATTCTCTTTGCCCCAAGAGGTAATCTTGCTTACCTCTTTAAGCAAGTTCAAGGAAGAAACGAAACACACACTAGTGCTCAGGTAAAAGCACTATTTGAATTTTATACAATCTTCCACAACACACAAGAAGCTTTGTAAATCCAGGGTGGTCACCCTCTCATGAAATAAACAAAGTCACAGGAAATAAAGAGGCTGAGCCCAAAAGGTTACAATAAATAAGTAAATATGTTGTAGAATAAAGAAACCAGAGGGGAAGAAAAAGAGATTAAAACTTTGACTTCAAAACTGTCCTTATATAACCCTTGTCCTAAAGACATACTTTAAACCCTACAGACACAAACCCAGGTCATGTCTTCCACCTGCACACTCTTACAGGCAAACCAAACCCAACCAACAACATTGGATACCTGCAGAAATAAATCCTGCCACACAGATTCCACTAGGAACAAGAGTTCATGCTTGCCTAGCCTGGGGAATCTTAGATTTTGGCTGGAGACCCCAAGACAAATTAGGTCAGGAATGTGGAACAAACGGAAGTGGATATCAATTTGGTCTGAACATGGTCAAACATAGGAATTTAACATGTACTAAGATAATAAGAGTCAACACTTTTATACAGGGCTAACTATGTGCCAGGCACTATCCTAAATTGACTTACATTTATTAACTCATGTCATTCTCACAACTATCTTATGAATATTATTATTATCCCATTTTACAGCTGAGGAAACTGGGGCAGAGAGAGGTAATTTGCCCGAGATCACAAAGCTGGAGTGGCAGAGCCAGGAATGACTCATCCAGGCAATCAGGTTCCCCAGTCTCTGCTTCTAACCAGATGTGCTGCTTCTCAAATGGCTGCAAAACATATCTCGAGCTACACTTGACAACTAATCAAGGACTAAAGAACAAAGACAAGGAAATAATCCTATAAAGGGGTTTCCAGGAGCTCTCAAATGTGCCTCTGTTTCAGAGCAGTCCAGGTTCTTAATGTATTGACTCACATTCTAAAGAACCAAGGTAGAGAATCAAGAATCTTCTCTTTACCCCATAGGGATTCCCTATCATTCCACTTTAAGGCTTTTGGTACACAGAGTGCATGCTTTTTAACAGTTTTAAGTTCTGCCCACGAAAAACAGATAACTGTTTTTAAATCCTTACTTATGACATCATGGCAACAATGAAAATCACATACTGGAAAACATTACAATGTCAGTTTGCTGTGTTATAACTCAGAATACAATATTTAAGTGTATATCGAGTTGATTTCTAATACATACTGTAAAACATAACACTGCTTCCCAAGTTGTCTCTTGGCAGCTGTAATCCTAAAACACAGAGCCTTCCATGGCCCCTTTGCTATGGAGGGTAACATTCCAAGGGATGTTTATATTAGCACAAAAGCCACTTTCCACAAGATAATGTCTCTTCCCATGTGGCATATAGGATGCAGCAAAATTCTGACTTGTGATGAACTGGGTGAACTTACTATAAAGCTCCATAAAGTGTTTAAAAGAAGACATGATAATATATACATACATATGTACATTAATGAAAGTAAGGTCATATTAACCTACAAGAAGTCAGCATGTTTAGAAGAGAAACCTGTTATTTTTAAATATTTTCAAATAACTCGATCTTGACAATACATTTTAACAGCTTCTTAATATAAAGTGTCCCTTCTACCAACAAAGAAAAAACTAAAGCAAAATGCAGAAGACATTTACCCAAATACTTTGTACATAAAGTGTTCTTTTTACCACTTAACTCTGGAATGCAGGAGTTCCGTCAAAATCTTTCCTAATTAATTCCAAAAGAGCTACACCTAACTCCTATATGTATTGCTTTTGGAATTCTAATCAGTTCCGCCCACCCAATGACTCAAACTGAAATACTAAGAGATACGACAGCTGCACTCATCCACCCCACCAAGAATAGCTTTCAGGAAACCAAGCTCCAGTTGGAAAACTACATTTAGTAACCCCACTAGACTGAAGAGAATGCTCCAGGAAGCTTCCCATCATTAATAATAAAAATGCCTGTAAAAACTCTGGAATAACATTTGTAGGATACATATTTTCCCCTAGAAGTCAACAAGTTAAACGATTCTGTGGCCGTTTATACCCTAGGATTTTAAACTCATGTGTTTTTGTTTGGAATTCCCTGGGCGATAGACGATTGCTAATGCCTTGTCAAACATTCAAGAGAGACATCCTCAGAGGAATTACAGCTCACTCGCCAAAAGGCACAGGCCTGTGGTACAAGTCTGAGCTAGAACATTAAGTCAATAAGCCTGTACTCATTTTTCTCTCATGTTGCTTTCTCACTTGCCTATCCCACCTTGCTCTGAACTTCCCATCTGTCTGTAGAACTGTGGCTTGAAAGAAAATAAAAAACTGCAGAGAGGAGAAAAGCAGAGCAGACCTAAAAATCACAAACTGTGTGATGTAAAGTGTCAACTGGCAGATACACACTACCGCCAGGTGGAAACACGGAACCTAGGGAGAGGGAGCTGAAGTCCACTGCTGTTATCTGGAGAAGTCTCAGACACTCCTGCCAACTGGGAAGGGAACAAGGGCCTAGTGCAGTTTAAAGGCAGAGATGGCATGTCCCAGTGGGCAGAGAGCAGAAGCAGAGAGAACTTCTCAGGAGAGATCCCCTTAAATTGGCATTAAATTACTCATTTAGGGCCTGGCACGGTCGCTCACGCCTGTAATCCCAGCACTTTAGGAGGCCGAGGAGGGCAGATCACGAGGTCAAGAGATCAAGACCATCCTGCCCAACATGGTGAAACCCAACCTCTACTAAAAATACAAAAATTCGCTGGGCGTGGTGGCGCATGCCTGTGGTCCCAGCTATTCAGGAGGCTGAGGCAGGAAAATCACTAGAACCTGGGAGGGGAGGTGGAGGTTGCAGTGAGCCGAGATAGCACCACTGCACTACAGCCTGGTGACAAGGCAAGACTCTATCTCAAGAAAAGAAAAAAAATACTAATTTAGTTGCAAGAGTGGAGGCGAAGAAGATGAGAATTATGAAAAGGGGCACCTACATACTTAAAACACAATTTCACTGACATTTATTTACTGTTTATACTTGGACAGAATATAAAGAAAACAAGATTCTACCCTGCTTTAGCAAGAAGAAAGCTAACATTAAGCATGCACTAAGCTCACATGCGTATATTATTTCATTTAATCCTCACAACAACACAACACTGGAATGGGTACAAAAAAATTGTGCGACCTAGTATTTGCTGGCACAACAGGGTGACTATAGTCAAAAATAATTTAATCATACATTTTAAAATAAAAGAGTATATTCGTTTGCGACAACAACAAAAATGCCTCAGGTGATAGATACCCTATTGACCCTGATGTAATTATTACACATTGCATGCCTGTATCAAAATATTAGATAACCCACAAATATATATACCTACTGTGTACCCACAAAAATTAAAAAGTAAAATAAACCCACTTGAGCACATGTCATTTTCACTGCTGTTACAGGCTGCTGGACATGTCCCTCAAGTACTCATGTTGAATTCCTTACCCCCAGAATGTGACTATATTCAGACACAGGATCCTTTTTTTCTGTTTAAACAGAGACAGGGGTCTCGCCCTGTTGCCCAGGCTGGTCTCAAACTCCTGGGCTTAAGTGATCTTCCAGCCTGAGCCTCCCAAAGTGCTAGGATTACAGGGAACATAGGGTCTTTAAGGAGGTAATTAAGTTTAAAATGAGGTCATTAGGGTGGGCCCTAATCCAATATTACTGGTCTCCTTAAAAGAAAAGAAGATTAGGACAAAGATACAGGCACAGAGGTAAGACCATGTGACAAGAGCCACCTACAAGCCAAGGAGAGGCGCCTCAGAGGAAACCAATCCTGCCAACACCTTGATCTCAGACTTCCAGCCTCCAGAATTACTAGAAAATAAGACTGCTGTTTAAGCTGCCCAGTCTGTGGTACTCGGCTATGGCTGTCCTAGCAGACTCATACAGCTGTCATACAGAAAACAACACCAAAGCTCAGAGGGGCTAAGTAACTTGACTGAGGTCATGAAGCCAGTATGTAGCAGAGGTGGAATCTGAATCCAGGCCAAAATACAAACAAGTCTTTCCAAGTTACTTGGCTTGGTACAAAGAAGTGCTCAATATATACTGATTACTTTTTTTCATAACACCACATGACTATAAGTTAAATACAGGATACAGAGATATAGCCATAAAACAATGTGATGATATAGGCTATCATTTCTCTGAGATCAAGTCTCACTCTATTGCCCAGGCTGGAGTGCAGTAGCACAATCTCAGCTCACTGCAATCTCCGCCTCCCGGGTTCAAGCAATTCTCATGCCTCAGCCTCCCAAGTGGCTGGGATTACAGGTGCCCACCACCATGCCCAGCTAATTTTTGTATTTTTAGTAGAGACGGGGTTTCATCATGTTGGCCAGGCTGGTCTCTAACTCCTGACCTCCAGTGATCCTCCCAAAGTGCTGGGATTACAGACAGGCGTGAGCCACTGGCACCTGGCCACAGGCTATCATTTCTAAGTGCTGTGACAGACAAATACTACTGTATCAGCAAGTCTACAGACTGGAGTTGAGCTCAAAATTGAGGCACATTCTCCAATTACAACATTCATACTAAGGCCCAGGTGTCACCTGGTCTAAGTCAGTGGTGGCAAGGACAGACAGGAATGGCTGGTGTATGAACACACACTCCATCTCTACGTGATCAAAGATGACAGCCCCAGAAAACTTTTTTCTTGCTTTTCACAGGCTCTTATGCTGTTATCTGGAACATGTGCATAAAATACAGAATGATCTTTCAACACTCCACATTAATTATTCTTAGCTCAATGAAGTACTCCTTATTCCACTGTTAGAGAAAAGCGGCAGTCCCTTCAGGCTCTTCTCTTTCCCTTTTCCTCCCTCAACACATGTCTTAATTCCAGCCCCTGGTTTTAAAACCAGGG
Source organism: Pongo abelii (assembly GCF_028885655.2). Taxonomy (NCBI): domain Eukaryota; kingdom Metazoa; phylum Chordata; class Mammalia; order Primates; family Hominidae; genus Pongo; species Pongo abelii. Next base: position 169,594,418 of record NC_071988.2, on the reverse strand, counting down.
TACAAGAGAAAACAGGTTCCATGATAGTATCCTATAGTTTCTTATCTGAAAAGATCAGGAAACGGGTCATCTATAACCAAAAGAAAAAAATATCTCAAACAGATGCTCAACTTTCAAAACAATTAAAAGACAATAAATACATGGCATTAAAGTTACAATGAGTAGAATGTCATCTCTGATGATTGAAGAGGGTTTTGTGGAACCTCAGGGTGATCATTTTAAGTATTAATCATCTCTGTAAAAAGAACCTGTTAACATATGGAAATCCCAGGGAAACAATGTCAGCTAACAAGGAATTTATTACATAAAGAGAAGCAATGCAGCACATACCTGAAATAAAATCCTTGATGCACAATTTTTAATGTATATTATACGATTAAAACCAAACAGAACAGAGAAATATGAAAACCTTAGATGCCTATAGAATGTATACTTATTCTCTAAATAGGGATCATCTTGAGTTAGGGATGATTACCCTCATTCTTCCTTCTTCCTCAACAACATTTACTGAGTAATTTCCCTAATTACCTTCATTGGTGGTAATCAGGATCATGATGGATACCTTCATTTTTCCCTCTTCAACATTTACTGAGTAATTTCCCTAATGACCAGAACTGCTATGTATAGTGAGAAAATGACTCATCATTGAAACAGATTAGTCCTACCTTAAAGCATTATCCAGTTCCTGAGAGCAATAATGAAATCACACTGCATAGTTAATTTCTGCCCTTTTTTATGTTTTTTTAATTTTCATATGCTGAATGAAGGCTAGAAAATTTTCCCCCTAGGCTGGATGCAGTGGCTCACACCTGTAATCCCAGCACTTTGGAAGGCCGAGGCAGGCAGATCACTTGAAGTCAGTTCAAAACCAGCCTGGCCAACATGGTGAAACCCTGTCTCTACTAAAAATAAAAAATTAGCCAAGTATAGTGGTGTGTGCCTGTAATCCCAGCTACTTGGGAGTCTGAGGAAGAAGAATCGCTTGAACCCAGGAGGCGGAGGCTGCAGTGAACAGAGATGGCACCACTACACTCCAGTCTGGGTGACAGAGCAAGATTCCCTGTCAAAAAAAAAAAAAAAAAGAGAAGAAAATTTTCCCCCATTTTTAAGCACTTAAATGTTTAAACAGACTCAAAAACAAAGTTGTCACCAAATTTATTCAGCTTCTACAATTTCTACCATCCATTTCTACTTTAAAAGGACAAGAATATTATGGTTTTGAAAAAAGTAAACTTAGCAGAAGAGATACCTAGAATGAACAATTATTTCATTACGTTCAATCAAGTCTCTGGCTTCAGAGAAAATTTAGTAAATAAAATTCATTAAATCTCAACCTTTAACTACTTTTTTTTTTTAATTAGGGAGACCACTGTGATGGGGCAAGGAATTTGCCAAGTTACTAACAAATCTTTAAGCTGATGTTAACAGTGGAATCTTTAGAATTATTTGACAGGTTTACAATGTTTCCAGACACTCAAAAAACCACTAGTACGTTCTTATCAGGAAGTATTTTACAACATAATAAAGTAATGTAAGTACTGCCATCCTCAGATAGCTCCATGATTCACTCAGCCTGACACTCAGCTGTGGCAATAGTAGTGGGGAGCAGGAAGCAGTCAGTGGGAGGGCCCAGAGAGGAAGAAGATGCCACTCACAGTATAATTGCACTGAGAAAGCTACTTTCACCAGAAATCTAAGCCTCTCAAGGTCAGGAGCCATCCCTTACTCTTTCCTGAATATTCAGCAGCTAGGACATGGGCCAACCAGATACAGGTATTTATTCAGTGTAAATATTTAAAAGTCATCCCGGAATAGTCCATTAACAAATATATGTTTCATGCCTGAAGACTTATACTGCACCATGGGTGCAGGGAAAGGTACTCCCTAGTATATTCATATATAACACATTTCATAATTTGATAATCTCATATCTTTGCTCCCTTTCTAAAGGGCTCTAATGTGTCTGTCCTGTTATTTAAGAGCTATTCCCTTGACAATACAAATATATTATTCACTGGTCCTCCACTGCCATCACGATTATTTTCAATCTTGCCTTTTTGCTAGGGAAAGGACTCCAGCTGGACAAAAGCCACAGGTTAGAAGAAAACTAACGTATTTTATTTTTTCAGATATGTAATCTCATTATGTTGCCCAGAGTGGAGGGCAGTGGCTATTCACAGGCATGACCATGGCACCCTACAGCCTCGAACTCCTAGGCTCAAGCGATCCTCCTACCTCAGCCTCCCAAATAACTGGGACTACAGGTGCACGCTTATGCCTAGATTTTCAAGATGATTCTTGATAATCTTTTAATATAGGCTCAGTCTTCTTTATAGGAGCAAAACCAGCTATTTTTTAAAGTTATTATTTAGGTAAATCTCAGTCCTCACAATGTTTTTCAAAATTCTGATACTAGACATTCAGGGAAACTAAGTTACCACTCAGAACCCCTATATGATTTTTGCCATGTGGATAGACATAAGATAAATTCTGCAGCCCACACATATTAAGGCTTCACTTATATTTCACCCAGCCAACTTTAATTAGAAGAAGTTAAACTAGTATTTACCAATCTTTGTCCTTTGAGAAAGAAAAGAATGTTTTGAGAAGAGAGGCCCTGGTTAAATAAACTTAGGAACTGACGGGTTTAAACAAAGCTAAACAGATTTCTTTGCTGCTGGATTTGCTTTAACATACAGGTAGGCTGGGCGCAGTGGCTCACACCTGTAATCCCAGCACTTTGGGAGGCCAAAGTGGGTGAATTGCTTGAGGTCAAGAGTTTGAGATCAGCCTGCCCAACATGGAGAAACCCCATCTCTACTAGAAATACAAAAAACTTATCCGGGCGTGGTAGCAGGCGCCTGTAATCCCAGCTACTTTGGAGGCTGAGGCAGGAGAATCGCTTGAATCTGGGAAGCGGAGGATGCAGTGAACCAAGATCGCACTACTGCACTCACTCCAGCCTGGGTGATAGAGCAAGACTCCATCACAAAATAAATAAATAAATATATATATATATATGCATATATGTATGAATATATATGAATATATATGAGCTCAAAATATATATGTATGAATATAGTTACATATATAATATATATTTGTATTATATATTTTTTTAGATGGAGTCTTGCTCTTTCGCCCAGGCTGGAGTGCAGTGTGTGTGGGTGTGTATATACGTATACACATACATGTATATATATACATACGTGTATATATACACATATATATACATATACACCCACACACACCCACACACACAGTTATACAGTCAGCCCTCCATATCCATGAGTTCTGCATCCACGGATTCAACTGACTGCGATCAAAACAATTTGAGGGAAAAAACTGATGGTTGCTTATGTACTGACTTTTTTCTTCTTATATTCCCTGAACAACACAATATAACTATTTACATAGCATTTACATTGTATTAAGTATCGTAAGTAATCTAGAGATGATTTAAACCATATGGGAGGACATGTGTGGGTTATATGCAAATACAACCTTTTTTACCCCCCTCAGATGGAGTCTTGCTCTGTCGCCCAGGCTGGAGGGCAGTGACATGATCTCAGCTCACTGCTACCTCTGCCTCCCAGGGTCAAGTGATTCTCCTGCCTCAGCCTCCCGAGTAGCTAGGACTACAGGTACCCACCACCACATCTGGCTTATATATATATATATATATATATATATATATTTTTTTTTTTTTTTTTTTTTTTTCCAGTAAAGACAGGGTTTCACCATGTTGGCCAGGCTGGTCTCAAACTCCTGACCTCAAGTGATCCACCAGCCTCAGACTCCCAAAGTGCTGGGATTACAGGTACCGCATCCAGCCAATAAATACTACCATTTCATAAGGGACTTGAGAGCATCTGCAGATTTGGGTATTCAAGGGGTTCCTGGAACTAATCCCCCGAGGATATGGAGGGATAACTGTAATCACAGCATTGTGTATCTCCAAAATGGGATAGAACATGTCATGAGCTATAGAAGAATTCTGACTTCAGATACTGTTTGCATGAAACTTCTTTTGTTTTTATTGAGACAGGGTCTCATTGTGTCGCCCAGGCTAGAGTGCAGTGGTGCAATCATGGCTCACTGCAGCCTCGAATTCCTGGGTTCAAGCAATCCTCCCACCTCAGCCTCCCGAGTAGCTCGGACAACAGGCATGCGCCACCACACCCAGCTAATTTTTGTATTTTTTGTGAAGACAGGCTTTGACCATGTTGGTCAGGCCTGTCTCGAACTCCTGACCTCAAGTGATCTGCCCACCTTGGCCTCCCAACGTGCTGTGATTACAGGCATGAGCCACCACACCCAACCTAATGAAAGTTCTATCAGCACTAGCATTCTTCAGCAAATGCTCAGAATTGCTGAGTTATATCCCACCTTGTGTTTTAATCAGAAGACGTAACACAATAGACACACCCATTACTTTGCAGTTTGTCAGGAATGAAAATGGGCGTGGCACATTGAAATACACACAAACACACCCCCACACACACACACCCCACAGCGCACACACCCATCCCTGTTCTAATGTGTACTTTATATTTCCAGGTATGATACTGGAAACACCTGGCTGTGAATTATGTAAACTTCACTCAAAAATATTTGCTAAATAGATCTTAAATGACTCGCAATGATAAATTATGGCTAATAAGAAAAACTGATAATAGCATGGACTCCTGGATTTCCCCACTCCCCTAAAGTAAAATGATGCAACATCATTAGTCCACAGTCTATTTTAAAAATTAACTTGGAATCTACGAACACCTACAGAGGTTATGAGTTGACTTCAGAGTATCCAAAAGCCCTAAAACTTATGCAAGATTACTTGTACTTGGGCATTTTTGTGGAAAAGCAGCTCCTACTTTTATTTCTCAAAGGGTTCCATGGCCCAAAATATTACTTTTAAAAACACTCTCAGCATGTTACTGAAAAATAACTTTACAGCTCCTCAGCACATCTGTCATATAAAACACACTTAATAAATGTTTACTGGGCTGGGTGCAGTGGCTCATGCCTCTAATCCCAGCACTTTGGGAGGCCGAGGCACGCTCATCACTTGAGGCCAGGAGTTCAAGACCAGCCTGGGTAACATGGTGAAACTCCGTCTCTACTAAAAATACAAAAGTAAGCTGGGCATGGTGGTGGACGCCTATAAACCCCAGCTTCTTGAGAGGCTGAGGCATGAGAATCCCTTGAACCCAAGAGGCGGAGGTTGCAGGGAGTTATGATCACGCCACTGCACTCCACCCTCGGCAACAGAGTGAGACTCTATCTCAAAAAATAAAAAAATAAATGTTCACTGAATTTTAAGTGATTCCACATTTGAAGGTTTTTTTTTTTTTTTTTTTTTTAAACCTCAAAGTCACTATTACTGCATGGGAGCTGATGGGAGATCAGCCACACTTCAAAGTCACCTCCCACAGAACAGGCACTTCCTACAGTGTTAGGTGTGTCTGGTCTTCAGGTGCTGTTTACTGACCCACCTCTCTCCTGGCAAGCTCAGACTAGGGTCTCCAGCCTCACCTATCTCCAAGTCTAAAAATATGAAATCTAAACTCAAAGTGGCATTGAAGGCTACTTTCCCACCCTCATCTCACATTACTCCCCCACCAAAATTAGCTCGATCAATACCCCAAACAGACCTTGTACTTTCTCACCCAGTTTTCTCACAAGTTTTATACATTACTCAGAAACTTGCTCACGTCCTACCTTCCAGGAAACCTATCCAACTCTATTCAGCTGATTTTGATTCCCACTAAAGATTAAGAATCACTGTCTGGGCCAGGCATGGTTGTTCACCAGGTAATCCCAGCATTTTGGGAGGCCAAGGCAGGCAGATCACCTGAGGTCAGGAGTTTGAGACCAGCCTGGCCAGCATGGTGAAACCCTGTCTCTACTAAAAATACAGAAATTAGCCAGGCATGGTGGCATATGCCTGTAATCCCAGCTACTCAGGAGGCTGAGGCACAAGAATCGCCTGAGCCCAGAAAGTTGAGGCTGCAGTGAGCCGTGATTGTGCCACTGCACCCCAGCCTGGGCAACACAGCAAGACTCTGTTAAAAAAAAAAAAAAAAATCACTATCTGTCTATAAAAATTATTCTCAATCCTGACTATATGTTAGAATCACCTGCAAACAAACCAATGCCCAGCCTTCATCCCAAAGCAAGCAGAATAAAATCACTCAGCCAGGCCAGGCCAGGCACCACCGCGCCTGGAATCCCAGCACCTTGGGAGGTCAGGGCAGGCGGATCACGAGGTCAGGAGATCGAGACCATCCTATCCAACACGGTGAAACCCCATCTCTACTAAAAACACAAAAATTAGCTGGGTATGGTGGCACATGCCTATAGTCCCAGCTACTCGAGAGGCTGAGGCAGGAAAATCGCTTGAACCCGGGAGGCGGAGGTTGCAGTGAGCTGAGATTGTGCCACTGCACTCCAGCCTGGCAACAGAGCGAGACTGTCTCAACAACAACAACAAAAAACTATTATCTACTCCTACCACTACCACCACCATTATCATTAATTCCAGTAAACTTGTTGTAGTACATCTCAGATAATGTTTAACAATAGCTAAACTTATAGATTATCACACCAATTAAAATCTAACAAAAAAAATCACTCAGCCATTTTCTTAAAGGCATTAGTATTTAAAAGTTTCTCAAGTGATTCTAATACATAATGAAAGTTGAGAACCACTGTTCTTTAGTAGCCATCTTGCAATAAATCTTATACAATTTTATTATGGGTTTTCTGTTTTCATATTATATAATTAGCTCATTCTGCTTTTACTTTCCTTATGTTTATGTCCTGTCAAAGTTTATGTCCTGTCTCCTTAACCATAAGTCTTTTGTTATCCTTCATTACCCCTAGCAAATGGGATACAGAGTAGATAAGGGCGACAGATGTTCTGATTAGCAACAATCTACCCCACTCCCCATCACAGTCCACTTAGTCAAGTTAAAAAAGAAAAAAGCAATTATCTTTTTTTTGCTAGTTCACCTACCCAGTCAACTCTTTGTTTTCCTTTTGTTGAACCTCCACTAGGCTATCATTCTGTATCTTCTAAGACTAATTCTCTTTAGATCTACCAATGCTAAAGAGTATAACCAGTTAGAAATAACATTAATTTGTGGCATACCTACATTTCAAAAGGAATGAATTTTTGGGCAGGACGCAGTGGCTCCCACCTGTAATCCCAGCACTTTGGGAGGCTGAGGAAGGCAGACTGCTTGAGGCCAGGAGTTCAAGACAAGCCCAGCCAACATGGTGAAATCAGATCTCTACTAAAAATACAAAAGTTAGGTGGGCATGGTGGCGCATGCCTGTGGTCCCAGCTACTCAGGAGGCTGAGGCAGGAGAACAGCTTGAACTTAGGAGGCAGAGGTTGCGGTGAGCTGAGATTGTGCCACTGCACTCCAGCCTGGGTGACAGAGCAAGACTCTGTCTCAAAAAATAAAAATAAAAAAAGAGGGAATGAATTTCTAATGGAGAATCTGGCAGTTTCTGATCTGGGTATAAGCATGAAAAGCAGAGTCAAGAGAATGAACAAGAAAAGATGCTGTTGCTGCTGTTACTGCTACATAAAGTCCAAAGCAAGTGGCTACTCATTTAATTCACTTAACCTTTTCTCCTTCTTTTTTCCTAGTAATGCCTTCTTTAAAATCACCTTCAAAGTCACTTAGCGCCAATCAGCACAAAATCTTAAGAAAACTCTACTACTATGAAAGGTAAACTAGCCCATACATTCCAAATGGGCAGATTTCCCAATTTATTCTGTTTGCTATGATTTGGTTACAGAATTCCAGGCAATTATATTTTATGGAGAATAAATTTAAATGCCTGATATAATTGCTAACTCAACAAAAACATTCCTTCCTTTCCTGAAAGACTGCTCCTTCTGTGGAAAAGAGAAAGAGATAAATTCAAATACCAAGTTTTGAGAATCAGAGAGGAACCACTAAAATAATGCTTCAGACCCACAAGGTTGAAATCGAATGCTGTTGGCGCCACCCAAAAGTACCAAAGAAGCCACATACAAATGTGAAACATACACAGAACCCACTTGTGGTCAGTACAGCAATTACTGTTAAAAGGAAAAACCCCTAGAAAAGATTTTTTAAAGTTTAAACAAATTTAACTCTATAAAGAGATTACGCCGGGTGCAGTGGCTCACACCTGTAATCCTAGAGTGTTCAGAGGTCAAGGAGGGAGGATTGTTTGGGGCCAGGAGTTCAAGACCAGAATGGGTAACATAGCAAGACTCTGTGTCTACAAAAAATTTAAAAATCAGCTGGGCATGGTGATGCATGCCTGTAATCCCAACTACTCGGGAGGCTGAGGCAGGAGGATTGCTTGAGCCTGGAAGGTGGATGCAGCAGTGAGTTATGATCACACCACTGCACTCCAGCCTGGGCAACAGAGCAAGACTGTGTCAAAAAAAAAAAAAAAAAAAAGTTAATTCTAACTTATAAAACAAACTGCCTCTTTTACCTACAACCAGCTCTTTTACAGTTCTCAGTTGAGAGCTATTAATTTCACACTCAGCCTTTTGTTCCAATACACATAGTTTGCCCAAGTCTGACAGGCTGGCAGCCACCCAGGAACTACCATCTCTCAGCCACTGAAAGCCCCACCCGCCATTCACAACACAGCAGTTTTCCTATCCCTCCCAGAGGAGACTAACATAGCCCCCCTTCAACTGGGACTTAGGGAAACCAGCCTGAATGAGCCTGAAAGAAGAAATAAGACATGAATTAGGGTAGGGAATAAAGGGCAATGTTCAAAACAAGAGGGAAAAATGGGAGAGGTCAAAATGCGCCAAGGCTAAAATCATGCACAAGGAATCTCTGTGTATGTCCAACAGAGTAAGTCCATCAGAAGGCCAGGTATGGACTTGGGGGACAGACAAACCCTTTATGTTGAAGGACTACCCCAAGCCTTAGAAAAGTATGGCTCCTCCCCATCTACCTTCCACCCAGACTCTGCCTCTCCCCAATTTGCCGCTTTGTCCACAAGCAGCACACAGTGATGTGGACTCACGGCAGCTGCTGGATTCAACCCCTGACCTTGCCAAGTAGAAACCTGGTAAATCTGGACAAGCTGGTTAAGCTCTCTAGATCTTGATATAGTCATCTGTAAACATTTCTATACTAACTGGATATTGTAACCAGATACACTTACCTCCTTCAGTTATTGTGAAAATCTAATGAGCTGAGCGTGTAAACCTAAGCTTTTTGTAAATGGTCAGCCTCTACAAATGTCAGGTGTAGATACTGCGTATTATCCTCCCAAACTGGAAGAGTGACAGCCTGAATACAGGGAAGCAGCAAGGTTACAGATGCAAGACCATGGGGCTAGTGGACACTGAAATGTACCTGGGCTGAATGGATTCGTACTATATGTATAAAATACACAGTGAAAGGCCAGGCCCAGTGTCTCATGCCTATAATTCCAGCACTTTGGGAGGCTGAGGCGGGTGGATCACCTGAGGTCAGGAGTCCGAGATCAGCCTGGCCAACATGGTGAAACACCGTCTCTACTAAAAAATACAAAAATTAGCCAGGCATGGTGGCAGGCTCCTGTAATCCCAGCTACTCAGGAGGCTGAGGCAGGACAATCACTTGAGTCTGGAAGGTGAAGGTTGCAGTGAGCTGAGATCCCACCACTGCATTCCAGCCTGGGCGACAGGGTGAGACCCTGTCTCAAAATAAATTAATCAAATTAAATTAAATACACAGTGAAGTCCAAAGACTATCTGAAAAAAAGAGCATGCAAAATATCTCAATCATTTTTATGCTGATTACACGTTGAAATAATATTTTGGATACACCAGATTAAGTAAAATATTAAAATTAATGTCACCTGTTTCCTTTTTAAAGCGGGGTGGGGGGGCGGTGTATCACTATGCTGCCCAGGCAGGAGTCTGGTGGCTACTCACAGGCACAAACATAGCAAACTACAGCCTTGAACTCCTGCCCTTAAAGGGATCCTCCCACCTCAGCCTCCCAAGTAACTGGGACTACAGGCACATGCCATTACACCTTCACCTGTTTTTTAATTCTTTAATGGGGTTACTAGAAAATTTTAAATTATGTATGTGCCTTGCATTATGTTTGTACTCATAGACAACAATGAGCTACACTTTGACTTGTAAATTCATTCTGGCAGTTTCCTGGTTTGGGCAAGTTATTTCACCTCTGAGCCTCTGTTTCTCTAAGAGTAAAATGGAGGTAACAGTTCTTCAATGAGACAACATACAGAGTTCTCAGACAAAACTGGTAAGTGGAAGTTTAACAAAGTAACACAGTGTTATCACTATTTTATTACAATAGTTTATTACTATTAGCAAAGTAATAAACCATTTGTTCAGCAAATTATCTTTGTATCTACCATGTGTTACGTATTCTAAGACAAAAGCCTCTGCCTCCATGAACCTTGCATTGAGGAAAACAGACAATACTTAAAGTAGATACATAAAAAATACACCACCAGTTTTTGGGTTTGGTTTTTTTTTTTTTTTTTTTTGAGACAGAGTCTCACTCTTTTACCCAGACTGGAGTGCAGTGGCACAATCTCCGCTCACCGCAACCTCCGCCTCCCAGGAACAAGGAATTCTCACGTCTCAGCCTCCCAAGTAGCTGGGACTACAGGCACGCACCACCACGCCCAACTAATTTTTGTATTTGTAGTAGAGACCAGGTTTCACCATGTTGGCCATGCTGGTCTCGAACTCCTGACCTCAAGTGATCCTCCTGCCTCAGCCTCCCAAAGTGCTGGGATCACAGGCCTGAGCCACCGCACCCGGCCTAAAAAAAAATAACAAAAAATTAAAAAAAAAATACACCACCTGTATTCTAACAACCTGCCTGAAAAACAGGCATGTACAGGGGACAAAGAATGGAGAAGGAACACACATTTAAACAGCATGGTCAGAAAGGCCTCCCTGAACAACACACTGAGGCATGGACCTGTTATCATCAGCATCAAAAAGTATTAGCCAAAAGGGGACAGGGTTTCTTTTTGGGGTGATGAATATGTTCTAAAATTGACTGTGGTGATGGCTACACTAAACTGTGACTACACTAAAAGCCATTGATTATACATTTTAAATGGGTGAACTGTGTGGTGTGTGAATTATAACTCAATAAGCTGCTAAAAGAATTAAAATATCAAAAAAATTAGCCAAAGGTTTAGGTTTATTCATACATAACTACACCAAAATCTTTTTTTTTTTTTTTTTTTTTTTTTAGATGAAGTTTCACTCATTGCCCAGGCTGCAGTGCAATGGCGCAATCTCGGCTCACCACAACCTCCGCGTTCTAGGTTCAGGCAATTCTCCTGCCTCAGCCTCCCAAGTAGCTAGGATTACAGGCATGTGCCACCATGCCCAGCTAACTTTTGTATTTTTAGTACAGACGGGGTTTCTGCATGTTGGCCAGACTGGTCTCACCAAATTCTTTATAGAGGTGGAAAACAGTTCCTTTATCTAATGTAACATTTATAAAACCAATAGGGGTGCACAAAGCAAGCTATGGCACACGTACCAAGCTTGTATTTGTATGGTGCCTGCCCCTCTTCTCCCTGGCCCTGGTGAGGTAGCAGTCTCGGGCACACCTGTTCTGTATCACAGGTGACTGGACAGGGATGGGCACCAGATCCCAGGGAAGCCAACAGACAGGTTGGCCAATGATCAGCATGAGCCAGGCCTGACAGCCTCTTCCAAAATAAGGACAACGGTAATTAGCTGGGCCAACCAGATTCTCTTAGGAAGGTGACTGAAGAACAGGTAAGTACCCGGGTGTGCAGTCGTGGAAGGTGAGGCTGAGGACACTCACCATAGAGGCCCATGAGTAAGCCAACGTTCGGAGGAAGCAGAGGCTATGAACAGACGGAAGTTGTCAATGCTACAGCAGGTGGAAAGCTGGTAAAGAGAAATCTAGATGATGGACATGGCAGCAAAACTGGGAGGACCAGCTGGGTCACAAAGCCTTCTCTCAAAGCTAGACTGCCCTGGCCAGGCGTGGTGGCTCACGCCTGTAATCTTAGCACTTTGGAAGGCCGAGGCAGGCGGATTGCCTGAGCTCAGGAGTTCAAGACCAGACTGCGCAACGCTGTGAAAACCCATTTCTATTAAAATACAAAAGAAATTAGCTGGACATAGCGGCATACGGCTGTAGTCCCAGCTACTCGGGAGGCTGAGGCAGGGGAATTGCCTAAACACGGGAGGCGGACGTTGCAGTGAGCCCAGATCGCGCCACTGCACTCCAGCCTGGGCCACAAAGCAAGACTCTCTCTCTAAAAAAAAAAAAAAAAAAAAACCCTAGACTGTCCTGTGTTCCCATTGACTTTCAGGTTCTGATATCCAATGTTTGCCTCATCTCCTAAGCTGAAAAGATTATCATCTTTGATTTATATTTTTCAGCAAATTTAAAGATGCCACTATAGCCCACTTTCCCTCTGGCATCATTCATTTCTCTCTCTCTCGCTCTCACTCTCTCTGCAACTGCACTGCCACCAGCCTAGACCAACCAAGGCCCCTCTTCTCAAGGTGAGCCTTTTCCATTATACCAGGTATTCATGAATGCCCTTCCCTCTTCTTATAATCTGATGAAAAAAAAAAAAAAATTACACAACCTTTTGTGTATTCCCATAACTAGACCGTAAATTCTAATAAGACAATACATTACACATTTGCATCTCTCCCTCTAACTCCTTAAGACCAATAACAATATAGTGGTCCCCCCTTATCCAGGAAGGATATATTCCAAGATCCCCAGTGGATGCCTAAAACCATGAATAGCACTGTAAACCTTATATACACTATTTCTTCCTATACATACAACCATACAGTGTGGATACCCTGAACAAAGGGATGATTCACATCCCAGGTGGGATGGAGCAGGATGGCACATGATTCCATCACACTACTCAGAACAGCACACAATTTAAAACTCATGAATTATTTCTGGAATTTTTCATGTACTATTTTCAGATCATTGGTAACTGAAACCACGGATAAAGAAGGACTATGGTATAGTTCATATTAACAGTGCTCATCAAAGACCTGCTGATTAACTGAAGTTAATGGAGAAACACTCCTGAGATGCCCACTCTAGAATGCGTAACTGTTTTTACAAGATCCAGAATTGGTTTATTCAACAGCCATTCCAATATTTTATACTCCCCCCACCACCCGCACCTTCCTCTACAACAAGGGCTGGACCACAAACAACTTTTTCCCAGACTTACTTGGGGCTAGGGAGAGCAGTTAAGAACTGTGGCCCATGAGATATTAGCAGAAGCCGACTGGAGAGTCCTGGGAAAGCCTTGGATACAGATCCTTCCTTTCCCTTTTTTTTTTTGGCCTCCTAGAAAGTGGGTGGGTGTAATGACTAGGCCATCTTGCAACCATGAGGAAAAAGGCAAGAAATTTTTAGAATCCTCACCACTGACAACTAGCCAGCAACCACCTACTACTATTGACTTATTATGTGACAGAAAAAAAAAAATTACCAACAGGATCAAGGTCTATCAACTGGCTCTTCTGTTACATGCAGCTCTTCTGTTACATTCATTACTGATGCATTGCTCCTCAACACATAAGTGAAATAAATAATACAAAACAAGGACAAAATACACAGCAAACCGCCAGAGGCTGACTCATAATGCACTACACACACACACCCACAACCACTCACACACACCCACACCCCACCTTCTTTCGTGATAGTCCAGCTTCTAAAAGAGCCAAATAGAAAAGCATCACCTACACTATATAAGGGCAAGAGAAGGACAAGAGGCAGAATCTATTTTACTGTGTTTATAAGAGCAAAAGTACAGCTACTTCCTAAAATATTTCAGCAGCTCGCCAAAGAAAAGGCCAATGATGTTAGTGTTTTCCAAAACAGCCCTCTCTTTATTCTTGATAACATGGAACTGGTATATTTTTTTTCTTTCCCTTTTTTTGAGACGGAGTTTCGCTCTTGTTGCCCAGGCTGGAGTGCAATGGCGTGATCTCGGCTCACCGCAACCTCCGCCTCCTGAGTTCAAGCGATTCTCCTGCCTCAGCCTCCCGAGTAGCTAGGGTCCCTTCCTGTTTACAAACAGTCAGATGGAACAAAACACCTTGCAGTTTTTCAGAATAAATTAACTGGGAAGAAATGCCATGAACACAGAACGCCCAGACTGAGTTGATCACAAAAAACTGGTTATGTAAGAGAAAATTTAACAAGTAAAAATAAGTAAAAATTTTAATGAGAACAAAATGATATTTTTGTTCTTAAAATAACAAAAACTTCAAATGTTACATCTTTGGTTTTACTTAAATAATAAGTGCTTTTATTATATCCTTATTGTTTGGAATGTTTTTAAAGCAGTCATTTTGAAAGAATTTTTTTTTTTTTTTTGAGACGGAGTTTCACTCGTCACCCAGACTGTAGTGCAACTGCACGGTCTCGGTTCACTGCAACCTCCATTTCCTGGGTTCAAGCAATTCTCCTGCCTCAGCCTCTCAAGTAGCTGGGACTATAGGCATCCGCTAATTTTTGCATTTTTTAGTAGAGACAGGGTTTCACCATGTTGGTCAGGCTGGTCTCGAGCTCTGACCTCAGGTGATCCAGCCGCCTCCACCTCCCAAAGTGCTGGGATTACAGACGTGAGCTACCACGCCTAGCCGGATTTTAATATTTCTTCAGGGACTTTATTATAATTCTAACAGAAGAATGTACAACTTGTGTAGCAAAATCATTTATATTTGTCTTTTTCCTGTTATTTTTCTTTATGTTAAATTCAGTGCTAATGCACATGTGTAACAGTAAAATTTCACCCAAATTCTCTAGCTGGTGAAAGACAAAAAAAAAAATTGAATACAATTATATTCAGTATGTTGAATATAAACTATCATCAAGGAATGACAACAGAAATTCATCCAAAGGAACTAAACTTCTGACAACCCCCACTGAGCTTTTCTTTCTATCTGGAGGCAGTTTGGGGCCCTCAGTAGTTTTGAACACTATTCCAACTGTGCCCCAGAACACTGACTCCTTTCTAAGCCTGTCTTAACGTTCTGAAGTTTCGTCAACTCAACTAAGGCCAAAACAACTTTCTAGCCCCTTTCACCTCCTGTGCATTATAATTTTGATCATTTTCATCAAAGTACTCAGCAGGAATTTCCAAGAGGAGCTACAATAGCAACAAATGGTATGGAGTTACTTACAAAGGGCATCGTATGCCTTACGTAAGTGACACCTGGAAACAGAACAAGAATTAAAGGCCCTGGATTCCCTCAATTTGCATCTGCTTCTTTGCTGAACCTAAACATTCTAGACTTCTGGGACTCCCAACTCAAACATTCCAGGAGCCAGATGGGTACTGACTCAGTGCCTATGAGCAAGGCACTGTTCTAGACACTGCTGGAGGACAAAAGACAGACAATGCCCTCAGTAAGCCAGGAGTTTACTGGAACCTGGAACACAGGCAAGGTGAGGGATATCAAAGTTTTTTAGGAACGTTAGGTCTTTCTTAGAATGAGTAGTAGCAGATGAATGGAAGCCCCAAACTATGAAATAATGTCACAACATCTTTGCTCAATTTGTTAATCTCTCTAAACACAAATTAAACATCAAGAGGAAGGACTCTCATACATGTGGAATTATTAAACAGTGCAGCCTCAATACTCTCTCACTCTCATCCCAATGTAAATTTTCAACATTCATGAATACGTGAGCATCATGAAAATAGTTTCGAAAAGGGAAAAAAATCATTCTCTCAAATATAATTTCCTCATTTACTTGTTCATTTCCTTAATTACTTGTTCACTGCAAACAAACATAAGAAAATTGACTTCAGGCCAGGGGCAGTGGCTCACGCCTGTAATCCCAGCACTCTGGGAGGCTGAGGCAGGCAGATCACCTGAGGTCAGGAGTTCAAGACCAGCCTGGCCAACATGGCTCACGCCTGTAATCCCAGCACTCTGGGAGGCTGAGGCACGCAGATCACCTGAGGTCAGGAGTTCAAGACCAGCCTGGCCAACATGGTGAAACTCCATCTCCACTAAAAAAAAAAAAAAATACCAAAAAATTAGCCAGGTACAGTGGTGCACACCTGTAGTCCCAGCTACTCAGGAGGCTGAGGCAGGAGAATCGCTTGAACCCAGGAGGCGGAGGTTGCAGTGAGCCGAGATCACATCACTGTACTCCAGCCTGGACAACAGACTGTGTCTCAAAAAAAAAAAAAGAAAAAAGAAAAAAGAAAAGAAAAGAAAATTGGCTTCAGAGTAAACTCAACACTAGAAATGAGCTTCGTGAACCGACAGGACAGAGCAGATATCTAAGTGGCCGCTGCAGGCATGTTTCATGTTTCCTCATCTATGGTGTAAGAAGGTTGGACATTCCTTCCAGCTCCAACGCAGCAGTCAGGAGACGAGTTTTATTTCCAGCTTTCCATATGCAAATTGAGGTTTACTAAATTCAGTATTTACTGGCTAAACTCTGAAATGTTTTAAAATTGACTACAGTGTCTTCACTGATACTATTACTTTGCCATATGACTTTGGACAAAATTCTTAACCTTCTGGGCAGCAGGCTCCTCATAGGTGAATCAGGAGAAAATTTACTTCAGATTAAATACATTGAGAATACCATCACCAAAGAGAATGAAAATACACCTAAAAATAAAAGGAATGGCTATTATTTGGGAAGAAAATAAGATGGCAACACAGGCATGAGATAAGCAGCAAATTTAATCAAGGGCCCAGATCAGCATTAATAGTAAAGCAGGCCAGGCGCGGCGGCTCACGCCTGTAATCCCAGCACTTTGGGAGGCCAAGGTGGGAGGATCACTTGAGGTTAGGAATTTGAGACCAGCCTGGCCAACATGGCAAAACTCCGTCTCTACTAAAATACACAAATCAGCCAGGCATGGCGGCGCACACCTGTAATTCCAGCTACTCGGGAGGCTGAGGCACAAGGATCACTCGAGCCCAGGAGGTGGAGGTTGCAGTGAGCCAAGATCACACCAGCCTAAGCAACAAAGTGAGACCCCGTCACCAAAAAAAAAAAAAAAAAAAAATCAAACTGTGAGTACAGATTAAACCTGTGTACCCTCTATTAAATCATTAACTATATACTATTAAATCAGTAACATTGCTTTTTAAAGTCTGCTTTGTTTAAAAGCAAACAACAGCGTTTTTTAAATTTTTTGTAATGCAAATAAAATAGCACAGCCACTATTCCAGATTATATGAAAATGACTTCCTTTCCTATAACTTTTAATAGCTTAAAGGAAGTTTCTATCACTTCATGGAAAATTTTTAAATTCCCGAAAGTAAGCTTTGCAGACATTACAACCCCACGACTTTACACAAGATAACACCCCAAATCAGATCTGTGAAATACTATATCAATGACAATAATGCATGCTCTTCTATAATACTAAAGGCTTGGCCGGGCATTGTGGCTCATGCCTGTAATTCCAGCACTTTGGGAGGCCAAGGAAGGCAGATCATGAGGTTAGGAGATCAAGACCATCCTGGCCAACATGGTGAAACCCTGTCTCTACTAAAAATACAAAATTAGCTGGGTTTGGTGGCGCACGCCTGTGGTCCTAGCTACTCAGGAGGCTGAGGCAGGAGAATTGCTTGAACCTGGGAGTCAGAGGTGGCAGTGAGTCGAGATCACGCCACTGCACTCCAACCTGACGGCAGAGCGAGATTCCATCTAAAAAAAAAAAAAAAAAAAAAAACTAAAGGCTTCAGAGAGTGTATAACTTGCAGGAGCCTCGGCTTCCTAGGTGAGTACCCTTGGGCAAATGTCAACCTCTCTAAACCCACGTTCTTAAATTGCAAAATGGCAATTATTACAAGATTAACTATCAGAGGACTGCTGTGAGAAATGCTAACTCCTGTGAAAACACTTGGCACAGTCTCTGAAATACAAGTGCTCCAAAAAAAGCAAAAAAAGGCCACGTGCAGTGGCTCACACCTGTAATCCCAGTACTTTAGGGGGCCGGAGGCAGGCAGATCACTTGAGGCCAGGAGTTCAAGACCAGCCTGGCCAACATGGTGAAACCCCATCTCTACTAAAAATACAAAAAATTGGCCAAGCGTGGTGGCATGAGCCTGTCATCCCAGCTACTCAGGAGGCTGAGACAGGAGAATTGCTTGAACCTGGGTGGCGGAGGTTGCAGTGAGCCAAGATCACGCCCCCGCACCCTGGCCTGGGTAGAAGAGCAAGACTCTGTCTCAAAAAAAAAAAAAAAAAAAAAAAAAACTATTATGTACTCCTACTACAACCACCACCATTATTATCATTAATTCCAGTAAACTTGTTTTAGTACTTCTCAGATAATGCTTAACAATAGCTAAACTTATAGATTATCAGGCCAATTAAAATCTAACATCTCTAATCTAAAACATTAGTGATCTACTCATTGTTTGGTTTTTTTGTTTTTGGTTTTGAGGTGGTGTCTCGCTCGGTTGCCCAGGCTGGAGTGCAGTGGCCAGATCTGGGCTCACTGCAACCTCTGCCTTCCGGGTTCAAGAGATTCTCCTGCCTAAGCCTCCCAAGTAGATGGGACTATAGGCACGCGCCATCACACCCGGCTGATTTTTATATTTTTTAGCAGAGACGGGGTTTCACCATGTTGATCAGGCTGGTCTCCAACTCCTGACCTCAAGCGACCTGCCCACAGTGAGCCCACCAAAGCTCATTGTTTTAAATTGAAGATATTTTATGGCCGGGCGCCGGTGGCTCACGCCTGTAATCCCAGCACTTTGGGAGGCTGAGGCGGGCGGATCACGAGGTCAGGAGTTTGATGCCAGCCTGGCCAATATGATGAAACCCCGTCTCTACTAAAAAATACAAAAATTAGCCAGGCGTGGTGGTGCGTGACTGTAGTACCAGCTACTCAGGAGGCTGAGGCAGGAGAATCGCTTGAACCCGGGAGGTGGAGGTTGCAGTGAGCTGAGATCACGCCACTGCACTCCAGCCTGGGTTACATAGTGAGAATACATCCCCCCCTCAAAAAAAAAAAAAGATATTTTATATGTACTTCCATTTAAGCAAATCCAATACATAAAAATGGATATTAATGCACACAAAACAAATAGGTTGGGTGATGACTATTCCCTTTAAAGAAATCATCACCAATCCCTCTTAATTTAGTTATATGTCAACTACGATTAGATTATGCACGCACACACACAAAGCTGAATTATGTATTAATCCCGTTCCATTCTTTCTTCCTAATGTACACTCTGACTTTTGGTACGCATTCATTAAACTGACGCTACAGTCAGGAAGAAATTAAACACCTCCCTTCATTCTAGGTGACCCTCCAACACCTTCCAAGGGTCAAATGCTCCCTGATGCATTCACTTCCACCATGGTACCAACTCCCTCTCCACTCCTTTCCATTTTGTTCTCACTGCATACATTAAACCGGAGAACTGTGTTGACTCAAAACTACACTTTCAGCTTTAAAGCTTTTGGAATGAAAATTTTAAGGTCAAAAAATACAAAGGTCTTTACAAAGTTGCCTCTTTGTTTTCTGGACAAAGAAGCACTTTTTAAAATTTTTTTGTTCTTTGCTTGTCAAGATAAATCAGTCCTGCCACACTCAGGTAAACACTGCCAAAAAGCACTCAACCATCTCATTGCAAACAAAACACTGTTCGCTGTGGTTAAGTGATACATCCTGTTTCTGGATACATGGCTGTTCATCAACAGGTTAATTTGCATAGCCATTCAAGCCTTTTAGACAGTATCAATTAAGCCACAACAGTCAATTTTAAAAGATTTCAGAGTTTACATAAAAGATATTTAGTTTGACCGTCTCAGTTCTCTTATTGCAATGAACAGAAAATAGTGCAAATAGCTACCTACTGTCAAATCCTTACTTTGGATTTTACACTGCATTCACAATAAACTTGAAAGATGGAAAATATTTCCAGAGACTATAATACAGTTTCAGAAGAAAATAATTTAGACAACTTTTCTAGATGCTTATAGGATTTCTCAATTGATTTCAAATTTAAAATTAAATCAAGAACACACAAAATTAGAAAATACGTATGTTCTAATTTCCATTCAAGAAATGTTTCCTTTGTTTAAAGGGAAAAAGAATGTAAAATTACTCAATCCATTCTGCTGGATGAATTATACCCACAAAAATTAGTTTTTCTTAACAATGCTTTGTTTCTCCAAAAATAAATAGGAGAACTATCAGTGTCAGGCATTTAAATTAAGCCAGTAAACTGCTATTTAATTTTTTAAATATTTTCTTGGCCTATAACAAGCCAAGGTGTTATAAATATTAAGTATTTTAATCTAAATGTTTTCCTCTGGTCAGGGGTTCTATTATAAGGCATAGATACCTCACTGTGCCAACAACCTTGTCCTTGTATCCAGGCAAGCTACAGGAATCACAGTCTTCATTTCCACCCTCTTGCCAATTTCATCTCTCTCACCTCCTCTATTGTGGTTAAAATTAATCAACCAAGCAACAGGGAAAAAAATAGAAGGCATACTTATTTTGACTGTCTTCATATAGTCCTCATTTGTTTTGCCACGTGCAGTCCCTAGGCCCAGATCAAAACAGGTCTAACAAAGTGAGTTTCAAAAGTAAAAGTTCTCTTATGTATAGGACATCAGCTTTCTTTTTTTAAGACACAGGGTCTCACTCTGTTGCCCAGGCTGGAATACAGTGGCATGATCATAGCTCACTGCAGCATCAATCTCCCGGGTTCAAGCAATCCTCCCACCTCAGCCTCCCAAGTAGCTAGGACTACAGGTGTGTGCCCCCATGCCCCCAACCCTGTTTTTAGAAATAGGATCTATGTTGCCCAGACTGGTCTCAAACTCCTAACTTTAAGCAATCCTCCCGCCTCAGCCTCCCAAATTGCTGGAATTACAGGCCTGAGCCACAGTGCCCAACCTATCTACTGCTTTTTGTGTGTTTAATGTACATAACTTGATGTGTCTGCAGATAAGCATACACCTGTGAAACCATCAAACCACCATCATTATCAATGCCATCACATCCGAAAGTTTCCTCCCACTCCCTGTATCATTTTGTTTTTGTTTTGTTTTCCTTTTGTGGAAAGAGCACTTAATATAAGATCTACCCTCTTAGGAAAATTGTTAAGTATACAATATTGTTAATCATATGCTCTATATTATACAGATCTCCAGATCTTATTTTGTAAAACTAAAACTTGGTACAGGACATCAGCTTCTTTTTTTTTTTTTTTTACTAGTTTCTACACCCTTTGTTGTGAGCTGTGGCATTCTGTCCAAGCAATCACTTGCTGCCCACTTCTTCACCCGACTGGTAGGCACATGATTCAGGCTGGCCAAAGTACAACATCCACCACATCTCACTGACTGGTCTATGCCAGGCAAGTGACCCAGGACTGATAAGGCCTTTACGTAGAGCAACCACAGGTCCAGGTATACTTGCAGCAATTCCAGTTCATGGCTATTGTCTTAGCATAACTGTACTTCTCAAGAGTATCTGGGTTTAGATTACATGGGCTCCCTATCTCTAAGGCAGTTTCTCAACCTCAGCACTACCACCATTTGGGGCTGGATCATTCTTCATCGTAGGGGAGCTGTCCTGTGCACTACAGGGTGTTTGGCAGCATCACTGGCCTCTGCCCGCTAGAAACCATAGCATCTCCCTAAATTAACAACCAAAATTGTCTCTAGACAGTCAAAATCACCCATTTGAGAACCACTGGTCTAGGGAAGATGAGTCAGTATTCTCCGGAATTCCCAGTGCAGTAAGAAAGGTCTTTAGTCTTCACCCATAAGCCAAAATTCCTTTTTTTTTTTTTTTTTTTTTTTTTTTGCTTCAACAAGGTTTTAGTCTGATTCCTCTCACTGGCAGCCAAAATAAATGAGCATCCATAGTATTTTTATAACAATAATCTGAAGAAAGGGGAAGAAAAGGTTCAGATTAATTTTTAAACTCTATCCTTTCCACAAAAAAACAGGACACCAGCTCTAGCTCTAGAAACACATGCAAAGAACTTCTTCCACTCATATCCTCCCTCTGAAGCATCTGAAGGTCTCCACATTCCACATCCCTGAAGAGATGCTGTATGGCCACCTCCACGGCGGTCAGGGTGTCCAGCCCTGAAGGGAAGACAAGGGCTATCTGCATACCACCCACTGATGGGTATCTTTTGTAAGCATTTATTTCTTCTAGGCATTGTTTCTTAAACCAGGTTGAACCTAAGTAGCTAGCTAGAAAAGAGCAAGAGAAGATATTTTAGATAATAGATAATTATTCCATTTTTAACTCTTACAAGTTCTATTCCTCCTCTTCTCTTGGACAAACAGGCAGACACTTGGAAGTCCTACAAACTTCCCAGGTGCTGCCAGAGGCATTTTTCTCCCTGTAGACATCCAAAGAAAATCAGCATGACTCCGGTGAGATGAAAGAGAAAATCGGTTTTAATACTTTGGGGAAAAAAAAAAAATAAGAAAAAGATTAAGGACTGTTTGGGTCTTTTAAGTGCAACAGAACAAAGTGTGAGATAAAGCCTGAAACAGGGGCCTGCCTTTCTTGGTATTATGAGGGTTGTTTACCCAAACATTTAACTCCTTTTTCTCCCCTAATCCCATTACCTCTTCTCAGCTTAACATCTATATGCCATCCCACTCAGTTCAAACAGACTATGAGGAAAACCACTCTTACAAGTCAGTATTATTAATATCAACCGGAAAAAGAATGTGGTGGGGGAGAGATTAAATCAGAGTTACTGAATCTTGTCATCTACCTCAGGGAAAATAAATCCATCAGTTGACAGTTTCCTCGATGTCCTGCCATAAATCTACAGTTTGAGTGTGTAGACATCATTTCCATCTCCTCTGTCATGAAACAGGTGAAAGGTACGCCCTCCCACCCCTTCTTCACCTAGAATATGAATCCCACCTTCTATATTAAGAAGCACGCTGCCGGGCACGGTGGCTCACACCTACAATCCCAGCACTTTGGGAAGCTGAGGTGGGCGGATCAGCTGAGGTCAGGAGTTCATGACCAGCCTGGCCAACATGGTGAAACCCCATCTCTACTAAAAATACAAAAATTAACGGAGTGTGGTGGCAAGCAAGCTACTCAGGAGGCTGAGGCAGGAGAATCACTTGAACCCGGGAGGTGGAGGTTGCAGTGAGCCAAGATCGCGCCACTGCATTCCAGCCTGGGCAAAGAGCAAAACTCCATCTCAAAAAAAAAAAAAAAAAAAAAAAAAAAAAAAGCAGGTCTGGCACAGTGGCTCACGCCTGTAATTCCAGCACTTTGGGAGGCCGAGGCGGGTGGATCACAAGGTTAAGAGATCAAGACCATCCTGGCCAACATGGTGAAACCCCGTCTCTACTAAAAATACAAAAATTAGCTGGGCATGGTGGCGCATGCCTGTAGTCCCAGCTACTCGGGAGGTTGAGACAGAAGAATCGCTTTAACCCAGGAGGCAGAGGATGCAGTGAGCCAAGATCACGCCACAGCACTCAAGCCTGGCGACAGAGTGAGACTCTGTCTCAAAATAAATAAATAAATAAGAAGCACTTTGCGGCGGGGCACGGTGCCTCACGCCTGTAATCCCAGCACTTTGGGAGGCCAAGGTGGGAAGATCACGAGGTCAGGAGTTCGAGACAAGCCTGACCAACATGGTGAAACCCCATCACTACTAAAAAGATACAAAAAATTAGCCAGGTGTGGTGGTGCATGCCTGTAATCCTAGCTACTCAGGAGGCTGAGGCAGGAGAATCGCTTGAACCTGGGAGGGGAGGTTGCAGTGAGCCGAGATCACGCCACTGCACTCCAGCCTAGGCAACAAGAGCAAAACTCCATCTCAAAAAAAAAAAAAGGCCGGGCACAGTGGCTCACGCCTGTAATCCCAGCACTTTGGGAGGCTGAGGCAGGCAGATCACGAGGTCAGGAGATGGAGACCATCCCGGCTAACACGGTGAAACCCCGTCTCTACTAAAAATACAAAAAATTTGCAGGGCGTGGTGGTGGGCGCCTGTAGTCCCAGATACTCGGGAGGCTGAGGCAGGAGAATGGCGTGAACCCAGGAGGCGGAGCTTGCAGTGAGCTGAGATTGTGCCACTGCCCTCCAGTCTGGGTGAAAGAGCAAGATTCCGTCTCAGAAAAAAAACAAAAATTAAAATTAAAATTAAAAAAAACCACTTTGTGCTCTGAGATGGACCCCTGAATCTTCCATCTCCTCCTCTCCCACTAACCACGTAATTTGGGTCTACAGCCACACCACCCTGAACACATTCAACCCTGTCTGATCTCAGAAGCTAAGCTGGGTCAAGCCTGCTTGAAGACAGGGTTGAATGTTTTGAAGTATTTGGATGGCAGGCCAAATAATTTAGGCCAGCTATCCATACCCAGGCTCACTGACTTTCCTCACACTCCCTTCTCAGCCCTCTGCAAGCAGGCTCCCAGTTCTGCTTGGCCACCTAAACTACTCTCCCACTATTACCAATGACAGTGTGTGGCCAACACAATGTCACCTTGACTCAAGCTACTTGACCTCTCTGTGGCATGGCCTTGTCCACGCCCTCCTGCTTTCTGAACACTTTCTCCTTGGCTTTTGAGACCCTCTCCTGGTTTTCCATCTCTGTCAATGGCTACTGTTTCTCAGATCTCAAGTTCTTCTTTCACCTACCCCTTAAAAGACGGAGTCCCTCCGGATTTGCCCTGACCCTCTCCCTGCCTTCTCCCTCTACATTCTCTCTCGACAGCCTCGGTATTCAGCTGCATGGCATCATTTCCCATCCATATGCTGTGTCTCCAGAATCTTTTATCTCCAGCTGTATTCCCCATTCCTGAAATACACACCCATAAAAGAAACACACTACTGAACATGTCTCCTGGCTACTAGGAAATACCTTGGCTTCCACATCCAAAACCGAAAACTCATCCTCTCTCCCACAAAAGATGCTGCTGTGGCAGGACCTCAGTGAACTGCACTCACCAGCCCACACCAGAACCTGAGGTGTCAGGGCAGGTCCCCACACCCAACCACCCCCTATAGCCTGCAGCTGCTAAGTCCTGACTCCCCTTCTGCCACCAAAGTCTCTGGCCTAGATGACTGACCCCCCAGCCTCCAGTCCTGCTTTCCTCCGATTCATCTGCACAACCGCACCCCGAGAAAGCTTTCTACAACAATTCAAATCACACCACTCCCCTACTCAAAACTTTTCGATCACTTCCCACTGTCCTTAGAGTAAAGCCCTCAACCTGCTTTCCAAGGCCCTTCCCGACCCTCCCTCACCCCCTCGACAGCACCATTCTTACCCTCAATGCAAATTCCCTGGCCCACCTGAGCACCATTTTTCCATCCACAGGACATGCTCTCTCTGACCTCTGCGATGCATTTTCCCTGCACTTGGAGAATACTTCTTCCCCACTCTCAGCAGGGAAAGCTCTGATCCCTCCTTTTGGTCTCAGCCTAGAAGTTTTATTTTCTTGAAGTCTTCTTGGAACCCCCAAACTAGGTAGTCCTGTTAACTACAGTCATCGCATCCCATACTGATTCAACAATGTGAATGTAATTGCTTTTTAAATAAATTTGCTGTCTCCTGCACTAGAACACTTCCGCACAAACATACATGTTTCTTCTCACAAACCTCTAACAACCAGCCCACCATAGCTAGAGTTCAGTGACAAGATGACACCACTCCACCACTGTCATAAATAAGGTTGTTCTAGTGATGACTGAATATATTTTTAATTTTTTTTCTACACCTAGTAAACACAGAGAGTTCACTACGGTTCAGGCAATTTTTCTAAGTACTTTAAAAATAATTGAAGCCTCACAACATTTTAAACATGCAACTATTATCCACTTTATTTATTTTTTTTTTTATTTTTTGAGAAGGAGTTTCACTCTTGTTGCCCAGGCTGGAGTGCAATGGCACAATCTTGGCTCACTGCAATCTCTGCCTCCCGGATTCAAGCAATTCTCCTGCCTCAGCCTCCAGAGTAGCTGGGATTACATGCATGCACCACCATGCCCAGCTAATTTTATATTTTTAGTAGAGATGGGGTTTCTCCATGTTTGTCAGACTGGTCTCCAACTCCCAACCTCAGGTGATCCGCCCGCCTCCGCCTCCCAAAGTGCTGGAATTACAGGCGTGCACCACTGCACCCAGCTGACTATTATCCACATTTTACAGAGGAGGAAATCAAGGCACAGAGAAGTTAAACAACTTGCCCAAGGTCACACAGTAAGTAAACCTGGTTTCAGAGACCTATCTATTTTAGTATGTTTGTTGTGCTGCCTTTGATTAGCATTTCACCAAATAAAAACAAAACTATCGGCTGGGTGCGGTGGCTTACACCTGTAATCCCAGCACTTTGAGAGGCTGAGGCGGGTGGATCACGAAGTCAGGCATTCGAGACCATCCTGGTCAACATGGCGAAATCCCATCTCCACTAAAAATACAAAAAAAATAGTCAGGCATGGTGGTGCATGCCTGTAATCCCAGCTACTCGGGAGGTTGAGGCAGGAGAATCGCTTGAACCCAGGAGGCAGAGGTTGCAGTGAGCCAAGATCACGCCACAACACTGCAGCCTGGGTGACAGAATGAGACTGTCTCCAAAAATTTTTTAAAAAAAATTTAAAAAAAAAATTATCTGTCAGCATGGCAGAGAATCCGCCCGATTCTCAAATAAATATAATGTCATGTCAAGGACACTGTATTCCCTTGTACTTCTGGCTTTGTCCCCAAAACTTTAAAAAAAAAAGGTTTTCAGTAATACATCAGATTTCAACACACTATTATGGATGGTTTCTCCTATGTATAAATGAGAGGCCTATATTCAGCTCTGTGCTTCAAAATATGGTTAGATTGGAAGAAAAAAATATGCGCTGGGCAAGGTGGCTCATGCCTGTAATCCCAGGACTTTGGGAGGCCGAGACAGGCGGATCACCTGAGGTCAGGAGTTCAAGACCAGCCTGGCCAACATGGTGAAACCCCATCTCTACTAAAAATACAAAAAAATTAGCCAAGCGTGGTGGCAGGTGCCTATAATCCCAGCTACTCGGGATGCTGGGGCAGGAGAATCACTTGAACCCAGGAGGCAGAGGTTGCAGTGAGCTGAGATTATGCCATTGCACTCCAGCCTGAGCTACAAGAGTGAGACTCCATCTCAAAAAAAAAAAAAAAAAGTGTTCACAGACTATTTCTCCCGTAACTATGGGTAAAGCCACAACTGTGCTCAAGTTCAACCAAAGGAAGACAGTTATTTTAATAATAATAAAAAAAAAATAGGCACCTACCATAGCCAAGAAGAGTTCTAAGATCTTTTAATATGTAATGTGAGGATTAAATACCACCACCAGTGAGGCAGAGTTCTTACTAGGGCCATTTTACTAATAAAGAAAAATGTAGGCACTGAAGGCTTAAATAACTTGCCCAAAGTCACACAGCTAATAAACGGTGAGGCCAACTTTACAGTCAGAGAAGAAAGCACTCATTTTTTTTTTTAAGAGACCATTCCACATCCTGTATTCTGACCTGAGGTGACACTGCTGTGGCCAAATTGAGTTCTTCCAGCCACACACCTCACCATGACTTGCCACCGAGAGTGAGGGTAGAAGGTGCCTGTGGGTAAACAAGTCAACAAGTCAGGAGAAATCACACTCACTGTTGAAATATTAAGTGGCACTGGATTAATATCTTTCTGAGGAAACACAGGGAGGAAATTCTAGTTGGACCAGGGAGTCAGGCCTAGCAATGGCAGCAACTTGGGGTGTGATTCCAGTCCATCTCAAGTTTACAGAGATGCCTGCCTTTAGAATGCAAAGCGCCTGGTGTTCTTCTGTGTGTGTGTGTGTAAAGAGAATGATATCAAGATGCCTGCCTTTAGAATGTAAAGCGTCTGGGGGGGTGTGTGTGTGTGTGTGTGTGTGTGTGTGTTTCTAAAGAGAACAATATCAAGGCCTTCTCAATACAAAAGCATCCCCGTGTGTGTGTGTGTGTGTGTGTTTCTAAAGAGAACAATATCAAGGCCTTCTCAATACAAAAGCATCCCCGTGTGTGTGTGTGTGTGTGTGTGTGTTTGTTTCTAAAGAGAACAATATCAAGGCCTTCTCAATACAAAAGCATCCCCCTGGCAATTATGTTCCTGTGTTAGGATAAGTAAGGGAAGCAGACCTGCCAGTGTTTGCTTTGGGGCTTACCACAAGATACCATCCAGTCCCTGCCTGAAAATCATGTTCATCTGCCCCAACTAGCTTGACAGTTACCAGAATTCTCCACATACGCTGTGTTTATACAAACATCATTTTTCTCTTTCTAGTCAGAAGTCTAATTTCAATGAAGCAAAATGGCTTTTAAAGATTTTTTGTTTCTGACTCAAACCAGTTCTTGTACAGTCCTGAGACATGAACTGGCTTACTCTGATTATCCATGCTGGGCTGGTAACAAAATATCAAAAAGAAAATGGGTTAAATGTCTTTAAGATTCATGGATTTATTAATTACTGACTGCTTTGAAAGCTAGTATCCTAAATTTATAAAACTAATTTCAATAAGGCTTTCATCATGAATATTCTCTAAATATATTTAGTTTTATCATCCAAAAAATGCAATGCATAGGTAGAAGGTACATCATCATAGAACATCAATTAACAAAGTCCTTTTAAATGTCACTTGTAGGAAAAAAAGGTTGAACTAAACGAAATAAAGTTACATACATCCAATTGGATGAATCTCACAAATATATTCAGGGGGAAAAAGTATAGGATGAAACCATTATATAAAGTCTAAACACGTGCAAACACATTATATATTGTTTATGGATGTGCCCAAATGTATCAAAATGCCTAGGAATAATAAACACCAGATCTGAGATAGGCCCTACCCCTTGGGGAGAAGAATGGGTATACAAGATGCTTTCATTAAGCTGGGGGGAGGGGGGAAAATAAATGAATGTTTATTGTGAGACTATCTTTTTATATTTCTAAAGTATCTCAAACTTTTTAAAGGAAAAACAAGCCTAATACTAAAAGAATAAGTTAAAAGTTACTCTACTGAAGGGTAGGACAAGGAATGGGGAGGAAAAGAGGAAGGTGGAGATTGAGAGAGACAGACAGAGTGGAGGACTGTGTCTTGTAATGGATCCTAAATCAACCCAACCTTGGAATGTCTATACTGTACTCATAATACAAATTAGCAATCAGTTTAAATTATAATAATGACCCCAGAGGGGTCTTAAAATTTAACAAAATTTAAATCAGTCATCATACTAAGGTAAAAAGAATATCCTAACTAGATTAAATGTACACACACTCTAGATAATCAAGACTGATCATCACTTCCCTAGCAGAAGACCACGGTTACACCCCTTTACAGAGACAGCTCATTATTGTGGTTCAGGGTTTTGGAGTTAGACAAACCTAGGTTCACAATCCAGCTCCACCAATGACAAATTGTGATTTAGACAAGCTACTAATCTCTCTGAATTCACTGAGGTCAGGAGTTCAGGACCAGCCTAGCCAACATGGTGAAACGCCATCTCTACAAAAAATACAAAAATTAGCCGGGACTGGTGGCACACACCTGTAATCCTAGCTACAGGGTGTGTAGCTGAGCCTGAGGCAGGAGACTTGCTTGAACCTGGGAGGCGGAGGTTGCAGTGAGCCAAGATCACGCCACTGCACTCCAGCCTGGGCAACAGAGCAAGACTCTGTCTCAAAAAAAAAAAAAAAAAAAGTAACCCAGTAAGGCCAGACGCAGTGGCTCACACCTGTAATCCCAGGACTTTTGGAGGCCTAGGCAGCTGGATCACCTGATGTTAGGAATTTGAGACCAGCCTGACCGATATGGTGAAACCCTGTCTCTACAAAAAATACAAAAATTAGCCGGGTATGGTGGCAGGCGCCTGTAATCCCAGCTACTCGGGAGGCTGAGGCGGGAGAATCGCTTGAACCTGGGAGGCGGAGGTTGCAGTGAGGCGAGATCACGCCATTGCACTCCAGCCTGGGCAACAAAAGCAAAACTCCGTCAAAAAAAAAAAAAAAAAAAAAAAAAAAAGCCCAAAATATAAGGTGATAAACAGCTATTGAAGTCACAGAATTCAAAACAGCTTCTTTGGGAATTTGTCCAGAGCACTCTGAGTATTCTGCTGTAGAGAACAGGATTACCTAACAGCTCTTAGGAAAATCCCTCTTAGGGATGTCTCTGGCTGTCTTCTTTTATTGTGAATTTACCATAGCAAATACAAGCTGTTAGGATTTCCAGCATGTCAGACGCTGGAAACCCTAATTTTGAGTTCACGTCCTCAAAAAGTATCTCTGTAATTTGAAGTATCTGAAGGCTGCAGTCACTTACATTGTCATGTCAATACCTTGAGATGAACTGTCATCAACTCTTCCTTATCAGTCGCTTGGAGGAAAGGCCTGCTGCTGACTGGCTGAACCTCGACTGTAGATTGCTTACTAGATTTGCAATGACCTTAGCAACATATTCTACTTTATCTTCAAATCTTTGTGAATCAAAAATAAATTCTAGAAAATATTTTCCCAAGATACCACTGAGCTCTGATTTGCCAATGTATTTTTTTTTTTTTTTTTTTTGAGACAGAGTCTCGCTCTGTTGCCCAGGCTGGAGTGCAATGGCATGATCTCAGCTCACTGCAACCTCCATCTCCTGGATTCAAGCAACTCTCCTGCCTTGGCCTCCCAAGAAGCTAGGATTACAGGCGCCTGCCACCAGACCCGGCTAATTTTTTTTTGTATTTTTAGTAGAGATGGGGTTTCACCATGTTCTCCAGACTAGTCTTGAGCTCCTGACCTCAAGTGATCCACCCACCTCGGCCTCCCAAAGTGCTAGGATTACAGACGTGAGCCACTGAGCCCAGCCACCAATGTGTTTTCAAGATTTTCCAGCATCCTGAACTACAATCAAAATTTGGAAGCCTTTCCAGGGTTTGACAACTTTGTCTCTCTTCTTGGTCACTGCTAATGGTGCTTTGGAGAAATATACTGTTAGGGGTAATAAACCCTAAAAGGTTAGATACCTGGTCTAGGGTGCAGAACAGCTATTTTGAGGCAAGAACAGGGCCTTGATAATAAAATATATGCCTGTAATTTAGTTGTCATCATAACTGTTAACCTTTGAGCACTTATACTAAATGCTTTACATGTATTAACAAATCCTACTTTTAATTCAATATAGTAGGTCATATTATAATTTCTTTTTTTTTTTTTTTTTTTTGAGACGGAGTCTCGCTCAGTCGCTCAGGCTGGAGTGCAGTGGCGCGATCTCTGCTCACTGAAAGCTCCACCTCCCGGGTTCACGCCATTCTCCTGCCTCAGCCTCCCGAGTAGCTGGGACTACAGGCGCCCACTACTACGCCCGGCTAATTCATTTTTTATTTTTAGTAGAGACGGGGTTTCACCGTGTTAGCCAGGATGGTCTCGATCTCCTGACCTCGTGATCTGCCCGCCTCGGCCTCCCAAAGTGCTGGGATTATAGGCGTGAGCCACCACGCCCAGCCCTATAATTTATATTTTATTGACGAGAACACAGATATAGAAAAGCTAAGCAGCTTGAGCAAGGATCCCCTGTTAGCAGGTGGTTGAGCTTGGGTATGAACCCAGCCAGGTTAGTACCTCAGCTTATGCTCTTAATCTTCTATATTATATTCCATCAGCTATTTTAAAGATTAAACACAAAAATACCCTCCTCTGTGTATTCTTTATCCAAAAGTCTACTTTATCCTAGTCCCCTCAAAAACAACAACAACAACAACAACAACAACACAGCAACAAGGAGCTGGTCAAAGGAACCCCAGCAGATGGGAGGACAGAGAAAGGCAATGTGACAAAAAGACACTGAGAACATTAGATTGCTGACTGGCTAGTAAAAAATCTGTTCTAAATAACCATGGCTCAGCTGGTGGCCTGGTGGGAAGCTCTAAATAGGAACAACTCTAAATGGAGTCAAAGACCACCTGCAGTGAGCAAAGCATTTCAAGCTTTTCAAGCCTGTCTGGGTCCCCACCCTGGCTCAAGTCTGATTGTAATTATTTTCACAGCCAGCCTACATTCACACTGGAGACCAGCCACTGTAATAAAGCCCCAAGTGACAGTTTAACTTATCCCAGGTGATGCCCCAAATTGTAGGGGCTCTATGGTAACTTCTTCAAGGCAAAGAGCGTGCATGAGTATTCCTTTCCATTTGGGAAAAAATTACACTGCAGTTTATTAACTTTTTAAAATAGCATTTTATTTTCTGTATCTCTCTAAATTCCACTTGATGGGAGCATAATCACAAAATTTACAATTACACCACTTTATCAAAATTAGGCCATTAAGGCCAGGCACAGTGGCTGACACCTGTAAACCCAGCACTTTGGGAGGCCGAGGTGGACGGATCACATGAGGCCAGGAGTTCAAGACCAACCACGGTGAAACCCTGTTGTTACAAAAAAAAAAGTACAAAAATTAGCTGGGCGTGGTGGCGCATGCCTCTAATCCCAGCTACTTGGGAGGCTGAGGCACAAGAATCACTTGAACCTGGGAGACGGAGGTTGCCCTGAGCCAAGATTGTGCCACTGCATTCCAGCCTAGGTGACAGGGCGAGACTCACGTCTCAAATAAAATTTTAAAAATCTAAAAATAATAATAAATAAAAAACCTAGGGCATTAAGTAGCAGAAAACCCAACTCAAAACTGTCTTATGTCATTTAACAAGACATTCAAAGCATAGAAAAACCCACAGGTCTCCCAACAGCATCAAGAACCCAGTTTCAGTTAGCACACTATGCCACTTACTCTCGGGCCCAAGATAGTGGGTAGCAGTCCCAGGCATCACGAGAGAATACAGAAAAGTAGAAAACCATCTTTCTTCGAGTCTCCTATGACAAAAGGAAACCTCCCCCTGAAGTATCCAGAAGACTTTCTGTCATGTCTCCTTGGCCAGAACTGGGATACAACCTCATTCTTATAATAACTACCAACCCAGAAAATGGGTTTATCATAACTGACTTATAGTTTCTTAACCCTGACTGCTTTAACAGTTCCCCCAGGTGATTTTATTGAGCAGCTAGGATTGAGAACCACTGAGTTAGATTAATCAGAATTACCCTGAAATGCCTTCCCCTGAGTCATCTGAAAAGGATGCAGACACTTGAACGAAATCTGGATTGTCAGAGGGGAAAAGGAATGTTGGCTGAACCAGCAGTAGTGTCTACACAACCATTTTACATTTGTGTTTCAAAACACTTTCACACCATTTTATTTATTCCTCAAGGCTTTCTGTATCAGTCCCATTTTACAAAAAAAAAAAAGGAAACCAAGGCTTAAGTTTACAAAATAGGAAAATTATTTTTAGTCTTCCAAATCTCAGTAGGTTTAATGTAATGGCAACTTAAGAAACTTCCCCAAAAGAATATTTCTCTGAAATAGTAAACATAAAGACAGCCAAAGAGAACTTTTATGTTTTTCCTAAGAGGAACAAAGCAAAAACCATTAAAACGCCGAGGCTAGAAGTACCAAAACCAAGTCGGAAGACCTAAATTCTTGTCCTGGCTCTGCCACTAACAAGGCCCTTTACATCCTTTTCCATGCATGTTTAGTAACAGCAGACTCATTAATGAGGGCGCCTTCAGCTTCACACACACACACACACACACACACACACACACACAGCTAGACAATTTAAGTTTACTACAGAGTATTTTATATCACTGTATTAGTGCTTAATAACTGTAAGGACTATTAGTTTTAAAAAATTTTCTCTAAAGAACAAGATACATTTTCTCAAGACTGCCTAACGTAAAATTTATGAGAAAAGCATATATAGTTAATTGCTGTTTCTGGCAACTGTGCTATCTACCTGTATGCATCATAAGCAACTGAAACTACACAGACATCACGAAGGCTTACAAAAGTTTAAATTGCATTGAAAGAAGACACTGGTTATTTTAAGAAAAGAAAGTACTTTAAAAAGAAAACTAAAAAAGCCATTTGAACAAAGAATTGATTGAATTGAGTAAATTATCTCCAAATCTACCACTAAAATGACTGGCTCTTCTCTCTGGAGTTCCTCCCCACCCCCAGCGCTATCTCCAACTTCACCCTACACATAAATGTGCGATACTGTCTCTAAACCATCTCTTTGCTATTACGTCAGCCTTCTGCTGAAAAGCCTTCAGTAACTCTCCACAAGATGAAGTCCACATTCCTAACCTTGTTTTTATGGCCCTCCATAATCTAAAACTGACCTCTCCATCCATCCCAGTCTACTACTCCCTGAAAAACCACCATTCCAGCCAAACTAGTCTCTTCAAACACTGCGAGTGTTCTGGTGTCTTCTGGTTTCCAATATGATAAGGTTCTACTCCTTATCACCAGTGAGTTCCAAAACTTTCACAAACCTCCTCCACTCTAATATACAAACCCTTGTCCCTGGAAAAGTTAGAATACTTGTCACTAAATGTTTAACCTTGTCACAGGTATGTGTCTATATCCTTTATTTCTTCAAGAATTTAGCACAGTGCAGGAAGGAGTTCAAAAATGTTCCTTAGATTGAAGTAATTTCAGCTACAGGACAATAAACTCAAGGGCAAGGGCCTCTACCCCATTATAAATCCGTATCTAATTCCAGTATTTAGCAAATTGTAGGTGCTAAATATTTGCGGATTGCTATCTAATTGAACTCAGCAGTAAGCCTTCAGGTCGCATAGGCTTCGAAACTCTAAATATTTATGGAAGACTTCAAAGCGTCAAGACATCAAAATTACATATTGAAATCTTCCAAGAACGTAATGCAAACAGGAGACACCTTGCAGGGCAATTAAAAATAGAAATCACTTAAACACAATTCTAGAAATGCTCAAAAGGCCATTTTTGTAAAACAAAATGTAAAATATCTGGAAATATAAGCAATCTGACCTAGTGGGTTTTATTCTTTCTGTAGATCCTCCACCCAATGTCATCCCTTGACTCTCTGATGTTATACAAAAGCTCAACTGGTTAGATGAACCATTTACCTAGACTGCAATTTCAAATAACCTCATCAAGCCATTTTCAAATGCTGCAGAACCTTATTAGTTCCCCTAAGAGGTAGACAGGGGAAGCTGGACGCAAAAGAGTAAGACCTGCTCAATTTTCCTATAGCCACGCCCTACCCAGTGAAGAAGAATTAAACTCAGGTCCCCTGACTTTAGACCAAGGCTCTTAGTCTTTGATAGGAACTAGAAGTAAACTTTATGGAGCAAGCGGGAAAAGGCATGTGAGCTACAGCTGTGTTCCTGTCACCTTCTGGGAAATAATTTAAACATAAATTCTTAATGAACATAACGAGAAAAAAAAGACACTTCCCAATTACTCTCAAAGCATGATTACAAGTTATGTTTCTTATGCTAAAGGACGAGAATCAAAATGAGTAAGATACCAATTCACAAATTCAAGAAAGTCTACAGTCTGGAGGAAGGCTGACATCTGGCCCCCCAGATGCACTGGCTGCTGCTGGAACCTAACGCATGTGTCCTGATGGCAGGAAAGCTAATATGCTGTCACAGAAATAGCTTTCCACCAGTGGCCAAAACTGGCTTTGCCCTCTGCCTCTCTCCACATCTCTCTAGCTCCGGAGGGAACTACTACAACCAATGAGAGAGAAGGTACATTCCCCCGGCCACTGACTCTGGTTAACATCAAGTTACAGAAAGAGTCCTCAGTCCTCATTCTCTCGTGTTCACTCTGCACCCCCACCCCCAACTCCTCCTTTCTATGCTCACTCCTCCATATGTATAGCGCCCCCCTACTTCCCACCCAACACACATACCAGATGCCAAGGGCCTGGAGAGCCCTCAACCAAATAAGCCCCCTTGTCACATGTCCCAGAGTCCCATTTCTGATTCAAGCAGCAGAGACTTAAAAACAAAACAAAAAAACCCTAAGTGAGTCCCAATCCTGATTTTGCAACACCAAAGAGGTCAGAGAACCAAAAGGAACCTTGGAGATCATCCAGAGAAGTTGAGTGACTTGCTTCCAAAATTACAGGGATGGCTCACTAAATTCTTCCCACAGAAATGTACTTCAACTTATTCATTAAATGCATATTTACCGTACCAGGCACCATGCTGGGTGCCCAAGACAGTATGATCAGTATGTTTTAATCGCCCTTAGTGAAAAATGGGGCGGGGCGCGGTCGGGACAACAGTAAGATGGGGGATTTTCCCCAGAGGTGGTATCTACAAACAAATGTACAAGGGACGAATACCTACCTAAGGCTGAGAATTACTGAACTGAGAATCTAGGTGAGTGATGAAGGCCCTAAGAACCCAGCCCCTCAAGGCTGGATACTGCCCAAGTCCCTGTCTGCTGTATGGACAGGTCTTTTAAAGGGGAAAAGGGGACATTCACCGCCATCCTCCGAAGGGGTTATGGATCCAAGGGATGGTCAGGCTGCCCAGCTCCTCACTGGAGCTAATTCCGCCCCATTTTCCAGTAGCATCACTAACTCAGTATTTCTGCATGAATTTTGGCCCCTTCTCTCCTAGAAAGACTCTCCTCAACTACACTAAAATACAGTTATCTCTCCTGTATCTCGTGTCTTCTTCCGAGTTTAAGAGACAGAAGTTCAGGCGAGGAAGGCACCAAGCCTAACCGGGGTGGAATTCCCTATTTGCAAGCAGTGCTCGCCTGGGCTAGGGGGCAGGCTGCCCGCTCACCCTTCCAAACCCCAATCTTTGAACCCTCAGCACGGGAAGGGAGGAATGTGCGGAAGCAGCATAAAGCCAGGTGGACTTTCTGGTTTGGCACGTGAAGGACCTGGAACAGGACTGTCCGGGACGATCAGACAATGAGAGGGAAAAGGTGAAGCTTAAGGGGACTCTGGAAAACTCAACACTCCCGCAGGGTTTCAAAGAATCCCCAGGAAATTTCTTTCGAGAAGTCACAAAACAAAACTAGGCAAACAGATGCCTCGATTTTGAAGGAGATTTTGAGTAGCTTCAGGCAGCAATGAAACCTGACTCCAGGCCAGGAGTGCCTAGGGTCGGTCCGGCGGAGCGCGCAGTCAGCGAGAGGTGTTCGGCTGGGGCCAGGCGGGGCCCGCAGGCAGCTCGTTCCCGCCGCCGCAGAGCCGCAGGGGCAGGAATGAGGACTCGCCGCGATGCCTCGAGGAGGAATGATTCCAGGGACCCCCCCGGGGTTCCGAGAGAGCTGGGCTGGTCCGGAATGAATTCCCCGTTCCTCTGGCTGCTGGCCCCGGACACGAGACCCTCCGTCGGCTGCCGAGAGAGGCTCCTCCCCGCCTCGCCACGCCGCAGCCCGTCCGCGCCCGCGTCCCCGCTTACTTTTGGTCGCAGCGATGAGGTTCTTCCCATCCTTAATGAGCTCTTTGATGAACTTGTTGGTCCTCTCGAGTTCCGCTTCGTGAGCGCGGATCCTCTCCCGGAACCACGGGCTGTCGAGGTAGCAGTCGCTGAACTCCAGGGGCTGCAGCCCCATGACGGCAGCGGTCGCTGCGCGGTGCGCACGGCCGCGCGCTCCTGCCCGAGCCGAGCTCCGAGGCCGCTGCCAGGTGCGGCGCCGCGCGTTCAGGGAGCCCGGAGGAGCTAGCAGGCCCGGGCGCGCGGCGAGCGCGGCACGAACACGTCCCGTAGAGCCGAGTCCTGCGGCGCGGAGGAGCTGCCACCGAGACCAGCGCGAGCTGCGGCGCCCCAATCCCGGCAGCCCCAGCCGAGCTCTGAGCGCCCGCGGCCCCGCCCCGCCCCGCCCCGCCCGGCCCCCGCGCGGCAGACACTCCCCGAGGCGCCACCCGGCCGGGCCCGCGCTCCCGCTCGCCCCCTTCTCTTTCCCCCGCCTTCCTTCTTCCTCCCTTCCCTTTCCTGGACGCCTCTTCCTTCTCTTCCCCACGCGCAGCTGCCCCTCCTCTTCCTTCCGAGGCGTCCTGGGGCTAGAATTTCGCCCCGCGGCTCCCCTCCACCCCGGGCGCTCTTCCCTCCCCTTTGCTTGGGCTCCCGGGGCCGGGGTGACTCACAGTCGGCTCCCCGCTGCACGGAACCCGACTGGGACCGAGAAGGAGCGTCTTAATTGCAGTCGTTAGTCCCCGCAGGCGGGCGACATAACTCTGAAGCGGCTGCCTTGTAGGAGGAGATGATTAACTCATTTATCTCATTTATCCTGGGACGCCCCCAACCCTGAGCTGGGAACGAACTCGCACATGGGGCTCTTTTCCTTATCCCGGTTCCTTTCCTAGTTTAAAGTGAGATGCGTGGTAAATCTCCGCTTGAGATCGAAGCCTTACAATGGCAAGAGCATTTTCTTGGTGGCCCAGCAGCTCCTATTTTACACTTCTCTACGTATCCGCACTAAATGACTTAGGTGAAGGGAGAGGGCTGGCTAAACCACAGAAAAGTTGTTTCTGTTGTGTTCAGCACATTAAATTTGCTGGGTTAGGTAGAGACGATCTTTATTATTCTAAAAATAACCACCGGAAAACATGCCAGGTAACGTGTGGTTTTCACCGCGTGGGGGTGACGATCAATGAGAATTTATGTCAGTGCCCTCAAAAAGCCTATTTTGTGTGTTCTGAAACAACTCCAGTGTGTCCCCAAAAAAAGTTAGGGCATTTTAAAGTATTGAAATGTATACCTTAGGCCGGACGTGGTGGCTAACGCCTGTAATCCCAACACTTTGGGAGACGGAGGCGGGTAGATCACCTGAGGTCGGGAGTTGGAGACCAGCCTGGCTAACATGGTGAAACCCCGTCTCTACTTAAAATACAAAAATTGCCCGGGTGCGGTGGCGCGTGCCTGTAGTCCCAGCTGAGGCAAGAATCACTTGAACCCAGGAGGCGGAGGTTGCAGTGAGTCGTGATGGTGCCACTGCACTCCAGCCTGGGCGACAGAGCGAGACAATGTCTCAAAAAAAAAGTATTTCTTAAAAAAAAACACTAATAATTCATTAGAGTAACTTTTCATAATCGTAATTTATTAAGCAATTATTATGTGCCGGGCACCCACTAGAAACTCCATACATCTACAAACTCGCAATATAGACTTACATAATGTGATGGTAATATTAAAG
The DNA here is from genome assembly GCF_028885655.2 of Pongo abelii. Classification (NCBI taxonomy): domain Eukaryota; kingdom Metazoa; phylum Chordata; class Mammalia; order Primates; family Hominidae; genus Pongo; species Pongo abelii. Next base: position 169,555,343 of record NC_071988.2, on the reverse strand, counting down.
AGAAACTTCAAAGTAATTCCTCAAGACGTTCAGACTCTCAGCTGGGTAATTAAGAATCTGTTTGGACAGCATGTTGTAGGAGGGTAACCCTCCGGAACAAGTTAAATAAGCCTCCTACTCAATAAGCCCTTTTGTTACAAAACAGCACCAGGAGTGCCTAACCCGCAGATAAACATTATTACTCTAATGTCCAGCCTCCAGAGAGTTCAAAGTGTTTTACAAATAACTTTTAGGCGGTGAAAGCTTCAGTTCCTACTAAAACCAGCAGGAGACTGGAGTCTACAGAAAAGAGAATAAAAGAGGCAAATAAAGGGGAAGAAAGACAAGAAGAGAAGGGGTGTAAACAAAAATGAGGGCCTTGCGAAACAGCCAAGCACTGACAACACTCAATCCTCAGAACAGAAACCCAAACCTTTTCTCATAGAGGGGCTGCTGACACTTCTTCAATATTGAACATGGAGGTTACCGTGTGACCCAGCAAATCCACGCTTAAATATATACCCAAAAGAAATGAAAATATATGTCCACGCAAATATTTACGCAAAATATTCATAGCAGCATTATTCGTAATAGCCAAAAACTAGAATCAACCAAAATGTCCTTCGTCAGCTGTGTAATGGATGCACAAAATGTTTGTCCATAAAATGAAATATTAATCTACAATAAAAAGGAATGAAGTACTGACACGTGCTATGGCACAATGAATGGTGAAAACGTTATGCTAAGTAAAAGAACCCAGCTGCAAAAGGCCAATACTATCCATTTATATGAAATGTCCCAAACAGGTAAATCTATAGAGGCAGAAAGATTAGTGGTTGCTACAGACTGGGGGATAGAGTGGAGGGTATATGTAGTCAGGAGTTTATTTCCAGGGTGATGAAAATTATTAATATTTTTATTTTTTATAGAGATAGGGTCTCACTATGTTGCCCAGGCTTTTCTCAAACTCCTGAGTTCAAATGATACTCCCACCTTGGTCTCCCAAATTGCTGGAGTTACGGGAGTGAGCCGCCGAGCCTGGCCGAAAACAATTTAAATTTACATTTTGGTAATGGTTGCACAATTCTGAATATACTCAAAATCACTTAATTGTACATGTTAAATGGGTGGATTTCTTTTGCTCTGTGAACTATATCTCAATAAAAAAATTTTTTTAAGATGAACTACTCTAGAACTGCTTCTCCTTCTTTACCACATTGGACTTCAAGCCGTAAAAACTCTGGTTTATTCAGTGTGCCCAGTTCTTTAGATATTTGGAGAAAAAAAAAAGTTGCTTAAAACAATGTCGAAACATCATAAAAAAATTACTTATCACTTCACACACATGTACACCCAGTGTTAAAGAGCTAGTGAATATGAATCTTAATTCATTACCAAATAGGTCCACAATAATCACCATGAGTGGAGGGGCCTGATTAATTTTGTTTTATTCAGCTATGCCTATGCAGTGTCTGGTACAAGTGATCAGTAAATGTGGAATGAATAAGTATAACTAACTGAAGAGAAATCTCTGTACAGTGGACAGTGAAAAGATAGATATTTAGGAGTTCCATCTCCAGCTTTACTACTTAACAGTTGTGCAACCTTAGCAAAGGTAATTTTCTGTAAACATCAGTGAAATGGAGATGATGACATTGCAGCTGCAGGTTGCTTGAGAAGATTTAATGAAATTGTGTTTGTAAAGTGCCTGCTGAAAATTATTATAATGATGAGACTCGAGGAAGAAGGCGGTGTGGAGGATGGGCTGAAGAGAGGGATGAGGGAGAGGAGGAGACAGATTACATTCCATCAGTGTGGGAAAGATTTTCGGGGCAGGAGAGCCCTTAAATCATAGTTTTAAACCATGTAAGACAGAACTCAAGAAAAGTGGCCACAAAAGCAGATGCTACTGAGTTTCCAGGTTTCATCTTAATTAATCAATTATTCCCACAAATATTTACTGATCATTTATATGTATTAGGCGCCATATTAGGTGCTCGTGATGCAGCAGCACACAAAACAGTCCTCACTGTGCTTTTGGTCTCTGGGGGGAGACTGGCCTCATCCCAGAAAAAAAGAAAAAGAAAAATCACACACATGTATATCCAATTGAAAATTAAAGCACCATGCAGTTAAAGTGAAAGGTGTGTGAGAGGTTATAATTGGAACACCTGATAGAGATTGGGGATGGGTCAAGGAGGGCCTCATTGAGGAAGTGATATGAAAATGATAATGTAATCAATGACCAGGAATATCAGTAGGAGTTAACTGTTAAATAGGGGTAGGAACAGAGTAGTACAGACATGGGACCACCTGTGCAGGCCCCTGAGATGGCACATTCAAGAGATGAACAGGTCAGGTGGCTGAAGCCCAGTGAGAGAGACTGGCTCACAACAATGCCGGGTGGTGGAGGATAAGCAGGGTCAGATGGTGCAGAGCCTCTAAGTCTTATTTAGGATTTGGGACCATATCCCAACACTGTTGGGAGCCTTTAAAGAGTTTTATGCATGTAGTAAAATGATCCAGATTGTGTTTTCTCTCTAGCTGCTGTGAGGAGAATGGAAATCCAGACAGAAGGTGGTTGGAGTTGTCTGGAATAGCTCAAACCTCCAAGGTGACCCTCCAAGGAGACAGCGAGAAATAGACAGAAATGAAATATATTTTAGAAGGAGATTCTGGGACTTGACAATAGCCTGGATATTGGAAATGAGGAAGAAGGGGTCAGCGTGGCCCCCAGGCTTGTGGCATGGTAAGTTAGGTGGATGGATATGCCACTTACCGAAAGGATAACATGAGGTAAGAAGCTGTCATGGCAGTGTTGGTGATGACTGGGATGGAAGGATGCGTTTCAGTGTAAACTCGTGAAGTTTGAGATGCCTGGGAGACATTCAAGTACCTAAGTCAGGTAGGCACTGACACTCAAATGGCATTTTTATGCTTTACTCAGTGCTTGGATTAGTTAGGGATTTGAATCAATGCAAGCTGGTCAAGTTTCAGTCTACATGAAATAGAAGTTAACATATAGGAAACCTTCCCTTGATGTAGGTTCCGCTGCATATGATACTGTAGTTTTTGTGTTGTGATGACTCACAAAGTACCTACCTGTAAAGTTAAATATGGGTCTACTGAATCCTTGGATGTGTTTCAGGTTGTGAGTCAGAATTAGGTTCAGACACATTATAACAGAAAATCCAAAATCACTGGTTTTTAAACCATAAGGGGTTTATATTTCCCTTTCTCTCATAAAAAGGAGTCCATGATTCCAGAGTCCCCAAGGAAGCACCAGCTTCCATCCTCAATGTCACCTCATGGTACAAGATGGCTCCTAGAGGTCCTTCTAGGAGGAAAGAAGGGAAAGGATAGAAGGGCCCCTGTCCCCACTGAATCAGCTTCTTTTCTCAGCATTCCTGTGCATCTCACACAACATTTTATTTTTTATCTCATTGACCAGATCTTAATCAAATGGCCACACCTCACTGCAAGGGAAGATGAAAAATGTGGTCTTTTTCCCAGGTACATAAGTGAAATGTGAATTTTCCTACAAAGAGAAAAGGGATAGTAGATTTTGAGCAGGAACCTGGCAGTCTCTGCTGTAGGCTGACACCTTTGTGAGTGAGGTATATAAATTACAGCTATGCAAAAAACTAAATTATGTAAATAGAAGAAATTTAAAATAATTCTTTGGGTCTCTTGCAGACTGTGTAAAACTGCTTTCTCTCACAAGTATTAAAAACAAATCACAAAAAGAAACAAAAGTGCTGAAATAACTTAAGAAATTATTGAAACACATCACTGAAAACCTCCACAGAGAGGTAGTTGAAGCTTCTGAAGCAGTTATCAGCACTCGAGCTCCATTTCTCTATGATTCTCTTGGCTCTGCCTGCCTTCTAGGAATTGACTTCAGCCTCCAGAAAGCTTCCTTCATGAGAACCAGATAGCATCAACATTTCCAGACTCACCTACAGGTGAGACAATACCCATTCTTGAGCTAGAAAGTTGCTCCCTTATCACAACTACTTTAATCTGGGAATCAAAGCATTTCAGGAGACTGCCATTCCCTGAGTCCCTTGGACCTGGAGGCCTGCCACTCAATTGATCACTGAGCCCGAGGGGGGTAATGCCAAGTAGCTTGGGCCATTAAGGGGTCACCTTTGAGCACGGGGCAGGCTGATCCAACAAGATATGAATATACAACACAACGAGTTTGTGAACTGGTAACCTATAAAAGTATAATGGTGATGCTTGTAAAACAATGTGAATATACTTAACGCCACTGAACTGCACGCTTAAAAAGAAAGCATAATGAAGGCAGAGTAAAGGACTCCTTCATCTCCCCCTTTATGTCACTCATCTTCCTATAATAGCCTTTTTTTTTTTTTCTTTTTTCTTTTTTTTTGAGATGGAGTCTCCCTCTGTCACCCAGGCTGGAGTGCCGTGGCGCTATCTTGGCTCACTGCAACCCTCGCCTCCCTCCTGGGGTCAAGTGATTTTTCCACCTCAGCCTCCCAAATAGCTGGGATTACAGGCATGCTCCATCATACTCGGCTAATTTTTGTATTTTTAGTAGAGACGGGGTTTCACTATGTTGGCCAGGCTGGTCTTGAACTCCTGACCTCAGGTGATCCACCCGCCTCTGCCTCCCAAAGTGCTGGGATTACAGGCATGAGTCACTGCGCCCAGCCATACCCTTTCCTTAAAGACATATTGTCTCACAGAATAATAATAATGGTCCAAATATGTTTGACATTTTAATTACACCTATATTTTTAAAAGAACCTTTTTCTTCACACCACCCCTATTGAGAGTTTGTGACTAGCAGTCTGAGTAATGAAATTTGAGAAAGGCTATGCTATGAACACTAAGCTGGGTACGCTTTGCTGAGAGTCACCCCAGGATCTCTGTATATTCCAGGATTGCAGTGGGTGCACTGGTGTAGTGTGGTGTGCAGAAACTACTACTTGTGCTGGGCGTGGTGGCTCTTGCCTGTAATCCCAGCACTTTGGGAGGCTGAGGCGGGTGGATCACGAGGTCAGGAGTTCAAGACCAGCCTGGCCAATATGGTGAAACCCCGTCTCTACTAAAAATGCAGAAATTAGCTGAGTGTGGTGGCATGCACCTGTAGTCCCAGCTGCTTGGGAGGCTGAGGCAGGAGAATTGCTTGAACCTGGGAGGCAGAGTTTGCAGGGAGGCAGAGGTTGCAGTGAGCCGAGATCATGGCCACTATACTTCAGACTGGGCGACAGAGCAAGACTCCGTCTCCAAAAAAAAAAAAAAAGAAATGAAAAAAAAAAAAAAAGGAAACTACTACTTGTGCCTCCAGCATTTACTGAGCACCCATTATGTGCCAGGTACTATGCTAGAACTGGGACAGCAATAGCAAAAACAAACAAAAACCTAGCATGATTCATGATCTCATGGACTAATATCCTCCAATCAGAGTGAAAGAAAATAAATCATTGCAAATATAAATGTCAAGTGAAATCTCTGGTAAGCACTAGGAAGAAGCCTGCTCTTCAGGGGCCTTTGGACTATTCCGAGATGTCAGTGAGGATGTGACAACTGAGCTGAAATCTGAAGCACCAGGAGTGAATGGATGGAGGTGAAGTGGATGTGACGTGCAGAGGGAAGAAGCGTTCCCAGAGGAGGCTTTGTGGAAGAACCAGTACAAGTAACTGAAACTGCGGCCATGTGGCAGGAGCACCATGGGCTGAGATGAGGCTGAAGAGGGAGTGAGGGCCCATCCTACCTGCTCAGCACCAGCCCTGCTTCTATCCTTGAGAACACTGACCATGGGCTTCAGGCTTCACTGCTTTTTTTCTCAGGAGAGCTCACCTTTTCCAGTACTTCTGGGCATCAAAGCTTGGAAGAGTTTAGGACCTCAAGGAAGTTTTAGAACGAGTGCACTTAACTAGGGATATTTGGTCAGCAAATATTGATTGAGTACATGGGGTGGGGAAAGCACTGTGGTAAGCAAGTGCTAAGGCGAAAAAGTCCCTCACCTCAAGCGTTTACAATCTGGTATACTCTAGCCATGCAGAATAAGCTGACAAGAGGATAATTCTAAAACAAAGCACACTGCTGCTTCCTCCAGCCAGCCTGACAGCCTGGTTGAGAAGTGGGCGTTCCTACTGAAACTGGGATGGGGAAGAGGGAGGGTGGGTATGTGGGGGAGATTCTCCAGTCCTCCCACATTGAAATTCATATCTTCTCAGCTGGGTGCGGTGGCTCATGCCTGTAATCCCAACACTTCGCAAGGCTGAGGCAGGTGGATCACTTGAGGTCAGGAGTTCGGGGCCAGCCTGGCCAACATGGTGAAACCCCGCCTCTACTAAAAATTAAAAAAAATTAGACACCTGTGGTGGCACGTGCCTGTAATCCCAGCTACTCTGTAGGCTGAGGCAGGAGAATCGCTTGAACCTGGGAGGCGGAGGTGGCAGTGAGCCGAGATCTTGCCAAGGCATTTCAGCCTGAGAGACAGAGTAAGACTGTCTCAAGAGGAAGGAAGGAAAGGAGGAAGGAAGGAGGTAGGGCGGGGAGGGAGGGAGGGAGAAAATAAATTCATATCCTCTGAAGAAATCTAGGACTCCTATCTTTTCAAGTTTGGAGGTAGAAGAACCTGGCTCAAGGAGATGGGGGTCAAGGCACACAACCAGTACCTGCCCCAGGTGGAGTCTCCTGTTAGTGCAATCACTGCTTCTCCTGCCCCCAGCTTTTGGAGAGACTTGGCATGGAGAGGAGGGAGCTGGATAGATCACATACAGTAATATCTGAGCACACGCTGCATATAGCAGCAGGCATTCCACACAGCCCATAGATCTCCGAGGCAAATGCTGCCCTCCTTCCTATGACATGTGGATCAACTGACCAAAGCAGGAACCTTGCAGTTTGTTTTATTCAGATATCAATGAGACTTTTTAAATGATGGAGAGAAAGAGAAGAGCTCTAAAGAGAATGTTTTTCGCGGCACTCCAAATGTCCCTTCTATGACCCAGAGAAAGGTTTCCACAAGGTGACTTTCAACCAGGCAAATATCCAGCCACTGGAAACTCAACCTGCTACTATAAGAGGCATACTCTCAGAGTCCACTGGCACCTCAGTAAAATAGAAAGTGAAAAAATATAAAAATGTGTGTACTTATCCTTTGACCCAGTAATTTCAGACCTGACAATTTACCCTAAGAAAAGGTGTTGTTTTTTTTTTATGAGACAGAGTCTCGCCCTGTTGCCCAGGTTGGAGTGCAGTGACACGATCTGGGCTCACTACAACCTCTGCCTCCCAGGTTCAAGCGATTGTCCTGCGTCAGCCTCCTGAATAGCTGGGATTACAGGTAAGTGCCACCACACATGGCTAATTTTTGTATTTTTAATAGAGACAAAGTTTCACCATGTTGACCAGGCTGGTCTCAAACTCCTGGCCTCAAGTGATTCCCCTGCCTCGGCCTCCCAAAGTGCTGGGATTACAGGAGTGAGCCACCACACCCAGCAGAAAATAATCTTTTAAATGTATATGCTTGGCCGGGCGCAGTGGCTCATGCCTGTAATCCCAGCACTTTGGGAGGCCAACGCGGGCAGATCACCTGAGGTCAGGAGTTCGAGACCAGCCTGACACACATGGAGAAACCCCATCTCTACTAAAAATAAAAAATTAGCTGGGCATGGTGGCGGGTGCCTGTAATCCCAGCTACTTGGGAGGCTGAGGCAAGAGAATCACTTGAACCCGGGAGGCGGAGGTTGCAGTGAGCTGAGATCGCACCATTGCACTCCAGCCTGGGTGACAGAGTAAGACTCCATCTCAAAAAATAAATAAATAAATAAATAAATAAATACTTAAAAAAAAAAAAAAAAAAAGGCCGGGCGTGGTGGCTCACACCTATAATCCCAGCACTTTGGGAGGCAGAGGTGGGAAGATCACGAGGTCAGCAGTTTGAGACCAGCCTGGCAAACATGGTGCAACCCCATCTCTACTAAAAATACAAAAATTAGCTGGGTGTGGTGGTGGACGCCTGTAATCCCAGCTATTTGGGAAGCTGAGGTAGGAGAATCGCTTGAACCCTGGAGGCAGAGATTGCAGTGAGCCGAGATCGTGCCACTGCACTCCAGTCTGGGCAACAAGCAAGATTCCATCTCAAAAAAAAAAAAAAAAGTATATGCTTAAGGCTATTTGTTGCAGTAAAGAAAAAAAGAATGCAGCAGCCACTTAACAATTAGAAAATAGTAAAATAAATCAGCATATATTAACTCAATAGGAATCCTGGGTTTATGTGCTTTGATGCCATTAAAATGATCGTTTTTACTCTAAATAATGGACACTGGCATTTTGGAATGCCCAGCATTCATTCCCATTTCCCAACGTTACCATGATTTCCACTGGGGTAATCATTTTCCCACATAACATGTAGTCTTTGTAAAATTCCTGTGCTTGCCTCATGCTAGGGAATCCAGAGAGATCCCTAGAGGTTCCTTCCGTAAATCTTTCCTCTCAGACCTGCCACAGCCAAGGGCTGGGCACGTGACCTAAGCTTGGCCAACCAGACTTTCCCAAGACTTTGACTTTTGAATGTAGTAAAGCACTGACAGAAGAAACAGAGTTCATCTTTTCCAGCCAGGAGTGTTGAAACAGACCTGCTGCTGGAGAGGCTACCAGGCTTCTTCCAAAGCTGGTTCTTTAAGGCTTCCTTAACACCTCCGTATGCTTCAAATAAAATACCCTTTTGCTTAAGTTGACAGAATCAGTGTTTCTTCCTTGCAACCAGAGATTAGTAGACTCCTAGATTGGTAGTAGAAGGAAACAGACCTTCAGGGAAGTCATGGGGTGTTTAGAATCGATTATCTGGCTGAGATTGAACAGAAAACAGAACACTCCCATTTATATTCTAAAAGGGGAACCTGGTGGTTCATGGCACACACTGGAGAAACAACTCATTAAGTTATCATCTTAGATTATTTAGTTCTAAGTAGCATGACCTTAAATCCTCTTTTGTTTGGAACTGGTCTGCTTTATACCTATTGTCCTGGCATGTGCTTCGTTTGGCCTGTTTCCCCTGGATTTTGTGTGTTTGTTTGTTTGTTTGTTTTAAGAGACAAGGTCTCCCTCTGTTGCCCAGGCTGGAGTATCATGGCATAACCATACTTCACTGCAGCCTTGAACTCCTGGGCCCAAGTGATCTTCCTGCCTCAGCCTCCCAAAGTGCTAAGATTACAGGCATGAGCCACCACACCTGGCCTGGATTTCTCATTTTTAAATGGGGTTCTACTACAAATAATGCATAGAAGCTTTTAAAAAGAGGTCGGGCATAGTGGCTCATGCCTGTAATCCCAGCACTTTGGGAGGCCAAGGTGGGCAGATTACTTGAGATCAGGAGTTCAACACCAGCCTGGCCAACTAGGCAAAATCCCATCTCTATTAGAAACAGAAAAATAGCCAGGCATGTTGGTGGGTACCTGTAATCCCAACTACTTGGGAGGCTGAGGCAGGAGAATTGCTTGAATCCAGGAGGCGGAGGTTGCAGTGAGCTGAGATTGCACCACTGCACTCCAGCCTGGGTGACAGAGTGAGACTCTGTCTCAAAAAAAAAAAAAAAAAAAAAAAAAAAAAGAGGGGGCCAGGATGGGTTTGCTGGACCGTCACTCTGTTTTTAACTCCTACCATGGTCTCATCTAGTAGTGTGTGAGACACATGTGCAGTGAACAGAGTTCTCACTTTAACGCGTGGATAACCTGACAGATGACCAAGGATAACCCATTTCTCTCCTTTTTTTTTGAGATGGAGTTTCACTCTGTTGCCCAGGCTGGAGTGCAATGGCGTGATCTCAGCCTCCCAGGTTCAAGCGATTGTCCTGCCTCAGCCTCCCAAGTAGCTGGGATTACAGGCATGTGCCACCACTCCAGCTAATTTTGTATTTTTAATAGAGATGGGGTTTCTCCATGTTGGTCAGGCTGGTCTCCAACTCCTGACCTCAGGTGATCCACCCACTTCAGCCTCCCAAAGTTCTGGGATTACAGGCGTGAGCCACCACACCCAGCCAACCCATCTTTCTTTTTCTGACGTTTCCAGAAGCAAGGTAACCAACACTTACTTTTAAGAATAGTAAGAAGGATACTTGCTGATAAAATGAAGCTCTCTGAGATACAATCAGGTAGAGACAGCTACCCCTTCCAGTATTACTGGCCAGAGGAGAAGCAGTTGATACTGCTAATCTTGCTGGCTATTTTGGTGTACCAACTAGTTTCAGAGTGGCCCGGGCAGTAACCTGCATGATGAACAAAGTTGCCAGGCCAGTCAGCAGGTTCATCAGGAAGTATAGAAAATTACAGGTTGAGTGTAAGATGTACAAGAAAATGGAGGCTGAGCAGAGCTGCCATAGAGCACATAGAGAGTAGTAGAACCCTATTGGTATAGCTATTTGTCCCTTATTATATTATACAAATCTATAGCTATTAAAATGCTTTATGGTTTGGTAATGCTTTTTTTTTTTGCAAAAACAAAAGCTTTTGGCAGAAATGCATTAAAGGAAAGAGTGCATTTTAACGAAAAATGAAGTACTGATATCCCCTTTCTCAAAAGAGCTCCTCATGAATTTTTAAAGAGTTTTTTGTGTTTTTTGTGTTTTTTTTTTTTTTAGACAGAGTCTCTCTCTGAAGCCCAGGCTGGAGTGCAGTGGCGCCATCTCGGCTCACTGCAAGCTCCGCCTCCTGGGTTCATGCCATTCTCCCGCCTCAGCCTCCTGAGTAGCTGGGACTACAGGCACCCACCACCACGCCTGGCTAATTTTTTTGTATTTTTTTAGTAGAGATGGGGTTTCACTGTGTTAGCCAGGATGGTCTCAATCTCCTGACCTTGTGATCTGCCTGCCTCGTCCTCCCAAAGTGCTGGGATTACAGGCGTGAGCCACCGCGCCTGGCCTGTAAGAGTTTTAACATTTATCATCCACCATGGGCTTTTTTCTGTGACATGACTAATCACATGAAAACCAGAGGGTCCAAGCCTGCTGGAAAACATCTGCATCTACTTCAAAAAGTAGAAGTTATTAAGAAAACTAGGCCCAAAGATGGCAATTTAACATGTTTAACTACAACAGGATGTTTACATACCACTCTGTGCAACATGACTTTTCACTTATGTCAAATGACTGTTCTTCTAAATTAATTGTTTTATCTTCTTATTCCAGGATTTCTTGGGTAAAAATGAAACATTAATATGTGATCTCCATTAATAGAAAATAAAACTGGGCCGGGCACTGTGGCTTATGCCTGTAATCCCAACACTTTGGGAGGCTGAGGTGGGTGGATGACGAGGTCAGGAGTTCGAAACCAGCCTGGCCAAGATGATGAAACCCCGTCTCTACTAAAAATACAAAAATTAGTCACGTGTGGTGGCACGTGCCTGTAATCCTAGCTACTCCGGAGGCTGAGGCAGGAGAATCGCTTGAACCTGGGAGGTGGAGGTTGCAGTGAGCCGAGATCGCGTCATTGCACTCCAGTCTGGGCAACAAGTGTGAAACTCTGTCTTAAAAAAAAAAGAAAGAAAGAAAAGAAAACTTTCTAAGGAGTTATGAAGCCAGCTTTATATAATGCGGATGTGAATGAAGATATAGAGACTTCTGGTATTCACCCATACCCAGTTCTGTCTTCTAGGGCCCAAGAGAGGGATAGACTTTGTAGCCCCTGCCATGTTACTCATTTTAACTGTGTTCTTCTGGCTCTAGTGGAAGGGAAATGCGTGATTTTTCAAGCCGAAGCATTTAATTTCTGGTGCAAGGCTCTCCAGTATGTTCTTGTCCTGCCTTTGTAACTATGAAATCCCCCTGTTCCCAATAGAAAATCTATGAAATGTTTGGACCCTGTATTAGCCTGGAACTCTGAAAGACTGTGTGAAGCAGAGACACTCACTGACTGGCACAGAATTTATAACTTGAGTGAGAAATAAATTTCTGTAGTGTAAGCCAGAAGAGTTTAGAATTGTTTGTTACCACAGAACAGCCTTTCCTATTCTGACTAATTCATTCGAATTCCAATATCTTAGGAAAAGGGAAGAGTACTACTGATGGGATTGAAGAACATATAGCAAAAGAGTGGCAAAATTGAAGAAATATTTTTAACTTTTTCTTTGTTTCGTGGGTATAGAGTTTCTATTGGGATAATGAAAAAATTCTGTAAATGGATAGTAGTGATGGTTGTACAACCTTATGAATGTACTTAATGCCACTGAATTATACACTTAAATATGGTTAAAGTGGTAAAATATGTAATATGTGTATTTACCACAATAAAAAATTACCAAAGAAGGGTTTTTCTACCAAAGTCTTCCATTATTGATAAGAGTTAGAAAAATAGGCACCCATATATTGTTGGTGAGACTATACATAGGTACATCTCTCTAGAGACAATTTTGGTGGTGCTTATTAAAAGACTTTTGAAATGTTTTGCTCTTTGATTCATTTATTCCTCTTCTGAGAATTTAACCTAAATTTCTAAAAATAATTTACAAAGTTTTATGTAAAATGATCATAACTCCTACATGATTTAAAAAAAATAATGACAGGCTCACATCTGTAATCCTAACATTTTGGGAGGCTGAGGTGGGTGGATCACTTGAGCCCAGGAGCTCAAGACCAGCCTGGGCAACATGGTGAAACCCTGCCTCTACAAAAAATAAGCTGAGCATTGTGGTGCGCACCTGTAGTCTCAGCTACTCGGGAGGCTAAGGCAGGAAGATCGCCTGAGCCTGGGAGGTGGAGGTTGCAGTGACCTGAGATTGTACCACTGCACTCCAGCCTGGGTGACAGAGAGAAACCCTGTCTCAAAAAAAAAAAAAAAAGAGAGAGACCATGTCTCGATATGTTGGTCGGGCTAGACTGCAGTGGCTATTCACAGGCTCAATCATAGCCTCAATCTTAGCTCACTGTCGCCACAAACTCCTGGGCACAAGCAGTCTTCCTGCCTCAGCTTTCCAAGTAGCTGGGACTATGGAACCTGCCACAGTGCTTGGCTTGCCAGCATGATTTTTATAAGCCAAAAATTTGAAACAGTTTAGACTTGACCAAGATGAATTGCTTAAGTAACTTAGAAAATATTAATATAATTGGGCACTATGTGGATCTTTTAAATTATAGTGTAGGAGAATACTTAATGACATAGGAGAAATGCTCCAATATAATGTTTAGTGAAAAAAGATACAAAGCCTAGGTCTTAAGTTGAGTAATGAGTTCTTAGGTGTTGAGTTTATTAAGTTTTATTACTTAGATTTATGTAAGGTTAGTTTGACAGTATTGATTCTTAATGAATCTATGCTGACTTTCTGTTCATAAAATTACTTACTTTTTTTTTTTTTGAGATGGAGTCTTGCTCTGTCGCCCAGGCTGGAGTGCAGTTGCGCGATCTTGGCTCACTGCAACCTCCGCCTCCCAGGTTGAAGTGATTCTCTTGCCTCAGCCTCCCCAGCAGCTAGGATTATAGGCATGCACCACCACACCAGGCTAATTTTTGTATTTTTAGTAGAGACGGGGGTTTCACCATGTTGACCAGGCTGGCTGGTCTCGAACTCCTGACCTCGTGATCTGCCCGCCTCGGCCTCCCAAAGTGCTGGGATTATAGGTGTGAGCCACCACACCCAACCCCCATAAAATTACTTTCTAAGATTTAACATTAGTTGCATGATTACAACCCAAGTTCTCTCAATATCTTAGGATATACTTTATCTGGGAATAAGTTAAATACATTATTAAAATAACTAAGTGTTTTTAAAATCTCCTCTTATTTCTTACCTTCCTTGGCTTTAGTTTCACTCTTGACCATTCCTCTTTTAACCTTTCCATTTGAAGGTAGTTACTGAGAGAACAGAAAAAAAGAGACGTTAGTTCTGCTTTCTCTGTTATCTTTTCAATATTACATCATCTTTCCCTGAACAGAGTCTGTTTTTGTTCTTGTGTAAAAGCATGACCTTGAAAAGATTCTTCTGGGGATTTTTGGTTATTTTTCACACCTCTAAACTCATCCTGGATTCTGCTTTTCCTGGTATTATTATTCAAGGGTCATGCTGCTGTCTAGTATCAGGTAAATTTACACATCTGTCCATTGTCTCATATTTTGTGTTCAGTAGAGGAATGCTTCTACAGTCACTCCTGGTTTTTTTAGATAACTCTCTTTTTTTTTTTCTCCCTCCATATTGGGATTATTTAAGACAACAGTATTTAACCTGAGTTATAGGAATCCCCAAAGATATGTAAAGACTTTCCAAGGACAACTGGTATGGGTAATTTATTTCCAGATCCTCAACTTCTATTTCTCCTTTTTCCCAAAATTGATCTGCCTGAAAAAATGTCTTGCAGATTCTCCTTTTCCACCTCCCCTTTCACATTAACCTTTTTCCCAAGGAAGAGGAGAAGGTAGAAGAGAGCACTACAAATTTATTTATCCTGTATCTTGGTCTCAAGATATAAAAATATCCATAGTACCAAAGAGACAATTTGAAATATTTTTTCAACTGGAAGCCTTCTGTAGGAACTAACCCACCATCATGCTTTTTGTCTTTCCCTGCCTAATGCACATTTCTGTTAAGGACAAGTCATAGCCTTAGAAACTGCCCTTTTGAGAAATTCTGAATATATATTGTAGGTGAGGTAGTAGGAGTAATGACAATTTCTCTTTATTGATTTGCCTCTCCCATCCCTAAATATAATTAGAGAATGCATGGTTCTTAAGGAAGATATATGTGAAAGCAATTAAAGACAGTGTCTTTTAGAAATGCTGAACACTAAAAATGGCTCTCCTTTTTTCTAATTTGAACATAAGCATTTTTTCTTTACCCCCTTCAATTTTCTTTCCTAAAATGTGTTGTCAGCTGGAAAGAAAAGCACTTTGAACAGATTAGTCATGCTAATTATTTAAAATATAACTGAAATGTCTTCTAGTACTACTAAGATTTTTGAAACATACTGAAGAAAACCTGTACAAAAAAATTTTACATGACTTATTTCAGATTAACTTTGCATTATTCAATAAGGAAGGTAAAACTGATTTATCAACTCATATCATGAAATAATTTATCCATTTACTGACAAACTTTCCATGCCTCTGATTCTTCCTCTGCTAAATGGAACCTCTATACTAAACTATACCTCTTCACTGAGTTCTTTTAGACATTAAACGAGTCAACCTAGAATCTATGCAAAGTACATAGAACCTTACCTGGTGCATAGTAAGTGCTCTTCATGTTGAAATGTTCCTTCTTGTGAGTCTTGGTCCTCTTCTCTTTGTCTGTATCTCCCTTTGTAATCTCACTCAGTCTCCTGGCTTTACAAACCATCCATATGCTAATAATTTCCAAATTTATATTTCTAATGCCTGCCTGTTCACTCCAGAACTCCAGACTCATCTATTCAACAGTCTTCTCGACATCTCCATGTGGATACTTAATTGATATCTCAAACTTATTATCTCCAAACTGACCTCTTGTTCTTTTCTCTTTCCAAACCTGCTCCATCTTTAGCCTTTTCCCTGTCACTTGATGTCAACATCATCCTTCATTGTTCAAATCTAAAAAACTTGGAGTTAATCTGAACTCCTTTCTTTATCTCATACCCCACGTGCAATCTGTCTTCCTGCAAAAATATATCCAGAATCTGACCACCATTCACTCCCACCACTGCTGTCTCCTGCTGCAAGCCACTATTATCTCTCTCCTGGATTACTGAAATAGACTCCCTGCTTTTATCTTTTCTTCTATCTTTGCTCCCTGCAGTCTATTTGAAGCATAGCAGCCAGAATGATTCTTCTAAAATGAAAATCAGATCATGTCATTCCTCTGCTTAAAAACCTTCAATACAGCCCCCCATACCTAACACAACAACTTTTTAAAAAAGTTATATAGGCCGGGCGCGGTGGCTCACGTCTGTAATCCCAGCACTTTGGGAGGCTGAGGCAGGTGGATCACTTGAGGTCAGGAGTTTGAGACCAGCCTGGCCAACATAATGAAACCCTGTCTCTACTAAATATACAAAAATTAGCTGGGTGTGGTGGCATGCGCCTGTAATCTCAGCTACTCGGGAGGCTGAGGCAGGAGAATCTCTTGAACCCAGGAGGTGGAGGTTGCAGTGAACCAAAATCCTGCCACTGCACTACAGACTGGGCGACAGAGTGAGACTCTTGTCTCCAAATAAATAATAAAAATAAAAGGTTGGCCAGGCACAGTGGCTCATGCTTATAATCCCAGCACTTTGGGAGGCCGAAGCGGGCGGATCACCTGATCTGAGGTCAGAAGTTCAAGACAAGCCTGGTCAACATGGTAAAACCCCGTCTCTACTAAAAATACAAAAATTAGCTGGGGGTGGTGGTGTGCGCCTGTAATCCTAGCTACTTGGGAGGCTGGGGCAGAAGAATCGCTTGAACCAGGGAGGTGAAAGTTGCAGTGAGCCGAGATCTCACCATTGCACTCCAGCCTGGGCAACAAGAGTGAAACTCCGTCTCAAAATAAATAAATAAATAAAATTAAAAAATAAAAAGTTATATAAACTGGCCGGGCATGATGGCTCACTCCTCTAATCCCAGCACTTTGGGAGGCTGAGGTGGGCAGATCACTTGAGGTCAGGGGTTCGAGACCAGCCTAGTCAACATGGGGAAACTTTGTCTCTATTAAAAATACAAAAATTAGCCATGTGTGGTGGCACATACCTGTAATCCCAGCTACTCAGGAGGCTGAGGCAGGAGAATTTCTTGAACCTGGGAGGCAGAGGTTGTAGTGAGCCAAGATCGTGTCACTGCACTCCAACCTGGGCAACAGGGCGAGACTCTGTCTCTAAATAAATAAATAAATAAAAGGTTATATAAACTTACAGTTGTGTACATACACATTAATTTTTCAAAACAGAGCAAAAATATGCACCAAATTATTACCAGTGATTATCTCGTGGTGGTAACATTTGCCATTCGACTCAGTAACATTACTTCAAGAAACTTATCTATAGAACATACTCAGGCTGTAGCCAAAGATTTAAGTTCAAGGATGTGAATCACAACAATATTTACAGTAGGCAAAAATTTAAAATAGCCTATGTGTCCAAAAACAGGAAACTAATAAATTATGTTATAACTAGGCCAGATGATGAATAACCTTACAAGGTTGAACATGGTTTTTAAAAAATCAATCACACGTTGTTAGTGAAAAAAAATTATAAAATAGCAAGTAAGGCTATGAGATCGACTTTGCAAATTAAAAAATATATACAGTGAAAGGAAAAGATTTGAAGGATATGCACCAAAATATTAACAACAGTCATTGCATAGGAATGACACACAGGTGTCCATGATCCAGGGCTGAGTAGCTGTGGAAGAGCCACTACTTGCTATTAGCCAACCTCCTTGGAATTCACAAACTCAGAACAAATGTGCAGATTTTAATCAACACTTCTTGCAATGCTCTGCAGTGTCAGCTTAAGCAACCGTCTCTTTTAAAGGCTGCAAATGCACTCATGGAGTATATCAAATGAATATAAAGATGTTTTAACTCTGAATTTGGTATAGTAAAAATCATTCTTTCTGTTTTTTGTTTTTTGAGACTGAGTCTCACTCTGTCGCCCAGGCTGGAGTGCAATGGTGTGATCTCGGCTCCCTGCAACCTCCGCCTCCTGGGTTCAAGTGATTCTCCTGCCTCAGCCTCCCAGGTAGCTGGGACTACAGGCATGCGCCACCATGCCTGGCTAATTTTTGTATTTTTAGTAGAGACGGGGTTTCGCCATGTTGGCCAGGCTGGTCTCAAATTCCTGACCTCAGGTGCTCTGCCTGCCTCGGCCTCCCAAAGTGCTGAGATTTACAGACATGAGCCACCGTGACCAGCCACAAAAATTACTCTTATACAGCATACTTGGGAACTAGGGGAAAAAAAAATCCCCTAATGCTTTTAGGAATTTAGGCCCTCTAAATCCTTGCCAGATTAGCATCGGTTGAGCTATTTTTTTGCAATGACTGAAAAGAGTTTCCCAAGAGCTTCCTATCAGTTTTAATTTCTTTGAAAAAGCAGTTAAAAGTACAAGAAATAAGTTACTTGTCCTGTTCAGTGCCTAATATCCAGTTTTTTACTCACAGTTTTCTTGGACTTTAAATATTGAGCTTAACTTAGTCCTTAGAATTTTGTTTTATGTGTCTCTTGTTACTTGCTGAATGAAGGGATCAAAAGAAGAGAAGAAATTCTAAATTCATAACTGTCTTTCTATCAGTCTATCAGGCCATCAGGCCTCAGCCATCTTTACCCAGAGAACAAAAATAATATGATTAAGGAGTCTAAGAAGTCTTCTCTCTTTACTCTTTTTTTTTTTCCTTCTAACTTTTATTTTAGGTTCGGGGGTACATGTGCAGGTCTGTTATGTGGGTAAATTGTGTGTTGCTGGGGTTTGATGTACAAACATTTCATCACCCAGGTAGTGAGCACAGTACCCGGTAGGTAGTTTTCTGCTCCTCACCCTCCTTTCACCCTCCACCCTCAAGTAAACCCTGTGTCTATTGTTCCCATCTCTGTGTCCGTATGTGTACTCAGTGTTTAGCTCGCTCTTATAAGTGAGACCATGCCGTATTTGGTTTTCTGCTTCTGCATTAATTCGCTTGGGATAATGGCCTCCAGCTGATTCCATGTTGCTGCAATCTATTCTTTACATAACTAAAGCATAGATCCCACTTGAGCTATTTATTTATTTTCACTGAAAAGTAAAACAAACACAAAAGCAGAATACAAAGCTCATAAGCAATAGAATGAACTACAAGGCTATCAGAAGTGACCTAAAAGCAGCTGGGCGCGGTGGCTCACACCTGTAATCCCAGCACTTTGGGAAGCCGAGGCGAGCGGATCACCTGAGGTCAGAAGTTTCAGACTAGCCTGGCCAACGTGGTGAAACCCCATCTTTACTAAAAATACAAAAAAATTAGCCGGGCATGGTGGTGTATGCCTGTAGTCCCAGCTACTCAGAAGGCTAAGGCAGGAGAATCGCTTGAACCCAGGAGGCAGAGGCTGCAATGAGCTGAGATCACGCCACCGCACTCCAGCCTGGGTGACAGAGCAAGACTCTGTCTCAAAAAAAAAAAAAAAAAAAAAGAAGTGACATAAAAGTCAAGCTTCTAGTCTTTTTTCCCCAAATTTCAGGTGATGAAATGCAACCATAAAAGGTATCAAGTATACAATAAAACAGATTGACCAGCACATTCCTTAATTTTATCACTTAGTTTTGTCATAAGGCATGGAGGCTGCCCCTTAAAATCCACGTTTAATAATGAGAATATAAAATTTTACAAGACTTTTATTGCAAAACTAGAACTGTATTAGAACACAGCCACTTTGCTCGTTTGTAACATAAAACAGAATTTACCAATCAATGGTCCCCATGAAAGATGGAAAGATCTGATTATGTGCTTATGAAAGCTTAAGACTTTTTTTTTTTTTTTTTTTTTTTGAGATGGCATTTCACTCTTGTTGCCCAGGCTGAAGTGCAATGGTGCGATCTCAGCTCACCACAACCTCCACCTCCTGGTTCAAGTGATTCTCCTGCCTCAGCCTCCTGAGTAGCTGGAATTACAGGCATGCACCACCATGCCTGGCTAATTTTGTATTTTTAGTAGAGACGGGGGTTTCTCCATGTTGGTCAGGCTGGTCTCGAACTCCCGACCTCAGGTGATCCACCTGCCTTGGCCTCCCAAAGTGCTGGGATTACAGGCATGAGCCACCACGCCTGGCCAAAAGCTTAAGACTTTTGTTGTTTTTTGGGGTTTTGTTTTTTTGGATTTTTGGTTTTTTTCCACACTGTTTTGGCATTCTTTGAAAAGAAGTTAAAATTCTATTATTTTCTGGGGAGACAGAAAAGTAGAAATTGCTAACATAAAATATGAGTTTCTCATCAATATCAAAGCAACATTAATTGTAGGCTTACTTGGTGTGTGTGAAATAAGAGGAATGCCTGTTTTGGTCACCTCCAAAGAGATGTATATCGTGTACGTTTATTGAATTTAAAATCTGAATGTAATGACAGATTAAAAAAAAAAAACCTCTAAAGAGTATAACAAAGAGAAAATCATCTGCTCCTGGAGATGTATTCAAATCTAAAGTGGAATTTTCTCTCTGAATTTATACTGTGGTTCTCAATTTAGGAATTGAGAATTCCTAAGAAATTCCTAAATTTCTTAGGAAGAAAACTACCCTAAAGTCTAAGCTGTTGCTGTTTTATTTGTGATAGTTAATTTTAAAACTATACTTAGCACAAATACGGAGTAGATATTTCATTGCTTTAAAAATGGACATGCTTTTCTAATTCAATAAGTGTAAAAAATAAAAATAAAATTGGACAGACTGCAATCTGTCTAACTACATAGGGGCTGAAAATTGCCATTATCAATAGATTAGATGATCAATGGATTAGATAATGGCAATTTTCAGCCCCTATATAGTTAGGGGCTACTTCAGTGGTATTTGCAATCACACAGAAGTAAAAGGAGCACTTGTTTTCAATACATAGTCATCAAAACTACACAAATAATTAATCCTGAACAAACTAAACTGCTGATATTTGACATTAGGTACTCCCTGCGAATTTAAAGGGCTTAAATAAAGAGGGGATAGGCCAGGCGCGGTGGCTCACATCTGTAATCCCAGCATTTTGGGACACCTGAGGTCGGGAGTTTGAGACCAGCCTAACCTGGACAAACCCCATCTCTACTGAAAATACAAAATTAATTGGGTGTGGTGGTGTGCACCTGTAATCCAAGCTACTCGGGAGGCTGAGGCAGGAGAATCAATTGAACCCAGGAGGCGGAGGTTGCGGTGAGCCGAGATCATGCCATTGCACTCCAGCCTGGGCAACAAGAGCGAAACTCCGTCTCAAAAAAATAATCATAATAAAAATTAAAAAAAATAAAGATGGTATAAATACTCATTGGTATATTGAGGATAAATTTCATGGACTCTTTATGTCCTTAGTACTGCTCTTAGTTGCTAAGCCTCTGCTATGGTTTGAATATTTGCCCCCTCCAAAACTCATGTTGAAACGTAATCCACAATGT
Source organism: Pongo abelii (assembly GCF_028885655.2). NCBI lineage: Eukaryota > Metazoa > Chordata > Mammalia > Primates > Hominidae > Pongo > Pongo abelii. Next base: position 169,534,332 of record NC_071988.2, on the reverse strand, counting down.
GGCAGTATTGAGAGGGCCTTTAACAGGTGATAGTCTCTTAAGAACTCTTCCCCTCATGAAATGATTAGTCCATTCATGAATTCACAAATTCATGGCTTAATCGATTAATGGATTTTCATGCAAGTGGGACCAGTGGCTTTAAGAGAAGAGGAAGAGAAACCTGAGCTGGCTCAGCTCCCTCACCATATGATGGCTTTTTTTAAAAAAAAAGATAAATTAGGCCGGGCACAGTGGCTCACGCCTGTAATCCCAGCACTTTGGGAGGCCGAGGTGGGTGGATCACAAGGTCATGAGATCGAGACCATCCTGGCTAACATGGTGAAACCCCGTCTCTACTAAAAATACAAAAAAATTAGCCAGGTGTAGTGGTGGGCGCCTGTAGTCCCAGCTACTAGGGAGGCTGAGGCAGGAGAATGGCACGGACCCAGGAGGGGGAGCTTGCAGTGAGCTGAGATCGTGCCACAGCACTCCAGCCTTGGCGACAGAGCGAGACTCCTTCTCAAAAAAAAAAAAAAAAAAAAAAAAGATAAATTATAAAAAGGCTTTATTTAAAAAAAAAAGATATTCATTTTCAGGTATTGTTATAAGCATAGAAAATGGATTAAGTCAGTTCCTTTCCCACAAAAACTTAACCTTCTATGAGAACTTTGCAATTTACATGTTTAAATTAAGTTGGTCCAGGGTTTTGCCCATCTTTCTTTTCCTTCTTTTTTCCTGGGGATTTATGTTGTATAGACCTCAGAGGCATCTGGCTCAGGATGTGCAGGCATGGGCCATTCCTGCTAGCCTTTGGCCGTCAGCCCCTTTCCCCAAAGCTCCGTGTCTGCCACCATGTCTGCTAGCCTCACTCCCACCACAAGGCCCCGCCCCCTTTTACCCACTTCTGTATTGCTTTGGTGGGGAGGCTCCTGAAACTGTGGGATGTTCAGTGTCCTGGAGAGTGGGGAGGAGTATCTGTTTCAGACACCTTCCTCCGTGTGTGTTGAGCGGGGGCCTCTCAGTGAGGCCTGCTGGAAGCAAGGTGAAGACCCTCTCTGCTCTAAAGTCTTCACTATCCCCCTGGGGAATTTCCTGCCTTCTTAGCTGATTGAGGAAAGTGGGAAGGGGGTACAGTTCTTTCCTGGGCACCTACCAGCATCTACATTCTAGTCACATTGTTAGAAAGGGGTCCCAATCCAGACCCCAAGAGAGGGCCCTTGGATCTCACGCAAGAAAGAATTCGAGAGGAATCCATAAAGTGAAAGCAAGTTTATTAGGAAAGTAAAGAAATAAAGAAAGGCTGCTCCATAGGCAGAGCAGCCCCATGGGCCGCTGGTTGGGCAATTCTTATGGTTATTCTCTCTCTCTCTCTCTTTCTCTTTCTCTCTCTCCCTCTTTCTTTCTCTCTCTCTCTTTCTCTTTTTAGAGTCTCACTCTGTTGCCCAAGCTGGAATGCAGTGGTGCAAAGCAGTGAGCTCACCACAGCCTCTGCCTCCAGGGTTCAAATGCTTCTCGAGCCTTAGCCTCCCAAATAGCTGGAATTACAGGCACGCGCCACCAGGCCCCACTAATTTTTGCATTTTTAGCAGAGACGGAGGTTTCGCCATATTGGACAGGCAAATCTCAAACTCCTGACCTCAAGTAGTCCGCCTGCCTCAGCCTCCCAAAGTGCTGGGATTACAGGCGTGAGCCACTGTTCCCAGCCTTATTTCTTGATCACACGCTAAACAAGGGGTGGATTATTTATAAATTTTCCAGGAAAGGGGTGGGCAATTCCCAGAATTGAGGGTTCCTCCCCTTTTTAAATCATATAGGGTAACTTCCTGACATTGCCATGGCATTTGTAAACTGTCATGGCACTGGTGGGAGTGTCTTTTAGCATGCTAATGCATTATAATTAGCATATAATGAACAGCAAGGATGACCAGAAGCCATTCTTGTCACTGTCTCGGTTTTGGTGGGTTTTCGCCAGCTTCCTTACCACAACCTGTTTTATCAGCAAGGTCTTTGTGACCTGTACCTTGTGCCGACCTCCTATCTCATCCTGTAACTTAGAATGCCTAACCTGTTGGGAATGCAGCCCAGTAGGTCTCAGCCTCATTTTACCCAGCCCCTATTCAAGATGGAGGCACTCTGGTTCAAATGCCTCTGACAACATGCCCTCAGATTCTCTTCCAGCAAGTTGAACTTTTATTTCCTTTTGGTAAACAACTTCATACCTCCTGAGGATTTGGTTTATGGTATAGTCACTCCTCCCTGAATCCTCCCAGCTCTAACTTATTTAGAACTTTGAAAACTTGTTTCCTCTCTTAAAAACAAACAAACAAACAAACAAACAAAAACCTGGCTCTTATAATAAAAAGCCTACTGTTTCACCTTTGATTTTAAAATTCCATTCAGAAACGCAGTTGTCATCTTCGTTCTTGGCTATGTCACCCTTATCCTGAAGCAACCAATTGCTTTGATTTAGTGGGTGAAGAGGGATGCCTGGTGGTTGGGAAAGAAACTGGAAAACCTGTGAAGAAAAGAAATATTAATTATGATATCCGATTGTATCCCACTACATTAATCAAGAAGTGTGTTTATTAGCAAATATGTGATAAATGGCAATCAAGGGTGATACAGGCCCCCTAGTGGTCATTTGGAACTGTGCATGACATTTCTAGTCACAGTGACTTTGGGATTTAGTGGCATTTAGTAGGCATAGGGCAGGGATAGTAAATATACTGAAATGTGCAGAACAACTCAATACACAATGTCAATAGCTCCCTGATAAAAATACCAAAACCATTCTCCTCTGCTGGGGCTTTTCCAGTCTCTGGCCCCATCCATGTTATTATAGGACACAGCCCCAGGGCCCTCTGCTTAGGCATCGGGTCCTACTTGCTTACTTCTGAGACCTGACTCTTCCTCTCCACAATTCCCTGGGACTAGCCTGACTCCCCCACACCGCCCCACCCCATGACATCTTTGCATCTGTCCAGCCTGAGTTGTTTGGGAGAAAAGCAAGGTGTCTCACCAGGAGGTATATTTAGGTGTTCTGTCCTTTAACTTCAGGTTCCTCTTGTATCCTAAATCCATGAAGTGGCTTAAGGATTTTGACTCTGAACTTGCTTAGCCAGTTTCCTATAGAAATGCACAGAAACGGCTGGGCACGGTGGCTCACACCTCTAATCCCAGCACTTTGGGAGGCCGAGGCGGGCGGATCACGAGGTCAGGAGATCGAGACCATCGTGGCTAACACGGTGAAACCCCGTCTGTACTAAAAATACAAAAAATTAGCCAGCCATGGTGGCAGGTGCCTGTAGTCCCAGCTGCCTGGGAGGCTGAGGCAGGAGAATGACGTGAACCCGAGAGGTGGAGCTTGCAGTGAGCTGAGATCCTGCTACCGCACTCTAGCCTGGGCGACAGAGCGAGACTCTGTCTCAAAAAAAAAAAAAAAAAAAAAGAAATGCACAGAAATTATTCTCCTGGTTCCCATTGTCATTCCGATCATTGCTATGTGCAAGAGAAAAATGTGAAAGATCTTAAATTTCAGACTAGCCGCAGTGTCTCATACCTATAATCCTGGCACTTTGGGAGGCCAAGGTGGGCAGATCACCTGAGGTTGGGAGTTTGAAACCAGCATGGCCAACATAGTGAAACCCCATCTCTACTAAAAATACAAAAATTAGCTAGGCGTGGTGGCACGTGCCTGTAGTCCCAGCTACTCGGGAGGCTGTGGCAAGAGAATCACTTGAACCTGGGAGGCGGAGGTTGCAGTGGGCCAAGATTATGCCACTGCCTGGACACTCATGAAAAGAGGTCAAAATATGAACACTAACAGGAGTTTGAAAGAAGCTCATTTCAGTCCTCATAGATGACTTTGGGGGGATGGGTTCAAGACTTCATTAAAGGAAGTCACTGTAGATGTGGAGGAAATGGCAAAATTGGAAGTGGAGCCTGAAGACGTGACTGAATTGCTGCTATCTCATGACAGAACGTGAACAGATGCTTCTTATAGATGAGCAAAGAAAGTGGTTTCTTGAGATGGAATCTACTCCTGGTGAAGATATTGTGAACATTGTCAAAATGACAACAAACGATTTAGAATATTTATGAAATATTATCTAATTAGTCTAACTTGGTTACTAAAGGAGCAGCAGAGTTTGAAAGGATTGACTCCAAGTTTTAAAGAAGTTCTACTGTGAGTAAAATGCGATCAAACAGCATCATGTGCTACAGAGAAATCTTTCTTGAAAGGAAGAGTCAATTAATATAGCAAATTTTATTGTTGTCTTATTTAGAAATTGCCACAGCCACCCCAACTTTCAGCAACAACTACCCTGATCAGTCAGCAGCAATCAACATTGAGGCAAGAGCCTCCACGAGCAGAAATTACGACTTGCTGAAGGCTCAGGTGACGGTTTGCCTTTTTTTTAGCAATAAAGCATTTTTTAATTAAGGCATGCACATTTTTTTAAAGACATAATGCTATTGCATACTTAATAGACTACAGGGTAGTGTGAACATAACTTTTTTTTTTTTTTTGATACAGAGTCTCACTCTGTCGCCCAGGCTGGAATGCAATTGTGATCTTGGCTCACTGCAACCTCTGCCTCCCGGGTTCAAGCAATTCTCCTGCCTCAGCCTCCCAAGTAGCTGGGATTACAGGAATGCACCATCACGCCCGGCTAATTTTTGTATTTTTATTAGAGATGGGGTTTCACTATGTTGGCCAGGCTGGTCTCAAACTCCTGACCTCAGGTGATCTGCCCACCTTGGCTTTCCAAAGTGCTGGAATTACAGGCATGAGCCACTGCGCCTGGCCAGAAATTTAAGATCTTTCACATTTTTCCCCCAGCTGGTCTTGAACTCCTAGGCTCAAGTGATCCTCCCATCACGGCCTCCCAAAGCGCTGGGATTACACGGGTAAGCCACCACAACTGGCCCAAAAATGATATTTTAAAACAATAATGACCAGCCTGGGCAACATAGGGAGACCTCATCTCTACAAATAATAAAATTAAAATTAAAATTAAAAATAAGATGTCTTTTTTTATTATTGAGATATGATGAAACCAACAGAGCAGGAGATGATTTCCAATATAGTGTCAACCTAAAATAGCCAAAAAGCTTAGGATCTAGTTAAAAGAGTTTATTTAAAAGCCAAGTGTGAGGGCGGCCATCTGGGTAGCAGAGCTACACCAAAGAATGGTGATTGGCACTTGTAATCTCAGCTACTCAGGAGGCTGAGGCAGGAGAATCACTTGACCCTGGGAGGCAGAGGTTGCAGTGAGCCAAGATCACACCATTGCACTCCAGCCTGGGTGACAGAGCACTACTCTGTCACACACACACACACAATGGTGATTAGTGGCTGGGTGCCGTGGCTCACGCCTGTAATCCCTGCACTTTGGGACGCCAAGGCAGGTGAATCACCTGAGATCAGGAGTTTGAGACCAGTCTGGCCAACATGGAGAAACCCCATCTGTACTAAAAATACAAAAATTAGCTGAGTGTGGTGGGCCCCTGTAATCTCAGTTACTTGGGAGTCTGAGGCAGGAGAATTGCTTCAACCCAGGAACCTGGGAGATGGAGGTTGCCATAACCCGAGATTGCACCACTGCACTCCAGCCTGGGGGAAAAAAAAAAAAAGAATGGTGATTAGTGACCTGATGTGGAGAAAAATCAGAAATGAGGATGGTTTCTATAGGCAAAATAGAGGTGTTGAACAAAATAACATTTTTTATATGAAGACTAACATATAGATATGAGATTTGATGGGCTACCATTGATTACACTCTAACAGGGTTGTTTAACATTTTATTATAACAGTCATAGGGTCTCTATTTTTACAGCATTTAGTCTAGGTTTGAATTAAGAATAGGGATTCTGGTTAATGTATAACATCTCAACACAAAGTTTAGAAAGCAATGGTCATGCACCAGAGAAGAAAAACAGTCATGTTATGTGAGTCAGCTTTTAGGGTTTAACTTTTCTCTTTGGCAAAATAAATTTGGAAAGTCCTAAACTTTTATTTATTTATTGTTTATTATTTATTTATTTATTCATTTATTTTACAGTAGGTTCATTGATGGTAACAAATGCGTTACTGTGGGATGGGATGTTGATATTAAAAGAGGCTGCATGTTGCTGGGTCGGGGTCATATGAAAACTTTCTGTACTTTCCATTCAATTTCGTTGTGAACCTAAAATTGGTCTGAAGAATAAAGTCTTCTTAAAAATTGCCAATTCCAAGGTCATGATGATTTGCACCTATGTTTTCTTCTATAAGTTGTGTAGTTTTTGTTATTATATTTAGGTTGTTGATCCACTTTGAAGTTTTGTGTATGTTGTAAGGCAAGTTTTCAACTTCAGAATTATTTTGGATGTGGATACCCACTTGTTTCAACAGCATTTGTGAAAAAGACAATTCTTTCCCCACCAAATGGTTTTGGTACCCTTGTCAAAAATCAAGTGATCAGCCTGGGTGTGGTGGCTCACACCTGTAATCCCAGCACTTTGGGAGGCCCAGGCGGGTGGATCACGAGGTCAGGAGATCGAGACCATCTTGGCTAACATGGTGAAACCCCGTCTCTAGTAAAATACAAAAAATTAGCTGGGCGTGGTGGCGGACACCTGTAGTCCCAGCTACTCAGGAGGCTGAGGCAGGAGAATGGCGTGAACCCAGGAGGCGGAGCTTGCAGTGAGCCGAGATTGTGCCACTGCACTCCAGCCTGGGCCACAGAGCAGGACTCTGTCTCAAAAAAAAAAAAAAAAAAAAAAAAAAAAAAAAATCAAGCGATCGCTGGCTTGGCATGGTGACTTACACCTATAATCCAAGCACTTTGGGAGACTGAGGTGGGAGGATCACTTGAGCCCAGGAATTTGAGACCAGCCTGCACAACAGGATAAAATCCTGTCTCTATAAAAAATAACAAAATTAGCCGGGTGTGGTGGCATGCACCTGTAGCCCCAGCAACTTGGGGAGCTGAGATGGGAGGATTGCTTGAGCCTGGGAGGTCAAAGCTGCAATGAGCCATGATCGTGCCTCTGCACTCCAGCCTGGGTGACAAAGCAAGACCCAGTCTCAAAACAAAAATGAAAACAAAAACAAAAATCAAGTGATCATAAAAGCACGGGTTCATTTATGAACTCACAGTTTTATTCCATTGATCTAGCCTTGTGTTAGTATCATACTCTCTTGATGGCTATAGCTTTGTAGTAAGTTTTCAAAATGAAGAAGAGTGAAGACTCCAACTGTGTTCTTTCTCAAGTTTTTTTTTGGCTATTCTGTGTCCTTTCCAATTCCATATGAATTTTAGGATCAACTTTTCTATTTCTTAACAAGACAATTGGCATTTTTGTTGTTGTTGTTTGAGACAGTCTCACTCTGTCACCGAGCCTGTAGTGCAGTGGTGCAATCTCGGCTCACTGCAGCCTCCACAGTGAGGTACAGTGAGGTACCTGAACCCTCCTGGGTTCAAGTGATTCTCGTGTCTCAGCCTCCCGATTAGCTGGGATTACAGGTGCCCGCCACCATGCCTGGCTAATTTTTGTATTTTTTACTAGAGATGGGGGTTCGCTATGTTAGTCAGGCTGGTCTCAAACTCCTGACCTCAGGTGATCCACCTGCCTTGACCTCCCAAAGAGCTGGGATTACAGATGTGAGCCACCGTGTCTGGTCGACAGTTGGAATTTTGACAGCGATTGCACTGAATTTATAGAACACTTTGGAGTATGACCATCTTAATAGTAAGTCTTATAATCTGTGAACAGTAGATGCCTTTCCATTTATTTAGATCTTTAATTTCTTTCAGCAATGTTTTTTAGTGTTTAGTGTACAACCCTACTATGTTAAATTGATTCCCAAGTATTTTATTCTTCTAATGCTTTCATAAGTGGGATTGTTTTATTATTTCATTTTCAGATTGTTCATTATTAATGCATAGAAATGCAACTGATTTCTAAATATTGTATTCTGCAACGTTCTTGAACTTGTTTAGTAGCTCTAAGAGTTTTTTTTGTAGATCCTTTAGAGTTTTCTCTATGTAAGATTATTTCACTTGCAAATAGTGATAATTTTATTTCTTCCTTTCAAATCTGTATACCTTTTATTTCTTTTTCTTGTTTAATTGCCCTAGCTAGAATCTTCAGCACAATGTTAAATAGAATGGTGAGAGTTGACATCCTTGTCTTATTTCTGATTTTAGGAGGAATGCTTTTAATGTTTCACTATTACATATGTTACCTCTGGGCTTTTTATAGATGCTATTTAGCAGACTTAGAAAGCTTTCTTCTATTTCTAGTTTCTTTCGTGCTATTGTCATAAAAAGGATTTAGATTCCGTCACTTTTTCTGGGTCTATTGATAGGATTGCATGGGTTTTCTCCCCCTTCATTCTATTACTATGATATGTTACGTTGATTAAGTTTTATAAGTTAAATCAGCCTAGCATTCCTGGGATAAATCCCACTTGATTATCATGTATAATCCTTTTTATATGCTGCTGGATTCGGTTTGCTAGCTTTTTATTGAGAATATTTGCATATATATGCATAAGATATATTATTCTCTAATTTTCTTTTCTTCAAATATTGTGTCTGGCTTTAGTATCAGGGTATTACTGGACTCATAGACTGAGTTCAGTGTTCCTTTCCCTTCTATTTTTTTGGAAGACTTTTAGAAAAACTTGTGTTAATATTAAATTTTTTTAAATTGACACATTGTAATTGTACATAGGGATTGGGTACGATTTGATAGTTCAATGCATGTATATATTATATAATTATTACATTAGGGTAGTTAGCACATCCATCATCTCATGCATTGATCTTCTTTGTGCTTATTACATTAAAACACTCTCTTCTAGCTATTTTGTAATATACAATACCCTATAGTTAACCATAGTTACCCTACTGTGCAATAAAATACCAGAAGTTATGAAATGATTCCTCCAATCTAATTGTAGCTTTGTGCCTTTCGACCAAAGTCATCCCCTCCTCCTCTCTTCCTACCCTCCTCTCTTCCTACCCTCCTCTCTTCCTGCCCATCTCCAGTTTCTGATAACCACTGCTCTACTCTCTCCTTTTTTTTTTGAAATGGAGTCTCACTCTGTCGTGCAGCTGGAGTGCAGTGGTGACCTTGGCTCACTGCAACCTTCGCCTCCCGGGTTCAAGTGATTCTCTTCCCTCAGCCTTCTGAGTAGCTGGGATTACAAGTGCCTGCCACCATGCCCAGCTAATTTTTGTATTTTTAGTAGAGATGGGGTTTCACCATGTTGGCCAGGCTGGTCTCCGACTCCTGACCTCAAGTGATCCACTCAACTTGGCCTCCCAAAGTGCTGGGATTATAGGCATGAGCCACCGCGCCCAGCCTTCAACTGTGCAGGTTCATCTTTTGAGGGGTGGGGGTGAAACATGGGTTTGTGTGCCCCCATGTCTCGGTCATTCTGTCAGGCCTAGACTCCAGGCAGCTGGTGTAGTGGTGCTGTAGGCACCTGTGTTTTTGTGGTAGAATGATGACAGGGCCTCAGGGATAGAGAGAGGCAGTAGATATTGGCCTCCAGGGCAGGACACACTTTAGCAGTGGGTCCATATTCAAGATGGCACCATGCTGTAGCACTTTAGGTTGTGGGAACGTGGGTGCACAATATGGGCTCCTACTCTGGAGCAACGCAGCCATGTAAATTCCTGGCAACTCTCTAAACTGGATATGGAACCTGTGAAAACTGGGGGACCCTCTTGTAGGAAGGACTACTGACATCTGTGGTGGTAATGAAGTCTCCAGCTTATCTTTTCCCCATAGAAAGACTTCCCTGGCTCTGAGCCAATCCTGTTGATGGAGAGAGTGTTGTAGATGCAAGGTGCCTTGTGCTTTCCAGTGTACTTCAGTCACTTGAGTTGAAACAGTGCTGTTTATTTATTGTTCTATTCCTTTTTTTGGAGACGGAGTCTTGCTTCGTACCAGGCTGGAGTGCAGTGGTGCGATCTCGGCTCACTGCAACCTCTGCCTCTAGGGTTCAAGAGAGTCTCCTGCCTTAGCCTCCCTAGTAGCTGGGACTACAGGCAGGTGCCACCACACCCATCTAATTTTTTGTACTTTTAGTAAAGACGGGGTTTCACCATGTTAACCAGGATGGTGTTCTATTCCATTTTTATGGGGAACATGAGCATCAGGCAACTCTTGGCTGTCTTGCTGATGTCAGTTTGTGTTAATCTCATTAAACTATTTGATAGAGTACACTAGTGAAGTCATCTGGTCCTGGGATTTGTTTGTTTGTTTTTCGAGACAGGGTCTCACCGTATCACCCAGCCTAGAGTGCAGTGGTATGATCATGGCTCACTCCAGCCTCAACCTCCTGGGCTCAAGTGATCCTCCCACCTCAGTCTCTTGAGTAGCTAGGGACTACAGGCAAGTGTCACCACGGCTGGCTAATTAAAAAAAAAAACACATTTATTTTTGGTAGAGACAGGGTCTTGCCGTGTTGCCTAGGCTGGTCTCAAACTCTTGAACTGAAGCAATACATCCACCTTGCCTTCCTAAAGTGCTAGGATTACAGGCGTGAGCCACTGTACCAAGCCGAGTCCTGGCTTTTTTTGCGAAAGTTTTTTAAAAATTAGCTTTATCTCTGTACTTGTTATAGGTTTATTTAGATTTTCTATTTTTTCATAGGTCAGTTTTGCTAATTTGTGTATTTCTAGGAATTTGTACATTTAATCTAGGTTGTCTAATTTGTTGTCATACAATTTTTTCCTAGTATTTCATTATAATTATTTTTATTTCTGTAAGACTGGTAGTAATGTTTCATATTTCGTTTATGATTTTAGTAATTTGACTCTTTTCTCTTTTTTTTGTTCAGACTAGCTAAAGGTGCCAGTTTTGTTAATCTTTTCAAGAAATTGGTTTTTAGTTTCATTTGTCTTCTCTATTGTTTTTCTATTTTCTAGATAATTTATTTCCACACTTTTGCTTGCTTTGGGTTTAGTTTGCTCTTGTTTTTAAAATTTATTTTTTTTCGAGATAGAGTCTATTCTATTTTATTATTATTTTTCTGTTCTATTATTAATAAATAATTCTATTCTATTTTATTGTTGATTTTCATCTCTTTTTTTTTTTTTTTTTTTTTTTTTTTGAGACAGGGTCTCACTTTGTCGCCCAGACTGGAGTGCAGTGGAATGATCTCGGCTCACTGCAACCTCTGCCTCCTGGGTTCAAGTGATTCCCCTGCCTCAGCCTCCTGAGTAGCTGGGACTACAGATGCATGCCACCACACCTGGCTAATTTTTTGTATTTTGGTAGAAATGGGGTTTCACCATGTTGGCCAGGATGGTCTGGATCTCCTGACCTCATGATCCTCCCGCCTTGGCCTCCCAAAGTGCTGGGATTGCAGGTGTGAGCCACCACCCCTGACCAGTTTATGCATTTTTAGTAGAGATGGGGTTTTGCCATGTTGGCCAGGCTGGTCTCAAACTCCTGACCTCAAGTGATCCACCTGCCTCAGCCTCCTAAAGTGCTGGGATTACAGGTATGAGCCACCACACCCAGCCTGATTTTAATTTTTAAATCTTATTTAGACTTATTTTATGAGCTAATTATAGTCTATTGTAGAGAATTTTCCATGTGCACTTGAGAAGTGTGTATCCTATTGTTGAGTGAATCATTATACACATGTTTAAGTCTAGTTGATATATAGTGATGTTCGTATCTTCTATTTCTTTGTGGATTTTCCGTCTAATCGTTGTATCCATTATTAAATGTAAGGTATTGAAGTCCCCTGACTATTGTTTTAAACTGTCCTTTTCTTTTTGAATGTTGTCAGTTTTAGCCTCATGTATTTCAGGGCTCTCTTGTTGGATGCATATATACTTATAATTGTTATGTCTTTTGATGAACTGACCCTTTTACCATTATATAATGTTCTTCTTTGTCTAACAATTTTTGTTTTAAAGTCTATTTTGTCTGGTGTTAGTATAGCCACAACAGCTCTATTATCAGTACTGTTTGCCCGAAATACATTTTCCATTCTTTTGCTTTCAACTGATTTGTGTATTTAATCTAAAGTGAATCTCTTGAAGATAGCATATAGTTGGGAGCTGGGTTCTGTCTTTTTTTTTTTTTTTGAGACGGAGTCTCACTCTTGTCACCAAGGCAGGAGTGCAATGGTGTGATCTCGGCTCACTACAACCTCCGCCTCCTGGGTTCAAGCGATTCTCCTGCCTCAGCCTCCCGAGTACCTGGGATTACAGGCGTGTTCCACAAATTCTGGCTAAATTTTTTTTGGTATTTTTAGTAGAGACGAGGTTTCACCATATTGGCCAGGCTGGTCTTGAACTCTTCTGGTGATCCACCCACCTTGGCTTCCCAAAGTGCTGGGATTACAGGCGTGAGCCACCGCACCGGCCTGGATTCTGTGTTTTTATTGTTTGTTTGTTTGAGACGAAGTCTTGCTCTTATCCCCCAGGCTGGAGTGCAGTGGCGCGATCTCGGCTCACTGCAACCTCCACCTCCCAGGTTCAAACGATTCTTTTGCCTCAGCCTCCCAGGTAGCTGGGATTACAGGTGCCTGCCACCACCACACCCAGCTAATTTTTGTATTTTTAGTAGAGACGGGATTTTACCATGTTGGCCAGGCTGGTCTCGAACTCCTGACCTCAGGTGGTCCACCCACCTCGGCCCCCCCAAAGTGCTGGGGTTACAGGCATGAGCCACTGAGCCCAGCCTCTGGTTTTTTTTTGTTTTGTTTTGTTTTGTTTTTTGAGACGGTGTCTCGCTCTGTCGCCCAGGCTGGAGTGCAGTGGCAAGATCTCGCCTCACTGCAAGCTCCGTTTCCTGGGTTCACACCATTCTCCCGCCTCAGCCTCCGTACTAGCTGGGACTACAGGTGCCCGCCACCACGCCCGGCTAATTTTGTTTTCGTATTTTTAGTAGAGATGGGGTTTCACCATGTTAGCCATGATGGTCTCAAACTCCTGACCTCGTGATCCTTCCACCTCGTCCTCCCAAAGTGCTGGGATTACAGGCGTGAGCCACCGCGCCCAGCCCAGCCTGTTTTTAAAAATCACTGTGACATGACAGTTGTATATTTTTATCTCTTCATTGATATTCTCAATTTGACAAGACATGATTCGTATATTTACTTTAGTTCTCAAGACATGGCTTAGCTATTGATCATATTTAAAATAGCCAATTTAAAGTCTGTCTAAAAAGCCCAAATGTGTAGGCTTTCTCAGGCATAGTTTCTATAAATTTATTTTTCCTGTTTATAGACCATAATTTTTTATTTCTTGGCATGCCTTATAATTTCTTGTTGAAAACTGGACATTTTAAATATTATAATATGGCAATTCTAGAAATCAGCTCCTCCCCCTTCCCTAGGGTGTGTTGTTGTGCTAGTATTGTAGTTATAGTTTGTTTAGTGAATTTTCTGAACTAATTTTATAGTCTGTTCTTTGTTACATGTGGATCCTGAAGTCTCTGTTACATTAGCTTACTCATCAGCTAATGAGAGAACAGAGATTTTCTTAAATACATGAAACCAAAAAATCTTCCAGTCTTTGCAGTGAGGCTCTGTGTATTCGTTGTGACATGCTTTCAATACTCACCAGGCATTTTACAACTCTGCCTTATCCTTCATATCCTACTTTTTTAGAGCCTCATGGTCAGGAGGAGGGGTAAGTTTAGGGTCTTTTTCAGCTTTCCCAGGGCATTTGCATAGCCCTGAGCATGCATTTGAACTTCTTGATTCTCAGGAATCCGTCAGAACTTTTGAAAACCCTTATAGACCGTCTCATTCTCCAGCCTTTCCTCCCAAGCTTTTTGATTAGTCTATTGACTGACCTAGCTATTGTCTATCACCACAGGCAGCAGGAACCTATTTAGACATCTTAGGAAAATATTTAGACGTTAGACTAAGTTTAGTCTAACGTCTAAATATTTTCAACAAATGCCCTGCTGCAAGAAGCTTTAGCCCTAGGCTAGTTAGAAGTTAGGTGAAATAAAGACAAGCCTTTCAATCAGTATTCCAGGGAGCCACCAAACAGGTCAGAACAGATAATTTGTACATGATATGCATATTTCCACCTCTGGTACCGGGAATGTGGGCTGTTATTTTCATGCTACTACTGATCTGAGGAGTGGGAGATAGAACAGAGCTTAAGCTGACAGAGGAACAGTGTAGTAAATTGTAATATTTTCCTCTAGAATTCACTCTGTTCTTTCCATGAATATGTAAACTGAAGTGCCCTCTTCCTTGCAGGAAGAGTGTATATCTCTTTCCCTTTGGGGTTGGACTTAACCACAATAATATGCTTTCACCGATAGAGTGTGAGGACATTTTTATTTTATTTATTTATTTATTTATTTATTTATTTATTTTGAGATGGAGTCTCGCTCTGTCGTCCAGGCTGGAGTGCAGTGGCACGATCTCAGCTCACTGTAACCTCTGCCTCCCTGATTCAAGCAGTTCTCCTGCCTCAGCCTCCCGAGTAGCTGGGATTACAGGCGCGTACCACCACACCTGGCTAATTTTTTGTATTTTTAGTAGAGATGGGATTTCACCGTGTTAGCCAGGATGGTCTCGATCTCCCGACCTTGCGATCTGCCTGTCTTGGCCTCCCAAAGTGCTGGGATTACAGGCGTGAGCCACTGCACCTGACCTAGAGAGGACATGACATACATACAGTTTTGCAGAAACTTTAAGAACCATCATGATTTTTTAGCAGTTCCATGGCTTTCCCTCTCTGCCATGAGAATGAGCAGGTTTCACATAGGAACTGCTTTTTTAAACTGCAATCCAGGATGAGAGAATACACGGTGCAGAGTCATAGCCTTCTCAAAATCTGAGCAGCATTGTAGGCAATTTGTAGTCTACATGTAATATAAGCAAGAAATAGTCCTTTCTTTTCTAAGGTACTTGTTATGGTCTAAATGTGTCCAAAATTCATGTTAAAATTTACTCACCTGTGTTATAGTATTCAAAGTTGGGGCCTTTAGGAGATTGATTAAGTCATGAGGACTTCTGCACTTGTGAATACGATTAGTGATGCTTTAAAAGGGCTGGTGGAGGACAGGTGCGGTGGCTCACTCCTGTAATCCAGCACTTTGGGGGGCCAAGGCAGGCGGATCACCTGAAGTCAGGAGTTCGAGACCAGCCTGGTCAACATGGTGAAACCCCGTCTCTACTAAAAATACAAAAATTAGCAGGGCATGATGGAGGGCGCCAGTAATTCCAGCTACTTGGGAGACTGAAGCAGGAGATTCGCTTGAATCCGTGAGGTGGAGCTTTCAGTGAGCGGAGATCGTGCCATTGCACTTCAGCCTGGGCAACAGAGCAAGACTCTGTCTCAAAAAAAAAAAAAAAATGCTGGTGGAAACAACCTACACCATTTTTGGCCTTTTCCATCTTTCTGCCATGTGAAGACACAGAGTTCATCACTTCTACAGGATACAGCATTGAAGGTGCCATCTTGGAAGCAGAGCCTGGGCCCTTACCAGACACCAAAGCTGCCATCGGTCTGATCTTCAACTTATCAGCCTCCAGAACTGTCAGAAAGAAATTTCTATTATGTATAAGTTATCCAGTCTCAGCTATTTTTTACCAATTGACTAAGACAGCACTGAATTTTCAGAGTTGTTTGTTATGTAGTATAATGTGATAAAAGCTGACTAATGTAAACAGTTCCCAGAAAAAGAGGGAAAGATACTGGCTGGTAAAACATTAAATTACTTAAAACATTGCCTACTATACAGAATGCATTCAATAAATATCAATATATTAAATTATATTTGTATATAGATAACTAGCACTTTTTATTAGAATCAAAACACAGACTGTCCTGGAGAAAAACCACAAAATTCTAACTTTCCAACTTTCACTTTTATCAAGTCATTAAAAAATCCTTATCGTAAAGATGAATTATAATATACAGTGGTTCCCCCCTTTCTGTGGTTTCAGTTACCCGTGATATAGTACAATAAGATATTTAGAGAGAGAGAGAAAGAGAGGCCATATTCACATAACATTTATTATAGTGTATTATAATAATAATAATATTAATTTCTTTTGAGACACAGTTTCGGTCTTGTTGCCCAGCCTGGAGTGCAATGACGCAATCTCAGCTCACTGCAACCTCTACCTCCTGGGTTCAAGCTATTCTTCTGTTTCAGGCTCCCAAGTAACTGGAATTACAGGCATGCACCACCATGCCCGGCTAATTTTATATTTTTAGTACAGATGGGTTTTCACCATGTTGATCAGGCTGGTCTTGAACTCCTGACCTCAGATGATCCATCTGCCTCGACCTCCTAAAGAGCTGGGATTACAGGTGTCAGCCACCGGGCCCGCCCTATTATAACTATCCTATTTTATTATTAATTTTCATCTCTTTTTTTTTTTGAGACAAGGTCTCACTCTTTGCCCAGACTGGAGTGCAGTGGTGCGATCTTGGCTCACCACAACCTCTGTCTTCTAGGCTCAAGCAATTCTCCTGCCTCAGCCTCCTGAGTAGCTGGGATTACAGGCGCGCACCACCATGCCCAGCTAATTTTTGTATTTTTAGTAGAGACAGGGTTTCACCATGTTGGCCAGGCTGGTCTCGAACTCCTGACCTCAAATGATCTACCTGCCTAGGCCTCCCAAAGTGCTAGGATTACAGGCATGAGCCACTGCACCCAGCCTAATTTTCATCTTTTACTGTGCTTAATTAAACTTTATCATAGGAATGTATGTATAAGAAAAAACATAGTCTATATAGAGTTTGTTATTATTCGTGGTTTCAGGCATCACCTGAGGGTCATGGAATGTATCCTTCATGGATAAGGAGAACTACTATATTGAGAAAAATGTAATTATTCACATTTTTTATATTTATTTATTCTATATGCTATTGCTCTGACTAGATTTATGAGAGACACTGGTCCTACTGGCAACTCATTTATAAGCCATTTCTTAGGATTGTTCATTTCTATAAAATCTTATTCATTTTATCCAATATCTTACTTTCTTCTATTAGCAATTTCAGAGGAGGCTTTGCCGCTCTTTCCTCATTCTGCATTTTGTTATGCATATCTCCTCCCTCTA
The DNA here is from genome assembly GCF_028885655.2 of Pongo abelii. Taxonomy (NCBI): domain Eukaryota; kingdom Metazoa; phylum Chordata; class Mammalia; order Primates; family Hominidae; genus Pongo; species Pongo abelii. The sequence continues at coordinate 169,517,291 of NC_071988.2, read as the reverse complement.
CACACTTTTCCAGGAGAATTATAATCATTGCTACAACTTCAACCTATCAACTTAGTTAAAACTTCCAGCTGGGCGCAGTGGCTCATGCCTGTAATCCCAGCACTTTGGGAGGGTGGGGCAAGAGGATCACTGGAGCCCAGAGGTTCCAGACTGGCCCGTTCAATGTGGAGAGACCACATCTCTACAAAAACCACAAAAATTAGACAGGTGTGATGGCGTGTTCCTGTAGTCTCAGCTACTCCGGAGGCTGAGGTGGGAGGATGACTTGGGCCTGCGAGGTTGAAGCTGCAGTTTGCCATGATTGCACCAAGCCTGGGCAACACAGCAAGATTCTGTCTCTAAAAACAAACAAACAAACAAACAAACAAAACCCGTCCAAATACTTATATCTAGAACAGATATTTCCAGTGAGCTCTAAACATACTTTCTTACCTGCCCACTGGACATCTTCACTTGATGTCCAGATACCTCAAACAAAGCCATTGAACTGACAAGCTACAGGTCGCATTTGTTAGTTTTCTTTAAGGTCTTGTGATTCATGGTGACATCTGTCCCTGAATAAAGAATCTTATGAGTTCCTCAAATTGTTGACCTACTGATTAATGTATAACCTACTAACACTAAAAAGAATGCTGATTTATTTTTCAATCATAAAGTTTTTTTTGTTTTTGTTTTTTTGAGACAGAGTCTTGTTCTGTTGCCCAGGCTGGAGTGAAGCGGCGCGATCTCCACTCACTGCAACCTCCGCCTCCCAGGTTCAAGCGATTCTTGTGCCTCAGCCTCCCCAGTAGTTGGGATTACAGGCACGCCCCACCATGCCAAGTTGATTTTTTGTATTCTTAGTAAAGACGGGGTTTTGCCATGTTTCCCAGGCTGGTCTTGAACTCCTGAGCTCAGGCAATCCACCCGCCTCAGCCACCCAAAGTGCTAGGATTACAGGTATGAGCCACTGTGCCTGGCCAGAATCATAAAGTTTTACTGATTGTCTTGCATGCAGACATTTTAGCCTATATGTTGCAGTCTGTGGCCAATGATTATAACCTCTGTGTTACACCCATCAGTGAAAAAATACAACTCCGGTATGAGAAGTCCCCCTAACTTCTCCTACACTGCCTTATAAAAGCTTTCCAACTTGTAACAGACTCTGGAACACTCCCAACTTTGTTGATGTGTCTTCCTGGGTCAATCTTCATATTTGGCTTTCAGTAAACATTTATCAAATTATTTCTCTCTCAACAGCCTTAATTTTGGTTGACATGACTAATCATTTTTCTCTTCAAATCTGTTCATCTCCCTTCTCTACACTTCGTATCCTGGTTAATGGCACCACATTGTTGCTCATGCCAAAACTACTGGCATCATCTTCAATTTTTCCCTTTTTCTTTTTTCTTTTTTTTTTTTTTTGAGACGGAGTTTCAGTCTTGTTACCCAGGCTGGAATGCAATGACACAATCTTGGCTCATTGCAACCTCCGCCTCCCTGGTTCAAGTGATTCTCCTGCCTCAGTCTCCCAAGTAGCTGGGATTATAGGCATCCGCAACCACGCCTAGCTAATTTTTGTGTTTTTAATAGAGACAGGGTTTCACCATGTTGGTCAGGCTGCTGTCGAACTCCTGACCTCAGGTGATCCACCCGCCTCAGCCTCCCAAGGTGCTGGGATTACAGGTGTGAGCCACCGCGCACAGCCTAATTTCTCCCTTTTTCTTCTGTCCCTGCTACTCCTATCATGTAGTTGTTTTAAGTCCTGTAGTCTTTGTTTTTGTCATATCTTTCAATTCTTCCTCTTTCTGTAGTTCTCCTTAGCGCCTCCATTTCAGCTTAATCAGATATTTAATGACTTCTTTCGTTCTAGTTACTATTTTGAATGCTAGTGATGAAAAATGAATAAGACATACTTCCTTGAGGCCTAGGAACTCACTTTCTAGTCAGGAGGACAAACAGACCATTTGAACATAATAGGGTAAGTGCTGAGACAGCATTATGAACAGGGGACAATGAGAAATTGTAAAAAGGATGCTTTGCTTAAACTAGGTCATCTGGTTTGGCTCCGTCTCCCCACCCAAATCGCATGTTGAATTGTAATCCCCACATGTCAGGGGAGAAGCCTAGTGGGAGGTGATTGGATCATGGGGGCAGACTACCCCCTTGCTATTCTCGTTCTCACGAGATCTGATGGTTTAAAAGTGTGTGGCACTTCCCCCTTCATTCTCTCTCCTGCCTCCATATAAAGAAGGTACTTGTTTCCCCTTCATCTTCTGCCATGATTATAAGTTTCCTAAGGCCTCCCAGTCATGCTTCCAGTTAAGCCTGTGGAACTGTGTGTCAATTAAACCTCTTCTCTTTGCCAATTACCCAGTCTCAGGTAGTTCTTCATAGCAGAGTGAGAATGGACCTGGTGCAGAGTAGCGCTCAAGTGGATTTTCCCTCATATTGTCTCTGAACTCTGCTGTCACATTATTATAGGACCTTGTACACTGAGAACACTCAGATTCCAAACCCAGCATTGGTCTGGCCATTATTACAATTTTATATTTAAATTGACTTCTATATTTTGAAATTGCATATGGAACAATTAGAAAAGGGCTATTATAAAACAACAAAGTATCCTAATTGTAGTTAAATATATTGAATAAGCTGGAAATACTTAGCAGTGAGAATGTATCAAAGTAAATTTCAATCCCAACAGTTGGTCTGTAGCCATGGTATTCTGTTGATCCAATTATAAAATTTTCTCTTCAACAGGTAATTCAGTAAGATGAATATTCTATTCCTCATCATATAATAATTACTTAAATTCAAAATAATTCAATTGAGAGAATCCTTACAATTCTAACAGGTCATAAAAATTGTATTTTCACTCCCTACATTGGCCTTATGTCTTATAACATATCTCTTAAAGAGAGTATCTTTCATTTTTTTTTTTTTTGAGACAGAGTCTCACTCTGTCTCTTTTTCTTATGTCCCTGCTACTCCTATCATGTAGTTGTTTTAAGTCCTGTAGTCTTTGTTTTTGTCACATTTTTCAATTCTTCCTTTCTCTAGTTCTTCTTAGCGCCTCCATTTCAGGTTAATCAGATATTTAATGACTTCTTTTGCAGTGGTGCGATCTTGGCTCACTACAACCTCCACCTCCCAGGTTCAAGTGATTCTTGTGCCTCAGCCTCACAAGTAGCTGGGACTACAGGTGCGTGCCACCATGCCCAGCTAATTTTTGTATTTTTAGTAGAGACGGGGTTTTGCCTTGTTGAACCAGGCTGGTCTCCAACTTCTGACCTCAGGTGATCCACTTGCCTCAGCCTCCCAAAGTGCTGGGATTACAGGTATGAGCCACCACACATCTTTAAATCTATAGATAACCATAGCAAAAATACTCATGCCCAGCCCCGTTCCAGGCTAGTTAAATTAGCATCTCTGGGGATGAGGTCTAGGCACTGATACTGTTTAAAAGCTCCCTAAATAATCCTAAAATGCACAAAGGGTTGCGAACAGGGCTCCAAACCAAAAATAAAACAAACCAGATCACAGAAAAATATATAAACCTCACAGGGCATAGTGGCTCACACCTGTAGTCCTAGGACTTTTGCAGGCTGAGGTGGGAGGATTGCTTGAGGCCAGGAGTTCGAGGGCAGCCTGGGCCACATGCTAAGACTCTATCTGTACAATAAATTAAAAAATTAGTTGTGTGTGGTGGTGTGGACCTGTTCTCCCAGCTACTCAGGAGGCTGAGGTAGAAGGATCACTTGATCTAAGAGTCTGAGGCTGCAGTGAGCTATAATTGTGCCACTGCACTCCATCCCGGGCAGCAGAGTGATAGATACCCTGTCTCTAAAAGAAAAAAACAAAAAAGAAAAAGAAAAAAGGAATGAATCAGGCTGGGCGCAGTGCCTCACGCCTGAAATCCCAGCACTTTGGGAGATCAAGGCGGGTGGATCATGAGGTCAGGAGTTCAAGATCAGCCTGGCCAAGATGGTGAAACCCCTAAAAATACAAAAAAAAAAAAAAAAAAAAAATAGCAGGCCATGGTGGTGGGTGCCTATAATCCCAGGTACTCGGGAGGCTGAGGCAGAGAATTGTTTGAACATGGGAGGTGGAGGATGCAGTGAGCCAAGATCGCGCCACTGCACTCCAGCCTGGGTGACAGAGTGAGACTCCAACTCAAAAAAAAAAAAAAGAACTTCCACATTTTCCACATTTATAAACACAGGATAGTTTGTGTCCAACAAGCTGTTTGTCCCTTGTTAATATGCTTTATTTTTCTTTTTTATTAATTAATTTATTTAGAAACCGAGTCTGGCTCTGTCACCCAGGCTGCAGTGCAGTGGCATGATCGGGGCTCACTGCCACCTCCATCTCCCAGGCTCAAACTGTCTTCACACCTCAGCCTCCCGAATAGCTGGGACTACAGGCACATGCCACCACGCTCAGCTGATTTTTGTATTTTTAGTAGAGAAAAGGTTTTCACCATGTTGCCCAGGCTGGTCTTGAACTCCTGACCTCAAGTCATCTGACCACCTTGGCCTCCCAAAGTGCTGGGATTAAGGGATGAGCCACTGCTCCCAGCTCCTTTTTAATAGACTTTCTATGAGCATTTTTCCCACCTGTTAACCTTAAACTTTTGCACATTGGAAATTTGACTGAGAGCCCTTCAGCTGGTTTTACTTCTGTGTTTGGCATGTGTGGTTTGTTGACAAGGTGCCTGGAATATGATGAAACACAACCACATTTGGACCTGCCTCCCAGTCAGCAGTGATCTTCTATATCATTGAGGTTTTTCTTAGAATCCTAAAAGAGGGTAAAAAGGAAATGCAAAGGAAGGAACCAAATAGACTCTCAGAGGTAAAGATAATAGTTGTGAGGGGCAAAACGGCTATTGTCAACAAAAAAGTGATGCTTTCAATGTTTCTGAAGAAATCTTTGATTTAGAATAAAAAAGTAGGCCGGGCACGATGGCTCACGCCTGTAATCCCAGCACTTTGGGAGGCCAAAGCGGGTGGATCACGAGGTCAGGAGATTGAGACCATCCTGGCTAACATGGTGAAACCCTGTCTCTACTAAAAATACAAAAAAAATTAGCCGGGCGTGGTGGCGGGTGCCTGTAGTCCCAGCTACTCGGGAGGCTGAGGCAGGAGAATGGCATGAACTCAGGAGGCGGAGCTTGCAGTGAGCCAAGATCGTGCCACTGCACTCCAGCCTGGGCAATAGAGCGAGACTCCGTCTTGAAAAAAAAAAAGAATAAAAAAGTATAACCTACATTCTGCCTTTGTTTTTCATTGTACTTCTGGGTTCTTTGAATATAGGGCTCTTCCAAAAGGCATGAAAGGTAATTACAATAAATTCAGTTAATCTTCATAAAGATGAAGAATCTTAAGTAACTCAGCCTCAACCAGTACTGAGGTAATAAAGGAACAAAAAATAGTAATCAAAATGTATTTACTATTCCAGTTTATCTATTTATTTGAGACACAGTCTTGCTCTGTTCCTAGAGTGCAGTGGTGCAATCATAGCTTACTGAAGCTTCGAACTCCTGGGAGATCCTCCCTTCTCAGACTCCTGAGTAGCTAGGACCACTGATGTGTGTCACCACACTCAGCTAACTTTTTTATTTTAAATTTTTTGTAGAGGTGGAGTCTTGCTATGCTGCTTAGGCTGGTCTTGAACTCCTGGCCTGAAGTGATTCTCCAGCCTTAGCCTCTCAAAACTCTGGGATTACAGGCATGAGTCACCACACCCAGCCAATTCCAGTTTCTTTTTTTTTTCTTCTGTTTCTGGTTTGCTCTGTTTTTTTTTTTTTTTTTTTTTTAATTATACTTTAAGTTCTAGGGTACATGTGCACAACGTGCAGGTTTGTTACATATGTATACGTGTGCCATGTTGGTGTGCTGCACCCATGAACTCGTCACTTACGTTAGGTATATCTCCTAATGCTATCCCTTCCCCCCTCCTCCCACCCCACGACAGGCCCAGGTGTGTGATGTTCCCCTTCCTGTGTCCAGGTGTTCTCATTGTTCAATTCCCACCTATGAGTGAGAACATGTAGTGTTTGGTTTTCTGTCCTTGCAATAGTTTGCTCAGAATGATGGTTTCCAGCTTCATCCATGTCCCTACAAAGGACATGAGCTCATCCTTTTTTATGGCTGCATAGTATTCCATGGTGTATATGTGCCATATTTTTTCTTTTTTTTTTTTTTTGAGATGAGTCTCGCTCTGTCACCCAGGCTGGAGTGTAGTGGCATGATCTCGGCTCACTGCAAGCTCCGCCTCCCGGGTTCACACCATTCTCCTGCCTCAGCCTCCCAAGTAGCTGGGACTACAGGTGCCTGCCACCACGCCTGGCTAATTTTTTATATTTTTAGTAGAGACCGGGTTTCACCGTGTTAGCCAGGATGGTCGCGATCTCCTGACCTTGTGATCCGACTGCCTCAGCCTCCCAAAGTGCTGGGATTATAGGCATGAGCCACCGCACCTGGCCATGTGCCACATTTTCTTAATCCAATCTATCATTGATGGGCATTTGGGTTGGTTCCAAGTCTTTGCTATTGTGAATAGTGCCGCAATAAACATACGAGTGCATGTGTCTTTATAGCAGCATGATTTATAGTCCTTTAGGTGTATACCCACTAATGGGATGGCTGGGTCAAATGGTATTTCTAGTTCTAGATCCTTGAGGAATCACCACACTGTCTTCCACAATGGTTGAGCTAGTTTACAGTCCCACCAACAGTGTAAAAGTCTTCCTATTTCTCCACATCCTCTCCAGCACCTGTTTTTTCCTGACTTTTTAATGATTGCCATTCTAACTGGTGTGAGATGGTATCTCATTGTGGTTATGATTTGCATTTCTCTGATGGCCAGTGATGATGAGCATTTTTTTGTGTGTCTGTTGGCTGCACAAATGTCTTCTTTTTGAAGTGTCCGTTCATAGCTTTTGCCCAATTTTTGATGGGGTTGTTTGATTTTTTCTTGTAAATTTGTTTAAGTTCTTTGTAGATTCTGGATATTAGCCCTTTGTCAGATGGGTAGATTGCAAAAATTTTCTCCCATTCTGTGGGTTGCCTGTTCACTCTGATGGTAGTTTCTTTTGCTGTGCAGAAGCTCTTTAGTTTAATTAGATCCCATTTGTCAATTTTGGCTTTTGTCGCCATTGCTTTTGGTGTTTTAGACATGAAGTCCTTGCCCATGCCTATGTCCTGAATGGTATTGCCTAGGATTTCTTCTAGGGTTTTTATGGTTTTAGGTCTAACATTTAAGTCTTTAATCCATCTTGAATTAATTTTTGTATAAGGTGTAAGGAAGGGATCCAGTTTCAGCTTTCTACACATGGCTAGCCAGTTTATCCAGCACCATTTATTAAATAGGGAATTCTTTCCCCATTTCTTGTTTTTGTCAGGTTTGTCAAAGATCAGATGGTTGTAGATGTGTGGTATTATTTCTGATGGCTCTGTTCTGTTCCATTGGTCTATATCTCTGTTTTGGTACCAGTACCATGCTGTTTTGGTTACTATAGCCTTGTAGTATAGTTTGAAGTCAGGTAGCATGATGACTCCAGCTTTGTTCTTTTGGCTTAGGATTGTCGTGACAATGCCAGCCTTTTCTGGTTCCATATGAACTTTAAAGTAGTTTTTTCCAATTCTGTGAAGAAAGTCATTGGTAGCTTGATGGGGATGGCACTGAATCTGTAAATTACCTTGGGCAGTATGGTCATTTTCATGATATTGGTTCTTCCTATCCATGAGCATGGAACGTTCTTCCATTTGTTTGTGTCCTCTCTTATTTCATTGAGCGGTGGTTTGTAATTCTCCTTGAAGAGGTCCTTCACATCCCTTGTAAGTTGGATTCCTAGGTATTTTATTCTTTTTGAAGCAATTGTGAATGGGAATTCACTCATGATTTGGCTCTCTGTCTGTTATTGGTGTATAGGAATGCTTGTGATTTTTGCACATTGATTTTGTATCCTGAGACTTTGCTGAAGTTGCTTATCAGCTTAAGGAGATTTTGGGCTGAGACGATGGGGTTTTCTACATATACAATCATGTCATCTGCAAACAGGGACGATTTGACTTCTTCTTTTCCTAACTGAATACCCTTTATTTCTTTCTCCTGCCTGATTGCCCTGGCCAGAACTTCCAACACTATGTTGAATAGGAGTGGTGAGAGAGGGCATCCCTGTCTTGTGCCAGTTTTCAAAGGGAATGCTTCCAGTTTTTGCCCATTCAGTATGATATCGGCTGTGGGTTTGTCATAAATAGCTCTTATTATTTTGAGATACGTCCCATCAATACCTAATTTATTGAGAGTTTTTAGCATGAAGGGCTGTTGCCAATTCCAGTTTCTTAAGGTGACCAGCTGTTCCATGTTATTTGTATCATTCCATTTTTTCAAATGACCTATCTATGTACAGAAAGTCTTGAAGTTATAGATAAACCACCAAAAAATGCAAATAATTGGCCGGGCACAGTGGCTCATGCCTGTAATCCCAGCACTTTGGGAGGCTGAGGCGGGCGGATCACCTGAGGTCAGGAGCTCGAGATCAGCCTGACCAACATGGAGAAACCCTGTCTCTACTAAAAATACAAAATTAGCCGGGCGTGGTGGTGCATGCCTGTAATCCCATCTACTCGGAAGGCTGAGGGAGGAGAATCGCTTGAACCCAGGAGGCGGAGGTTGCAGTGAGCTGAGATCACACCATTGCACTCCAGCCTGGGCAACAAGAATGAAACTCCGTCTCAAAAAAAAAAAAAAAAAAAGAAGAAGAAGAAAAAAAAAGAAATGCAAATAATCTGCTCCTTCTCTAGCTTAATCATATTTTATCTCAGTGAAACCTGGTAGTTCACAAAGTTATTTGAAGTAGTTCACAAGGGCCAGAAAGCATTACTCACACCTTTTTAGGACAGTCACTGCCCACATGTTGATACTCTAGTGGTGATGATGAAGTTGGCTTCTTTCATATCTTTTCTTTTTTTCTTTCTTTTTTTTTTTTTTTGAGACAGAGTCTCTCTCTGTCGCCCAGGCTGGCGTGCAGTGGCAGGATCTCAGCTCACTGCAAGCTCCGCCTCCCCGGTTCACGCCATTCTCTTGCCTCAGCCTCCTGAGTAGCTGGGACTACAGGCGCCTGCCACCACGCCTGGCTAATTTTTTGTATTTTTTAGTAGAGACGAGGTTTCACCGTGTTAGCCAGTGTGGTCTCGATCTCCTGACCTCGTGATCCACCCGCCTCGGCCTCCCAAAGTGCTGTGATTACAGGCCTGAGCCACCGCGCCCGGCCCTTTCATATCTTTTCTACCCTCTCTCCACTTCCTGCCAAGTCCCTCCTCCATCTCTTGTCCTCCACAGACTTGGTAGAAATGTTTCATGCAGTCTAGGTGTTTTAGGTGCTCAGGTTATCTCAATGAACCAAACAGACCAAAAAACAAAATGGAGCAAAACAAAATTAAAGAAATTCCTCTGTGGAAGCAGAAAGCATGCCCCGGAGTACAAGATAATTTGTAAAGTGAAGTAATTCAGCTGAAGCAGGGACTCACAGAGATGACTGGAAGGATGATGTTTCAATGATACATCTCCAATCCACTTCTCTGCAGTGAAAGACTGGGAGGTTTCTTTCTGCTTTCTGGAAAGAGGTTTCAGCCAACTACATTTGACTCTTAAAGGATATGGGTGCATACACTTTTGATCAAATGCCTACAGGTGTTAGTAACCTAATTTTTATTTTAATAATCCAGATTATTTATTTATTTATTTTGAGACGGAGTGTCGCTCTGTTGCCCAGGCCAGAGTGCAGTGGCACAACCTTGGCTCACAGCAAGCTCAGCCTCCCGGGTTCACGCCATTCTCCTGCCTCAGCCTCCCGAGTAGCTGGGACTACAGGTGCCCGCCACCACGTCCAGCTAATTTTTGTATTTTTATTAGTAGCGGGGTTTCACCGTGTTAGCCAGAATGGTCTCGATCTCCTGACCTCGTGATCTGCCCACCTCGGCCTCCCAAAGTGCTGGGATTACAGGCGTGAGCCACCACGCCCAGCTGTCCAGATAATTTTTAAATGATTCTAGATAATGGTAACAATGAATAACGTTAACTCTATATGTATATCAGATATAAAATGTTTCTATACGTATTATCTCATTTGATGGTTATAGTGCTCTTGTGACTAAAGTAGGAAAGGTAGCTTTAATAGGCCTTTTAAAAATAAACAATCTTAAGGAATGCTGATTGGATGGGATAGAAAGGACCAAGCTTGGTCTTGAATGCTCTTTTTAAAGAAGTCTGATGGCCCTTTCATGTTCTGTTGATTCCTACTAGGAATAGAAAGGCCTTACTTAGCCTTAGACGTTTCAGTTTCGTTAAGAAAACATCATCCATTAAGTCCTAATTTGTTTTGCACAGAAAGCAGCAATTAAGGATAGGAGAGAAATAGGAACATGAATAGTCGGAAAAGTCTACGCGCAAAACCTAGGAGTGGGGATATACTTTGCATTAAATTATTATTATTATTGTTATTTTTGACATTGAGTTTCACTCTTAGCGCCCAGACTGGAGTGCAATGCCACGATCTTGGCTAACTGCAACCTCTGCCTCCCAGGCTCAAGCGATTCTCCTGCCTCAACCTCCCGAGTAGCTGGGATTACAGATGCCCACCACCATGCCCGGCTAATTTTTGTATATTTTTTTTTCAGTAGAGACAGGGCTTCACACGTTGGCCAGGCTCCCCGATCTCAAGTGATCTGCCCGCCTTGGCCTCCTAAAGTGCTGGGATTACAGGCGTGAGCCACCGCGCCGGCCCTTTGCATTAAATTAAACAAAAATCACCATCCTGGCCAACATGGTGAAACCCTGTCTCTACTAAAAATACAAAAATTAGCTTGGCGTGGTGGCGCTTGCCTGTAGTCCCAACTACTCGGGAGGCTGAGGCAGGAGAATCGCTTGAACTTGGGAGGTAGAGGTTGCAGTGAGCCGAGATCGCACCACTGCACTCCAGCCTGGCGACAGAGTGAGACTTTGTCTCAAAAAATAAAAAAATAAAAAAAAGAAAAGAAAAAGAAAGAAGAAAAAAATCAAAGTCCTTACTTTGCATCATAATCCGCTAGGTGCAAAGGTCACAAAAGTGATTAAGAATAGCTCACAATCTAGTGAACTGGAACCTGAAAAACTGATTAGGATTTACACAGGCGAGTGCTCAGAAAAAAGGGTAGTTCAGATAATTGGATCAGAAGAGAAGGCAAAAATGCATGACGTGTTTTTGAGAATTAGAGGAGCCCTCAAAATGTATTAGTTTGATATGCAAAATGCTCGATTTAAGATATTCTCCATTAATGTATTTGAAAATGGGGACAAAAATAACTTTTCAGCTGTAATAACTATGCTCCCCTCCCTTTGAGTTTCGAATCTGTATCTTAGAGGCCATACTTGAATGTGGAAAAACTTTGTATTAATGTAAACACTATACAGTGATAAGACACGGAACAGTGAAATAAGACACGGAACAGTGAAATAACCCCTAAGCTCATCTTATAACTGAACAGATGGGTGGCCAGGGAACTTGGATTTGAACCATGCCTATGCCACTAGCTGGTTGTGTGACCTTGAGCAAATCACTTCTCAGGATATCACGTTTGCCATCATTAAGACAAGTGTGATCCAAAGGTCCATCTAGCCAGGTTTTGTGAGAATGATTTGAAATGCCTATGAAAGCATTTCCTCTACCACGTCTGAGATGCTTTTGTTATCTCCAGGTTCTCTCAGGTCTTGAAATTTTGTGCATCACGATCCAAAATGTCTTAAGCATCATCACAAATGCTTGACCGTCCCTCATGAGCAGGTGGCGCTTCGCGCTGCCTGGGTCTGTACAACAGGGTCTTGCAGTCGAAAGCCACACACTCCCGGAGTGCAAGAGGGAGAGAAAGCTCTGCTTTCAGCCGGGGAAAAAAAGGGCGCGAGACCGGACAGGTCCTGCCACAGACTTTTTCCTATGCTCACGCACAGTGGTCTCTCCTGCGTGAATGGGCGGCAGTGACGTACCCACGTCGGGCGCGCTGACGTTCGCGTAGCGTGCGCCGCTGGCCAGGTCCGCAATAGTGGGGTGTGCGTCACGGTCTGCGCGGCCGGCGGAGCCAGGACTGGGCGGAGCTTCTGCCTGGGCTGGGGTTGGCGAGTTCATCCGCGGCGGAGGGTAACTTTGCTGTACTGTTTTATGAGCACTTGTCTGGTCCCTGGAAGTGTAGCATCGAGAGAGTTTTCTAATTCCGTTTACAAAATATCTTCCCTTTGGCCATACAAGTGGTGACTGCCATGTCGAACTCGCGGCCCAGGTCCCGCCGAGACGCCGGGGGTGGCGCTGGGGCAGCCGGCCGGGACGAGCTGGTGTCGCGGTCCTTGCAGAGCGCAGAGCACTGTCTGGGCGTCCAGGACTTCGGCACTGCCTATGCCCACTACCTCCTTGTGCTCAGCCTGGCGCCGGAGCTGAAAGACGACGTGAAGGTGAGGGTCCTTTTTTCTCACTTGCTGGCAGATCCAACGTCCTCGGAAAAAAAAAAAAAAAAAAAGCGCAAGAGCTAGGGTGCGTGGCTGGGTGGTTGCTGTTAATATTTAGGGCCTTTTTTTTCTCACTTGCTGGCCGATCCAACGTCCTCGTAAAAAAAAAAAAAATTAAAAAAAAAAAAAAGCAGAGGGGCTAGGATGCTTGGTTGGGTGGTTGTTATTAATATTTACTGTTCACCCTTGACACCTTTCGTTTATTCACACCTACGACCAGCCCAGAGGAAAATCCTGCCGTCTTCACCTTCGAAATATGTCCAGAATCTTAACAGTTTTCACCATCCTCCCCTTTACTACCCTGGTTCGCGCTTCAGTCATCTGCCAGCTGTTGCAGTCGGCTCTCAACTGAGCTCTCTCCTGCGGTCTGTGTCAACATAGCTAGCTTTTTGCAACAAAAGTCAAATGTTGTCATTTCTCAGTTTCAAAACTTTCATCTCGTTTAAAATTCTAAAGGCCCTCGAACTGGAAATGAGGTTTCACGTGATCCTCTTCTCCTTATATCTAATTTAAGCATGCCCTGGCTTAAGGGCTTTTGGATTTGTTATATTGTGTGTAGTAGGAATATAGTGGGCCTCTAGTTGAATAAAGTGTGTAATTAGCCTAAAGTGATTATCATTTAATGATGCATTCTTTAAACTTCAATTATTGGATTATTTGCAACAATTACTCTGTTGAAATGCTGTTCTTTTTTGAAGTACTTTTAGAATCTAAGTTACGAAAAATGATTTAACTTAAATTTGCAATTACTTTGCTTCATTTAGACTGAGGGTTTGTCAACCTCAGCACTATTGACATTTTGAATGGGATAATTCTTTGTTATGGGGTAGGGGAGATGTCCTATACATTGCAGTATGTTTGGCAGCATCGTTGATCTGTACCCACTAAATATCAGTAGCGTCTAGATGTTTGTAGTTCATGTAAACTCACTGTAAATTTCAGGACCAGCTGGCCTACTGGAGGAGGAGATGATATGTTGAGATACAGTTTGCTTCTCTTGGTAGGCAGCAATAGAAAAATGGATCAACTTAAGTGATCTTTCCTCAGTTACTTGTTTCTTAGTTTCCTCTTCTGTGAAACAGGGACACAGCCTCTCTTAAAAATGTTTACTGGGTATTAAAAGTATATTTAGACTGGGTGTGCTGGCTCATGCCTGTAATCCCAGCACTTTGGGAGGCGGAGGCAGGTGGATCACAAGGTCAGGAGTTCGAGGCCAGCCTGGCCAATATGGTGAAATCCTGTCTCTACTAAAAATTAAAAAATTAGGCCGGGCGCAGTGGCTCACGCCTGTAATCCCAGCACTTTGGGAGGCAGAGGCGGGCGGATCACCTGAGGTCAGGAGTTCGAGACCAGCCTCAACATGGAGAAACCCCGTCTCTATTAAAAGTACAAAATTAGCCGGGTGTGGTGGTGCATGCCTGTAATCCCAGCTACTCGAGAGGCTGAGGCAGGAGAATTGCTTGAACCTGGGAGGCAGAGGTTGCGGTGAGCCGAGATCGTGCCATTGCACTCCAGCCTGGGCAACAAGAGCGAAACTCTGTCTCAAAGGAAAAAAAAAAAAAAAATAAAAAATTAGCTGGGCGTGGTGGCATGTGCCTGTAGTCCCAGCTACTCAGGAGGCTGACGCAGAAGAATCGCTTGAACTTGGGAGTCGGAGGTTGCAGTGAGTCCAGATTGTGCCACTGCACTCCAGCCTGGGTGACAGAGTATGACTCCGTCTCAAAAAGAAAAGATAAAAAAGTATATTTAAAATTTGTAGTGCAATGCCTGAAATTCAGTAGGGTAAGCAACTAGTCTGTTTCCTGCCGAACAAAGTCTGTGTTTATTTGTATGGGCCCCCTGTAAAATGCTCATCGCCTGCTACTCTATTCCCCATACCCAAACTCCAGCCACACCAAGCCACTTATCTGTAGACCCTCTGATCGATTTCATATAAACTGCGTGGGATTTTTTTTTTTTTTTTTTTGATAGAGTCTCACTGTATCACTCAGGCTGGAATGCAGTGGTGCGATCTTGGTTCACTGCAACCTCCACCTCCCGGGTTCAAGCAATTCTCCTGCCTCAGCCTCCCGAGTAGCAGGGATTATAGGTGTTTGCCACCATGCTTGGCTAATTTTTATATTTTTAGTAGAGATGGGTTTCACCATATTGGCCAGTCTGGTCTCGAACTCCTGACCTCAGGTGATCTGCCTGCCATGGCCTCCCAAAGGGCTGGGATTATAGGTGTGAGCCATCATGCCCGGCCAGAATCTCCTTTCTTATCCTTGTCTCTCTAGTAAACTCCCTCAAGATTCAGTTCCAAGTATCAACGCTTTTGTATAAAATATGTGAAGATGATTTAAAATGTTTTAATGACTAAAGCTTTCCCTCTTTCCACAGTGTTGCAGCATGGAGAATGGATGGAGGGAGATGTGATTGGAATTAGAGTGACAGCGTTAAGGCTGTTGCTGTAGTCCAGCAAGTGGTTACAAGGGCCAGATTAGATTGTAACTGTGGGAATGGAGAGGAGGTAACAGATTTAAAGATATTGAGAGAGCATTGGCTAGGTTTGAAACAGTGTATGTGGAGTTAAGGTACCATTATAAGGTGACTTTGTGATTTGAGGTTGAGTGGTGTCTTAATCTTATAGCCTGTGTCAGAGGAGTATGATGAGTTCAGTTTAGAACATTTTGAACTTTTCCAAAATTAAATTTCTCTCTATAGGGCCCTGTGAGGATAAGAACAAGATTTATGTTGCCTCAGTTCTTTGCACAAGGATTGTTCAGGAAATATTTGAGTTGGACTACATTTGCAATGGCTGGAGATCCATTGCCTGGTTGAAATGACTAATAGGAAGCTGAATCTATGAATCTGAGGCTCAGAAGAGAAGGTCTTGACTAGAGATGTAAATGTAGCATCCATTAACACATGGGTGATAATAAATGCGTTAGGGATGGATGAGAGAAAAAAGAAGAGGGCCAAGGACAAACTCCAAAAACACAGGAGCCCACAAAAATGAGGCAGTTGGAGAATAAGGAGAATGTGATACAGCAGCTAAGAATGGGGGGAGTTTAGAGAGTGGTCAGACTAATTCTGCTTATTATTGCGATGTAAGTGGTAAAATTCATTCATTTGTGCACTTGTTCAGAAAACAGTGCTTACTAAAGTTAAATGAAATTTAAGGTGATCATTCAATAGTGATTAAGTTCTATTGCTTGGAATCTTCAACTAATGTTGTATATTCTTTCATCTTTTATGTTACTGACTAATTCATAATTTTTTTCTTATTTATAAAGGAAACTTTTCAGTACACACTTTTCAGATGGGCTGAAGAGCTTGATGCTCTCAATAGGATACAAGACTTACTTGGTTGCTATGAGCAGGCCTTGGAACTGTTTCCTGATGATGAAGTGATTTGCAATAGTATGGGGGAGCATCTCTTCAGGTTTGTAGTGATTTTAGTATTACTTGTTAAGAATTATTCTGTATTAGTCTGGATAGGGATAAATCATACAGTAATTTTAACAGGGAAAGTTTAATATGGAGAATTATTAAGGAGAACTGAAAAGAATAGCAGATATATAATATCATAGCAGTTTTAATATTTTGTAATATACTGCATAATAGCCACTGCCCCAGGAGTAAGATAGAATAGCCAAGGAAGAGTTCCCCTCACTGGGCTGAGTGCCACACCTTATTGGAGAGGGCACAGCTATGATTCTCAGGATGGCAGAAAAGTGACTGTAGTGCCTTGCCAGGGAACTTCTTGTAAATCTGTTTTCTGGACTTGGGTGTAGTTTTGCCTCTTGCGATGCCAGAGAAAGCCTCATGGGGAAGTATCTCATCAGAGGTACTCCATTACAAAACCATGTAGTAGGGTAAGAAGCCTTGGGGAAGCTGCTGACCCTTGGATGCTGCTAGCTGCCGTGCATTTCAGGAGCTTGGTGCTAGAGAAGCCCTAAGCAGGAAGCAAAACTCTTTCTTCCTACAGTGTCTCTCCAGCACTTTTTTTTTTTTTTGGCAGAGTCTCACTTTGTAGCCTAGGCTGGAGTGAAGTGGCATGATCTCAGCTCACTGCAACCTCCATCTTCTGGGTTCAAGTGATTCTCGTTCCTCAGCCTCCTGAGAAGCTGGCATTACAGGCGCCTGCCACCCCACCTGGCTAATTTTTGTATTTTTAGTAGAGACAGGGTTTCACCATGTTGGCCAGGCTGGTCTCGAACTCCTGACCTCAAGCGATCCACCCGCCTCAGCCTCCCAAAGTGCTGGGATTACAGGTGTGAGCCACTGCGCCTGGCCTCCAGCACTTTTTTTTTTTGAGACAGTGTGTCACTGTGTCGCTCAGGTTGGAGTGCAGTAGCACCATCATGGCTCATGGCAACCTTGACCTCCCAGGCTCCGGTGATCTTCCCACCTCAGCAGCCCCCCCACCTGCACTCCAGTAGCTGGAATTGCAGTACATGCCACCACACCTGGCTAATTTTTTGTCTTTTTTGTAGAGACAGGATTTTGCCATGTTGTTGCCCAAGCTGGTCTGGAACTCCTGGGCTCAAGCGATCCTCTGGCCTCGGCCTCCCAAAGCACTGGGATTACAGACTTGAGCCACCGCACCCGGCCTCTCCGCACTTTTTACCAACAAAGCTTACCCTTGTGCCAACTGGTGGGAGAATATTAAAGGGCCAGATACATTTTTCACAGAGCAGGCAAAAAAGGGTGAATTTGGCAATAAGTTGATAACTTACATGGTGGGAGTCTTGGAACCACTCCCAGATTTGCTGATTTGCTGGAAGGGCTCACAGGCCTCACCATATAGTCCTAGTCATGGCTCTTGTGTATTACTGTGAATGGATACAAAGCAAAATTTGCAAAGGGTAAATGTGTATGGGGCAAAGTGTAAAGGAAAACCAGGTGCAAGCCTCCAAAGTTCCTTTTTCAGTGAAGTCACACAGGATGCACTTCATTCCCATGGTGAGTTATGACAATACACGTGAAATGTTGCCAACCAGGGAAACTCATTAGAGGCTCAGTGCCCAGGGTTTCTACTGGGAGCTGGACACTTAGGTACCCTCTGCCTGGCATATACTAAAATCCTAGATTCCCAGAAGAAAAGCAGGTCAGCTGTTGAGCATAAACCACATTGTTTGTATAATCAGTTTAGGAACACTATCAGTTAGGATAGTGAGAAACCTCCCCAAATCCAAATTCCCAGATGCCAGCCAAGGGACAGTTTTGTAATCAGGACTTTCAAAGGATGGCAGTCAGGCCTGCTATGTTAACTGTTTCTGCATACTAGTACATGTGTATGAAGAATTCTGTGAAAGTACAGGAAATAAAATAAATGGTTAACATTACTTCTGAGTTTGAACATTTCAGAGTAATGGGGACTCAGCATGGTTCTGCCAAGTTTGAAAGTGACAATTGCTCACATTCCTAGGAATTTAGTTAATGAATCTCATTTTAAGTGTTCCTTTTAGGTATTTTCATGCATTTCCTCACTAATTGCTTTCTCTTTCCCTCAAATCACATCTAGCTAAAAAAACCCTTAATATTATGAATAATGAACTACAAAATTCCTAAGTGACCACAGAATTTCTCTTATTAAACATATCTTGAGTTCATTAGCTGTTAACAATCAATCTGCTACCTTTGTCTCTGGTGCCCGTGGGGCCCTTGCGTGGCTCACTAGACTGTGCGGGGCTAGGGCTCTGGGAATGCAGTGTGTGTACTCTGTACAGTTTTAAGACGTTAAATTAATACAGCAATCAACTCATTATTATGCTTTTTTTTTCAGTGTGGAGAAATAATATTTTATAAATAACTTTTAAGAAGAACATGGATCATTAACCTGACAAATGTACTCCTCTGATAATTAATGTAAACTCTTTATATGGTCATTCACAATAAGTTGTATGAATATTTATTACAATTTTGAATCGTTTGTCTCTCCTCAGAAAAAATTTTGAGATTTGATGTGTAGAATTTTTTGTTAACAATTGTTTATTTGAAAAAATTCTAGGTCGGGCATGGTGGCTCATGCCTGTATTCCCAGCACTTTGGGAGGCCAAAGCAGGCAGATCAGTTGAGGTCAGGAGTTCAAGACCAGCCTGGCCAACACAGTGAAACCCTGTTTCTACTTAAAAAAAAAAAAAAAAAAGTAGCCCGGTGTGGTGGCACGCATCTGTAGTCCCAGCTACTCGAGAGGTTGAGGTAGGAAAATCGCTTGAACCTGGGAGGTGGAGGTTGCAGTGAGCCAAAATTGCGCAACTGCACTCCAGCCTGGGTGACAGAGCGAGATTCCATCTCAAAACAAACAAACAAAAAAAATCTACCTGTCAAGACAGAATGACTTTCTGTTGAGGCTGCTTAATAAATTGAAAATATAAACAAAATAGTAGTGAATTTTTTATGTATACATAAGTGTTTTTGTAAATGAAATGTAACTTTTTCATAGAACAGCCTTTTTTTCTTTGGAATTTTTGTGTACTCTCCATAGAAACTTTATAATTAGGAAAAACTGGTGAAAACAAAAAATTTTTGTTTTGGGTTTGTTTTAATACATCTAATTTCACTGCCTTGTACAAAATAATGGGAGAATTCTTGTTTAGGAAATATGATTATAATGTCCTATTTTATATAGAAAGATCCCTTTACATGTTCAGTAATTGTTCTCTAGTACCATTCTTTTCCTTATTTGGTTATTTAAGTTTTTTTTTTTTTTTTTTTTTTTGAGATGGAGTCTTGCTTTGTCACCCAGGCTGGAGTGCAGTGGCAGGATCTCAGCTCACTGCAACCTCTGCCTCCCAGGTTCAAGCAATTTTCATGCCTCAGCCTCCGGAGTAGCTGGAATTACAGGCACATGCTACCACGCCCGGCTAATTTTTGTATTTTTAGTAGAGATGGGGTTTCACCATGTTGCCCAGGCTGGTCTCGACCTCCTGACCTCTAGTGATCCACCCACCTCGGCCTCCCAAAGTGGCGCCCAAAGACATGAGCTACGACGCCCAGCCAAGTTGTATTAAGTTTTATTCAATGAAAAGTTCTATATAAGAAACACTTTGCCAAACTTTATTAGCTTGTCTCAGTAATGTAACTGCAAGGCATTTTGACAGTCTTAATTAACATGGCCTAGGGAGTGACAATGAATTCTCCTTTAAAAAACAAATATTTGATAGTTTTTAATTGTAGAGTATGTTAATAAGTAGAAAAATAAGGCAGATAATTAACTGAGGGTTACTTGTTCATGTTAACAGCTAACCTGATCAGCTACAGCATCCATTTTCTACAAATTAGCAACCTCTTTCCACCTAAATGAAATTTGTTTTAAAAGATTTTTAAAAATCTTTTTTATGAGTAATCTCCTCAAATTAGTTTAAAAAATCTATATTTTCTAAAGTTTTCCTTTGTTCTTTATATAATGAGAGTTACTCAATTATATTTCCAGATTATACACATATGGTGATCATAACATTCCAAGACTTATGTTTCAGGATAAACTCAATTTAACAGAAAAGTGGAACTCTACATACTTTTGGCAGATTGTAACTTTTGGTGACCTGTTGTTGTAGGACATTAGTCTGAGCAGTTACCAGTCATTGAGACAAAAAATACTTGGTATTAGTTTGCTTTGGGGAGATGTAACTAAGCAAAATTTCTAATTTGGACTGTAGCAGTTCAGAATTCGGGGTAGTGTGAATGTGGCTTTTGCTATAGAATTTACCTTTGTTCTTGACTTAGAATGGTTCTTGGGGTTTTTGTTCTATACTCCTTTTCTCATCAAAAATAGCGTATCATTTACTCCCCACCAAAAGAATCTGTTCCAGGAGAAAAACATTTCCAAAGTAAATGATAGCTGCTTCTCCTGACACTTATTTGTGTAATAAAATGTGTCTGGAGTGTCTCAACTTCACAACCTTTTGTTAGTCCAGTAGCATCAGATTTAAACAAAATGTATTTAAATTGCTAATCAAGAAGATAATGTTTTTCCTAGTTAAAAGAAAAAGGGCATTCTGGCATCTGATACTACATACCAGTGATACATATTGGGTCTTTCAATGAGATATGCTTTAATGGAGTAGATTATATGTTTTTTAGATTAGAATTTCAGTTTAAGGAAATTGGTAATGTATTAAATATCAAACCTAAGGGAAGCACAAACCCAGGAAATTATTAGGGGTGTGTTTAATACCCATTGCTGAGTTAGTCTCACAACAAATAATGATTACATACAATGTACATGGTACTATACTATGTACAGTGGTAGTTGCAAATAAGAACAAGATAGTTCTACCTTCAAGATAAAATAACATATATTAACCGAAAACATTGACATTTTCACCTAAATCATGAGTGTCTTTTATTTGACTAGGACCATTGCTTTTTGTTAGAGTGCAGTCCCCTGTTTGGACTTCTAGAATGTCTTTTTTGCTTAAACCATACCTGGAATGAATAGTATGATTAAGTTTCTCTAGCCGGGCATGGTGGCTCACGCCTGTAACCTCAGCACTTTGGGAGGCCGAGGTGGGTGAATCACCTGAGGTCGGGAGTTTGCAACCAGCCTGACTAACATGGAGAAACCCCATCTCTACTAAAAATACAAAATTAGCTGGACATGGTGGTGCATTCCTGTAATCCCAGCTACTTGGGAGGCTGAGGCAGGAGAATCTCTTGAACCTGGGAGGCAGAGGTTGCAGTGAGCCGAGATCGTGCCATTGCACTCCAGCCTGGGCAACAAGAACGAAACTCCGTCTCAAAAAAAAGGAAAAAAACGTTTCGCTAAACTTGACAAAATGCTTAAAGGTACTTATGAAGAACTATGAATGAAGAGGGTTCTACTAGCTCAGTTCTGTTCAATGTGTGGTCCACACATTGGTGCTCACCCACAGATTACTGGTTAATGATAGGTAAGTATAGAAATTGAGAGTAAGTGTTTGGAAATGGGTATAGCAACTTGACATTGCTGTAAATCCAAGCATATGGTTAGGAAACTCTAATGCAGAAGAGAGTATATAGATCAGTTTGGGTGCTGCTGAAATCTGATATTACGTGAGCTCCATATGAATTATGTGCAATACAGCTATATCGGTCTGCAAACAATTAGATGTTTAAGAAAGGGAAGATTCTCTCCTTCTCAGTATTGCACTTGACTAGTCTTAAAAATAAAAAATTAAGAAAAAAAGGGAGGAGAGGTTCTTCATTACAGATAGTTTGAGAAGCACTGTTCTAGAGGGTTGGATAGGTTTTTTTTCTCCTTTTATTTTTTATTTGCTCCCATATAATTAAATAGTACTTAATTTTAAGTGACTTGCCTTTGATTTTCTTCCAGAGCATTTATTTAGCTTAGTGTCTGTAGGCACAATGGTTCCCTTTCTGCGGTGATATTTATTTACTTAGTGTAATATTTAATTAAAATATGTAATTATAATAACAAGTACAACTGACATAAACTGATCTGGCAGCAAATACAGCTGACTCTTGATGACTATTCAACTCAGTTGCTGAGACAAAAGACATGCTGGCCCCCCCAAAGAGGAGCCTACTAAGCCATAGGCATTAGTGTGTTGTACAGAGGGAATGGAGTTGGCTAAATGGAGGATGACTGTGAGAGCTTCTGCTATACATTAGTATAACAGTAATTTATAGTCAGGTGCTTGTTTGTCTCCCGGAATATGTAAATGTAGTGGTTCAGAAAAGAAAGAAATACTGAGGCTTGCAGTCCTCACAGACAGCTTCCCAAAAGAGGTAGCACTTGGATTGGCAGGATTTGGGGTGCTGGCATGGAATTCCCAGGCCGAGTGAGTGGCATAAACAAAGGTACTGCAGTTGGTAGCATATAGTTGAATATATTTTGTCTTTGTCATTTTTTACTCTAGAATGGGCTTTAGGGATGAAGCAGCTGGGTATTTTCATAAAGCAGTGAAGCTAAACCCTGATTTCAGTGATGCAAAGGAGAATTTTTATCGTGTTGCAAACTGGTTGGTGGAACGCTGGCACTTTATCATGCTTAATGACACCAAGAGGAATACGATTTATAATGCAGCAATCGAAAAGGCAGTTTGTTTGGGGTCCAAAAGTGTTTTGGACATTGGAGCAGGAACTGGAATACTAAGGTTGGTAGTAATGGCATTTTAATGATATGTACATGTAGTCTAATGTAAATTAAAGATTTTGCCAGATATAGAAAATTTAACATTGGAATTTAAAAGTATTTCTTATAATCTTGTTAGGTTTATTTATGTAACTATTATGTTTTTTACTATAACTTTTATCAAGAACTGGACATAACTGCTAAGAAAAATTTGGGATTATTGAAATTTTGAATAATGAATTTAAGAGTCTTTTTTATGTTAACATTCTGATGGAATCTAGTTGTCTAAGTTAAAGCCCATTAGTATTCATTAAAGATACAATGCCAGTTGTGTCTTAATAGAGTAGATCCCATAGTTTATTGTATGATTTGTTTCTAGACAAGAATATTAGTTTATTTTTTAATGAAGAATGAGTAATGGTTGTGTTAAAGAATAAAAGGAAAAACCCCACATTTTAGCATCATCATTTCCTTAAAATTTGAGAAAATACAGTGGATTATTTTTTCTTGATGGAGCACTTTTTTCTCTTGTAGCATGTTTGCTAAAAAAGCTGGAGCACATTCCGTGTATGCCTGTGAGTTATCCAAGACCATGTATGAACTTGCCTGTGATGTTGTGGCAGCAAACAAGATGGAAGCAGGGATCAAACTCTTACATATGAAGTCACTTGACATAGAGATTCCAAAACATATTCCCGAAAGGTATTACCATGTAAACTAATTTTAGTGTTTATACTTCTCTATTTTTAAAAAACTAAGAAATATTTCTAGCTTTTAGTCCAAACAAAATGCTACAAAACCCTTATTTTGTAAAGATACGGATATAGGATGGGATAGTTTATTATAATACATATTTAAATAAAATTATATGCTTTATTAAAAATATTTAAAGATCTTGAGAAAAATTTGTGGCAAGGGATCAAATAAACTTGATCTTAGCAAGTTACTTTACCTTTGTTAATTTCAGTGTTCTCATTTGTAAAAATGGATAATTCATCCTGTGTGGTCAATAACTGCTTAAAAGTTGTACTTAAAAAGAAAACATAAGCAGTTCAGATTCAATGGACTTATCACATTTTGTGTTAATATACTTGTTTAAAATGAAAGCTTTGGAGATGTCAGCTGTCAGTATATTTTGGCATGGGCCCTTTAAATGATTTGAATATCAGTCATATAAGTCTTGGCTTTTTAGTATGTTTTCTCACTCTGATCCATATCACAAGGGTGATGGAATTTTAGAGCTAGAAGGAATTTGAAAATGATCTGGTTCCACACTAGTCATTTTAGAGACAAAATTTTCTTTATGTAGCACTTACTTTACCTATCTCTTCTGGGTTTATCTTCCAGTCTTACTTCAATTCAGTTTGTATTGAAAGATGTTTTTGTGCCTTATATCAACTATGACTTTAAAAAGTCTTCTTCCATATATATAATAGTATTTATGTTAACATAGTACCTACACTTTTCAATCGTCTCTATATTTATTCTCATGAAAAAATTCCTATTAGATTAAGGCAAATGTCATACCCATTTTATAGAAAAAAACACTAAAACACTGTCCTCAATTGTCTTGTTCCACTTGGGCTGCCATAACGAAATGCCACAGACTGGGTAGCTTTAACAATAGGCATTTATTTTCTCACAGTTCTGGAGGCTGGAAGACCACGATCAAGGTGTTGGCAAGTTTGGTTTCTTGTGAGGATTCTCTTCCTGGATTGCAGATTCTGCTTTCTTGTTGTGTCTTTACATGGCCTTGCCTTCTCCAGTATAGTCAGTTTCGGGGTTAAGGGCTTCAATATGAATTTTGAGAGGGACGTGAGTCAGCATGAATCAAAGTTACCTTAATTTAATCTATATTTTTCTCACAGATAATGTTGTAGAAAGATCTATTGGTTTTGAACCAGGAGCTATGGATTCCAGATTGGACTATTATTAATTTATTTTGACCTTAAGCAAATGTCTAGACCTCAAGGTATTGGACTAGATGATTTGAAACACCTTTCACATTCTAAGTGTATGCAATCATAAATACTGGATATTTTCTGTATATAAGATGTTGGGTTTAGGCACTGTGGAGGATACCAAAGTCATTCTTACCCTCAAGGCACTTACAATGTAGATAGGAAGATAAAGAATATTCATGAAACTTTTCTTATCTTCTAAATACATAAATGAGTGATACTGGCAATAAATGCTGAAGGAGTTCAGAGAAGGGAGAAACTATTTTTGTATGTCTTTGAGTAAAATTTTCTAGAGAAAGAATGGACAGAAGAGCAGAGTTCTGTGGACTAGGCTTTTTCTAAGACTCAGGCAGTGGGTAAAGCAAGAGAAGTGATAAGAGAGGCACAGTCAACATATAGGAGGCAAACATGGATGATGCAGTGTCATAGAAGGTAGAGATAGATTTTGAGAGGGAGGGCTCTCCTGCAATCAGTGTTATTTGGAGATAAAAATGATAACTGAGAAAGAGGATTCATTTTGATAAGTAGAGAGTTATTGATGGTAGATAATATTTTTATAGACTGTTGGAGATGGAAATCTTCTTGCTTGGCATTAAGGAAGAGACTGATAGAGGTAATGGGTATGAACCACTCTTAAAGATGTAGGCAATGAAAAAATAACCTGGAGAGGGAACAAGGCCAAGCGAAAGTTGTCATTCCCCACCTCCCCCTACCCTCCATCTTCCAAACCAAGGAGAAGGAGCCAGTGGAGAACAAAGGAGCTTAAGGAACATTTGAGTAAAGTTCCTCAAGATTCAGTAGTAGATCTTAAAAATGAAATGTATTAGGATATTTTACATATGGACTGTTTCTATAATATACTCTTCCTTTCTCCTCTCAGCTTTGACATCTTTATATAATAGCATGATATTTTACTTACATATATCTTTAAAAAATCATTCTATAGAGTGTCCCTAGTTGTAACAGAAACTGTCGATGCAGGTTTATTTGGAGAAGGAATTGTGGAGAGTTTGATTCATGCATGGGAGCATTTACTTTTACAGCCAAAGGTAAGCAGTATGAAAATACTTAAAACTGATTAAGAATTCATTATTTCATCAGAGATTTATTGAATCCTTAGTATATTTAGAAAGCAATATGAAATACATTTTCCATTGCCAAGGTGTACATACTGCATGGTTGGAAAGAAATCTATGCAAAAAACTTTTACTGGCCGGGCGTGGTGGCTCATGCCTGTAATCCCAGCACTTTGGAGGTGGGTGGATCACCTGAGGTCGGGAGTTCGAGACCAGCCTTACCAACATGGAGAAACCCCATCTCTACTAAAAATACAAAATTAGCCGGGTGTGGTGGCGCATGCCTGTAATCCCAGCTACTTGGGAGGCTGAGGCAGGAGAATCGCTTGAACCCGGGAGGTGGAGGTTGCAGTGAGCTGAGGTCACGCCATTGCACTCCAGCCTGGGCAACAAGAGCGAAACTCCGTCTCAAACAAAACAAAACAACATAAAAACATTTACTAACAACATGATTCAATGTATAATTATGTGCCTGAATGAGATATACAGGCAAAAATACTCCAGGGAAGAATTCATAGGAATTGAGATTACTTTATGGAGGGACTGACTATGGAATTCTTGAGTAGGGTTAAAAAACGGAGGTACTTTCAGTCTTACAGACTTCACTGCCTAGAATTTTGGCAAATTATCAGAAGAGAGTATAGTAACAGCTGGTTTGGTACTGTTTTCAGGTACCTGTTGAACCCAGGCTATGGCTTGGACAGGACTATTATAATTGCCAAATTATATTTTGCATTGAAATCCTCTATTGTAGCCCACAAATCATTGATTTGGTTTATATGATATGTGTTATCAATGAAAGGATTTTAATATGTAATAAAAATTCAATATTAACAGAAAATGATTTGGATTTAAAATTGCTAGTTAAAGGTTGAAAAGAGCAATTTTTTATTTTTTTGAAGTAGCGACAGGGTTTCACCATGTTGGCCTGGCTGGTCTTGAACTCCTGGCCTCAAGTGATCCACCTGCCTTGGTCTCCCAAAGTGCTGGGATTGCAGGTGTGAGCCACCGCTCCTGGCCAAGCAATTTGTTTTTTAAGTAGGTATTGATACTGATTTCTTGATCAAAGTCATACCCAAGTCTTTTTTTCTATGCAGACTTACAGTCCTTTCCCCCTCCCATCCTCCCTCTTTTCTTGTATCCTTTGCATTTGTATTGTGAGAAAAAAAAAATATATTCATACATATATAGCAATGAAAATACTTATTCTGTTTTTTTGAAATGGGGTCTCACTCTCTTGCCCAGGTGGGAGCACAGTGGCACGTTTTTTAGCTTACTGCAGCCTCAAACTCCCGGGCTCAAGTGGCGCTCCCACCTCAGCCTCACAATGTCACCACACTCGGCTAATTAAAAAAAATTTTTTTTTCTGTAGAGACAGGGTCTTGCCCTGTTGTCTAGGCTGGTCTCAAACTCCTGGCCTCGAGTGGTCCTCTCTCCTTGGCTTTCCAAAGTGCTGGAATTGCAGGTGTGAGCTGCCAGGTCTGGCCAAAAATACTTTTTTTTTTTTTTTTTTGAGTTGGAGTCTTGCTCTGTAGCCCCAGGCTGGAGTGCAGTGGCGTGATCTCGGCTCACTGCAGCCTCTGCCTCCCGGGTTCAAGCGATTCTCCTGCCTCAGCCTCGCAAGTAGCCGGGACTACAGGCGCGTGCCACCACGCCCAGCTAATTTTTTGTATTTTTAGTAGAGATGGGGTTTCACCGTGTTAGCCAGGATGGTCTCAATCTCCTGACCTCGTGATCCGCCTGCCTCGGCCTCCTAAAGTGCTGGGATTACAGGCGTGAGCTACAGTGCCCAGTCCAAAAATATTTTTTAAGGAAGAAAAAAAATCTTTAACTTACTTTATCCTTACTTATTGTCTTTTTAGGTTTTTAAAATTATATTTTCATAGCTTATTATTATGCACACATATTTTTACATACATGTGATAATGTAATTCTTATTGTTATTTTTTTTAGACCAAAGGTGAAAGTGGTAATTCTGAACAGTATGGGAAAGTTATACCAGCAAGTGCTGTTATATTTGGGATGGCAGTAGAATGTGCAGAGATAAGAAGACATCATAGGTAAGTGTATTAGTCCATTTTCACACTGCTATAAAGAACCTCCCAAGATTGGGTAATTTATAAAGGAAAGAGATTTAAATGACTCAGTTCTGAATGCTGAGGAGGCCTCAGGAAACTTACAAACATGGCAGAAGGGGAAGCAGGCATGTCTTACATGGCAGCAGGCAGGTTGTTGAGGAGGCGGGGGGCGGGCAGAGAGAGAGAGAGCGCGAGACCACGTGGGTGAGTGTAGGAAAAACTACCATTTGTAAAACCATCAGATCTTGTGCGAATTCACTCCCTATCATGAGAACAGCGTGGAGGAAACCGTTCTCATAATCCAGTCACTTCCCTCCCTCAACATGTGGGGATTACAATTTGAGATGAGATTTGGGTGGAGACACAGAGTCAAACCATATCAGTAAGTGACTATTTAAATAGTAAATATTGAAAAATAGTAATTGTAAAGAGAATATTACAGAGGTTAGTTAGTGAATGTGTATTTGGGTGAGGATTTGTAGTTTTGTGACCTTTAAATTCATGCTGCTTACACTGGTCTTATTCTTTTTTTTTTTTTTTTTGCCTATTTTAAATGAAACTTCATGGTTAAAGCCAGTTTTTTTTTTTAAATGGAAAATTAATTTTGATACAACTTAGGACTCTGTAGTTGTGATATATTCATGTAGAAAAATATTAAGTTCTGACTGATTTTAGGTGAAGTTGGAATGAAAGATTCCACTGTGAAAATTAATTTTGGTTTTAATTCAATTTCCCTTTTCTTAGTAATTTCACTAATACTATAATGATTTGTAGTTGGGCTGGATGGAATTTAGGATCTTTCTAAGCTTCTACCAATAACTTAATCGTAAATGTAGCATATAAATATTTTAGGACATACTGATAAGTGGTTTGAAAAAAATGAAAACCACTGTGAACCCCTCACCAGTAAGTAACTACTTTTCATCTTTGTTATATATTCCTTTACTCTTTTTCTTTGTATGTTACAGGGAGATAGTAAAAATGTTTAGAGATTGGTAGGACACAGGGCACTAACCAGACAGTGGACTTAATTAGCAGATTGACTGAATTAGAATGTACTGGTTGAATATTAGTTCTATGTAAGTAAATGTAGGTGTGTGTAAATTTAATTTTGTTTAAAAACTCAGTAAATATATTTGCTTTTCCTTTGTGAG
Source organism: Pongo abelii (assembly GCF_028885655.2). Lineage (NCBI taxonomy): Eukaryota > Metazoa > Chordata > Mammalia > Primates > Hominidae > Pongo > Pongo abelii. The sequence goes on along the minus strand of NC_071988.2, from coordinate 169,488,437 downwards.
CCTTTTCATGTAATAGATTTGGTTCATGACTTTTAAAAATCAACTTCTTGGTGTTGTAGTTATTGGAGTTTAGAATTTTTGGATTGCTTCCACTTTTCTGCTTTTAAGAATTAGGATAAACATCTTTGCACTTATGTCTTTGTGGACTTGTTTCTATTATTTTCTTAGGATAAATTCCTTAATAAGGAATTACTGAGTTAAAGAACATGTACAGTTTTAAGGCTGTAGGGATTTCTTACTGCATTGCCCACCAGAAAAGCTAGGTTGTGTCTTGCTGAGATTTCTTGCTGTAACATGGCTGGACTCCTTCCCTCAATAGTTCCTCTTTAGGAGACCACTAATTTTGTTTGTCTAAGCAAAGTAGAAATTAAATGGCTGGTATCTACATTTTGAAAAAGAATAACTTCATTATTGACTCACTTATTTAGCAAATGAGTGCCTGACTACAGTAGAAGCACCATAGGAGCTTTTGTAAAAATACAAAGCGTTTACAATTTGATTGAATAGGTGTAGGCCTGGATGCATGAGGCCAATATCTTTTTTTTTTTTTTTTTTTTTATTTAAACAAAGTTCAGCATTATGGGTTGAGGACTATGAAGAAAGGTGTTGACAAAATACATGTGAGTGCTACTGTTTTACCTGGTAGAAACATTTATAAATGATTATATAAAAATTGCCATTTGGCACCTAATCCACTGAATTTAATGCTCTTCTCAATAAGCAAATGTTTAAGAATATCCAAGGAAACTGAAACTTGCCTTATTAGGTATAAAAACCTAGAATAAAAAACAGTAATGTATTGATGCAGAAAGACAAATACATCAGTGGAGCACAATAAAGAATCTAGGTGCAGACCTTTGAATTTATATGGATGTAGTATATGATACAGGTGTGATATTTCAGATCATTGGGGAAGAGATAAACTATTCAGGAAATGGAAATGGTGTGCTTCATTTGGGGAAAAAAGTTAGATCCCTACTTTTAATTCTGGGTGAGTTAAACATCTGAGCGTCAAAAAATCTATTTGATGGAGACCTTCCGAAGCAAAACACAGAGTAGGGCCCAGAAGCCACAGAACATTGACAAATGTGACCACATTTTAAAACAGTTGAAAAAAATCTATCTGGTGAAGGATACTATAAAGTTAAAAAACAAGTGACAGACTGAGATAAATATTTGCAACTTTTATAACAAAGCATGAATATAATTGTCTATTAATCAGAGAAATGGAAATTAAAACCAATGGGATAACATTTTCTTACTGCTAGTTGTTTGATATCTTATTTTCTCATAGGTTTAGGGAAAATTTATACACTGTTGGTGCAATATTTTAGTAGCTTGATTTGGCCTTTTCTAGCAACACTAAAGATGTTTGTAGTCCTTGATCTAGCATTTCCGTGTCTGGGAATCTATCCTGATAAATACTCATACATGTGTGCAGTGATGTGTGTACAAGGATGTTCACTGTAATACTGTGATTGGAAAAATCAAAGCAAACAAATTATCTGAATGTTTATATTAATAAGAAAGTATTTCAATAAATTATGATGTAACAGTCACCTAATGTAGTATTATGCAAAAAAATGGTTAAGGTACATGTATAGACAAGGAAAGAAGTTTATGGTATACTGTTAAGTGAGAAAGACAAGGCATAATCTTAGGAGCAGTGAGCATACCTAGAACCCAGATCTTGGTTTTTAAATACCATTTCTCACCAAAAGGAACTATAGCTTCTTGGAGCAATGGCTGATTCCAGTACTGGGGTGGAATAGATTCAATATGATTCTGGGACATCTTGTATTAGAAAGTGAGGAAGTGCTCAAAAAGGGATTTGGTGGGGGAAAGGGGAGCAAAAGGACACATCAGCATGCTTGCAGACTCTGCCACTGGCCAAATCTGGGACAATTTAATCACCAAAATAAATAAGGGTCCTAATGGACTAAAACCCACTGAATAAGAATCCCTGAATTTCTATGTATCTTAAGCAGATTAATAAATGCATAAATGGGGATAAAAGTACAGCTCATCCTTACAGTAAATGCCAACTAATAGTATAGAAAAAATGAGGCAGAATTACTTTTTGGAAGGCAAGAATCATGAATGGATGCTAAATCAATGGAAGGAAATCTGATGAGGATCAGGGCATTTATATAGTTTCAAAGTATCTTTCAAATTACTACAAAAGGAAAGAGTGTAAGTATATAGGGAAGAAGCCACACAACATCTTTTTTTTGCTTGTTTGTTTAGACAGAGTTTCACTCTTGTTTCCCAGGCTGGAGTGCAGTGGCACGATCTTGGCTCACTGCAACCTCCGCCTCCCATGTTCAAGTGATTCCCCTGCCTCAGCCTCCCAAGTAGCTGGGATTACAGGCATGCCTGCCACCATGCCCAGCTGATTTTTTGTATTTTTTTTTAGTAGAGAGGCGTTTCATCATGTTGGCCAGGTTGGTCTCGAACTCCCGACCTCAGGTGATCAACTTGCCTCAGCCTCCCCACGTGCTGGGATTACAGGCGTGAGCCACTGTGCCCGGCCTGTTTTTTTTAAAAATTTAATTTAATTTAATTTTACTTTAAGTTCTGGGATACATGTGCAGAACATGCAGGTTTGTTACATAGGTATACATGTGCCATGGTGGTTTGCTGCACCTATCAACCCATCATCTAGGTTTTAAGCCCCGCATGCATTAGGTATTTGTCCTAATGCTCTCCCTCCCCTTGCCCATATCCCCCGACGGGCCCTGGTGACCACACAACATCTTAACCAAGTGATTAAAGCTAACATCAAGATTCCTCCAGATTCGATGCTTTGAGGATGCATTGCTTATATAGTACCACATCCAAAATGTACAGCCTACAATCTAATTGTGAGAAAACCTTGGACAAACCTTAGTTGGGACCATTCTGTAAAACAATTGGCTTACCTTCTTAAAAAATGTCAGTGACATGAGAGACAAAGCAAAGATGAAAAACTGTTTAAGATGAAAGGAGGTTAAAGAGACAGGACAGCTAAATTGAAACTATGACCTGTATTGGGGAAAAAAACTATATATATACATTTTGATCCTGCTGTGTTGCCCTGGTTGGAGGGCAGTGGCTCAGTCATGGCTCACGGCAGTCTTGACCGCCCAAGCTCAAGTGATCCTCCCACTTCAGCCTCCTGAAGAGCTGCAAGCATAAGCACATAAGCACCACTATGTCTGGTTAAGTTTTTAAAGTTTTATAGAGACAGGGTCTTGCTGTCTTGCTGTGTTGAACTCCTGGACTCAAGGGATCCTTCTGCCTTAGCCTCCTAAAGTGCTTGGATTACAGGCATGAGCCACGTGCCCTGCCTGCATTATTGATTTTTGATTCAGTTGACAAATACAGAATATGAACTGTAGGTTAGATAATACTGAATTTGATTGCTGTGATTAAGAGAATATTCTCATTTTTAATAAAGATACACAAGTATCTTTTGAGAGATAAATAGGCATGATGAATACAACCTACTCAAAAATGATACAGAATGTTTCAATTATGTACAAATAGAGTGTTATATACAAATATTAAAAAAAGGTATGGAAGGATACACATTAAACTTTTAACAGTGAAGAAATGAGAGGATGAGTACTGTGAAGGTGGACTTTTTACCATATGGCTTGAAGTTTTGACAATATATATTCACGTAGTTTATAATACATTAGCAAGAAATTGTCTGGCTGGGCGCAGTGGCTCACGCCTGTAATACCAGCACTTTGGGAGGCCAAGGTGGGCGGATCGCCTGAGCTCAGGAGTTTGACAGCAGCCTGGGCAATACGGCGAAACCCTGTCTCTATAAAAAATACAAAAATTAGCTGGGCGTGGTGGCATGCACCTGTAGTCCCAGCTACTCAGGAAGCAGAGATAGGAGAATTGCTTGAGCCTGGTAGATGGAGGTTGTTGCAGTGAGCCAAGATCACACCTTTGTACTCCAGCCTGGGCGACAGCATGAGACCTTGTCTCACACACAAAAAATTGTCACATCTTTTTTGTTTCAACTTGTGACTTTTAATTTTGAGTTATTAAAATCATAGTAGGCCGGGCGCGGTGGTTCATGCCTGTAATCCCAGCACTTTGGGAGGCTGAGGTGGGCGGATCATGAGGCCAGGAGATCGAGACCATCCTGGCTAACACGGTGAAACCCCATCTCTACTAATAATACAAAAAAGTAGCCAGGCATGGTGGCAGGCGCCTGTAGTCCCAGCCACTCGGGAGGTTGAGGCAGGAGAATGGCGTGAACCTGGGAGGCTGAGCTTGCAGTGAGCCGAGATTGTGCCACTGCACTCCAGCCTGGGCAACAGAGCAAGACTCTGTCTCAAAAAAAAAAAAAAAAAAATCATTAGTAGTTCCATTTGCTGATTCATCTTTTAAGAGTGTAGTAATCTGTAAAAGTAGATTATTTGAACTTTTGAAATTTTATAAAGGCAAATTCTCCTAAAAAAGTGCCACTGGTAAGGTGAGATGAGGTTGGAGTATTTTCCTTTAACAAAATGTTTAAATTTTCATAAAGTGTTTTTTCATTGTAAATTTTCTTTTTTGTTTTTTTGTTCTTTTGAGACAGGGTCTCGCTCTGTTGCCCAGGCTGGAGTGCAGTGATGTGATCATAGCTCATTGCAGCCTTGAACTCCTAGGTTCAGGTGATCCTCCTGCTTCAGCCTCCCAAGTAACTAGAACTCTAGGTACATACCACCATACCTGGCTATTTTATTTTATTTTACTTAGAAGAATCTTGCTATGTTGTCCATGCTGGTCTCTAACTCCTGGACTCAAGTGATCCTCCCACCTTGGCTTCCCAAAGTACTGGGATTACAGGCGTAAGCCACCATGCCTGGCCCAATGTAAATTTTTATTGACATCAAACATTGTTATAGCAAGTGTGTAAGCCATAAGTTTATGATTTGATGAATTTTCATGAAGTTGGTAGACCTGGGTAATCAGTGCTGAGATCAAGGACCAGAATATTACTGCTATATAATATAAAGTGTGCAGGAAGAAGCCCCATCTCTTTACCAGCGCCCCACTCTTCCTAGAGCACCTACTATCCTGACTTCTAACACTGTAGATTAGTGTTGCTTGTTTTGAATTTTATACAAATAGAACCATACCGTGTGACTTTTGTGTGCCTAGCTTCTTTTGTGTTTAGTTTGTTTATTCTCATTGCTGAATCATACTCCATTATATGACTATACTAGATTTGTCTGTTATACTACTGATAGATGTTTAGGTTATATCAGTTTTTTTTTGGCTATCAGAAGCAGTGTAGCTATAAACATTCTTGAACATTCTTTTGGTGATAATATGTATTAATTTCTGTTGACTATATTCTCAGAAGTGGAAATGCCAAACACTGTGAGGTTCCTACATTAAGAATGAATCTGAATAGGTATGCTCAGCTCGAATTGGTACTACAAAGCAGTCTTCCAAAGTGATCTAATTTTATACTCCAATAGTGTATGAGACTGTATCCTTACCATACTTGCTATTGACTACTTGTTTTTTTCCATTCTGTCAGATGCGTAGTATGCGTTGTGATTTTTTTTTTGAGACGGAGTCTCGCTCTCTTGCTCAGGCTGGAGTGCGGTGGCGTGATCTCGGCTCACAGCAAGCTCAGCCTCCTGGGTTCACGCCATTCTCCTGTCTCAGCCTCCCGAGTAGCTGGGACTACAGGTGCCCACCAACACGCCCGGCTAATCTTTTGTATTTTTAGTAGAGAAGGGGTTTCACCTTGTTAGCCAGGATGGTCTCGATCTCCTGATCTCGTGATCCACCCGCCTCGGCCTCCCAAAGTGCTGGGATTACAGGCGTGAGCCACCGTGCCCACCCTGCAGTGTGATTTTAACTCCATTTCCCGGGTGGCTGTTGAAGCTGAGCACCTTTTCATGTGCTTATTGGCCATTTGGATATGTCCTTTTGTGAAGTGTCTAAGTCTTTTGCCCATTTTTGTTTTTTATTAATATGTAGGAATTTAAAAATATATTTTGGACATGAGCCCTTTATTGAATATAGTTATTACAAATATCTTAGTTGCTTGCTTTTTACTTTATTACAGGGTGTTTTTTTTTTAGTGAGCAGACATTCTTAATTTTATTATAGACCTATTTATAGTTGTTTTCCTTTATAGTTAGTGGTTTTATATGTGTGTGTATTATGTAGTTATGTTTAAGAAATCTTTGCTCATGAGGTTTTATTTCATTTTTGTATTTATTTTTTCTGGACTCAGTATTAGATATGTTATTTGATTCTAAAAAAATCCATCTTCCTACCCCTCCGCTATTTTCTCTCTCTCCAGAGTGGGTATTAAGGACATTGCTGGCATCCATTTGCCAACAAATGTGAAATTTCAGAGTCCGGCTTATTCTTCTGTAGATACTGAAGAAACAATTGAACCTTATACAACTGAAAAGATGAGTCGAGTTCCTGGAGGATATTTGGCTTTGACAGAGTGCTTTGAAATTATGACAGTAGATTTCAACAATCTTCAGGTGAAAAAAATTCAGTTACTATTTTCAAGCATTAAATTTCATGCGTTGTTTAAAATAATATATAGGACAGACAGTCTTATTTTATGAGTTTGCATGAAGATTCCACCTATTGTATGTAAAGAAAATTATTAAAGGGTAATTAGAATTTCTTCCTGAAATTATTTGCTTTCTTGCTTGCTTGCTTGCTTGCTTTCTTGCTTTCCTTGCTTTTCTTTCCTTTCTTTTCTTTCTTTGACATTGTCTTGCTCTGTCACCCAGGCTGGAGTGCAGTGGCACCATCTCGGCTCACTGCAGCCTCGACCTCCCGGGTTCAAGCAATCCTCCTGCCTCAGTCCCCCAAGTAGCTGGGACTACAGGCATGTACCACTGTGCCCGGCTAATTTTTGTATTTTTAATAGAGATGGGGTTTTGCCATGTTGCCCAGGTTGGTCTCGGACTCTGAGCTCAAGCGATCTGCTGACCTGGGCCTCCCCAAGTATTAGGATTACAGGCAAAGGAGCCACTGTGCCCAGCCCGCTTATTTAAATACAGAGAAAACCCCTCCTAAGATTGTTGGGAATATATAGGGTGCCAGGTGCTTTCACTTGTGTTCTTAGGCAGCTCTTATGACATACTGCCATACAATTATAATTATCCTTGTGTTACACAGATGAGGAAATTGTTGCTCACATTAAATAATTTCCCCCCAAATTATTCTGCATGTGAATACAGGGGCAGGAATTCTAACCTAGGTCTTTCTGACTTTTCTCTATATCATGCTGCCATTTCAAATTAACAAAATGAACAATAATCCAAATCTCTAGGTTGTATATGCATCATGGTGACCAGCCTTCATGGTTTGCCCAGGACTGAAGGGGGTTCCGAGACTTGAGACTTTCTGTTTTGAAACCAAGACAGTCCTAGGAAAAGCAAGAGAAGCTGATCACTCTAGTGTGTGTGTTGGTGAATGGCGTGAGGATGTTCTGTATAAAGAAAGTGCCCAGCCAGGCGAGGTGGCTCACGCCTGTCCTCCCAGCACTTTGGGAGGCCGAGGCAGGTGGATTACCTGAGGTCAGGAGTTCAGGACCAGCCTAGCCAACATGGTGAAACTCTGTCTCTACTAAAAAAAATACAAAAAAATTAGCTGGGTGTGATGGCGGGCTCCTGTAATCCCAGCTACTTGGGAGGCTGAGACAGGAGAATTGCTTGAACCTGGGAGGCGGAGGTTGCATGAGCCAAGATTGCGCCATTGCTCTCCAGCCTGAGCAACAAGAGCGAAACTCCGTCTCAAAAAAAAAAACAAAAAAGAAAGTGCCCAAAGAAATTGGAAAGGTTACATAGAATTCTCTAAAGATCTTTAATAAGTAAGGTTAAGTGTTCAAGTACATAAATGTTGTAAGTGAAACCTGTTTGGAAATAGAAGACTTTGTGAGGGTAATTTTAGCCTAAGATTTTTTTTTTCTTGTTTTTCTTTTTTTTTTTTTTTGAGACAGAGTTTCACTCTTGTTGCCTAGGCTGGAGTGTAGTAGTGCGATCTTGGCTCACTGCAGCCTCCACTTTTGGGGTTCAAGCGATTCTCCTGCCTCAGCCTCCCGAGTAGCTGGGATTACAGGCACCCACCACCATGAGCAGCTAATTTTTGTATTTTTAGTAGAGATGGGGTTTCACCATGTTGGCCAGGCTGGTCTCGAACTCTTTTTTTTTGTTTTTGAGGTGGACTCTCACCCTGTCGCCCAGGCTGGAGTGCAGTGGCGCGATCTCGGCTCACTGCAAGCTCCGCTTCCTGGGTTCACGCCATTCTCCTGCCTCAGCCTCCCGAGGAGGTGGGACTACAGGCGCCTGCCACCATGCCCGGCTACTTTTTTGTATTTTTAGTAGAGACGGGGTTTCACCTTGTTAGCCAGGATGGTCTCTATCTCCTGGCCTCGTGATCCGCCCACCTTGGCCTCCCAAAGTGCTGGGATTACAGGCGTGAGCCACTGTGCCTGGCCCCAAACTCTTGACCTCAATGATCCACCTACCTTGGCCTCCTGAAGTGCTGGGATTACAGGTGTGAGCCACCGTGCCCAGCTAGCCTAAGATTTTTATAATTTAATAGAAGCTTTCCTTTATTATTTGTTACCACATTGTTCTTGAAGAGATCTGGAACTAATTTAACAATTTGGCCTTGCTTACTGAGGCTGAGCTTTCTGAGCTTCAAGAGCATTCCTTACCTGTTGCGACTTTCAATAGCAAGTAACACGTTTGTAGCTGCCATTTACCCCCAAACTATCCTTTTATTATTTTAAGGGTTTTTAAAATTTTAATTTTTCTTAGCCACACACACAAATCTTACTAAGGTTTTAATTTCAAAAGCCATGCCTGCCTGTTTAAGACTTTCAAGCAATATAGGATAGAAAGGAAAAAGTCCTAGTATTTTTCTTCCTTTTTAAAATCTCAACCCTTCTTTCCCCAGGTCACTAGTTTGAAGTACATCTTTCCAGACTTTCTTTTCTGTACACACACAAACACACACACACTCTCTTTCTTTTTCACTCTCTCTCTTACACACACACACTCTCTCCCTACTCCCTCTCTCTCTCTACCCCCCTCCATCCCCCTCTATTTTCTAAACAAAACAATCTCCACTGCTTTGTCACTTAACCTTTTCAATTCAACAATATATTATGGACTTCTTTCCATATCAGCAATATATATCTGCTTCATTCTTTTTAATAATAGCTGCATGGTATTCCAATAAAATAGGTCAGAGCTTCCCAACCAGTGTGCCTTACATGGTTATAGGTGTGCCAAGATACTGAATCCCTAAGGGAGCTGGGCAGGACTAAGAACTCCAGAGATGGAAAATGGTAAGATATTGAGGCAAGTATATATGAAATATATAAAACCCTTTCATTCCTTCTACATTTTTCTCAGGAATTAAAAAGTCTTGCAACTAAAAAGCCTGATAAGATTGGTATTCCTGTTATTAAAGAAGGCATACTAGATGCTATTATGGTTTGGTTTGTGCTCCAGCTTGATGATGAACATAGTTTATCCACAAGTCCTAGTGAGGAAACATGTTGGGAACAGGCTGTCTACCCTATACAGGACCTTGCAGGTAGGTCTTGTCCATTTTTTTTTTTTTAAACCTCTTGCTTTAATCTTCTAAGTATTCAAGTCAGTGGCAAAAAAAAAAATTACTTTGGATATGAAGTTTTCAGTCAACGGAGGTTGGTTAAATCTTTCAGAGCTTCATTTTTTTTCAAAAGAAATTTGAAATAGGTAATATTTGTGGTTAAGAGAGACAAACACAACTCTGTTGCATAGCACTCGGAAAACCTATCATTATTTCTTCAGCTCTGATTTTTCTTTTTTTTTTTTTTGAGACAGAGTCTCGCTCTTTTTCCCCGGCCCGGGACTGCAGTGGCGCTATCTCGACTCACTGCAAGCTCTGCCTCCCGTGTTCACGCCATTCTCCTGCCTCAGCCTCTGGAGTAGCTGAGACTACAGGTGCCCGCCACCACGCCCGGCTAATTTTTTGTATTTTTAGTAGAGACGGAGTTTCACCCTGTTAGCCAGGATGGTCTTGATCTCCTGACCTCGTGATCCACCCACCTTGGCCTCCCAAAGTGCTGGGATTACAGGCGTGAGCCACCGCGCCCGGCCATTTTTTCTAGTTATCAGTAGATGAAAGAAATCCTGCTCCATTATTTCATGGAAAGTATTGGAAAAGTATTGCTTTTAGTGCAGGAGTTCTTACTCCTTAGAGAAGCCGATAACGTCTGTGGAGCCCTGCGTCATAAAAATGTACACACTCATATAAGCACAAAATTTTTCAGTTTTAGAGAGTTCATGAATCTGAACTTCCCTAGGGAAGTTCTGTATAAAGTTTTTTTTTTTGTATGGAAATTTTTTTACAGTGATTTGATGGGTTTCAGTGTTTAAAGTAGTTGAATTATATAGAAAAACTACCCTTTTTAGGCTGGGTATGGTGGCTGACACCTGTAACCCTAGTACTTTGGGAGGCCCAGGTGGGAGGATTGCTTGAGGCCAGGAGTTTAAACCAGCCTGGGCAACATAGCAAGATCTCATTTCTTTTTTTCTTTCTTTTTTTTTTTTGAGACAGAGTCTCGCTCTGTCGCCCAGGCTGGAGTGCAATGGCGCAATCTCAGCTCACTGCAACCTCCACCTCTTGGGTTCAAGCGATTCTCCTGCCTCAACCTCTTGATTATCTGGGACTACAGGTGCATGCCACCACGCCCAGCTAATTTTTTGTATTTTTAATAGAGACAGGGTTTCACCATGTTAGCCAGGATGTCTCGATCTCCTGACCTCTTGATCCTTCCACATCAGCCTCCCAAAGTGCTGGGATTACAGGTGTGAGCCACTGTGCCCGGCTTCAAGACCTCATTTCTACAAAATGAAAAAATTTAGCTGGGGATGGTGGCAAGTGCTTATAGTCCCAGCTACTTGGGGCACTGAGGAAGAAGGATCCCTTGAGTCTAGGAGGTTGAGCCTGCAGTGAGCCAAGATTGTAACACTGCACTCCAGCCTGGGCAACAGAGGGACATCCTGACGCAGACACACACACACACACATACACACACACACAGAAAAACTCTACCCTTCTTAAACTGGAAGTTAATACATCTATTTCTGTTTAGTTTCTTAATCAAGGATCTAATTTGGCAAGGTCATAAAGGCCTGGAATCAGTATATTGTTGTGGCTAGTATGTTGTTTTTGGAGTCAGATAGATAGATTTGGATTCAGTTCTTGTCTCTACTACTTACTCATTCCCTCCTGGCCATCCTTGCCACTTGTTTCTCAGAGCTTTTGTTGTATTATATATAAAAACGCGATGACACCATTTATCTTGCAGCACTGTTTTAGGGATTCTTAGAGATAGTGGGTATAAAATGCCGACCACAGTGACTGGCACTCAGTGAATGACATTTTTTACTTGTGTTTATTCTAACTCTCTTATACCTGTAGTAACTTAAACAGATGGTCTTTTGTTTTTGAATCCTTCTTAGAGAAAGGACATTTACATGTTTAAGCATAAGAATAGCAATTTATGGCTGGGCTCAGTGGCTCATGCCTGTAATCCCAGCACTTTGGGTTCCTCCTGCTGAGGTAGGAGGATTGCTGGAGTTCAGGAGTTTGAGACCAGCCTGGTCTCTACTAAAAATTTTTAAAAATTCAGGCATGATGGTGAGTGCCTGTAGTCCCAGCTATTCTGGAGGCTGAGGTGGGGAGGATAGCTTGAGCCCTGAGATTGAGGCCACAGTGATCATACCACTGCACTCCCGCCTAGGCAACAAAAAAACCCAAAAAATTATAACAACTTGTATTTTCAACTGGTTCCAGGGTTAATGAGAAGGAATTGCAATTATACATTTATACATTTACATTTTAAAATTTTACCACATGTAGGCCAGGCACAGTGGCTTACGCCTGTAATCCCAACACATTGGAAGGCTGAGGCAAGAGGATCACTTGAGCCCAGGAGTTCAAGACCAGCCTGGGTAAAATAGCAAGACCTCATCTCTATTTAAAAAAAAAAAATAGCTGGGCCTGGTGGCATGCATCTGTAGTCCCAGCTACTTGGGAGACTGAGGCAGGAGGATCACTTGACCCAGGAGTTGGAGGCTGCAGGGGACCATGTTACGCCACTGCATCCCAGCCTGGGTGACAGAGTGAGATCTTGTCTCAAAAGACAAAACAAAACAAAAGTTTTCCCACATATGAAAGGAGTATCATATGGTCTTTATTGTAGGACTTGGTTCTTCCTTATACTTTGAAGTTCCTAGACATGCAAGAATGTGTAAAATACTTACAGTTAACAACAAATATAACTGATACGATTCTGTTGAATGTTACCTTGTTCTTTTGGAAATTTCTCTTAAAGAGTGTCCCTTTAAGCTAAAGTGAGGTTTGATATTTATCCCTGAATTTTATCTTTGTTGTTGTTAGCCTTTATTACCAAAGATGATAGAGTCCCCTGCAGTACTCCACCAACACCCCAATTTGGGGATATGGAGAGACCTAGTGATGGCATTAAAAACATTATCATACTGATAGTCTCAGGGTCAATAATGGAGCTCTCAGATGTCTCCATTATGCTACTGGTTAATTGAGTATTCAAATTTCAGTTTTTCTCTAAGTAAATCTGGTAGAGTTTTCCTAGTTTTTGTATATTAAATGAATATTTGTAATCCTTTCTATAGTGATTTAAAGAATGGGGGGCAAGATGGAGGATGGAGATGTTTATGTGATCCTCTGGCTTATAAGTACTCCATATTTTTTTTTCTTTCTTACTATTTAATGAAGACTACCGGATAAAGCCTGGAGACCATGTGATGATGGAAGTGTCTTGTCAAGACTGTTACTTAAGAATCCAGAGTATTAGTGTCTTGGGTTTGGAATGTGAAATGGATGTTGCAAAAAGTTTTACCCAGAATAAAGACTTGTTATCGTTAGGAAATGAGGCTGAACTTTGTAGTGCCCTCGCTAACCTTCAGACCAGTAAACCAGATGCTGTAGAGCAGGCATGTGTATTGGAATCTACAGAAATTGCTTTGCTTAACAACATCCCGTATCATGAAGGCTTTAAAATGGCAATGAGCAAAGTTTTGTCTTCACTGACTCCAGAGAAACTGTATCAGACCATGGATACTCACTGTCAGAATGAGATGAGCTCTGGAACTGGACAGAGTAATACTGTACAGAACATCCTTGAACCTTTCTATGTGTTAGATGTGTCTGAAGGCTTCTCTATTCTGCCTATTATTGCTGGCACACTTGGGCAGGTTAAACCATACAGTTCTGTGGAGAAAGACCAGCATCGTATTGCTCTGGACCTCATCTCTGAAGCCAATCACTTTCCTAAAGAAACACTTGAGTTTTGGCTGAGACATGTGGAGGATGAATCTGCTATGTTACAAAGGCCAAAATCAGACAAGTTATGGAGCATAATTATATTGGATGTCATTGAGCCATCTGGGCTCATTCAGCAGGAAATAATGGAAAAAGCTGCAATATCCAGGTAAAACACAAAATAATAACTTTTGGCTTTTTTTTTTTCTGAGGTCAGATTTTATGTAAATTCTTTAAGTTCTTTAATGGCATAACTGTAAAAATAAGTCAAGATCACTGTATGCTCCTGAAGCATTACTTTTCAGGACGTGTGACTTCATTTGCTGCTAAAATCGTCACTGGTTTGGCCAGTGGGAGGTCCTTTAAACTAGTTCCTGTGTCTTTTTGACACATTCCCATAATTCTTTGAGCATGTTCTTACTTTGGTGCAACCAGATGTTTTATTTTCATCTTGAATTTTTCTCAACCCCAGCCTTAGAATTAGTCTTTCTCCAAGGGACTCTGGTTCCTTTTGGTTCCTTTTAGTGGAGAACTATATTTTGAAACCAAGATATATATATATCTATAGAGAGATATATGGAGATATATATCTCTCTATATATCTACATATATACATCTCTATATCTATATATATCTCTATATATCTATATCTATCTATATATCTCTATATATCTATATATATATCTATATCTCTCTCTATATATGTCTCTATATAGAGATATATATCTCCGTATATCTCTCTATAGCTATATATATATATATATATTTTTTTTTTTTTTTTAAGACGGAGTTTCGCTCTTGCTGCCCAGGCTGGAGTGTAATGGCTCAATCTCAGCTCACTGCAACCTCTGCCTCCTGGGTTCAAATGATTCTCCTGCCTCAGCTTCCCAAGTAGCTAGGATTACAGGCACGCCCCACCAACTAATTTTGTATTTTTAGTAGAGACGGGGTTTCACCGTCTTGGTCAGGCTGGTCTTGAACGCCTGACCTCAAGCGATCCACCCCCCCTTGACCTCCCAAAGTGCTGGGATTATAGGCATGAGCCACCACGCCCGGCTGAAACCAAGATCTTAATGATAGGTCTGTATGCTCATTGCTACTGGTCATTGCTTTTAGGCTCTCTGAGTTGAAAAAGCTAGGAAGAGGATGTGTGTGTTTTTGTGTGCATGTACACACGCATGGATCCATATATACGTGCACAATCATACACATACATGTATTTTTAATTTATCCATTTATCTATGTAAAATCATGAGTGAATACTGATACCTTCAGTTCTAATCCACTATCACATGGTACATTATAGTGTTCCCTTTTTTCATATTTATATTCTTTCTCCAGCAGTAAAAGCCTGGCTCTCACTAACATGAATATACTTACTCATTTGCTCATAGGGAGAATCCACACAACATTGTTTCAAACTTGCTAACACACACTACTGTGGAAAGCAAAACTACCAATGAGAGTTCAGTATTAGTTTATATATTTTTTTTTTGTTCTTTCGTTTTTTTTTTAGACACGGGGTAGGGTAGAATGGGGTCGGGTGGGATGGGGCGGGGTTAGGGTGGGGTTGTGGTGGTTCTCACTATGCTGTCCAGGCTGGTCTTGAACTCCTGGGCTCAAGTGATTTTTCCACTTCAGCCTCCTGAGTAGCTAGGGTTATAGGCATGTGCCACTGCTTATAGGTTCATAGGTTTTAAAGTATACATACTGATGAAATCCTATTGTACAATTAGGTAAGTTTTGATAATTGAGTGACTTTTTTTTTTTTTTTTTTGTTTGAGATGGAGTCTTGCCCTGTCGCCAGGCTGGAGTGCAGCGGCGCGATCTCGGCTAATTGAGTGATTTTTATCAAAAAGTTTGTTTTTGAAATTGCCTTCATAACAATACATTGATTAGAAGAAACAGCAGTGGCAAAGGTGGTTTTATTTATTATTTATTATTTTTTGGTAAATAGCCAGAAATTTTGTGGAGGCCTTTTTATAATGTCATTATTCAAATGTGGTAAGTTCAGTTTTTTTTTAAATTAATTAAATTAGAAAGTAAAGAAATTGGTTAAATTAGTACCAAAGATGTATTTCAGCATGTTTTGAATAATGGACCATTTTGGGGATCTTCTTTTGTTTTTGTTTTTGTAGTTGCAGTGTGACTGTTGAGAATGGTGACACATGAATTTGCAAATTCTTCTATATGTGCCAAAAAACTGAGTATAATCACTTTATAGCCACATTTTATTTTATTAAAAATTGCTTTGAAATTATGATAAAATATTCCTAAAATTTACTTAGTCATTTTTCACTTCATTAGTGTGAAGTATATTCACCTTGTTACGTAAATTATCTCCAGAGCTCTTTCATATTGTAAAACGCTCTATACTGAATAAATGACAATTTCCCATACTCCCCTCCCACCCTGGGTCCTGGCATCCAGCAATCTACTTTCTGTTTCTATGAGTTTAACTAACTCTTGAGACCTCAAACAAGTGAAATTATACAGTATTTATTTTTCCTTTTCTGACTGGGTTGTTTCACTTAGCATAATGTCTTCAAGGTTCATCCATGTTGTAGTATGTGTCAGAATTTCCTAATGATTAGTGATGTCGAGCATCTTTTCATACACTTTTTGGCCATTTGTACATATTTTGGAGAAATATCTATTCAAGTCTTGCCCATTTTTTAACCGGGTTATTTTGTTATTGAGTTGTAGGAGTTCTTTCTGTATTCTGGATACTAACCCCTTATTTCATATATGATTTGTAAATATTTTTTTCCCACTTCATAGGTTGCCTTTTCACTCTTTTGATCATTTCCTTTGATGTGCAAAAGTTTTAAAGGTTGATTTAGTCCTATTTGTCTACTTTTGCTTTGGTTGCAAAACAGCTTTTGATATCATATCCAAGAAATCATTGCTGAATCCAATGTCCTCAAGCTTTTCTCCTATATTGTCTTTCAGAAGTTTTATAGTTTAAGGTCTTATATTTAGTTGTTTAATCCATTTTGAGTTAATTTTTGTATATGGTGTATACAAAAATATACATGTTTTTGTATATTTTGGAAAACATATTTCGGATATGTTTTCTGAACATAATTTGTGGGGTTATTTATATGGGCTCTTGTTTCTTTTTTTTTTTGAGATGGAGTCTCACTCTTTCGTCCAGGCCGGACTGCAGTGGCGCTATCTCGGCTTACTGCAAGCTCCCCCTCCCAGGTTCAAGGGGATTCTCCTGCCTCAGCCTCCCGAGTAGCTGGGACTACAGGCGCATGCCATCACAGCTGGCTAATTTTTTGTATTTTTAATAGAGACGGGGTTTCACCGTGTTAGCCAGGATGGTCTCAATATCCTGACCTTGTGATCTGCCTGCCTTGGCCTCCCAAAGTGCTGGGATTACGGGCGTGAGCCACCGTGCCCGCCCTGGGCTCTTGTTTCTAATTCCATTGGTCTGTATGTCTGTCTTTATACCAGTACCATACCACAGTCTTGATTGCTGTTGCTTTGTAGTTTGTTTAAGGTCAGGAAGTGTGAGGCCTCCAACTTTGTTCTTTTTCAAGACTGTCTTGGCGGTTTAGAGTTCTTTGAGATTCCATATAAATTTTAGGGTAAATTTTTTTGTTTCTACAAAAAACACTCTTGGGGTTTTGATACGGATTGCAGGTGCTCCAATCCATGAACACAGTGTGCCTTTCCATTCATCTGTGTCTTTAAATTTTTTTTAAGCAATGTTTTGTAGTTTTCAGTGTACAAATAAGTCTTTTGCCCAAGTATTCCTAGGTAGGTTTATTCCTAAGTATTTTATTTTTTAGATGCTATTATAAATGGATTCTTTTCTTAATTTTCTATTTAGCTTAGCCTTTGCTAATACATGCAAATGCAGCTGATTTTTGCATGTTTATTTTGTATCCCATAATTTTGCTGAAGTCATTTGTGAGTTGTAACTGGTTTTTGTTGTTGTTTTTCTTTAGAGTTTTCTATATATGACATATCATCTATGAATAGAGATAATTATACTTCTTCCTTTCCAATTTGGATACATTATTTTTTTCTTGTTTAATTTCTCTGGTGAGGACTTCCAGTACTGTGTTGAGCAGAAGTGGAAAGAGTGGGTATCTTTCCCTTGTACCTGATCTTAGGAGAAAAGCTGTCAGTCTTTAAGTGTGGTGATGTTAACATGATAGTTGTGGGCTTTTCATATATGGCTTTTATTATGTTGAGGTAGTTCCCTTCTGTTCCTAGTTTGTTGAATGCTTTTATGATGAAAGTGTGATTTTTGTCAAGTGCTTTTTCTGCGTCCGTTGAGATGATCGTGTGGTCTTCATTCTGTTAATGTGATGTATTGTAGTAACTGGGCTCCTGCCTTGGCTTCCCAGAGTTTTGGGATTACAGGTGTGAGCCACTGTGCCTGGCCTGCAGTTGTTTTTAAATGTTCATTCTTGCTGGATGCGGTGGCTCATGCCTGTAATGCCAGCACTTTGGGAGGCCAAGGCAGGCGGATCACCTGAGGTCTGGAGTTTGAGACCAGCCTGACCAACATGGAGAAACCCCGTTTCTACTAAAAATAAAAAAAAAGTAGCCAAGCGTGGTGGCGCATGCCTGTAATCCCAGCTACTTGGGAGGCTGAGGCAGGAGAATCACTTGAACCCTGGAGGCAGAGGTTGCTGTTAGCTGAGATTGCGCCATTGCACTCCAGCTCTGGGCAACAAGAGTGAAACTCCATCTCAAAAAAAAAAAAAAAAATGTTCATTCTTAAGTTCTATTCACTCATGCTAGTTTAAAATACAGACGAAAGCTTGAAGGTTTGGTAAGCTCTTTCGTTTTTTGTTTTTTTAAAAAACCATGGCTGTGGTTTGAGTGTCTCCTCCAAAGCTCATGTGTTGGAAAGTTAATCCTCAGTGCAACAGTGTTGAGAGGTGTGATATTTAAGGGGGGATGAGGTCAGGAGGGCTCTGCCCTCATGAGTGAATTAAGGCCATTATCATGGGAGTGAGTTTTTTATACAGGATGAGGTCAGCCTTCTTTCCCTTTCTCTCTCTCTCCCTCTTCTCTCTCTCTCTCCCTCTTCTCTCTCTCTCTCTGCCCTCTGCCATGAACAGTCAGCCAAATAAGTTTCTATTCTTTATAAATTACCCAGTCTGTTGTAGTTTGTTAGACTTTTGAGTTACAATGTTATTTTTTTCATTGCTGAAGGCATGGATGGTTCTGAAGTATCATTTAGCTTTGCAAAAGATTTCTGAGGAGCCTAGCAGTTGCAGTAATGTAAGTAACAACAAAACACTCAATGTTAGTAAAGATAAGCAGAGTTTCAAGGCAGTGGTCATTTTCTCTGAACATAGCTAAGATCTGACACTATCTTTTAGCCCCCAACCTAAGGGTAGGGAGGGAGCCTTAGTCACCATTCATCTCATTCACATACAGAAGTTGAGTTGCAAGGATAATAACAGAGAAAAAAAATTGTAAGCACAGATAACAGAGAACTAAACTGATTATCACTTAGTTGATAGTGTCAGATACCACAGGTTGAGGGCTCAGTTCCACAGGCTGCCCCCTACTTCAGATGCCAGTTACAAGTATGTCACTTGTACTTCTTACAGGCTGTAAATTGGAAGTTCCTGAGACCACCTCTTCGAGTTCCATTACTTTGCTAGAGCGGTTCACAGAACTCAGGGAAACACTTTACTTATGTTTGCCCATTTCATTTATTATGAAGGATATTACAAAGGGTACAGATGAAGAGCCAGATGAAGAGATGCATAGAGTAAGCATGCGGGAAGTGGCACAGGGCTTCCATGCCCTCTCTGGGCACCCTCTAGGAACCTCCATGTGTTCAGCTACCTAGAAGCTCTCTGAACCTTGTCTTTCTGGGTTTTTATGGAAGCTTTGTTATGTAGCCATGACTGATTACATCATTGGCTATTAGTGATCAACTCAACCTTCAGTGTGTCTCCTCTCTCTGGAGGCTAGTGGGTTGGATGGAAAGTCCCAATCCTCTAATCTTGCCATGGTCTTTTAGCCCCCAACCTAGGGCTAGGTAGGGGCCCTTAGTCATCATTTATCTCATTAGCATACAGAAAACACTCTTAGCATTCTGTAGGTTCCAAGGGTGTTAGGAGTTCTGGGGCAGGAAACAAGATGAAGACCAGATATATATGTATCTTATTATAATCACAATATCATATTTGCCCTATGTATACTTTATATTCGGCTATTCCTGAGTTGTATCCTTTGTAATAAATCCGTAAATATAAGTAAAGTGTTTTTCTGAGTTCTGTGAGCCATTCTGGCAAATTATTGAACTCAAAGAGGACATTGTGGGAACCCTTGATTTGTTACAGCCTGATGGGTTCTTCTTACCCACTGCCCAGAAAAGCCAATACAGTGAGAACAGCAGGAGTTGCAGTAGGGAAAGTTTAGGTGGGCTCATGCCTGTAATCCTAGCACTTTGGGAGGCCGAGGTGGGTGGATCACTTGAGGTCAGGAGTTTGGGACCAGCCTGGCCAACATGGTGAAACCCCGTCTCTACTAAAAATGCAAAAATTAGCTGGGAGTGGTGATGTATGCCTGTAATCCCAGCTGCTCAGGAGGGCTGAGGCAGAAGAATCGCCTGAACTTGGGAGGCAGAGGTTGCAGTGAGCTGAGATTGTACCACTGCACTCCAGCCTGGGCAACAGAGTGAGACTCCGTCTCAAAAATAAAAGAAAAGAGTGTAATTATCACAAGGCAGCCAAGTGGAAGAATGGGAGATGTTTTTCAAATCCACCTCCCTGAGAACTCAGAGGCTAGCTTTAAAGGATAATTTGGTGGAGTGGGGGCTAGGGAATGGATACTGCTGATTGGTTGGGGATGAAATCACAGGGATGTCAAAAAACGGTCTTCCTGCGCTGAGTCAACTTTCTGGGTGGGAGTCATAGAAGCAGTTGAGTCTGAAAAATGTCTCAAAGACCAATCTTAGGTTTTACAATACTGATGTTATCTATAGGAGCAATTGGGGCAGTTACACATCTTGTGACCTCTGGCTCCATGATTCCTGAGCAGTAGGGCATTATAGAAAAGCAAGCTAGGGTACAATGACTGAGAATCATTTAACTGTGCCTACATTTTAGCAGAATTCAGGCTCCTCCCATAACCCTAACCTTGTGGCCTTTCCTTAGTTCTACAGTGGCTGTTTTGGTCCCTGAACAAGGAGGGGGTTCATTTCAGGAAGGGACTATTATCATTCTTGCTTTAAAGTTAAACTATAAACTAAAATTCCTCCCATAGTCAGCTTACCCTATGCCTGGGTCAGTCAGTTTGTGAGGTTAGAAGCAAAATGGAGTGAGCTATGTTAGATTTCTTTCACTGCCATAATTTTTGCAAAGGTGGTTTCAGATTTATAGATGGCCAAAAGTACTGAAAGTCCAGGACCTACAATTGGCATCAGAACTGGGGGCATTCATGTGGGACTGAGCTCTTACAGCACCTGATGCTAACTCCAGGTAGTGTCAGAATTGATTTGAATTGTAGTACACTCAAAAGGTGTCTGAGAATTTTTTTGGGGTGGGAACCTCTTCCCTGCACCCCTCCCCCACCCGCCCACCACCACTTTGTGTCAGAAGTTTTATTTTTATTTTTTTAGACAGGCTCTTACTCTGTCACCCAGGCTGGAGTGCAGTGGCATGATCATGGCTCACTGCAGCCTTGACTTCCTGGGCTCAACCTATGTTTTATAAATAGAAACGGTTCCTAAGACTACCTAAGTGACTCACATGGTTATCGTTCTCCAACTCTCTTTCTCCCATAGATTACATAGCTATAAGGTTAGCTTTTATTAACCTGTGTGCTTTTTTAGCTTGCTAATTTCATAGAATGATACCTCTTGTGGCTATTTGGGGAGTGGAGGGTTGTTAGTCAAGCAACATAAAGTTCTGTGGCTAGTCTCTCCTTTCAGAGACCTTTGTGATCTTGAAGAAAATTAGATCTGATTTTCACTTAAATGGATCACAGTTAGCAGATAACTTCAATTGTTCAGATAATAACATGAGTTTTCAGGATTAAACTTGATCCTTTTGAGGAAAAAAGATTTTTCCAGTGATTTGGGAAGACATAAAATTTTAGCCAGCTTGGTAAAGGCATAGATTGGAATTTGGTTAAGAGCTGTGCAATTTTATTAAGAGGTGTGAAATTTCACTAACTGTGGAGACTGAATTTCTACCAGACTACCTAATATGACAAAAAGTTGATAGGAAAGGAATAGCAACAATGAGTAAAGCACTGGGGTCAGGGTGGAGTCCATTTTTAGGCTAATTTATGAATATAGGATTTATTACAACTCAGAAGGATCATGTCGTTATATTTAGTGGGTGAAGAGAGATTATTCTGGTTCAGGATCATGACTTTATCAGTCTGGCGCCATTACACTTAGGAGTCATCTGTAACTTTCCTTGTTGAATCTGTGCTCCTCACATCACGGCTGGGGATATGGCTTCCTGTTAGCTTGTCTTCAGGAGAGAGTGAGCTGTTACAAGAGCAGACTGTTTCCTTATTAACTTTTCCTCAAATGTATTATTTTGAAAATTTTCAAACTTAGGAAAAATTGCAAGAATAATAACAGAGAACACTAGATTATTGTTTAGTTTACTGAACCATTTGATAGTTGATTGCTGGCATCATAAACTTCATCTTTTCTTTAGTATTTAGCATGTGTTTCCTAAGAACAAATGTTTTCCCCTACATATCACAATAAAATTATCACTCAGGATATTTCACATTGATAAAACACTATTATTAATATATAGTGCATATTAAAATTTTCCATTACCCCAGTAATATTCTTCATTGCTTTTCTTCCCAGTCTAGTTCTAATCAAGAGTCTTACATTGCATTTAGTTGCCATGTCTTGTCATTATAATTTAATTG
Organism: Pongo abelii; assembly: GCF_028885655.2. Taxonomy (NCBI): domain Eukaryota; kingdom Metazoa; phylum Chordata; class Mammalia; order Primates; family Hominidae; genus Pongo; species Pongo abelii. The sequence continues at coordinate 169,466,213 of NC_071988.2, read as the reverse complement.
TCCTTGCTTTGGATATCTTTAAGTGGTTATAAAATTGAGATAATCAGTTTAATAAGAGACCAGAGAATTAATTTAAATCTAATTCAAGAGCAGTAGTGCCAAAGTAGTTTTGAGGAATGGGGTGTTTTATAGCTTAGCTTGTCTAGGTTTTAATGATCTATTTAGGGAGACTACATAGTATATAATTTCGGAAATGTATATGAATTACTTTTTAAGATATGAACAAATGTGTTGGTGAAATGTTTAGTTCTGTATTTTTATAAGTGGATTCTTACTCTATTTAACTTAGGAGTAAAAACATACTGTGAAATGTATATATGATAATATAAAGTTCACCTGCCTAGTATCCTGTTCTAGAAATTCAAGTAGGAACAAGCTTGGAATATTCAGTAAAAATGTAGATTTGACATTTGTATATGTGGCAAATGAAAATAATTACTTGGTTTAAAGTATCCTCTACCTCTATTTCACTGGATGTCAGTAGGTGGCCCACCCACCCTTCTCTCCCTTCCCACATAGCACATAGCTCAGGTGTGAGGAAACAAGATTACATAGGTAGGTGTGGAAGCTGCCTTGACTTAAGAGCCCTTAGCTTCATATAGCAACTCTTCTCCCATGGGCACAGCTTCCACGGCCTAGCAATATGAACACCTGGTTACACTCTCAGGGAAGCCCACATGTGGTATGGGTTCCCATCAGGCATTTATCCTTTGTTCGTAGTTCTCTCCATCCAGATATAGTCTACCTATTAAGAGGCATTCTTTTTTTTTTTTTTTTTTTTTAACCATAAGCAGTGTTCCTGATAAACACAGCTGACATTCTATTCTTATAAGATTTTCAGGGAAAGAGAAGGTAAACCCAAGGTCAACTGTAGGAAGAGAAAGGATTTTGTTAACCCTTGACTCTCTCTCCTCCAGTATTAGAGTATTTGGACTTTTTTTTTTTTTTTAATTTTGCATTTGGAGTGTTTAACCTTTTAGTTTGAAACAATTTTTAAGCCTTTGGAGAAGTTAAAGAATAATACAAAGAACTTACCATATACCTTACACTCAGACTCACTATTACTATTTTGCCACATCTGCTAAATTGTTCAGGAAAAAACATTTCAGGCTCTTTCCCTGAACCATAGATACAATGTGTCTTTACTCCTAATACCTTGGAATGCATAGGACATTCACTGATATAATCACTGTACAATTATTAAAATCAGGAAATTTACAGGGACACAATACTGTTATCTAAGCTGTAAATCTTATCCAGATTTCACCAGTTGTCACAATAATGTCCTTTGCAGCTTTTTTGTTCCTGGTCTGGAATCCAATCCAGGATCATATATTCCATTTAGTTTTCATGTCTCTTTAGTGGTGCAGTCACTGCTCACTGCAGTGTGGACCTCCTGGGCTCAAGTGATCCTCCCACCTCAGCCTCTTGAGTAGCTGGGACTACAGGTGTGCACCACCACACCTGGCTAGTTTATTTATTTGTAGAGATGGGGTCTTGCTATGTTGCCCAGGCAGGGGTTGAAGTCCTGGGCTCAAGCAATCCTCTCACCTTGGCCTCCCAAAGTGTTGGGATTATAGGCATCAGCCACCGTGCCCAGCCTGTGCCATTGTTTTTGATGTTAATACAATCACATGGTTTAAGTTGTATCTACACATTTCTCCATTCAGTAAGTTACTATTTCCCCCTTTGTGATTAAGTCATTTGTGAGTGTGATAACTTTGAGACTGTAAAAGGATATTTTCCTAATCAAACTTTGACCTACTAGTTTTAGCATCCATTGATGACTCTTTCCTGAATCTAAAGACATATGTCCATTTAAATAGCTAACCTGTCATTTTTCTCTTTCACTGATCAGTAGTTACTTCGACTTGGGAAATTATTTCTAGTGGTTTACTATTCTGAAATACCAGCCATGAATTAACAGAAAGTCCATTAGACTCTATGTAATCTGTAGCTCTTTACTGATTTATCATGATTCTTAGTTACTGATGTTTATACAATGTAGGGGATTACAAAGGGGTTTTTTTTTTTTTGGTTTTATGTTTTTTTGAGACAAAGTCTCACTCTGTCACCCAGGCTATAGTGCAGTGGCGGGATGTTGGCTCACTGCAACTGCTACCTCTTGGATTCAAGCAGTCCTCCTGCCTCAGCCTCCCAAGTAGCTGGGACTACAGGTGCATGCCACCTGTAGATCTAGTTGGCTAATTTTTGTATTTTTTGTAGAGATGAGGTTTCGCCATGTTGCTGGTCCTGAACTCTTGGGCTTAAGTGATCCACCCACCTTGGCCTCCCAAAGTGCTAGGATGACAGGCGTGAGCCACTGTGGCCCTGCCCCAAAAGCTTTTTAAAATATGTACTTTTTTCCTTAGGTGTTTACTACAATCTGGAGGCAAGATCTTTCCTCAGTATGTGCTGATGTTTGGGTTGCTTGTGGAATCACAGACACTCCTAGAGGAGAATGCTGTTCAAGGAACAGAACGTACTCTTGGATTAAATATAGCACCTTTTATTAACCAGTTTCAGGTAAGTGTCTAGAGGAGAAGTTCAACCAGGATGCTGTTGAACAGTCTCCCTTCGCTCTCTCTTTAGTCACTGTTTAATCTAGCTAAACACAGTGACTAAAGTTTAGCTGGATTAATCACAGTGACTAAGAGCACTTAGATTTTTACCTATAATAAGTTCCTAGAACAAAGGAACTTATTATAGGTAAAAATCAACCTAGAGGTTACAATAACCAAGGAATTTTGTCATGACTGCTGATAAAAGTTTATAGATATTTGGCCAGGTGTGGTGGCTCATGCCTGTAATCCCAGCACTTTGGGAGGCCCAGGCGGGTGGATCACTTGAGGTCAGGCGTTCAAGACCAGCCTGGCCAACATCGTGAAATCCCACCTCTACTAAAAATACAAAAAAATTAGCCAGGTGTGGTGGTGCGTGCCTGCAATCCCAGCTACTCTGGAGACTGAGGTGGGAGAATCGCTTGCACTCAGGAGGCAGGAGTTGCAGTGAGCCGAGATCATGCCACTGCACTCCAGTCTGGATGACAGAGCGAGACTGCATCTCAAAAAAAAAAGTTTTTAGATACTCCTTCGAATCACTGTCATAAATGGAAGAAGCGTCCTAGGTTTTGATCTTATGAAAAAGAGTGGTCTTTGTCCAAAAAAGATCTATGTTCTAAACTTGAACCCTTACATTGAGACCTCAGGCTGGCAGCTGATAAGTATCAGCAGCTAATGCTCAGATTCTAGGAAATCAGACTGCAGAGAGCAGGAATGGAGGAGCCTAGGAAAACAGAGCTCAAGGAAAAGGGGGTTAGCCTCTGTTTAGGAAATAAGGAGTCAAGACTTAGAAATGGGCTGGGCATGGTGGCTCACACCTGTAGTCCTGGCACTTTGAGAGGCAAAGGTGGGGCGGATTGCTCGAGCTCACAAGTTCGAGACGAGCCTGGGCAACATGGGGAAACCCCATCTCTACAAAAAATACAAAAATTATCTGGTTGTGGTGGTGCATACCTGTAGTCCCAGCTACTTGGGAGGCTGAGGTAGGAGAACTGCTTGAGCCTGGGAGGTGGAGGTTGCGGTGAGCTGAAATCACGACACTGCACTCTAGGCTGGGTGATAGAGTAACAAATGTTTACTGAATGTCTACTACGTGTACATTTAGATTTGGGGAATAGGGCTATGAAATAAAGAAGTTCCTGCACTCGTGGATTTAGCATTTACATTGGAAGAGACAATAAACGAGTAAAAAGACTGCTATGATAGATGGTGAGAAGTGCTGTGGACATAAAGCAGGTTAAGGGAGTGTGGAGTATGGGATATACTATTTTATATAGGTTACACCTAAGGAAAGGACTCATGGGTAAGTGATAAACAGAGGCCTGAAAGAAATAAGGAAGCAAATCACACAAAGGATCAGCAAGTGTAAATAGCTAGCGGCAGATCATGATTGGAGTATCAAAAACAGCAAGAAGCAGCCAAGAGGGAGAGTGATGAGAGATGCAGTCAGAGTATTAGGGGCCAGACGTTGACCTTCTGGCCATTTGTAAGGACTTTGGCTTTTGCTCTGAAAGGGGTAGGAAACAACTGGAGGGTATTGAACAGAGGCTTGACATGATGTGACTTGTTTTGAAGGGATTGCTATGGTTGCTGTGTTAGGAATAAAACACTGGTGAGACCAGGCAAAGGCATGAAATTATTGTAGTAATCCAGGTGAGAGGTGACAGTGGCTTTGACTGGAGTGGTAGCAGTGAAAGTGGTGCAAAATGGTGAGATCCTCGATATATTTTAAAGGTAGGGCTGGTGCGGTGGCTCATGCCTGAATTCCCAGCACTTTGGGAGGCCAAAGTGGGAGGATTGCTTGGGCCCAGGAGTTCAAGACCAGCCTGGGCAACAAAGTGAGACTGTCTCTCTACAAAAATTAGCTAGGCATGGTGGTGTGCCCCTCTAGTCCCAGCTACTCGGGAGGCTGGGGTGGGAGGGCTGCTTGAGCCCAAGAGGTTGAGGCTGCTGTGAGCCAAGGTTGTGCCACTGCACTGCAGTCTGGGCAACAGGACTGACCCTGTCTCTAAAAATAAATAAAGGTAGAATTTTCGGTAAGTTGGATGTGGGCTATGAAAGAGAACTCCTTTTTTTTTTTAGGTGAAAGCACCTGGAAGAATAGTTTCCATACTGATAATGGGGAAGATAGGATCAGGCTTTGTGTGTAGCTGTGGTCACTGAGCAACTGGGTAAGAAATCAGAGAAAGCTCTGGGCTGAAGATTTAAATTAGGCAGTTAGCAGCATGTAGCTGGTATTTAAGGCCATAAGACTGGATGAAATAGCTTCGGGGCATGTAGATAAAGAGGGCTGGGAACTGAACTCTAGAGAACTCATAAAGTTATGAGCTTGGTTTGGTTGGTTATATAGAAGGAACTGGCAAAGATGACAGGAGGGCTGGGCATGGTGGCTCATGCCTATAATCCTAGCACTTTGGGAGGCCAAGGAGGGCAGATTGCTTGAGTCCAGGAGTTCGAGACCAACCTGGGCAACATGGCAAAAACCCATCTCTACAAAAAATACAAATATTAGCCAAGTGTGGTGGTGGGCACCTGTAGTCCTAGCTACTTGGGAGGCTGAGGTGGGAAGATCACTTGAGCCCAGGAAGTGGAGGTTGCAGTGAGCTGTGATCGTACCACTGCACTCCAGCCTGGGGAAGAGAGTGAGACCCTGTATTTAAAAAAAAAAAAAAAAAAAAAAAAAAAAAAAAAAAAAAAGACAGGAGTGGACCAGTTAGTGTGAGAAATAAAAGTGGGGGCCGACTATGAGGTATGGGTTCAGCAGTGTGGGGATTAGGAGGCAGGTGATAAGAGGTGACATGAGAATCTAAGGCTTCTTCTGGTTTGATGTAAAAATAGGAACAAAAGGCATAACAAGGAGTCTTAGAAATGGTGTAGGGTTACTGTTGAGTTTTTATGGGGAAGAAAGGCTGGATGCTTTCAAGGATGCCCAGGGAGAGGTGAAGGTATCTGTGTCCTGTTTCGCCTTATACAAGGAAAAGTGGTTTTTAAATGACAGTTTCCTTTGTTTCAAATGAGGATGAGGCTAAAAATTATTAGTATTAATAGTAGCATTCAATTGCCACTAAACTTGATAGAACACTTAATAGTGATTCTCAACTTTGTACATTGGAAACATCTGGGGATCCTAATGCCAGATGGTTTGGGGTGTGGCCTGAACAGTTGGGCTTTTAAAAAGCTCCCCAGGTGATTTTAATTTGCAGCCAAGATTGAGAACCACTGCCTTCTAGAAATAAACTTATTTTCCAAATGAAATCAACTATTGTTTGATTGAATCTGGCATCATTTCTGAGACAATTCAATTAGTGTTGTACCATTATTTCATAAGCAAATCCTTGGGTTAAAAATTTTGGAGCTGTTTGGCTTAAGAAAAAATTTAATCTGCTCTCATCCAAATGAAAGATCTACAGGTAATGGAAACCAGAGCAAATTATCTAACCTGCCTAAACCTTGGTTTGTTCATTCTTTTTGTACTGGAACAATGAAAGTTCTAATGAAAGCCAGCCTTAACTTGATGTGGGAATATAAAGGAGGTAATGTAAAAAGTATTCTATCATACTGAGTCAAGTACAAAGCAATCTCTGACCACAAAAGGAATGTGAAAAACTTGAGCCCTGACCACAAAAAGAAAAAGTGAAAGTGAAAAATTTATACTTTCTCTAGGTACCTATACGTGTATTTTTGGACCTATCCTCATTGCCCTGTATACCTTTAAGCAAGCCAGTGGAACTCTTAAGACTAGATTTAATGACTCCATATTTGAACACCTCTAACAGAGAAGTAAAGGTAAGGACAACATGCAAAATGATTTCGTTTGTTATTGTTTAGAATAATTATCTTAAATTAGGTAATGCTTTTATACGTAGTTTTAGCTACTTTAAAGATTTAAATCTTATTTTCTGAACAATATACAAAAATGGATTTTTAAGTAAATATTAGTAAACAAAATAGGTTAATATTGATACGAATTAGCTAGTGAAATGTAGTTTAAATTTTTGTATATAAAAGTAACTAAAAAGAGAAAGACTTATCTAAGTCTACTCTATGCACTCTGATATTTTCATAATTTCTTAATTTTCATAGGTATACATTTGTAAATCTGGAAGAGTGACTGCTATTCCATTTTGGTATCATATGTACCTTGATGAAGAGATTAGGTTGGATACTTCAAGTGAAGCCTCCCACTGGAAACAAGCTGCAGTGGTTTTAGATAATCCCATCCAGGTTGAAATGGGAGAGGAACTTGTACTCAGCGTTCAGCATCACAAAAGCAATGTCAGCATCACAGTAAAGCAATGAAGAGCAGTTTTCCAATGAAAACTGTGTAAATAGAGCATCAACAAGTACAAAATTCTTGTCTTAATTAGTGGGGGGTATATAAAAATTCCTTGTAATGGTCAAATATTTTTAAAAATTGACATTAATAAAGCATATTTTAAAAGATTCTAAATAAAAGAGTAGCATTATTATAGAAATACTGCTGCAGATTTGCTTTCTGGAAAAGGATACATCACTAGTTTTTTAAATTAGGAAACTTCTTTTGCTCGATTTTACGGAACAGGGATTTTAAAAGTCTTATCGTTATTGATGTGTCAGTAAGTAAAGCAAAGCTTTACTTTTGTAGGCATCTTGGCCTTTTTTCTTAAATCCAAACTTGTAATTGGGAAACACTGAAAGGCTTCCACTGAAGACTGAGGGTTATGGTTACCTGTAAATTCCAATCTTGCTTCCTTTAAATACTCAGTGTACATCTGAAACATCTTAGGTTTTGTTTTGAGAATGCAAGCTTGAAAAAGAATTTAAGCTATAAGCTAAATGTAATTAAAACAGTAAAGGAGTTAGGGAATAAATCTTCAGGAGGCAGCATTTTTCTTGGTCCACTTTGGCAAAAGAACATTTAAAAGCTGGTAACAAAACAAAGTTAAATTGAAGAAAGACTTAATCCTATACTATTTTTCAAAGTTTTGATTTGGATGCACAATAAGTACATTAATTGATCCAATTTTTACAAACTTTTGAAATAGATTAAGATCATTATTATGCCTCCTATACGCTGTATGCACTTTGTAAGCCACAAATAAGACGGATCTTTGCTCCAGACTACCTGTTCTTGTTACCTCTATTATTATACTACCCAGCTTTATTTTTAAAATAAATTTTATTGCATACATTTAAGGTATACAATGTGAAGCAAATTAACATATCCATCATCTCAGTTACCCATATATTTTTGTTTTTGACAAGAGCAGCTGAAATCTACTCATTTACCATGAATCCCAAATACAGTACAAATTTGTTACCTAAAATCCTCATGTTGTACATTAGATCTCTAGACTTGTTCATCCTACATATCTGCTACCTTGAATCCTTTGACCTACATTTCCCCATTTCTCCCTACCCCCCATAACCAGTTTTGTTCTTTATATATTAAAATTTTTTTTTTAGATTCCACATATATGTGAAATTATGCAGTATCTTTTTTTCTGCCTGGCTTATTTCATTTAGCACAGTGTCCTTCAGGCCCATCCATGTTGTAGCAAATGGCAAGATATCGTTGGTTTTTTTTTTTAGGGATGAATAATATTCCAGTGTGTGTATGCATATATATACACAGTTTCTTTATTCATCTGTCAACGGACACCTCAGTTGTCTCCATAAGTTGGCTATTATGAATAATGCTGCAATGAACATGGACTGCAGATATATTTACAAGGTGGTGATTTCATTTGCTTTGAGTATATGCCCAGAAGAGGGATTGCTGGATCGTACGGTAGTTTTATTTTTCTTGAGAAGCTTCCATTCTGTTTTCTGTAATGGCTGTACCAATCTACATTCCCACCAACAGTGCACAGAGTTCCTTTTATTCCACACCATCACAACATTTGTCTTTTGTTTTTTTTTTGATAATAGCTAGCCTAACTGGTGAGAGGTAGTACTTGAGAGTGGTTTTTATATGCATTTCCTTGATGATTAATTATGTTGAGCACCCTTTTATATACCTGTTGGCCATCTGTGTGTCTTCTTTGGAGAAATGTCTATTCAGGTCTTTTGCCCATTTTTAAAATTGAGTTATATGAATTCTTTATAAATTTTGGATACTAACCCTTTTTCAGATATATGCCTTACAAATATTTTTTACTCAATCTGTAGGCTATTGTTTCATTTTGTTGACTGTTTCTTTTACTGTCAGAAGCTTTTTGGTTTGATGTAGTCACATTTGTTTTTGCTTTTGTTGACTGAGCTTTTGGTGTGATATCCAAAAAATCATTGCCAAGGGTCAGTGTCCAGGAACTTTTCTTCTATGTTCTCTTCTAGTTTTATAGTTTCTGGTCTTACATTTAGGTCTTTTATCCATTTTGAATTGATTGTTGTGTAGGTCTAAGATAAGGGTCTGATTTCATTGTTTTGCATGTGGAAATGCAGTTTTCCCAGCATCACTTAATGAAGACTGTTCTTTCGCCAATGTGTCTTCTTGGTGTCTTTGTCAAAAATTAGTTGACTGTATATGTTTGAATTTATTTCTGGACTCTTTCTTCTGTCCCACTGGTCTGTGTATGTGTTTTTATGCCAGTACCATACTGTCTTGATTACTATAGTTTTGTGATATAATTTATAATTAGGAAATGTGATGTCTCCAACATTTTTTCCTCAGTATTCTTTTGCCTATTCAGGGTCTTTTATGGTTACATATGAATTTGAGGATTTTTTTTCTATTTGTGTAAATAATGCCATTGGAATTTTGATAGGATTGCATTGATTCTGAATTGCTTTGGGTAGTGTGACCATTTTAACAGTATTATTCTGATCCATGAGCACGGGATATCTTTCCATTTATTTGTGTCTTTCTTTCATCAGTGTTTCATAGTTTTCAGTGTACAGATCTTTTACTGCCTTGGTGTTAAATTTATTCCTAAGTAGTTTTTTATGCTATCATAAATGGCATCTTAATTTTTCAGTTAGATCATTATTTATGTATAAAAATGCTAATGCTTTTTGTATGTTGATTTTGTATCCTGCAACTTTACTGAATTCACTTGAGTTCTAACAGATTTTTTTTGTGTGTGTATCTTTGGGGTTTTTACATATAGCCCAGTTTTAGTTTTAATAGAAATGTTTATAATAGTGGACAGAATAAAGACTTTGTATGATTACTGTGAACCACTATATCTATATATATATATAGATAGATATGAATGAGTATATATATAAATACATAAAGCAAAGGCTTTGAGAAACAATACTCATCTTTGCTTTCTGTAACATACTATGGCACTTTCTATTTTACTTTCATTATAAAATGTCAAACATGACCCAGTGGGGTTGTGATTAGCAATTAGAGAAACCCCATCCTAGGTAATAAAGTTTTCCCAAATAGCACCTATATGTCTTCTGACTGTGGTTTAATGAGTAATTAAGACCATTCAGCCAAGATTTACATTTGCTGCCACCTTTAATAGCACTGATGAAAAGTAGTACTTTTTTTTTTGACTTTTCACTGTGTCTCTAATCAAGAAATTTTTGTTAAAATATTAAGGGTTTTTAATGTTTGTTTAAAGAATGAGACATAAAAAAGTTGCAGAAAATAAATGATAAATTCTTATTTATTGAAAGACATTCAGTTGAGGAATAGAGATATAACTGTTTGTTAGGTAAGCTTATATGGCACATGATTAAGTTCCACTAATTCGTATTTCTGCATTATGCTTTCTGATAATTCCGGAGCATTATACTCATGCAGCAGTGGTAGGAAGTACTGATTTTTTTTTTTTTTTTTTTAATGTCCATTCTTGGCCAGGTGCAGTGGCTCATGCCTGTAATCCCAGCACTTTGGGAGGCCGAGGTGGGCGGATCACGAGGTCAGGAGATCAAGACCATCCTGGCTAACATGGTGAGACCCTGTCTCTACTAAAAAAAAAAAAAAAAAAATTAGCTGGGCATAGTGGCAGATGCCTGTAGTCCCAGCTACTCAGGAGGCTGAGGCAGGAGAATGGCGTGAACTCAGGAGGCAGAGCTTGCAGTGAGCCGAGATTGCGCCACTGCACTCCAGCCTGGGTGACAGAGCAAGACTCTGTCTCAAAAAAAAAACAAAAAAAAGGCCATCCTCTTGATAAAGCAGTGTAACATCAGGAAGATTTAGTTGGGGTCATTGTCTACCATTTGAGTATGTGATACCCTAATGTTAAGAAATCAAGTCTAAGTCTAGGAAATTTAGACCAATTATTTTTGATATACAAAACTTACATATATAAATCCAGTAGTTGTACCTGGCTTTCAGCTATTTTTGTGTTGACATTTTCCATCATTTATGGTCTGTCCCAAGCACAAAATCCATGGGATACCAGGTAATGACATAATGTAGTAGTTGCACAGTTTGCTTTTCCATACTGTTCAGGAATCCACGGATTTATCTGAAGGTTCTTTTTTCTCTCCTATAGTATCACTAAGGATTTCATCAGATATCTTAGCTGTGGTAGGTGTAGTCTGGGGAGTCACAGTGTGTCCAAACCCTTGGTAGTGACCCATGGGTGAAGGTGGCATAGAAGAAGCAATGGAAATTGCATCTTGTGATGATGATGATAATAAACTTGTATGTTCATTTTGATCTTGATCCTCGGGAAACAATTTTTTCCTGGGATGTCCCCTGACTGTTCGTCCTTTAATATAAAGTTTTCTGTTAGTCAAAAGTTATTTTTACCATTATAAACTTATCATTCTAAAAATAAGCTCCCCACTTCCCCCCTCCCACTCCCCAAAGTTGATGAACCTGCACTGTGGTACTGCTTTAAATTCTTTTTTCATCTCTAAATAGATAATAAATTGACCTAGTAGGAGAAATTCAATATCCTACCCAACCTATTTGGTTGAATTAAATAGCTGGTACTTACCAACATGCCTTACTTGTTCAGAAATATCATCTCTAATGTCTGAGACATCCCACATGGCAAGAAAGGAATCAAAGCATGAGCCCTCTTCTGCTTCTTGGACATATGGTTTATATGAGAATGTGTAATGATGAGCAATGGCAGCGAGGAACATCTCAATACAGATAATAAAATCCTACGAGAACAACAATAAAATAACAGCCACCTTTGGATTTAAATCTAGTTTTGTAGAGTGCTATCTTTCTCTACTTTTCAAAAGTGCTAAGATAAACAGCTGTGTTTTTTCTTCGCAGATTATATTCATTTTTCCATTTTCTAAAATGATTATTTTTGACCTCTTCAAAAAAAGACAAAATGCCAAAATGTGAATCTATTTTGCACTTCCTCAAGTAGCAGCCTTGAACTCCTGCATTCAAGCAATCCTCCCACTTCAGCCTCCCAAGTAACTAGGAGTATAAGCATGTGCTGTCATGCCTGGCTAAGTATTTTATTTTTTAGTTTTTGGTAGAGACGAGGTCTCGCTTTGTTGCCCAGGCTGATCTCGAATGCCTGGTCAAGTGATCCCCCAACGTTGGCCTTACAAAGTGCTAGTATTACAGGTGTGAGTCACTGCACCAGGCCAGCCTCAAGTATTTCTTAGCAAAGTACATTTCATTCTCAATCACATCAAGTATATTGCATTCCACCACCCAAGGACTACAAGGAGAAATGTGGAAAGAGAATTGGACTTAGGAATAATGAAATCCAGGTTTTATTTATGGATCTGCTACAAATTAGTAATTATGGCCAATTTCTCTAGGGTTCCCCTGTTTTCTCACCTGTAAAGTGAGGATAATAGCCCCATACCCTGTGTGTTGTCAGGTTTAGTGGAGATATGTAAAAATGCTTAACAAATAGTAAAGTTCTATTGAATTTAGAGATGGCACTACTTACCTGGAGTCCAGTGGCCACAGCTTCTACAGTTTGCCATTCCCACGTATGCTTTTCAGAAATAACGCCAACTTTTACCAACAAAGCAATAACTACTGCTTGCCTATATGTTAGGAAAAGGTAAACGCCAAATCTATATCAAGCATAAAATGAGCAGTAGTTTTAAAAATGTGCCATTAAAAAAAAAACCCATTGCAACCTGTGTACCACCACCACCACCCTGCCTTTACAGCATATTGCTGAAGAAACTCTATGTTAAATATATTAATTTGCTTTACAAATTCATTTTTCTAGTAGTTTTGTCCCAAGATAGGGAGTCAAGCTGAGCATTTCAAGCAAATCTAGAGATAATGGCCCCAGGTAAAATTTAAACAGCAAATAATGAAATGGACATGCTTTCATAGTTGTATACATAAGAATATTCACTTCAGTGTTTCTTATAATGGTAAAAAAATTAGGAACAACCTGAATATCAAAAGGAGATTAGTAAAAAGTTACATCCACATAACAGAATACTAAGCAAAAGCAAAACAAACAAAAAAACCAAAAACCTCATAAAAAAACACCCCCCCACAAAACAAAATAATATTTCTGTTCACTGACAACGAACTATATCTACAATATGCTACTGAACACATTGTCGAATTCCACAAATTTTTATAGTATGAAACTTTCTCTGGAGTTTTATATGTGACACAGGTTTACCAAGATGTTAATCATTCTTTTCTGGGTGGTGGGATTTCAGGGATTTTCCTTTTTCCCTTTTTGTATTATTTCTAATTTGTTAAATTTGGTGTATTTGTTTCTAGGACCCCTATTACCCACCTCTTTACTAAATTCTTTTTTGTTATTTTTTTTGAGACAGAGTTTCACTCTGGTGCCCAGGCTGGAGTGCAGTGGCATGATTTTGGCTCACCGCAACCTCTGCCTTCCAGGTTCAGGTAATTCTCCTGCCTTCCCTGCCAAGTAGCTTGGATTACAGGTGCCTGCTACCATGCCTGGCTGATTTTTGTATTTTTAGTAGAGACTAGCCATGTTGGCCAGGCTAGTCTGGAATTGCCAACCTCAGGTGATCCACCTGTCTTGGCCTCCCAAGTGCTGGGATTACAGGCGTGAGCCACTGTTCCTGGCCCTCTTTACTATATTGAACTATGTATAGTTTTACCTCCTGTTTTAGAAAGATTTACTGATTATTTTCCCATATAATTAAATATTCTACATCATGCTTTCTTCCAAACTCCATAGTATTCTATTATATGACAGGGCCATGATTTATTTTAAAAATTATTCTAGTATTGACATATTTAGGTTGTCTCAAACTATTTTCTTCATATAAATGTTATAGCGACCATCTAATTATTTCTTTTGAAAATCCTAGAAGGGCTAAAAAGATGAACTTTTTAAAAGATAAGTAGAGACATTTTAATCTATCTTCTGCATTAAGACTGTTTAAAAATCCTCCTTAATCAACGGTTTTTACTGCCCTTCAAAAAATGAGAACGTTTAAAAAAAAGGAACACTTACCAAAAAGAAACAAAAACCACCAGCTTTACACAAAGAAATTTGCCAACAGGTTGGATTGGGCTCAGTTCTTCTTTTAGTACTTTATAAAAGAGCAGGAGACAATACATGGCAAACTAGAAACAAGATTAACATTTAAACTTGTTCAGTAATAGATATGGTAATAGAAATATTAAAGTTATATACCAGAGACCTGGTACAGAGTAATGTTTCAGGCAAACTTTTCTAGGCTTTATTGTTCTATTTTTAGATTAACAAGCTTTTATAGTTTACTATAGATGAATATATACTATATACAACATCTTCCGTAAAAATGTTTTTAAGTGTTCACTTACTGGGTTCCATAAAGGGAACAATAAACAAATGATTGACATAAATGGAAGAAATGGCTCTTGTTCAGCCAAAATAAAAAATCCATCTATAACGGCTTTTAAACATAAATGACCACTCATTTTATGAGGCTTTAGCTTATTACCTAGTCTATCCTATGTAACTAAGGTAACCCATTAAACAAGTACAATTTCAATAAAATTGTGACTATGAAATCTGAATGTAAAGAATCAAACAATTTTTCCTGAGGGCAGTGTATTAGCTCAGCTAGATTTATTTTTTAAAATGAACAAGACTTACTAACTTTTTAGAAATCTGTAATAACCTAGTGTAGTGCTGAATAACAATAAACATTTTCCTGAAAGTTCACTTTTCTCTATTAAAATCATATAAAATGCGAATTCAAAGTATTTTAGAATATGAAACCAGTAAAGAAAGAATAAAGTGATTCATGGTCTCCAATCATCCTTTTTACACATAAGCCAGTTTTTAAATAACTGTCATGAACTAATTATAAAGTTGTATTGCCTAATGTTTTTTCCACTTAAAATACATAACTTCTATATGTTTCATCAGGCTTATTTTTAATAACTGCCTAATATTTTGGCCAATGGAAAGACCACAGTGCATTCAACTAGTCCCTATCATTGGGTTTTGGATTGCTTTCAGCCTTTTTTTATTTACAAGTAATAGGCTTTATATACAAAGATACTTTAGGCAAACATACTTTTGAACACTTCTTTAGAATACATTCCCAGAAACAGAATTACTGGTTCCAAAGAGGATGAACATGTGGGAAAACTTTGGCTACATGGACATTTAATTTTTATTATAAAGCTCTAATACCAACCACGCATACCACTGCATCTAAATTATTTTGCTGACAGCATTAGTCAAAGAATTTAAATAAAATGCACATTTTTTTAAGCTTATAAGATCAAATAGGACATTACATCATAGGTCTTTGGAACATTACAGTTTCTAGAACATCATCCATTTTTTTAAACTTGCATTCTCAATTTTCCTTTAACTCCAAATATATGATAACAGAGAATTTTATTCTCGCATTTTTGTTCAAACCCTGTACCATCAAATACCAATTTGATATTTTCTCTTCTGAATATGTTCAACATATGTGGGCATGTGTGTGTATTTTTTTTTTATGTAGCACTGTGCTTTTATTTGACATACTCATACAGCTATGCAATGAGCAACAGAAATAAATGAACAAACATGGTCAACATGTGAGGGTATAAGTTGCCAAATAATAAACAAAGATGTTATTATATCTTTATATATGTATTAAGATATATATTAAAGTTTTTTTCAAGTCTTTCTATAAATTAAATTTCAGATTTAATTTATAGGAAGATTAAAAAGAAGCAAGCCTTATCCTAAGAAGAAACTTTGTCTAAAGAAATTTAGTTATAGATACAAATTTAGTACATTTTAAGAAAGGTGAACATTTTACTTACCAACTGTGACATGTTGTTTATTATAACCAAATAAGTCCAAGCATTTGAAAAGCTAAAGTTCCCTTCATCATATATACCAAGCAGCTCACAGATTCTAAAAATAGTAAAAATGAGATATCTCTAAGATTAACTAAATCAAAATCGTACTTTAAAATACAGCAATAGCAATACTTAAATTTAGAAGTCAGTTTATTTGAGATCCCACTGACAATCACTTGACTTTGGACATAGAGAATTTAGAAGTCAGTTTATTTGAGAGATCCATTGACAATCACTTGACTTTGGATCTAGAGGTGGTTCAAAAATGAAAAGAAACCCATTTTTTTCTAGAAATGTTACTATATTCCTTCAACTTGAAGGAAATCCCAAATAAGACACATAACACTTAACTAGAAAGAATACTAAATTTAATAAAACCAACTATGCTGTCTAATTTTGGGAAAGCTTGATTGTTAAACATACTATAATGCAGGTGTATATAACTGTAGTTGTTAATTTTTTCCCCTCAGTTGTCTTGGAGGTAAATTTTATGAAGACCCAGATCCCCTCAAGTAAGTATTACCATCAGTATTGTTATAATCTTACCTAATTTCTAAGCTGCAGGGAAATAAAGCATGCCTTCATAATTAAATGGCTAAATAATTGCTAGCTCAAAGGCAGAATAAAGAATTCTTTCACCAGTCTTTCTTTCCACTTTTCCTCTGTTAGCATGCAAAGTGTTAGTAACAACTAGGAGATAAAACATGTAATCTATTGGCATTAAAGTATTTGATGTTCTTGAATTTTTAGGGAATAGTTTTGCCAGGTAGCTTAATGATACCCTATTTTACCTCAATTCTAAGCCTTGATAGAATGTATTAAAAGAAAATATGACTTCTTTCTTAGAGTACTTCTAATATATTCTAAATTAACTATGTAGAAAATAAAACTGTAATTAACCTAAAGTAGCATACTTTAACTTCATGCAATAGGGTTTCTGTAAAGCTATGTATTTGAAAAAGAAAGTATGTTTATTTATTTTTTTTTCAAAGTGCTTTACAGCAAGCTAGCTCTAGAGAGGATGTAAATATTTAGAAGACCCCTGTGGTGATTCTTTGCCTATAAATGGTCATGTTATTTATTTTAATAGTGAGTTTCTATAGAGTGTTTTTTTTTTACAACAGACTAGACCTGCATTATAAATAAGCACATTAACACTATGTTTTCTACTTAGTTGTTCCCACATAAGAGCACAAGGATGAAAAAAAAAGTTCATATAAAATCTGAGTACTTACAAAGCAACGATGGTGGTGAAAGGTCTGACAACTGTGTACTGTAATACACCTAGTTTGCATCTAAACAGCAATACTCTGCAAAAGAAAAAGAACTTAGAATTTCAACTACTCATTTAAATAGCATCAGATTTTCCCCAAAGCCTCCAAATTAAAATCACTTTGATGAATGATACCATATTTACAGTTAATTCTTTCAATGTAGTCATCCTTAATAGCAGTGGCAGAAGAATGTGGATGGCAGGAAACAAATTATCTAAATACCTTTTTTTATTTTTTGAGATGTAGGGTCTTATTCTGTTGCCCAGGGTAGAGTGCAGTGGTGTGAACATGGCTTACTGCAGCCTTGACCTCCTGTGCTCAAGTGATCCTCCCACCTCAGCCTCCTGAGTAGCTGGAACTATATCTGCATACCACCACACCTGGCTAATTTATTTTCTGTGGACATGGGGTCTCACTGTGTTGCCCAGGCTACTCTTGACCTCCTGGGCTCAAGTGATCCTCCCACCTCAGCCTCCTGAGTAGCTGGAACTATATCTGCATACCACCACAGCTGGCTAATTTATTTTCTATAGACATGGGAGTCTCACTATGTTGCCCAGGCTACTCTTGACCTGGGCTCAAGTGATCCTCCTGAGTAGCTGGGACTGTAGGTGTGTGCCCCCACACCCAGCTATTTTTAAATTTTCTGTAGAGATGTTTCACTGTGTTGCCCAGGCTAGTCTCAAACTCCTGGGCTCAAGCCATCCTCACGCCTGTAATCCCAGCACTGTGGGAGGCCGAGGCAGGCGGATCACTTGAGACCAGCCTGGCCAACATGGCAAAACTCTGTCTCTACAAAAAAAATAACAAAATTAGCCAGGCGTGATGGCACATGCCTGTAATCCCAGCTACTTGGGAGGCTGAGGCATGAGAATTGCTTGAACCTGGGAGATGGAGGTTGCAATGAGCTGAGATCACGCCACTGTATTCTAGCCTGGGTGACAGAGCAAGACCATCTCAAAAAAAACACAGTAATCTTTGAAAATGAAATTTAGATACCAGTTCTCTGCATAATATCCTATAAATGGTTTCTCATTTGACAAAGACTCATTTAGACAAACTTTAGACAAGCCTCTGATGCCTCTTTTCAACTTGGCTTCATCCTTGGGCCTTGTCCTTGTCCTGTGTCAGTCAGTCTAAAAGAATCTTGCTAAGTCATTCCCCAGCCCCCTTTGATATCTGATCACCTTTGACATCTGATCAAATTCCTCAGCACCCACCTTGGATGACTAAGGCCTTGGCCTGCCTTTAGCAAGAATTCTGTTCAGTTTAGTGAGAATCCTCCTAGCCCTGATGTCCCCTCTTCGTAATTCTGCATTCGCTAACCCCCTCAACATGCTCTAGCTATAAATGCCCATTTGTCCTTGTTGCCTTCAGAGTTGAGCACAATCTGTCTCCCTTGATAACCAATCTATATTAATTTGTCATTACTATTCTCTCATGGCCCCGTCCTTCTTCCTTCATTGCATTTCCTGAAATAAGTAACTATATATTTGTGTCTTCACTTAATTCCTAACTCTCCTAACCAAACTGTAAGTTCCATGAGGTCTATGTGTGTTCTGTGCACTAAGGTATTTCTTTATACTAGCACATATTTGGTGCTCAACATATATTTGTCAAATGAACACATTAGTAGCTTATTATTTTAAAAAGCCAGGTAGCTCCCTGTCATTTCAAGGGTGTAAATAGAGACAAAATTTGTCAGGACGTTGTACAAATGGTCCTGTACTGCATAGGAGGCAATGCACCCATTCTTATGTTGTATGTCTACACTGATCACTCTACCTCCATTTACCTTGGCTTGTAACTTCCACCTTATTCCCCATTTATTAGTGAAACTGCCTTTGCAAAATTATGACTGAGACAGTGAAAAAGATAACTTAAACCAACTCTATCTTGTGTCTAACCTCCAAGCTGTCCTTGTTCATTCCTGGGCATAGGCTGAACTAACTTTGAGAGAAACTTAGTTTATAGTTTCTCCCAAAGCTATAGAAACAGCCCTGCCCCAAAGCAAACCTCCTTGCCTGGGGACTAGATTGCCTTTGTAGGACTAACATTAGCCATAAAATTAGAAATTATGGTTTAGGAGTCACGCAGCTGGAGGCTACAAGATTCTGGCCCTCCCTAAACAGCTCCTAAGATCAGTGCTTGTGATATTCTGCAGACCCTGCATTTGTTGGATCAGCTGGCACCACCCAGATCAATAAACTGGCTCATCTGACCTTGTGGCCCCCACCCAGGAACTGACTCAGTGCAAGTGGACAGCTTCGACTCCCTATGATTTCACCTCTGACCAATCAGCACTCATGGCTCACTGGCTTCCCCCTACCCAGCAAATTATACTTAAAATTCTGCTCCCTGAATGCCTGGGGAGACTGATTTGAGTAATAATAAAACTCCTGTCTCCTGCGCAGCTGGCTCTGTCTGAATTACTCTTTATCTTTTGCAATTCCCGTCTTGATGAATCGGTTCTGTCTAGGTGGCTGGCAAAGTGAACCCCTTGGGCGGTTGCATTAGTGGACATGTCCTATTGATTTTTCAGTTGCATTCTCTTATTGCCTTTCTTTTCTATTCTAATCTCATCCCCCTTTTCAGTTTTATTTCACAAACAGATTATTATAAACTCCTAATTTATTTCTCCATCTCTGAATCTTCTTCCCTCCAATTCATCCTTTATGATATTGCAAAATTAATCTTTCTAAAACACTGTTTCCAAATGTTTGCTTGCTGAAAAATACCAAGTGGTTCATTTGTATAATAAATGCAATTGTAAACTCAATTTATTTTTCAAAACGAAATGGCATAAGTTTTAATGTCCTACATGAACATATAATAAGGCAAGCTGATGTATTATGTTACCAAACACTGTTACTTATTGCTCCTACTTCATATCATATACGGTTCTACAACCTAGATTATCTTGTTTTGTCTTTTAACTAGCTGTGTGTTCTTACATAAGATCTGCAGACCTTGGTTCTCAACTGCAAAAGCATATTGATTAAATGATTACTGTTTTTACCTGCAATACTTTAATTTTTGGATTTGGGATTCATAATGTAAAAAAGACTAACATATATATGGGATTACAAAACTGTGTTTTGTTAGCCTTCAAACAACTATGAACTGCATCAGGAACTGTCTTATACTTATTGTTCTGCTATTAATACTTAATGCACTGCCTTGTAAAGAGCTGATTGCTACTTAAAAACTCTGCTTAAATGAAAAACCAAAACATAAAAGAATTAAACCAAACATACTTACTCTCCCATAGCCCATGGTGGACAGCAACATAAAGGAGGGAAATGTTTCTGCTGATCTTTGGCTTCAAGGATTAATACCAGATTTGGATACCGGTTAGTTAGATAATTGGTAAGGAATCCCATAAAGTTGTAAATTACATAAGCTTCATAGCATTCTCTGCAGGTATCCACATATATTGCAATTCCGGGATATTTCAAAGCTATCCACTATGAAAAAGCACAGATGTTAAAGATAGTTGCAGCTAAGATAAAATGAATCACCACTCCATTCATGGTACTCACAATAAGCTAATTTTTATGCTTGAGATACCTTGTCATATACTTACATGGGACTCTCTAAAATTTATCATTATGAGGGCTATCAATCTGTGAAATGAATGTTTAAAAGCAATAAACATCTTAGATATTGGTAAACAAAAACAGAAGTGTTTGAGGGGTAAATAATGAATAAAGAGAGAAGCTAAAGTAAGTACTTGAGTTCTTAAATCTGAAGTTTTTCTTAATATGATCATAGACAATGCTGCTAAAGATATTTCCTTTAATATTTACTCATATTAGAAGCAGTCATCTCCAACAACTTCATGTGTATCCATTGGGGAAGGTTTTTAAATTTTTGGTTCAAATAAAAGACTTAATAAATAAAAAGAGTAGTAATATAATTTAAAATATTACATTCTTTACCAATCTGAAAGTTTAAAAGAAAGCAAACAGCTATAGATTTTTAGACATTTATAATATCACATTTTACATTTTTAATTATACTTTATATTCTCTATCATTAGAAACAAGTGAACCTTTTTACTTATTAATCTGACTCCTTGTCAATAACATACTTTCATTATCTTAAGCATTCTGTAATTATAGTATCATCAAACAAGTTCTTAGTTAATGAGATAAAAATGAAACATACTTACACTATCTAAACTGTAAATGGGTACCATCCAAAGAATCCTATTGGAAAAGGAAAACAGAAGTTTAAAACATTTTATGTCATATTTATGAAATAAGCCAACATAACAGTAGTGGAATCAAAATTATTAAGATGTACCTTATTATTGGTTTTTGTAGTTCAGGTTGTGTATAATGCACTAAGTGTTGCAATATCACCCACAGTGATATAGGAATAGTCAACAGCAAAAAGATTCCAGCAATAAACCAAGCCTTGGTGTGTATTCCAACCTTAAGAAACAAAATAACATGTTAGTATAAATTCTGATATTAAAACGAAAGAGCTTGGCCAGGCTCAGTGCCTTGTGCCTATAATCCTAGCACCTGGGGAGGCCAAGGTGGGAGGATCGCTTGAAGCCAGGAGTTTGAAACGAGCCTGGACCTACAAAGTAAGACCCCCGTCTCTACAAAAAAAAAAAAAAATTAAAAAATTGAAAAAAATTTGCGGGGGAGGGGGGACTTTTATATTTACTTGTAATCTTGCCTTTAAGAGTATGAATCTTTTTTTTTTTTTTTTTAAGGGGAAAAGGTGGGCATTTATTTTTGATGCTTGAAGGATTGAGCAGTTTACAATTAAAATAGAACTAAGGTCTACAACCTTAAGTATCACTGTTTCTTTTCTTTTTCTTTTTTTTTTTTTTTTGAGACAGTTTTGCTCTGTTGCCCAGGCTGGAGTACAGCGGCGCGATCTTGGCTCACTGCAACCTCTGCCTCCGGGGTTCAAGTGATTCTCCTGCCTCAGCCTCCCAAATAGCTGGGATTACACACCCAGCTAATTTTTTTGTATTTTTAGTAGAGACGGGGTTTCGCCCTGTTGGCCAGCCTGGTCTGGAACTCTGGACTTCAAGTGATCTGTCCGCCTCGGCCTCCTGAAGTGCTGGGATTACAGGCACGAGCCACCGTGCATGGCCCAGTTTCACTGTTTGAACAAGACTTTTTCTTCCTCTACCAGGGGCCAAAGATAAAAGAGGTAGAAGACAAAAGTATGGAGAACAAATGCATTTTTACAACAATAAATTTCCACATTAAAATGTACAGAAAGCTTGAAAAGGGCTGAGTGAGGTGGCTCATGATTGCTTGAGCCCAGGGGTTCCACCTAGACCAGCCTGAGCAACATGGCGAGATGCTATCTCTACAAAAAATAAATTAGCGAGGCATGGAAGCATGTGCCTGTAGTCCTACCAACTAGGAAGACTGAGGTGGGAGATCTGCTTGAGCACAGGAGGTCAAGGCTACAGTGAGCCAAGATTTGTGCCACCGTACTCCACCCTGGGCAACAGAGTGAGACCCTGTCTCAAAAACAAAAACAAACCAAAAGCTAATACAAAGTCTTACTGATTGTGGGGGCGTTAACCAAACAGTAAATGAAAAGCAAATATATGGAGGTGAAGACTCTAAAAGGAATGTCTGAGCACTCATATTACAGGGCTTTTTGCTTTTATCCATTTCATTTAAAATTGAGTACAGTAGTCCCCACTTATATGTGGGGATTAGGTTCCAAGACCCCCAGTGAATGCCTAAAACTGTAGATAGTCCCAAATCCTATATGCATATACTATGTTCTTTCCTATACATATATACTTATGATAAAGTTTAATTCATAAATTGGACACACAGTAAGTGGTTAACAATAAAATAGAACAATTATATATTGTAATAAGTTATTTAAAACTTATAAATTACTTATTTCTGAAATTTTCCATTTAATATTTTCAGACCATGGTGGACAACAGGTTACTGAAACCAAGGGAAGTGAAATTTCAGTGATGATCTAAGAAAATAATAATAGGATAAGCATATTCTAGATCTTCTTTTTTATAAAGTGATCATTAAGAATGGTACTGCGGCCAGGCGCGGTGGCTCATGCCTGTAATCCCAACAATTTGTGAGGCTGAGGCGGGCAGATGGTTTGAGTCCAACATTGTGAGACCAGTGTGGGCAACATGGCAAAACTCCATCTCTACAAAAAATACAAAAAATTAGCTGGGTGCCAGAGGATCACTTTAGCCCAGAAGGTCAAAGCTGCAGTGAGCCATGATTGCGCCACTGCACTCCAGCCTAGGTGACAGAGTGAGACCCTGGCTCAAAAAAAAAAAAAGAAAAAAAGAAAAAAAAGTATTGCCAAGTAATTGCTTTTTTTGATTGCTTTAGTTCCAAAAACTAGAACTTGGTGGTACACTTAAGAGAAAAATGATGTGCTAGTGACTAATGAAGGTCAAGTGTCCTCAGTGTGCTATAAAGAAGAAAGTTGTTTTTGTTTTTTAAACAATCATAAAACAAGTGACTAGAGACTTGGTCACTGCAGGACAAATTTTAAAATCCTGTACCACATAGTATCATTTTTACAGTGCAAGTGGTAATTTAGTTTCAGAAAAACATCATCTCTCCACATTAATGTCATTAATTTTAATTACTGGTTTTACAGTTGTTTTGATTTTTGAGCTATATAAAAGTTACATGCACAAGAAATTTAACCTATTTTATGTGTGTATATATTTAAGTAACATTATAATAGAATAACTCAACACTAGGTATCTGCAGAAATTATCAATATAATTTTTTAATTTTATGTTTACCTCTAAGTAATTTATTTAAATTTGAGACACACTGATATAGATACCAGTGATATTATTCTTAATCTTTATCAGCCATGAGTTGAGTTTTTGGGCTCACGAAATGAGGAGGAGATAAACAGATTTTTTTTCTAGGGTAACTTGAGGAAAGAAGAGAGGAAAGAAAAACCCTTAAAGACAAGCAACCAAGAATAAGTTAACTCTCCCTCAGCAAAATGCTTCAAAACAGAGAGTGGAGATGAATAGGGGAGAGTGCTTTCTGGGCCAGGTCTTCCTGAGGGGAGAGAGTAGAACTGACCTAAGGGCATGAGGTAAATGTGCTGAGATTAAAAAAAAAGTGTGCTGAGGCAAAAAGACTAGAGCAGCATGCCATCACATGCACATTCACTTCAGGTATACATGGTCAGCCAAGTGAGTGGGGAAAACAGTTTAAACAGTGCAGATGGTCATCCTACCATTCCAATAAATGAGTATATGCCCCACCATGGGCATGGGATGAGCTTCCAGAACTGTGAGAAAATGAATTTCTGTAGTTTAAGCCACTCAGGCTATGGTATTTTCTTACGGCAGCCTGGGGAGACCAAGATAAACTCTCACATTTCTATCTGCAGCTCAAATCTTTCTGACCATTAGATGTGCATATCCAACAGCATATCTGACATGCCTATTGAATGTCTCTTATTAAACTAAATGTCCATAAAAGAGCTCAATTTCTCTCAAACCTGTTCCTAACCCTCAATT
This sequence comes from Pongo abelii, assembly GCF_028885655.2. Classification (NCBI taxonomy): domain Eukaryota; kingdom Metazoa; phylum Chordata; class Mammalia; order Primates; family Hominidae; genus Pongo; species Pongo abelii. The sequence continues at coordinate 169,441,679 of NC_071988.2, read as the reverse complement.
TTCTATCTCAGTAACTAGCACCATTTACACAGTTGTTCAAATAAAAAACTTCAGAATCATCTTTGATTTGTTCCTTTCTCTCACTGCTTCTCCTCTGGAATCCAATCTCCCTGCTAAGTCTTGTTTGCTCACTTCTAAGGATACTTACAATTCAGTTTTCCATTTCCACTCCTGCTATCCTTACCGGGGCCATAAACTATCACAGCCCAGGCACCCACCACCTCTCACTACCATGAAGAGCTTTCTAACTTCCCTTCACTTCTGCTTTATTTTCCATAGCTGGTAGAGTGGTCTTTTGAAGTTATGCAATTAGACTGCCCTGCATGGTGACTTCTCAGATCTTTTCTGGTTTCCTCCACAGCATTTTATATAATTTTATTGATTTGTTTTTGTTGGTCCCTTTTGTCTCCACCACTAAGTTCTATGGAGGTAAGTGTTCTCTCATATAGTATACAAAGCCTGATTCATTACTGGGACTCAGTCATTTGGCAGAAAGAGGGGGAAAGAAAACGAAGTAAAATATGTATCGTGGTAGATGGTGATAAGTCCTATGGAAAAAATACATAAAGCAGAGAAAGGAATATGAAGAGTCGGGGAGGGGATGTTGACAATGTTAAATAGAGTAGTCAGGTGACATTTGAGTAAAGACCTGAAGAACATAAAGGAATGAGAATAATATCTATGGAAAGGACATTCTGTGAAGGGGAAACTTCGTGCAAAGGTTCAAGGAGGGAGCATGCCTGGGATTTTTGAACAAAGCCGTGCAGTGGAAGCCTAGGACTTGAGGAGAAAAAGTCAGAGGGGGATCGGGTTGGAGTTGTGTCAGATCATGTTGGACCTCGATGGCCACAGTGAGGAATATTGGCCTTTACTCTAGGACTAGAAGTGATTTAAGAGGACACACATAATGTGCCAAGTTTTAACTGGTTACTCTGGCTGGTGTGTTGAGAAGCGTCCAAGCAAGACATGTTGAGAACTTGGCTTAGGACAAGTACAGACTGCAGATTCCAATTTTTCTTAAAAGCTAGTGGTACCTAAAAACTACATTTGAAACTAACAACTAAAAGAAGTCTTAAACTGGACTGATATTATGCATATTATTAACCTTTAAAGTAGTTCCTATACCATACTCTAAGGAAATATTTCAAAGTAAGAAAATCCCATTTGTATTAAGATGCTTATACCTAAGTTTTTGTAGACAAATTGTGGAAATAACCTAAATATCTAACAAATGGGAAATATTGAATGTAGCAGAATATTACATGGCCATTAAAAATAACTACATGGGCCAGGCGCGGTGGCTCATGCTTGTAATCCCAGCACTTTGGGAAGCCGACGCGGGTGGATCACAAGGTCAGGAGTCGAGACCAGCCTGGCCAACATGGTGAAACCCTGTCTGTACTAAAAATACAAAAATTAGTTGAGTGTGGCGGCAGGCACCTGTAATCTCAGCTACTCGGGAGGCTGAGGCAGGAGAATCCCTTGAACCCGGGAGGCGGAGGTTGCAGTGAGCTGAGATCTCGCCATTGCACTCCAGCCTGGGCAACAGGAGCAAAACTCCCTCTCATAAACAAACAAACAAACAAAAAACTATATGGACTATGCTAGTATGGAAAGTTATCAGAAAATAATTTAGTCTAAATAGAGAACACAAATCTATATTAAATACAGTTTATGTAAAAATCATTTCCACAATAAAGAAGGGCCTAAAATAGTCATGGTCTTATTATAGTTCTTGTAATAGGTGTTCCTCTGTAAAAGTACTTGGTGGGTTTTATTAACTCCGAATTTAAAGTTCATTATATAATATTTATATCTGAGTTATTTACCTTGGGGTTTTCCAGCTTGTAGTACATTACTGATGTCACAATAAGCATATGACATCAAAAAATATATATAAGGGACTTTTTGCAAAACCTTTGTTGGGTAAGAGCTAATTTCCACAGTAAAAACAAACACCAAAGTTAAAACAACTAGAACCCTTTGATTCAGGAAGCTAGTTAAAAGCTAATAAAATTCAAAACATGGTTTTCAAGGTAGTTTATTTGACCTAGTTTCGTCCAATGTCTGAACAGATCAGATTTCAGGAATAAAATTACCTTACTTTCAGGGAACTGATGAATACTTGCAAAACAGTGCCCTTCTAAGCAGCTATATTAATATATTCCATTTTCTCGACCCGGTCCCACCTCCACCTGTAGCATGACTTGAAGAACCGTGAACAAGAAATTAGACAGGTTTATATCCTCAGAGTAGGCTCGTTTACATTAGATGGTTTTCAGGATTGTCAGGGCAGAAATGGGGGAAGGGTGTCTCCTTCCCAACCATAGATGGGTAGAAGAAAGTGTAGAAGCTGATGGTGCAGAACCCTCTTACCTCCAGTTTCTGTAATTCCCACACGCATAGGGGAACCGCAACCACAATTGACACCAGGTAGATGACCGCTACTAAAGGTCGAATCCACTGTCTCCAGTTCCTCCAGGTACAAGTGCAAGGCATGTTTTCGCACAAATCAGATCCGGTTAGCAAGGGAAAAGAGCTCGAAAAGATTGTAATGGGGAGCCCTGTTCTCTGGCTGTTTTGTCAACTCGCATACTACGGAGAAAAAAGCTGTCGGGCGACTTTACGAACAGCTCCAGCCGCCTCCTGGACCGGCGCTGTGTCTTCTTCTGCTGCTCCTGCAAATGTAGCCGCTCAGGGTGCTATTGGCGAGCAGTGCAGGCAACATCCTTTCTTCCCCACCCCGCATCTACCAAGTTGTACTGCGGTGGAATCCCAGGCAGAGCGGCTGCTCTCACCTGGGGATCCCCCTGAGCTCTGCCTGCACCATGGCTTCCAGGAGAGCAGCACAGACCAGGAACCGGCCTCTAGGGACCTTGCACACTCCGGTTCTGTCTCGCAGCTGCCTGCCCACTCGCTCTTTTCTTTGGGGATCGAGCTTCCTACCTCCCGCACTGGCAGGCGTCTCTTCACCCGATTCCGCTAGTGGGTAAGGCCCCAGGATCTCCTCATTCTCTCACACGGGACATCCCCTACGGCGGAACCCAAGGCCAAACCAGGACTTTCAGCTCTTTTCCGCTTCCGCCCCTGCTGTCTGAGGCAGGTGATTCGTCGTCACCGCCAAACTGGACCCGCCCCATCCGCCTCACTTTGCGCTCTCTGATTGGTCAGATGTGGGGGCGGGGCTGCAGGATTGCGTACCGGGGTTAGAAAGAAGAGCAGGTGCGTGGAGGAGGATGGAATTGCCGCAGATGGTCCAGTGGGCTATTGCAAGGATTCTGGAAGCTGCGGGAATTGTTTGAGGACACTTGAAGCACACCTACTACATTCTTCTGCTGGCGTTATTCCAGTTTAAAGGAAGCTTGGGTAAGGGGCGGCTACTTCAGAGTTGGACTGGAAGAGAGAAGGCCCATCTCTACACAAAACATCCCCCATTCAATCTAGAGTGGATACAGAAGCCGGCTGGAGTAAGAAGACAGGGAAGAATGGGAAACCTCCACCTAGTTTTCTGTCAGTTGCTAGAATCTAGGGTCCAGGCCGCTTGGTTATTTCTGGATCCTACAGAAGGATCATTCTAAAGGTAGCTTAATTTTAGAATTAACCGCAAATACGGAATGTCCTTTCCACATTTGGAACTTGTGTTAAAAGTTTGCACTCATTTAAGTTTTAAAAAGTTGACATTCCAGCTGACAAAGAAGTTTTATATGCTTAAAGCCTTTAGCTAAACCAATAGAGTAAACAAATACCTACTTCTCAATTACATATACAAATGCGTTTTATATTGTAATTGTAATTTTCAGGGGGACAGGCACTGTACTAAGTTCATTACCTACATTATGTAAGTTGTTCTGCACAGAAATTTTGAGAGGTAGGCATTTTTCCACTTTACAGATGGAAAAAGTCAAGTGGCTAATAAATTTGCCCAGGCTCACTAAGCTAGCTAAGTGGTAGTGTGGAGATAGCAACCTTGGTCTTTCTGACTCCAAAGGGCATTATATTTAAGCATTTGACCTGCTAGTACCTGCCACCTGGGGAATTTCCGCCTAATGACCATATGGATAAGGATGCTTGTAACATTGAGTACACCTAGCCCAGGAGTCTCACAGAGACTCCTAAGGAATATTATGAGCCCCTTTTTTGGTATCGTCTGTTTGGAGCTTGACTTCACCGCCTACTTCTCAGTCATTAACATTTGTATTTTACAACCTGACCCAAACTGCTTTCTACCGGAAAAATAGGCCTTTTGTTTGTTCTTCCTAAGCTTACTTTAAAAATGGAAATTAAGGCTGGGTGCGGTGGCTCACGCCTGTAATCCCAGCACTTTGGGAGGCCGAGGCGGGCGGATCATGACGTCAGGAGATCGAGACCATCCTGGCTAACACAGTGAAACTCCGTCTTTACCAAAAATATAAAAAATTAGCCAGGCGTGGTGGCGGGCGCCTGTAGTCCCAGCTACTCCGGAGGCTGAGGCAGGAGAATGGCGTGAACCCGGGAGGCGGAGCTTGCAGTGAGCCGAGATCAAGCCACTGCACTCCAGCCTGGGCGACAGAGCGAGACTCTGTCTCAAAAAAATAAAAAAATAAAAAAAAAATTGAAATAAAAAAACAATTCCTGATCATTAAATTAATGCTTGCTCTATTGTTAAAGTTCATAAAAAAGAAGAATAATGAAGAGAAAGTTAATCTTACTCTACGGCCAAGTATAACTACTCTTTACTTTTTTAGTACACAGTAGAGGCTATCTTGGATATGCTGTATGCGTAGATTGTCTCTGTGCTTTCAGCTACAGCGTTTTTGCTGCCTATAATCTTTCCCAGTCTTTCTCATGGGCAAACTTTTTTTGCCTAATTTGTGAGACATTCCTTTATTTTTGTTTCCCCATGTATTCTTACAGCATTTATATGGTATTATACTCATTTACTTATTTGTCTTGTTTAGATTTTGAATTCCTAAAGCAAAAATCTTAATCCATTAGAAAAAAGCAAAAGAGAGAAGAGATGAGACAGATGCACAAATGATTTCACATACCAGTTTGTGAACTGGAATTCTTCTATGGTGAAATTTCTTCAGATCAGCAGAGAAATTAAAAACAAAATTACAGATTGAGTATGCCAAATTTGAAAACCTGAAATTCAGAATGCTCCAAAATCCAAAACTTTTTGAGTGCTTATATGATGCTCAAAGGAAATGCTCCTTGAAACACTTCAGATTTTGGATTTTCAGATTTGAGATGCTCAACTGGTATGTATAATGCAAATGTTCCCCAATCTGAAAAAATCTGAAATCCAGAACACTGCTGGTCCAAAGCATTTCAGATAAGATATATGAATTTTTCATTTAGTTAAATTTATTCACTCTTAAGGACCATGTTTTATTTTGAAATTGTTTATCCTATTTTTTAATATGATAATAGTAGTTGTTCTTCAAATGTTTTTACTTTGGAGAATAAATAGTTGATAGCTTTATTTGCCCACCATTTGTTTCATTTTTTTCTCTCGACCTGTAAGATCCTAAAGTCTAGTAAGGATAGGGAATACGCCATAATGCTGATGTGATCCTAATCTACTTGCTTTGCATGCTATAGGCATTCTCTGCATTCTTTCTGGATATGAGAGCCTAAGCCTGAAGGTGGATCTGAGCTTGATGGTGTTTGAAAAATAAGAAATGGTTAAAATTGGGAGATGGTGCTACGGTCAAAAACAAGCTATTAGTCAACTTTGATGCAAGTTATAGAGGTTAATTGAAGTTTGTTACTGCTGCATCACATGAAAATCGGTAGAATTTGCTATTCTTGAAGGATAAGTTTGGATTAATCTGAATTAAGATAATAGATTAAATGCACTTTGAGGGATCCTGGGGGATGGACACTGTTAACCCTTTGCCATGTATCTCCATTTCTCTATAAATATGTCCGTGGTAGTTTTAAAACCTGGCTGCAACTTCTTTGATACTCATCTGATAACAAGATAGAGTCTGTGTTCCCTCTCTTTATATGTATGTGGGCTTGTGATTGATTTTAACCAATAGAAATTGGTGAAAGTGGTCACCGTCACCATATGTGACTTCTGAGGCTAGGTCATAAAAGACCATGAAGTACCACCTTGTCTGCTGGAACGTTTACCTTTTGGAACTCTCAGCCTTCCTGTGAGAAGTTCCACTGCCTGAGGCTGGCATGTTGTGAGAAAGCCCAAGACAGACAGAGAGACCCCTTGAAGGTAATACTTGTCAACAGTCACAGCTGAGCCCAGGCTTTGAGTCAGCCCAGCCTAGGTGCCAGTCACGTGAGCTGAGAAGCTGATTCCAGCTCCTAGCCATTCTCGCTGCTCAGCCATTTGGCTCATCCCAGCTGAGGCCCTCATCATGGCCAGAGACATACCATGCCTGCTCTGCCTTGTCCTAAGTCCTGACCTGAAGAATTCATGAGGGTAATGATTGTCGTTTTACTTCAGTGAGTTTAGGGTTGTTTGTTACACATCTCTTCCAGTGAATAGATAACTGAAACAGTTGTCTTTTGTCTCTACATTTATGTACTGTTTATCTAATCTGAAAGAAGTTTCTTGCTTATAGTGACTTTTTTTTTTTGCCTATAGCCTACACACAGTCCATTAGGTTTTTCTTTTTTTAGGGACAGTTGGCTCCAGAGTCTGAGATTGTGCTAACTAATCCATGAGTTAAGTGAGTTTTAGATTTAAAGGTTGCAAGCATGCAGGTGAGAGATCTGAGTCTTTACAGTATGCTTAATTTTCCAATGTTTCCTTTTTACTCCTTTCCAACACATGGGAGAGGAAATGGTTTGCTATGCAGCAAATGAGTGCAGAAGAAAATAAAAGTAGCACAAGTGGTAAAATTAAACTTTCAAATCTGAACCTTGAAGCTATTTCTGTCCACTTCTAAGCTTCAACTTTACCTACCACTGTATTTCAGTGGCATTAACTGCATTTACATTTTGCAACTATCACCCCTATCATCCCCAGAACTTTTTTATCACCCAAAGAGAAAATGTGTACTCATGAAACAACTCCCCATTAGCCCTTGCCTCTGGCCCTGGTAACCATTGTTCTGCTTTCTCTCTTTATGAATTTGACTATTCTTGGTAATTCATATATAGAATAATATAATATTTGCCCTTTTGTATCTGGCTTATTTCACTTAGCTTGATGTTTTCTAATTTTGTCCATGTTGTATCATACATCAGAATTTCATTCCTTTTTATGGTTGAATGATATTCCTTTATGTGTATATGCCACATTTTGTTTATCCATTCGTCTATTGATATGACACTAGGGTGGTTTCCACCCTTTGCCTATTGTGAATAATGCTGCTGTGAACATGGGTATACAAATGTCTGCTCAAGTGCCTGCTTTCAGTTGGTTTCTACATTTTTAAAGAGTTATAAAAGAATATTTAAAAATATTTACTATGGAACTTTTATAGAAAAAGTTTACCAACCTCTGATTTAGAGTAAATTTTAAAATTTTGATAATGGGCTATTATGAAGTTGCTGAGTGAATCTTTCCATAAAGTTCATTCATTTCTTCATGAGGAAGGTGATACTTAAGTCTTAGTAGAATTTCTCTAAATATTTGAGGAACTCTGTTTGGTCCCAAGACCAACACTGAAAAATTACTGCTTTGTTTTTGTTATTAAGGAAGAACGAAATTCACTGGTTTGAAAGCAAGATTCAGTGATTTTAAGGGCTCCTGCAGTGAATTTAGAATGAGAGAGCACAAGAGTTCTTTAGAGCCAGCATTGAGCTATGAAAAGGCCCCACTGTGTATAATTAGGTATGCAGAAGCTAGAGGCACTGTCCTTTCCACTTTTCATCTGCTACTCTAATTTTACTCTGAGCAGGCAATGTCCTTTGAATCCTAGCATGTCCCTAAGGCAGAAGTTTCCAAACTTTCATGTTTCACGGTGCCCTTAGAATCTCACTAGTTTTTTCATGGTGTCCTTTAGCCAAAGAAATATCTAATAGTTTCACTTATTAAGTAATTAGGTCCAAACACCTAATTACAGATATTCACATAAGATCTGACAGATGTTTCTGTGTTTCTTTAAAAAGTATAAAACATCCTAAGGTGCTTCTGTGAATTCACTCCAGCACGCTGTTGCTCTTCAGCACACGATTTGGGAGTTGCAGTCCCGTCTGTGCTTCTGACCTGGACTAGCCTTTGCCCTTGGCCTTGCTTCTTATTTTATTCCAGATACTGTTCCCCACATTTTCAGGGCTTGCCCAACAATTGTTTCTCATGGCTTCTTCTGCTTTATAGATTTAAGTTTTACATTCTTGATTCACATTTATTCCCCCAGTATATTAACTTTTATATTGGGTTTTCTTTATAAAGGTTCTTTGTTTAAACTACTGAAATAAATATTTAAATGAATAGAACATTTGCCCTCATCTTTAAAGATGTGTTACTAGAATTACCGGATTAATCACTATAGTGCTCTCTAGTTTCCTCACAAGAAAGGTGATAAAGCAGTTTGAGCACCCAATAGGCCTTAGAAGTATATGAGGTGCTTTGTCACTAAGCGAAGAAGATACTTTGAATGGTGCAAACAACTTACATAGTAAATAATAAATTACCTTTTCTATAAATTATTACTCACTAAGTAAGCTTTTCAGTAGCTCTATCTGGTGGGGAAGTTTCTTTTTTTTTTCTCTTTCTTATCTCCATTGATGTTTTATTTTCAGACCAATTTAAGTGATACTTCTAGAATATCAAGTTTCAGGTTAAAAGGAACGAGAAAAACTTAAATTACTTTAACAGATTTAAAACTAGGTAATAAAGTAGATTTGGGAGAAAAGGTCTTTCTGGTTAGGAAGAAGATTCTGTGTATTATTAAAAATGTGAGAAAGGAAAAATATTTTTATACAGAAACAAATTCTTTCAGGATTTAAATCAAAATTGTTATGCCCTGTATTTGTCCATTAGATGCTAGCTTGTGGTGATCCCCATAGAAAGAAGGCTTTGACTTACACAACATAAAGAGAATTCATGGGGAATTTTGTCCTAGTGTGGAGGAGTTTTCTTCTTTGAACATGAGGAGTGGTCTCTATGGAGTTTGAATTTTACCTTTACTTTGCTCATGTATTTAAGGCTGTTGATCATCCTTGTGTAAACTCATGAGCACCTGTTCTAGATGGTTTTCTATGGGTAGGATGTGTGTGTTCGCATGCCCGTGTAACTCCTCCCACACTGTAAAAGGAATGTTGTGTGCATGCATAGCTCTGAATAGAGTCCATCAGGCTTGGGCCATAAATGGTGCCTCTACTTATGAGGTATCTTTACTATGTAGAGGTAGAACTACTAGATATTTTTCTCCAATAGTATAAATTCTATGATTTGCATTTTCCAATTTTCTTGTTTGGGAAATGAGAGGAAAACAGAAGAGCAAGGTCTTTGTTTTTTCCCTTCTTGCTTCATCCTCTCCCTAGAACCATGTGTAGGTCAGGATGTAAGAATCTGGCAATTGCCCTAGAACCAAGCTTTTAAAATGTTCTCTGTTCTCAGAAATACCAGCTTTGTGATCAATGTCCCCAGGGAGGAAGATTTAAGGGGAAAAGCATCTTATCTGATGTACAAGATACATCTGTTTTCCATTGCCACCAGAACAAATGAACACAAACTTAGTGGCTAAAGTAATGTGTATTTAGTATCTTACAGTGCTGGAAGTCAGAAGTCTAACATGAATTTCAAAGGGCTAAAACCAAGGGGACAGCAGGCTGCATTCCTTTCTGGAGGTTGTAGGGGAGAATCTATTTCCTTGCTCATTCAAGTCAGTGGCAGAATTCAGTTCCCTGCAGTTGTAGGACTGAGGCCCCGCTTTCTTTCCTGGCTGTCAGCTGAGGGTCATTCATAGCTTCTAGAGAATGTCCACACTCTTTGGTTCATGGTCAGTCCCCTTCCTTCACCTTCAAAGCCAGCAACAGAGAGTTGAGTCCCTTTCATGTAATATCCCTTCTTCTTCATCTTATACTCTTAAGGACCCACGTGATTAGATTGAGCACACTCAGATAATCCAAGATATTTTCCCCAATTCTTCTTTGTTATTGGTTGATTGATTGTACAAATGGGTCTTGCTATGTTACTCAGGCTGATCTCAAACTCCTGGGCTCAAGCAATCCTCCTGCCTCAGTCTCCCAAAGTGCTGGGATTACAGATGTAAGCCACTGTGCCTGGCCAATGTCTTCATCTCAAGGTTCTTAACTTTAACCACATCTACAAAATCCCTTTCTGCTCTGTGAGGTAACATATGCACAGTTTCTGGAATTGGGACATGGACATCTTTTGTGGGAGGATGGTCATTATTCTGCTTACCACACTGGTGGTGTTAAAAGAAATAAGTCTTCAATTTTCAATCATTCCACAGGTCTCAGTTTTGTATACTGTGTATTAATATCCAGAGCTCCTTTTCCTATGCTAAATTTAGACTTTTCTACATACACTCATAAGCATTTGAAGACAATTCTTTTTTTTTTTTTTTTTGAGACAGGGTCTTGCTGTGTTGACCAGGTTGGAGTGCAGTGACATGATCTCAGCTCATTGCAACCTCTGCCTCCTGAGTTCAAGCATTCTCCTGCCTCAGCCTCCCAAGTAGCTGGGACTACAGGCATGTACCACCACACCTGGGTAATTTTTATAATTTTTTAGTAGAAATGGGGTTTCACCATGTTGACCAGGCTGGCCTTGAACTCTTGACCTCAAGTGATCCACCCACTTCGGCCTCCTGAAGTGCTGGGATTACAGGCATGAGCCACCACACCTAGCTGACAATTCTTTTATAATATTTAATTATATAGAATAAAGGGAGAGAAATAGTGAGGGGGGATATGGAAATGAGTTTTACTTTTCCTCCCAAAGTGGAAGAAAGTAACAACAATCTGTGAACATGTTTAAATGCTGATGGGAAGGAACTGGTAGAGAAGGAGAGCTGAACGTGGGGAACTGGAAATTATTCCTTGAATCTGTTCTTCCTTTCCGTCATAGTAAAAGAGTTTTAGTTAGGCACCTGGCCATCCAGGTAGAAACTACATTTCCCAAACTCCCTTGCAACTAACGGTCTGAATAGTGACTAGGTTCCCCTAGTAATGCACTCTCTTGGTATGCTGGAAGGCAGAATGAGGTATCCAGCACAGTTGTGGTCTTCCAGTGGAATTCTAGGGTTCATCATTCAGAAACTGGTGGCAGTGGCAGTTTTTAAATTTGTCTCTTTAAAGCCCTGTTATTAGCAACCAGCTCTGCTACTACCTAGCAGGAGGTTTGGAGAACACCTCTTCACCAAGCACTGGGGAAGGGTCCTTCCTTGGTAGCTGTCCTCTGACTTCCAGAGAAGACAATGGAAATGCTGCAAAAATGGCATGTCCCGATTACAAGGAGAAAATGGGATTCCAGAGAGATGGAGGGTAGGTGGGAGATGTTAATAGACAAAGACAAATTTATGTGCAGTTAGCACAATGCGTCATGGAGAAGGAATGGTCGTAGGAGTGTTTCGAAATGAAATCAACGGGCAGCTTACTGAGGTCCACTGAGTAGACCTAGACCTCTAGGACTACTGGGCAGAAACAAACTAGACACCATGTTAGGATTCATGGCTTCCTACTAGAGTCTCAGAACTCAGCCAGTGGACGGATGAAGCCCCTCAACAGAGATGGAGGCCAGGTGCCTCTGAAGAAGAACTCTGTAGTTTAGCCGTAGTGTATCCAGTGGATTTCCTCCCAAGTCTTCCACAGGGTGACCTGGAGCTATTCACCCAGGGGTCTGTGGACTGGGAGAAGGGAATATAAAACCTACTGGGAAGTATCACATACTGGTTCTGATTTTACACTTATGCCAGAGACCAAAAACATTACAATCGTCTGCCAAAGTAGGGCTTATGGATGTTAGATGAATTTGTGGCTCCAATTCATGTAACAGTGGACCTACTGGGATTGCAGGCCCATCCAGTGTATATTATCCCAGTCCCAGGATATCTGGTGGGAATACATACACACACACATATATGCATACATGTACACATACACATGCGTGTACACATACACATGTACATGCATATACATACACATATAGTTGGTAACTAGCAGGATACCATTCTGGTTCCCTGTCCTGTTGAGTGAAGGCTACTATGAAAGGAAGGACTATCTAGGGCCACTGGAGCTCTTCCCAAACAATTCACCAAGCTAGTAAACAGTAAGCGATCCTCCTGGGGGGATTGTACAAATTACTGCTGCCATAAAGACCTTGAGAGATGCAGGGGTAGTAATTCCTACTATATCTGCATAAAACTTTTCTGTTTGGCTGGAACAAAAGCCTGACGGGCCTTGAAAATGACAGCGGATTATTGCAAACCTAATCAGGTGGTGACGTTAGTTGCAGCTATGGTTTTAGATACAGGATATTTACTGAAACAAATGATCCCCCCAGGCACCTGACATACAACTGTTGTCCTGAAAATACATTCTTTCCCATCCTAACCAGTAGGCAAAATCAGAAGCAGTTTGCATTTATATAGCAGAGACAAGGGTATATCTTTATTGTATTCTGTGGAACATCACACGAGTTCTTTACATTGATGAGCATGTTGTTTGTTGGACCTAGTGAGAAGGAAGTAGAAAATATATATGCTAAGGGTGGGAGATAAACCCTCTGAAAGTTCAGGGCCCTGCCACCACTTTGGTGACATTTGAAAAGAGTCCAGTGGTTTGTAGCATGTTAGGAAATCACAAATGGCAGGACTTTGCACCCTCCACCACAAAGAAAAAGGCACTGTATTTGATAAGCCTCTGGATTTTCGTGACAACATATACCACATTTGGGCATGCTGCACTAACCTACTTAGGAAATAACCTATAAGCTTCCAGTCTTAAGGAAGTCCTGGAACAAGAATAAGACCTGCAGCATGTCCAGGCTGGGTTGAAAGTTGACATGCCACTTGAGTCTTATGACCTAATGGATTCAATGGCATTGGAACTGTAGCATGGCAGCAGAGATGCTGTTTGGAGACTCTGGCAAGTCCCAGAACAAAGTACTTGGTTGTCTAGTGACTGGACAATCTAAAACACCCACCACAAACTATCATCTGATCACAACCATAAAACTGGGCATGCCCAGTAGTATTCCATTGTAAAATGGAAATGGCAATTACGAGACGAAGCCCTAACAGGTCCAGAAGGTACCAATAAACTATTTTGTAAACTGAGCATGAGCAAAAGGCTCAGACTCATATCTTATTGTGAGTTGGTATCAATTCAGACATACTGTTACCTGAAACCTGAAATATTAGTATAGTTACATTTAAGATGTGGGAAGTTGGGAGGGAGAAACAACTAAATAACACAAAATACAGCGACTACAATCCTCCAGGTTGAAAACTGTATGAATATTGTAATTTTTCATTACCTTTGACAGCTCTAAGTTACATGGTTGTGATGCTCACACATATTTTGTTTCTTTTCTCCTCTTAGAAACCTGAAAGATTACGCTTTGCTGTCCTCCTCGCAGTTGGGGCCATGTGGTCCTGGCCAATAGGTTATGAGGTGAAGTCACATATATCACTTTCAGGCTGAAGTATTTAATTGCTGTTGTAATAATCTGTTGCACTCTCTCCTCTTACTTCAGCAAATCTTGCTACCTGGAGCAGCTGGAATGATCCTAGATGACTGAAACGTGCAATGTGTTGGTCAACACTAAATAAAGTCAAAGTACTTAAAAATCTTTCCTTTTATTTTTAGTTGATGCATAATAATTGTCTATATTTATGTGATATTTTGATACATGTATACAATGTGTAACGATCAAATCAGTGTAATCGGCATATTCATCACCTCCAGCATTTATCATTTCTTTGTGCTGTGAACATTCAGAATTCTCTCTTCTAGCTTTTTGAAAATATACAATAAATCATAGTTAACTATTTTCACATTAGTCTGCAGAACACCAGAACTCATTCCTCCTCTCTAGCTGTAATTTTGTATTCATTAACTAACCTCTCCCCCTCCTCCTCTCCCACCTGCCTTTTCTAGCTTTTAATATCCACAATTCTACTCTCTGCTTCTATGAGCCTACATATGAAAGAGAAGATAAGGTGCTAAAATTTCCTTGGCATAACATAGAGGGAGAAATGTAAAGATTTTGGAAATAAAGATACTAGAGTAGATTTTTCATGTGTAGCCCACCCAGTCACCCTCCCTCTAATGTTATCTCCCCAAGAAGAGGCCTGATATATAGTGATGTTTGTGATCATAAATATCAAAATAGAGTCACTTAAGACAAGTGACTCAGGCCATGGTCAAAGTGGAAACCATGTGCAGGGTGAAGGGAAATAGACACACTTTATGTTATTGTCAAATAATTGTTTTGCGTGAACACTGGAATGATTTTTAAAAACTATTAGTGATCATGTGATTCAGTCAAGAGTCCAGCTGAAAACACATGGTAAATTAAATTGAGTGATTTGAAGAGAGTTTAACAGGTTATTCACAAAGGCTTGGGCGAAGAGTATGGAAACCATTTGGGATGGTGCAGTAATGGGACAAAAAGGAGGAAGTAATGACCTCTAAAGGGAGGTAGACAGGCTGTGTGAATGAGCCATCCGAAAAGAGCTGTGACCTTCTGTGCAAGAATGAGCCCTTAGAGGGGAGCTGAAACAATGAATGCTCAACCTCACTCCTCCCTTGTCTGATCTCTGGTTACTGCCCTCTCTTGTCCAAATCTGATGGAAGCCAGAGGACAGGGAAGCCTGTTGTAGTCCAAACAGATCAGCCTCCCAGGGCACGGAGCACAGCAGAGAAGGGGAGAGGATGGATTTGGTGTGACAAATGGAAGAATTCCAGCCCGACATAATGTAACAGAAAACATTTAAAACATACTGTAACACAAAATATTCCAATTCCCCGATGCTTCCCTTACTGCATAACATTTTTTTCCTTTTTTTTTTTAGTGAAAGGGAATGAGCTGGAAATTAGATGTTTGGGATATAAATCTACCTACATTCATATGATACAGTATCGTTTATTTTTATTCTGCACCTATATAAATATTAATCATTTACATTTTTCTTGCTAGTGTCCATCTGAAATTGGCTGATACCACATCATCATCATTCCTATTTTACCCACAGAGAATGTGATTCATTATGATTTTTGAATATGCCCTCATTCTCCTGTGGCTGCCGAAATGGCCTGCTGCAGATTTGACCCAATTATTTCAACCATCTTCACGTTTGATTCTCATCACTATGGGCTGAATGAACTCTGTGGCCATCGACACTGATTATGAAGGGGCTTGCAGGGATAAGGTCGGCTGTGCCACAGATTAATAATCTGGCACAGAAACATTCTCAAGACTCTGTTTAGAAAAAAATCAGTGGAAAAGAAGATGCTGATCCGTTGAAATTCTTTTCCGTTTGAATTTTCAGCTACACTGTCACCAGCATTTAAAAAAAAAAAAAGTAAAATAACAGGCCAGGTGTCCTGAAATAGGCCCCCCATGTCTTTGGAAAGAGCAAATGGGTGACAATATCCAGATCTGAAGGTTACAGCAACACAAAGCTGACCAGTCTGGTTTTGCTCAGGGAACCCAGAGCCGTGCCTTGTGTATTTTCTGAAAGAGGTGAAGGAAGGCAGAGCGAAAACAAAGTTTGAAACCGAAGACTAGTATACTTTTATGCAAAAAAATATAATACCAAAATGAAGCCTGGTGGCCCAGTTTTCTTTCGAGTTATAGGTAATTCCTCATATTTCTAGTAATGTGCCATTATTGTATTGTATTGCATTGCATTGTATTGTATTGTATTGTATATTATTGTATATTGCATTAGCCATACCATTGTTGTCTTTATCCATGACCTGAAAGAATTTCAACTTCAAGAGGAGACTGTAGTTTCTTAACTAGATTATTTTAAGTGTGGGAGATTATATGTTTGTGTGTGTGCATATGAATATACAGTTACAAACTCTTACATCTAGCAGGGTTTTGTTTTTCCCCAAAGATGGCTTATGACACTAGACACTTTCTTGTTGTGAAAGCTTATTGATGTTAACTCATATTTCTGTTTATAATATTTATATTATTTGTTTTTATAAACATCTTACATATTACATGTATAATATGAAAGATCATATTTATTTTGGAAACCACATAATATTGCTGATTTAATAAACAGATTTCTTTAGCCTTACCTGGCAGCTCTTTTTTCAAGAAAAGGTTAGAAATCTTACAACTTATCTCTTAGTTGCTATTTTAATCACTGTTTTCTTTCTTTTTTTTTTTCTTGAGACGGAGTCTCGCTCTGTTGCCAGGCTGGAGTGCAGTGGCACAATCTCAGCTCACTACAACCTCCACCTCTGGATTCAAGCGATTATTCTGCCTTAGCCTCCTAAGTAGCTGGGATTACGGACACCCACCACCATGCCCGGCTAATTTTTTTTTGTATTTTCAGTAGAGACAGGTTTTCACCATGTTGGCCAAGCTGGTCTCGAACTCCTGACCTCAGCTGATCCACCTGCCTTGGCCTCCCAAAGTACTGGGATACAGGCATGAGCCACCACTTTTTTCTTTTTCTTTTGCTCAATAGGAATTCAGTACTACTTTTCAAGCTTTTCCACTTTTATATCCCTAATGGCGGACAAGATTGAACGCCTGTTTCCCAGGGGTCTGAGTATTGCAGGGAGGTTCCACAAAAGACAAATTTATCTCAAATCTTATATTTTATTTGAATAATTTATTGGAACTTTGCAATTTATGTACATATGTATACTCATGCACTTATATATAACATATAAAATTAAAACAAATATATATTCACGTATGTTTGTTTTAATTTTTTTTTTTTTGAGACGGAGTCTTGCTCTGTCGCCCAGGCTGAAGTGCAGTGGCACAATCTCGGCTCAGTACAAGCTCTGCCTCCCGGGTTCACACCATTCTCCTGCCTCAGCCTCCCGAGTAGCTGGGACTACAGGTGCCCGCCCCCACACCTGGCTAATTTTTTGTATTTTTAGTAGAGACGGGGTTTCACCATGTTAGCCAGGATGGTCTCGATCTCCTGACCTCGTGATCTGCCCTCCTTGGCCTCCCAAAGTGCTGGGATTACAGGCGTGAGCCACCGTACCCGGCCTGTTTTAATTTGTTTAAAGTTTTAATTTACTTACCAATAAATCCGGTAAAACTATGTCCATTTTTGTCTTGGTGGTCTGGATATTCCCTAAGACACTGCTACTCCTTTTATGGACCAAGTTTGAGAGGCCCTAGGCATGCAGGTGGCCTGAATGTCTTTCAGCCATCCAACAAAATATTTACTGAGCACCCACTATTGCTCAGCACTGTACTGAGCACTTAAGTTACTGTGGGGAACTAGACATCGTTTTTCCTGGCTCTGCACCTTTGCCTATGTTAGCCCCTTGTTTAGAATGCCCAGCCGGACATGGTAGCTCATGCCTGTAATCCCAGCACTTTAGGAGGCTGAGGCAGGAGGATCACTTGAGCCTAAGAGATTGAGACCAGCTTGGGCAACATAGTGAGACCCTGTCTCTAAAAAAAAAAAAAAAAAAATTAGGCAGGCGTGGTGGTGCATGCCTGTGGTCCTGATTACTCAGGAGGCTAAGGTGGGAGGATTGCTTGAGCCCAGGAGTTCAAGGCTGCAGTGAGCTATATTGCATCACTGCACTCCAGCCTAGGTGAAAGAGCGAGACCCTGTCTTAGAAACAAAAAAAAGTCTTTGGAAATAAGCCTGGGCAACACAGGGAGACCCCCCATCTTTACAAAAAATGAAAAAATATATTAGCTGGGTGTGGTGGCACGCACCTATAGTCCCAGCTACTCGGGAGGCTGAGGTGGGAGGATTGCTTGGGCCTAGGAAGTCAAGGCTGCAGTGACCCATGATAGCACCACTGCACTTCAGCCTGGGTGACACAGAGAGACCTTGTCTTAAAAAAAAGTGCCCACCCCCTTTCCCCTCACCTATCCAACTTCCATCTGTGAGTCTATCCTCCCATCTCACTTTACTCTGAGCTACATTTCTGAGAAGACTTAAGTTATCTCGTTCCTGGATGAGCACAGTGGCCCTCCCTCAACAGGGCAACAAGGTGGCTGAGCAGGGAGGGGCATAAATTTCAAGGCCTCTAGCTGAACCCAGTGCTGATATGCAAATTAATATCTGAGAAAGGACATTTTTTTTTCTTGTACTAGCTAGGCTGGATTTCCCAAATTGTTTGAGTGATCCCTGCCCCTCTTAATGCTTCTGTAAGAATGCAAGGTGGCAGGGGACCTGTGTCCTTCTCCTGGAGCACAGCCATGGTGTGTCCAGTTATATTCTTTCCGAGAGCTGGACGGCAAGAATCCTGAGTACGCATGTATCATGTTCCCCTTGTACCATTTCTTTGAGCCTACGCTGTGTGATACAAAGTCCTCTTGTTACACAACAAGGACTATTTGGACAAAGACATTATTTAAATGTTTTGTGAGTCTTTGCAGACAGTGACCAGAATTTTACTTCATTTAGGGATCTAGCAGAGTTCTCAGCAGGTAAGAGACACTCAACAAGTGACAGGTGGATGCAAGAGTAGAGTACACTGCACATTTGAATTGAAATATTCGGCCAGTGGAATCGTATTATCTCCCATAACTCTCATGCCTCTTATCCAGGTTATACACCATTGTCCCTTTACTCTTATATGCATTAAGCATGATGCCCAACTGAAGAACTATTGAGTGAATGAGCAAATTATTGAATGACTGAAGGAATAAATGTTAGATAAAATCCAGGCTTCGATTCCTACCTCCTCCATGATAAATTTTCTGACTGTTGCAGTCTCCAGAGGTTACTTCCTATTCTGTATCATTCACTTAGTGTATTCATTCATTCATAGGCTACCATAAATGGTTGATTATACAGTCTATGTCTGTGTTCTATCCACTCAACCAGATTTTTTTTTTGAGATGGAGTCTTGCTCTATCACCCAGGCTGGAGTGCGGTGGTGTGATGTCGGCTCATTGCAACCTCTACCTCCCAGGTTCAGATGATCCTCCCACCTCAGCCTCCCGAGTAGCTGGGGATTATAGGCATCTGCCACCATACCTGGATAATTTTTGTAATTTTTAAGCAGAGACGGGGTTTCACCATGTTGGCCAGGCTGGTCTTGAAAGTCTGACCTCAGGTAAACCTTAGCCTCCCAAAGTGCTGGGATTACAGGCGTGAGCCACCACACCCAGCCCATTCAGCCAGATTTTAAAAGTCTGGGACTATGTCTTACATACTTACATCTATTCATTATGCCTGGCACGGTGTCTTGTAATAGCATGCTCAATATGTATTAGTTGTCGATAATGAAATTCTGTGAGGACAATAATGAACTTCCAAGCTGTTGTTCCATTTTGCTTTGATCTTTCTGGTAGAAGTTCTTGAATCTGAAGTAGTGTCAATAGCAATTTACATGATTATAACACATAGGAATTTTAGCTCTGATTATGCTAAACTAAATGTACTCCAGAGTGAACACATTTTGTTCTATGAGAAAGAAATTAAAAGTATCTTTTTATCATATTTACTGCAGTGGATGATCAAGGGTGCAAGGCAGTGTGTAATAAGGAAAAAAGCACTGTGCCAGGAGGCCGAGTTGTTTCCAGGTGTGTAGATTGGTGGTAATTTTGTGTCTCTGTCACCTGTGAAATGAGAAAGGACACAGGAGAGTATAGCTTGGCAAGTTTGTTAATATGCAATATTGGGGGAAGCCCACGGCATAATGACAAACAGAGTGAATGGAGCCCCTTGGAACACTGGAAGTCAACCAGCCCTCTTTGGAGCCAGGCCAATCTTACTATAGCTAGTTTTGGGACTTAAGTAAGGTATAATCTCTTTGTGTCTCAATTTCCTTACCTGTAAAATGGGAACAATAATGGTAACAACCTCAAAGTCTTGAGATAAGCACTCAGTGAGATAATGTATGCAAAACTCTTAGCATAGAATCTGTTATATTGTAAGTACTAATAAATAGACCTTTCCTCCTGCAGTGGATGCCTATGGAGCTGCTTTGCTCCACATTTACTTTCTTCTGAAAACTGTTCTCCCCTTCCCTATTCACATGGCACAGCAGGAGCAGCCGTGACACCATGTGACCCAGTCCTCTGGCCAATGAGTCCCTTCTCAGAATTTATTGGACTGGGCATGAAGAGACAGAGCTGAGAGTCTCTCTTCCCTTGACACGTCTGAAGAAGCTGCAGGGAATCACGCTTAGGGGTTGTCAGCAGTTAGATTTCCTGCCGTGGAACAGGCCGGACTAAAGGGAGGCAGGTAAACAAGCAGGTAACTTGAGAGCAGCAAGAGAGGCAAGATACCCAGAGAGCTTGATGGTATCTGAACTCCTGTTTCCAGCTAATCTGAGATCCAGTCTCATTCCTGTCCTCAGTTCTGTGAGGAGCCCCAGGACTCTAATAACAAATTCATCTTTTGCTTAGTCATTGTGCTGGATTACACCATGGCAGGTGGGTTAAGCTGGGAATTATATTCCATGCATGGTTCTGGGTCAGAGTTGGCCATAGAGGAAGACGCACGAGATTTGGAAGGTGGAAAAGAAGCAAAGACCATTATTCTTGGAAGGTCGTCATGGTCAGATAGATAGACACAGAGGCGTCTGTGTCCCCACTTGTTCTTCCTCTCCTCCACACTGTCCAGCTCGGCTTCCTGATTGCCAGCCCAACTCACCAAAAGCAGACCTACTCCCTCCTCCCCCTTACCCAGATGCTTGGCTGCAAACCCATAGAGGTGGTAGCTACACAGAGGGAACATCTTCCCATAGACCTCTCTGAGAGCTCCCGCTTTGCAATCTCACTGAAGTGGCGGGGTATATTTGGTGTCGCAGATTTCCCTGAAAGCTCCAGCTTACCTACTCATGCCAGTGCTTTCAGAGGATTCATTTATGACTCTTTCTTAAATTCCCTGACTTTCACTTTCTTAGCTGCTCTCACATTTGTGTGAGATCTAATTCCTATAATAAATCTTTTATTCCCATAATACTCTAGTGGCTTTGCTTCTCTGATTTAACTCTAACTGCTATAGCTAGTTTGTGTTTCTTTCACAAGCCGAAATGATAGCAATCCTAGATATTTTGCATTCTTAAACAAAAGGACACAAAATAAAGGGAAATATCAAGACAACACTTTGAGAAAATATATAATAATAATAGTGATAATAATCTTTTTGAGACAGGGCTTGCTATGTTTCCCAGGCTGGCCTTGAACTTCTGGGCTCATGACATCCTCCCACCTCAGCCTCCAAAGTAGTTGGGACTACAGGTGCATGCCACTGCACTTGGCTTTATACAACATTTTTAAAGGAAAAAATTTTAGATTTTCTTGCAACATTTTTTTTTTGAGATAGAGTCTCACTCTGTCTCCCAGGCTGGAGTGCAGTGGTGCAATCTCGGCTCACTTCAGCCTCTGCTCCTGGGTTCAAGCAATTCTCTGCCTCAACTTCCCAAGTAGCTGGGATTACAGGTGCCCGCCACCATGCCCGGCTAACTTTTTTGTATTTTTAGTAGAGACGGGGTTTCACCATCTTGGCCAGGCTGGTCTTGAACTCCTGACCTCATGATCCACCCACCTTGGCCTCCCAAAGTGCTGGGATTACAGACGTGAGCCACCGTGCCCGGTCAACGTTCTTTGTATATATAAAAGACCGATTGATGATAACTCATGGTGATTTTATTAAAATTGCCTAATATGTCCTGAAATTCTTGAACCAAATTGAGAAAGATAGGTGTGACTTTTGACTTTCCCAGGCAGGTAGAAAATGACACTTTAAGGAAGGTACATTACGAGAACATCAAGCCTTGGGGTAAAGAGGATGCACTTTGAACATGGATTAGTGACAATGACCTCAACTTTATCACTATAGATTGAGCCAGAGGAGCAGAATCACCAGGAAATGTGTGCATGTGCATGCACACTCACGCACACACACACACACTCACACCGTTTATTTTATTTTATTTTAACAGAGATTTAACCTGATGTGATTGGAATAGCTGATTCAATAGTCTCTGTAAAGGCTTTTGTCTTTGTGTCTGAGGATGGAGCTCCAAGTCCAATCTTCCTAAGGCTTTGATGCCTTCCTCTGCACTACACCAGGAAAGTTCTTCAGACCGAGGTATACTAACTCCTTAAACACAGTTGGAAGAGCTGCTTCTCTTGACAAAGAAGGCTCAACCAAATTTAGAGGTTCAGGTCCCTAACTTCATTGGAATCTGCCAATATGTCTCCATTCCAATTTTCTAAGGGCCTACTCATGTTGGGCATGTGAAAATATCCCTTCCAAGGTGAGGGACAAGTTGTTGAATCTGTCCTCTATAAGTTTTCTATTGCTAAGTCACAAATTACCAGAAACTTAATGGATTAAAGTAACCTATATTTATTATCTAACAGTTTCTGTAGGTCAGATGTTGGGGCATGGCATGGCTGGCTTCTCTGCCAGGTATTTACTTGGATGCAATAAAGATATTAGCTGGGACTGTGATTGTCATCTGGGCTTGGCCATTTGTTGCTTTCCTTTTTTGGAAGGTGTTTTGGAGATCTTCCTTTGTTATTGGCCTCACACAGGAGGGTGTGCAACTAGAGCAACCTTTTACAAGTTCTTCAAGGTAACTTCAAATAAACTAGGATGGAAGGCAGAGGGAGGTGAGGAGTAACATACTTGGGGTGGTTAAGAAAGGAAGAACTTCAGTAATGTGATTTTTAAGATTGAGCTGTGGGCACAAGCTGAACACATTTTGATAACAAGCTAGTAAAGCTAGCTACATTAAACATTTTTTTGGTAGCAAGTGTCAAAATTTAATTTTATTTCCTTAAAGAAAAAAAATTTGTTGATGTAGTTGGAAAGTTCAGAAGCTCAGCCAACTTCAGATGTGGCTGGGTCTAGGGGTTCATAGTGTGGCTGGATACACTTGTCTCAGATTTCCCTGACACCCACAACAAATTGGGGATTGTCAGCAGTTAGGTTTCCTACAGTGGAACAGACTGGTCTACAGAGAGGCAGGCCTGAGAGAGTTTCTCTTCTCCAGTTTTAGCCAGGCCCTTTCCTAGTCTGCATCTCATCCTTTAATCTTTCAGTGTTAATTTTGAGCTCCTGCTTCCTAATAGGTACTTTAATTGTAGCAGAAAGAAGTGCTTCCTGTTACTTCTCTAGAATAATTTCATGGATAGTGATGGGCTTGGCTCCAGCCACATACCTCTTTCTGAATCACTGTGCTATGCACATGGCATGGGGTGAACAAATTGGCTAGGTCTGGGCTATGTGCCCTTTTTTTGTAGCTGGACAAAGGGTGGGAGGAGATTGATGGGGCAGGGTGGAATGGGTCCAACTGCACCTGTGCTGCATGGAATGCAATCTCTGCAAGAAATACAAAAGGTGTTTCCAGGTGCAGGGGGAGGGGATGTTTAGCAGGCAGAAACAGCAGATATCTTCTACACTCAGTAACCATTGGCTTTGGTTCTATAAGGTCATGGAGAGGGCTGGGGAGAGTGGAGGAGAGATAGCGCTTCACCCAAAGGTTTGAGTTACTTTTGTCCACCAAGAAGGAACACATCCATAATTCCACATAATTCAGAAAAATCTTCCCAATGTATAATTTTTAGAGAAATGATTATATATTGAGAGTTATTTTAGTCAGTTTCTTATGTACAACTTTCTAGTTTCTTGTTCATGGTTCCGTTTTCCCCATTATCCAGGTACAGTAAAGGAGCTTTCTTTATTCTTTCTCCTCTCTGACCCATCAGTGACTCAGATTTGACAACTCCTGCATTGTAATGTAGTTTACACCTTCCTGTTCATTATTCTGGGTTAGATCTTTATTACCATAGGCATAGCCTGTCAGGAGTCTACTAACTAGTCTCTTTACTTCAAGCAGTCCTGCCCTCTACTGCCAGATGAATCTGATAAAATCTTATTTTGATCATGTCAATTTTCTATTTTCAGAGCCTGCATTTGCTCCACATATATATTCAGACGAACTCCATATTTTTTACCTGGTGTCTTAATCAATAATCTTATGTTTATAACAGAATAACTGAAACTGAGTAATTTATAAGGAAAAAGAATTTATTTCTTACAGTTATAGAAGCTCAGAAGTTCAGGGTCAAGGGACTGCATATGGTGAGGGCCTTCTTGCTGATGAAGACTCTGCAGAGTCTCAAGGTGGTGCAGGGCATCACTTGGCAAGGGGCTGAATGTGCTAGCTCAGGTCTTTCTCTTCTTATAAAGTCAGGAGTTCACTCCCGTGATAACCCATTAATCCATTCACCCCTTAATCCATGAATAGGTTAATTCCTTGATAAGGATGGAGCCCTCATGATCTAATCACCTCCCCAAGGCCCCACCTCTCAATCCTGCCACATTGGATTAAATTTCAATATGAGTTTTGGAGGGGACACATATTCAAACCATAGCTCTTGGCATCCCCAGGCCTCTATAATATGGCCTGGTTCCTGCTATCCTGTCCTCAGGTCATCTTTCTGTTTACATTCACAGTAAACATGCCCAGTGCTGCTTCTGCACGGTGCCTATTCATTCTTCTCACTCACAACTCTCTCCTTTCCCTGAGTCTCCCATTTGAATCTAACTCATTCACTGTGGTTCAGCCTAAGTCCAGCCACCCATGAGAAGATTTCCCTAATATTCCCAGTTGACCCTTATCTCTCTGAACTCCATAGGAGTTCTTTGAGCTGCCTGTCACACATTTCCCTTACTCTCTTGCGTCATGAGTTATTTTTTCATGTATAAATGTTGTGTATTCTCAACTCACTTTTAAGTACTTCAAGAGAGTCATGTCCTAAAGCCTGTTGTATTATTGTCTGTGGGTCACAGGGAGGTGGTGTGTTGCAGGAGGATGGCACTCCTTTTTTTTTTTTTTTTTGAGACGGAGTCTCACTCTGTCGCCCAGGCTGGAGTGCAGTGGTGCAATCTCGGCTCACTGCAAGCTCAGCCTCCCGGGTTCACGCCATTCTCCTGCCTCAGCCTCCCAAATAGCTGGGACTACAGGCGCTTGCCACCACGGCCGGCTAATTTTTTGTATTTTTAGTAGAGACAGGGTTTCACCGTGTTAGCCAGGATGGTCTTGATCTCCTGACCTCGTGATCCACCCGCCTCGGCCTCCCAAAGTGCTGGGATTACAGGCGTGAGCCACCGCGCCTGGCCCTTCTTCTTTCTTTTCTTTTTTTTTTTTTTTTTTTTTGAGACAGAGACTCACTCTGTCACCCAGGCTGGAGTTCAGTGGTGTGATCACAGCTCACTGAAGCCTTGAACTCCTGGACTCAAGCAATCCTGCCTCCTGAATAGCTGGGACTATAGGCATGTCACCACACCCAGCTAATTTTTGTATTTTTTGTGCGGATGGGATTTTGCCATGTTGCCTAGGCTGGTCTCAAACTCCTGAGCTCAAGCGATCTGCCAGCTTTGGCCTCCCAAAGTGCTGAAACTTCAGGTGTGAGGCACTGCTCCCCATCCAAAGATGGCATTTCTATGACTGTGTGACTTTGGAAAACCCTCTGAGCATCAATTTCCCCATTTGCAATTTGAGCATAATGATAGCTACCGGGCAGGATGGTGGAAAGGGTTAGCCAAGATGCATGTAAACGGAGAGTCCCAGGGGCTGGTACATGATAGGAGCACAGTGCTTGGTAGCCAGAGGCAGTGCTGAGTAAGGGCTGAATGAGAAGGCTCATCACTATCCATCTTGGTGCCTTCAGCATCTGGCATGCTCCCTGAACCTCTCATCTGCAACTGAGGATTTAATTCAATAAGCATTTTGTTTTAGTTTGAGTTCCCTCAGAAGCAGACCATGAGACAACAATGTAAATGTGAAGGTTTATTTGGGAGGTGACTCTAGGAATCATAGAAAGGGGAGTGGGGAGGTGAGGTAGGGAAGGAAAGGAAACCAACACAGGATACATTAATGGGCAGGTTACCACTGAGGGCAGCTGGGCTCCAACCTACTGGGACCATCTGAAAGACTTTGTAGAACATGCTCAAAATCATCACCAGAGAGACAGGAAGTGAGTGCCTTTACCACCAAACTCCATCCGCTGTGGATCATTGGCTGCTCACAGGGGTGCTGACAGCCCTACTCTTCTGGACTCTTCCTCCCTATCGTTGAGTTCCTGCAGCAGAGGGAGCTCCTGGGCAGAGAAATTCAGGAAAGAGTTGCCAAATTTAGCCAGCAAAAACACAGAACGCCCAGTTAAATTTGAAATCTAGGTTAACAACAAATACTTAAAAAAATGTGTGTGTGTCCCATATTATAGATATTTAAAAATCATTTTCATGGGATATACTTAGAGTAAAAAATTGTTTATCTGAAATTTAAATTTAACTGAACATTCTGTATCCTACCTGGCAGCCCTAATTCAGGGGCTTGCATGGGGGATAAAGGTGGAGTAAACTGTCTCCTTTTATTGAGTACTTACTATGGGTCCAGAGTGAGATTTATCGTGGGAATGCAGAATTAATGAATAAGTCTCCAGACCCTGCCTTGCCCCTTGAATTTGTAATTAGATTTGAAAGAAAGATGTGTGTAGAACTGCTTTGAAAATGACAAATGCTGCACAAATGACACAGAATCATTCACTTTTAAAACCTATTTTTAAAAATACTAATAGTGTGTCTAGCATAGTAGCTGCTCAATTAATATCTGTCATGTCAAACTGAATTATTTTTTTTATTCTTTTATTTCTATTATATTTCAATAGTTTTGGGGGAACAGGTAGTGTTTGGTTGCATGGAAAAGTTCTTAAGTGGTGATTTCTGAGATTTTGGTGCCTCTGTCACCTGAGCAATGTACACTGTACCCAATGTGTACTCTTTTATCCATCCGCCCTCTCCCAACCTTCCCCCTGAGTCTCCAAAGTCCATTATATCATTCTCATGCCTTTGCGTCCTCATAGCTTAGTTTTCCATTCCTGTTTGGTTTTCCATTCCTGAGTTACTTCATTTAGAATAATGGTCTCCAACTCCATCCAGGTTGCTGCGAAAGCCATTATTTTTTTCCTTTTTGAGGCTGAGTAGTTATATATCCCACATTTTCCTTATCCACTTGTTGGTTGATGGACATTTAGGCTGGTTTCATATTTTTGCAATTGCGAACTGTGCTGCTAGCGACATGCGTGTGCAAGTGTCTTTTTCTTATATTGACTTCTTTTCCTCTGGGTAGATACCCAATAGTGGGATTGCTGGAGCAACTGGTAGTTCTACTTTTAGTTCTTTAAGGAATCTCCATACTGTTTTCCATAGTGGTTGTACTAGTTTACATTCCCACCACTAGTGTAAAAGTGCACTCTTTTCACCACATCCACACCAACATCTGTTATTTTTTGATTTTTTAATTATGGCCATTCTTTCAGGAGTAAGGTGGTATTTCATTGTTGTTTTGATTTGCATTTCCCTGATAATTAGTGATATTGAACTTTTTTTTCATATGTTTTTTGGCCATTTGTATATCTTCTTTTGAGAATTGTCTATTCATGTCCTTAGCCCACTTTTTGATGGGATTATTTGTTTGTTTGTTTGTTTTCCTCACTGATTTGTTTGAGTTCCTTGTAGATTCTGGATATTAGTCCTTTGTCAGATGCATACAAACTTAATTATTATTATGGGCAAATAATACTATTATTTGTTGATTACTGTCATGAGACTCAGGCAAGGTTGTTTTAACATCTCCCTAGGTCCTAGATCCATGCTTATTTTTGGAGTCTTGCTTCATATTATTCATATTAAAGTGAATATTCATATTATTCATAATATTCATATTAAAGTGAATATCTCACACTAATCAAGGAAAACATATATATATTGCTCAAGCATTTTTTGGCAGAATTTAAGAATTTTAAAATCGTTTAGTTTTTGAAAAGATTTAGCTGTGACTCATTTAAGATTAGCTTTGATTTCTTAATTCAGGAGGGTAAGAAGGTCCATGAACTTGGATGAAAAATAATCTGTTTTAATTAACTTCAAACTGAAATTTGTAATTTTATTTATTTAAGAATATAGGCCATACATCACATTAATATTAACAATATCTCTCTCACCAATAGAAACAATAGATATATTCATGTCACATTACAGGGATTACGGATATCCCAAAACATAATTTATACTCATTGCTACTTTGAATATATAGTTGTGACGACGTTATTAAATCTTGTTATTAAATGCATTAATAAATAAGCACATGTTAACAAATTAGTATTTTAAAGTTTGTTTGGTTTTTTTTTTTTTGAGATGACTCTTGCTCTGTTACCCAGGCTGGAATGCGGTGGTGCAATCTCAGCTCACCACAACGTCCGCCTCCTGGGCTCAAGAGATTCTCCTGCCTCAGCCTCCCAAGTAGCTGGGATCACAGGTATGTGCCACCACACCCAGCTAATTTTGTGTGTGTGTGTGTGTTTAGTAGAGATGAGGTTTCACCATGTTGGCCAGGCTGGTCTCGAATTCCTGACCTCAGTGATCCACCCACCTCGGCCTTCCAGAGTGATGGGATTACAGGCGTGAGCCACTGCACCCCAGCCCAGCCGAGTTTTAAAAGTTTTTTTAAAATTTTATTTTAAAATAGTTGGCTTTCTTTGTGGGCATTTTAAAAGATTATTTTTAAAAAAAGTCCCAGGAGCTTCACTTAGGCTTCCAAAGGGATCTATGGCACAAAAGTAGAAAAGATCCCCTGCTAGTGCCTCGTGGATAAAACAGCCTGGGGCTCAGGCTGTGGGTGACTCTCACCTGTATTTTTTCTTTGTTCTTTTTTAGAAAATAGTGGGGACTTAGCATGCCCAGGAGAGTGCAATTGCAGGCAGAAACCAGAGAAAGTTCAAAATATATCTAAACTTTACTGGAAGATTTACTGGTTATCAAGTCAGAAGACTTTGGATCTAGTCCAGGCTTACCTTTAATATTCTCACAGTAGATGCATTTGCTCATTGAATCAGCAAACCTTTACAAAGGGCCTATCACCAGCCTGACCCTATGCCTGGGCGTTGGAGCAGGCAGGCCCAGGGTTCAGTCCATTCCGTCACTCACCAGAGGAGTGACCTTGAACAAGTTATTTCATATCCTGAAGCCTCAGTTTTCTAATCTGTAGAATGGAGATACTGATTCTGAATTTAATAGGGTGGTTGAGAGGATTAGATAAGATGGGTATAAAGTACAATAAACACACAGAAGATTACAATTACTATGAATCACCATTTTGTCTATAAACTCTTGCATCAATGTGCTGCTAGTTGTGAAAGAAAAGCATATAAAACAGTCTTCTCTTATATCACTGATTAAATATTTTTTTCTGTTAAATGTTTTTGAAACATTGTTTAGAGAACTGTAAAAGTAATTAAAAAGAGGAAATATGAGTGAAAATTCATATTCCTGCAAATACATGAATGTTAAAAATTGTATCAGGTGATATAATGACTCATCAATAACCTTACTAGATTATTTATTCTTAAAAGGTATATTTGGCCAGGCGCAGGGGCTCACGCCTGTAATCCTAGCTCTTTGGGAGGCCGAGGTGGGCAGATCGCTTTGAGTTCAGAAGTTGGAGACCAGCCTGGGCAACATGGTGAAACCCCATCTCTACAAAAAAATACAAAAGAAAAAAATAAAAAAGAAGTGGGTGTGGGACCTGTGGTCCCAGCTACTCGGGAACTGAGGCTGGAGGATGGCTTGAGCCAGAAAGCAGAGGTTGTGGTGTGAGCTGATATCACGCCACTGCACTCCAGCCTGGGCAACAGAGCGAGACCCTAAGGAAAAAAAAAGTATATTTAAAAAACTTAGATAAAGTTCTCTCTGTAATTATGATTCTAAGAGAGCCATCCCACTGTTTTCTTTCCTGATACTATATTTTCTAAAAGTCTAAACACAAGGCTTTCCTTTATTTTGGTTTTGAAACTTTGACCATTTGTTCATAAACCATGCTAAAAACAGCAACTACCACCAGGTCGCGCTGTAGTTCCACAATGAAAACAGGCTGGGGTCTAAGGAATTCTCGAAGGTCTTAGTTGTCACATCATTTCTGTTTTTTGAAGCAAAGAGGGGTGGAGACAAATATTTAAAAGGAAAAAGAAAAGCTTTTGCTGAAAATAAATAATTTCAAATTCACTATAATTTAAACGTTGATATTCAGCAAAAAAGATTTTATCTGAGAATGTTGCTGTTGCTACTTTTAGAAAAAATTGCTTTCAACTCAGTCCTGTTATTTTCCAGATGGAAAAATATAAAATAAATAAATAAAAACCGTGCTGAAAGTTTTCTTTCCTATATTCTCTAGTGGTTGATGGATAATACTATTTTTTTAAAATCCCAAGATGAGGTATATTTTATTTAAAAATTATAGTGATAGCTTAGATATAAACCAGGCTTTAGAAAATATATAAACACTTCAACTTAAAAACAGTTTTTTTTTTTTGTTTTGAAAAAGCCCTTTTTTCTTTTTTGGTCTTATTTTTCCCAAATGTCAATATTTATGAGTCAGGGGTTGTGGGAAATGTTACCTAGAGCTACAAGGGCTGGAGATTGCCCTCTTGTATCCCTGGGGAGTTGAGCATGAGTGCCAGAGGGCAATGTTTGGCTGGAAGGACCCAAGCCTTTCTTTCTTTGCACCCCACAGTATGCCCTTTGAAGTGAAAGACATTTCTGTACTCAGCTCTACTTCATAGGAATTCAACTCAGGATGAGCAATGCACACAAATTTCTGTATACCCTTTCAGTATAAAAACAGAGGCAGACTAACAGAAAACCAAAAAAGCCAGAATTAATGCAGGCCGTTAGGAGTTTTTGAAACTCTTCTGATAACTTAAGTCACAAACCTAAATTTCTGGATGAGACTATTTTTTGATCATGTCACTTTCAGAACATCAGTCACTTGAAGTTTAACCCCTTTTAGGATTTGGGCGGTATTATTAGGAGTTTTGTCAATGACAAAGACAGAAGTCCATGAGAATGAAATCCTCACAGAAATAAGGTAGAAATTGCTAAATATCAGTAAATTATGAAGCTTACATTTGTTTTGAAAATGAACCCATCAGCATAATGAAAAAAAAAAGCGTTATTTAATCCAAGTGCTTTAGTTTGCTTCCTTACAAATTGTCTGTTATTAGGGACTGAACAAGAAAATAAAAGCTGAAAATGAACAAGATCTACTGAGTGGAATACAGGGGAACTGGGAAATATGCTGGCAATTGGAGCCACTAACAAGTTAAAAAAATCAGAAACAGTTTTGAAAACCAGAAAGTCACCAGTAAAATATATCTCTAAGGTCAGATGAGCTGTCCTGATGTTGATTCTCAATTTCCTCCTGCATTTATTTGAAGGAACTTCTCTTTATTATTATTATTTTTAAATTTAAATCTTTAACCCCCATAGATGGCTATGTCTCCTAGTATCTTTCAGCTGAGGATTATAACTTTTTCTTTGCTCTATGAACTTTAACAGTTCTTTATTTAGCAGGATTTATTTTTAAATGTCCCATCCAAATACTTAACTGGTTCAAGCACTTAACTGGTTTCCAAAGGCTTGTTGTATAAATAACAAGATAAAAATTCATAAAACATTTTATTTTCCCACATTGGGAGGTAATAGTCCTGTTTCATTTTTGGAAAAATATGGCAAAGAATTATTGAAGTTAATGAAAAATTAAGGGAAATGATAGCATCAGGTTTTTTGGGGAAAAAAAGATTCTCTCTGGGAACAGACTTGCATTTCATTTTCTAAACACATGGGTGTGGCCTTTGGCTTTTTTCTCCACCCATTGATCAGCTAATTCTAAATGCATTTTCTCCACTTGCCAATGGTATGTCAGCATTCTGCTGTTTACATTCTCTAGCCTTGTTTTTTTTTTTTTTTTTTTTTTTTTCCTGTAAATGGGGATTAAAATATTTAGCTCGGAGATATTGAGAGCATTAAAATAGTAACACGTTCAGCCCTTGGCATACAATAGGTATCCAATGTGTGATAATTTCCTTCCTCGTTTCTTCATTAACAGGAACACACACACACACAAAACACAAGTTTACCTATATTAAATACCTCTATGAGAATGTAACGCAAAACTTGTTTAAGTTAATTTGTACAGCATTTACTGTTCAGCATATACCATTCTTGCAACCCAGTTATAGACATGCTTAATGAAATTAGCATTGGAATCAAGACTCTGAAATTGAAAGTAAAATTCAGGTGGGTAGAGTTAGCATTTAAATATTTTGTATATTTAATTAATATCCATAAGTATATTTGTTTATCACTACATTTATGTTTAATTTATTATTTATGTATAGCATATATTCATATGTATATTTATGTTTATCAGTTGTGCATAGAATATACATTGATTTCCAGATTGTATACCCCTGTGAATGTTTTAAGTCTGTTTTGGAATAGGTCACTAAGGCATAATTCTATGAAGGTATTTCAGGTTTTGCGCTTCTATTCACTCCAAAAATGAATTGTTAAATAAAATTTGATACTGTAGGAAGCTGAAAATAGTCAACTTCCCTTAGCTAGCCACCAATAACATAGAGTTTTTGAGAAAATCAAGCAAGGTGAGGATGGCCTATTTTTTCTAAGAAATACATCCGTATGTTCAAATGAATGTCATCCTTTTCAGAGAAGTTGCTTTGGGAGTCTAGACACTTTTTTCAACTGTACTGCTATTGCACTAAACGTTTTAGGAATTGTTTTGGAATTACCTTTAGGGCTAATTAAGGAATCAAAGTAAAAGCTAGTCTCATTATATTGTAGGCTACAGCACTTCTATCCAGTCAGTTACCGTCTGCCTTATTAAATGGCTTGGTTGTTTCCAAAAATGAAACTTACCCTGATGAAAAAAATTTTTTTTTAAAAAACTACCGAGACATTCAAAGCAATTCCCTTAGTGTGTGAAAGAAGGAAGTTCCTAACTGGAGTTCCAAAACTGTTTTGAAAATCGCTGGAATGTTGCTGCCTACTTTGATGGGGACATCATTCATTTGTATGGATAAATTCAAGTATATTTGTTCAAACCCAGTGTCATTGTCTTATAGTCATGTCTTTTGACGGTAACTATTTATAATGTGAAATAGGGATCCTTTTGAGCTGAGAGACCTCATCAAAAGACAAATGCTATTATTTAAAAAGGAATCTTGGTGAATTTTTAACTAGAGTCTGCTGCATTCAGTTACAGGCTCCAGAAACTTCTGAAAACAAAAGGAGAAAAATACAAAGGCCTTTGTGCCCAGATCAGGCCTGTGATGTTCCTTTTATCCTCACATGGATTTGTTTAGCGAGTTACTGCAGTGCTTGTGTATGTGATTAAATTTAAGCCAGTCATCATGGAATACAATTATAAAGGCTGCGGGGTCCATATTTTGAAACAGAAGCAGGAAAACAACATGAACTTGTTAGAGGATGAATCCAGACTTTGATCTTAGCAAATACATAAACAGTAACAAGATAGAAATAAAAGGTAAAAATATTTGTAATATATTTATGTTTGGTTATTAATAAAAAGGGAAATTGGTGAAAAAGGCAGAGCCAAAAATTAAAAAAAAAAAAGCCTCTGGTTAGGTACTTCGTTAAACCACATAAAAACTGTGAGAGTACTGAGCAAATGAAATCTGTGACACAGACTGAAACCCTTGAGCTGGGCCTCCAAGGGCTTCATGGTTTTAAAGAGGCTGTTACAGACCTGGAGCTTTTCTGGCATGCCAGTCTCAGACCCTCCAGACTCGGGGGCTGCCAAACTGCTCATTTCCCACAAAACTTCAGCAGACTTGTAGTCTCTGACCATCCATCCATGTGCTACATTCCCAATAAAGCTATGCATCCTTTCAGATTACCCATATTGTGGAAACCAGTATCTGAACAAATCTGGGACCCTTTTAAAAAACTTAGTAGCTGTGCTGTGCAAACCACGAATGCACTATTTCCCATTTGATTAGACATTTTCTTCTGGAAATGATTTCTGGAATTGATGTGGTGTCTATTTTTTTTTTCAACAAAGCTGGCTCTCTTTTAAAATAAATCCCATGAATAATTTACTCTGCTGCCAGAGATGTGCTTGCTTTTATTTTTATTAAGGCCTGAAGTGTCTGGGATCAGCATCCTTGTGCCCCTCAGGGCTGTATGACCTTATGACCTGCATGGTCCTGCCAGGTCGCTTTCAGGGAAGGAAGGCCTCCTGATGGTGTGGAATGAGCCTCCTGAAGTGTCCACACATTCTCCATCCTGGCCCAGTGCCAGCCTGTGTTCAGGCTGCCTCAGACCTCCACAGAAAGAGTTAATAACACACAGCAGAATGTCCGGGCAGATGAATAACAGATGAGGTTCCCAAATCTTGGTAAAACAGTGATGTAGAAAGTTGGTGAGGTTTTAGAGATAACTCCCAAATGTTTATATCATAAAATATATTCTCCTTTCCATTTTTCACCTTCCCTAGCTAAGGAGGCTAAAATTCTTTACTAAGTGAAGGAAGTCAGATACAAAAGGTCACATATTTATATGAACTCTCCAAAACAGGCAAATCTATAGATACAAAAAGCAGATTCATGGTTGCCAGGGGCTGAGGGGAGGGAAAAGGGAGAGTGACTGCTTACAGGGTTTCCTTTGGGGTGGTAAAAATTGTTCTGTAACTAGATAGTGGTAATGTTTGTAGGACATTGTGAAGGTAATTAACAGTTATTAAAATGGTAAGTTTATGTTATATGTATTTTACCACAATAATTTTTTTTCTTCCTTAGGTAAAGTATAGGTGAAATGCAAATAGGAAAAGTAATTGTTAAGTCATTTGCACTCATCAATATCTTAGTAGTAATTTTTAGGGCAATTAAGGGGTCTCCTAGTAAGTCCCTGATTATTGGGTAAAACAAAAAAATTGGTTATTGGTGAAAATGGATGAAAGGGCAAAGCTGGTGTAGCACATGTGAGGAAAGGACAAGAAGGTAGGTTGGGATAAGACTGACATAGCGTAATGGTGAATTTTATGTGTTAACTTGACTGGGCCATGGGGTGCCCAGTGCCTAGATATTTGGTTAAACATTACTTCTGAATGTGTCTATGAGGATGTTTCTGGATCAAATTAACACTTGAGTCAGTAGACAAAACAGATTCCTTCCCCAGTGTGGGTGGGCCTCACTCAGTCCATTGAAGGCATGAAAAGAACAAAAGACTGAATCAGAAAATTTTTTTCTCCCTGCTTGTCTTTGAACTGGGACATTGGTCTTCTGCTGTTCATCTTTGACTCAGACTGGAACTTACACTATTGTCTCTCCTGGTTCTCAGGCATTTGAACTTGGACTGGAACTATACCATTGGTTCTCCTGGGTCTCCAGCTTGCTGACTGTAGATCTTGGGACTTCTTAGCCTTCATAACTTCATCAGCCAGTTCCTTATAATAAATATCTTTATATTTTTATCTGTATCTGTGCATGCATTTCTAGCTATGGATATATACATTTCTATCTCCTATTGGTTTTGTTTCTCTGGAGAACCCAGACTAACACAGGTTTTTGGTACCAAGAAGTGAAGTGCGGCAATAAAAGATATCTAAACATGTGGAAATGGCTTTGGAGCTGAGTAATGGGTAGAGGCTGAAAGAGTTTTCAGGTGCATGCTAGAAATATGGATATAAAAAGAGATTTTGATGAGGTCTCAGATGGAAATTAGGAACATGTTATTGGAAACTGGAAGGAAGGAAATTCTTCTTATAAAGTGGCAGATAACTTGGCTGATTCTCTTTGGTCCCATGCTCTGCCTTCTGTGCCCAGTACGGTAGCACTGCCACCTTCAGGACCCACTGAAAAAGTAATGCACCCAAGGCCAGGCACAGTGCATCTACAAGCACTCAGGAGGAGCATCTTCGCTCCTCCTGAGTGCTTATAGAAAAATGTGTGGGCTGGGCACAGTGGCTCACACATGTAATCCCAGCACTTTGGGAGGCAGAGGCAGGTAGGTCACTTGAGGCCAAGAGTTCAAGACCAGTCTGGCCAATATGGCAAAATCCTGTCTCTACTGAAAATACAAAAATTAGCCAGGTGTGGTGGTGCATGCTTGTAATCCCAGCTACTTGGGAAGCTGAGGCAGGAGAATCACTTGAACCCAGGAGGTGGAGGTTACAGTGAGCTGAGATCATGCCACTGCACTCCAGCCTGGGCTACAGAGCAAGACTCTGTCAAATGTGAGAGAAGAGAGATGAATGAAGAAGAAATTGTTAAGCAAAAATGAACCAGAGCTTTAAGGTTTGGAGAACAATCAGCCTATTCATATTGCAAGAAACCGAGAAAGCATGTTCCAAAGAGTATGCCAAGGGTATGGCTGGATTATGGTTTGAGAAAGAGTTTATGGGATGATATGAGCAGAAACACTACCAGTTTGAACTGAAGGGGATGGAGATGTAACAAAATGAAGGAAGGCTGTTGGAATTCTTGGATTCTGTGAAACAGGACTGTAGAGCTATTTGGCTGTGAACGCATGCTATTCTTCAAGGAAAAGGAAGAATGACTTCAAATGTGACTCAGAGATCATCAGGGCTGTCACTCCTACCACAGACCTAGGGGATAAGGCTATCTCCTCTTTGGTTTCAAAGAGTGTGACCACCCCTCTTGTTTTAGAAGGTGAGAAAAGCCCTACTCAGTGCCTTAGGAGTGAGCCCACAAAGTGTAACCTTGGGAGCAGGGCGACTCAGAGTCTCAGGTGCATTACTTCTTCTTCTTCTTCTTTTTTTTTTTTTTTTTGTGAGACAGGGTTTGGTTCTGTCACCTAGGCTGGTGTGCAGGGGTGCAATCTTGGCTCACTGCACCTCTGTCTCCTGGGCTTAAGCCATCCTCCCGTCTCAGCCTCCAGGGTAGCTGGGACTGCAGGTGTGCACCACCACGCCTGCCTAATTTTTGTACTTTTTGGTTTTATTTTGTTTTGTTCTTTGTAGAGATGGGGTTTCACCATGTTGCCTAGATTGGTCTTGAACTCCTGGGCTCAAATGATCTGCCTGCCTCAGCCTCCCAAAGTGCTAGGATTACAGACTTGAGTCACTGTGCCTGGCCTTGGGTGCATTACTTTTTCAGTGGGTCCTGAATGTGGCAGTGCTACCCTACTGGGCACAGAAGGCAGAGCATGGGACCAAAGAGAATTATTCTTGAGCCTTAAAATCTGATGGAATTCACCTTGCTAGGTTTTAGCTTTTCTTGGGACTTGTCTTCCACCTTCTGGCTTCTCCCTTTTGGAAGAAAAATATCTATCCTATGCCTGTCCCACCATTGTATTTAGGAACAAAATAGCTTGTGTGGTGAAACTAAATACCATTTAAGTCAGATATGTCAGATGTGGGTGAGACCTTATCTTTGGACTTTAGAATTGATGCTGGAATGAGTTAAGGCTTTTGGGGCTATTAGGATAGAATGAATGTATTTTGCACACTAGAAGGATATAAATTTTTGTAGTCTGGGGCAGAATGTTACGAACTGAATGTTTATGTCCCCTCAGAATCCATATGTTGAAGCCTTACCTGCCAATGTGATAGTATTTGAAGATAGGGACCTTGGGAGGCAATTAGGGTTAGAGTAGCTCATGAAGGTGGGGCCCTATTAAGAAGAAGACTTTTTTTTTTTTCTTATTCCACTTGAGCACAAAGGAAAGGCCATATAAGGGCACAGAGAGAAGGTGGCCATCTGCAACCCAAGGTCAGAGACCCCTCACCAGACACCAACTTTGCTTGTACCTCAATCTTGGACTTTCCAGCCTCCAGAACTGTGAGAAATAAATTCCTATTGTTTAAGCTGCCCAATATATGATGTTTTATTATGGCAGCCTGAGCTGACTAAGACACCTGGTGCATCTCGTGGGGAAGGACAGAACAAAATGAAAGTGTGTATGAGCTGGGAGAGGGCCAAAAGCAAACCTGCTGCCTTGTGTTTGTTCAGGGCTTGTCCTGCTTTGGAGCAAGAAATCTCAGATTTGGGCAAACATGTGGGTTTATCAGAATGGCAATCCCTCCTGTAAGGCTCCACTCATCAGAAGTTCACCAGGCATGGGGAGGCATGCCCTACAGAGAGCCCAATAATAGCCATTTACCAAGGTGACTAAGGCATCACCTGTCCATAAGTACCACAAGAGGCCAAAACTGATCACAGTAAATACAAATTTGAAATTATTTGATAGGGAATGATCATGTTCTAAAACCCAAATTCTTGAGTTATTAATACACCATAAAGTATTTAAAGGTTATTGCAATTATGTATGTTTATTTCTGATGATGATTGCTCAATGACTTCTAAATGCTGGGAGGAAGTGGAATATGGAGAAGAAAAGATTCTCACTCCCACATATTTTCATGGGGAAAGACAAAAGGTCCCAACCACACATCCATTTTCTATAATTGTAGTTTTCAGCAATTAGGGTCAAATGACTTCTTAGTATTTGTCTGCTATTAGTTTAAATGGGTAGCTCCAAGGAGAAATAGTCACATCTCAATGTTTCGTTAAATTATGAAGCAGCAGATTGGACAGAAGCCTCCTTTTGTGAGCTCCCTGACAGTGCAGGGGTAGATTGGCCCCTGCAGTCTAGCTTTCTCTTATCTTTAAAGACTTGTCCCCTCCTAAGCGTTTATCTTCCTCCTGTCCCCCATCCTACACAGTCCCGTTGCTGCTGCCACATTGAACTACTTAATCCCCATTCCCAGAACTCTGGGGCCGTTTGAAGAGTCCATGCTTTGCACATGCATTTCTTTGGCCTGGAAGTTTCTCTTGCCTTCTTTGTTTGACACAATTCCTACAACCTCCTAACACCCCAAGACATTTTATGAGCTGTAAGAAACCTTAGAAATCACATCACACTGACCAACAATGTGGGTAACAATTCTTGGGAGAATCTAATTTGGCTTTCTTACTGAGTCATTACTTTGGGTAGACAAGTTATCATCTGAACTCTTCACTAAACTGAGTAAAAAAGTATACATAAAAGCATTTTGTAACAGCAGATTCTCTAAGGGAGGCTGACTTTGCAGATGCTTGCTCTGTTGTGGGAAGCAAAAGGAAATAATAAAACACCCTGAGTCTTACCACGCAGGCCTGAGTGGTCCTCTGTAGCCATTTGTGCTGCTGTAACAAAATGCCACAGACTGGGTAACTCATGAACAATTGAGAATTATTTCTCATAGTTCTGGAGCTTGGGAAGTCAAGAACAAGGTGCTGGCATCTGGTGTCTGGTGAGGGCCTTCTTGTTATGTCCTCACATGGCAGAAGGTGGAAGGCAAAATGGGGCCTTTAGCCATATTATAAGGCATTAGTCCATTTACAGGGATGGAACTCTCATGATTTAATCACCTCCCCAAAAACCCCACCTCTCAATACTACCATGATGGGGGTTAAGTTTCAACATAAATTTTGAAGGAGGAACATTCAAACCATAGCATCCATGGAAAACAAAAAGTAAGCACGGATGTGCCCCTCTGGGGAAGGCTGAGGGTCTGAATGTGCTTCTGGCAAGAGAAATCATGGAAGAATAAAAAGAAAGCACATTACTTGTGTTATTATCTACCTCTGGGTTAAACTGAACAGTGAGATCAAAGTGGTTTGTTTGTTCTACTAGTTTGTTTTTTAGTAAAGCACTTGTTTATTTTGTTTTGAGGTAGTTTCTCTGGAGGGATTGAGGGCAAATCTGAGTGGAAATTACTTGTTTTTTCCATGTAATCCTATAATAAGTACAAGTTTTTTTTATAGTCGTTTGATTCCCACAAAGGTCTGTATTCGTGTGTGTGTGTGTGTATGTGTATGTGTGTGTGTTGTGTGTGTGTGTTTTGGGAGGTGGAGAGACAGGAAGCTGAATACAGAGGAGCTAAACATTGAGAAAGTAAGAGTAGGAAAATAGGACTTGGTGATAGGAAGGTGAAATAAAGAGAAGTAAACACAGGAGTATCAGGAAAAAGGAAAGAGAAGCCCACAAGGGATAGTGTGGGGAAAGGACATAGGGTAGGTAACACAGTAAATCAGAAGGAAGCAGAGCTGAGTTGAATAGTGATGTGGTTTGAATCTATGTCCCCATTCAAATCTCTTGTTGGATTGTAATCCCCAGTGTTGGAGGTGGGGCCTGGTGGGAGGTGATTGGATGATGGGGGCAAATTTCCCCTTTGGTGCTGCTCTTGTGGTGGTGAGTAAGTGCTCTTAGGAGCTGGTTGTTTTACAGAATGTGTCACCTCCCCTGCCTTCCTCCTGTTCTGGCTGTGTAAGACATTGGCTGCTTCCCCTTTGCCTTCCACCATGATTGCAAGTTTCCTGAGGCCTCCCCAGAACCTGTACAGCCTGCAGAACTGTGAGCCAATTAAACCTCTTTTTTTTTTTTTTTTTTTAATAAATTACCCAGTTTCAGGTGTTTCTTTTTCTTTGCTTTTTCTTTTTCTTTCTTTTTTTTTTTTCTGAGACAGAGTTTCACTCATGTTGCCCAGGCTGGAGTGCAATGGCATGATCTCGGCTCACTGCAACCTCTGCCTCCCAGGTTCAAGCGATTCTCCTGCCTCAGCCTCTTGAGTAGCTGGGATTACAGGCACATGCCACCGTGTCTGGTTAATTTTTGTATTCTTAGTAGAGATGAGGTTTCACCATGCTGGCCAGGCTGGTCTCGAACTCCTGACCTCAGGTGATCCACCTGCCTTGGCCTCCCAAAGTGCTGGGATTACAGGCATGAGCCACCGCGCCCAGCCTCAGGTGTTTCTTTGTAGCAGTGTGAGAATGGACTAACACAAATAGTAAAGAGTATTGAAGCCATCCTCTTCATTTTGAAGATGAGCGAACTGAAGCCCATGGAGGCTATGTGAATTAGCAAATTGGTAAGGCCAGAACTAAGGTGAGCCCTTGTCTCCTGTTCCATGAAGTACATGGCTGTGTGTGGTGGGTGGAGATGAGAGGGAAGACCTCTGAGCTAAAGACAGAAACATGATGTGATGTGATTTTTTTCCCTGTTCATTATTGTTAAAGGCTAACTTTTAAAAATTTATTTTTACATTATTATTATTATTTTAAGATTCAGGAGGTGCATGTGCAGGTTTGTTACATGGATACATTGTGTAATGGTGAGGTTTAGGCTTCTAGGGTACCCATCACCTAAATAGTGAACATTGTACTCAATAGGTTATAATTTTTTTTTTTTGACATTTATCCTTCTCCCCTTCTCCCCATCTCTGGAGTCCCCAGTGTCTATTATTTCCATCTTTATGGCCATGTGTACCTGTTGTTTAGTTCCCACTTATAAATGAGAACATGTGGTATTTGATTTCTGTTTCTGAGTTATTTCACTTAGGATAATGACCTCCAGCTCCATTCAGGTTGCTGCAAAGAACATGACTTCATTCTTTTTTATGACTGCATAATATTCCATGATGTATATATACCACATTTCCTTTATCCAGTCTTCCATTGATGGGCACTTAAGTTGATTCCATGACTTTGCTATTGAGACCAGTGCTGAAATAAACATGCGAGTGCAGGCATCTTCTTTATATAATGATTTAAAAGGCTAATATTTTTAAAAGGTGAATGTTTATATCATGCATCTGATGTAAATATAAAATGAATACATGTAACAAATTTTAGTTAACTCACTAATTGTTGAGGGAACCCATAAAATGTTGCTGGTTGAAAGAATTCAAAGTACTGCATACATACATATAAGCAGATAAAGAATGCTTAAATGAATAAGTAAATGTGACTTGGCATAGATTTTATTTAAATCATTAACTATTGAGAGAACCAGTAAAAACTTGCAACAGGTTGAAAGGAGAATTTAAAGTACCATACACATACGTAAGAAGATAAAAAATACTAAAATGTGCTGGGTGCAGTGGCTTGTAATCCCAGCACTTTGGGAGGCAGAGGTGGGAGGATTGCTTGAGCCAGCTTAGGCAACATAGTAACACTCTGTGTCTACAGAAAATAGAAAAAATTACCTGGGCACGGTGGTGCATGCCTGTAGGGTGAGGAGGGAGGATCACTTGAGCCAGGGAAGTTGAAGCTGCAGTGAGCTGTGACCAGGCCACTGCACTCCAGCCTGGGTGACAGAGCCAGATGGTGTCTCAAAAAAAAAAAAAAA
Source organism: Pongo abelii (assembly GCF_028885655.2). Taxonomy (NCBI): domain Eukaryota; kingdom Metazoa; phylum Chordata; class Mammalia; order Primates; family Hominidae; genus Pongo; species Pongo abelii. The sequence continues at coordinate 169,399,611 of NC_071988.2, read as the reverse complement.
AAGCTTAAATGAATTAAAAGGCATATGTAACATTGATCTATCCACAGGTGATAATCAATTGCATTCCAAAACAACTAATTTGCATTTGTATGGACAAGAAACATTTGTATTATTTTTGGCTTTCTACAAATTATAGAGTTGTAAAATAGTTGAAATACAATGAAAGGTAGCAATATCATGGGAAGAGTATGCTGTATAGAACATTCTAGAAAAGAAAAGAAATCTTCAGAGAAAAAAGTAATCTTTTTTATTCTGCATTCCGAAGTCTTACACAATTTTTCTCAGCAAGAATACATAATTGGAGCTGAAGGTGCTCCCTCAACTTTTTTGGGTCACAGAATAGTTGGCAATGATGGAAACCAGGCCAAGAAAAGCAGAGGATTCCAGGAATACATCCAAGGTCATACTGCGGGCACTTCCGGTCAGGGTGCCACTGCTGCCATTGCCCTGCTAGATGCTCTCCACCAGCATTGCCAGATGACTCATGTGGCCACCTGACCCTGCATCTTTGCACTACATTCTCAAGTTTCAAAGTCTAGGAAAGGGGCATCGAGTTGACTCAGATCCCATGCCCTCACCCTAGCTGCCTAGACTGGGAAGAAGGAATATGAAACCACATGATTTCACTATGACAAACCAAGACCGACACAATGGGGATTTCTCGCCACAAAGGAAGGATATGTGATGTTGGCTAGTAAAAAAGAAAAGGCAAATATTTACTGTAAGCACTATACTAGGGATATACAAAACCATCAGAGAGGATTTAAGCTTTTTCTGGAGAAAGATAACATAATGAAGTGGGAAGATTAAGAGCTCATCTCTACTAAAAATACAAAAATTAGCCAGGCGTGGTGGCGGGTGCCTGTAGTCCCAGCTACTCGGGAGACTGAGGCGGGAGAATTGCTTGAATCTGGGAGGCGGAGGTTGCAGTGAGCCGAGATCGCGCCTCTGTACTCCAGCCGGGCAACAGAGTGAGACACCGTGTAAAAAAAAGAAAGAAAAGAAAAAAAGAGCTCTAGACTCATATACCTAGGTCTAAGCCAGGTTCCAACAGGCTGAGTTGTGATGGGAAAATTGCAAACCTCTCTGAATCCTAGTTATCTCATTTATGTTAACATTACTATCTGTGTCAAAGATGCTTACGACTGCATTATCTAGCCCGTTGCTATTTCTATGACCCATCTTCTTCTATGACTTGTCTCCTTGCTGAACTCTGCTCCAGCCCTCCTAGCTGCCTTGCTGTTCTTTGAGCACACAAACATCCATCTGCTGTAGGCCCCTTGTACTTGCTTGCTCCCATGTCTGAAAAATGTTCCCCTATATGAAATTTGTTTTCTCACCTCCTTCATTCAGCTCTCTTCTCTCTCTCTCTCTCTTTTGAGACAGGGTCTCACTCTTGCCCAGGCTAGAGTGTATTGGCACAATTCAGTTCACTGCAGCCTTGACCTCCCGAGCTCAGGTGATCCTCCCACCTCAGCCTCCTGAGTAGCTGGGACTACAGGTGCACACCACCATGCCCAGCTAATTTTTGTATTTTTTGTAGAGATAGAGTCTCACTATGTTACCCAGGCTGATCTCAAACTCCTGCGCTCAAGCAATCTTCCCGCCTCGGCCTCCCAAAATGGTGGGATTACTGGCATGAGCCACCACATCTGGCTAGCTCTACTCTCAAATGTCACCTTGGCTTTGGTAATACCTTCCCTGACAACTCTGACGAAAATTAGAACTTATTTTACCTGGCACTACCTTACTTAATTTTTCTCTATAACATTTGTTACTTGTCTCTCTCCCTTCTCTAAACTGTAAGTTCCATGAGAACAGGAAGTCAAATCTGTTTTTACACGGCTGTATCTCCAGAGCCTTGAACAATGTCAGGAACATAAAAAGTGCTCAATAATATCTGTTGGATGAATGAATAATTGCAAAGTGCCTGGCGTACAGTAGACACCAAACAAATGCTGATTATTGCTATTTTTATCAGACTCTGATTTCTCTTCCCATACCCTGGCCAGCCACCCCTAAGCTGACCTGCTTTCCCAGAGGACTTATGATCTAGTAATAAAATTTACCAGTGCAGGAACTCAATCTCCTAATTCAACAGAAAACAACTAGAATATTGTAGTGTTCATTTTGGTGATCACTTTTGGGATTTCACACTTATTCTTTGTTTTTTAATGTGCATGATCTATGGCGGTGCTACCAAATGATTTGTATTAGCAGCTGGAAAAATCTAATAAAATTACTTTGAAAGTGCCTTTTGGGCCAGGCGCAGTGGCTCATGCCTGTCATCCCAGCACCTTTATAGGCTGAGGCAGGAGGATTGTTTGAGTCCAGGAGTTCAAGACCAGCCTGGGTGACATAGGGAGACTCTATTTCTACAAAAAATAAATAAACTAGCTGAGCATGGTGGTGCCTTCCTGTGGTCCCACTTCTCGGGAGGCTGAGGTTGGAGGATTGTTTGAGCCTTGGAGGCCGGGGCTGCGGTGAGCTGTGAGTGTGCTACTGCACTCCAATCTGGGTGACAGAGTGAGACTCTATCTTAAAAAAAAAAAAAAAGAAAGAAAGAAAACGAAAAATCAAGGTGCATTTCGAAGCACAGGAGAGTCAGATTTTATTTTTTTTTAAATTTTATCTCTAATAGGAAGACTATATTAAAACATAAGACTGCACATGACTGTGTCACTGTTTCAGTCAGCATTCTTTAGAGAAACATTAGTTATAAGAAGTTGGCCTATGCAATTATGGAGGCTGGCAAATCCCAAGATCTGAGGGCGGGTGGGGGGGTCAGTCAGCCAAGGTGATATCTGAGAGTAGAGGTGAATGAAGAAGGTGAGGGAGAAAGTCATATGGGAGGACATTTTTCAGACACTAAGGAGAGCCAATGCTGTAGTTTCAGCCCAAACCTAAAGTCCTGAGAACCAGGAGAGCTGATGGTGTAATTCTGGTCTAAAGGTCAGCAAGCTCAACATCCAGGAGTTTGAGTTTGAGTCTTAAGGCAGGAGAAAAGCCAGTGTCGGCCAGGCATGGTGGCTCATGCCTATAATCCCAGCACTTTGGGAGGCCAAGGCAGGCGGATCACCTGAGGTCAGGAGTTCAAGACCATCCTGGCCAGCATGGTGAAACTCCATCTCTACTAAAAATACAAAAATTAGCTGGGCGTGGTGGTGTGCACCTGTAATCCCAGCTACTCAGGACGCTGAGGTAGGAGAATTACTTGAAACCCTTGGAGGCGGAGGTTGCAGTGAGTGGAGATCATGCCATTGCACTCCAGCCTAGGCGACAAGAGGGAAACTCCATCTAAAAAAAACAAAACAAAACAGAACCAAAGCCAGTGTCCCATGTTGAAGATTGCCAGGCAGAAAGAACTATTTTACTTGGGGGAGGGTCAGCCTTCTTATTCTGATCAGGCCCTTTAACTGATTAGGTGAGGCTCACTCACATTAGGGAGGGTAATTTTTCCTTAGCCTATCAATATAAATGTTAATCTCACCAAAAAACACTCTCACATAAACACCCAGAATAATGTTTGACCAAATATCTGGACAGCCTATGACCCAGTAAAGTTGATACATAAAATTAACCATCACATTTAGGCTGGGCGCAGTGGCTCATGCCTGTAATCCTAGTACCTTGGGAGGCCGAGGCAGGAGGATCATATGAGGCCAGGAGTCCAAGACCAGCCTGGCTTACGTGGTGAAACCCCGTTTCTACTAAAAATAAAAAAAAATTAACCTGGCGTGTTGGTGCACGCCTGTGGTCCCAGCTTCTTGGGAGGCTGAGGCAGGAGAATTGCTTGAACCCGGGGAGTGGAGGTTGCAGTGAGCTGAGATCATGCTCCTACACTTCAGCTTGGGTGACAAAGTAAGACTCTGTCTCGGAAAAAAAAAAATTAACCATCACATTCACTCTATCTTGTATATCTATCATCAATTCTTTAGTTGTCATGGAATAGTTGTTATAAAGGATAGTGGGAAACAACAATCTCTTGAGTAAAAACATGCGTAAGTCAGTTCCCATATGTAGATGGACCCATTCAGTGCATGTGTGGAGGCTTTTAATGCTTAAATTAGCATAGCGATCCCATTGACTATATAACATCAGGACTACAACAAGGTCTGGGCACTTGCATTCTAGTTCCTAGCTAGAGATTCAAATCTTAGCAATTCATTTAACCTTTTTGGATTTGGTTTTCTCTTCTGAAAGTTAGGGGGTAGGACTAGATGATTTCTTTTTCTTTTTTTTTTGAGACGGAGTTTTGCTCTTGTTGTCCAGGCTGGAGTGCAGTGGTGTGATTTCGGCTCACTGCAACCTCCGCCTCCTGGGTTCAACCAATTCTCCTGCCTCAGCCTCCCAAGTAGCTGGGATTACAGGCACCTGCCATCACGACCGGCTAATTTTTTTGTATTTTTAGTAGAGATGGGATTTCGCCATGTTGGGCAGGCTGGTCTTGAACTCCTGACCTCGGGTGATCGGCCCGCCTCAGCCTCCCAAAGTGCTGGGATTACAGGCGTGAGCCACCGAGCCCAGCCAACTAGATGATTTTTTAAAGATCACTTGTAGCCCTGGAATCTTTGGTTCTAGATAACAGAATAAGCTGTGAGGGAAGCCCTCTCTGCTGCTAGTAGTGTGACACACAGGGACGAATACAACACATTTTTGGAGTTATGTATGGCAGTGCTGTCTGTCTTGGCAGCTAAATGACAAAAATAATTTAGCCTGGATTTTATTTGTTCCCAGTTGGCTGAAAGTAAACAGAAGTTATTCTAGGAACAACTGTGCCGTCTTTATTCTCTATTTTTTTCTTTTTCTTTTGTTTTTTGTTTTTTGTTTTGAAATGGAGTCTTGCTCTGTTGCCCAGGCTGGAGTGCAGTGGCACGATCTCGGCTCACTGCAACTTCCACCTCCCAGGTTCAAGCGATTCTCCTGCCTCACTCTCCCGAGCAGCTGGGACTACAGGCATGCACCACTACACCCAGCTAATTTTTGTATTTTTAGTAGAGACGGGGTTTCACCATGTTGGCCAGGCTGGTCTCAAACTCCTGACCTCAAGTGATCTGCCCACCTCAGTCTCCGAAAGTGCTAGGATTACAGGCTTCAGTCACCGCACCCTGCCGCAGACTGTCTGGCTTCTCTATTCTTTTTTTAATTTATCAGACAGAGGGACTCTGGGCATTTCATAAGTTACCAGACGGCAGTGAAGGTGCCAGGCTCCCGATCCATGAAAGCCAAGGTGTCTACTCTCAGCATCTTGCACAGTGCCTAGCACAAAGTGGCCCCCCATAAGTGAGACATTGAACAAATGTACATGTCTGGCCCCTCGACACAGCACATGAAACACCCTGGGGTACCTGACTTAGTTCTTTCGTGCTGCTATAACAAACTATAGTAGACTGCATGGCTTATAAACAACAGAAACTTATTTCTCACCGTTCCAGAGGCTGGAAGTCTGAGGTCTGGGTGCCAGCATGGTAGGTTCTGGTGAGGGCCCTCTTCCGGGTTGCGGGCTGCTATCTTCTTCTTGTATCCTCATATGGAGGAAAGAGAGCAAGAAAGATCTCTGGGGTCCCTTTAATAGGGGCACTAATCCCATTCATGAAGACTTCACACTCATGACCTCATCTCTTCTAAAGGTCCCACCTCCTAACACCATCACAGTAGGGATAAAGCTTCAACATAGGCATTTTGTGGGGACACAAACATTTGGGACACAAACATTCAGGCCACTGCAGTGCTTGCCCCACTTGGGAGACTGCAGTGGTTTGGTCAGTTGCAGCGCCTATGAAGCCCCTCTCTTCACTACTGCCCTGCGCTGTGCTTTTCTAACAGACACCAGATACGTTCTACCCTCCCTTCCATCTCTGTTACTTTGAATCTCTGATATTGGTGTCAACAGCCCCCTTCCCCAGGTCCCAGGCAGGATAGCCCAGACATTCAGTCTTCTGCTATACCTTGACTTCCCAGCCAAGATGGTGGAGGTAGGTATGAATAACTCTTATTAGTGGAGTCTTCAGCAGGAACCAGAAGAGTGGGAGTTTCTGAGGGTATTTCTTCACCCAGGCCTCTTGCCCCTTGTGGCAAGAGAGCCTCATGGAGGGAGTGAGAAACTGGGGGTCTAAGTATGTGAATGGAAAAAAATTGCATTTTTATTTTCATTCATTTCCAACTTAAAATTAACATTTGCTTCAGTTATGAATATAAAAAACACATCACAGTGGTACTAGCAGTACCTATGACTTTGTCACCAATAGAAATCAGATATATTCAAATCGTATTAGTTACTGACAAATCTCACAAAATACTACCTATGCTCAGGCCGGGCGCAGTGGCTTACGCCTGGAAACCCAGCACTTTGGGAGGCCGAGGCGGGTGGATAACTTGAGGTCAGAAGTTGGAGCTCAGACTGGCCAACATGGTGAAACCCCGTCTCTACTAAAAACACAAAAATTAGTCCGGTGTGGTGGTGCACGCCCGTAATCCCACCTACTCGGGAGGCTGAGGCGGGAGAATCACTTGAACCCGGGAGGCAGAGGTTGCAGTGAGCTGAGATCCTGCCACTGCACTCCAGCCTGGGCGACAGAGTGAGACTTGGTCTCAAAAAAAAAAAACCAAAAAGCAAAACCCTAAAAACCAAAACCAGCTATGCCCATCACTATGTGAAGTTATGATACTTAGATAATCTGCCCCTAGATTTTATTATCTAATGTGTCAATAAAGAAGACATATATTGTCTCATCACAAATTTGTTTTTTAAAAATTATTTTAATAACTATGTTTTAATATAATTGGTGTTCATATAATTCTATGCATTAAAAAATGCATTGAAGAGATTTCTTCACTAAACTTCCAAGGGATCCATGATCCAAAAAAGATTAAGAGTCGCCTGTACAAGGAGAACCTTGCACTGAAAGAAATTAGTCATTGAGGTGGTGTTGGTGGCATAGCATTTGCTGAACAAAATATCTTATTCAGGCATTTCATGAAATTGTGGTAATACTATTTAGCAGTATTTTGATAGCGGAATGGTTTCCAACTTATACTTAGTTCCTTATTAGGCTCAGCTAGTTTCAACACGTGAGAATCAATAAGTTCGACTATAAAACTATTTCCGACAACAAATTAAAATGTTTTCTTAGAAAAGTTTAACTAATCCCTTGGCATCTTGACAGATACTTTCCCTCTTTGGTAAAGACGCTAAAGACTCATTGAATGGCTTAGTATCTCACTTTGCCCTGTGTGTTGTGGGGTAGAATCTTTTATTCCTTTAAATGTCATGTTATTTATTTATTTTCTCCACATATAAACATTTCTCTTTGGAGAGCTCAGAAGATATAAATTATTATCGGTTTATTTAGATAGAATGCTTTTATTTGGCTTTGTATACAAGCTAAGTGCTCACAAAAGGTATTAGATTAATGAGGCTGGAGACTAAAGTCTTCTGTTTATCTACTTATTTGGGAAGATCTCTAAGTCATTCAGCATAAACATGCTTGCCCTATGTAGCTAATTGACTCAAAGTTGACTCAGGAAACTTTAGAGCTTCATCCAAGAAGCCATAAAACACCAGCTACCACTTTAAATCACTGTATAAGTAGCTTATTCCTTCCCTTTCCTCTTCATCCTTTTGCCTTTTCTTCTGGGATCACCAGGAAGCCACAGATTGGTATTCTCAGACTTTTCCTCTCTTTTTGGATCCAAGTACTTAAAGTGCCCACAACAATCTCCTTTCTGGTTTTTCCTAAATTCATTTTGTTCTTCTCTCTACCTCTTCTCTTAGCCCTGTGTACCTACTTTGCTCTGTTAGTTGTGTTTAGCAACTGCTTCCTGAATTTAACAGAAAAGTGGGTATGTGTATTTCCAGTCATATTCTGTGAAGCTCCTTACTGCATAATCTGACCCAGGAGGGGGAGCCTCTGGTCCTGCCGGCCCTGTTTCCGCAAGAACAGCTTTTATCCATTATGTTTGCCTGAACACCCCTAATAAAATGTCATTTGAACAAAGGATTCTGTGGGTAAAGGGTTTGGAAATCACTGAACTAAAGAATGCTCTTGGCCTGGTTTACCGTTATACTTTGGCTCTGGCACATGTTAGGAGAACACTCTGACTGTTCAGTTATCCAGTGATGTAAATCATGATAAATGTGTATAATAACAGTTATTATAACAAGATAATATGTGTAATAACAGTTACTCTGTTGGTCCCTGAAGCCACATTTCCATGTGGTCAAAAGGGCAGAACTATGTGATTAGTTATTTGTCTTTGGAGCCTGTACTGGGTTGAATAGTGTTTCCCCAAATCCATGTCTACCAGGAACCTCAGAATGTAACTTTATTTGGAAATAGAGTCTTTGCAGATGTAATCAAGTTAAGATAAGGCCATACTGAATTAGGATGGTCCCTAATCCAATAACTGGTGCCTTAAAGGAAGATGGAAACTTGGACAAAAAGACACAAACATACAGAGGGAAGAAGCCATATGAAGACAGAGGCAGAGATTGAAGTGATGGATCCACAAGCCAAAGATCACCAAGGATTGCCTGCAGCCACTACAAGCTAGAAGAGGGACATGGGATAGTTTCCCCTTCAGAGCTTCCAGACAGGACCTTTCATTTATCTCTCTTACTTCATTACCTGCTTCCTGAGATCATTTCCCAAATAAATTACCTGCACTTTTACTCAAGTCTGTGTCCAAGACAGTGAGTACTGGAAGTGGCTCTCAATGAGTGGTGGCGGATACCTGTAGCCATAGCTCCTTGGGAGGCTGAGGCAGGAGGATTGCTAAGGCCCAGGAGTTGGAGGCTATAGTGAGCTATGATCACACTACTGTGCTCCAGCCTGGGCAGCAGAGCAAGACCCTGTTTCTTAAAAACAAAGAAAGACAATCAGGTTGACATTGCTTAGTAGGACTGAATCACTCAACAGCCAGATAGCAACAAGAACGCTGTTGCTGGTGGAAGTAGCATCATAGTAACTAAGAGTCTCAGAGAAAGTCTTGGTTAGGCTGATGGGGAGCCCTTGGGGAAAGATTTCCCATTAGAGGAATCCTATGATGAGCAAGAATGGACCAGCTCTAGAAACTTTGCCATGTTTAGTCTTTGACCAGGACTATGTGGCCTTTGAGTGAATGCTGCGAAAGACCTCAAAGTTGAGGCAGCTGGAGGCTGTCAGATAACCACATTCCTCATGGCAATTTCTTCCTTTAAAGGAGATCTGAGTGGTACACCCCAACAGCTGGATGCCTAAGGCTCCATTCTGTGTGGAATTGGGTTTTACAGTGTCAGTTTTGATGATGAAATTCCAGAATAGCAGAGGCCAGGTAGTAGCATTTAACCATCAGTATCATGGTGGATGTAATTATCATGCCAGGTAGAAAGACCAGAGTTGCATCTGGGGCACTGAGTCCTGCACATATCTGTGGCAGTGTCTAATAGACTATATTTTCCTTGGGGTGAATGAGTTAGAGAGTGAGCTAGAACATTGCTTGGCTTATACAATCAGAAAAAAAATCAAGAGTTACTGTGAAGAAAACTGATATCAGCTACCATACTGGAAACCTGCTATCTCTGGTCCAGTTTCCAGCTTAGTTAATTCTTTTGATCGGAGACCACCAATTGGAGAGGGTGTGTCTGCCTAATGAAAGACCCCTCAATGCCACTGCAAGCATATACAATATACTTATATCAATCCTAACTCAAAGGAAACTGTAGCTGTTTAACAGAGTAATTGTATGCTATAGAAAGAGGAAGACTTTTGAGAGCTTTTGGACATAGGATCTGAACTGACGCTGATATCAGGGGATCTGAAAATGCTTTCATGGATCCATGATTACAGAGGAGACACGTGGAGTCTTGGCCTAGATCTATGTTACAATATGTACAATGGGTCCAGAGACCCAACCTATGATCATTTCCCCAGTCTACTTGGGCATAACTGGGATTGATATTCTTTACAATTGGAAGAATGCTCATATTGTTTCACCGACCTGTGAGTAAGAACCCTTATGGTAGGAAGAGCCAATTGGTTAAGGCAACTACTTGGCTTCTGCTATTCTAAAATCCTATCATCCCTGAGATTATTTCTCCAAGCCAAGACAATAAATCAGAGCAATATTATATCCTAGGTGGAATTGCAGAAATTAATACCATTTTTGAATATTTAAAGAATGCAGGAGTGGTGGTTCCCATCATATTCCCGTTCAGTTTACTGCTATCATCCCTGAAAAAAATCAGATGGATCAAGATGGGTGAAGATGAACTGAGCCAAATGGTAGCCCCCAAAGCAGTATCTTATTAGATTATAGTATCACAGGTCCAGGTCCAGCCTCTGGCACTTGGTATGTGGTTGTGTAACTGCCCAGTGGGTTCACCTTGCCTGCTACCTAGACAGAGCTGATTTATCAAGACAGGAGAATTATGATAGAGAAAGCATTCACACAGAGCTGGCTGTGAAGGAGACCTGAGTTTTGTTATTACTCAAATCAGTCTCCCCGAGCATTTGAGGATCAGACGTTTTAAGGATAATTTGGTGAGTGGGTGGCAGCCAATGAGTTGTGAGTGCTAACTGATTGGGTCGGAGATGAAATCTTGGGGAGTCGAAGCTGTCTTGCACTGAGTTGGTTCCTCAGTGAGGGCTACGAGATCAGATGAACCAGTTTATCGATCTGAGTGGTGCCAGCTGATCCATCGAATGCAGAGTCTGCAAAATATCTCAAACACTGATCTTGGGCTTTATAAGAGTCATGTTATCCCCAAGAGCAATTTGAGGAGGTTCACAATCTTGTAGCCTCCAGCTGTATGACTCCTAAACCATAATTTCTAATCTTTTGGCTAATTTGTTAGTCCTACAAAGGCAGTCTAGTTCCCAGGAAAGAAGGGGATTTGTTTTGGGAGAGGGCTGTTATCATCTTTGTTCTAAATTGTAAACTAAGCTTCTCCCAAAGTTAGATCAGCCTACACCCAGGAACGAACAAGGACAGCTTGTAGGTTAGAAGCAAGATGGAGTCGGTTAGGTCAGATCTCTTTCACTGTCTCAGTTATAATTTTGCAATGGCGGTTTCAGTTGTTGATTTGGCAAATGTTTTCTTTTCCCATCTGGAAAGAGGATCAAAGCAGAGGATATTTATGCAGAAAAGACAGCAAAATATATTCCATGCTGCAAGGTTATGTTAACTCTTCAGGTTTTTGTCACAGTATAGTAGGAAGGAACTTTGTGTATCTTAACGTTCCACAGAGCATCATAGTATTTATTATATTGATGACATCATGTTAATTGTGTTGGTGCAAGGAAGTGGGAAGTACTCTGGATACCTTGGCAAGACCCATGGGTCTTGGGTCATAGCCTAGGAGATAAATCCTACAATGATTTAGGGGTCGGCCATACTTATGAAGATTTTAGGGACTCAATGGTTTGGGCTATGCAGGGATATCCCCTTTAAGGTAAAGCAAATGTTATTGTACTTCAAACTTTTCACCCCCAAAAAAGAGCACAGTAGCAATGGGCCTCTTTGGACTGTAGTGACTACAATTCTACTTCGGAATACTGCTTTGACTGATTTCTTAGGTAAGTCAGGAGACTATTTTGAGTGGAGCTCAAAGAAGTCTCAGAAGCAGGTGCAGCCTGTAGTGCAAGCTACTTTACTGCTTAGGCCAGAAGACCAGGCATATCCAATGGAATTAGGAGTAATCATGCTAGGTAGGGATGATGTGTAGAGTTTCTGGAAAGCCCCAGTAAGAGGTATGCAGGAAAGACGTCTAGAATGAGCACAAATTAGCATATCAGAGAGGTACTCACCATTTGAAAAACAGCTTCTAGAATGCTACCACAGTAGAAATTGAGTGCCTGACAATGGGAGTATCAAATAACTATGGGCTTTGTCATGAGTTAGATTCCTTAAGTCATAACGTCAGGAAGGTGAAGTTACAATCTTGTATGATAGAAATACTACATTTGGGTTTCATTCCTGTAATCCCAACACTTTGGGAAGCAGAGGTGGGAGGGTGACTTGAGGCCAGGAGTTTGAGACCAAACTGTGCAACATAGTCAGACCCCATTTCTACAAAAATAAAAAAAAATTTAGCTGGACATGGTAGTATGTGCCTGTAGTCCTAGCTACTCAGGGAGGCTAAGGTGGGAGGATTGCTTGAGCCCAGGAGTCCAAGGTTACAGTGAACTATGATTGTGACACTGCACTCCAGCCTGGGTAACAGAGTGAGACCCTGTCTCTAAAAAAAATAGCTAACTAAATAAAAGCCATTAGGGAGCTTGTCGGAGGGCACAAATAAGTCACAAAATTCCAAGGACAAAGAGAAAAATCACAAATGTGTGAAGAGAGAATAAAAGAGAATATCATTTTAAATAAAAATGTGATTGTTAAATGTCTCATCAACAAATATAGATACTGAGGACACAAGCAATACCTTCAAACTTTAGAAAGAAAATGACTCTGTAACTAGAATTTGTTATCCAGCAAAACTATCAATCCAGTACAGGGAAAAAATAAATACATTTTCCAATATTTTCAAAATAAAGTCATTTTTTTCCATTAAAAAAATTACCCAGGGATGTTTACTAGAAAAAAAAATAAAGAACTTAAAAAGATACAGCATTCAGAAACAGAAACCAGGAGTTCAGTGGAAATCAGTTGCAGCCATCCTGCAGCTACATTTGGGATTCATGCCTGTAATCCCAGCACTTTGGGAGGCAGAGGTGGGAAGATCACTTGAGGACAGGAGTCATTCTGCAACTGCTTTCCTTGAAAGCTCAGAATGTGGTAATAGCACATAATAGAACAGGAAGCAGAGGCTCTGTAAAGAACATCTTTTAAAAAATGGTGTTCATCCCCAACTTGTGTAATTAAAAACACAGAGCATCTTAATATCCTGAAAGTGTATTTCTCTATAGTCATCAAAATAATAAAAGGAAGACAATTAGAAGGTAAAAAAACTTTATGTCATGCATAGTCCAAATACAAAATGAAGCAAGGCCCACACTGCCCTTCTGGTTTGTACTGCAGTTTCTAGATAGTTATGCCTGGTCCTGTCTTGGTCAGAAGATGAGGCTTTCCCATTGTGATACTGTCATCCTGAGGCAAGAGAATAGGGCCTGGAGGCAGGGAACCTAAGGACTTCCTAGAACTAAATCAAACGAAACACTTTAGCTATGACAGGAAATATCCTCTTCATTTATATAGGGCATAAACCAAGTAAATAACTTTGTAACTTCACTTTAGCTTCTTCATTTACATAGGGCACACACCAAGTAACCAGTGGAAACCTCTAGAGTGTATATAAACCCCGGAAAATTCTGTAACTGGGCTCTTGAGCTACTTGCTCGGTGCCGCTCCCACCCTGTGGAGTGTACTTTTGTTTTCAGTAAATCTTTGCTTTTGTTGCTTCATTCTTTCCGTGCTTCATTTGTGCATTTTGTTCAAGATGCCAAGAATCTGGACATCCTCCACCAGTAACAATCTCACAACGTGTCAAGTTTCCAGAGATTGGTGAGCATTTTCTCAAACTAAATACTCATTGATGATGGGGTGGTAAATGCTCCTTGGATGTTAACGTGAGTGACAGCTTGGGTCAAGTCAGGTTCTACTCCGTTCTTTTTACTGGGATGGAAAGGTCTTCCTCTACCCTTTCCTTGGGGTTTGTCCAGTTCTTCCTCACATTTCTGAAGGCCCTTCTGCTTTCTTTTACATCCTCTCCATCCCAGTCTTATCTACTTTCTGGGAGTAGAAGCATTGATACTGCAGGCACACTTCTGGGTCTTTATGACTGGCATTTTGTCTAGTGGCTTCGATTTTACTCTGAGTGTTATAGATTTTGTGGCTACTTCCAAAGTGGGTAACTCATTTCTGTTATAACAAGATATAGAAAGGAAATTTCCCATTGGTTCAGGATTTTAGCTAAACTCTCAAAGCAGAGGAAAATGGTTAAAGTATCCCCACATTCTTTTTTTTTGGTGGAGTCTTCCTTTGTTGCCCAGGCTGGAGTGCAGTGGCATGATCTTGGCTCACTGCAACTTCCGCCTCCTGGGTTCAAGTGATTCTCCTGCCTCAGCCTCCCTAGTAGCTGGGATTACAGGTGCCTGCCACCATGCCTGGCTCATTTTTTTTTGTATTTTTAGTAGAGATGGTGTTTTGCCATGTTGGCCAGGCTGGTCTTGAACTCCTTGAGCTCAGATGATCCACCCGCCTTAGCCTCCCAAAGTGCTGTGATTACAGGTGTGAGCCACCACGCCTGACGCAAGTATCCCCACATTCTAAAGAGAAGTGTTAGAGATTCACTATTTGCTAAGGATTGGCTACTGGGCAGCCAGACTGGCACAGCTACCATTGCCTGCAACAGCTTATTTCACAGAAGACTACTTGTGGAAGGACACATGACTGTGATGACTGGAATCTCTGTGGGACTTCCCCTGCCATCATCAAGCCTAGAGCCATCCTTAACGGATGCTCTCTGAGTTGTGGAGTCACAGCTCCATGTAACTGGAGTACAGTTTGGTGAGAGAATTATTGGGAGGGTTTTCTTATTTAAATAGTTTAAATAAAGTGGTGGGAGTGCTTTCCTGGAGTCTGGGAGCATGCGTGACTCCAGAGACCGGGGCTTATTGGTCACCTCGATAATTTTAAAGACAAGGAGAGGCTGACTGAAGTTTCCTCTGGCAGCTGATGGCAGCTATGAGGGAAAGCCACATTTAGAGGACAGGGCATCAAAGGCTAAATGGATGCCAGGCAGGTGGCAAGGCTCAAGTCTGCTTGAAAGATCTTTGTCTTCCTGAGTGAGGAGGCCTTGGCAGGAAGAGGCCATGGAGTGTACTGCCAGAGGATAGAGTTGGGTGGGGGTGGTGATGAGATAATACCTGGAAGGTGATTTAAGTGCATTGCTCATGTCAGGAAAGGGTGCAATTTGGAGATCTCTGCAGCTTTGTGTGTGGCTCTTGTTCATCAACGCTGTCAATGAACACCTGCCACATTAAAGGGCCCGGGCAACTATTGTTGGCCAAAGGAAAACCATCAACATGACCTAAGCAAAAATTCCTTTGCTCCTTTCTCCTCTGATACCTCCTTTCCCTTCCTCTGCATCAGATGATCCTGCAGTAAGAAGGGAAGAAAATTGGAAAGAGCAAGATCATTCCACCTTTCTCCACTGCTGCCCTGAGTGTGGGTCAGGCCTGAGCTGGAGGAAGGAAAAGAGCCTTGAAGTGACGGTAGGATTTTGGTTAGACTGAACTGGACATTTTAACATCTAAGAACATGACTTTTCTAATATCTGAAAGTGGCAGCATCTGCTTGGGTTACTCTTAAAGAGTACAGAGGGTAAGTCTGATGAAGCATTTTTTAAAAAAATGTAGGTTTTATTATTATTCAGGTATGGTAAGGCCAACAGATTAGGAGATGAGGGTGATTGAGAAGATGGCTTGTTATACTCACAGATCCCAAGAGAAGAGGGCATGTCATGCCGTGGGGGGGCCACCTGGGGAAGCACCAGGGTTGGCCAGGAAGCTGAGAGAGGGAAGGGAAAATGGGTAGGAGCCTTCACTGTGATTTCCACAGGAAGGAATGGGTGAGGCAAGGTCAGCAGGCGTGTTTGGATTGGCTAGTTTAAATAAAGTGGTGGGCTCTGGGGCCTAGGGGCTGTCTTTGGTTGTCTGGTTTTTGGCCCTGGGGTAATTAGGGCAGAGGAATAGTGGCCCTGAGTGTGAGAGTGAAACTGCCTTTGCAAAATTATGACTGAGACAGTGACAGAGATTTAACCTAACTGACTCCATCTTGCTTCTAACCTTTAAGCTGTCCTTGTTCATTCCTGAGGGTATGCTGAACTAACTTTGGGAGGAGCTTAGTTTATAGTTTATGGTTTAAAACAAAGATGATAACAGCCGTTTCCCAAAGCAGACTTCCTTCTTGCTGGGGGACTAGATTGCCTTTGCAGGACTCCCAAGCCACAAGATTAGAAATTACGGTTTAGGAATCATGCAGCTGGAGGCTACAAGATTCTGACCCTCCCTAAACTGCTCCTAAGATCAGTGCTTGAGAAATTTTGCAGACCCTGCACTTGACAGATCAGCTGGCACCACCCAGATTGATAAACTGGCTCATCTGATCTGTGGCCCTCACCCAGGAACTGACTCAGCACAAGAAGACAGCTTCAATTCCCTAGGGTTTCATCTCTGATCCAACCAATCAGCACTCCTGACTCACTGGCCTTCCCCCACCCACCAAATTACCCTTAAAAACTCTGCTCTCCGGCCAGGCACGGTGGCTCACACCTGTAATCCTAACACTTTGGAAGACCGAGGTGGGCGGATCATGAAGTCAGGAGTTTGAGACCAGCCTGACCAACATAGTGAAACCCTGTCTCTACTAAAAATACAAAAACTAGCCGGGCATGGTGGCGCATGCCTGTAATCCCAGCTACTCAGGAGGCAGAGGCAGGAGAATTGTTTGAACCTGAGGGGTGGAGGTTGCAGTGAGCCAAGACAGAGCCACTGCACTCCAGCCTGGGCTACAGAGTGAGACTCTGTCTCAAAAACAAACAAACAAACCAACAAACAAAAACTCTGCTCCCCAAATGCTGGGGGAGACTGATTTTAGTAATAATAAAACTCCTGTCTCCCACACAGCCCGCTCTGTGTGAATTACTCTTTCTCTATTGCAATTCCCCTGTCTTGATAAATCGGCTCTGTCTAGGCGGCAGGCAAGGTGATTACAAGAGTTCAATAAGGGAAGTGATTGGGGCAGGGGCTCTGGGTTGGTTGGTTGCATATGGAAGGCATGCTTTCAGGGAAGTTCTTTATTATCTCTCGATATGGCTAAATCTGGGAGGGGCACTCCCATCCCAGGTCAGCAAGGCCTAGATGGCAAAGCATCAAATACAGAAATGAGAGAATATGGTTATTACAGGAATGTTTGAAGGCAGTAGGAAAGGAATAAAAAGAGCTGTTCTCTGATGTTACCTAATTAGGTTCATCCTCTGTACTCTTTAAGAGTAACCCCAGCAGATCCCAACCCTTTCCTGCCACTTTCAGGTATTAGAAAAATCATGTTCCTGGATGCTAAAATGTCCAGTTTAGTCTAACCCCAAACCTAACTGATCATCATTTCAAGGTTTTTTCTCTTCCTCCAGTTCAGTTTAGTAAAATCATTAATTCATATGGTGGGCCAGAGTTGGGGAGGGAAGACAGACTTTAATTTTTCCTTTTATAAAATATATATACATATTTTTACCATGTTTATGCATTCCTTTTATAGACAACATGTACCATTTCAAAAAAACTCTTACAAAAGAAACAGAAAAAACAGTTTTTAGAATCTATATTTTTGAATTTCCCATTACAAAAAAGCTCTATAAAAATGCTACTGGTTGTATTTGATAAAAATTTTGCACTTGATTTTCCACTATTTAATTTAGCATTGATCAAACTCTTTGAAGGTGTCAAACAGTGTTTTTCTTTCTTTCCATTTTCAGCTACTGCCTTCTTAAGCAGATTTTCAATGGCCTAAGTTCCACTGGAAGTAGACCTAACATAACTAGGGTGAACAGGAAACCTCTGAATGTGAAAGTGAACACTGTTAATACTTACATGAGGGCAACAGGCATGAACTGGAACAACCTTGGCCATGCTGGGACGTATGTTCACCCTAAGCAAAGGTCTTCTTTATTGGATTGTGTTTGCTTTATGGATAAACTTCAAACTCTTTAGAAAAGCACACAGCCCTGTATAATTTGGCCCTAGCCTATCTCTCATGCTGCTCCACGCTTCCATTTTATGCTTGGGCAGAGTGTAACTGATTGTAGAGCCATCCCTGACCCACCTGCAAGCTATGCTCAACCCTCTGCTTGTTTCTGGAAGTTGGCCCATTCTGCATCCCTCCTGATTGACCTCTCTCTTCACAGGGATGATGCTTATCCCTACTCAACAATTTTGTTAATTTCCTGCAGAAGAGCCTTGAGGGGGCAGCCTGTGCTACCATGTGCTTATTTGTTTATTCATTTATTTACTTTGAGATAGGGTCTTACTCTGTTGCCCAGGCTGGAGTACAGTGGTGTGATCATGGCTCACTGCAGCCTCAAGGTGCTGGGTTCAAGATATCCTCCCATCTCAGCCACCCAAGTAACTGGGACTATAGGCACCACCATGCCCAAATAATTTTTGTATTTTTTCATAGAGATGGGGTTTCACTATGTTGCCCAAGCTGGTCTCGAACTCCTGGGCTCAAGCAGTCTGCTCGCCTTGGCCTCCCAAAGTGCTGGGATTACAGGTGTGAGCCACCACACCCGGCTTATGTGCTTATTTTTATTATTCTCTGCCACATTGTTTATACTTGTCTTAGTAACTTACTTACTTAGGTCTTGGTCTCTCCACTAGAGTCTGAACTCCTCCGTGGTGACAGCTGCCTCGGTCTGTTTTTAATCATTGGCGCTGACATTTAAATATTTGTTGAATGAATGAGTGAATTAATGAATAACACTTCAAATCCATTTTCTTAAAAAGCCTACAGTCTTTAGAAGGCAGAATGACTTATTCTTGGACAGAAATTCATGGATGTATCTATCTAGAACACCCATGAATTTGATCTTGATATCATTAATGTAAAATTTGCTTATCAGATTAAATGATTACTTTGAGAGGATGGATATTAAATGCATTGAGATTTTAGACCTGTTTTGAAGATCAGTTCTTTGTTTTATATATTTGTATTCTTTACTGATTTAACTTTTTATGAAACTCCGTCAGACAGGATGACTCAGGGCTGGAGCTCTGAGTTTTAATTTATTATTTTTTCCCTGACATCCTGAAGTTTGAAGTATAGTCTGCTACCCAGATAACTGTGGATAAATATGAAGATTTACCTGGATTTAAAAGAACTAAGATGATTCTGTAACTGCTTATGGAAGATGTAAACACAAGAAAGGGATTATCATAAGGATGGTGGAAATGTTTTTTGGTTTAGAGTACAGGATGTTGCTACATAGCCTGGCCTCTGTTTTTATGACTCAAAGAGAACTCAGAACTCTTTGATCTCAATAGAGCATATAATATCTGGAAAAGGAAGTAATCTAAATATCCATTAGTAAGGCACTAGTCAAATAAATTATAGTAAATCCATACAGTGGAATATTAGGCAGCCATTAAAGTCAGTGAGGTAGCTGCTGAAGTCAATTTCTTTTTTGTTTTTTTTTTGAGACAGAGTCTTGTTCTGTTGACCAGGCTGGAGTGCAATGGTGCGATCTCGGATCACTGCAACCTCCGCCTCCCGGGTTCAAGCGATTCTCCTGCCTCAGACTCCTGAGTAGCTGGATTACAGGAACACACCACCACACCTGGCTAATTTTTGTATTTTTAGTTGAGATGGAGTTTCACCATGTTGGCCAGGCTGGTCTCGAACTCCTGATCTCAGGTTATGTGCCCACCTTGGCCTTCCAAAGTGCTGGGATAACAGGTGTAAGCCACTGTGCCTGGCCTGAAGTCAATCTAAGTGTTGTCAGCACTGAGATGTATAAGTATGTGTATAGGATGTATAAGATGTATACTTAAATGAGAGCAACAGGCTTATACAACATTTAGATGTATAAGTGCTGACAACATTCCATATATTAAGTAGAAAATATAGAATAATACATAAAGAATAATACCATTTTTGTTAAATATATGCTAATGTGACAAGATACAAACATTAAACTATTCAAATTTTTTTAACTTTTAGTTTTGAGATAATTGTAGATTTTCATGCAGTTGTAAGAAATAATACAGAGATTCCATATGCCCTGCACATGATTTCCCCAGTCTTCTACACTATTGTACAGTATCACAACCATGAAATTGACATTAATACACTTCATCAATCTTAATAAGATGAAGCTATTTTTAATTAATTTTTATTTTTATGGAAATTAAAATTACCAAAGTGCAGTGGTGTGCACCTGTGGTCTCAGCTATCTGTGAAGCTGAGGAAGGAGGATCGTTTGAACTCAGGAGGTCGAGGTTGCAGTGAGCTGTGATTGTGCCACTGCATTCCAGCCTGGGCAACAGAGCAAGACTCTATCTCAGAAAACATTTATACATGTACATAGTTTAAAAATTAGTGATGAAGACTTATTACTACTGAGTATGAACAGACTAATGTCCCAATTGTCTATTGCTGCGTGGGAAACCACCCTGATATGCACTGGGTGAAACCAATTTTATTATACCTCATGATTTTATAGATCAGGAATTCAGGCAGGGCTTGGCTGAGGGACTTCTCTGTTCCACATAGCGTTGACACGATATGTTTCAGCTGGTAGCTGGCCTGGTCTGGTGGGTCCAAGGTAGCTTTGTTCACATGCCTGCTGCCTTGGTGAGGTGGCCAGAAGTTTGGGCTGAACTAGTTCTTTCTCTCTTTTTCTGCAGTCTCAGGGCGTCTCCATGTGTTTTCTCGAGCAATGTGTTTGGTCTGGAATTATGATTCATGGATTCAAGAGACTATGGTAGAAGCTTCTAATCCTCTTAAAAAGCAAGACTGATCATGGGAAACTGTCCTGTCCACTGGTACATTATTGGTAAATAGTAGAGGCCAGCCCAAATTCTTGGGGAGGGAAGATGGGCTCCATCCCTCCATGTGAAGGGTGTCATTTGTGGCCATCTTTAATCCTCCACAGCTTAAATGAAAAACAGAAGCCCTTGCTCATCCTTCACTTCTCCTGATGCCTGCTCCCCTGAGGCAACCACTTTTAACTGTCTAACTGCTTATATTGGTGTTTAACGCCATGTTTTTGAGCAACATGGCTATGCTGCCATTCCCCTGGATTTATCAATTTCAGACATTATTTATTGGCTTTTTTTTCAGAGTAGATGGGGTCTTACCTCAGTCTTTCTCTTTCTCTCTAGTCTCTCTCTCTCTGTGTCTCTTTCTTGCCCCCTTACACACACACACACAGAGTCACGTAGACACACACAGAGATACACACGTATACAGACATACACACTTTCCCTTCTCTGATTACTGCAAACACAGCAATGTCATAATTTGGACAATATTAGGTAATCTACTAATTCTATTTCCTCCTGGAGACCAAACCTCCCTTCCAGAGCTTTCTGCCCTCCTGCTGCTGTCTAGACTGGCTTCTCTAGGCCTGTGGCTGTCAGCTGTCATGCTGGGCCTTCTCTTCATTCTTATTCTGAGAAGTCTCATTGTCTCTTTCCTGGGTTGGGGCCCCTGTTTGTCTGAATCCCTTATTTTCTTTTTTGGGCAACTACCTTGTTTTACTGGAGATAATCTATTTTTGCCCCCAAACTCATCTTGGGTTTGCCTGCTTTCCTTCTTTCCTTCCTTCCTTCCTTCCTTCCTTCATTCTCCTCCTCCTCCTTCTTTTCTTTTTTCTCTTTTCCTTCTCTTTCTTTCTTTCTTTCTTTTTCTTTCTCTTTCTTTCTTTTTCTTTCTTTCTTTCTTTTTCTTTCTTTCTTTCTTTCTCTTTCTTTCCTTCTTCTTTCTCTCTTTCTGTCTTCCCTTCTTTCTTTTCTTCCTTCCTATTCCTTCCTTCCTTCCTTCCTCCTTCCTTCAAGCTTTCTTTCTTTCTCTTTCTTTCTTCTTTCTTTCTTTCTATCTCTCTCTCTTTGGAAGTCATTTGTCCTGTTGGGCATAGGAGGAAGGTAGTAGTGAATGTATGGGCAACCTTCTTTAGCATGGAAAGCAAACCTCTCCCTTCTCTTTCAGAAATGGGAGATCTGGAAATACTGTTTCCGGAAAAAGCTCTTCCTGACCTTGAGGAAAGGAAGCAATGCTCTGGGGTCCAGGTTTAATGGATTATCATTCCTGTTAGCCATTAATAGCTACTGTGTCAGAAAAAGAGAAAATAGGCCAGGCGTGGTGGCTCACACCTGTAATCCCAGCGCTCTGGGAGGCTGAGGCCGGCGGATCACGAGGTCAGGAGATCAAGATCATACTGGCTAACAGGGTGAAACCCCGCCTCTACTAAAAATACAAAAACAAAATTAGCCGGGCATGGTGGTGGGCGCCTGTAGTCCCAGCTACTCGGGAGACTGAGGCAGGAGAATGGCGTGAACCCGGGAGGCGGAGCTTGCAGTGAGCCGAGATCACGCCACTGCACTCCACCGTGGGCGACAGAGCAAGACTCTGTCTCAAAAAAAAAAAAAGAAAAAAGAAAAAGAGAAAATAGAATTTTTCTGCAGTAGCAACAGGAGAAAGGGGACATAGGTTAAATTGGCTGAGGAAGGAGGGAGAAGTGTATGTGTGGAGGTGAACACAAGGGCTAAGCAGGGAGGTCACTGCCAGAGAAGTTCCATGCCCCACCCTGATGGTCCTGGTCTGTACTGGGAGCTTCGGTGCTGGCCTTAAGCGTCCTGCAGGTGAACCACAGCCACTGTGGATGCCCAGCTGAGTCCTCTTTCCTTTACTCCGCAGCAATCAGAGGAAGCTACTCTCTGATTTGTAACCTCCTTCTGTCTCCAGGACAACCATAAGACCAAAGGAATCCTTGGACACCTGGTCAGGAGGGTGGTGAGTTGAACTGAGCAAGCTTGAGCATCTCAAACTGAAGTGGACACTTGTGCTTTATACAGAGTAGAAGTATAAAGACACTTGCGCTTTATACAGAGTAAGGCCCAAATTGAATTAATCTGGAGTGAGTCTGCAACAAGCCTAGCGTCTGCATTTCTATAACTGATCTCAGCTAACACTGGAGCTACTTAAATTCCCAATGATTTTAGAAAATTATTATTTTTAAAGTGTGTGATTTGAAGGTAAATGAACCTATTCCAATTTAACTGCTTTATTTTTGTGGTTGTATATATAATCATATTTAAGCAATTTAAAATCCAAACTCCCTTTTGGAGCTGTTTTATTTTCTGAAGGGTCTTCCTTCCTTTTTCTTATGCCCAAGATGGTGTCTGGGTGCAGAAGGAAGCTTATTTACCTTCTGGCTTTGGGGAAGGGCTCCTTACTCAAGTGATGTGGTTCTCTCGTTTCCCTGTTGATCACCAGTTGAGATATGTACTCACCTCACTTGACTTCTATCCTCACTGTGTCTGCTAATAAAATGTCAGTTTTGTCCTCCATTAGCTTTCTGGCCTACCCTGTGTAACCCGAGGCCTTCAGTGTCATCTCACCTCTCTCTGTAGTGACCCAAAGGGGAGTTCATAGATTCCTGACTCTTGGCTAGCTTCATGACTTTCTCTAGGAACAAGTAGGAGCTTCTAGCTCTTTTCTATACTGCAAGGGAAAGTGTAGTAAACTTGAGGATGGCTAATACAGTCCCCTCTAACAACTCATGCTTCTTTCTCCTCCGCTGCAAACCCCCATGCTGGTTTAGGCCAGCAGGCACTATGTGTGGTGTGGTGGTCTGCCCCCTGTCCCAGACAGGAATTGCAGTGCCTGAGGGCCTTTTTCCACCTAGGGCACAACTCGCCAGTTTGAGGTTTCTAGCTTATCTCTCTTCTCTGCCTCATTTCTGGCTCCACATTCAACCCCTCCACTGGCTAAATCTTAGGGGTCCAGAGTGCGACCATTGAGATCCTAAAGAATCCAGGCAGGGTGTGCACTTTGCTGCCTGCTAAGTTCTCCTGCTGCTCAGGAGGGGTGCGTGCCCTCTCTTCAATCTGGTAGATACTTCTTTCATCATTGGTTTTGAAATCCTCCACTGATGACTTTGTTGTTCTGGGTGTTTCCTCTGTCCTCTCCTCTCATATCTTAATGGTGGATAGGGTTTTAGGGATTAAAAAAACCCTGGATTACTGAAAAGAAAAATGTTTAGAGAGGCATTTAAGGTGATTTTTCTTATGGTCACTTTTAAACCCATGCTGAAGGTCTGGGTCCTATACCTGTTCTGTTGGAATCTTGGCCAATCTCACAGTTTTTCTGTCATTCTTAGAATAGTTATAATGGCCTTTGTTTAAAAGACAATTTCATATGAAAACTAAAATATGCAGGTCAGCATAATAATCAAACCCTTATACTCTTAGCTAAATGTCATTATGTAGGTTTCCGCCAAACATCACCTCCTCAGGGAGGCTTTCTCTGACCATTAAACGTAGCCTCATGGAAGTTCTAGGCAACCTTTGCCATTTCCTATTGTAACACCTTGATTTAGTTCACTTGACATATACATATTGGGGGCTTACTACGTGGCATCCAGAATTATTCTAGGCACTAGGAATATCACAATAAATAAGATAGAGCCGGTCCTTTACCTAGTGGAAGGATACAAGCACTAGACAAACAATTAAATGAGCAAGAAAAATATCATTTAGCAGCATGTGCTATGCAGATAGTTTCTTTTTTTTTTTTGAGACAGAGTTTCACTGTGTCACCCAGGCTGGAGTGCAGTGGTGCAATCTCGGCTCACTGCAGCCTCTGCCTCCCAGGTTCAAGTGATTCTCCTGCCTCAGCCTCCCAAATAGCTGGGACTACAGGCACCTGCCACCACACCGGGCTAATTTTTTTTGTATTTTTAGTAGAGACGGGGTTTCACTATGTTGGCTAGGCTGGTCTTGAACTCCTGACCTCGTGATCCACCCACCTTGGCCTCCCAAAGTGCTGGGATTACAGGTGTGAGCCACTACGCTCAGCCTATGCAGAGAATTTAAACAGAGTGATATGATAGCGTGACTCAGTGGCTAGTTTAGATTGTAGGGTCAAATAAGATCTCTCCAAGGAGAGACCTGAAATCAGGACAACCACCTTTAACTTGTTGCATACTGCGTGATCGACACAGGCAAAATCTTGTAGGATTGTACACCATGCAGCATAATTTCTGGATGAGAGTTCATGAGTATAACCACAGAATAGCCTTTGGAGTATGTAACAACCTGGTGAAATGATGAGTGATTCCATGTGTGGTCAGAGGTAATGCCATTATTTTGCCTCAACCAATTCATGGTTCAGTAGAATATTAAGCTCCCATGATCCTTCTATATTTTGATTGAAAAAGGCCTGAAATTCTGGGCTGATTACAAAAATGAGTGGCTGTACCACCTAACCAAGTCCAAGGAGTTTTGCGATTCATAATGTAATTGTTGGATATTTAAAATGATACTGGATCTGAGAAACAGGGGGACAATATGGAGAAAGTGGTGAACTCAGAATCCCTTCTGCCTAATGAATATTGAGCCCAAGTATATTTGGAATCTAGCACTTGGTGGAGGTGTGTGGGAGGGGAAGGAAGGAGTTAGAAAACAGTCTACTATTTTTTTTTTTTTTGAAACAGGGTCTCACTCTGTCACCTAGCTGGAATGCAAGTGGCATGATCTTGGCTCACTGCAACCTCTGCCTCCAGGGTTCAAGCAATCCTCCAACCTCAGCCTCCTGAGTAGCTGAGACTACAGGCATGCATGAACATGCCAGGCTAATTTTTATATTTTTTTGGTAGAGATGGGTTTCACCATGTTGCCCAGGCTGGGACAATCTACTATTTTATAGATTTTCCGTAGACATACACAGGAGTGGAAGATACGCATGTTAGACTGCCCTGGGGCTTCGTCTCCTGCAGCCACCCTAACTGATAGATTTGGAACACTTAGAAAGACTCTTTAATGTGGAACAGCTTTGAGATTAGGACATATCTGTCAAATAAAAGATTAAGGGATAGTTATGCAGATAGTATACACCTTCAGCTTCTTGGAAATGTATTTTCTCTGATTGGTTCTCTAAGAAAGCATACATGTATAAAGAAAAGATTTTGATTTAACTTGGGTATATAGTATATAGTCAACTGTTAAACTGAGGAAGTTTAAACACCATTATCATAAAAAATTTTATATATATATAAGTATATATATATATATAATGTGTGTGTGTGTATTTGACCACCAGAGCAATGAATATTCCTTATAGAAAAAATCTGCACAGTTATGTTTCCACTGGCACACAAAAATAGCCTTGAGCATGACTGAGATGCCTTCTGACTCCAACCCTAGGTGAGTCTTCCCCTAGTTCCCCTGGCTAGATGGTGGCCAAGGTAAAGTGTTCATACTGGTGCATTGGATGGTTATCTTTCCAGGATGCTCCTATAAGGCACTATTTAAAAAGCCATTGATATAGTTTGGATATTTGTCTGTACCCAAATCTCATGCTGAATTGTAATTCCCAATTGTATTAGTCCATTTTCGTACTGCTATGAAGAAATACCTGAGACTGGGTAATTTATAAAGAAAAAGAAGTTGAATGGACTCACAGTTCCACATGGTTGGGGAAGCCTCACAATCATGGCCGAAGGCAAAGGAGGAGCAAAATCACATCTTACATGGTGGCAGGCAAGAGAGCATGTGAGGGAGAACTGCACTTTATAAAACCATCAGATCTCATAAGCCTTATGAACTATCACGAGAATAGCAAGGGAAAAACCTGCCCCTATGATTCAATTACCTCCCACCAGGTCCTGCCCACGACACATGGGGATTATGGGGGCTACAATTCAAGATGAGACTTTGGTGGGGACAGTCCCAAACCATATCATTCCACCCTGGGACCCTCCAAAATCTCATGTCCTCAAATTTTAAAACCAATTATGTCTTTTCAACAGTCCCCCAAAGTCTTAACTCATTTCAGCATTAACTCAAAAGTCCACAGTCCAAAGTCTCATCTGAGACAAGGCAAGTCCCTTCTGCCTAAGAGCCTGTAAAATCAAAAGCAAGTTAGTTACTTCCTAGATACAGTGGGGTCCAGGCATTGGGTAAATACACTCATTCCAAACAGGAGAAATCAGCAAAATCAAAGGGGCTAAGTCCGAAATCCAGTGGGGCAGTCAAATCTTAAAGCTCCAAATGATCTCCTTTGACTTCATGTCTCACATCCAGGCCATGCTGATGCAAGAGGTGGATTCCCATGGTCTCAGGCAGCTCTGCCGCTGTGGCTTTGCAGAGTATAGCCCCTCTCCTGGCTGCTGGTGTTGAATGTCTGCAGCTTTTCCAGGTGCACAGTGCAAGCTGTTGGTGGATCTACCATTCTGGGGACTGGAGGCTAGTTGCCCTCTTCTCACAGCTCCACTAGGCAGTGCTCCAGTGAGGACTCTGTGTGGGGGCTCCCACCCCACATTTCCCTTCCCCACTGCCCTAGCAGAGGTTCTCCATGAGGGCTCTGCCCCAGCAGCACACTTCTGCCTGAACATCCAGGGGTTCCATACATCCTCTGAAATCTAGGTGGAGGTTCTCAAACCTCAATTCTTGACTTGTGCTCACCTGCAGGCCTGACACCACATGTAAGCTGCCAAGGCTTGGAGCTTGCACCCTCTGAAGCAATGACTTGAACTGTACATTGGCCCTTTTATCCACAGCTGGGACACAGGGCATCAAGTCCCAAGACTGCACAAAACAGCAAGGCCCTAGGCCCAGCACACAAAACTGTTTTTTCCTCCTAGGCCTCCCTACTTGTATTGGGAGGGGCTGCTGTGAAGACCTCAGACATGCCTGGGAGACATTTTCCCCATTGTCCTGTAATTAACATTTGGGTCCTTGATACTTAATGTAAATTTCTGCGGCAGGCTTGAATTTCTCCTCAGAAAATGGGTTTTTCTTTTCTATCGCATCATTAGGCTGCAAATTTTCCAAACTTTTATCCTCTGCTTCCCTTTTAAACACAAGTTCCAATTCCAAACCATATCTTTGTGAATACATAAAACTGAAAGCATTTAGTGGCACCCAAGTCACCTCTTGAACACTTTGTTTCTTAGAAATTTCTTCCACCAGATACCCTAAATCATCTCTCTCAAGTTCAAAGTTCCACAGATCTCTAGGGCAGGGGCAAAATGCTGCCAGTCTCTTTGCCAAAACATAGCAAGAGTCACCTTTGCTCCAGTTCCCAACAATCCTCATCTCCATCTAAGACCACCTCACCCAGGACCTTATAGTCCATATCACTATCAGCATTTTGGTCGAAGCCATTCAACAAATCTCTAGGAAGTTCCAAACTTTCCCACATCTTCTTGTCTTCTGAGCCCTCCAAGTCTCTAGGAAGTTCCAAACTTTCCCACATTTTTCTGCCTTCTTCTGAGCCCTCCAAACTGTTCCAACCTCTGCCTGTTACCCAGCTCCAAAGTCGCTTCCACATTTTCAGGTATTCTTATAGCAGTACCCCACTCTACCAGTACCAATTTATTGTATTAGTTTGTTTTCATACTGCTATGAAGAAAAAACTGAGACTGGGTAATTTATAAAGAAAAAGAGGTTTAATGGACTCAGAGTTCCACATGGCTGGGGAGGACTCACAATCATGGCAGAAGGCAAAGGAGGAACAAAGGCACATCTTACATGGTGGCAGGCAAGAGAGCATATGCAAGGGAGCTGCCCTTTATAAAACCATCAGATCTCATGAGACTTATTCATTATCACGAGAATAGCCTGGGAAAAACCTGCCCCCACGATTCAATTACCTCCCACCAGGTCCTTCCCAAGACAAGTGGGGATTATGGGAGCTACAGTTCAAGATGAGATTTGGGTGGGGACACAGCCAAACCATATCACCAATGTTGGAAGTGAGACCTGGTGAGAGGTGTTTGGTACATGGAGGCAGATCCCTCATGGCTTGGTGCTGTTTTCATGATAGTGAGTTATCACAAAATCTGATTGTTTAAAAGTGTGTGGAGATGAGTGAAGAGAGCTTCCCCCCACTCTCTCTCCCTTGCTCCTGCTTTTGCCATGTGACATGCTCCCCCTCCACCTTTCACCCTGATTGTAAGCTTCCCAAGGCCTCCCTAGAAGCTGAGCAGATGCCAGCACCATGTCATCTCCTGTAAAGCCTGCAGAACCAGGAGGCAATTAAACCTCTTTTCTTTATAAATTACCCAGTCTCAGGTATCTTTATAGTGATGTGAGAACGGCCTAATACAGGCACTTTTCTATGTATGGCACAAATAGGCCTTTGTCCTTAAGCCTAACATACAGACAGAGGACATGGAACTCATAGGAAATCCTATGCCCTGAGACACAGGCACTTTTGATGGTCAGTGAAGACCTTCTTCCTTTCCAAGACTGCCATTTCCTCCCCCTCTCACCTTCTCTGGGAACTTCATCTATCAAGTATCTTTCTATTTTCATCCCTACACAATTTTTTCCTTTCACTGGCATCAATTCTTCTGTCCTAAAAACCCTGAGGTTGTATTTTTCTTGAATATACATACACCTTTCCTTTGCCCCTGCTGTTTCCTCTGGCTGCCGCCCGAGTTCCCAAGTGTTCTCACAGTCACACTCCTTGGACGAGCAGCCTGTGCTTGCTGCCTGCACTTTCCCGCCCACCCTGACTTAATCTTGTTACCTCTCTTACTGGTTTTCAGCTTCATAAATGACTCAAATTTTCACGCGACAGCTATTTGGGAGGGGCATGTTCTCTAAAGGGCAATTGCAGCTGCTTTCTGGCATGAGTAACATTTGGAGACACAGAAACGCCTAACAGCCATACCCCCTGAGAGTTTGAAATGGAGCTCCTACAGGGGTCGACGTGACTATCCCACAGAAAAGCCATGCTCTTTGACAGCAGCTGGGACTGCAGCTGTGGGGAAGGAAGCTTTGATTGTCAATTAGGAGAGAGATTTTAGTATATTATACTAAGATGGCCCAGTAAAGAAAGTGAAAGAGTAGTTTTAAATAGGAGCCCAAATTTAGTATGCTGAAGAATCTAACATGATCAATGTCTGGAATTTGTCATTTATGTTCAGTAGTGAAATAGAAATGTGTGTCTTTGCCCAGATTCTTCCTGAAGCTGACCTTGAACCAAGGATTTGGGTGTAAGTGGTTTGTTAAGGCACAGCTTCCAGAGGAAATTAGTAAGGGAATGGAAGAAGTAGACTGCGGGAAGGAAAGAGAGAAACTAAGTAAAGTTGAGATGTCAGGTGAAGTCCCAGACTCAGCCTGATCTCCAGGGTGCAAGGTGTTTACCCCACCTCAAGATACAAGAGTTGGTGTAAGTCCACACCAGTAAGTCATTGGCTATAGGTTGTGGTGGGGGTGGAGGAGGACATGCAATTCCCAGGCAGTTCTTCTTCTTACAGTCTAGGCGGGCTCCAGTGTCCAAGGGCGAGCCACCGAATGTTGCTGGTGTAAATATTAAGCAGTAGAAACACTGAAGCTGAGAATGGGAATGGTGGCTCATGCCTGTAATCCTAGCACTTTGAGGGACAGAGGCAGAAGGATCACTTGAGCCTAGGAGTTCGAGACCAGCCTGGGTAACACAGCGAGACCCCCTCTCTACTAAAAACAAAAAGTAAAAAAAAAAAGAAAGTCAGGTGTGGTGGCACGCACCTGTACTCCCAGCTACTCAGGAGGCTGGGGTGGGAGGATTTCTCAAGCCCAGGAGGTCGAGGCTGTAGTGAGCTGTGATCACACCACTGCACCCCAGCCTGGACAAAAGAGAGAGACACTGTTTCAAAAACAAACAAAATCCAACAAAAAAAACCCCAAAACATTGAAGCTGGAGGTGAGTGAAGAGAGCTGGTAAAATGGATGCAAGGGGGTCCGGTCTGGTCTTTGACAGTGTCTGCTTACGTGTCCCTAACGGTGTATGCTCCTCCATCATGATGGTTCCAGCGTAAAGTGGGGCAATTGCATGGCATCTGGAGCTGCTGAACTCTTCGATGATGGATCAACCCAGGACTAGTTTAGCCATTCTGGAGACATCTTGGCTGTAACTGGTGATATTAACTATGCACAAACCTTATGATCCAGCAGCAGTCCTGCTTACATCTCCCAGAGAAATCATGCAAATCCCCCCGGAGACTTGACAATGATGTACAGCACTGTCTTGTTTAGGGTAGCAAAGGACTAGATAAGTAAGATATATATCCCCATATGTATTAGTCCGTTTTCAACCTGCTGATAAAGACTTACCTGAGACTGGTCAATTTACAAAATAAAGAGGTTTACTGGACTTACAGTTTTATGTGGTTGGGAAGGCCTCACAATCACGGCAGAAGGTGAAAGGCATGTCTCACATGGCGGCAGACAAGAGAAGAGAACTTGTGCAGGGAAACTCCCGTTTTAAAAACCATCAGATCTCATGAGACTTATGCACTATCACAAGAATAGTATGGGAAAGACCTGCCCCCATGATTCAATCATCTCCCATTGGGTATCTCCCACAACATGTGGGAATTATGGGAGCTACAAGATGAGATATGGGTGAGGACACAGAGCCAAACCATATCACCATATATAGGGTTTCCCTCCATATATACATGGATTGTTCATTAATTATTGTTCTGTAAGTGTTTTAAAGACATTATTGACATATTTGATATATTCTTTTTATAATTTGAAAGGGAAAATTATTTTTAAAAACTAATAAAAATTGATGAATGAACTGAGCTAAATATGTCAAAAAGGAGCTGAAATAAGGAGTAGCAAGATATATAGACAAGTCTCCTTTCTTTTTTTTTTTGAGACAGAGTCTTGCTCTGTCACCCAGGCTGGCATGCAGTGAAGTGATCTCGGCCCACTGCAACCTCCGCCTCCTGGGTTCAACCAATTCTTCTGCCTCAGCCTCCTGAGTAACTGGGATTACAGGCACCTGCCACCATGCTTAGCTAACTTTTGTAATATTAGTGGAGATGGGGTTTAGCCATGTTGGCCAGGCTGGTCTTGAACTCTTGACCTCAGGTGATCCACCCACCTTGGCTTCCCAAAGTCTTGGGATTACAGGTGTGAGCTACTACATCCGGCCAATTCTCCTTTCTTTGGGAAATCACCCTTCTACCCCCAGCTCCAGGGGTTGGCCCTGCTTGCTAGATCTAAGTTGGTCAGCAGAATTCCATTTGTCCCAGTGGAATTTTGACTGAGAGTGAGGGACAGTAATCCAGGTCTAACCCTATCAGGTTTCATAACATAGAGAAAAAGTTGGACCTATGACATTAACTTTTCATTAGGTACAAATGTATTCCCTTTACTTGCTCACACTTAGATGTTCTCATTTTAGGATAGCTTAAAAGCACAAGCACTTAATTGAAGTTAACCCTAAAAGTCATACTTTGAGAGAAATAGAGAGCTGTAGTTCATGGAGAAATGGCATTATTCTGAAAAAAGCATGCACAAATGGAGTGAGTAAGAGGATGAGTGGGGTGGCTCACGCCTGTAATCCCAGCCCTTTGGGAGGCTGAGGCAGGTGGATTCCTTGAGCCCAGGAGTTTGAGACCTCCCTGGGCAACATGGTGAAACCCCGTCTCTACTAAAAATACAAAAAGTAGTGAGGTATGGTGACATGTGTCTGTAGTGCCAGCTACTGGGGAAGCTGAGATGGGAGGATTGCTTGAGCCCAGGAGGTCAAGGCTGCAGTGAACCGAGGTCGCGCCACTCCACTCCAACCTGTGCAATAGAGTGAGATCCTGTCTCAAAACAGAACAAAACAAACCACCCACCCCGCAAAAAAAAAAAAAAAAAAAAAAAAAAATGGAGTGAGTCAGAGCTGTGCTCTGTGTGCTCTGGAGGTGCCTTGGGCCTGTGATTTGGCTGACAATGTGGTAGTATGCAGACTGCGCAGGGTCATTACTCCCACCTGGGACAAATCTATCACACAACATCAAGTATACAATTGTATCTACCTTCATAGAATCAAATTCAAGTAAAAGATGATCAGTTCCATTTAGATAAACTAGATAAAGGGCCTGTGGTTTAGGACTAAAAGGGAAAAATTTGTGGAATTCTCTATATTCCTCTAGGAAGATTCCATGACTCTTCCTATTCTAACTAGGGTTGGCATTGCTGTTCCTAATTTATTACCACCCCCAAAGAAATACAGCTGATAGAATCTACTGAATAATATTGATGCTAAAAGCTTGGGAAAGTAGGAGATACAATGAGTTCTGGCTTCGTCACATCCAAAGTGAACTATTCTAGCATGCCTCATAGGGAAAGCCCAGTTTTGCAGTTACAATGTTATTTTCAATCTTTGATTCTTTCCTGATTCTAGGAACCCAAGTCTGTCCTCTTTCAGTTTTAAAAACAAAAAAGTCAAAGTATATCAGTGCTGACCAAATATAGACCCTGGTTTGTCTTTGTTACTATTTAGAGAAAAGTATGGCAGAAACTTCTTCAAATGTAGGATTATTAAAACAACAACAACAACAAAAAAAACCACTGGGTTTTAATTGTGAAGACCCCATTGGAATTTCAGAAACATTCAACTGCATATGGTGAACTTGCACTCTGATTTAACTTTGCTTTGAAGTATGGAGTAAAATCAATAAATACAGGGCTGTACTCTATTACTTTACAAATAAAGAAATAGAAGACTGAGAATCATGAGCTTGGAGTGGTTTGGGAAGGTTGGCAGTACGTTTCCTTCACTCTACACATAAAAGGTTTTCCATGCTATCACATGGACTAGTGATACTCCTAAGAACAATAGAGGTAATAGATTAGTCAAAGATTGACATGTGTCTCAGGTATTTCCTAATTATATCTAGGAATTGTGTTTCATTATTTTGATTATTTTAAATTACTTTTGAATGGAAAATAATATGTATTTACTGACTTTATAAAAACTCACAATGTAGAGACAATACTATATTGCTTATTCTTATGCCATTTTCCTAGAGGTGACATAATGTTCATGCAAAGTAAAATGAGAGTTGTGGAAGCAAAGGCCCTCATACTTGTCTGCTGATGTTCACCAACTGAAGTTAAAAGAATTTTGACTACTCTTTCCTTTGTGCCTTTACCAGCCCCTATACTGACGTCTGTTGAGTCACCACAAAGCTCATCACTGCATTTATTTATTTATTCATCTGATTTCCTGTTCCCAGCTATTAGCACAATGTAATATGATGGTTGTTCATGGTATTTGTGTTGAGTGAACAGATAAATCAAGAAGGGGATGGAGGGATGGATGAAATGATGCAGCACAGGGATTTTTAGGGCAGTGGGGCTCTTCTGAATGATACTGTAATGGTGGATATGTGATATTATACATTTGTCCAAAGCCATAGAATGTCGAGCACAGAGTGAACCTTAATGTAAACTATAATCTTTAGTTAATAATACTGCATCAATATTGGTTCGTTTACTGTAACAAATGTGCCACACTAATACAAGGTGTAAAAAATAGGGGGAAACTGTGTGGAGAAGGGGGGAGAAAGGAGGGCATGTAGGAATTTTCTGTAAGTTTGGATCAATTTTTCTGTAAACCTAGAACAGCTCTAAAAAACATAAAGTCTATTAAGTTAACAACAACAAAAGATAACTCAAGATAACTTAGATGAGATGGTCTTAGAATGTGTGTATTGCAAGCAACAGAAAACCAGATTTAACTAGTGTAGGTGAAAAGGTAAATGTGTTGGTTTATTTGCTGAAGCCATGAGAAAGCATCAAGGAGAGCTAGAACTGGGGACTTTAATGCTCTTCTTCATCTTCATGACACTCTAGATTGACTTTCTTCATAATGCTCAACCACAGCGTCCAGCCACGCCCAGACTCACAACCTCCCAGCCCTGCTTTAGTAGGAAAATAGCTCTATGTGACTTAGTTCTTACTGAGAAACTCCCAGAGGATGCTGGTCAGCCTCGCCTAACCTAATCACTTATGGGAGAGGAGAGACTGGCTCCAACTGGAATACAGCTGTTTACAAGGCTGGAAACGAGTAGGCATGTCAGGAGCCTATTGTGGTTATCCTGGCAAGAGAAGATGGTGCTCAGACTAGGGAGGTAGAGGCAGAGGCACAGAAGTGGTCAGGTTCTGGATATATTCTGAAGATAGGGCTCTCAGGACTTATGGAGATGTTGGCTATAAGGTGTGAGGAAAAGGAATGAGCAATGACTTCAAAGTTTTTTATCCTGAACAACTCCTAAAAAATGGGACTGTCTATAACTGAGCAGAGGAATATTAGGCAGTGTAGGCTGGAAGATATCAGGAGCTCATTCTGCACATATTATGGTGTACTAGCCATCCAACTGTGGATGTCAAATAAACAGTTGGATATATATGAATCTTTTCCTCCAGGTATCTACCTGACATATTGCTTGTTGACTGTAATTGTTTATTGCCTAGAATGCAAGCTCCATGGGATCAGGGACTTTGCCTGTTTTGTTTACTATGTCCCCAATATCTGGAAGAATGCCTGGTGCATAGTAGACACCCAATTAAACTTACTGAAAGGGTAAATGAAGGAACGAATGACAGAGTTAAATGCTCAGTACAACAAAATAGGTTGGTTGAGAATAGAGGTAGGAAGTACCTGTTTGATAGTAAACTGCTTTCCAGGATATTACTAAGGAGAGGTTTGCAACAGGCATTATGTAACAAACATTTTCTGTGGAAAACTATGTAAAAATGAAGAGACACTTGCAAGGTTTCTGTAAACTTTTATTTTATACTTATGGGCCACTGCCAACTCAGGGCCTTGGCTTCTGGCTCATTTCTACAAAGTTACTTGTTGAAAAGATGTAGTAAAGGTAGAAATTGGAAATATTCCTACTAGTAAACCACAGTTACTTACCAGTCCATAAATAAAATGCACATTGAAGCCTTCAGAAATCTATGACTTTCTGAATTTATAAAATGCATTTTTTTCATATGAAAGAAACAAAGCATCTTGAGAAAAAGACAATTGTCTAAACAAAATGGTGTGAACCTATGACTTATATTATAGGCATATATCACTGCATATGATGCGCCAGTGGAATAATAGATTTGACTGCTAACACACAAAAGGGCAGTACTTCTTAGCCTTGCAGTTCAAGCAACTGGAACCTGATGTTATTTTACCTGTCCTAAAATATGGCCCAACAAATTATCTTACCTAATTTACTATCAGCAATCTGTCTGGTGAAGTCTGAAAGAAACATCAGACAACCTGGCAATTTCATCACCACATTGAGTTGAGGTTATGAACAATATAATACTTCAAAGTGTAATGACTTTTGCTCCAGCACAGAGAACAATATGACCCCAAATACTGCTTTGTCAAACCAACCAACCAAACAAAACCCTATATCGCTAGTCCACAGCTCATCTGCTTTCACGCTGCCTCTTATATCCCATTTGTAATGGTAACATGATTACAAGATTTATGAATGCAGAAGGTTGTTACAGGTTAAAATGGACTGAGGCAGGTTGTCATGATGAACAATCACCTAGATTTTACTCAGACTATGCACTTTGGCACAACTGCAGGGCACAATTATTAGATTAGATTAAATCCATACATACCATCACACACATGCATATATCACACACACAAATACATTCCACAGAGACAGTCTAGAAAAATGGGCTAAAAGAAATTTACAATTGTTTATATATATACACACACACTAGTAAAAGATTTTCTGCTGTACTCACAGTCTGTAAACATCTGGGAAAATGCCCGGCAAAAGTCACTGTGGGCCCTTTAAAATGGTGACAACGTGGGAGGGAGATGTTGGGGTAGGGATTTAGGTTCATACTGAAAACCCCGAGCAGTGAAGAATCGTAAGTTCTGGTGGCATTTGTGGGTAATTATTTTTCACCGACATGATAAACTCATCCGGCCACTTCAAAATTATGTTTCCTATATGGAAAAGGGAATGATCAAAAAAGACTTACTGCCAGTTAACATTTTAAGAAAAATTAAGAGAATAGGAGGTGATATGTATATACATGTATATGTCACTATTACAAATACCTGAATGAAAATTTCCAAATCATCTGAAAAATTTGATCTTTTCCTCTTAGGTGTACACGCTTTAGACTTCTATACACAGTGCACTGAAAGTCTGAGGCAGAGTTAAATGACACATGCATTAACATTTTGGTACTTGACATTGATTTTTCATACAAAATTTACATGAAAAACAGACTGAACTTGTGAAAAAGAACTATCTGATTGAAGCATTACTTTTGAATTTAACATACAAAACATGTTCAAGATCCCTTGTAATAAAACACCATTTAAAAAAGAAAATACAGTTTTTAAAAAATTCTTTGAGTAACATCTATTAAACTGCCAAATGTGTCATCAGACTGTGCTTTAAGGGCCTGTAGTATTTGTTGTAGCTTTAGAATTTGTGTTTTAAAAAAATAAACACTGACGTGGAAAATACTAACCTAATTGCTCACCTGAATACTATTTTCGTCTTTTTTTTTTTCAAACTACGTGTAAATAAGTTCAAATAATCATGTTAGGCTATTATGCAGTTAAAAAAATACTGGCACCAAATGACATTTCAAATAAAAGTGACTTGAGCCTATATTGTGTTTGGCTGAAGAACAAAAAAATCATTTAAAAAAAGTAGAAAATCTTGTCATAATCTCTAAAGTTTCATGGTGATCAGTTCCCATTGAACATTCACCAGAACTACCATAAAAGCTAGCCATGTACTTGAAAGCTCTATTTTCATGCAAAAGTAGTAAATATCCTTCTGGTTTCATTTAACAGTCTTCATTCTTCCCCAGCTCCCACCATTTTTTAGTGCTGAATACAACACGCAGAATATGTAAATTAGATCAATTAAAGAAGTAGGATTCGTAAATGTTGTGGGTGGATAAAACAGTCTACCCTTGCGGTTTTGGAAAGCATTTCTTCTTGGGTGTGGGAGTGAATTAAGGAAGAAGGATCAGAGAAGAGATTCCCGGAGTCACAGTTGCCGTGTGATTTTTTTCTCCGAGAGGAA
Organism: Pongo abelii; assembly: GCF_028885655.2. Classification (NCBI taxonomy): domain Eukaryota; kingdom Metazoa; phylum Chordata; class Mammalia; order Primates; family Hominidae; genus Pongo; species Pongo abelii. The sequence goes on along the minus strand of NC_071988.2, from coordinate 169,362,053 downwards.
GATGGGAGTACTGAGGAGTGCTTCTAAGGGTGGTCAGTTCATGCTGTCCTTATGGCTGCTCCGGTCTGTGTTGTGGTTGTTTTGATCGTGGTTCTTCCACTGGATGCTTGTTCCATTCATGGGGACCGAGGTCATCAGACTTTTGGACTGGTAACAGCAGCAGCAGAGGCATGACTGGGGGAAGGAACAGACTCGAAGTAAGGCGAGCCTACCAGCCCATTCCCAGCCAAACACAGCGGCCCTGGGCCACGCTAATGAGGGGCAAATGTCCATTTGCATTCGAGGGAAGTGAACCTTGACAGTAACCTAGAGTGGAGAGCCTGTTATCACCAGGCAGGAATTACACTGTCCATTCCAGTGCAGAGAAACAGAATCCTTGTTTCTCATTTTAATTTTATTACCAAGTGCAAGAGAAAGGGAAGGCAGTGTTGGTGAGAGGAAGGGCTCTCCACGGCTTGGGGCAGGCAAGGGTAGGACTGGGCTTGGAGGGGGGTCCTAGCATTTCTTCAGTGTGCACCACCTGTGTGGCTCTCCGCACCAGGTACCTTATCAGATCCTCACAACAGCCTTGGATGTTCTCCCATTTTATGCTATTCCCCCATTTTATGAATGAGGACAGTGAGGTCCAGAGAGGATAATGAGAATTAGAACTGGAATTAGAACCCAGGACTCTCTAGATTTGGGCTCTTTCTCTTGGATATGCTGCCTTTTTAGGAAGATTCATCAAAAAGTGGGATAAATTTCTGATAATTTATATCTTGATTTTCCCTCCCCCAATGAATATATAAATTAATGATTAAGTAATAATTAATTTCAGCTTATATAATGTACTAATTTTAACCTGCATGTTAGTCAATCCATTTTGGGCCGAGTATTTTGTGACTGGCAAACATTTCCAAGAAGACCTCAGAAATATGGCCCCAAACTTCCATACCGAGTTTCATCTGTTTGTGTGATTCCTTGGTTAATATATGTCTGCCTCTGTTTAGACTGTAAGTTCCATGCAGGCCGTTATTGTGTTTTTCCTCTCTACTCTGTCTCTAATGGTAATGAACTCATATTGAGTACTTACTATTTCAAGCATTTTACATATATTACCCTCCTTATGAGAGACATACTGTGATCATCCAATTTTATAGGTGAGGAAACTGAAAAAGCAGGAGAGGCACTAACCAGACCTGGGGTAGATAGTTAGCAAGTGCAGGGCTGTAATGTCCATCGAGGCTCTTTGCTTCCAGAGCCTGCATTCTTGACCTCTACCATACTCTGCCTCATATGTACCATAAGCTAAAGTTAAACAGCCTGGTCCAAGATAACAAAATCCAGTGAGGATTAAGCCTATGCTAAAATCATTTCAGGAACCAGAAAATTACACATCAATAAGACAGGCTTAGAGCTTCTGAAGGACATGGGTGGCTGAGCTGGCTGGAGGTTTGAAAGCAGAAGGAAACTGATTTTGAATAAAATTATATTTGTTCAGATTCCCACAGCAATAAGCATTTACTTTCCTTGGAGATTCTATTACTAAGTACACAATTAAATAGCATTTAGTGAGAGCTTTCTTTTTTTTTTTTTTTGTTTTGGAGACTGAGTCTGGCTCTGTCGCCCAGGCTGGAGTGCAGGGGCACTATCTCAGCTCACTGCAAGCTCCGCCTCTCGGGTTCACGCCATTCTCCAAGTAGCTGGGACTGCAGGCGCCTGCCACCACGCCCGGCTAATTTTTGTATTTTTAGTAGAGACGGGGTTTCACCATGTTGGCCAGGATGGTCTCGATCAGTGAGAGCTTTCTTAACAATAGAGCTTATATTTTGTCAAGACTTTGGTTCAAGTCTAAGACAATGTAAGGTATGAATAGGTCTTATGTACTCTCTGTGGCCTGGAGCATACATTGAAACATTTCTCTCTCAAGGAGGGTTCTAAACTGGCATGTGATTTAGTCCTTTTGATTTTAACCTCTTTGTATGTGGTTGTCTAAATAGGAACTGCTTTTCTGTTATGCCGACAATCTGACTCTCTTTCTGGGTAATAAAACATGATTTTCACTTCACTGCTAAAAAGGAGTACAGCTGATCAAAGTAATATTACAACTGGAATTGGCTGTGTCTGTTGACTGTTTAATATACTCATTTTGTTGTCTTTAAAAAATACTTGAAAAATCATCTTACCTGGAAACAATTTTTAAATTTCTTGCTCACAAAATACAGAGCTATGGGGTTTATACATGAATTCATGGTTGCCAAGTTAATACCGATGTAATCCATGAGCAGCAAGAAACTAGAGCAAAAGAAAATGGTGTAGAATAATTAGAATATATTGTTTTAAAATCTGCTCACTAGCATTTCTTCCTAGAATAAGCATTTTTCTTGCCCAGAAGCCATTTCTTATGGCTGGCAGTTAGAATTTTGTAAAAAGTGCTTGTTTAAATGGCAGTTTCAGTTTTGCAGGACAGTTACAGATACATCACTAGTTGGTTAGCTCAAACCCTTATGCACAGCCTCAGGAGGGGAGGGGCACGATAACAGATGTGGCTTGCACACATTTTGGGATCAGTTATAGGCTATGTCAGCTAAAGAAAAAAATCAACTTTGCAGTTTTAATTTTCAGGGCTAATGGGCATGTAGAGTAGCTGGTTTTGTAAAAGTATTATAAATATGAAAATCTGAGAAACTCCAATTTTCTAGCGATTACACAGGATCATACCTAAGTAATTCACATCGGTTCTTGTCCATCTCGTTATACACGGTTTTCTTCAATATACGGCTTAAATGAAGAGGGAACCAGCAAAGAGCAAAAATTACAACCAAGCAGAAAACTGTTTTTGCCACTTCTCGACGCTAAAGGAAAATGAGAAGAAAAAATAGGACAACAAATTTAGTGTTTTTATACTAGATGCAAGAACTACAGTACCAAGAAGTAGCAGACATCAGGGAAAGAATAATTCAAAGAGCCAGGAGAACAGCCTGGCTTACAGTGCTTCCACCTCTTCAAGATTCTAAGGTCAGTGTTCCAACCAAGGAATTGCTAATGATGCTTCTGGGCAGCTTCCAGGAAGGATGGGGGCCTCAGGTTGGTTATTAGGGCCAGGACAGAGGTTATATGCCAGGAGAGAGGTGGAAACTGGCTGGAGGTGAGCCAGCTGAGTCTGCGGCTGTGTGTGTGTAGGTGGCTGAGTCTGCCTGTGTGTGTGTGTAGGGGGGTGGAGTGTGACTGCATGGGGGAAAGGGTTAGCTAATGACTCTTAATAACAGGTAACTAATTAGCATTAATGATGGCATGGAAGGCAAGGAGACTGAACATCACATGATAATGCATGGACAAATCAACACAGACCTTGAGAAAACAAAATATGAGTGGGGAGTAGAAAAGGAAAAGTCATAGCACTATGTTTTTTCCTTTTCCTGATCTTGAACATAGCTATTATTGGGATTTTTTGCTCTTTAAATTCTTTTCTTAATGACATGTAGTTTCTTAATGACATATAAAAATATTATATGTTGTTTGCAAGCAGAAGGATGAGGGTAAAGGATTATCAGCAGTGATGACTAGAAAATCTGGAACATGCTGACCTTGGACGGACTTCATGGAAGGTTTGCATGCCTTTGAGTCTGCTCAGGATCAGAAAAACTATAAATTAGGAATTATCTGCAACCATTCATTGGCGTGCATTATTTGAGTATTATATTGCATGCATTTAGAAGTCTGACTAGGAACACAAAATGCAACTTGTCTGTAACTGGGATCAGTTAATGTCAAAATAAAACTGATTAAAAACAGGGTCTGGAAGGGTAATGCTGGCTCAACCTGAAACATATAACATTAAGTCTGGGAAGCTTACAATAAACTCACATGATTGGCTGAGCCATTCAAAATATTCTGGGGCAGTTTTCATAACTCGCTACTCTAGCTCAAAGAACTGGGAGTTCTTTAACCTCTCATAGTTATTGGGCTAGCTGGGATATGGCTTCGGAGTAATGACTGAGGGAAAAAATAAAATATTCAAATCTTCAGGAATGGGGGCTCTTTTTAAGAGGGTCATTTTGTGTGTCCAGAAAGACAGTGTGCCCAGAAAAATAGAAAAGCAGTGTATTAGGGGATAGGTTACCTTTCCTGAGTGCATACTCAAAGAGGATAACGCTTTTAAAAGCAGTATTAGTACACTGCCATGATAGTCTGATATTTGCTTAACCAATATCCATTTTCCTGTCTTCCTTACCATCACTCTGGTCTTGATTGGCTAAGGCAGCTGGGGAACCTGGCCTAATTATCTACATGGACACTTGGCACTGTTTTGACCCATTAGATGAAATAGAAACCATTGCATGGGTTTCTGGAAGAGCTACTGAGAAGTATAGGGACACTCCTTTGATGCACACCCACGATGGGTTGTTTTCTGTTCTTCCCCTCTTGCTGCTTGGAAATCAGATATAAAAGTAGAGCTGCTGCTACTGTCTTCTGAGACTGAAGCAAAGATCAGCAAAACAGTAGATACCTGGCCTCTAACTTGGCTTGATCACTAAATCTTGATGTCTGAACTTTTTGCTATGGAAGAAAGATAAACTCCTTCTGGGTCAACTAACAGTTATTTTGGGTTTTGTGTTCCCAGCATTCAAACACAACCCCTACTTGATAAAACTGTCATCATTATGATGAGGAGAAATTAGAGACAGCCAAGCAAGAAGCAAAACTATGAGCCCCACAGAGTATTAGTCAAGATGGCAAGGTTTTGTGCTTTATGCTGGTTCTCCTGCAGTCCCATCTGCAGGACCTCCAGCCACCCTTGCTCTTCTGTACTTAGGATTTGCTACAGCTTTGAGTGGCATCAAAACAAACGTTAACTGCATGAGGACAAAATCTTGGGTTCTAATCTCCATTTGGTTGAGCAAACCTCTAAATTACCTGTATAATAAAGAATATATATCCTACCGATCTCAGAGGGTGCTTGGAGGAATCAAACAAGAAAAAGACATGGAAATGGAAATGCGCTTTAAAAACTTAAAAAATGCTATGTAAACATGAAGCAGCATATGACAATTATTTGTTTCCACAATTAAATAATTAATATTATTCCAAAATTAAATAATTAATTATTTGATTATTTCCACAGCAAATACCACTCATAGCTTAAACAGGCTCAATCATGGTGCGAATGCAAAAATCCATATCTTAAAACACTGTTTTGCACAAACCCATTCTAACTACCTCCATTCCAAGAATGAGAGGAAATAATTGTAAACATATTAAGCAATTGGAGTATTTGAAACTTTCATGCCTGAACAAAGTCATACTAAGCTTTCTCAATGTAATCTTCCTGCTAAATGTCAATGAAAGATAATAGCTACCATTTGTATGGCCTGTTAGATTTTATAAAGTACATGCATACACATTCATCCTTTTGATCCTCATAATACTATTGATTCATATATTATGCCCAATTTACAGATGAAAAGCTGAAGCTCAGAAAAATCAGTATAGTAGTTGAAGAGTTGCTGATGAGGAACTATGCTTGCACATGGTAATTATATAGGACAGATTTACAGACTCCGTCAACAACTCACATTAACTTTTGGTGTAGTTGGCCATCATTATATACTTTTCTGTTGCAACAGGGAACTTACCTGAAGTCCTAGGTTTACTCTTAGAATTAATGTAAATTAACATTTGCTTAATATCTACTAGGAGCTGGTTACTATTAGGCACCTTACTTGTCTCAGGTAATCCTCATGATGTATTATTACATACATATTATGAGAAACTAGAAGTTCAGAGAGATTAAGCAATTTGCCCAAGGTCAGAGAGCCAAGTATGAGTCTAGTTTTGCCCTTGAAAGCCCACAGCTTTATCTGTTCTAATTTCACCCAGGAGGGACCAACATTAGCCTCCTACTGACATGTTCAAATTCCTTCTAGAACTTTGGGTCCTCCAACACTTTACCTCTTCTAATGTACATGATCCCATTTCCTTGCATAAGTCTCACATTAGACATTGCTCTAGAGAGGTTCATCTCCTTTTTGCCATTCTCCAAATGCATAGTTCCTATTCCATGTTCTAACTAGACTCCTGTTCTTCCACCTGAAATGCTCTCTGTCAACTTCTTCCCCATCAAATCCCACTTATCCTCCAAGGTCTGGTTCTATCCCCCTCATCCATGAACAGCTTCCCCATGACTCTATCTCATACCCTTCCTGGCTTTCCATAGCACAGGCTACTTTTACCACACATCTGGTTCTATTTTCCAGTTGTTTTGCATGCATACTTTATTTCTACAACAAGACTGTAAATCTGCATGGGGAGAAAGTCACATGCTTCTTTGTGTCCTGGTACAGTTTCAAGCCCAGCTGAATGCATGAACTCACATACACACATGCTCAGTACACTCTTGGCAAAATAGAGGGATAGTTCTTCTCTATTTGGGCCCAGCCTTCAGGACCACTTGTTTTACAAGTAGGTTTCCCATTTTACAAAAGAAATTTCTAACATCATTACTATAAAGAAAACAGTTACAAGATAGTATTTTTATTTTAGGAAATCAGGCTAATTCTACTAAAGACGGTATTTGCAGGCCTGCTGCTGTCAAGGACTAACCAGTCCTAGCCAGATTTTCATGATGTTATGGGATTTACCTGCTTAAGATGTTCACTGAGGGCAATTCTCAAGCTGCCATTCCTTCTGTTCAACATCTCACAAGTCATGAGGGTGTAGAAGATCGCAGTGCACACCAAGGGCATACAGAAATAGAACCCGAAGAGCCACCAGTCCTTTACATCTTGGTAGAACTTCAAAGTGAAAAAAAAAAAAAAAAAAAGAGAAAAGGAGGAGCAGAGTCATTTCAATTAACCATGCTGTACCTCTGGTAGCTTTAAGGTCTTTAAACTTGCAGATACATCTGTAAAATCATGCTCTCTGGTTGCAGTGATGGGTTTGGGAGTGGTCCTCAAAACTCAATTAAATTGGAAACTTCAGAAATTATCCTGGCTTTAAACAGCACATAAAGAAACTGCACTTACAAAAATTATCTTGACAAGGATACTTGATACTTTTCATAGATTGCAGGTTTCAACTACACAATGGAAGAGCCCTAATCAATAAAAATAATGTCCTTCTAAAGCTCATAAAACATGATTTTGAGACAAAAGAATATACATGTTTATCTTTATTTCTTGATGAACCTCAAAATTTTGTTAGCGCCTGCTTTACTTTTGACTATTGTGGTGAAAGTGTATTTAACCTGAAACAGTGAAGGTTATGATGGCTTATCGGTGTAGCTTTGGTTAATAGGGGTTAACCCTCTGCCTGGTATGCCTGCTATGTGACCTTAAAGCCAGCTACTTTGAACTTCAATAGCTATACTCTTCTCCCGCCTTTAATACTTACCACCTGGAAACTATTGAGGCAGCATATCTCAACTGAAGGCATATCTGGTATTATCTAACTGGGCAGGATTTATAAATACTAAGATTATTCGGTTTTACATCTGCTTAAAGAAGAAAACTTAATACCCTATAAAAATGGAAAATGAAAAATGATATCTAAATTCTTCTTCCCACAAAATTAATCACCAACTTGGGACGAAATGCTTTTTCTTTCCTTATAATGCTTCTTCAGATTGTTAATTTACTAAGGACAATGCAGTTCCCACAGTAAAAAAAAATCACGTTGCTCTGTAAAAAATGGGATAGTTTCTGAATATAGAAAGAGGCTAAGAGGGCTGCATTTATAACATGTCTATTAAAATAATCTAAAAATGGTTCCTAAAGACAAAAAATTTGAGGGAGGAGTTCTTGACTATTTTTATGCCACAGACCCTTTTGGAAGTCTGGTAAAGATTATAATCCCTTCTGAGAATAATACTTTTACATGCATAAAATAAAATACATAAGATTGCAATGGAAACCAATTACATTAAAGCACAGCTATCAAAATATTAGAAATTAAATTTTGATATGGTAATATTGTGTTTATTCACAAATAACAAACCTAATGATGGTTCTAGTAACTACTGAACTGTTGAAGTGTTGAAGTTCTGAAGAGCATAAATAATATTTTGAGATTATACAAGTGTTATATGGTATGAAAATGTCTGCTATTTTTATTAATGAAAAAGTCATGATACTGGTAAACACTATGGTGATTTGTTGGGTACATTCATAATAGAAGGAAATGATAAATTCAGTTAGAAGTCAGTGAAAATAAACATGTTGTTTCTTTTCCAACCAAGTTCACAGATCCCTGAATTCTATCCTCAGGTTAAGTGCAAACTCCCAAAGGAGTTGGTTTATTCTAAACTGCTTACACAAACATTCCCTGTTCCCAACACACTGTAGAAAGACTTCAGTCCTGAACTTAAAAAAAGTCAGAAGCAGTCTCTCTCTCTCTTTTGAAGTGTAACACGAACACTCCTTTGAGCACCCATTCTCCCTTCTTTTGTATCCTCTTTTTCTGGGTGCATTTGCTGGCTGGGTATAAATGACGCAGAAGCAGCTGCAGAGGGTCTGGAGGCTGACCCTTGAGAGGGCTGAATGGAGTCCCCTGCCCCCTCCATGGCAAAGGCCCACAGAGAAATGGGTAATGCATCTCTTTGGAACTGATGTCATCAACATAGGTAGAGAGGGGCCTACCATCAGTCTAGGGTAAAGTTGAAGAGCAAGAATGGAAAAAATAGGGGAAATAAATTTAGAAAAAGAGAACAGGACCTCAGACTTGGAATGAACTCTAAAAAATTATCTGTTCAACTCATACCCTTTACTGCAACCGTCTAGCCCACCCATGCCTGTAGGGTAGCTACCCTTTACTTGAACACGTCTAGATAGGAGACTCAGTCTTTATGAAACAGCCCATTTCATTTTGTCTGGCTCTAAGGATTAGTAAGCTCCTTCTTATAGTGAACCTCTTTTCTCTAATGTTTGCATCTGGAATATCTAGATTGCTTATTCACACTGCCCAAATTCTGACAGTCTCCTACTGTCTACTTTGTTTTTCACTTTGAAGACTAACCCAGTAAGAAACTTCAATTTTAAGTTGTTAGTTTGGCAGTTTTCATGAGCACTTTTGATTTTAAAACAAGAATTTCCAAGCAGGATAACTGGTCAACCGTAAAACCATGAATTCCGTGAATTTTCCAAGTTGGGAAAGCATACCTTGAGATGTCTGTAAATAATTACATGTGGAATGTGAGCTACATGAAACTTACATCAAAGCACTAAATTATACAGATTTAAGAGAAATAGTTACCCTTTTGGTTTTCCTCCTCAGTCCACATGTAACTAGTTTTGCAAAGAAAAGGTGCATTTTAAATAGGTTTCCCAAAACAGTCATGTGATTAAGCTTTTCAGAAAAACATTAATATGGTCAGGTGTATTAAAAAAAACAACAACTGAATTTGTTAAACCAAAATATTCTTTTAAAAAGTTCTACAATTTTATATTATTTGTATATTAGACATAGAAACCATACTAATATAAGTACATGTAAGTACTACCCTCTACTTTGAATTAGCAAGTCCATCTTTAAAGAATGTGAGAAATGTGCTTCTCCCCAAGTGACATAAGATAAACATCAGCACGTCTTCCAGATGGAAATTGTTGTATTCATTATTATAAAAACAAATAGCATATGTGTGTATATATATATACACACACACACACTCACACACATACACACACACACACACACACACACACACACACATCTAGTCCCTCCTTCTTAGTAAATTTGCTTTGGTATTCTTAGTGGTTTGGTGCAGAATAACAGATGTGTCTACCATTGTGGTATAATACAAGAGTGAAAGCCAACATAACTGTTCTATTCAAGAATCTAGACACAGGTTTAACATCTACTTTTCATGCAACTGAGGAATATTTGACAGAAGAAACCACACTTGGCATTGTGGCGATGTCATCAAGTCTCAAGATGGTGAAGTCTAACCGGAGGACCTCCTCCCTTCCCCAGTTAATTCTTTTTAAACGTTTAGTACCTCCATGAATTTTGATGTGGCATTGAGCATACAGGTTTTATGCTGTTCACCCCTATATTCAAAGGGTACCATGACGAAGCCAATCGCTTCAGGAATGGCCAGGATAAAGGACAGGATCCAGATGGAGACAATTTCAATGGCAGTTACCAAAGGAATCCCAATTCCCTGAACACGACTCCAGGAGGCAACTGCTCTGTACCTGAAAAAAAGGGTAATGGAACCAAGCTGTTAGGAAATTTTAAATGTATTTCAATTAAACAAAAATTGTAAGTGCTGGGAAGCTCCTCCCCATTGCCAATACCAGTAATTGTCTTTTTAGGAATTTTCTGAGTCTTGCTATGAAAACCAAGTGGGTTTTTTTTTTTTTTTTTTTTTTTTTTGAGGCGAAGTCTCGCTCTGTCGCTCAGGCTGGAGTGCAGTGGCGCGATCTCGGCTCACTGCAAGCTCCGTCTCCCAGGTTCACGCCATTCTCCTGCCTCAGCCTCCCGAGTAGCTGGGACTACAGGCGCCCGCCACCATGCCCGGCTAATTTTTTGTGGTTTTTTTTTCAGTAGAGGCGGGGTTTCACCGTGCTAGCCAGGATGTTCTTGATCTCCTGACCTCGTAATCCGTCCGCCTCGGCCTCCCAAAGTGCTGGGATTACAGGAGTGAGCCACTGCGCCTGGCATTTTTTTTTTTTTTTTTTTTTTTGAGACGGAGTCTTGCTCTGTCACCCAGGCTAACCAGGCTGGAGTTCAGCGGTGGGATCTCAGCTCACTGCAAGCTCTGCCTCCTGGGTTTACGCCATTCTGCCGCCTCAGCCTCCCGAGTAGCGACTACAGGCGCCCGCCACCACACCCGGCTAATTTTGTTTTTGTATTTTTAGTAGAGATGGGGTTTCACCATGTTAGTCAGGATGGTCTCGATCTCCTGATCTTGTGATCTGCCCGCCTTGGCCTCCCAAAGTGTTGGGATTACAGGTGTGAGCCACCACGCCCGGTCACAAATGGGGCTTTTAAGAGTTCCACCCATTTGGAAATCAACTGCGTGGCAGGCCTGAGTCTGAGGTCTTTATATGGTCTAGTGAAATCTTAGGAGAGTTTAGAATGCGGCGGTAACAGAGAGTTGTGCCTATGTTTTTTAAGCTGGGGGAGAAATTGGATGGATAGGAGGGATCATGAAAGCTGCGGGTACTTGTTATAGTAATATGTTATTCCTCTTTATAAAATAAAAAAAGAAACCTTAAAGCATTATCTATGAAGTGGGCCTAGATATTCTTGAGTGAATAACCACCACAGATATTCCATTGTTTCCTCCCTTCTTATATGAGCACAGTGGGCTTGTACCAGGTGGCAGTTTTAGTAAATACCTATTTGTGGTAAATGTCAAAGAGGGATTATATCACTCCCATTATGGCCCTGTGCTAGAGCAGATAAAACTCATTTAAAGATACTTTGGTTCCTAACCTTTAGGGTTTACAATCTAACAGAAAAGAATGGTTCATACAGAGTATATAACATAAATGTGACTATGTCAATCAAAAAACTGTCTGATAATAAGAAATTATGTTCACCCTATTTTTTACTTCACTATTTTAATGATAATAATCACATTTAAATGTTATGTCTAAGGAAGGTTTGGTTTAGAAATTCTATGTTCTTTGACCTGATGTGATGGTCTAATGCTAACTGCTTTTAGAATTACTATTAAGAAGAGACCTGTGACATGGTATGGTATTTTTGTGGCCTCATTCCTGAAATTTTTGTTGCTGCCGTAATGGAAAAGAAACATTTTCTTTTTATAGTTTTCATTAGATAGTGCCAGAAGAAGGCTGTAAAACAGACCGAATGCATTGGAGACAGGTGCTCATGGGTTTGCAGGACATACAAAGTAATGTAGAAGATTAATCAATAAAGCCAAGGCAACATACAAGCTACCCATATCCACCAAGACGAGCCCCCATCAATTATATTTAGTGTACTGTCTCAGTACATTTACACAGTACATCTGTGAAAACACAACTCTTAGAATTATGCTGACTGTTTCTTCACCAGAATTCCCTAGAGATGAGCATGTACAGATTTGGGTATTTTATGATGATGCTACATGGCGTATTATATAGCACAATTTGCTGGAGAAATGTTTTATAAAATATTTTTAGGGTAAATAAGATTTGTGTACAATACAAATCTCAAAAAAGTCCAGATTATTTCAAAATGGGATAAAATACAGCTATGCAAACAGACCAAGAAAATCCTTTTATGCTATAACCAAGATTGAATTTTAAAATTTATGGTTATTTCCATAAATTGTCCAGTGGGATAAAAATCGTTGTTTATTTTTCTTTGTTCCCTTATTAAACTGGCAGGCTGATACCCAGTAAAAGCTAAGAGGAATGGAGACAGGATGTCTATATCCCAAGGCTGTCAACGGAGTTACATCTATTTCTTCTTCCCTTCTCTCAGGTTGTTTACCAGGGAAGGTGATTTAAATAAAACACCCTGCTTCATTAGAGAGTAAGAAAGCCTAATTTCCTTGCCAGCATTTGGGGTGAAAAGTTGCTTAAGGAATAAAATGTGGTCAACATGTTCTTATGACGAACATATTCACAGACCAGTTTCATTTTTATAAAGTGCCATGAGTTCCCAGAATATTACACATCCGTAATCCAATGTAAATTCAACATTCACAAATAAGTAGAAGTCATTTTTAGAGTCAAGTTTAGCAAATAATTCATGATCAGTCTGCTCCTTCATTAACCCACTCACTGAGAATTAGAATATTTTCCATTTATAATCACACAGATCTTGATAACGTCTCCATGAGATAAGGGGAAAACAACCATAAGAACAATTAGAAACAACCATTTGTGATAATGGAGGTGGGGAAAGGTATGGAAACCATGAAACACTGGATGTTTCAAAACTGATTTCTATTTGGAATATAATGGCACAACACACTGACACACAAATATGGCTTTTTTATGAGGTGCGATTATAAACAGCCTCCCATCTAGTCACTATGTATATACATCTCTCTCTGTATATCTATGACATCTTCAGTTGTCATGGAAAATCTGCAAGTGTAGATTCCACCACTGACAACTGCTATTCCAGAAAGAATCCCTCCTCTCTGAAATGCTTTCTTCACTTGGTTTCCACCACAGTCTCCCAGTTTTCCTTCTGACTTACTGGCCATTCCCTCTCATTTACCTGGCTGGACCCCGCTTTCTCCACAGATTCTTAGCATTGGATTTGTCTGAGGGCTTAGTGCTCAGACGTTTTTTCTATCTATGCGCTCTCCTTTGGTGATCTCATCTAGTCTCATGGCTTTAGTGTCATTTAACTATCCATCTACCGGTAATTTCTAAATTTATACCTCTAGCCTGGTGCCTCACCTTTAACTCTAGACTTGTATCTCCAACTGCCTACTTGCAAGCTCCACTAGGACACCTAAGAGGCATCTAAACACTCTCAAATCAGACTCCTTGTCTTCCTTGCTGCTAAACCTTTCTGCAGTTTTTCCCATCTCTGGCCCCAAACATTGGGTTAGATTTCACTCCTCTTCCACCACACATCCAATCCTTCAGCAAATCTTGCAACAACTTCCTTCAAGATATATCCAAATGCAACCACTTTCCGCCATCGTACCTGTTATCGCAGTGCCTTGATGATTGCCATAGCTTCCTAACTGATCTCCCTATGTCCACCTTGCTTTGCCACAGCCTACTCTGAACATAGCAACTGGAGTGACGCTGTTACGTCAGACCATGGCACCCTCTGCTCCAAACCCTCCAGTGGCTTCCCACCCCTGTGAGAATGCCCACAGGTGTCCTCAGAGCTGCTTCCTCACTTCCTTCAGGTTTTTACTCAACTGGAGTTTTTCACGGAAGCCTTCCCTGGAGACTTTACTTAAGTTTGCCAACTCCCCTCCAGAACTCTCTCTCACCCTGATTCATTTTTCCCCATAGCACTACAATGTGACCAACAATGTTCTATTTATTTATTTGGTTTATCATCTATGCTCTCCCCTCTCCTTTCGAATATAAGTTCCCAGCCGGGTGCGATGGTTCATGCCTGCAATCCCAGCACTTTGGGAGGCTGAGGCGGGTGATCGCTTGACACCCTGGGCAACATGGTGAAATTCTATCTCTACAAAAATACAAAAATTAGCCAGGCATGGTGGTGCGTGCCTATAGTCCCAGCTACTTGGGAGGCTGGGGTGGGAGGATCCCCTGAGCCCAGGGAGGTTGAGGCTGCAGTGATCCCTGATCATGGCACTGCACTCCAGCCTGGGCGACAGAGTAAGACCCTGTCTGAAAAAAAAAAAAAAAAGAAAGAAAGAAAAGAAAAAAGTGGAAAAAAGCATGTAAGCTTCATAAGGTCTGACATTTTGTATGTTGGTCACAATACCTAGAACAACAAGTGCCAAATAAATACCTGTTGAATGAAGTGTCTTTTTGTTGGCGTTTTCATGCATGTTACCACGCATATATCTTACCTTACCTTAATTGGCCAGGAATTCTTAATCTCTAGGGAATTCTGGTGAAGAATCAGTCAGCATAATTCTAAGAGTTGTGTTTACACAGATGTACTGTGTAACCTTACCTTACCTTAAGTGGCTAAAGCTAATATTCACACTACATTCTGATCATTTTCCTATATTTCAAGCTAGCCATGCATTAGGCCACAGATTAAAAGCTAATACTTTTAGAGGTCCAGATTCAATAATTTAAAGGAGGGATCTATGGGCTGATCTTTCTGCCCCATATGTTCCAGCTGGGAACTTGAGAACTGGCATCTTGTCGCATCCGGATGCCTGGTCTCCAGTGAACCTGGGGCGTCTGGACCATGGCTCAGGGTTGCCAACTCCCGGTAGAGCCTTTTCCCATTATATCACCTGGTACCCTGTCATGTGATAGGCCAAAATAAAAGTATAAAATATATATTTTATTCATGTAAAGATGTTTGTTAGTGCATGTGCCTATAAATAGATTTTTACATGTTATTAAGGCCAGAGGCATTTAATGTATGTTTATTGAATCTTGAAGGTGTGGTCTGGGATAGTCATTAAATTTAAAAATGTTTATTCTTGAAAGAACTTTAAAACATTATAAAATAAAACAAAAAGATACCACTTCAACAAAATCTATTTTTTATTCTTTTCTTGTTTTGATTCTCATAGGCATAGTTTGAATAGACTATGATCATATGACTCACAATTTTTAAATTTTAGCTTTATTCACATTAAAAATACTCTCATGTTTCTACATGGGCGTGGCACTTATCAATTTAATGGCTACACAGTATAACAAGATTTTGATATAATTTACTTGAATCTTTTCTCTATGTTCACATCATTTCTAGTGTTTCACAGTTGTGAATAAGACACCTATAAGCTTGTTTGTACACATAATTTTATTTCTCTTTCTGAATGATTTTTCTGAATTAATTATCTTGAGTGGGATTACTGGATCAGGGAATAAATAGGTGGCTGAAGTGCCTTAAGAAAGAAGTTTCTACCAAGTGCCTGTCAATGAATGCTTGCCTGTGTTAGAATTTATTATTTATTCTTATTTGCCACTTCCATAAGGTACAGTGCCACCCCTATCTTTCCCTCTGCACATCTTTAGTTAACAGCAAACTTGATCATTTGTAATTGTTGTTAATGATTTATCTCTCTCTTACCATGTGGAGGTTTGGAAGCTAAATACTAGCAGGAAGAATTCTTTTTTAGAGACAGGGTCTTACTGTGTCATCCAGGCTGAAGTGCAGTGGCACAATCATAGCTGCAGCCTCCAACACCTGTGCTCTCTTAAGGGATCCTCCTACCTCAGGCTCCCTAGTAGCTAGGACTATTGGTGCCCACCACGCCAGGCTAATTTTTAAAAATATTTTTTGTAGAGACAAGGATCTCGCTATGTTGCCCAGGCTAGTCTCGAATTCCTGACTTTAAGCCATCCTCCTGCTTCGGCCTCCTAAGGCTGAGCCACTGCAACTGCTTGGCCAATTCCAATTCAGAAGAGAATCAGGTGTGGTGAATTAAAAGACAGCTGCAAATGCTTTACCACTTCTTCAGCTGAGTTCTTAAATTGAGCTGGCCTGTGGCTACTTGGATCAATTGAGTGTGGCTAGAATGATGTTTTGCAGTTCCAGGTCTGGCCTCTGAAAGGAGCTTTGAGCCTGCTGGAGCAAAAACATTGAGCGGACCCTGAGACTACATGGAGGGGGAGATGGGCTCTGCTGAGCTCAGACTTCCAGCTGTCCCTGCCAAGGTGCCAGGCATGTGAGTGTTGGACCTCTGACACAAGCTCAGAGTCAGCTGAAGTCCACCAACCCCAGCTGAAGTGACAAGGAGCAGAAGAATTGCCCAAATTCCTGACCTTCAACATGGTGAGATATGATAAAATGGTTGTTGTTCTGAATTGCTAAGTTTTGGGGTAGTTATCAAAGAGAAATGGGGTAGCAAAATTAACCAGTTGCCTGATCTTGACAGTAGAATAAGATAAAAGACAAATAACTCAGTGCAATAGTGAACAGACTCCCAAATAAGATCCTATGGCTCTAGCCAGCCTTGGACTTTGTCCAGTTCCCGGCTTATGTCTTCTGGCTCAGACCCTTCCTCTGTGTCTTCACTATTGTCATGGTGCAATAGAAAACCATAACACCAGGAAAATAAGGAGAAACCAAGTCCAACTCTAACAAAGAGGTTTTTCTGAAAACCACCTTCATGTTTCTTGAGTTAGGATATATCTTTGAGACTATCACAGAGACCACTGAGCAATTATTTGAAATGATGGGTTCAAGAACTGACATCAGCTTTTCAGCCATATAAAACAAAGCTGCCTCATTAATGGATCTTTGCAACTTTTCCAAGTATCTAATAACACATTACTCTGGAATAGTTGTTAAAAGAGTTTTATCTTTTTATAGCCTTCCTCCCCAGGCAACTTTTAACAAGTTGGATCTGTACCCAGACCTTTTTACTGGTCTGACCCCATCATCATCATCTTCCACTTTAACATGACTTTGCAAAGAACAACAGTGATCCCTCCTACCCTGCTCCTGCTGCTGCTTTTTTTTTTTTTTTTTTTTTTTTTGCCTCCAAACAAACTCAAAGTAATATATAAAACTTGTCACTTTCAGCATGTAAAAATACCTATTTTAATAGCTGGTAATGGCTGGTTATTCATTTTTGTTGGGAAAAGTTTATTCATTATAGAAGTATACTGCCTTAGAATTAAAAAGATAATTTACCGAGAAAGCTGGATAGGGGTCAAAATTTGTTTCTGAATTTCTTCAGTTCCTGATTTGTCTTTTTCTTAAATGACCAAGGATGTGAAACTAGATTTGAGGAGGAATTATTCAAAAGGTTAAACTGAGACAAGTCCATAGTTGAAATTAGCAATGAAAGCCTATCCATTCTGGCAGAAATCCTGTGCTTTCTCTCAGTCCTGTTTACCTTATTCAGATTAAAAGCTGATAGTGAGAAAGCTAGATCTTTTCTTCGATCTTACATCATTCTGTAATTGTTGATTAATGAAGTAATAAAGAAATCCTATAGAACTTGGATGTATGGTTTCTCTCATTTTCTTTCAAACAACTCTGAAATGTGAGATAATTATGTTTTTAAAATACTGTGTAAAAAAATCATGGGAACTCTTTGTCCTGGGCCATAATTTATTTAGCTCATAAAATGAAAGAAGGGATTCACAAACTGCAACAGGTTCCAAACTCCCTTTTCATTCCTTGTTTCATTTTAAAAAGTGTTTTTTATTTTTTATTTTTTTTTTTTTTTGTAGTAGTAGAATATAATGCAACCAAATGAAGAGTTAAAGCAAATGGAATCTTATCTTCAGGAATTAAGTGTGAATGATTCATTCTCTCGTGTGAAAGCTTTTGAAATAGAAATGTCAAATAGATTCCCTACATACAAGTCCTGAAGCTTAGGGTCAATACCAAATGAAATGTAAAAATAGTAAAGTGTGTGTCTAGGGAAGAAAGAATGATTAGTTTATTTTCAAGGAAAAACCTTTTGGATTAAGGCTGATTTTTGTGAGAGTGGAATTTTAAAATAGTTCATCTCCTTGATCTACAACTCAGATCAAATCTTAATGAGATAGATTCTTGGCATCATTTTTTCTTACTTTCTTTTCTTTTCTTTCTTTTCCTTCCCTTCCTTCCTTCAGTCCTTCCTTCCTTTTTAACTAAGAATGACTCACATTTCATTTGATACACAACTATTTATCGTGATGGAACATCTTATTTCTTTTTCTTCATGCTTGAGATGAAGAGAGGAGGTGGTATGGGTGAGGTGACCCGACATTAGATATAGGAATCTATGACCTAACCTTCCCGCTATCTCCCCGACTCAACACTGGGCATGATTGAAGCTCTGCATGATGCTCCGAGATTCCCCCAAGGAAGAAAGAGGAGGCAGAACAAAAAAGTGAGGAGGAACCAGTTCTGCCCCCTGGGCCTGTGAGAGGAGTGACAATTTTTCCCAGCTTATTACTTTTTTTTTTTTTTAAGCTTTATGAATGTTTAATCTGAAGGTTTTAAAATACTATATCTTAAAATACATTTATAATTTTATCCAGCATTTCTACCATTCTTTTAAAGTTCAGAAGGGTCTTCCTTCCCTTTCCAGAGATCAAAAAGATAGTCTATTTTCTTCTACTCCTTTATGGTGTAAACAAAAAATAAAATTCTAAGCCCCTCAAATGACTGAATGGACCCCTCCTCTTGGCCAAGGGGATTTCAAAGAAACCTAAAATACGAGTTCAGGCCATGATGGGAAGGGGATGTCGGACCTGCCTCTTCATACTTTCCTCTCTTTGGAATTTAGGCACAACAGGCCAGCATTAACGTTAGAACAGATCTTAAGACTAACAAAACAGGATGGGCGCGGTGGCTCACGCCTGTAATCCCAGCACTTTGGGAGGCCGAGGCGGGTGGATCACGAGGTCAGGAGATCGAAACCATCCTGGCTAACACGGTGAAACCTCGTCTCTACTAAAAATACAAAAAATAAGCCGGGTGTGGTGGTGGGCACTTGTAGTCCCAGCTACTTGGGAAGCTGAGGCAGAAGAATGGCGTGAACCCAGGAGGCGGAGCTTGCAGTGAGCCGAGATCAAGCCACTGCACTCTAGCCTGGGCCACAGAGCAAGACTCCATCTCAAAAAAAAAAAAAAAAAAAAAACCTAACAAAATAACAAAACAGACTCTCTGTAGCAGTGAGATACCAAATCCCAAGCACACTCTAGTATAGCATCATATGACAGAGAGAAGGCCCTGAAAGAAATAGAAGTATTTCACTCCAAAATATATTTCTTTGACCTATTTTGAAATGGCCCTGTGTAGCCATCTCTTCTGGGGAAAATTTACATTCTGTAGATAATTCCCTTCCATTTCCAGGTCTTTTCCTGATCCAGGAGAGATTTAACTAAGAGTGTGGCACCTTTTAAGATCTGATAAGAGGCATTTACTATCCTCATACTACCTGGAGGCTTCATGTACACAGAACCTTGGCTTCCACAACCCCCTTATCCTAACCCCAAGCACTTCTTGTCAGCATTTGCTGACTTCAGATCTTTAGACAAAACTTAACTCTTTCAACTAAATGCCAGTCAGGAAATCTTTGAATCCACCTGTGACCTGGAAGCACCACCCTGCCCTTCTCACCCAACCTCCACTTCAAGATGTCCCATGTTTCCAGGCCAAACCACTGTAAACCTTACATGTATCGATTTATGTTTTTGCCTGTAACTTCTGTCTCCCTAAAATGTATAAAATTAAACTGTAACTCAACAACCTTGGGCACAGGTTCTTGGGACCTCCTGAGGCTGTGTCACGGGTCATGGTCTTCACATTTGGTTTGGAATACATCTCTTCAACTATTTTTCAGAGTTTGGCTTTCTTCATCAACAGTGGTTTGAGTTTTCACGTGCTTGAGTATAGTGGTTAAGAATGCAGACTATCAACATTTGATTAGTGGCTCCAACACTTAGTAGCCATTCTGACTTGGTTAATCTCTTTCAACCTCAGCTTGCCTATCTGTGAAGTGGAGATAACACACCAACTATCACAGTTACATAAACTAATTTTTTTTTTTGAGGCAGAGTCTCACTCCATCGCCCAGCCTGGAGTGCAGCTGCTGTTGTCTAATCTCAGCTCACTGCAACTTCTGCCTCCCGGGTTCAAGTGATTCTTGTGCCTTAGCCTCCCAAGTAGCTGGGACTATAGGTGCCTACCAGCATGCCTGGCTAATTTTTGTATTATTTGTAGAGATGGGGTTTCACCTGTTGGGCAGCCTGGTCTTGAACTCCTGGCTTCAAGTGATCTGCCCACCTTAGCCTCACAAAGTGCTGGGATTACAGGCATAAGCCACCTCACCCAGCCGTAAACTAATTTTTGTAAAGTATTTTCAATAGGGCCTAACACTTAGTAATACTCAATAAATGGTAATAATTATAAATATTATTATTGATACGTACAGAAGACTTTAACATGCTTTTTCCCTCAGATGGCTAAATAGCATTATTTATTGATAAATCTTTCCTCCCCCGATTATATTCAAAGTGATTTCAGCCTATATTATTAATACATTCTTGTGTATTCCAGCACCTGAGTCGAGTTTTCCCACTGATTTGTCAGTGTGTTCATGGGTTTGCATTTCATTGTTTGAAACACTGTAGCTTTATAGCATTTAAAATGACCATATAGGACCATTCTAGTCCGGGTGACAGAGCAAGACCCTGTATTTTAATTAAAAGAAAAATCATACAGGAAGAACATGTGTGTAGGATATGTTGTTTTTTTTTCAAAATGTCATGATTATTTTCCCATTTCTTTTCTCTACATGAATTTTAGTTATAACTAAAAAATTTAATTAGATAATATAACGAAAATACATGGCTACATCTCTGAAAGAAATGTAACTTGATGATACGCAGCTTGATGAATACAGGAAAAATTTTACTTGTATTAGCAATGTAATAGGTGCAATCTAATGCTTTTAATTTTTAGATAATATAACACTTTGAATGAAAGAAGAAATGATGTTGGGATGCTGGGAGTGGGAACATCAGAGTGAGAATTTATTAGTGAATCAAATCCACATCATAAGTGTTTATTCAGCTTTTTATGGTCTAAGGTACCATGATCTCGAGATTATACAGTGGCCACCTATGGTATGTAAGTGTTTTTATGCAGCAGCCTTTAACATCTAATATAATGTAGATGTAACCCAAAGAGACCCTAGACTTTCCTACAGATCACTGAAGGGTCTTATTAATAGATGATAAAATTATTTCTGATCTTTGTGTTTACCGTTGCAATGGGAACATTTTTGTCAATGGTATGATTGTGTTTTAAATTACTAATGAAATTATTTTTTGTGTTTTATTTTTAATAATACGTTTTTATTTTGTGTTTCACAGTTATAGCCATTTATTTATTTATTTATTCCTGGGCTCAGGTGATTCTCCCACCTTAGCCTCCTGAATAGCTCGGACTACAGGCATGCATCACCATGTCCAGCTAATTTTTTGTATTTTTGGTAGAGATGGGGTTTTCCTATGTTACCCAGGCTAGTTTCAAACTCCTGGGCTCAAGCGGTCAGCCCACCTTGGCCTCCTAAAGTGCTAAGATTACAGGTGTGAGCCACCGTGCCCAGCTGACATAAATTTTTAACAAGGATATCATTCTAATTTTCTAATTACTGATTGAATGCACATTTTTATGTTTTAACAGTAACAATTTTTGTCCTAACAATAATTATAAATGTAAAATAACAGAATATCTGTAAATGCTTTAATGTTCTTTAGGAGAGTGAGCCTTTTATTTCTATAATGATGAGACTCAGGTTCCCTGATGAAGTGATTGTCAGGGAATGAGTTAGAATGAAAACCTCTTCTAAATTGTATGTAGGCTAATTAAATAGGCCATTATACACCGCTTGTGTGAGATTATAGTGAATATAAAAGAGTGCCACAGAATGTGTTATAAAGTTTCTAATTTCATTCTTATAATTGCTGCTATGAAAACCAGAAGCTAAAGAAAATACCATCTAGAAGTTCACAGAATTCAGAAGGGCTTCTTTAGAGAATGCTTAACAATCATGCGTGTGGATTCTGGAAAGACTTCGGGACATTTGATGGCGTTTTCAGAATTGGATAAAGGGATGCTTTTGGTGTTGCACTCTTTTTAAAACTTATGAAACATTTCAGTCTTTCAAAAAGGCAGGGAGAAGAACATAGCAATGTGGTGCACTTACCTCTCACTCAATTAATTAAACATTACAGATATAATTGAACAGTATCTTTTTTAATGATAAATTTACCAGGTGAAATATAGGATTTGCATATCCTGGAATCTCCTTTTCACAAAGTTTATTCCATCTAATATGTTAATTTTCCCTTTATTGCCAAAAGGGCGTCAAATGGGTATTCTTGATAAAATGCTCTAGGTACATAACTGTCTGAGCCAAAGATGGCTAATAATCAGCAAATGTGGAAGGCAATTCTAAACAGCAAAGGCAAGATGGTTAATGCTTTAATTCACTTGAAGCTAATCAACAGCTGTCCTGGGCACCAATTCTCTTGACCTCTTTTTGAGAAAAATGCTTTTCTAAGCCCAGCCAAAGAGCAAAGAGAAAGAACCACATTACCTGTCAACACTAAGAGCGCAGAGGTTGAGGACGGTGATCCCCACCGAGGACTTCTGCAAAAAGGGGAACAGCTTGCAAAGAAATACGCCAAAGTCATTGTGATCAAAAGGCCAGCGTCCAGCCAGCAGCTGAAAGAAGGAGACACAGTGGTAAGAAATGGTAGAGCTGGCACGGAGCATGTGGGCACTTACAGTTTTAGTCATGCATCCCAACTTCTAAATTTTATTCACAGTGCTTTTCAGTTAGCACTGTAGCAAAAGAGTATTACTATTGTTATTTTTTCTTTCATATTTTAAAACCTCAGCAATTTTTAGTCTGGAAAGATACAGAGATATAATTTATTATTATTAATATGTAGTAACATGAATATATTGTGATATATATTTAATATATAATACTTAATATAGTGTATTAATATTATAATACATACTTATATATTAAATATATTATAGTTATATAATACAGTTTAATAACAGAAGAGATGTGCCTTTGATCTCACATCAACTAGTCATGCTTCCTACTTTTCAATCAGTAGCAAAAGTTTGGGATTTTGGGAGACAGCTCAACTGAGAAGCAGACAGTGGTTTTTTATCTGTGCTTACTAAACCGTGAGTAAAGCAAATAATTTCAACTACTGGAATTGGCAGATTATATTATCTCTGAAATTAAGAATGAAAGGTTAGGGAGAATACTGGAAAAAAACAAAGTGGTGTAGAAGCTACTAATTTTAGCAGCTAGCTAACACCTAAAGCCACTTTGAACTTATATTTTCCTCTGTGCTTAAGGGGCTGACTCTGCTTCAGTAGATGTGATGTAAGTGGCTTTTCTCTATTTAGGCTCAAACTTCCCCTTACTATACAGAAAAATGTGGTTACCTTGATCTGTTGGTATCATATGCAGAAAAATCTGTTCTTCCATGTTGACAATTTCCAACCTTGTTTGCAAGGCAAGAGTGGACACCCTCTAGTGGCTGTGCTGGGTAGCAGACACATAACAATAGCTACCAGTACTCTGTATTTGTCTAATTAGGTATTATACTAGGAGCATGGGCTTAAATAATAGCTCAGCTACCTAAAAGGGGGAAGGAAGTTCCTGCTGAACATATGATGCCTTTTCAAGTGTGAAAATGGTATTGATTTCCTTTCTAATTTTTTTCTTAGTGACTCAATTTAAACTTACTCAACTCACTAGGAAACAGTATCCTACTAACTTGCCAAACTCCTTTTTCTTTTTTTTGAAAAGTTCTTTTTGCCATAGTAACTCTAAGCTAAGCTTTGAATTTCTTTTCTACTATTTCCAAAAGATGATGTGAGGTTTAATTCCATGGTCAGTGTGATCCATAACACGAGTCCTTTGAAAGAGATTGGGAAACCAGTACCCCGTAGATAAAGAATGAGAACTTGGTTACACAGGGCAGTCTCTCACTCTGTGATTTTTGGCTAAGACCCTATAAAACTTCATTATAGAAGTTTCCTCTCTTTAGTTTTCAAGATTACTTCCTTTCTTCTAAATAGTTTTCGAAAAGAACCTTTTTCTTCAATTCAATTGTGCCTCTGGTTTCTTCTTCATCTCACTATAAACAGTCTCGATTGGTGTCTTCTCAAAATTTCCTCATAAACTTTTGTCCAAGGACAACCACAGAACTCTTTGCACAAACACTGCCTTCATTTCTTATGGTTTTCATGAAGCTGACAAATAATTCTGCCATTGCTGACTGCTGGTTATTAATGCTTGGTGCAAGTAAAGACATAAAACACTATTTCTGGGATGAATCACCCTATAAAAACAAGAAAACCTGAAAACTACTTTTTATAGAATGAGAATTTAGAATTCTGGCCCAGAATTATAATTCTTCAAAGACCACAGATATGTAATTAAAACAGTGTAGGCACGGTTATGGGATATACTCTGGAACAGTTGAATTGTTTGTTTGTTCATTCCCGGAGATTAAGAGGACCCTGATAATCCACATGAATGGATTTCCCAATTCACACATCTAACAATGAAAGAAAAGAAAAAGATGTTCTTGCTTAATAAGGGAGACTCTGAAATCCTGTGAAGGTCTCAGTGGCAAGTGCTAAGAAAATGATCCAGAGAAACCACAAATGAACATGGATTCTCTCAGATTCTTCCAATCTCAATTACATTTTTTCCTTTTACATGCTTCCTTAAACTTTTAACTAGGATTAGGTTAGGGTTAGGCATAAAGAAGGACAGAGAGGAAAGACATCATGGAATCAGTGAGAAGCAAAAAAGATCATGGAATTGTCTTTCTTTGAGACAAATAGGTGTGGTGTTGGTGGTGGTGTTCTTTTTCCTTTTCCTGGGAGTGAGCATTGATTCTTCTTGGGAATTATAGATAAAGGGGAAGGAAAGAAATCATTGGAGAAAATTATTAGGTGTAATCACTGTGTAGACTTCCCTAACTTGTATCTCCTTCATTCTGAAAGGATGTATGGGTAGTAAGTGTCCAATGCTGCTAGGAGGAAATTAGGTCCCTGCCTGTAGGCAACGTCCCCCTCTTTTCCTTTTCTTCTCTGGTTCCATGTGGCTTCCTCAAAGAGGCCCTCATTAACTATCTAACCTCAAGTAGAACCTGCTTGTTAATCTCTTCCATGGAACCAGTGTTGGAGCAGTCCTACATTCAAAGTCTCCTTTCAGCTTGCTCTGCTGGAGCATGAGCAGGAGTCCTCATGGAGGCAAACAGTGGGGCTCACCGGTTTTCTCTTATTTAGCAGAAGCACTTGGAGCTTCTGAAGGACTACTGGGAATGCATCCTGTTATTTACTAGCACTTAAAATTAAAAATATAATACATAAGATGGTAAAAATTAAGCTGT
Source organism: Pongo abelii (assembly GCF_028885655.2). Lineage (NCBI taxonomy): Eukaryota > Metazoa > Chordata > Mammalia > Primates > Hominidae > Pongo > Pongo abelii. Next base: position 169,336,596 of record NC_071988.2, on the reverse strand, counting down.
ATAAAAGCTTATATAATGAAAAGTTAAGTCTTCCTTCCAATCAAGGCCCCCAAACTCCCTGCCCAAAGGCAACCACTGTTAATTGCTAAGTGTGTTTTCTTCCAGAAAACATCCTACGTACATAGAAGCATATGCTTTTTTTTTTTTTTTTTTTTTTTTACAAAAAGAAAACAAGTGGGAACATATGGAAATAATATCTTTTAGTACTCCATTATGATCTTTTTTCCCGGAGTAATTTTCTGGAGAGCAATTCTATTGCTTAATCAAAAAGTTTTGATTTTTAAAAGCATGTTAATGGAATAGACTAGGAGAGGAATAAATAAGTAACTGTTTAAGAGAATACATCCTAGACCATGGCAAAGAACTCACTGATTTCACTAAAGTTAACAAGCTACTGTCAATTCAATGAAAAAAACAAAACAAAACAAAACGAAACCCAAAAGAGTCTGACAAGCTGACGAGTCGTATTGGTTCAAAGGGTTAATCAGGCACCTCGGATCAGTCATAGCTTATTTTTGCTACAAAAGAGTCTATGTACCCTAATATTTATAATTTGCCACCCTCATATTTATAATTTCCAAGGACATTACACAGTACCTAGCACATAGTAGGTGTTGGATGAATGGATGACTCCAACTCATTAAATCAGATCATATTTTCATAGTTTGAAATTAGACAGTACCAATTTTGCCCTGAAAACACATTCAGTTTGAAATTTATTTTCTATTTGAAAGTTGTTTATCAGTGTCTCAAAGTAGTGCTCCCACTCTTTATGTTGAAAGAAACCTGCCATCGAGTTGTTTGAGGAAGTGGGAGAATACTGTGCTATTTAAGAGTCTAGGCTGAAGAGAGGCTGCCATTTACTCTTTGCTTGGAGACATCTCACTTTGGGCTGTGATGAGACTGCCCACCTTCCTAAGAGCTGCAGGGCAGGCCCTTGGAGGTGAGGCACATCCCATGGTCTAAATGTACATCATGTTCTCCTCTTCTCAAGCAGATCACAGAAGAACACCACAGAAAGAATCGTGGAGACACAGAAGGCAATCTGCTGAGCCAGGATTTTACATGCCTTTGTTCTAACTCAGGGAATTTTTCTATAGTTGAAATATAGTTAAAGCCCCTGATCCCCACCTGAAAATGAAAGCGCTTCTAAACGGCACAGATTAATATAGGAATTTTGCATTTGTGTGGTTGATTTGGATTGTATCAAAATCAACATCATAAAATTGACAGGCTGCACATTTTAACCCATCAAAAACAGATTTAGATAAGAACTTGTACCGTATGATACACTGATATGCACCCTGTTTGTAGAATGGATAGAGCCAAATGCAGGATGTACATTCACCACTATATTTAGCGCAATGCAAGATCTCATTTGGTTGGGACCTCTTAAGTACGGGGAACATATCTGTTTACATTAGTTTTCTGGAACATACCTGACAACCAGAAAGTAAACAAAAATGTAAGGAGTCAAAAAGTTGTGAAATTTATGCCCTAAAGCTCATGTGCATTAGTCCTCAGCAAACTGCCTGAGTCTTCACCACAGGGGGACTGATTCTCACTCTACACCCAGTGGTGTAAAGCTTAGCTCTTATTGTGCTCTAGCCCATTGCACATCCAGAGCTGTTCATTAATAGAGACTCTCCAGAGGCATAGTTCTCAGTGTTGCCTGTATATTAGAATGATTTTGGGAGCTCTTCCATATCCCAGTGCCTTGGCCATCACCCTAGGCCAGTGCTTATCAACCAGGGGACAATTTTGCCATCCCCCTTCCCCCCACCACCGCAAGGAACACTTGGCAATGTCTGAGATATTTTTAGTTATTACAGCTGGGGGTGGGTGTGCTACTCACATCTAGGGGTAGAGGCTTGGGATGCTGCTAAACATTTTGCAATGTACAGGACAGACAACCCCAACAAATAATCATCCCCCCACCCAAATATCACTGGTGCTGAGGTTAAAAAACTGTGTCCTAGACCAACGAAATTAGAATCTTTGGAGTTGGGACATAAGCATTAGTAGACTTTAAGGGTCCCAGGGGATTCCCAAGGACAGCCAAGGTTGTGAATAGTTGCTGTGGAGCAGCAGCTCCTAAGACTTAGTAGCTGCAGAATCACCTGGAGGGCTCATTGAAACACAGATGGCTGGGCCCCATCCCCAGAGTTCCTGATTCAGTAGGTCTGGGGCAGGGCCTGAAAATTTGCATTTCTAGCAAGTTCTCAGGTGATGCTGATGCTGCTGGTTCACCGACCATACTTTGAGGATCACTGCTCTAGAGGTGACATGGTCAGCAAAAATGACAGCTGACAGTCAAATGGAACAGGAGGAGCAGAAAAAGGTATAAAATATAGTCACAAGAAATAAAAAATCTTGGGCTGGGTGCAGTGGCTCACACCTGTAATCCCAGCACTTTGGGAGGCTGAGGTGGATTGATCACTTGAGGCCAGGAGTTGGAGACCAGCCTGGCCAATGTGGTGAAACCCTGTCTCTACTAAAAATACAAAAATTAGCCAGGTGTGGTGGCACGCGCCTATAATCCCAGCTACTTGGGAGGCTGAGGCAGGAGAATCACTTGAACCCGGGAGGCAAAGGTTGCAGTGAGCCGAGATCATGCCATTGTACTCCAGCCTGGGCAACGAGAGAGAAACTCCGTCTCAAAAAAAAAAAAAAAAGAAAAAGAAAAAGAAAAAATCGTAATGTTTGGGGCCATGTAGCCTGCATCCCCTTACACTCTCACCCAAAGACATCAGTCCCTAAAGACATCAGCACATAAAGTCACAGTACAATAACAGATGTTCTACTGCCCCAGGCCTCACCAGTTAGCACTACAAAATAAGGCTGTTCTCCCCTATATTCAAGATGGGTTGTGAACCTATAAGATTTAGGTTCAAGTACGAGATTGACCTGTTGCTAACTGTGTGACCTTGGGTAAGCCAGTTCCCCGTTGTAAGTCTGTGTTTCTGTATTTGTTAAATGGGGGTAGTTCTCATACCTGCCACAAGGATATGATGCTCATTTGGGGTGCTCAAATGGGTTAATGCATATGAAAGAATCCTGCAAACTGAACATATACCACACAAATGTTATTTTGAATTGCTATAATTTGTAATCATAAACTGAAACGTATCATTTATGCACAACCATGAAAATATAAACGAACTTATGCCTCTTTATCCATTCCAGATGTTAATATCCCCTGCTACTTAATCCTATTACTTGTACATTATTTTTGTTATTGTCATGGCATCTTAAAATGGTACAAATAAAACTAGTGGCGTATTTTTCTTTGTGCTAATTTTCCTCTCACCCCATCCTGTGAGGCTGAAGGGTTCTTCTCCTCTCCTTCATCTCCTGTCTGTCCTAGATAGGAATGAGGGATTTACAAGTACAGTCTGTAATAGCTGCAAACCTCAAAGCAAGGAAAACCTTCTCTTCCCTTCAATATGTATTATTATAGGGTCACTTAGAATTGGACATGACTGACCAGGTATCAGGCTTTAAAAACTGAGGTTCTGAGGTTTTTCTTTCTTTCTAGGGGAGGGACTGGGATGTAAAAGTTGGTACATAGTTGACTCAGTAGCAAACAAAAACATCTTCCAACAGCACAGACTGAGATGATTATAAAGCTTGTGATGCCCAGGACAGACCATTTATGAGAACGTGCTCTCTGGCCACTGCAGATCTGAAATCAGATACTACGAAATAAGTCACTGTGTGTGACCAAGAATAGATTTTGTTCTTCTGTTATGCATTAATTGCTTCAGGATTGAGACAGAGCATTCATACAAATGTCATAAAAGCTATGGCATCTCCCTATCCCCTATCCATACACTTTTTCCTTTGAACAGGCTTTTCTTGCCTCCTGACCAGTCCAAAAATTCAGGATGTATGACAAATGCAGAGTAGAGCAGAAATTCCATAAATGGTTTTGACTCTGGCCTTAGGTGCCCTCCATGAGCTGGGGGGATGGAGAAGCCCTCCTTTTAATCAAGACAGCTGGCTTGGCATAGTAGCTCAGAGTGTGGGCCCTGAAGCTGGATTCCTTGGGGCAGACTGACCCCAAGCTCTGCTGTCTTCCTGATCTTGTGACATTGGCATGCTCGTTAACCTCTGTGCCTGTTAGTTTTCTCTTCTATAAAATGAAGATCGTTCTGGTAGCTACCGCAGAGGATTACTGTGGGCCAGAGAAGAGAGAATCTGGAGGAAGGGCTTGGCAGAAGTCAGAATATGGAAGTGTGAGTCATAACTATTGATGGTTCATGGTTATGGTCACCCACGGTCCAGGTCACCAGGTGCAGGGTGGTGGCAGGCCACACAAGAACAAAAGACCCCACTAGAAGATAAGCAGAAATAACAGCTTCTCAAGAAGCTCTAAGCAATTTTCCCTGGGCGCTCCACAGAAGAAGAGAGTGGTGTGAGCTAACGGTAAAGAGAACAGGCTCCGGTGACTTTGTCCCCTGGCATGACTTAGACATGTTAACTGTTCCTCATGGAAAACTGCAGATAAAGAGAGTGCCCATGCATATGGATGATGTATTAAATGGGTTCACACATGAAAAGCACTTACAGCAGGGCCTGATCTATAGCAAATCATAAACGTTAGTTCCCGTAGGAGATGGATTCTGAGGAACTGCTTCTTGCTAAACTGCATTTAGATGGAAAGAGATGGAATTGTTGCTACTCACTAACCACATCTTTCACTATTGAATATTCGGTGTTTCAGTCTCTGCTGAGGTCTTCACTTTTTAGAATCTGAAATACATAGATGTTAATAACAACAAGGTGGATGAGAGGAAACAAGGAGAAAGAGAACTTTTTAAAGCCAGAGTTCCAGAGCCATGAAGATTTTTTCCTTCGAGGACAGATTATTCACCCAAGATATGGGCTTATCACCCCTGAGAATCTCAGTCACCTGAAGCCTGGGAATCAAGAGGAATATCTCTTTTTAATAACTCTCTTTGCTGTAAGAGTACCAATCCAAAAGTGAGGGACTTGAGGCTTTTACTTATTTTGTAAGCATATGACCAAAGGATCATTGGATAGAGAAGAATGGAACTTTAAAGAAGAAAAATTAGAGAATCTCAATATTGAAATGGCAAGGTTTGTGCTGATTGTGTGTGTCAATACTTTAAGGTTTAATTCATAATGGAGAGGAGATTCATGCCAGAAAGAAAGACCCTGGTTTTCCTGGAATGGAGAAAAGATTTTCCATGTGTTGTGAGTGGAGCCCTACATCTTGTCATAAAAACATACAAGCACAGTTTTGGGCCTTATTGTGTGTCTGGGTCAGAGCTCCCATCATAGAAATGGGGTGCTCTGACCCGGACAGACAATAAGTCCCAAAACCTAATGGAAAAGTTTTATAGTTGATTTTAATCATCAGTTTCTATGGTCAGACATGCTAGTGCCATTTAAAAGAAACAGGCAGGCAAAACCAAAGTAGAACAAAACAAGATAAAACAGAATAGCAGAGATCCCCACCTACAGATTTAGGTAGTGGATCCCAAAATCTTATCAGTGATGTAGGTGATGATGAATAGGAAAAAGGGAAAACAAATGGCATATTTGAAAGTATGCAGCTGATTTAATGATCTAATGTATAAGTTCTGAAGAAACTTAAGTTCTTTATTGTAAAGTGTGTCATGTGGTCACAATTATCCTGGTGTAGATGGAAACAATGAGCCAACAAAGATATGGTATGCAGCATGAGCAAAATAATACCATATGTGTGTTTTGGGGAAAAAAGAATAAAGTAGAATAAAGTTGATGCTCTCACTGACTTGATAGTAAATAAGGTTGAGGTGATTTTGAATATTTAACAACAGAAATTCATTAGAAAATAAAACTTCACAATTACTTATAATTGAGGCATAAAGCAAAATAGACAAAATCAGGATGGCTGGGTTACTAATCATATCAGATAAGAATGGCATACATTTTAATAATTCACTATAAAGTTTTAGAAGCCAGGCTGTCTTCTAGGGAAATGCAATTTGTGGTGTCGAGAGAATTAAAACCACACAAGTTCTATTGAATGCAGAGATGGAAGGATGGAACATACTGAAGGAGAAGTTAGAAATGCTGGCTTCCAGTCTAGCTCTGTCAAAAATCTAGAAGATTTAGCTCCCTCCTCTGCCAAAGAAGAAATGTTAGGCTAGAACTAGATACTCTCTGAATTCTCTGCCAGCTCTGAAATTGTACATTATTTTCATATCAGAACTCTAGTCTGTAACTAGTTTATCTGAAACTATTATTAACTCCATTTATCTCTAAACTAACCTGCACCCTTCCCTGTACTGTATATGATTAATTTTGCTTTCTCAATTTCTTTTCATTCTTCCCGTGAAAGAGTGCTTTAGTACCTTTTTTTCTACCTAAAAAGATTAAGGATGTCAGAACTTGGAGAATCCCACAGATTGAAGCCTTGAGACTATTTATTTACCTTGAATATATGAACACTATTTCATTACTCTCAAAGGAAAAGCTAAAATGTATAGTAAATTTGCCCAGTGAGCTGTGACCATCATATGGTATGCACAATTTGAGTTATATATAAAATGTAGAAAAAATATCAGTTAAGGGGCGATTTTAAGCTTCCAACCACGGGTCTGTCATAAACAATAATGTAAAATTAAAGCTTTTTGACAAATGGGATCTAATTAAACTAAAGAGCTTCTGCACAGCAAAAGAAACTACCATCAGAGTGAACAGGCAACCTACAGAATGGGAGAAAATTTTCGCAACCTACTCATCTGACAAAGGGCTAATATCCAGAATCTACAATGAAATCAAAACAAATTTACAAGAAACAAACAAACAACCCCATCAAAAAGTGGGCAAAGGATATGAACAGACACTTCTCAAAAGAAGACATTTATGCAGCCAAAAGACACATGAAAAAATGCTCATCATCACTGGCCATCAGACAAATGCAAATCAAAACCACAATGAGATACCATCTCACACCAGTTAGAATGGCAATCATTAAAAAGTCAGGAAACAACAGGTGCTGGAGGGGATGTGGAGAAATAGGAACACTTTTACACTGTTGGTGGGACTGTAAACTAGTTCAACCATTGTGGAAGTCAGTGTGGCGATTCCTCAGGGATCTAGAGCTAGAAATACCATTTGACCCAGCCATCCCATTACTGGGTATATACCCAAAGGATTATAAATCAAGCTGCTATAAAGACACATGCACACGTATGTTTATTGCGGCACTATTCACAATAGCAAAGACTTGGAACCAACCCAAATGTCCAACAATGATAGACTGGATTAAGAAAATGTGGCACATATACACCATGGAATACTATGCAGCCATAAAAAATGATGAGTTCATGTCCTTTGTAGGGACATGGATGAAATTGGAAATCATCATTCTCAGTAAACTATCACAAGGACAAAAAACCAAACACCGCATGTTCTCACTCATAGATGGGAATTGAACAATGAGAACACATGGACACAGGAAGGGGAACATCACACTCTGGGGACTGTTGTGGGGTGGGGGGAGGGGGGAGGGATAGCATTAGGAGATATACCTAATGCTAAATGTCGAGTTAATGGGTGCAGCACACCAGCATGGCATATGTATACATATGTAACTAACCTGCACATTGTGCACATGTACCCTAAAACTTAAAGTATAATAATAATAATAATAACAAAAAGAAAAAGTTGTAAAAATTAGTTTGATGTTACTTTATGTCTTATGGTCATTTGGAAATGAGATAACATTAGGTTGTACTAGCCTAGAATGATGGATTTTTACCTAGTTTTACTTCTAGTCTTGAAGTTTGATATATGTTGTACCTCCACTATAAGCATTTTGTTTATTTTTAGTAGAACAACAAATATACAAATTTGAGGTGTAATACAATCAGCCTATAGTGACACTGGTTCCTTTCCTAGACACCTGCAAACCCAGAGAGCCTTCTTTTGCCATTTTCTTGAGATTAGGACCAGTGTTCTATTTCCTTTCCATCTCTCTCAAAGGACTAGATATATTGTTCCACATGCAGCAATTGCCTAAGAAATATTGACTGCCAAGAAAACCAGCCATTTAAGTAAATTCTGTAAAGACAAATCTGATCAACACTGTTCATTTTAGGTTTTAAAAATTATAGCATTTTACACTTGGATGGGAGCTTAGAGACCATCTAGATCAGCGGTCCCCAAACTTTTTGGTACCAGGGACCCGTTTTGTGGAAGACAATTTTTACACGGACCTGGCGGGGGGGGGCAGGATGGTTTTGGGATGATTCAAGCATATTACATTTATTGTGCACTTTATTTCTATTATGATTACATTGCAATATATAATAAAATAATTATACAACTCACCATAATGTAAAGTCAGTGGGAGCCCTCAGCTTGTTTTCCTGCAACTAGATGGTCCCATCTAGGGTTAATGGGAGATAGTGACAGATCATTAGGTGTTAGATTCTTATAAGGAATGCACAATCTAGATCCCTTGTGTGTGCAGTTCACAGTAGGGTTCATACTCCTATGAGAATCTGATGCTGCTGCTGATCTGACAGGAGGCCAAGCTCAGGAGGTAATGCGAGTGATGGGGAGAAGCTGTAAATACAGAGGAAGCTTCACTCGCTTGCCTGCCACTCACCTCCTGCTGTGTGGCCGATTCCTAACAGGCCATGAACTGGTACTAGTCTGTAGCCTGGGGGTTGAGGACCCCGATCTAGATCACTGGTTCTCTCAGTGTTGTATGCAGACCACTGGGGAACCCTGGGAACCTTCTGTGAGGTCTGCAAAATCAAAATAACACTCAGAGATTATTGCCTTTTTTCACTGGTTGACATTTGCACTGTTAGTACAAAAGCAATGGTGGGTAAACTGCTGGTGCCTTCGCATGAATCATGACAGTGGCACCAAACTACCTAAAGGTCATTGTACTCTTCACCATCACACATTCACAGGAAGAAAGCTGATGCTGCAAAAGAAATAGAACTTGAACAGTCGTAGGATACAAGATCAATATGCAGAAAACAACTGCATTTCTGCATACTAGCCATGAAAAATCTAAAAAAATTAAAGAAAAATTCCATTCAAAACTTTACCAAAAAAGAATAAAATAGTTGAGAATACATGTAACAAAAGAAGAATTGATATTATTAAGATGGCAATTCTCCCCAAATTCACCTAAAGGGTCAATGCAATTCCTATCCAAATCCAAGGAAACTAACAAATTCATCTTAAAATTTACATAAAAATATAAGGGATCTAGAATAGCCAAAACAATTTTGACAAAATGCAAAGTAGGAGAACTTATAGTACTTATTTAAAAACTTACTATTAATAGAAAACTCCAGTAATTAAGAGAGGATGGTATTGGCATAACAATAGAACACAGGTCACTGGACCAGAAAGAAAGTCCAGATACAAGCTCTTATATTTATTGTCAATTGAGTTTTAATAAAGGTCCAAGGCAATTCAATGAGAATAGTCTTCAAAGAATGGTGTTGAAAAACTGAGTACCCATATGCAAAAAAATAACTTAGATGCCTGCCTCATATCATACACAAAAATTTAACCAGAAAAGATTACGGAACTGAATGTAAGAGCTAAGCCTCTAAAACTGTTCGAAGAAAACATAGGAGAAATTCTTTGTGATCTTGGGTTAGGCAAAAATTTCATAGATAGGACACTAGGGCATGATCCATAGAAGAAAAATTTGATAAACCGGATTTGATCAAAATAAGAATTTTTGCTCTTCAGGCTGGGCGTGGTGGCTCACGCCTGTAATCCCAGAGCTTTGGGAGGCTGAGGTGGGTGGATCACCTGAGGTCAGGGGTTTGAGACCAGCCTGGACAACATGGTGAAACCCCGTCTCTACTAAAAATACAAAAATTAGCCAGGCGTGGTGGTGCATGCCTGTAATCCCAGCTACTCTGGAGGCTGAGGCACGAGAATCGATTGAACCCGGGAGGCGGAGGTTGCAGTGAGTGGAGATGGCCCCACTGCACTTCAGCCTGGGTGACAGAGCGAGACTCCATCTCAAACAAAAAATAAATAAATAAAATAAAGAATTTTTGCTTTTCAAAAGACATGAAGAAAATAAAAACAAATCTGCTAACTGGGAAAAATATTTGCAAATCATACATCTGATGAAGGACTTCTGTCTGGAATCTATAAAGATCTCCTACAACTAAAATAAAATAAATACTTAATTAAAAATGTGCAAAGATTTAAATGAACATTTCACCAAAGCAGATACATAAGTAAGTAAGGACATAGAAAATGCTCAATATCCTTAGCCATTAAGGAAATGCTAGTTAAAACCACCATGGGATACCACTATACACTATTAGAATGGCTGTAATGAAAAAGACTGACAATAGTATGTGTTGGGGTGAGGATGTGGAGAAATTAAAACCTTCATATAAAGCTGGTAGGAATGTGAAATGGCACAATTTTTTTTGATGTTGATATAATCTACCAATATTATTTTATTTCCCCAGTTTCACATATACTAATTCGTGTGCATTTAGGTCTATGCAATTGAGTAACATGTGTAGGTTTGTGTATTTATCACCAGTCAAGATACAGAACAGGTTTATCACCGCAAGGATCCCTTTTGATGTCCTCTTCTACCCATATTTCCCTTCTCTCCCCTTCCCATTCCTAACCCCTGGCAACCATTAATCTGTTATCCATCTCTATAACTCTATCATTTCAAGAATGTTATATAAATGGAGTAATACAGTATGCAATCTTTTGAGATTGGCTTTTTTTCACTCAGCACGGTTCTCTGGAGATTCACCCAGATGGTTGTGTGTATCAGTGACTTGTTTCCTTTCATTGCTGAGTAGTAGTCTCTGGTATGGATGTACCATGGTTGGTTTGACCACTCACATTGAAGAACATCTGAGTTGTCTCCAGGGTTTGGCTATTACAGGTGAAACTACTGTGAGTGTTAATGTACAGGGTTTTTTTCCCCCTCAAAATAAGGAACTTTGGCTTTTTATTCCTTTTAAGAGTTTCTGTAGTTGACTGTTTTTTTCTTGCTATATTATTCTTTTTGATTCTGTACTACCTCAGCTCCTCAGAGATACAGCAAGGGCAGAGAGTCCTCATTTAAAAACCATTTCCTAATTTTACATGCTAAAAGCTAATATTTAAGAGAAATCCTCTTAATCCTCCAACCCTTATTCCCATTGCGAATAAGCTGGTTTAATACAAGTTAAGTCTATAAATAAATTTGCTCTCTCTCCTCAAAAAACACTGAAGAAACTTTACAATAGTTATAGGTTTAGAAAATTTACCAAGAGAAAGGAAAGTATTGCCACTTAGCCCCTATTAACATACGGTGTTCAAGCCTTCCAGTATCAACGCGTTTTGCTTAGCATCACTGTTGTTTCACTAACATGCTGGCTAGGAGCCATCTTAATCACTCATTTCTCCTCCTTGACGATGTCTGTACTCTGGTTTCAGCTCCCACGTGTTTTTGTGGATCTCTTTTACATTCTGAAGATCAATTTCTTTTAAGAGTTCCCTCAGGTATACCACAGGTTGTTTTGTGATGTCCACCAAGTCCTTAAGATGATAATATTGATATTTCTAAAGGCTGAAAATAGCATGTCTGAAACATGTTGTTTATTAGCTGGAGCTTATTTTCCATCTGCTTTCTCTTTCCTTTCACATTCAGTATTGTATTGATTAGCAACAGGTTCGAAACTGGCTGTTACAACTTTGTCCAGTTGTTGTGATAGCCTCACTGGTTTGGAAGATTCCTCTATTTGCAATCTTTTTAATCTCATGTACTTTTCACTGGCAGTCTGTTGGCATTCAGTTCTTTGTACCACTGTTTCTTCCAAAGACAGCTTATCTGATGAACTCTCAGTAAATAATGTTCATATATGGCCTCCAACATTTTGCAAGACAAACGGATGTTCTTTATGAGCACTGACTGAAGCTGCTTTTCCGCCAATATCATGAATATTTGCAAGATCTTCATTCAAAGTAAATGACACCTCAGTCCTTCCTTGAGTCTTGGCAATCCACAGTTTCCCAACTTCACCTCTTCCAGGGGCTTTAGCTCATTGCTGTGACAAATATTCAGGAACCTGCGAGGTTACTGGGAACTTGGGGAAAGAGCAATGTACAGGTTTTTGCATGAACATAATTTTCACTTCTCTGAAATACATGCTCAAGAGTGCAACTGCTGGGTCTTATCGTAATTGCAGTATTTAGTTTTATAAGAAACTGCCGGCCGGGCGCGGTCACTCACACCTGTAATCCCAGCACTTTGGGAGGTTGAGGCGGGCGGATCACGAGGTCAGGAGATTGAGACCATCCTGGCTGAGACAGTGAAACCCCGTCTCTACTAAGAATGCAAAAAATTAGCTGGGCGTGGTGGTGGGCACCTGTGGTCCCAGCTACTCGGGAGGCTGAGGCAGGAGAATGGCGTGAACCCGGGAGGCGGAGCTTGCAGTGAGCCGAGATCGCGCCACTGCCCTCCAGCCTGGGCGACAGAGTGAGACTCGGTCTCAAAAAAAAAAAAAAAAAAAAAAAAAACACTGCCGGCGGGCAGGGTGGCTCACGCCTGTAATCACAGCACTATCGGAGGCTAAGGTGGGTGGATCGCCTGAGGTCAGGGGTTCGAGACCAGCCTAACCAACATGGTGAAACCCCGTCTCTACTAAAAATACAACAATTAGCTGGGATGGTGTTGCACACCTGCAATCCTAGTTACTCAGGAGGCTGAGGCAGGAGAGACTTGCTTGAACCTGGGAGGCGGAGGTTGCAGTGAGCTTAGATCATGCCATTGCACTCCAGCCTGGGCAACAAGAGTGCAACTCCATCTCCAAAAAAAAAAAAAAAAAGAAAAAGAAAAAAGAAACTGCCAAACTCTCTTCTAGAGTGGCTCTACATTCCGTTTCCACTAGCAGTTTCTCTTCACCCTTGACAGAATTAGGTGTTGTCTCTCTCTCTCTTTTTTTTTTTTTAAAACATTTTAGCCATTCAGATAGGGTGTAGTGATATCTCACTGTGGTTTGACTTGCATTTCCCTAATGGCTAATGATATTGAACATCTTTTCATGTGCCTATCTGTCATCTGCGTATACCCTTCAGTAAAATTTCTGTACATGTCTTTTGTCCATTTTCTATTTGGATTATTCATTTTTTTTACCATTGAGTTTTGAGAATTCTCTGTATATTGTAGATATGAATCCTTTTTTTTTTTTTTTTTTGAGACAGGGTCTCACTTTGTTGCCCAGGCTGGTATGCAGTGGTGCAATCTCGGCTCACTGCAACCTCTGCCTCCCAGGTTTAAGTGATTCTACAGCCTCAGCCTCCAGAGTAGCTGGGACCACAGGTGCATGCCACCATGCCTGGCTAATTTTTGTATTTTTTTTTTTGTAGAGACGGAGTTTTGCCATGTTGCCCAGGCTGGTCCTTAACTCCTGAGCTCAGAGCAATCTGCCTTCCTTGGCCTCCGAAAGTGCTGGGATTACAGGCGTGAACCACCGCACCCGGCTGTTGTCTTTTCATCCTCTTAACAGGGTCTTTTGCAGAGTAAAAGTTTTTAATTTTGATAAGGCCCAATTTCTTTTTCTTTATGGATCATGTTTCATGAGTTTCCCTTAAGAACTCATGAAGCAGCAGAGAAATTATAAATTTTTAATATATCTTGAGCTTAGATACATGTCTTTTTAATATTCCATGTGACAAAGGATTGGTGGTGATATTAACGAATGTAGTTTTTTGATATTATATAATTAAATAAGGCAACATTGAGAAGATCCTTATAATTGGTAAACTAGTAATTCCTAACGGCCAATGTCTGATGTTGCAAAACCATGCTTATGTAAACGATCTACGCAAAGTACAAGAGAGACAACATATTTTAATGTAATAGTGTCTGAAAAGTTCATTAATATGGTTTCAGATTACACATTGCAACTAATCTTTACAAAACTGCCAATGGGAGAGTTTTGATGTCGTATCAAAGAATATTCACAATTATCTGAAAAGACGATTAAAATTCTCATCCTTTTTTAAACTACATTTTTTTGTGAGGCTAGAGTTTTTTCATATGCTTCAACCAAAACAACATAGTACAACAGATTGCAGAAGCTGATATGAGTTTTAGCTGTCTTCTGTTAAGCCAGACATTAAATAAACAGATTTGTAAAAATGTAAAACAATGCCATTTTTCTCACTAAATAATTTTTTTGTTTTGGAAAATATAATTTTTTTCATGAAAGTATAGCATTTATGTTAACATTTAATGGGGTTATGTTCATGAAAATTAATACATATTTTTAATAAAATGATCAGTTTTAACTTGTAACATCAGAAATATCCATCAATATAACATACATGAAGAAAAATTTGGTGTCCTCAATGATTTTTTCAGAGTATAAAGGGGTGCTGAGAACAAAAATCTGGAGAAACACTGATCTAGATTAATACTCCATTTTGATGATGAAACTCTGAAGGTCACATAGCTTGTCAGACGCATCTTTATAATATTTTTAATATTTAATTTTCTTTGCTGGTACAGCAAAAAATTACAATCTGTATTTCTCTTCCTTTCAAAATTGTAATCACTTTTTTGAAAGAGGTGGTTGCAATTTCTAATCTACTGTAACTTTTAACATAATGATTTCTGTCTACAATGAACAATATAGTGGCAGGCATCAGTATGGTTCAATACAGAGGCAGCTGAGCATTTGTTTCTACACATGGGAACTAAAGGATCTTTTCCTGCTCTTTCCTGCTTCCTGTTCCCTGTGATTTCTGCTTGTCCTGGGAGCTCTGCCTAGATGCTGGAAGGTCAGTAGATTGAGAATCTTGTCACTTAGCTCGGTCAGGACAAGACTTGCAACCAAGGTATTCATCCAGTTGAGTAGATTATGTATTACCTACATTAATTTAGAATTGGCTTTCTATTAATTTCAGCTAAAAAGAAGTGTGTGTTGGATGAATTTAACAAAATGAAGCCTCATATCTACAAACATTTTGTACAAAATAAGTTTTAAAACATATCTGAAAAAATATAATGGTGTTTTAGAATTCTCCCAAATTTTAAAATGACATTTCTCTTTTTTATCCAAACTAAAGCTCTCAAAACAAACTCAAGGCTGAACAAAAGAAAATGTAAAGAGATTATTTTATTTACTGGAAAGCCATTGTTTTCTTCAAAAAACTAAACCTATGAATTTAGGTACAAAATTTAAATGTCAATTTCAGGCTGAATTCATACTACATGAAGTTATAAACTAAATAAATGAAGAAAAGCAGTCATATCAGTCCTAAAAATATAAAGTATTTCAGCAATTAGGCTAAATATATATTTTTGAAGAGATACCTCCCATTCTATAATCCTAGATTATTTCCAAAAAAGCTACAGACATGTTATCACATGACATTAACACTCAGTTGTCACCGTAAAGTTGTCATTCAGAACGTCTGTCTCAGTCCTCAACTACTGCCTGAACAGTGGAAAGGTCTGGGGTAAAGTTTGGATATTGGCTTCTAGGTTTTTCATTCTGATCTGTGTCAAAAAATAGGAGTTGAAACTGGATGGAACTTAGCTACTTCAGTTCATAAATTAGTTTTCAAAACTGTAATATTTGGAAAAAGTACAATTCTTCAGACTCAAGGCACAGGCTTACCTTGGTTTCAACCTGAAATATCAAAAAGCTGTTCAAGTTGAAGATGAAAATAATTTGGTTCCATTATGAGTACTTTTTTGATATATAAATGACTGGGAAAAACTGGCACAAATGCTTCACAAATCCTTCTTCTAAATATCAGTATCTAATAATTAGAGTTTATATATTTGACAATTTTCAGGTGTATGAATTCTGAAATAATTTAGTGTATAGAATCCACTGACAATCAGTGATTGCTTCAGAGTAGAAAAAATATCTAATTTTCTATGATACTTTCTTGAATTAGTATCCTCTTCATTATGGGTAAAAATGTATACTTTTGCAAAAGTAAATGACACATTAAATTATCACTGGGCATTTGATTCAGTGACCCAATATATTTTCCAAAATTAGTTTCCTATTTTTTCACCATTTTTTATAAGCAATCTTAGTGTACAGGAACAAAACAAGACTTCCTCCCTGACATTTTCTATTTAAGATAATCCAAAGGAAAGAGAAATGCCTAATCTAAAAATATGTTTAGGCAATGGGGAAATAGGAACTCCTACACTGTTAATGAGAGTGCAAGACAGCACAATTATTATGGGGGACAATTTGGCAATTTATATCAAAGTAATACAGACACTTGACCTATGGCAAAGGAATCCTATGTGTGGGAATTTGTCATATAGCTGTACCCACAGATATAAACATGACATGCACATGGTTACAATTGTAGCATAGTCTGCAAAAACAAAAGATTGGAACAATTGATTATATAACCTATGGCACTCTCCCACAATGGGATACTATGAAACTATTTAAAAAATGAGCCAGCTTTTCATATATTGATATTCAGAGATCTCCAGGATATACTGTCAATTGAAAAAAGCAATGTACAGAACATTGTGTAATAAACAGGGGAGAGAATAGAAATATATATTTGGATTTTCTTATATTTGCATGAAGAAACACTGGAAAGATACAGAAGAATCTTTTAAAGGTGATTCGCTATAGAGGGTGGGAGTGGGGAAATTTGGTGATCAGGACTGGTCTAAGAGGAAGACTTCTCAATGTGTATCTTTTTCTATTTTCTTGATTTTTGATCCATTTGAATATATTCCCTATTCAAAACATGAAAAATTAGGATTTTCTCTAATTTATACAAAGGCATAAATGTATGAGACTGTACCTCCTACTAGTGTGGGAACTGCCCCTGCACAGGCATGTTTTTAGCAGAGAAGAGGTAGTTTGAACAGAATGTGGCATGTACCAAGGATCACAACCTAAAAAGTAATTGAAGGACAAATATTGAGCCCTCACGCACTTACTTTTCTCCACTCATTCATTTATCCAAAATTTCTGGCTAAGAAAAATACACTTCATTAGACATCTTCAGTTCTAATACCAGCTTTTTCTTCTGGGCCATTTCCACAAATAAACTAAATGTTTATCACTTCATGAGGGTTCACTGGAGCTACTGCAAACAAGTAAAGAATTTCAAAACCACAAGAGAGATGGGCTTTGGTGTAGATACTGAGAGGCTCTTACACCAGCCTGTTTGGAGGGCCGATCAAAATGAGTGCCTCTGCAAAAATCATGAATAGGTCAATGCTCTGGTTCTTCAAGCTGCTTTCACATAGTTGGAACTACATATGTTGACTCCTCACATTTTGAGAGTCCATACTCCCTCCCTTTCTTCCTCAAATATATGAAATGTCACCTGGGTGCTGGCAGAATGACATGGTTGAGTCCTAAGGATGGGTCTCCACTACCCAACTCTGCTTTTTTTTCCTCCATCCCCTGTAGCTCCCCTGTCCTTTCCTCCCAACATTTTTTTTTCCTTCCAAGCTGGAGCGCAGTGGGAGCAATCATGGCTCAGAAGCCTTGACCTGGGCTCAAGTGATTCTCCCACTTCAGCCTTCCAGTAGCCGGGACTGCAGGCACGTGCCACCACACTTAGCCAATTTTTGTATTTTTTGTAGCAATGGGGTTTCATCATGTTACTCTGTCTAGTCTAGAACTTCTGGGCTCAAATGAGCCTCTGGCCATGGCCTCCCAATGTGCTGGGATTAAAGGCGTGAATCACCGCACCTGACCGCTAACAGTTTGGAAAAATCTAATGTAAACAGAGAACACCTGTGTCACAAAAAATAACATGTATGCATACACACATACACCTAGTGTTAAAAAATGGAACATGAGATATTTCTTATCTTATCCCCCACTTTCCCCTTTGTCTAAGACGTGGCCTTTCTGTCCATTATTAAAGAAATAGTCCCTGATTTTTACAGCATAGAGGTAAGAAAATTCATGTTTTTAGTTATGATCATGTAATTCAATTGGTCCATCCAAAGAAATATAAAGTGTTGTGATTTTCTGACTGAGTAACTTCAAGTATGTAAAGCTTTATCTTTAAGACTTTTAGAGGCTGGGTGTGGTGGCTCACACTTGTAATCCCAGCACTTTGGGAGGCTGAGGCGGGCAGACCACCTGAGATCAGGAGTTCGAGACCAGCCTGGCCAACATGGTGAAACCCCCTCTCTACTAAAAATACAAAAATTAGCTGGGTATAGTGGTGTGCACCTGTAATCCCAGCTACTCAGGAGGCTGAGGTAGGAGAATTGCTTGAACTCGGGAGGCGGAGGTTGCAGTGAGCCAAGATTGCATCATGGCACTCCAGCCTGGGTGACAGAGCAAGACCTGTCTCAAAAAAAAAAAAAAAAAAAGACTTTTAGAGAGTAACTATATTTTCATATGAAATTTCTCTAAAATAAATGAAAAATCTTCATCATCTCCTTTTCCTTTTTCTTTTTCTTAACTGAAACATAAATGGCTACCCAAAAATCTAGCCACCTGGCTTAGTGCTGCTTTTAATTACTCAAAGGACAATGTATTGAATATTTCTAAGTGTGTAACAAAGAGTTTAAAAATTGTTTAATTTTGATTAGAAAACGTGAATCGTGGTTGCCAAGACCTCTCATGAGACCAAAGTTCTGATGTTTACTAACATAAATCGAGACAACGAAGAGACAATAGACCTTGGTTGTTGTAACTGATGTTGGCTGTCAGCTTAGGAATAAGCCTACTTTGTGTCATTATGCCTAGTGGGATACCATGAAATGGTCCCTTCATTATTTATTTTTTTCAAATAAAAATAATGACTCGAGGCTGGGCATGGTGGCTCACGCCTATAATCCCAGCACTTTGTGAAGCTAAGGAGGGAGGATCACTTGAGTCCAAAAATTTGAGACCAGCCTGGGCAACACAGTGAGACCCTATCTTTACAAAAATTCAAAAAATTAGTTGGGCATGGTGGCATGTGCCTGTAGTCCCAGCCACTTGGGAGGCTTAGGTGGGAGGATTGCTTGGGCTCAGGAGCTTGAGGCAGCAGGGAGCTGTGGTTATGCCGCTGAACTCCAGCCTGGGTGGTAGAGTGAAGCCCTCTCTCAAAAAAAGAAGAAAAAGAAAAAGAATGACTTGGGAGGTCAAGTGATTTATTCAAGATCAGTGACAAACCATTTTAAAAAATAAAACATATTTTGATTTCTTGAGATTATGCCCATTTACTTCTTGGGGCTAAGGCATTAGGCACTTAAAAATATCAAAGGTTATGAACTGTCTGGGCGCAGTGGCTCATGCCTGTAATCCCAGTACTTTGGGAGGTTGAGGTAAAAGAATTGCTTGAGTTTAAGAGTTCTAGATCAGCTTGGGAAACAGTGAAGCCCCATCTCTATTAAAAAGAGAAAAAGGTTACGAAGCCTTATTCACATTTCTGAAGTTCACATCTTGGGCTTTGACTGCCTGTGGGTCCAAATGGAGGTAGATGAGAACCAGGGATGAGAGGAAGGGGCAGGGCAGTTGGTGAGATGCCACCAGGCTTGACAAACTTTTTCCATAAATGGCCAGATAGTAAATATTTTAGGCTTTCTGGGCCATATGGTGTCTGTTGAAACTACTTTCAAAAGCTGCTATAGAAAATACGTAAGCAACAGGTATGGCTGTGTTCCAATAAAACGTCATTTACAAAAACAGGTGGTGGGCCAGATGTGGCTCCCTAGCTGTAGTTTGCTGGGCCCTGGGTGAGCGAATCAAGCAGGAGAAAGCAGCAGGGCTTGAAAGCGGGCTCTGGATGGTCACCTTAGTGCATACCACTCCCTCTGGGTTAACTTCCTTTATGATGGTACAGGAGCTGGAGATGATTCTGAAATCATTCCATACAATTAATGAAAATATTACTGTGAAGCTATTTCTCCAGAACAAAAAGCAGGAAAAGTGTCAATGACTCACATTTAAATTCTTATTCATAAGATTGCAAAAATGCAGTGCTCAGATATTTCACAGAGTTCTGAATGACTTCCTGGGAGTGTTTACATTGTAAGATGGTTCCATTTCATATGTGGTCAGTGGGTTTTCATAAATAAAATTTCTTTTTGGGATGTTGCAAATGCAAATTTTGCTGATGATATTAAGAGAAATTTTTCTTTTAGCTCTGTCTTCATGTGTTCCAATTTGGTAAATTTCTATGACAACCATCCCTACCTACCCTGGCAATCTTGTATTAAGATGCCAATCTTTCTACTTCCAATGAACATTTTTAGAGGTATTTCACATTAAAAATAGTATCTTTGTGTTCTTTGGTTTCAAAAAGTCCAAGAGAGGCTGGGCGCGGTGGCTCAGGCCTGTAATCCCAGCACTTTGGAGGCCGAGGTGGGCGGATCACGAGGTCAGGAGATGCAGACCATCCTGGCTAACACGGTGAAACCTCGTCTCTACTAAAAATACAAAAAAATTAGCCGGGCGTGGTGGCGGGCACCTGTAGTCCCAGCTACTTGGGAGGCTGAGGCAGGAGAATGGCGTGAATCCGGGAGGCGGAGCTTGCAGTGAGCCGAGATCCCGCCACTGCCCTCCAGCCTGGGCGACAGAGCGAGACTCCATCTCAAAAAAAAAAAAAAAAAAAAAAAAGTCCAAGAGAATACTTGAGTATAAAACTCCGCTGGTATCCAGGCTAACTTTATTGACTATTTGCTTGTATCCTCAAATAGATCGTCAGCAACTTGAAGGCACGGCTAGCCTAGATTCCTCTGTGTTTTCTACAAGTACTTAGTTAATGTGTGAGTTGATCTGGGAATTATCCATTATGAAGTCAGATAACAGATTTTCTTGAAAGGCAAATAATTATCATAGACCAAATTCATACACAGGCCACACAAGTCTTAAAGCTTTTAGAATTAGAAAAGAATTCTGGGCCAGGCATGGTGGCTCATGCCTGTAATCCCAGCAATTTGGGAGGCTGAGATGAGAGGATTACTTGAAGCCAGGAGTTTGAAACCAGCCTGGGCAACAAAGCAAGACCCCATCTCTAAACAAAAAAAAAAAAAAAAAAAAAAGAATTCTATTGCCTAGTTCTTAATTCTGTACCTTAACCTAGTGTAATTCTCCAACATTACTGAATAGTAAAATATAAAAGGGTTATGATCAAGAAAAATTATATAAGAAGTATATATTTAGATATATTTAGTATGTAGCTATCTATGTTGATATATAAATATTACAGATATCATTATATACACAGCTATAGGTTTTTATATCTATATATTTACATATTCAACAAATATATGCACCAAAAAGATGCACAGGAGAATGTCCATAGCTGCACTATTCAAAATAGCCCAAAACTAGAAACTACTTAATAATTCCCATCTTTAGTAGAATTGATAAAGTGCAATATTCACACAGTGAAGTGCTATACAATAATGAGAATGACTGAATTACAACTGAATGCAACAATATGGATGACTCTCACAAACATAATGTTGAGTAAGACAAACCAGACACAAAAGTACATATAGGCATCATAGGATTCCACATGCTGGAAACACAAAAACAGGCAAGCAAATTCATGCTGTTAGAAGTCAGGAAAGTGAGTGGCTTAGGGGTTAGGATAGTGACTAGGAGACTTCAGGGTGCTGGTAATGCTCTCTTTGCTGATCCTGGTTACACATGTGTTCATTTTGTGAAAATTAACAGAGCCGATGCTTAGGCACATTATTCTATGTGTATGCTACATTTCGATAACATGTTTAAAAGTTTAAAAAGTATTATGACTCTTAAATGATATAACATAACCCTAATTTTCATAGACTTCACTTCTTTAAGCAAGTAAAATTTATGGAAACAATGAAAATATGCAGAGAAATACCATACTTATGACATCAATGACACCATTTTAAAAGAGAAACTTTGCTGTATTCTAGATATTACTATCTGGTGAAAACTGAGATTTAAATCTTCTTTCAAACTAAAAGTTCACAGTGGTTAGAGATTTTTTTTTGTACAGACATTCTGCAAAATTACTTTTGTGGCATAAAACTTATGTGGAATGCAGTGTAATGTGTTATTCAATATTTTGTTAAGAAACGTGTATCCATTACCTTTCATATTTTGATAAGCAATATTTTGGACATTGAAAAAATGTTCAATAATGTTTCCTTTATTTGTTGCTTTTAAAATTAGGAATTAATAATGAAGTTCCTTATGCATTAGATTTAATGGAAAGGTTTCACAAAAGGTATGTTTTATATGCAAATCTTTAAAAATTGAGGATTGCTGGCATCTTTTTAATGATCAGTTTAGACATATCCACAAATGTCATCTGTTATGCTTCCACATCCTCCTTTTAACTCCTGCGCATCTGGTAAACCCCCAAGGAGCAAAGTCTAGAAAAGCAACCTCTAGCTTTATCAGTCAAGCCTGACGTTTCTAACCCAACTGAAACTATGGGCTAACCATAGACATTCATTCTTCTGTATCCTGTCCACAGACAAATTGCCTCGCCTTTCAAGTGATAACTAGATGAGCCATTCGTTTGGCAAAATGCATTTCTCTGAGCAGATGTGTCGAGGCAATCAGTCCATCAAATAACTCAATCTTTCCTCTCAGTTTATTTATTTTTTATTTTCTGGCTCTCCTTCTGTCAGTTGACCTCACTGACATGACAATGAACATAGGCTACACAAATCCTGTTCACCAGATGTCCCAAGACCATCTGCAAGACTTACAACATAGATGCTATTTTGGAGTGCAATCTATTGTACACATTTTCTTTACAATGTGTTACTTCTGTCTTAAAGAAGGAACTAATGAAGCTGTTGGATTTAGTGGAGAAGATAAAAGGAAATGATTTTCTTCTTTGAACAGTCTTTGAAAATCTATTTGTGTTAGGGATGACATTTTGGTAATGATAAGATTTGTCTTATGAGGTGTGTGGAAGAACAGGATGGCAAGCTGGCTAACAGCACAGCCTCTGGGATCAGGCTGGATCCAAATCCTGGACCTGCCATTTCTAGCTGTGTGACTTTGAGGAAGTTACTCAACAGTCTGGAACTCACTTTTTTCATATTATCATTCAGGCAACAGTAGCATGTCATAGATTTGTTGGGAGGGTCATACGACTTAGCTTGGCATAGAGTAAACGCTACACTTTAGGTAATATTCTCATGTTATATATTAGTATATATAACATATTTTAAGATTGCATATTTTCCCTTCATTGATTTAGGAAATACTTTTCAACATAGGAGCCAACGCCTAGGCTCAAGCTATCCTCCCACTTCTGCCTCCATAGGTGTTGGAATTACAGGCATGAGCCACTGTGCCTGGCCAGAATGTTCCTGTTAAAATGTAAACAAGTTCATGTCACTCATCTGGACATAACTTTCCAAAAACTTCCCATCTCATTCAGAGAAAAAAGCCTAAGACTTTTAAAGGTGTATAGGTTTTCCTTGTTTACTCAGGACTGTCCTAGTTTATGCCTATTGTCCTGACATGATAGTGTCTCCCTTCACTCTCAAAATTGTCCTGTTTGGACAATAGATGATATAGTCACCATACTATCAGGCCCTATGTGCTCTACCTCTCCCCTACTCTTGCTCCACCCTCATATCTTTGTGATCTCATTTGCCATGACTCTCTCTCTCCCACTCAACCACCATGGCCTCCTTGGTCTTCCTTTAACCCTCCAGGCACATTCCTGCCACAGGGCCTTTGCACTTGATGTTTCCTCTAACTGGAATGCTCTTACCTTACATACAGGCATTGTTTGCTCCTTCATCCCTTCTTTTACTCAACTGTCACCTTGTATTGAGGTCACCCACTCAATATCCCTATTCTTTCCACTCCCTTTCCCCATTGTACTTATCTACTTAGCACTTATCTTACATATTATGTATTTACTTATTTATTTCCCTTTTTGTCTTGCTCTTCTACCAGAATCCACAAGGGCAAGGATGTCTATCTGTTTTGTTTGCTGCTATTTACCCAATGTCTTTATTGAATAAATGAAGAGCAGCTAGAGAATAAATACCTTATATTACTGAGTAAACAAGTGGTGAATGAGTTGCCATCTTTATTGCCTTCTAGTATAAATTTGATCTAAAATAACAGGAGTCTCATGTTTAGGGCAAGTATGAGATGCAAGATTTGACTTGCTTCCTTTCTTGGTACTAGTCTCCAAGGAAGTTGTTTTAAAAGTTAGAATGTCAATAAAACTCTTAGAGGTGTTTAAGTTCTGAGAAGCGACCTCTAAATGTGCACAACCCAAAATAATATTAAGTCTTTCTGAGGGCACATCTGATTTTAGGTTCCTAAGCCCAAGAACACTGAAGGCCTCAAACCTTCCAAATTTATTTATTTTATTTTTTTCCAGGTTGCTCTTCTGCAAAAATGTACCAAATTTAAATAGATGCTTCAGAGCATGCAGTTTTGTATAATATTTGATGTTCAAATTTAAACATAAGGCTATCAAAAATTAATGCTGAATGACACATTCAGTTTTATTATTAAATTTAATTTCAACTATTAACTTTTAATCTTAGGACAGTTTTTCCAATAAAAACTAGACCTAGTTAAAAATGAAATTGTAGCTATAGAAAGCAGTAGTTCTAACTCCCAAGAGAATGTGGTAGATCCAGAAGGCAGTTGTAGAATTTCTGGCAGTATATCAAATTTATTTTGATGGAATTTCTTAGAACAGCCTTTATTTAACCACTCCAGTCTCAAAATCAACTTCAGAGACAACAAACTTGATTCCTCAGCCCCCTTCATTTTAGTTCGCACACTCTTTATACTAACTGTATATATAGTTTATATAATAATCAAGCAACTCATAAGACTACCCTATAGAAATACTTCAGGATAAAATGGCCTGAACTTCTGCTTTTATTGATCAGAATGCTGGAACCAGAGCAACATTTACACACACACACAAGCACACACACACATACACAATGTATCATGTGAAAATTATTTTCTCAAACCTAAAACTTTCCTGCATCATTATTTTATGTTAAATTTAGAATATAGCAAACTCTTCCTATGAGCTAAATGAACTCTTTGATGGGGGAACATCATCAGCCATGAATCTATTTACATCTCAACACCTTACTAACAAGAACAGGACTGAAACCATCTCTCCCTCCTCAGCCATGGGAACAGTCTTGCAGTGATGGACGGTTTCCATCCCCCATCACTGACGCGAGAATAACTGTGCTGTGAGCCAAATGCCGAGGGTTAGCAGAGTAACCTCACATGAGAATAATTACTTAACATGACCATGAGAGAAGGCAATGAGGTTCCCAGACACAGGAAACGAAAAGTCAGAAGGGGAGGTAGAGCTGGACAGGGTTCTGAAGCCTTTCCAGACAGCAACTTCCTTATAACAAACAGCAAATTGGCTAATAAATTTATCACTCTGTCATTTTATATGTACATATATTCTTAAGCTAGGTAGTTAGCATAATGTTTTGCAATGTATGTGTATCTTAGTAATGCCAGAAAAATCAACCTATTTCGTATTCTCTCAAGAGTGAAAAAAAAAAAAACTTCTGTGATATGAATATTTATTTTGATATTCCAAATCACTTATAGGTTAATATTTCAATCAAAACTACAGTTACAACTATGCTTAAAGAATGAACAGAAATAGTTAACACAATGCCTAAACCATGAGACAAGAACTCTTGACCCCTAGAGACAAAGTGAAGGGGAAAATCATCTTGCTGTTATGTGCTGCTCTGCTTCCCACGAGCTTCTCACAGATTTATGGACCCGGAGACATTCTGATTTTCAGAAAAAAAGGTAGAGGTTCAATAAACTCAATAAGCAGGTCTGCCTGTAGATCTGGAATTGCATGGGAGAAAAACATTCTAATAGAGGCAACTATAGTGCATTTTCTTTTTTCACTCATTTACCAAATATTTTTAAAGCTGGGCACAGGAGATATAGTGATAAATGAGAATGATGGCAGCACGCCTCAAGGAACTTGCAGACAGGCCAAGGAGCTGGCAAATACAATAGAGTATGTTTTAAGTGCTAGTACAGGGTTAATAAAGGGGGTCTTGGGAGCGGCACTAACCCAGTTTGGATCATGGATACTTGCCAAAGAGATGATTAAGCTGAGATCCAAGGAATAAAGTAGAAGAAGCCAGAGAAGGCCTGAGGAAAAAATATTCCAGGTGGAAGGGCCATATTCCGGGTAGAAGGACTCAGATAGATAGACCAGGTTAGCTGGAGTATACAGAGGTATCGGAAAAGCATGGAAAGAGAGGTGCTCACAGAGGAGGCAGCATCAGAGCTACCCTATGGGAAAACATCTAGCTGGAATACAATGCACCAGTGAGGAACAGAGATCTTGGTCAAGGGACACATTTTCTCTCTTAAAATTTAGAGAATGCAGTTTCTATAGCTAATTTTATGATGATAGCATGATTCTTGGAGTACATGAGAAAAGTGTGTTTTTATTTGCTTGATGATGCAGTAAAAGGGAAATATGCTTATCACATATGGAATGTGGTGGGTAACTTGACTAAGTTGGGGAATAGTATATACATACCACTGATAATGTCTTCTGCTTTGTCTATAAATGAAGAATCCCTTTGACAAATCATCATCATCGTCATCACCACCACCACCACCACCATCATCATTTTAATTTGAATATCTCAGATTAATCTGATTTGAAGTTAATTTAAGAGTGAAGGCCCTTGTCAAATCAAATCATAACAACAAACATTACTGAACATCTACTATGCTTGAGGCATCTAATCAGTAATTTGTGACGATTTATTTTTAAGACACAATTTGCTGTGGTGATTTGATATGTCAAGAAGCAACTTTTGTAAAGCTGCCCCAGAAGGATGGATCCCAGTTGCACAAGACGTCAAAGGCTGTGTGAACATGGAGATAACTGGCTCTATGTGGATGTCTCTCATTTCCACATTGTTCAGATCCTCTGCCAGAGCAACATATTGAGAGTCTTGACTTTTCATTGCAAAATATTTGTGGTAATTTCATGCAGAAATAAGATATGTTTATTTTTCATTGTTGTCCTCAATAAGGGGTGGTTGCTTAGGGTAGACAAAATTAGTAATCAACAGAGTTACCAGATTCTATCACTGTTGTTCTCACAGATTTGCTTTGTGCCACATGCTAAGTGGAGACGTGATTTACGTGGCAAATTATCCACGGCATCAACTCCCTGCTATGCACGTCAAAAGCGTCTATGGCAAGCCATTGGACTGTACCTCTTACTTCTTTCCCTTACTCCATCTCTCTCATACATACATTTCCCTGCATTCTTGTTTCTGCTTAAGAGATGAGGTAGAGTGATATATGGAAATGTCTGTGTGTACATAATGGCAGAGCTGTTATCCTGAAGCTACGTGGTGCCAAGCCTTGGCTCATGCACAAATATCACTTTCAGGGCTTCCACTCTGTTCAAAATTATAACCCATCTCCCTATGGACAACACTCTATGGCATACATGTAATCTCATGAATCATTAAATAATTATTAAATTCTATACTTATCTATTTTGTCATCCAGTAATCAGGGGTTATTTTTGGTCTCCCAACATGGAGACAATGTTTTAACTATTTTGCCATTCTAACAAATGTAAATATCCTATATACAGATTAATTTACTTGGCTAAGTTTTTGTTTTTCTTGAAAATTTAGGATATCAGATAATGTAATTTATTGACAAGAATGAATCCACCAGCAGTATGGGTTATAAGCTTGGGTATATGAAAAAATCTGCTAACTCCTTTTCCTTCCTCCTTCCTGCTTTTGTCAATCTTCTACTGCAATTAGTAATATTATCCTTTTTTTGAACAACTAAAAATCAGTTATCCTTTGATAATCTTAGAAATAGCTTTTTCTTCAACATTAGCATTTGCAAGGCCATTGTGTTTGAAAACCAAGAAGGCAACTGGCATTCATTGGCTTGCCTTGGTTCCTCCCGCCTTGCGTTTTACTTTCTTAGATTGCTGAGTTTCTTTTATCATCAGGTTGTGTGTGTGTGTGTGTGTGTGTGTGTGTGTGTGTGTGTGTGTGTGTGTGTGTGTGAGCGTATGTAAGCAAGGGCTATAGGAACTTCTTTTCATCTTTTGGGTTATTTCTGTTTGATACGAAATATATAATTCTAGGCCTAACTCATTTTTCAAACTAGGATCTGTAAATGCTTCAGTAGCAGCAATTCGGTGACTACATTCAGTCTCTCTGAGAATGTTATTTAGGGCAAAGTATGTTCCTTGGGGGTAGTGATAGCATTTTGACAGAGCTGAGCCATGCATTTTGGGAATTAGTAGGAAGGAGGTGAAGTATGGCCAAAGTGTGGAGGGCCTTGATTGCTAAACATGGGGGACAAGGGGGACAGGTGGGAGCTCCTGGGTGCTTTGTAGAAGCAGTGGCACTTGACAGATGGAAGCAAAGTCCCAGATATGTTATGGGGAAGAAGCTCTGAAGATATGGAAATCAATTAAGAAATTAATAAATTTCTAAAAATGTAGGGGTGGAATGACCCCATCCCACCTTCCATGCCACAGGCCATCCAGAGCCACCAAGCAACAGCTACACAGGTTAATGACATCCAAAACAGCCCAGCTGTTGTGTTACTTTTCAGTTGTGTTTTATATCACATTGATCTATGAAACCGTTTCAGTACAATCTTTTTCAAAGTGAGAGAAAGGGAATAAAACGTTAATAGGAAGAATACTTTATCGTGCCTTCTTCTTTTTCTTGTAACATTATTACAGTCTTATCAGTAATTCTAGCTTGCCTCAGATATTAATACAATCTTTAAATAGTCTACTTCCACTTATGCTGACTCTGATATGACTCAAAGCAATGTTGTCTGTCTGGAGACACCTTAGAACTGAGCATAGAAGCAACTAAGAGTGGATGATGAGAAATTTCATAGTGGGTACAATGTATATTATTCTTGTGATGATACCCTAAAAGCCTTGACTTCACCACTATGCAATATATACATGTAACAAAACTACACTTGCACCCCATAAATTTATACAAATTAAAAAAGAAAAGCAATTAATATAATTGTTAAACACAAAAATAGGTGTGATTCAAAACTCATCTTTCTTTGAAGAGCATATTAGATACTTTCAACTATTTATTCTTCTTTCAACCTAATCCTTCTAATAGTGAGGGAAATAAAGAAGGCTCACACATCCCTTTAACTGAACATTCTCTAATTGTATGCATTATTTTCATAGCTACATAAATGTAATGGTAAAGTGAGATGGACAGCTGCTACCTTGCCCTGCAATACAGAGGTAGTGAACTTGATATGGTTAGAGGAATCTATAGGTTCAATACGTGACAGACTCCAAAGCACCAGAATTTTACTGTGGGAGGCAGCTATGGGGGAAAGGGATGGGGGCCTGTGACTCACATTGCTTGGAAGGATCTCTTGAGTATCCTGGTTAGAAGTCAGAAGAATAGCAACATGTATGATCACATGACCTAGAGAAGAGGATGACAGAAAGATGTGGAGATTGCTCCTAAATACTGTGAGCCTTTTTAGCACACTCCAGTGCTTTTTTCTCTTTTCCTCTGGAAAAAGATTGAAATAACTAAAGAGTATTTTTTTTTAGCCTAAAGGTTTACTTTCTAAAATTAATGATAGTTAAATGACTCATTACATGAGTTTTGGAAAAACAGGAATTACACAAATGTACTCCTACCTATGATGTAAAAGTACCAGTCAAACTGTCCACATTATTTAGAACTACAGTAAGGTATACAAAGTATTGGATTCCCAGGAGGGGAGAACAATATGGTCAAATAAGAATATGTTAATTTTTATTCATTGCTAGGTGAATGTAAAGCAAAGTTTTATTTGCATTTTTACCAAATCTGGAGACATTCCAGATGATCTGACTTAAAACATTGCCATGGAATAGAAATGATGTTTAGTCTGGTGATTGGCAGTAGCACCGCAAAGAGATAAGCAGGTATCTTTCCCAGCAGTTGTGGATATTGATTGGCTAAGAAGCTGCTTTGCACATGGTCAAATATACATAGTGTGCTTCAGGGTGAACAGCAGCAGGGAGTTATTAATGCAGAGATGGTTAATTATTTTCTTGAGCCATGATGGGCTGGTTCACTAGTTCATAAGTTTGAATAATCAATGTTTGATACTCCACACTCTGATGACTGAAGAGTCAAAATTTGAATTTTCCAATTTATCATTAAGGAGAAATGTCAGGAGAAAGTCAAGTGGTTGTGTGCACATAGTATTTCACAAAGAGAAAACTTTTTAAAAGAAAAGATTAAAGTTATGTAGTATATGCTAAACATTTTAAATCAATTACGCGTTTTCAATTTTGCATCATAGTTTAGTTCTAAATTCCTAATTTAAGCTCTAATAGAAAACACATGTATTTATGCTATCCTGTGGAAAGAGACGGTAATTTTTTGATTGTTTGTTCTCTAATCTCTTCAATTTTGGAAACAGTGTATTGGTGTAATTTTGGGAAGTTTTTATTTGCAATGTCAAAATTGTAACCATTGTTTTCATCTATATTGTCAGACCACTGATTTTTCTGCTAGGGTAATATAATTTAACAACAGCTTAAGTGTACTTATTGGAAACTGAGAGATTACTGTTTTACTTAAAATGTGTTATATCTTCAATTGAGAAAACTTGCCATTTAAAGTAATATTTCAGAATATTACCTCTTAGCATAGTTGCTTTCTATGCATAATACATAGAAGGAAAAAACAAGGCTGAGGAAAATACTCTTCCTGGGTTTAGAATAAACACATTTCATAAAATCTGGCATAGATCAGGCCATTTCATTTGAATTTTAGTATATCTGAATTCTTGCAGCAATTTTTCCCTCACAACAACTAGACCAAATATAGAATATCTAATTCCTTCGGCTTTAGTTTGTTTTGGGACTAAGTAGTCTCTGATATAGTTTGGATGTTTGTCCCCTCCAAATCCCATGTTGAAATGTAATCCCCAATGTTGGAGGTAGGAACTGGTGGGAGGTGTCTGGCTCATGGGGGCAGATCTCCCACGAATGGCTTGGTGCTGTCCTTGCGTTAGTGAGTGATTCTCGAGACATCTGGTTGTTTGCAAGTGTGGTGCCTTGCCCCCTTCTCTCTTGCTCCTGCTCTTGCCATGTTACATGCCTGCACCCCTTCCCCCTCTGCCATAATTGGAAGCTTCCTGAGGCCCTCACCAGAAGCAGATGCTGGAGCCATGCATGTACAGCCTACAGAGCCGTGAGCCAATCAGATTTCTTTTTTTTATAAATTACCCAGCCATTTTTTTTTTTAATAGCAATGTAAAAATGGCCTAATACAGTCTGTAAGCAAGGTGATCACAGACTGGTTAGTTATCTTCCTCTCACACTGAGGCACTGACTTTGTTGTGTTTCTCTTCGGTTCCTTACTGCCTAGCTCAGGGCTGGGCACACAGTGAGTGCTCGATAAATGCAGACTGAAGAAATGAAGGAGACCCCAGTAAAGCAGGCCAGTTTTAAGTGGTATTAGTTAGTAATGCTGCTCAGCAAGGTCAACACTGGCTTGCTATCATGTGGACCCCATTATCTCTAAGTCACCCAAATCACTGAGAAAAGCCAGGATGCCCTTTGGCTTTAATCATTAATCTAGACAGTCAAAATAAAATAAATACCATTCATGTCAAGCTGGACTGTAGATATCTGGCTTCTGAACAGCATCATATTCAACAGGTAACTAAACTCAAGGATATGTTTGTTTCAAGTATTTTCTGGGCTCAGTAGCTCTCACTCTGGAAATTGCATTTCATAAAAATCCAGGGATCTCGCCAAGACTGCCTATCCAACCAGCAAGCTCAGGGCTGGCATGAGAATCCAAGTCATGAAACACCATGATTTTGAACCATCATCCCTGAAATACTATTTTGTTACAATTAAGGTAGAAACTAAGTGTAACATAAGACAGATAATAAAATTTTTAAATCTTAAAACTAGTAGTTAGAAGATAGCAGAAATAGTTCTCAGTAAGAACACAGATAAAATTCCAAAGGTCAGAAAAGTCTGCAGCAACATTCCATGTGGAATCAGAGCGTGGGTTTAAACCTGCAAATACATTTGTGGTTACTTCCTACCTTAAATACATTGATAGGGAGATCAATGACCACATAGATAAGGTCTCCAAGGGCAAGGCTGGCTATCAGCGCGTTGGGGCCATTCCTCATACATTTGTTCTGGTAAATGATCCTGAGCAGAGTTGCATTCCCCACCATTCCCACGATGAAAATAGTACAAGATATCACAGTGTTAATGTATTTGAAAGCTGAAGTAATTTTAGTCTGCTGTGGGCAATAGTTGTGCATTGAGCCATTGCTGGGTAGGACCAAATTAGTGGGTTGATGAGTGGTAACAAGGAAGCTGAGCTCTGTGCCACGAAAAGTGGTGAAATCATCCACATGATTGCTTAGATTTGTGCTGTATCTCTCAGGATTATCACTGATTACACATCCAACCAGCGCCAGCCAAAAGGATGCCCTGAGGCAAAGGGTTTCCATCTTGAGGCAAATTTGAGGAAATATCTCTTATTGCACTCGTGCTGCTTTTACACCTTCACTTTTTTTTTCACCTGAAACAAAAGGAAAGGTAATTTTTGTTACAAAACCCAGTTGCCAAAAAGATCATGTCAATGATTATTTATCGATTCAATTAAAATGCAGGATATATTTGGTGATTAGATAAGATATATGTATATCAGGTTACCCTATGGCCGAGCAAAACCAGAAAAAAACCAAAGCTCTATTAGGGCAAGATCTATCTCCTCTATGTCAGTCTCCATCTCCATCTCCATCATCTCCATCATCTCCGTCATCTCCGTCTCTGTCTCTGTCTCCGTCTCCGTCTCCATCTCCATCTCTATCGCTATCTATCTCTGTCTCTATCTCCATCTCCATCTCCCTATCTCTCTCACTTTCTCTCTCTCACTCATCTATGTATGTAGCTATACTTACATCTACATCATAATATGGATGAGGCTATGTCAGTTTTTCCTTCAAGTAGCAGTTACTTCTTTCTCTACATTCAGGCTGATAAGAACCTGAATTACAAAAATCTTCAAGAGTTGACATACAAACATATTTTTTAATGAAAGAGAAAAGGCATTATATGCTGAGTAAAGGGTACAGAGTATTGAGGCATAAAATAAAATTATCGAATGTAAAAATTCAATCTTCTAAAATGTGTGCTGTCTTGCATATGATAAATAATGAACATAGGAATGAAGTGCAGCACAGGTAGCCATCTAAAGTGTTATGAAATGTTAATCAAAACTCTGGTTAACACCATTAACACATCTAACAATTTTAGTTTCAATTAAGAATGAAATAATTGATAAAGACAAAACATTTGTTTTGAAAACCTTGATGATTAATGTATAAAATCTAAATTTTCTACGGGAGTTTTTTGCTTTTTCATTTCTCAGAAATTATCATCACAATATGGTATTTGTCGATGAATGAAATGGGAGTAATGAACTTTCCCAGGCTAGTCATAGTATTTGGGTTTCCAAGGGACATCTGTCCCCATGCTATCTTTTAACCATCCTATATAGCTACATTTATTTTACGCCAGTCACTGTACTCAGTACTATATGTGCATGACGCCCTGTAATCCATACAATGGTCCTGTGGGGTAGATCCACGGTTCAATTTTGAAGATAGGGAAACAAAGGCCCAGGAGGGTGAAGCAGCTTGTCAAGGCCACAGGTGATGGGTGGCAACACTGCGATTCCAAGGCTGGTCAGTCCAACTCTGAGCCGGAGCTGTTAACCACTAAACCATCCTGTCTCTCATTCTTGTGCTTTATTTGTATGTAAAATATTTTAAAGAAGTCTCCAGAGTTTAGATGAAGCAATAGACTCAGGAGGGTGGTTAGACATTTTCAAAGACCATCTGGTATGGTTTATTTATTTATTTATTTATTTATTTTTAAGTCACTTGCAGAGAGCAAGTGGTCCTTCCTGTCCAGGAAGTCTAGGAGACCTTAATAAGGAATAATCAAAGATAATTAAAAATAGTTCATCCTATTTCAATATTTTATATATTTCCTTTTCTGTAGGCTTTTATGAATCTTCAAATGAAGACATAATCTGATTTATGCAGTGGTGTGTGTATATGTCTGTGATGTATACACCCAGGTCATAATTTAATCTTAAAAAAATTGAGTCCTGGCTGGGTGTGGTGGCTCATGTTTATAATCTCAGCACTTTGGGAGGCCAAAGCAGGAGGATTGCTTGAGCCCAGGAGTTTGGAACTAGCCTGGGCAACTTAGTGAGATCCTATCTTTACAAAACATAAAAAAGATTAGACAGGCATGGTGGCGTGTGCCTGTAGTCTCAGCTACTTAGGAGGCTGAGGTGGGAGAATCACTTGAGCCCAGGAGGTTAGGGCTGCAGGGAGCTATGATCGAGTCACTGCACTCCATCCTGAGCAGCAGAGTGAAACCCTGTCTCAAAAAAAAAAAAAAAAAAAAATAAATAAATACAAAGTAAAAAAAAAATTGAATCCTTTTTCTGAGTGTATTCAAGGTTGATATTAACCACTTTTAGGAATTTTGACAATTATCTTGGGAAATCAGTAAAGCTTAGGTTTGGCCAACATGTGGAAAAAATAAGATTTATTCAAGTTGTATAGAAAGTGTAGGGTATATATAAAGTGCAAGTATTGGATACTTTTGCCCTCCCCAGAGATTTCCCCCTGAACTCTGAAATAATAATAGTATTTACATATAGTAACTTATTATATATGTATCTGTTATCTGCCTTGAGCTTTACGACTCTAGGTAGGCAGGAGCAATATCTCCATTTTACTTATAAGGAAACCAGAGTCTTGAAGAAGTATTTAGGTCAAGGTTTCAAAGCCAAGAAATGGCAGGACACATAATTTTGCTTATAGGACTTGACTCACTCTGATTAAATGGGAAAAATATCAATTTTTCAAGGCTAGAGGCAGGCCATGTATTTGTCAGCTCTGACTACACTTAATTATAAACAGTTTGCAGTTTTTTCCTGCTTCTTATAATCTGGAGTGAGTATCTGGCCAAAAATTGATAGACCTATGAAATGACACCATTTCCATTCCAAAGGGAAGACCAGGACTCCAAGAGAAAAGCTTCTTGTCATCCTCCTGTTTGGATCACAGATATGGGGGGAGAAGAAATACTTTCATATCTTGTGCTGTTCAGTGACTAACGTCTTCCAGCTTCCCAATTGAAAGGGAACCTTCCATAACAGCTTTCTTTTTTTTTTGTTTTTTGTTTTTTGTTTTTTTATTTATTTATTTTTTCTTTATTATTATTATTATTATTATTATTATTATTATACTTTAGGTTTTATGGTACATGTGCGCAATGGGCAGGTAAGTTACATATGTATACATGTGCCATGCTGGTGCGCTGCACCCACCAACTCGTCATCTAGCATTAGGTATATCTCCCAATGCTATCCCTCCCCCCTCCCCCCACCCCAGAGTAGAGCAGTACCCACCATAGCCAGGTCAGTTCACAGGTCAGTTCCCAGCCGACTGTAACTGGCAGAGAGCCATTCCATTTCTGCAAAAAAGGCCTTCTCTCTCTCATTTTTAAGAAAGCTGTCCCAATCTAGCAAGACAGGAACAGCTTTCTTAAAAATGAGAGAGAGAAGGCCTTTTTTGCAGAAATGGAATGGCTCTCTGCCAGTTACAGTCGGCTGGGAACTGACCTGTGAACTGACCTGGCTATGGTGGGTACTGCTCTACTCATCAGAGGTCCCGTGGTGCTTTGAACATTAGCATGCTGGTCTGCTTGGTTAGCTGATTATGGCAGGAGGTAAGGTCAACGCTATGGGTTCTTAAGGCATGAGAACCAGCTATCATTAAAACCCCCTTCCTTCTTCCTCCAACCATGACACCACCACAGAAATCATTTCTGATGACTTCTCTGTCAGCTCTCCACACATGTTAAGCTGCAAAACTAAGGGATACTTGGCAAAGGCCTGTGGATGTCATATTATCATTGGCTGAAAAGTACAAAACCAAATGAAAGAAGCCCCTCAACTGCAGGTTCTTCAAAGGTGGGTCTGTAGCTCATTTCCAGGAATCTGAGTCAGGCTGTGCTTTGAATCATCAGTCATAATCAGTCATAGCGCTAGTGAAGCATCTCAGGTTCAGACCTGAAGGGCATGGTCTATAGATTCAGCCTTCTTCCTGTTTGGAATCTGAGAGTTTGGGGAGTGCAAAAACTATTATTAAGAAAAAGGACTGAATCCTTACACTTACACTTTAATCATTTAACATATGAGACTCTCAGGATCAAAGTTCACCTGTAATTGGTAATTTGGAAATTCAGACCTTATCAAAATGGCATGAGTTTAGAGCATTCAATTTACATGAAATGACTGCCAAGGTGTTTCTCAATTAGCTAACACATAGACAACTACAGGTGGAGGAAAAAACAAGTAAAAGTAGGAACTTTTTACAAGTTTTCTGAGGTTTTGCTCTCCGGTTAAGAAATGAGCAACTCTCCTTAGAGACAACGCCTGACTTTAATATGCCTCCCACCCCCAACTCTATCAGGGGAAAGCCATTAGGATGATGTAAACAGAGAGTGATTATCTAGAAGCAGCCCTTGTTTTCTGCACGTGAGAAGCAACAAGTGTCCTTTAAAGGCGAGCAGAGAACAAAACGCCCAGACCTCCACAGGCAGGTTTCCAAAACTAGCTACACAGGGGGTTTCCCCAAACACCTCAGTCCCTCACACCGAGTGCCCTTGGCTACCCTTGGCATACCCAGACCCAGATGTGGGGGAGGAAAAGCAAGCAAGTAAGAAAAGGCTGTGGAGCCAACTTCACAAGTAGGCGCTGGAGCAAGCCACAGAACTTGGTGTTCCTCAGTTCTTGCATGCCTGGGGAAAAGGGGTCACCCAGGGAAAACTATTGGGCTTCCTCTTCCTAAAACTCCGAATCCTAAATCCTAACTTGGGGAGGTGAAGTTCACCGAACCCTACACGTTCCCGGAGCGCACCCCTCACGGAAGGCGTCCGCCTCCCCGCGCGCCCTGGGGCAAGTGGGTGCCAGTCCCTGCTGCGACGGGTCGCCCAAGCTGCAGGGCGGTAGTGCCAGAACGTTCCCAGCTCTCGTCTTCTCCCGACCGAGCGGCCCAGGCAGCATCTCCGCCATTCCCGCACCCGCCCCAGTCCCAGTCCCCGTCCCGATAGGAAAGACTTGCACCGACCGTGGATCTCGGCGGGCGCAGACAGCTGCCGGGTCCGCGCGGCGCCTGGGCCAGAGGAAGCCGGAGCCGACGAGGGTGGTTGGCGCGGAGGGTGGCCGGTGTCCCAGGCTCCGGCGCGGCGGCTCCGGCTGCACAGCTACCCCGGCTTCAGAAAACTTCTGGGCACTTCTTCTCCGGGGGAGGTCTCGCTGGGACCCCAATCCCCGGCGGCGACCGGGTGGGATGGATGAAGCCTCTCCACCGCCTCTCCACCGCCTCTCCACAATCGTCAGACCAGCGGGATGACTGTACGCGCGCGCGAGGGCTCGCACGAAAAAGAAAACTCCGGAGGAACACGCCTCCAGTCTGTCCTCCCCGTCTCCTCCCAAAGCTCCAGACCTTCCACTCCACTCTGGGACCGCAAGAGAGTCCTAACCTTCCAGCTATCCTGGGACGCAGCCACTAAAAAGCACAAAGCTGCCGCCCCCTTCCAGGCCCTGAAGGGCAGGAGTCTTTTTTAACTATTTCCTTCCTGAAAGAAGAGGTGGGGGATGTGGAGGAGAGAGGGTAGAGTTTGACAGACAAGACTCGGAATTCCGAAAGGCCTTGCAGAGGAACCCATCCTCTTAGTGCAGGCAGATTTGATCTGTGATGGAACAACTGGACACAGAGCCAGGGCCCACGGGTGGTTTCTTCTCCGTCTTCCCTGCCAGCTTTGCTTGGCTTGCGTGCTCCCTCTTAAGTTTAGAGGCCGTTGAGGAGCCGAAGTGGACAGCAGTTTACTGGATCAGGTGGTTTGCTTCTATCTTGTCCCTTGTAGCCAGCATCCCACCGCTACAGACCTCCAGCCCAGGGCAAAGAAGGAGACTCAGGAGAGACTATGGAAGGTTCCAGCGCCTGGCTCCGTGAAACCTCAAGAAATTCAAACGATGAGGAAGCAGACCTTACAGAAAGTGGGTCTCAACATCTTTATCATGGCAGATACTTTATCCTAAATTGGGGGTGGGAGAGGAGATGAGGGACAAAGGCCACTGCCTGTGACATGTGAGTAAAAACTGGGGGCTCCTCAGGGAAGGCCTGCCTTGGAGTCCTTCAGTGCACTGCTAGAGTCAGCACATTGTAGAAGTGTGAGGTTGGAGCACTGGTCATGTTATATCCCATGCTGTTCTGGTTATCTGTTGCAGCTAAACAAATCACTATAAAACGTAGTGGCTTAAAACAACAACACTCATTTACTCTGCTTATCAGTCTGCAGTTTGGGCAGAGCTTGTCTGGGACAGCTCGTTTTTGCTCCATGTAGCAGGGCCTGGAGGATCCACTTCCAAGATAGTTCACTTGCTTAGTGTTGAGTGTTAGTTTTTCTCCACGTGCATCTCTCCACAAAGACTTGTGGAGACTTGTAGTTTGGGCTTCCTCACAGCATGGTGGCGGGGATCCAAGAGTGAATGTCCCCAGAGACAGAAAGTGGAAGCTGCCAGTTTCTTAAGGGCTGGGCCCAGAAATTGGCACCGTGTCATTTCTGCTCCATTCTATTAGTCAAGCAGTCACAAATCCCAGATTGAAGGTGAGGGTATATAGAGCCCAACCCTCAGTGTGAGGAGTGTCAAAGAATTTAGGGACCATTTTGTAAAACCATCAAAGAAATCTACAGAAAACCACCATTGAAAGAGGCCTTAATAGTCATCTAGTAGGGTTAGACTAGGTATTACCCTGTGCATTAATCTTACAGCTTCTCTATGAGGGAGAATCAGC
Source organism: Pongo abelii (assembly GCF_028885655.2). Taxonomy (NCBI): domain Eukaryota; kingdom Metazoa; phylum Chordata; class Mammalia; order Primates; family Hominidae; genus Pongo; species Pongo abelii. The sequence goes on along the minus strand of NC_071988.2, from coordinate 169,297,654 downwards.
CAACCAGAATAACTAATAGCTTTTATAAGTGCCATCGTTTACATTAAAAAAAGGTGACCCTTTGGGCATGTGGCTTGGCAAGCTGACAATATTTTCGGGAAAGAAAAACTTACTGCTTCCTCCCAAAAGAGGCAGTTCACATCTTGGCCTGTGAAACGTGCTGGATTTCAGCCCTTATTCACTCTGTGGCCAGACACACTTGGACAGTGCATCACCTGCATATCTGAATGTGTCAGTCTGTCCAGTCTTTGCTAGAACACATCCATCAGGCCCTACCTCTTGAGACAGCTGATCTCACTGTGGTGTAGGACTAGTTACTAAAAATTCTTCCTTCACACCTATTAGGATAGTCATTATAGTAAAACAAAAGCAAAAACAGCAAAGAACAAGTGTTGGCAAGAATGTTGAGAAATTGGAACCCTTGTGCATTGCCAGTCTGAATGTAAAATACAGTGTAGCAGCTGTGGAAAACAGCATGGCAGCCCTCCAAAAATTAAACATAAAATTACCCTATGATCCAGCAATTCTACTTTTGGTATTTACCTAAATAATTGAAAACAGAGTTTCAAACAGATATTTGTGCACCCATGTTCATAGCAGCATTATTCAGAAAAGCCAAGAGGTGAAAACTAGCCAAAAGATGGAAACAATCCAAATATCCATCAATGGAAGAATGGATAAACAAAATGTGGTATATACATGTATGTGTATGTATATTAATACATGTACATAACACAGAACATTATTCAGCTTTAAAAAAGAATGATATATGCTACCACATGGATGAACGTTTAAGATATTATGTTAAGTGAAATAAGCCAGACACAAAAGGAAAGATAGATATTTTATGATCCCTCTTAGATGAGGTACCTAGAATTGTTGAATTCATAGGCACAGAAGGAAGAATAGTGATTACCAGGGGCTTGGAGGTGCCGAGGGGAGAATGAGGACTTAGTGTTTCATATGTTTCAGAGATTTATTTTGGGATGATGAAAAAGTTCCAGTGATGGATGGTGATGATGTTTGCACAACAATGTGAATGTACTTAATGCCAATGAACTGTACACTTTGAAATGGTTAAAATGGTAAATTTATGTTATGTATCTTTTACCATAATAAATTCTTCCTGACATCAAAATGAAATCTGCCTCTATACATTACCTGTTGATCTGCCCTCTGAATTCATAAAATGAGTTTACTGTCTCTTTTAAGATCTTTAAACATAAATAAGTGTATTTATGTGAATCATCAGCATAGACCTGCCTTTGCAAGAGAATAGGATTGCCTCATTCTAGATGAGAACAACATAAATGTTCTTTAGCTGTTGGAGATTTATATCCTCATTTTCTCAGCTTTACTTGGGGAAAATGACTTCAGGGGACTCGAACCAGTTTTTAGTCAAGTTAACTTTACCTCCAGTTACCCTTCTCCCCATAGATAATACTTTATATACTTGCCCCAACTCTATATTCCATGCTTTTTACTTTCAAAGAACATATAATTAATATATTTGACTAAGCTTTTCAACTTGTCTTCCAAAGGTTATTTCTTTCCCCTGGAAAGTGGGTTGGATGCAGATTTGCAGGTTTTCTGGGTTTCGGGGAAACTATCCTGATCACACTTGGCTTCTGGTTCAAGTAGCTCACTAAGTGGAGGATTATTGTAATGAACTTATCTTGGCGTCATGTTAGTATTGTATTGATTTCATGAACAAAAATTGCTGAAGATTAAGAAGTACTCAATATAGCACTTAAAAAACCATTTTTTTCATGTGCCCTTGGGGCAAATGTTCTTCTGAATTTAAGTTTCTTGATTTAAATTTGTAAATCCATTTCACAGTTGCTAACTCCCAGGATCCTCAACCTTGAAATGGAGTAGTGGTTTTGAGTCTCACAGTATTTGCTAGAGATGTTGTGTACATGGTTAAGCTCTCTAGGAGAAATGAAACATGAAGGTTTCAAAGAAGAACCACAAAGATTGGTTGTGAGAGTAAAGGCAGAGAAATTGGGGAAATGTATGTCAGAGACCTGAAACTGTCACTACAGCCTTCTCATTGGTTAGTGCTGTGGCCAAGACTATTGGCAGCAAACAACACCTATCTGAAGATGAGAAGACAAGCCCTATTAGTTGAAGATCCATTTTTAATTAAAACTGACTAGAGGCAATTTGTTTTAGAAGTAAGCACAGTCATGTGCCACATAACATTTTGGTCAACGGCAGACCACACGTGGTCCCATAGGATTATAATACCTAAGTTACAAGAGATTTGAGAAATATGCTTTTTAAAAAAAAGAAGAAAAAAAGATTATAATACTATATATTTTTTTACCATACCTTTTCTATGTTTAGATATGTTTGGATACACAAGTACCATTGTGTTACAACTGCCTACGATATTTAGTACAGTAACTTGCTGTACAGGTTTGTAGCCTATGAGTAATAGGCTATACCATATAGCTTAGATGTGTAGCACGATCTAGCATCTAGTTTGTGTAAGTACACTCTATTATGTTCATACAACGATGAAACCACATTTCTCAAAACAAATCTCCATCATTAAGACACATGACTGTACTCCAAAATTAGTCTATAGATGAGCTGCTGGAGATTCTAAAGTGCTTATGCATTGCAACAATGTTGCACATGGTGGTTTAGACCAGGTTATCCCATTAAAATATATTTAATATACCATGTAGCCCAGAGTTTTTTTTAAATTGCTGGTGGCCCCATTGGAGATCTGAGAAATCAATCAATCTTAGTATTACTAATGATAGGGTAACCAGATATTAAGTGTCCACTGATCATATATTCCATCCATTTAAAAATGTTTCAGTTGAATATAATCAGGTCTTCAGCTGTAACTTCCAGTTTCCAACAAAGATAGGGAATAGGTGAACAAGGTAAACAAATACCATGAGGATGCAAATAAACAAATCTGGAAGTTACGACATTTTACAGTGCAATTAACCTGTCTATTCAACAAGCCAAGCAATGAAAAGATGATTATCTTTTTCTAGATTAAAAGAGATTTAAAGGAACATAATATCCAGTTGTGCTGTTCTGGATTGGATCCTGGTTTGGCTAAAGCAACTATAAAGCTCATTTTTTTTTTATGGAGGCAGCTGAGAATACTTTGATTTAGACTAGGTACTAGATGCTATTAAGGAATTATTAATTGTATTAAATGTGAAAATATTATTTTGGATATATAGAAGAATGGTCTTATATCTTAGAGATTCTTTTAGGGGGAGATATAACTTACTTTTAACTACCAAGGCACAAACAAACAAGGCACATGTGTCTTAATGATGGAGATATGTTTTGAGAAACGTGGTTTCATCGTTAACATGACATGAGTTAAAAAAAAGTGAAAAGTACAATGAAATACAGTGGTGGACAGGCACAAGACAGACATTCCCATTCCAAAGGGAGACATAGGCAGGACCACAGGGCTATTCAGCTGCAAACGTGCATGGGTTATTCTTTAAGGAAAGGGAAGAATGGCCCCAAAGGTGATTCAGAGATCATCGGGGCTGCCACTCCACCCATGGGCCTGGGATCAAGGCTGTTTCCATCTCACTTTCAAAGGGTGGGATTGCCTCTTGGTTTCAGCAGGCCAGGATGGCACCTTCCAGTGCCTCAGGAGCAGGGTTGCCCCACAGAGCGACAGGGTGACATTTTCATCCCAACATGCCTGAAGGGCAGAGTATGGAACTAAAGAGGATTATTCTCCAGTCTTAAGATCTGGTGGGATTTTCTCTGCTAGGTTTTGAATTTGCTTGGGAGCTATTACTCCTTCCCATCTTCTGGTTTCTCCCTTTTGGAATGAGAATGTCTATCCTCTGCCTGTCCACCACTGTATTTTGGAAGTATGTAATTGCGTGGTTTCATAGGCACACACGCACAGAGAAATTTTGCTTCAGCACGAATTGTACCTTGAACCTCACCCGTATGTGATTTAGATGATTTTTAAATGACTTTGGACCTTCCACTTTAGAGTTGAAGCTGAAATGAGTTAAAACTTTGGGGCTGCTGGGGTGGAATGAATGCATTTTGCAGGTGAGAAGGACATGAATTGTGAGGGGCCAGGGGCAGAATGTTGTTTTTGTATCCTCCCGAATTCATATGTTGAAGCCCAAACCTCCATCATGATGCTGTTTGGAAATGGAGCCTTTTGAAGGCAATTAGCATTAGATGAGGTCGTGAGAATGGGGCCGTCATGATCCGATTAGTGCCCTCATAAGAGGATACACCAGAGAGCTTGCTTTCTCTTTCTCTGCTATGTGAGGATTCAGTGAGAAGGCAGCAGAAAGAGACCCGTGAACAGAACCAGACCTTGCTGGCACCCTGATCGTGGGCTTCCAGATTCCAGAATTGTGAGAAAATAAACTTCTGTTGTTTAAATTGCCCGGTATAAGGTATTTTGTTACGGTAACTGACTAAGACACCAATTTTGCTTCTATTCGTAAATTTATTTCAATGTTTCTGATTGCTTATATGCATGTGGGTTTATTGAATTTTCTTTTGAACTTTTAGTGGGAATGTTCCCTATGGCCATATTTCTTCTACAGACAGTATTATTTAGTTAGAAGACCTTTTCCTCGTCTGGATAGTTGCCAAAACATAACAATGCCAGTAGAATGATCCCTTTAAAATAATAATAATAAACACTGTTTTTACATTTACCACGTGCAAACATGGTGTTGAATGCTTTGTATGTGTTATCTTATGTAATTAATACAACAGCACTACAAATTACTGTTTTGACTCCCAGTTTACAGAAAAGAAAACTGAAGCCTAAAACGGTTAGTTGACTTGCCCAAGGTTATAAACTTAGTGCCATGGTTTGAATGTGTCCCCTCCAAAATTCATGTTGAAACTTAATCCCCACTGTGGTGGTATTAAAAGGTGAGGTATTTTGGGAAGTGACTTGGTCATGAGGGCTCTACTTTAATGAATGGATTAGTATTCTTCTAAAAGAGGTCAGAGTCAACTAGCCACAGCCCTTTTTATCCCCTCCATCCCTTCTGCCATGTGAGGACAGAGCATTCATCTCCTCCAGGAAGATGCAGCAACAAGGCATCATCTTGGACACAGAGAGCCAGCCCTCCCTCTTGGATTTCTCAGCCTCCAGAACTGTGAGAAGTAAATTTCAGTTCTTTATGAATTGCCTAGTCTCATGTATTTTGTTATAGCAGCCAAATGGACTAAAACATTCAATAAGTAGCAGACAGGTGGAAATGATGTTTTTGGGCTGGAATCATCTATACCAACTCCCTCATATTATGGAGAGGGACAGAGTGTAAGTGGATTAAGTTTCCCAGTGATGGCAATGGTTGCTTAGTAGTTAAGGTTCCTAATATCTGGCAAGTACTCTAATAGTCCACTAACAAAACATCATGGAAAGTTATTGTTTTGCCTCCAGTTGCCGTAAATTTTCCATTGTATCATATTTAATTGACTCCTACCTACATTTGCCATCAGTCTCTTTTCCCCTGCCACTTAACTGCTGCCTCTTTGCCATCTTTTACTATGTTCCCAGGAAACTTCATCTGTTTATTCCATCTGCATTAGTCCATGTTAACCAAAGGGTGGAAATCTCATTTTCCTTCATTCTGTAGGCATATACCGTAATTCAATGCTCTTTTGAAGCTTCAAAATCTTCCTGCTGTGATGGCAGTAAATCTTTGAGCAGCAAGAAACTTAAAAATCTACAGACAGCTTACATTCGTTTTCTTTGGAAATAAAACATAAAGTAGTATCTGTAGCTGGCAGAAAGGCTTTATTATAAAATTAATTGCTCCATTTCAATTAATAGAAAAGATAAGAGAGGTTTTGTCTAGACATAGAGAAAATGAAATCCAATTAAATACATTAAGAAAATTATGTTGACACAAAAAATAAGTATAAGTGAAGGGAAAGAAAAGTCTCCAGGCAAAAAAATATCCAGCTCTTTGATGTGTATTTTGCTGTTATTGATAGTGTCTGTGGCAGTTAAATTGATTACAGCATGACCAGAGTGGGGTCATTCATGAGTCTGAGCCCTAGAGAGCCTATTAAACTTGTCCTTGTCATTGTTCTGGAGTTAGATTGGCAAATGTTTTTTGGAAAGGACTGGATGTTAAGTATTTTTGGCTTTGAGGGCCATATGGTCTCTGTTGCAATGACCCAACGTTGCCTTTGTACTCAAAAGCAGCAATAGAAAATACGTAAACCAATGACCATGGCTATGTTTCAATAATACTTTATTTATAAAAAACAGATGACTGGCTGAGTTTGATCCATGTACTGTAGCTTGATGACCCCTAATAGTGAGGATCAAATATTAGCAGGCTAGCTTGCAAAACAAAAAGCCATTTATAATGTTCTTTGTGCTTCCTCTTGGGTGATGGTGGTGGTGGTAGCAGTAGTGAATTCTTGTCTCATCAAAAAAATTATACAGATAGTGCATAGATATATTGTCACTTCAAACAATACAGAAGTACATAAACATATTGTCTCTTAAAAATCCTAAAAAATACAGAAATATATAAAGTAAAACATAAGAGGGCTTCCTCATCGTATTCTTTGATTTTACCCCCCTCTCTTCAGGCTGTAGCTTTTAACCATTTAGTGCTTATTCTTCCAATCCTTCTTCTACTAATTTAGAAACATACATACACACATCTTTATACCTACACACATATACACATATACTTTTTCACTTTTTTGTTTGCTTATTTTACATAAATGGGATAATATTATATCTTATGTAATGCAGTATGTGAATTGCTTTTCTATCTAACTATATATCTTGGCAATTTTTTTATTTCACAGATACATAATTCTATTAAACAGTACTTTGTATTATAAATGTACCATAATTTGTTTAATCTATCCCCTGCTCATGGATGTTTAGATTCTTTACAGTTTTTTCCTTTTATAAACAGGGTTTTAATGAACAACTCTGTATATTTCTCACTGTGAAAAAATATACAGTGGTACATTTGTATATTATGTGTAGGTTATTCCTCTAGGATTGCTAGTTTTGAGTGGCAGTTGCTATCTTCAAAGAAGGAATGATTGATTCACCTTAGAAAATGGTAAGCTCTAAATATGAGATGACAGCTGACAGGATTCGGAGGTGAGACTGAAGATAAAACTTCTCACCATCATGGTGAGAAGCCCCTGTTCCAAATGAACACTGTCTGTGGCTATAACTTTTAAAGTAATGGAGAATCTGGTCTTCTAATGTAGGAGCCCATTCAATAAGAAAAAGTTTTTTTTATAAGTGTTTATAGCATATCACAATTAAAAGAGAACTAGAATGAAATTAGGGAATTCAAATTCTAGTTCACTTCTACTGTTAAGTAGCTGTGTAATCTCTGGCAAGTTCCTTTGACTTTTTGAGTCTCAGTTTCATCACATGTAAGGGGAAGTTGTAAGATTAAGTGAACTAAAAACATTTTCATGATTTGTAATTTTACGGTTTATTTCTCATGGCAGTTCTCTTATAATGGTTTTAAGATCAAAGTAAATGTTTTGAATATAAAAATAGGCATTTAGGATATAAAATTTTGACTTTATATTTAGAAAATAAAATACCATTGCTTATCATTGATCAGGATGTGGTGAAAGAAAAGTTTCAGGATGATTAATTTGGCAGAAGTGTTTTATATACCTGAATAGAAATTAGAGGTAAGGGTGGATTCAAGATGGCTGAATAGGAACAGCTCCAGTCTACAGCTCCTAGTGTGAGTGACGCAGAAGACAGGTGATTTCTGCATTTCCAACTGAGGTACTGGGTTCATCTCACTGGGGAGTGCTGGACAGTGGGTGCAGGACAGTGGATGCAGCGCACCATGCATGAGCCGAAGCAGGGCAAGGCATCGCCTCACCCGGGAAGCACAAGGGGTCAGGGAATTCCCTTTCCTAGTCAAAGAAAGGAGTGACCCGATGGAAAATCGGGTCACTCCCACCCTAATACTGTGCTTTTCCAGTGGGCTTAACAAACGGCACACCAGGAGATTATATCCTGTGCCTGGCTTGGAGGGTCCTAAGCCCATGGAGCCTCGCTCATTGCTAGCACAGCAGTCTGAGATCAAACTGCAAGGCGGCAGTGAGGCTGGGGGAGGGGCGCCCGCCATTGCTGAGGCTTGGGTAGGTAAACAAAGTGGTTGGGAAGCTGGAACTGGGTGGAGCCCACCACAGCTCAAGTAGGCCTGCCTGCCTCTGTAGGCTCCACTTCTGGGGGCAGGGCACAGACAAACAAAAGGCAGCAGTAACCTCTGCAGACTTAAATGTCCCTGCCTGACAACTTTGAAGAGAGTAGTGGTTCTCCCAGCACGCAGCTTGAGATCTGAGAACGGGCAGACAGCCTCCTCAACTGGGTCCCTGACCCCCAAGTAGCCTAACTGGGAGGCACCCCCCAGTAGGGGCAGACTGACACCTCACACGGCCAGGTACTCCTCTGAGACAAAACTTCCAGAGGAACGATCAGGCAGCAGCATTTGCGGTTCACCAATATCCGCTGTTCTGCAGCCACTGCTGCTGATACCCAGGCAAACAGGGTCTGGAATGGACCTCCAGCAAACTCCAACAGACCTGCAGCTGAGGGTCCTGACTGTTAGAAGGAAAACTAACAAACAGAAAGGACATCCACACCAAAAACCCATCTGTACATCACCATCATCAAAGACCAAATGTAGATAAAACCACAAGGATGGGGAAAAAACAGAGCAGAAAAACCAGAAACTCTAAAAATCAGAGCACCTCTCCTCCTCCAAAGGAACACAGCTCCTCACCAGCAACAGAACAAAGCTGGATGGAGACTGACCTTGACGAGTTGAGAGAAGAAGGCTTCAGAAGATCAAACTACTCCGAGCTAAAGGAGGAAGTTCGAACCCATGGCAAAGAAGTTAAAAACCTTGCAAAAATTAGACGAATGGCTGACTAGAATAACCAATGCAGAGAAGTCCTTAAAGGACCTGATGGAGGTGAAAATCACGACACGAGAACTACGTGATGAATGCACAAGCCTCAGTAGCCGATGCAATCAATTGGAAGAAAGGGTATCAGTGATGGAAGATGAAATGAATGAAATGAAGCAAGAAGAGAAGTTTAGAGAAAAAAGAATAAAAAGAAACGAACAAAGCCTCCAAGAAATATGGGACTATGTGAAAAGACCAAATCTACATCTGATTGGTGTACCTGAAAGTGACAGGGAGAATGGAACCAAGTTGGAAAATACTCTGCAGGATATTATCCAGGAGAACTTCCCTAATCTAGCATGGCAGGCCAACATTCAAATTCAGGAAATACAGAGAATGCCACAAAGATACTCCTCGAGAAGAGCAACTCCAAGACACATAATTGTCAGATTCACCAAAGTTGAAATGAAGGAAAAAATGTTAAGGGCAGCCAGAGAGAAAGGTCAGGTTACCCACAAAGGGAAGCCCATCAGACTGACAGCTGATCTCTCAGCAGAAACTCTACAAGCCAGAAGAGAGTGGGGGCCAATATTCAACATTCTTAAAGAATTTTCAACCCAGAATTTCACATCCAGACAAACTAAGCTTCATAAGTGAAGGAGAAATAAAATCCTTTACAGACAAGCAAATGCTGAGAGATTTTGTCACCACCAGGCCTGCCCTAAAAGAGCTCCTGAAGGAAGCACTAAACATGGAAAGGAACAACCGGTACCAGCCACTGCAAAAATATGCCAAATTGTAAAGACCGTCAAGGCTAGGAAGAAACTGCATCAACTAATGAGCAAAATAACCAGCTAACATCATAATGACAGGATCAAATTCACACATAACAATATTAACCTTAAATGTAAATGGGCTAAATGCTCCAATTAAAAGACACAGACTAGCAAATTGGATAAAGAGTCAAGACCCATCAGTGTGCTGTATTCAGGAAACCCATCTCACATGCAGAGACACACATAGGCTCAAAATAAAGGGATGGAGGAAGATCTACCAAGCAAATGGAAAACAAAGAAAGGTAGGGGTTGCAAGCCTAGTCTCTGATAAAACAGACTTTAAAGCAACAAAGATCAAAAGAGACACAGAAGGCCATTACATAATTGTAAAGGGATCAATTCAACAAGAAGAGCTAACTATCCTAAATATATATGCACCCAATACAGGAGCATCCAGATTCATAAAGCAAGTCCTTAGTGACCTAGAAAGAAACTTAGACTCCCACACAATAATAATGGGAGACTTTAACACCCCGCTGTCAACATTAGACAGATCAACGAGACAGAAAGTTAACAAGGATATCCAGGAATTCAACTCAGTTCTGCACCAAGCAGACCTAATAGACATCTGCAGAACTCTCCACCCCAAATCAACAGAATATACATTCTTTTCGGCACCACACCACACCTATTCCAAAATTGACCACATAGTTGGAAGTAAAGCACTCCTCAGCAAAGGTAAAAGAACAGAAATTATAACAAACTGTCTTTCAGACCACAGTGCAATCAAACTAGAACTCAGGATTAAGAAACTCACTCAAAACCACTCAACTACATGGAAACTGAACAACCTGCTCCTGAATGAATACTGGGTACGTAGCGAAATAAAGGCAGAAATAACGATGTTCTTTGAAACCAATGAGAACAAAGACAAAACATACCAGAATCTCTAGGACACATTCAAAGTAGTGTGTAGAGGGAAATTTATAGCACTAAATGCCCACAAGGGAAAGCAGGAAAGATCTAAAATTGACACCCTAACATCACAATTAAAAGAACTAGAGAAGCAAGAGCAAACACATTCAAAAGCTAGCAGAAGGTAAGAAATAACTAAGATCAGAACAGAACTGAAGGAAATAGAGACACAAAAAACCCTTCAAAAAATCAATGGATCCAGGAGCTGGTTTTTTGAAAAGATCAACAAAATTGATAGACTGCTAGCAAGACTAATAAAGAAATCTAGAAGAAATGGATAAATTCCTTGACACATACACCCTCCCAAGACTAAACCAGGAAGAAGTTGAATCTCTGAATAGATCAATAACAGGCTCTGAAATTGAGGCAATAATTAATAGCTTACCAACCAAAAAAAGTCCAGGACCAGATGGATTCACAGCCGAATTCTACCAGAGGTACAAGGAGGAACTGGTACCATTCCTTCTGAAACTATTCCAATCAATAGAAAAAGAGGGAATCCTCCCTAAATCATTTTATGAGGCCAGCATCATCCTGATACCAAAGCCTGGCAGAGACACAACCAAAAAAGAGAATTTTAGACCAATATCCTTGATGAACATTGATGCAAAAATTCTCAATAAAATACTGGCAAACCGAATCCAGCAGCATATCAAAAAGTTTATCCACCATGATCAAGTGGGCTTCATACCTGGGATGCAAGGCTGGTTCAACATATGAAAATCAATAAACGTAATCCAGCATATAAACAGAATCAAAGACAAAAACTGCATGATTATCTCAACAGATGCAGAAAAGGCCTTTGACAAAATTCAACAACCCTTCATGCTAAAAACTCTCAATAAATTAGGCATTGATGGGACGTATCTCAAAATAATAAGAGCTGTCTATGACAAACCCACAGCCAATATCATACTGAATGGGCAAAAACTGGAAGAATTCCCTTTGAAAACTGGCACAAGACAGGGATGCCCTCTCTCACCACTCCTATTCAACATAGTGTTGGAAGTTCTGGCCAGGGCAATCAGGCAGGAGAAGGAAATCAAGGGTATTCAATTAGGAAAAGAGGAAGTCAAATTGTCCCTGTTTGCAGACGACATGATTGTATATCTAGAAAACCCCATCGTCTCAGCCCAAAATCTCCTTAAGCTGATAAGCAACTTCAGCAAAGTCTCAGGATACAAAATCAATGTGCAAAAATCACAAGCATTCTTATACACCAATAACAGACAGACAGAGAGCCAAATCATAAGTGAACTCCCATTCACAATTGCTTCAAAGAGAATGAAATACCTAGGAATCCAACTTACAAGGGACGTGAAGGACCTCTTCGAGGAGAACTACAAACCACTGCTCAATGAAATAAAAGAGGATACAAACAAATGGAAGGACATTCCATGCTCATGGGTAGGAAGAATCAATATCGTGAAAATGGCCATACTGCCCAAGGTAATTTACAGATTCAATGCCATCCCCATCAAGCTACCAATGACTTTCTTCACAGAATTGGAAAAAACTACTTGAAAGTTCATATGGAACCAAAAAAGAGCCCGCATCGCCAAGTCAATCCTAAGCCAAAAGAACAAAGCTGGAGGCATCATGCTACCTGACTTCAAACTATACTACAAGGCTACAGTAACCAAAACAGCATGGTACTGGTATCAAAACAGAGATATAGATCAATGGAACAGAACACAGCCCTCAGAAATAATGCTGCATATCTACACCTATCTGATCTTTGACAAACCTGAGAAAAACAAGCAATGGGGAAAGGATTCTCTATTTAATAAATTTTTGCTGGGAAAACTGGCTAGCCATATGTAGAAAGCTGAAACTGGATCCCTTCCTTACACCTTATAGACAAATTAATTCAAGATGGATTAAAGACTTACATGTTAGACCTAAAACCATAAAAACCCTAGAAGAAAACCTAGGCAATACCATTCAGCACATAGGCATGGGCAAGGACTTCGTGTCTAAAACACCAAAAGCAACAGCAACAGAAGCCAAAATTGACAAATGGGATCTAATTAAACTCAAGAGCTTCTGCACAGCAAAAGAAACTACCATCAGAGTGAACAGGCAACCTACAAAATGGGAGAAAATTTTTGCAACCTACTAATCTGACAAAGGGCTAATATCCAGAATCTACAATGAACTCAAACAAATTTACAAGAAACAAACAAACAACCCCATCAAAAAGTGGGCAAAGGATATGAACAGACACTTCTCAAAAGAAGACATTTATGCAGCCAAAAAACACAGGAAAAAACGCTCATCATCACTGGCCATCAGAGAAATGCAAATCAAAACCACAGTGAGATACCATCTCACACCAGTTAGAATGGCAATCATTAAAAAGTCAGGAAACAACAGGTGCTGGAGAGGATGTGGAGAAATAGGAACACTTTTACACTGTTGGTGGGACTGTAAACTGGTTCCACCATTGTGGAAGTCAGTGTGGTGATTCCTCAGGGATCTAGAACTAGAAATACCATGTGACCCAGCCATCCCATTACTGGGTATATACCCAAAGGATTATAAATCATGCTGCTATAAAGACACATGCACACATATGTTTATTGTGGCACTATTCACAATAGCAAAGACTTGGAACCAACCCAAATGTCCAACAATGATAGACTGGATTAAGAAAATGTGGCACATATACACCATGGAATACTATGTAGCTGTAAAAAATGATGAGTTCATGTCCTTTGTAGGGACATGGATGAAGCTGGAAACCATCATTCTCAGCAAACTATCGCAAGGACAAAAAACCAAACACCACATGTTCTCACTCATAGGTGGGAATTGAACAATGAGAACACATGGACACAGGAAGGGGAACATTACACACCGGGTACTGTTGTGGGGTGGGGGGGGCGGGGGGAGGGATAGCATTAGCAGATGTACCTAATGTAAATGATGAGTTAATGGGTGCAGCACACCAACATGGCACATGTATACATATATAATAAATCTGCATGTTGTGCACATGTACCCTAAAACTTAAAGTATAATAATAATAAAAAAATAAAAAAAGAAGTTAGAGGTAAAAAGACAAGTTGGTGAGTTATTCTAATATGGAGCATAAGGGTGGAGGATAATGTGATGATGCATACTGCTTTGGTGGTTTGGGGTAAAGTTTAAGGTACAAATCCTAAAGATGTTTATAATGAAGAAGATCAATGTAGCAGTTAGCTTATGCTGTATAACAACCCCTCACACCCCCAAAAATATTGGCTTAAAACAGCAATGGTTTATTAGCTCATGATTTTATGGGTGAATGATTTGGGCTAGGCTTAGCTAGGTGGTTTTTTGCTGGTCTTAGCTGGGCTCATTCATGCAATGAGGTTTCCTTATGTACCTGCAATCAGCTAGCATTTGATGGCTTCACTCATTTCTCTGGCTCCTGGCCAGAGTAGGGGAGTAACTGGGCAATGTATCTTTCATTATTCAGCAGGCTAGCTGGGCTCTTTCACCTGGTGGCACCAGAGTTCCACATGCAGCAAGAGAGGTCAAGTTCCAGTGTTCACATACCCTTCAAATGTCTGAATGCATCATATTTGGCATTATTCCATTGGCCAAAGCAAGCAACATGTTGAAGTCCAAAAGCAGTATTGGAGGGCACTAACCAAGGACAGAGAGAGAGGGAATTATTGCAGCCATTTTTGCAAATGATCTAATGCAACAAATAATTTTTTTAGGGGGGCAGAGTGAACCTAGGGGATATAGTGAGAAGAGTCAAAAGATGACTCTAAAATTTCCTAGAGGGAGTTCAAAACAGTTCAAAATTCCTTGAGTAAATACCGTGTACCAGGCACTGTGCTAGGTATAGAAATAAAAAAAAAGAGTAAGACTTGACCCTATTCTAAAGAAGCATAGAGTCTAATGGGGCAAAGACGTGTGAACTGCTTAAAAACAAATTACTAAATGTTAGCATAGAGTTGTCTGCTAGATAGGAGGTGAGAAAATATTTTCTGTAAAGGACTGTCTAGTAAATATTTTTGTCTTTGTATATCATCCGGTCTTTGTCAAAACTACTGTACTCTGCTGTCATAGCACAAAAGAGTCATAGGCAATATGTAAAAAAGTGGCTGGGTAAGAAAAATGGACAGCAAAGGAAGTTTGAAAGGAAGCCAGATTTGGAAGGAGTGCAAAAGGGGTTTATGTGCGAAGGAGAGCAATTCAATTTTGAAGTGGTTTGAAAACATTCCAGTGGAGATGGCTGATATCTGATGGCATATGGCACTGTAGGCCTAGGTGAGGACTTCAGGTTTGAAATATGAGAGTGTAGTAATTAGTAACTGCAGCCAGGAGTTGGATGCATTTGATTTAGGGACAGAATCTGAAAAAGAAAAGGTCAAAGAGACCAGGAGAAATCTCATACAAGGCATGCAGTTAGGATAAGCAATGACTAGAAGCTTATCAAAAAGAGATAGAAACGTCAGAGAAAGAGTCAGGGAAGGGTAGTGTCTGCAACACTAATAAAGAGGAGAGTCTCAGGAATGAATGGGTGGCCAGGAGAGGGCAAAGGTCACGCAGAGTGAGGACAGGCCATGGAGGGGCGATGAAGAGTATTGATCTAAGGGTGTCAAGCCTCGCCTTTAGGCAAATTCTTCTTCCTGACACACATTGAAAACAACTTAGTAATTAGAAACAGTGCAAAAACATGCAGAAACATTGCTTATCAGTGAGAATAACTCTTTTTGCTAATTTTTTTTTTTTTACTTATTTTATTGTGTAATAAACGGACAATTTACAGTTGTATAAATTTATGGGATACAAGGTGATATTATCATTTATGAATGCAATGTGAAAGAATTAAATCAAGCTAGTTAGTGTATCTATCACCTCAAGTACTTAACATTTTTATGATGAGAACATTTGAAATGTAGTCTCTTAGCAATTTTGAAATATAAAATACTCTAGTATTAACTATATTCACCATGCTGTTCAATAGAACTCAAAAAATCTCCATATTCCTCCTCTTTAACTGAGACTTTGTACGCATTGACTATCATCATTCCATTCCCCCCAAGGCCCTAGGCTTTGTAACCACCATTCTACTCTCTGCTTTGATTGTTTTAGATTCCACATATAAGTAACAATGTTAGGTAGTTGTCTTTCTGTGCCTGGCTTATTTTACTTAGCATAATGTTCTCATTCCATCCATTTTGTTGCAAATGATAAAATTTCTTTCTTTCTTTCTTTCTTTTTTTTTTTGAGACAGAATCTTGCTGTGTCGCCCAGGCTGGAGTGCAGGGGCACAATCTTGGCTCATTGCAACCTCCACCTCCCAGATTCAAGTGATTCTCCTGCCTCAGCCTCCCAAGTAGCTGGGATTACAGGTGCTCACCATGATGCCCGGCTAATTTTTGTAATTTTTAGTAGAGATGGGGTTTCACCATGTTGGCCAGGCTGGTCTTGAACTCCTGACCTCAAGTGATCTGCCTGCCTCCGCCTCCCAAAGTGCTGGGATTACAGATGTAAGCCACTATGCCTGGCTATTTTCTTTGTAAAAGCTGAATAATATTTCCTTATGTTTATATACCACATCTTCTTTATTTATTTATGTGTTGATGGACACTTCAGTTGGTTCCATTTCTTGGCTATTATGAATAGTGCTGCAATAAACATGGGAATGCAGACATCTCTCTGACCAACAGATTTCAAATCTTTGGGTAAATACTCAGAAGTAGGGATTGCTGGGTCATACGGTAATTCTATTTTTAGTTTTTCTATTTGTGGAAGAAAAATCAACACCATCTATTGTTAGCATGTGCTACATTAGACTTTTTCAAGACTTCTTGGTAACTTCTGGAAAAGAAATTTTCTTAGGAAGCAGTTCTAATTATATTTTTATATGGAGGTGAAAAAGAAAGCAGTAAAGTTGTGAGATAAAGCTTGAAGCAGTGCTTTTTTTCTAATTTCTAATTTACATTTTTAAAATTTGAAGATGTTTTTCATTACCTTAGCTGAATTCTGAGTTTAAAAAGCAATAATTGCCGGGCCGGGTGGCTCACGCCTGTAATTCCAGGTGTGAGAGACCTTTGAGAGGCCAAGGTGGGAGAATCTCTTGAGCCCAGGAGTTGGAGACTTGCCTGGGAAAGATAAGGAGACCCTATCTCTACAAAAAGTTAAAAAAATTAGCTGGGTGTGGTGGCAGGTACCTGTGGTCCCAGCTACTTGGGAGGGAGGATTGTTTAAGCTTAGGAGTTTGGGGCTGTAGTGAGCCATGATTGCATTACTGCACTCAAGCCTGGGTAACAGAGCAAGACCCTGTCTTAAAAAATAAAAAATTTTTAAAAAATTTTAGAAAGGCAATAATTGAGACTTTCAGCTCTTAATGTAATTTTCAGTAATGTAAGTTTAAATAATGGCTAATGCAGAATGTGTTCTGTAGCAAAGACTTACAATTTTTTTCATCATTGTCAACCAAGGCTTTAAGACTACAGTTTTGAAATAGATGGGTTTTGTGCTGTAGAGAATTTTGAATCAAGATTCAGAATTGTGTTCTTATTGTACCATCTCCAGCAACTCAGCCATCTTCCATGGATATCCAGTATTCTTCTCAGGCATTCTTTTTGTCCTTCAGTTGGAAGACTGAGAGTTAGCCTTGCCTAAAGGATGATGGATAGATTAGATGGTATCCCAAGGACCTTTGTCTACAGCTTTCTGACTGAATGTATTTGGGAGGGTGTCTGTATTAGTATGTAAAGGCTGCTGTAACAAAATACCAGACTGGGTGGCTTAAACAACAGAAATTGATTGTCTCACAGTTCTGAAGGCTGGAATTCTGAGACCAAGGTGTCCCCAAGTTTGGTTTCTTCTGAGACCTTTCTCTGTGCCTTGCAGATGGTTGTCTTCTTCCTGTGTCCTCACATGGTCTTTTCTCTGTGAGCGTGCACGTCTATCCTGCGAATGTCTGTGTCCTAGCCTCCTCTTCTTTGAAGGACACCAGTCATATTGGATAGGGCCCGCTTGTAGCCTCATTTTACCTCAGTTACCTCTTTAAAGGCCCTATTTCCAAATATTGTCACATTCTGAGGTCCTGGGGGTTAGGAATACAATATATAAATTTTGGGGGACATAATTCAGCCCTTAATAACATCTACAATTGCTCTCTATGGCTTGAAATGACATTTTGCAGACATTTTTGTACACACCGCTCTGCTCTGGGCTCTGTAGCTTTGTTCCAACTTGCTGCCTCGTGAATTGCCCTTTGGGCTTGAAAGAATTAAAAAATGTTCACAGTTTGCTTTATATGCTTCATAAAGGTATATATTTCCGTGGAAGTACTGTAAAAATTATAGACATCATGACATTCACCCCTGTGTAGTTCATTGTGTATCTCTAAAATATAAGAAAATTTTCCTACTTATTTGTGATTCTATTCAGTGTTTATTTCTTCTCAAACTATGAATTCAATTTTGATATTTTCTTGAAGCATTTATTTTTTGGTCTTTCTTAATCAAGTGTGCATAATATCTTCTAGGTTGGTGTTTTGTCAACATTTTATAATTCCTAAAACATTCTGCAGTTAAATCACATTAGGAAATGCTGATATGGGTGAATCTTGAGGATGTGGTTATGCGTTATTACTCATCATTTTAGTGAGGCTATGTTGATGTTAGTCACTACAGGTAAGGTTTACTCATTCTACAGTTTGTAATTTCTGTCTGCATGAGACTTAAAAAAATCATGCCTTGAAGATACTAAACAAGTATCATGTCTTGAAAATACTAAAGTTTTAGACGTTGTTTTAAACCAAATTCTTGAAGATACTGAAGTTTTAGACATTGTTTTAAACAGAATTCTAAACTCTTTTATATGAAGCCCTAACCTGCTTTATTTATTGGAGATGTTCTCTTTTTTTTTTTAGTTCTGGCTGTGGTAGTGTTTCTCAAGAATATTTATTTTCTTTATCCTTAATACCTCATAGGAATTAACTTGAGAGTTCATATGAAAGACTCCATTCCCATTCCCTCTTTCTATCTTTATTCAAAGCCAGTTCCAGAATTTATAGAGCCACTGTGATGTTAGCTTCTTAGTCCATTTGGGTTGCTCTCACAAAGTACCATAAACTGGGTAACTTGTAAAAACAGACATTTATTTTTCATAGTTCTAGAGGCTAGGAAGTTCATGATGAAGGCACTGGCAGATTTGGTGTCTGGTGAGGTGTTTGGTTCCTGGTTCACAGATGCCGCCTCCTCTCTGGGTCCTCACATGGTGGAAGGGACAGCCAAGCTCCCTCAGGCCTCTTTTATAAGGGTGCTAATCCCATTCATGAGCAGTCCACTCTCATGACCTAATCACCTCCCAAAAGGCACCCACCTCCGACTCCTAATACCATCACCTTGGGGTGAGAATTTCAACATATGAATTCTGGGGAGACACCAACATTCAGACTGTAATGGCTTGTATCTACACCTGCATTCCAGAACCCTGCAAGGATATTCACTTTCTTCCACCGTGAACTACATTAAACTAAAACTTCTGGTGGTCTCATCTCTCCATCAGCATTGGAAATTGAAATTCTACTTGATTGTATTTATTATTTGACACAGGTAAGTCTCACCCTTGAGCCTGCATGCTCTTTGAGTTGAGTCAGAAAAATATATTTGATAACTTTCATGCAAGTTTCACCCTCTCTTGCCTCCAAGCCTTCACATATTCCACTAGCTCTGACCAGAATACCCTCCCAATTCCTTTTCAGAAACACTCTCATTGTTATATCACAACCTGACTCACCTCACTAGTGGGCTATCTTCAGATTTGGCTGGCTGAGTCCACTTACACTCATCTCTCTAGGGGTTAGACTATCTCCATTCTCTCTCTTCTAGATCGCTTAAATGATTGTTAAAGTATGTTCTTTTTTGTTTTCCTTATTTGGATTTTATAATGGAAACATATATTGTAGGTATAATCTTTGGTCCCACAAATTTTAAAAGCCATGTATAGCATGCTGGCCACCTTAGGATAGAATATTCCAGGGTATGAACTGAATTTTTTAATAGTAGTTTGCATCTAGTTCACTTAATTTTTTCAAAATGCAATTATAGCCAACATTTTTAAAGTTTCATACTATTCCTGTGAGAAAGGTAGGACAGGTATATGCATATCTCATTTCCTTACCAGTTTCTCTGAAAAGTGCATCATAAGGTGAATCATTGTAAGGAAATCCTACTTTCCTGAAGGGTCAATGTTAAATCTGAGGGCTATGTACTTTAGGAAAAGCTCCCACTTACCTTAGAGCTATTCTAAAACAACATAGTAGGTGCCCAATGACAAACCTGACAAAATGCTTTCACATATTTCTTCTCATTGACTGTCTTCTTTAAAATAAAGGACCAACCCAAAGAGTGTTACCTTTATCCTCTCCAGCATCCTCAATTCATTCAAAGGTACAAAAGTAGTTGCTTAATAGAAGATAGATGGAAGATTCCCATCCTTCAAAGATATTGGACCTCCAGACACTTTGTTGACAGATACCAGATATCAGAATTCCTCACACTCAATGATAACCTAAAAGTTGCATTACTAGGTTATAAGACCAGAGTTTTAAAATGAAACATTATTATAATAGTGCTACAACTGGAATAAGGTACTGTCTTAATTTAAGAATACAGACATTTTTTGCTTGTTTGTTGACAATGAATTGTCCCCTGAGTGCCTGAATGGAGCTCAGCACTTCCTAAAACATGAAGGCGTGTGCATCCCCGGGGAATACACTTCCTTCCTGGCTCCCATCTCCTCCTCCAAGCTGTACAATGAGGTCCGAGTGTGTAGGGAGAAGGACTGTGACCCTGAGGCCTAGTTTGAGATGCCTTATATGGTACGACTGCACAACTTCCACCAGCTGTCTGCATCCCAGCCCTGTTTCACCTTCAGCCATCCCAACACAGATCCTACGATTGACAACAACTGCTACTGGACCTTGGAGTTTCCCGTGGAGGTGAATATAGTACTGCATGGCTTTGCAGGCTACGTTGAGATGCTTTATCAGGACGTCACTCTGAGTATCTGTCCAGAGACTCACTCTCCTGGGATGTTCTCATGGTTTCCTATCCTCTTCCCTATTAAGCAGCCCATAATGGTGCGTGAAGGCCAGACCATCTGTGTGCATTTCTGGTGAGGCAGCAATTCTAAGAAGGTGTGGTATCAGTGGGCTGTGACAGCACCAGTCTGTTCTGCTGTTCACAACCCCAAAGCCTGCTTATATACTACTGGCCTGTAGCCCTGCGTGCAAGGGCTAGAGCTGCTTCCAGAGCCTTGGAAGCAGCTTCAGGTTCTGCTTCTGTAGCACAAAGATACAGTACATTTATGGGCTGTGATTCCCCTTGCCCATCAGAGAGGAGCATTTTAATCTGCTTTGCTGCCTTATATCAAGGTGGGCAAGGGATTATAATTAATTGCAGGGCTCAAGCCACCAATCTTTGAAGACCTCAGGCCAGGTGTTGAGGAATTAGTGCTGGATTTGAAGCTACGCACTCAGCCTCAAGAGCTCCCTGGAATATGCCTGAGAACATGGTGTTTGAACAGATTTTCATCCCTTCTCTGTTCTTGTTTTGATGGTTTTGTGTAAGAGGAAATACAAATAAAGTTATAGCCCTTTCCTGCACTAAAAAAAAGAATACAGACTTTAAAAATTATTTATTTATTTAATTTTTTAAAATTTTACTTTAAGGTCTGGGATACATGTGCAGAATGTGCAGGTTTGTTGCATAGGTATACAGGTGCCATGGTGGTTTGCTGCACCTATCAACCCATCATCTAGGTTTTAAGCATGGCATGATTAAGTATTTGTCCTAATACTCTCCCTCCCCTTGCCCCCACCCCCTGACAGGCCCCGGTGTGTAATGTTCTCCTCCCTGTGTCCATGTGTTCTCAATGTTCAACTCCCACTTATGAGTGAGAACATGCAGTGTTTGGTTTTTTGTTCCTGCGTTAGTTTGCTGAGAATGATTGTTTCCAGCTTCATCCATGTCCCTGCAAAGGACATGAACTCAAAGAATATATACTTTGGATAGTGGCAAGTATGGATTACTAAAGGCTATAAAATTAATGCGTGTGTTAATTATCATTGCTTGAATATATCATCAAAATCACTGATTTCACAAACTTAATTTTATTTTATTGAACTTCTGTAGGCCAGGCAGTGTACTGGGTAGCAGGCAAGAAGAATATATTTGCCTTTATGGAGCTTATATCCTAGAGGAGGAGACAGATGATTGACAACTGGACAAAATACACATATAAAACAAAATTTTAGTGATACATGTAGTAAGAAATGTAAATCAGGGTAAGTAAAGATTCTGATGGGATGGGGGCTCTTTTAAAAGAATGATCTAGAAATGTCTCTCTGTAGTATGGCATTTGAGCAGAGACCTGACTGAAAGAGGGAGTAAACCATTCGAAGATCGAGAGTAGAGCATTCCAGGAGAGAAATCAGCATGCAAAAAAGGCCTGTGCAAAACCACTTGGCAAGGGACAAATGAAGGGCAGTGCCGATAGAGTAGTATTTGTAAGAAAGAGAGAAATAAAGACAAGATGGACAAGGCGGTCAGGAAGAAGATCACACAGAGACTTGTGGATGTGCATGTTGGTCTGGGCTATCCAAGCATCAGATATGAAGATGAGATTAAAAGTGGAAGGTACTCGGGAGGCTGAGACAGGAGAATCGCTTGAACCTGGGAGGTGGAGGTTGCAGTGAGCCAAGATTGCGCCACTGCACTCCAGCCTGGGAACAGAGCGAGACTCCGTCTAAAATACAAAAACAAAAACAAGTGGAAGGATTCTATGAAGTGAATACCTGGGTGACAGAAAATAGAGAGAATCTAGTGAAGGCTAAGAGAGCCATGAGACTGTGATACTGTGATGTAAGTCTGCCCTGGGCAGAGGAGAGAGGAAGATTGGGTGGAAGTGTGTGGACTGCTGAGCAGTGTGAGGAAGGTGCAGCAAGATCATCGATGCTTCCTTGAGTTCTGGTTGGCCATCAGAAGAGTATTGTGATTCCCAGGAATTAGTCTGATTTAGTATTAGTCACTGGCTGGGAGCAGTTGGTGGAAAACGTGGCTTTGGTGCAAACACAGTGATGAATCAGAATGTCCTGAGAGGCAGGGACCTTTGGTTAATTATGGTCTCTGTAATCGGTGCGTTCTGTGGTAGCCATAGTGTGGTAAAGAATTTGGATTTTATTGTAAATTGGAGGGAAGCATTGGAGAGTTTTGAATAAGGGGAAAATATAATCTAGTATGTATAAAAATGTCACTCTGACTCATTGCAGGACTTCAAATGGAAAGACAAGCACTCTGACTAGGATAGTAGCAACAGAGATTATGAGACGTGGTAAGATCATGGATGAATTTAGAGGCAGAGCTAAGGAGCTGCCAATGGATTGAATGTAGGTAGTGAAGAGTTAGGGATGGCTTCTAAGTCTTGGGACGGAGGAAGTAGGTGTATGTTCTCATTCACTGAGATGTAGAACACTAGGGGAGGCAGGAGCTACATCAAGGGTTCAGCTTTATGTATACTAAGTTTGAAATACCGATATCAAATTTAGACATCTAAGTGGAGATATATGGTTGGTAATTGGACATATGGGTCTGAACAGCAGAGGAATTGTCCTGGATAGAGATACAATTTTTTTTTTGGTGGGAGGGGGATCATCTGTGTTATTTAAAGCCATAAAACTGAATGAGGTCATCTAGAAAGAGTGTAGTAGTGAGGACAGGAAGCTGAGAACAGAGCCTGGGCCACTAGCTCTTGGAGGTCAGAAAGAGGCCCAAAAGAGGAAGAGATGGGAAAGGAAACATCAAAGAAATAGCTACTGATGTGAGAGGAGAACTGGGGGATGTAGTGTCCCGGAAAACATGGGAGGACAGTGTTTAATGAAAAAAATGATCAATTTTGGCATATGCTGCTGAGAAATTGGTGGGGACTCTCAGCAGTTAGGCAAGATAAGGGTCTTGATGACTTTGACGCAAGTGGGTTCATTAGTAGGAAAAAAACCAGATGGCTCAGAGGATGGGTATTGATCAAATGCAGACAGTGAATGCAGAGTCCTTTGGAGGAAACTGCAATAAGGGAGCAGAGAAGGGAGCTGTATCACAGCATGTTTGTATTTTGATGGGAGTGATTCAGAGGAGAGAGAGAGAGAGAGAGAGAGAAATTGAAGATGCAGAGCAAGGGGCTATACTTGTAGGAACTAAACTTTCAGCTGGCTTCTGGAAAAGGGCTTCATAGCACAAGTGAATGATCTGGTCTTACATAGGCATAGGGAGGGATTGCTCATTGTAACAGGAGGAAAAGTTGAATGTAGAGGTACTGGCACAAATGCTGGTGGATTCTGTGGTAGAACAAAGAGGAAGCTATTTTCAGATCACTTCTGTTTTCATAGTGAAATAGGAGGTAAAGTCACTAGTTGAAAATGAGGATTGAGGAGGAATTGATGGAAGTTTGAGAAAAAGAAGGGGTGAAATAATTGTCACTAGTCTCAGACTCCAGGAGAGTATGAGTGATTGACTAGGGTATAATATAAAAATGTCTGGCAATATAGAGGGCCCATCTCAGATTTGTGTTACCAATATTGCAATGTGGCAATGTGCACTGTTGAATGTACTTTATCTTTCAATTGTTCATAGCAGTGGTTCTCAACTGCAGGCAATTTTATGCCGAGGGGACATTTTTGGTTGTCACAGTCGTGAAGTGGGGAGGGCAGTTCTACTTATATTAGGAGTTGAAGATTTGGGTGGCAGCCACAGCACCAGTAGAGAGTTTAGATTTATTGTAAATTCACAGAAAGTCATTGAAGGGTTTTGATACTATGCTTGATCTTAGCCAAAAGGCCGAGAAGCTATCACTGAAGGGTTTTGAATAAGAGAAAGAGATGATCTGATTTTTTCATAAAAACGAGGCCAGGGATGTTGCTAACCATCCTGCAATGCACAGGGCAATCTCCCACAACTAAAAATTAGATGCTCTCAAATTCAGTAGTGTCAAGGCAAGTGTTTTCTTAGGTCCTGATACAAGGTCAAAATTCATGTGTGCCTGAAGAAAGCACACTGTGTCTATTCCCTCATTAGAAATTTGATCTTTATGGATACTTTATGGATATGATCTTTATGGATATCATTTGATCTTTATGGATACTCCACAGTGTATTTAAAATGTTCTTAAATTGCACAGTCTCATCAGCTTCCAGGCTCTAGGGGTTACTCTGGCTCATCCTGATGCACTGAGAGTGCAAGGGTAAAGAAGGCTCTATTTATGTCCTGTTTCATAGATTTCCTTCACCATTGTTGATACTGGACATATCCTGGAGGAGCCTGTGTGTTTGCCTGTATGTATATCTGTATCTATATCCATGTGTACATCGATATAGCTGTATTTTTAACATGGATTCTGTGTTTTAATTAGCATGGCATTATAGTTTGTTTTAATATTTGTTAGGGCAAATTTCTCATCTTTTTTTATTTTTAAGCACTTCTTTTGGGGGTCAGATTTACTATTGCAAGTCAACTTTAGAATCAACTTTTCAAGTTCGTTTGAAAATAGTTTGGATTTTTGTCCAAATTGCATTGGATTTATAGATACCAATTTGGTCAAAATCAATATTTTTACCAATGGAATCTTCCTATACTCAGAGGAATAATGTATTTTGATGTTTATTAGGATTTTTTTACAAAAAATTTTCTTTTTTTAAAAAATTTTATTATTATTATACTTTAAGTTTTAGGGTACATGTGCACAATGTGCAGGTTAGTTACATATGTATACATGTGCCATGCTGGTGTGCTGCACCCATCAACTCGTCATTTAGCATTAGGTATATCTCCTAATGCTATCCCTCCCCCCTCCCCCCACCCCACAGCAGTCCCCAGAGTAGGAATAATTTTCTTACACCTCTCATTTGATTATTCTTAAATACATTATATATAAATTTTAATTGTTATTATAAATATGCAATTATATTGCATTTAATGGGTTATTGTTGTTTTATAGTAATGGCATTATTTTGGTATACCTACCTTGTATCTTGATCCCTCAGGAAACTCTCATTAGCTCTAATAATTGTAAATTGAGTATCTTCAACTAGAACTCTGCTCCCTTTCTGTGTGTGTGTGTGTGTGTGTGTGTGTGTGTGTGTGAGAGAGAGAGAGAGACAGAGAGAGAGACAGAGTGTGTGTGACAGAGAGAGAGAATGTGTGTGTGTGTGTGTTTGTGTGCATGTGCCAATTGTGGATGTCTGGAGTTACCTCAGAGTCTGCTGTGCTTCTGTTTCTTGCCTTATTTTAGCAGTCCTGCCCAGCTAGAGTCTCTAGAAGTGAATAGTCCAGCCAAAAGATATCCATAGACAGGGAGAAGAAGGGACACAGCTGGCTCGGTTGTTCTATAGGTATTTCTTTGTTTTCCTGATGATTTCATCATCCACTTTGCCCTGCCCATATTTGTGTATTTAGAGCTTGCAGTTTCTCTCTAGCAGAGTCTCATTCACAGATGTCATTCCCACACCTATTGTGTGTTGTAGTTTTCTCTGCCTTGAATTTTCCATCAGTTTAATACCATCTGCTTTTTATTTCCTCAAGATTTCTGGTCTACTGGTTATACTTTTTCTTGTTTCCAGTGCTGTTAGGGATTTATTCTTTAAGATGTATATTTTCATATTTTCAAATGGGGTTTGAGAAGGAATAAGAAGTAAATATATGTGTTTAGTCTGTAACCTTAGACTGAAAGATTTGTAAGCTCTGTATAGCAAATGCTGTTAGTTTATTAGACTCTTGCATGGTCTCTTTCCTACCAAACATATGCTTTTTTTCTTCTATTGTTGATGAATTAATATTAGAGATTTAAAAAAAATGTTTAACATTATGGTATTGACTATAAATATTTCTTTTAATCACTTCTAAATCTTTAGCGACTTTATTATGTTAGAACAATTAACTTAGCCTGGCCAAGATGGTGAAACCCTGTCTCTACTAAAAATACAAAAATTAGCCGGGCATGGTGGTGGGCACCTGTAATCCCAGCTACTTGGGAGGCTGAGGCAGGAGAATTGCTTGAACCCAGGAAGTGGAGGTTGCAGCGAGCTGAGATCGCTCCATTGCACTCCAGCCTGGGTGACAGGAGCGAAACTCTGTCTCAAAAAAAAAAAAAAAGGAAAAAGAAAAAGAAAAAAACTGTGGTCTTTATGATAGCCCACTCAGTAAGGCCAGTCTGGAATTTAATCATTAAATCAATTGGCAAAGGATTGGTATGTAACCCCTCAGAAAGGGATAGTATTGGGAGATCCACTGTCTTCTGCTTACTCAAATGGGACATTAAGTGGTGTCATGAAAGGACCATTGGGTCTGGGGTTTGGAGTCCAATAATTGGGTTTTGCCTTGGGCACTCATTGGCTGCGGGAACTTGAGCAAGTCCTTTAAATTTCTGAACTCAGTTTCCTCATCTGCAAAATGGCAATGATTATACCTGCCTTACCCTGTCTCCTACATTTCTTGTGACAATCAGATATGATAGTGAATGTGAAGGTCCTTTAAGAAACAAAAGTTAGGTAAATGTAAGTTAGTATTGAGTATTCTCATACCTTATCAATGATTATCTTCCAACAAAGATCTATATTTTTAAAATCAATAGAATTTTCGACCTCCTTAGAGATGACTCCTTGGATTCAAATATTTATTGTTTTTTATTGTTAAAAATGAGACTGTAATGTATGGGAAATGACAAATGCAGAATAAGAGGTTATTTGTTTAATGAAGTAGAGCAATTCATTAAATCTGATGAAAAGTAGAGTTTGTTTGCATTAATGTTTCAAAATTATGGTTCCCAAAAGGAACTAATTTGGAGATATTTTCACAGAAACATCTGGATAGTGGGTTAGAAAGGCTTAGAATGTGCTTGTCTAAGTATACTTAATTTATTTTGACTGAGTAAGCCTTTTTTCCTAGAATTCTAAATATTTAGTAGTCACCTTCCCTTGGTTAGTTCCTTATAACTAGTATCACCTGAAGAGACTCACTTTTTTCATCAGAATGCCAAATCAGGAAGTCTGATTTGAGTGTGTGAGTCAGTCTTCAACTTGAGAATTCTGCCAGGCAGGGAATTATAAAAGAAAAATTTTTGAAGTCAGACCATGAAAAAAACTGCGCCTGGCTAATTTGCCAGGGAAAATAACCTTGGGGCATATTTATTGCAGAAGAAAATTAAACATTCTAGTCAGGATTAAGCCTTTGGGAAAAGAGAAGGACTCATTATCAAACCAATCCCTCTCTCCTATCCAAACTTCTTGTGACCTGAAGCTGTGGAAACAGAATACTCGGCAGAACAAAACCTGTTGAAAGTTTGTTTGTGGTGGTTGAAGGGGAATGGCATTCTGTAGAAGTGGAACAGAATAACAGATGTGGAATAGAAGGCCTAAGACGGCCCTGTTTTCCAGTGGCTAAAACTCTAGACATTTAAAAACTGATTATATTGGTCTAAATATACTTCCTAATTTACCAAACTCTTTGGGATGATAAATAGATTGCATATGTGCACATTCAAATGTAGAACATAGCGGAATAAGAATGTGAATTAATTGAAAACACCTTAATGTTTTTGAGCATCATAAGCTCTCTCTCTCCCTCCTTTTTTTTTTTTTTTTTTTTTTGGTAATACAGTTGAAGCATGCTGGTCCAGTTAGGCAGGGATTTTTTCAATAAATATGGTCAGTACAGTAGGCCCTCCCTATCTGCAGGTTCCACGTTTGCAACCAAATGCAGCTTAAAAACAGAATACACAGGATGTGAAAGCTGACTTTGGGACTTGAATAAGCATGGATTTTGGTATCCAAATAGAGGTCCTAGAACCATTCCTCTGCAGTTACTGGAGGATGACTGTACTTTCAATGTATTGGGGAGACTTTTTTTTTTTTTGAGACAGGGTCTTGCTCTGTTGCCCAGGCTGGAGTGTAGTGGTGATAACAGCACACTGCAGTACTTAACCTCCCAGGCTCAAGCAATCCTCCTGTGTCAGCCTACTGAGTAGCTGAGACTACAGGTGTGCATACCACTCTCAGCTAATTTTTACATTTTTTGTAAAGATGAGGTCTCCCTATTTTGCCTAGGCTGGTCTTGAACTCCTGGGCTCAAGAGATCCTCCCACCTTGACTTCCCAAAGTGCTGGGATTACAGGCATGAGTCACCACGGCTGGCTGAATATTTATTTAAAAAGAAAAAAGATAGGAGGATTACTTATTGAGTACTTGGAAAGAATGAAATAATCTTTCTTGACTTTGTTTTCCCCTTCAGCTAAAGCCCTATTTCTCTGGTCTTCTTTGCAGAATCTCTTAAAAGAATTGTCTGTACTCATTTTCTTTCCCCATTCTCTCTTCCAATCCACTTAATGTGAACTGGCCCAGACCAGTTTGGTCATGTATGACTCTTAGGTTCTAACCCATAAAGAGAAGCACATAGAGGCTTGCCATTCATTGACCACCTCATTACCAGGTCATAAGAAAAGCAATTTTCAGAGCAAATTCTTAAATATGTACAACTTTTATTTATAGCAAGCAGGCACCAAAAAGATACAAAAGTCTCAAATCTTTGTGTTTTAGATGTTCTGGCCATAATTTGTTTGAAAATGTCACTAAGGCTAACATGACAATATTTTAGAGGCACAGTCCAGACAAGTATCCCTTGAATTCAAAGCTGGATACAGGAGCAATTCAAGGTTCTGGGGTGCCACTGTGAAGTGTGCAGGCTACAGAGCATGCCAGAGTTTTGCAGCATCTTCATGCAAAGTGGGGGCAAAATATTTTGGGCAATATACATTATCACGACTATCACTAACTTCATCTATGAAAACCCATTCAAACATGCATAATGATTATAAGCAAGATCTCTGGTGTTAATCAGAGATGAAAATTGGAGATGAAATGATTTTAGTAGCTTCCTTTGTAGTGTGGACTTTATAGTTTTAACTGCACCAGAATTACCTGGAGGACTTGTTAAAACACAGGTTGCTGGATGCCACCCCAAGTTTCTAGTTTAGAAGGTATGGGTGGGCTCTGAGAAGGTGCATTTCTGACAAGTTCCCAAGTATTACTGTCTCTGGTCTGGGTCCATCTTTCAGAACTATATTTATAAGTCAATTCAGGTTTAGTATTTCTTCTTGAGTTAATTTTTATAGATTTAGGAAATGGCAGATTTCATCTATGTTTGCAATCTTAATCCATTTATTTTTAATTCTGATCTTTTCTAATGTACATATTTAAGATTATAATTGTACCTTTAAGCATCATTTTATTTACATTGTGCAAATTTGATATGTAGCATTTTTGTCAACATTCAGTTCTAAGTATTTTATAATTTCCAGTATGATTTTTATCTCCTTGATGAATTATTTTAAATCGTGGTTTTTAGTTTCTAATTTTATTTTTTATGGATTTTTGTTATTGATTTCTAACTTTATTGCATTGCTGTCAGGAATAGCATCTGTGTGATATTAATTCTTTAGTGTTAGATGAAAGTTCTTTTGTGGCATAGAACACGGTTAATTTGTAAGAATTCTCTGTGATCACTTTGGGAGGCTGAGGTGGGCGGATCATGAGGTCAGGAGATCAAGACCATCCTGGCTAACACGGTGAAGCTCCATCTCTACTAAAAATACAAAAAATTAGCCAGGTGTGGTGGCAAGGGCCTGTAGTCTCAGTTACTTGGGAGGCTGAGGCAGGAGAATGGAGTGAACCCGGGAGGCAGAGGTTGCAGTGAGCCGAGATTGTGCCACTGCACTCCAGCCTGGGCGACAGAACGAGGCTCCGTCTCAAAAAAAAAAAAAAAAAAAAAAAAAAAGAATTCTCTGTGATCCTGGAAGCAATTTGAGATCTTCAGATATCGTACGCTCTACTTAGGTCCTTTCGTTCTGTCCATGCTTAGGGATTCTAGACCAGTGGTTCTTGAATATTAGCATGCATCATTACCACCTGCAACACTTGTTAAAACACATATTGCTGGGCCTCACCGCCAGAGTTTTGGATTCATAGGCCAGGTACGGTCTAGGACTTTTACATTTCTAAATTTCCAGGTGATACTGAAACTGCTAGTTTAGGGATCACACTTGCAAAACTGTTGTTCTAAGCTACAACACCTCCTATATTTCTTATGGCCTTTTTGTCCAATATCCCTGCATTTGACTGGGCAACCCATACCTAATCTTTTGTTTCCTTTACATATTTCCTGAGGTTGTTTCATCCAAGAGCTGAACTCTGTTCTGCAACCTAACTCCAACTTCTGATTGTTTTATTTGCTTTTTCCAGACCTTGAGCTGTAGCTCTATTGATTGTCTCATCACAGGTCAGTGATTCGCAACCCTCATTTTACAATAGAAAGACTCACGAAGGTTTTTAAACATATACATTGATGACCTTCCGCTAGAGTTTCTCGAGTATGGCTGGGCATGTGTGAATTTTAAATGCCTTATGGTTTTTTCTAATGGATTGCCATGATCAAGATCTACTGAGCATATGGGTTAGCAGTAAAGCACCTTGTAGTCTTCCTCACATGGTGTGCCAGGACTTCACTTATTCAAGAATATGTTAATATAAAATGGCGGATGTGTCTTAAAGTGGCAGCCTTAGCACACCAGAGTAGATAGTGACTCTGAAGATAGGCTAAGGTTGGATATAGATATGGAATTAAGGAATTATGAACACAGAAGTGAACATTGAAGCTACGAGAATGATACATTGTCTGCAGGGTAAAGAATGGAAAAGAAGAAAAGAGGGTCAAGGGCTAAGCTTTGGGAAATACCAACTTGGATTTTTGGAGACTCATGTTATACAATGAAGAATCATTTGTTTAGGAGAACCAATGATTTCAGGGAAACGATCAACTTAATTCATCATTGTCTTTGTAGAACCAGCTTTCCAATTTCTGTCAAGAGTAACGTCATATTCCAATTTGTCCAGGTTTAATTCAAAACCATATGTAAATCTTCTTTTTTCTGATCCCTCAGGTTTATTCAGTGGATGAGATCTGACACTTCTCTTTGTACTATTTCCCATTTATCATTTTCTTCTCATTACCAAGTCTTTATATCTACAAATCTGGCTTATCATGAAGATCTGCTAACTAGTCCTCCAGTCATTTGATCTATCTTGCACATTCTTGGCAGATTGATCTTTTTAAAACTTTATTTTCTACCATATGTTCTTCTATATTGTTGGGATATTTTAAATGAGCAGGTGTTGACTTTATAACAAAAACTGATATTTACAAATAAACAGCATACAACAGAAAAAAATGTCATTTTGACTAGTCTATTTTTTGCTTAAAAGTTTCAGTGTTTTTTTTTTTGTTTATTTGTTTTTGTTACCGGTAAAAGGTACCAGCTTATCTTTCCAATCTTATATTTTTTTCTACTCCAGGCAGACTGGAGTGGACTCTTTACCTTTTTCTTTTTGATTCATACTTTTTGCCACCAATCTCCTTTGCATTTAGTGAAATCTTATTCATCCTTCAAGACTCAGATCAAACTTTGTTTTTCTTGAGCCTCCTTTGAGTTTAGACTCCTAAGCTATGTCTGGATTCAAACCTCTGATTTGCTACTTACTAGTTGTGTGACCCTGGACAAGTCACTTAACCTTTCTGAGCTTCAATTGCCTAATCTGTAAGTGAGGATAATATGACCTATCTCACAGGTTGTTGTAAAAATTAAATGAGTTAATGTATGTAAAGTGTTTAAGGTAGCCTGTGAAAGTGATAGTCATGATGATGATGATGATGATGATGATGATGATGATGATGATGATAGTGTAAGTCTTCCTTTGTCATCTTACATCCCTCTTCTTATTTCAGCATTTACTGACTAAATTACTTAATAATTTACTCATTAAATAAGAGAGGATGACACCTTTTCTTGAGTTAGTAATTACCTCAAACTATTTAAGTATTATCTCCTTCTTTAGATGTTGAGCTTCTTGGTGAAGCTAGGGGAATCTGACACTTCTCTGCAAAGATGGAAAGGGACTAAATACATCTAGTTAGAGAGAAATGTGGTTAAAAAGTAAAACCAAGTACCTTTGACATTTTCCTAAGATGAAATCAACCTGAGTATATCTAGTTGTATATGCTGATGAAAAAATAAACAAAAACTAAAATCACATTCCAAGTACTTTTTTTTTTAGTGATTTGAAGTTTGCAACAATAAAAGAAAGAACTGAAACATATGCTTATACTCTCTACAAAGAAACACACTCAACAATATGCTTTATTGGCTGGAATATAATTTATTTTCCTCATTAAAAAAATATTTTCTTTTTCCTTTGAGAAATACTCTTTCTGGCTACAATTTAAAAATGACAACCCAGTTATAGAACATTGAAAAGAATCTCTGTGATTATAACTACCAGGATTTGGCTAGAATAGAGGAAAAGGTATCAAGAAGCCATGGTTGCCAAAAACTAATGATTCCGGTATTAATTGACAAGTCTGGACTAAATTGTTTTCAGAGGCAGCGGTTAAAGTAACAAAGCAGGTAATAATTACGTACTCCAAAGAGCTACATGCCCAGTCTTGGTAGTCTTCTAATGAACAAAATGTTCAATAGATCCTTCAGATTTATAGTTACATTTAATTAGAATATGAAACACTATCTATTAAATTTAGGAGACAATCTTTTAGTGACTAGGCCAAAAGCAGGTAAAAAATTCTGATAATAAGTTTTGAAAATTTAGACCATCCAGGGCTAACACTCATTCCTTATTTATGGCCACAGATAAACCACCCAACCTTGCCTAACATTAATTTTGTTTTCTAAAATAATGATGATAGGCTTTTTATCTACCGAAAACTTGCAGTGTGACCTTGAGCTAGTACCACTTCGAGCTTCAGTTTAATTATCTACAAAATGGGAGTTGAATTCAACAAGCCCTTAGGGTCATTTCCACTCTAAGACTTCTAATGGTATATAACAGCATGGGCTTTCTCCTCTATCTTATTTGGCTGTCTATACTTTTTCTTTTTCTTATTCCTATCTTTTTCAAACAGGGTCTCACTCTATTGCTCAGGCTGAGTGCAGTGGTGCTATCATGGCTCACTGCAGCCTGGGCCTCCCTGGCTCTATATTTCTTTATAGGCTCTCTAAGTAGAGATTCCAGGGATCCTTTTCCTTCTCTTCCCTTCCTTCCTCTCTCTCCCACCCTGCCTTCAGTGCTCTATAAATGCATCAATAATCTTCCTTATGGAATACACTGTTAGGTATTTTTCACATTGTTCCTTTTCACTTTCCTCATAATTCTGGAAACTGAGGCTGGAAGTTTTATAACTTGTTTCCTATTACAGAACTAGTGAGTGGCAAAAAAGGGATTCACATCCAAGGAGTATAACTCCAAATTCATGCTCATTTTATCCACGGTGCTGCTTTTCACCATCTCTGTCTTATCTTTCCTTATTTCTGTACTGAATTAACCACGGTGCTGCTTTTCACCATCTCTGTCTTATCTTTCCTTATTTCTGTACTGAATTACCTACAGGATTCCTTTTCTTCCTACTTTATTTGACTGTGGCAGCAATACTCCCAAGGCTTCCTCATGTGGGTGTAATTACTCCTGTTCTCACATAATAGAAACATGATATATATTCTACCATTATGCACCTTTCCTTAGACCCTAAGTAACCCCTTGAATCTCAGAATTCCTGTAGTCTCTGTAAGTTGTTTTTCTGTTTGTTCTTTAGTACTGCTTTTAAAGCAGGATTTTCAGCAATTTTCATCATTTCTTTCTAAAATTCATCTTTTCCTTGAAAATCTGCCCGTATCTCTTTCCTGCGTCCTTCCTAAGTGTCTGTTGGCAGCCTTTCGTTGATATCTGCATGTTCTTGTTTTGTCTTTTGGTAAAAGCCTTTATCTTTCACTCCTTAATCTTTTCTGTAATCTTTCCCCATGTACCAATGTTCACTTTTGTAGAGACATTTCTCTCTATCATTCTATGAAACAAGAACAAACCCATTCCCCTACATTTGGCATTAAAATGGAAATAAGCCCACTATACCCCCACCCAAGATTTTGGACTATAGTAAAATATCAAAGCTACATTAAAATCCCATTGTCACGATGATTCTTTTTGAGTGCTCACTTACTTATGAAGATAGTGACAGTTCCTTATATCCCTTGGTAGATTTGAAGGTGAAAAACAGTTCTATTGGATGCCACCAAGGACTGGCATCTGACTTTGATTAAATTGTAAAGTTTGCTTATAAATAACTGGGAGAAAGTAAGACTTTAACATATTGTCCGTGTTCTTATACATTTTTCCACAACAATACAATTATACCATTACTAGCATACATATTAGCTTCTCATAAGTTAGAGTTGAATAATAAATTTCAGTCAAGATAAAATGTAGTAATCTTTAAGAAATACAAATACAAGCAACTCCTTCCATAAGACCTCAACTGTTATCAGTTATTGTTTAATTTGGCAGTGAATGCTTTTTGGAAAATTTATTACCAGAAACAAAGGTTTTCTCCTTTGAAGCGTTTGTGTGCTTTCTTTCACTGATATTATATAACTCGCTGTGTTTTCCTTTTGCTCTTGACTGCCAAGAAGCTTGGGGCCATGCGTAGAGCTCAATCACAGTAACTGAATTATCCTTTGTGGTCAGAATATTTGTTTCTTTCTTCTTTTCTGGTTTGAATTTCTATTTCAACAGTATTATTTTATACCTGATTTTAACAGAAAACTATAACAATTTTTTTTTTCTTTTTTAAAGAGTCAAGAAGTAACAATAAATAAAAATAGATTTACTTCTCTGGATAAAATACAATTCATTTTGACTTCTTTTTGGTCAAAAATTTGCTTCTAGGTTCTACTTGTCTGACTTAGAACTTAATTTAACTTTGCATTAAAACACATACATGTGCACACATACTCAATATATAATAGACCCTGTATATAAGTCTTTAATTTCTTCCCCTTTATCAGAAAGGAGGTGGTGGTTTTTCTATTGAGTTGTTTTAATTAGTCATGGCCTATGACTTTCCAAATACCCATCTTCAGAATTGAAGGGCTTGGCTTGGCTCTTTCTTACTTTACTTCCTAATGACTAACATTTGAGGGTGGCAAGGATGGGGGTGGGTGAAGACAAGGTGCCACTTTTAATAGTTCCCTGCATCTGTTTTTTTGGACCAGTCAGGAGATAATCCCTACAGTGACCCAATTATCCTTCCCAACAATTTCTTTCTTTAGCCAAATTATTATTCTGTTTAGCCTAGTGAACCTAAAGTTCACAACCTGCTGAATATCTCTAGGTCTCTGCCAGTGCTCTTAAAGAAAATATATGAGTATATACTTTTATATATAATTATATTATACATAATATATGAATATAATTATATATAAAGGCCATTTATGAAAAACCCACAGCTAACATAATAATTAATGGGATTTTCCTTTGAGATTTGGTAAAAGACAATGTTGCCTACCCTTACCACTTCTATTCAACGTGGTGGTGGAACTATTATCAGGAGCAACCAGATAAGACAGAGAAATAAAAGTTATCCAGATTGGAAAGGAAGAAGTAAAACTATCTCAATTTGCAGATGAAATGATCCTATGTGTAGAAAACTTCAAAACTTCACCAAACAAACCTGTTAGAACTAATAAATGCATTCAGTAAAGCTACAGGATGCAGAATCAACATATAAAAGTTCATGGCATTTCTACATAAATAATAACCTACCTGAAGAAGAAATCAAGAAAATAATCCCATTTATGATGTATCAAAAAAACTTGGAAATAAATTTACCCAGGAGGTGAAAGACCTATGCAGTTAATACTATCAAACATCGATCGAAGAAATTGAAGAGGATACAAATAAATGGAAAGATATTCTATGTTCATGGATTGGAAGAATTAATATTGTTAAAATGCTCACCTTACCCAAAGCAATATACAAATTCAATCCATCCCTACGAAAATTCCAGTGGCATTCTTCACAGAAATAGAAAAAATAATCCTAAAATTCTTTTTTCTTTATTATTATTATTATTTTTAATAGAGATAGGGTCTTGCTCTGTCACCCAGGCTGGAGTGCAGTGGCATGATTATAGCTCACTGCAACCTTTAACTCCTGTGCTCAAGTGATCTCTCTACTCCAGCCTTCCGAGTAGCTGGGACTACGGGTGTTTGTTACCATACCTGGCTTTAAAATTCTTACGAAACCACAAAATACCTCAAATAATCAGTCAAAGTAATTCTAAGAAATAAAAACAAAGTTGGAGGCATCACATTTCCTGACCAAATTATATTACAAAGCTATAGTAATCAAAACAGTATGGTACTGGCATCAAAACAGTATGGTACTGGCATAAAAACAGACACATACACCAGTGGAACAGAAAAAAGAGCCCAAAAGTAAATCTGAACACATATGATCAACTAAGTTTTGAAATAGGAAGTATTAATATTTGTAATTTATTGAAATGGTGGGACTATAAATATATTTATGTGAATATATTTATGTATTGACAAGAAGAAAGTGTCCACAATGGGGAAAAGATAGTCTCTTCAATAAATAATGCTAGGAAAACTGAATTTCCTCATGCAAAAGAATGAAATTGGACCCTTATCTTACACAAAAATAAACTCAATATAGGTAAAAGACCTACATTCAAGATTTGAAGCCATAAAACTTCTAGAAGAAAACATAGGGGAAAAGATCCTTGACACTGGCCTTGGCAATGATTTATTGGACGTCAAACTGAAAGCCCAGTCCACAAAAGCAAAAATAAATAAATGGGACTACATTAAACTAAAAAGCTTCTGCTCAGCCAAGGAAACAACTGACAAAGTGAAAAGGCAACCTATGGATTGGAGAAAAATATTTGAAAACCATATATCTGATAAGGGGTTAATATTAAAAAATAAAGGACTAACACAACCCAATAGCAAGAAAATATATAACCTGTTTATATAGATAAAACATATAACCTGTTATATATTGAATAGACATTTCTCCAAAGACAACATAAAAATGGCAAGCAGGTATATGAAAACGTTCTAAATATCATTAATTATGAGAGAAATGCAAATACAAACCACTGTGAGATACTGCCTCAAACCCATGACAATAGCTATTATAAAAAAGACAAGAGACAAATGTTGGTGAGGGTGTGGAGAAAAGAGAACCCTTGTACACTGTTGGTGGGAATGCAGACTGGTGCAGCCATTATGGAAAACTGTATGGAGGCTCCTAAGTAAATTAAAAATAGAATGACCACATGACCTAGTAATTCCTTTTCTGGGTATGTACCCAAAGCAAATGAAATCAGCACCTCATAAAGATATCTGCAGTTTCATGTTCATTGCAGCATTATTCACAATAGCCAGTCTATGGAAAAAACCTAGGTGTCTATTAATGAATGGATGGATAAAGAAACTGGTAGGTATATGCAATGGAATATTATTCAGCCTAAAAAAAGGAGGAGATTCTTCCATTTGCTACAACATAGATGGACCTGAAAGACATGCTAAGGGAAATAAACCAGACACAAAAAGAAAAATATTGCATGATCTTACTTCGAAGTGGAATGTAAAACAAAAAAGGTCAAATATACAGATACAGAATAAAGCAGTGGTTACCAGGGTTGGGGTTGGAAGAGCAAATGGGAAAATGTAGGTCAAAGGATACATAGAAGCAGATATATAGGATGAACAGGTAAGAAGATCTAAAGCACAACATGATCATTACAGTTACTAATAGTGTATTGTAGTCAGGGTTTTTTCTAAATGAGTAGAATATTGCTGCTCTTGCCACAGTGGGGGAAAATGGGTAACTATGTGAGAAGAGAAATATGCTAATTTGTTTTGCTATAGTAGGCATTTTACTCTCTGTATCTCATAACATCATGTTGTATACCTTAAATATACACAATACAATTTATTAAATAGTAAAATGTATATTCTATATACTTATATATAAATATATGTGTATTATATAAATATATAGAGACGCACACATGTAAATACATTCACACATAAATATCCCAAACAATATTAGAACAATTTAATCTTAAAAATTATCTATAGTCCCAACATTCCAATAAATTACATATTTTATTAAGATTTCCTATTTCAAAAGCCATACTTTTTTGTACTTTTTTTTCCTGATACAGGGTCTCACTTTGTTGCCCATTCTGAGTGCAGTGGCATGATCATGGCTCACTGCAGCCTCCCCAGGCTCACGCAATCCTGAGGAGCTGGGACTACAGGTGTGTGTTACCACGCCTGACTAATTTTTTATTTTTTGTAGAGACGAGGTCTCACTATGTTGCCTAGGCTGGTCTTGAACTCCTGGGCCCAAGCAATCCTCCCACCTCAGCCTCCCAAAGTGCTGGGATTACAGGTGTGAGTAACTGCACTCGGCCCACATTTTAAACCCACCGAAGCAAAAGGGAATAATACTTAATATAAAACAAAATATGAAATGGTATTTGTCTTCATTAGTTCCAGTTGCTATTAACAAACAAAATAGTTTACACTAGGTAATTCATAAAACACAGAAATTTGTTGCTGATGGTCCTAGATGCTGGGAAGTCCAAGATCAAAGTACCAGGAGATTTGGTGTCTGGTGAGGACGCATTCCTCACAGACAGCAACTTCTATGTGTCCTCACATGGTAGAAGGGGTGAACAAGCTTCTTCAGGCTGCTTTTATAAGGGCACTAACTCTATTCATGAAGGTGGGGCCCTTATGACCTCATGACCTCCCCCAAACCCCACCTTTTAAACCACTATATTTCAGATTATGTTTTAACATATGAATTTGGTGGGGGACACACTCAGACCATAGCAGTACTCTTACAACTTAGGTTAAACAGTAAAGATCTTTCTATGATGACCAGGTATTTATATTAGCAGAGCCTTGCTGTTTTTCCTCCCCTCTCAATATTCATTCATCTCTTGACATCATTTTGTTTTGCTTTTTTCTTTTTCCCTCAAACTATAGATTTCTTGGGCTCTTCTTAGAGTTCATTTTTAGTTTTTGACTTTTTCTTCACCTACTCACTTTGATGACTTATTTAGCATTTAGCAAATTTTATGTACAAATAACAAGTATTTTCTCTCTCATTTTCAAATGTATTATTTACATCTGTTACCTGTTGGCCTAATATACATACTCCTCCCCGTACACCTGCCTTTTCATACCAAATGCCAAAGAGTCAAAAAGTTTTTATGAATAGCCTGGCCTTCTATTTTGGAACATCCTTCCTATCCAGCCTACCATCATATCGCCACAGGAGTTGGACAATTCCCATACTGTGTCACAACACTGAATTAAGCTTACTTGTCAGCAAGCCTTGTTCATAAAAAGTCATTGCTGTCTGTGGCTGGACATCCTGGATTTTAGTCAAGAGATAGCACTTTCTCTCAAGGTCAAATGTCTTGAGGTTACCTATTTTGAGACCTCAAAGGACCCTGACTTTTTCTTTCTTCCTGAGAAGTGGACAGTCCCTTCTCCGCCCTCACTGAAACAGTGACCTCTGAATGGGTTCCAGGAGCTGTGTCATTCCTGCACCCCAGCATAGAGTCGTTCGCTTTTGCTTGACTTGGGTAGTTCTCATTACTGGTGATCTTTGAAGGTTTGTCTTAAAAGAGCAAAGTTTCTGCTTCTAGAGGAAAAGATTCTGTGCTTCTACAGGAATCCAAATTTGCTAGTCATAATAAATCCAACACCCAGTGCTCGTCCCTTTGCTGCCTCCTGCCTCTCCTTGCCTCACCTGAACTTTCCCTGCTTCCACATCAGGAGCTCCTTGCTGCCCTCCCCATCCCAGCCCATACTGGAGTAGGAATAGTAAATGGTAGACATGGCTTGGAAGTCTCACTCCTACCACAGTGGCAGTGTAGTCGGCACCTCCAGTTTTGAAACAGGAGTTAAAGAGACCCGAATTACAGTTTCAGCTTTGCCATAAACTATAAGCCTATGTGGCCTTAGGAAAATTAATCTCTGAGACTGTTTTTCTTCATCTATAAAATTAAAAAAATACCCTACCCTGCCTGTCTAACCATGTACCTAAGAATGGAATGTGGTAATATATATGGAAGAACTTTCAACATGACTTATGCTTTTATTATAGTATACGTGGTGGGGGATATTCATGGTTTACCACTTCACATTCAACTAGGGCAGCTACAGTGGCAGAGTTGTAGATTCTTTATGCAAGAATGGGGTATCTGAGGGAATTCTGGGAGAGTGAGTACTTCCTTGTTCTTGCTGGAGTGTCCCTTAACTGGATCCCACATCCTTTTCTACTTCTCTATTTCATTTCTCTAGGGACAGTTTCTCCCCATTTTTGGGGTTCTGTGGGCTTGAGACATTGTGCTATATTGCAGATAGGACACTAGCCTTTGGAAAAGCTGCATTATTAATAGTTTAACCTGGGCCTGTAGAACTGCCCCTCTTGGAAGCTACATCCCATCTCATTTTGAACATTTATTTGGGCATGTGGTGTGTTAGGTGCTAGGAGAGAAAGAAAAATGACACACAGTAAATTTTTGAGTCAGAGTCACAAATAATGAGAAAGAAATATAAGTAACCCCACTCTGATATGTGATAAAACCTCTAATTCTGGTATGGACAATACATTTTGAAAGTGCAAAAGAGGAGAGGTTAATTCTAAGTGATTGACTCTAGAAAGGCTTTGGAAGATATGGCATTTGAGTTGTAAATATCTAGCAGCTTGGGCTTTAGTTGGGTCTATACAGGCATACCTTGATGCTATTGTGGGTTTAGTTACAGACCATTGCAATAAGGCAAATATTGCAATAAAGTGAGTCACACAAATGATTTAGTTTCTCAGTGCATTTAGAAGTTATGTTTAGGCTATACTGTAGTATATTGTGTGCAATAGCATTATATGTAAAAAAGTATATATATCTTCATTAAAAAATACTTTATTGCTAAAAAAAATGCTAAGGATCATCCGAGCTTTCAGTGAGTCATAATCTTTTTGCCAGTGGATACTCTTCTCTCAATGTTGGCGGCTGCTGACTGATCAGGGTGGTGAT
Organism: Pongo abelii; assembly: GCF_028885655.2. Lineage (NCBI taxonomy): Eukaryota > Metazoa > Chordata > Mammalia > Primates > Hominidae > Pongo > Pongo abelii. The sequence goes on along the minus strand of NC_071988.2, from coordinate 169,255,945 downwards.
TCAGGTGCTGTGGCATTTTCTTAATATAAGACAAAAATGAGGTTTGCTGCATTGATTGACTCTTGCTTTCACGAAAGATTTCTCTGTGGCATGAGATGCTGTTTGATAGCATTTTACCCAGAGGATAACTTCTTTCAAAATTCTTCAAAATTGGGATAGATCCTCTCAAACTCTGTTACTGCTGTATCAACTTTGTAATGTTTTAAAGCCTTGGCTGTCATTTCAACACTGTTCAGAGCATCTTCTCCAGGAGTAGATCCATCTTAAGAAAGCACTTTCTTTGGTCATCCACAGGAAGTAACTCCTCATCTGTTTAAGTTTTATCATGAGATTGTAGCAATTCAGTCACATCTTTAGGCTCCACTTCTAATTCTAGTTCTCTTGCTATTTTCACCACATTTGCTGTTACTTCCTCCACTGACATCTTAAACCCCTCAAAGTCATTAATGAGGATTAGATTCAACTTCTTCCTAACTCCTGCTCATGTTGCTATTTTGACCTCCTCCCATGAATCACAAATGTTCTTAATGATATTTAGAATGGTGAATCCTTTCCGGATAGTTTTCAATTTACTTTGTCCAGATCCATTAGAGGAATCACTATCTATGGCAGCTATAGCCTTACAAAATGTATTTCTTAAATAGTAAGACTTGAGAGTCAAAATTACTCCTTGATCCGTAAGCTGAAGAATGGGTGTTGTGTTAACGGGCATGAAAACAACACAGATCTCCTCGTACATCTCCACCAGATCTCTTGAGTGACTAGGTGCACTGTTAATAAGCAAGAATATTTTGAAAGATATCTTTTTTTTTCTATGCGGTAGGTCTCCAATGGTGGGATTAAAATATTCAATAAACTGGCTGGGCGCTGTGGCTCACAGCTGTAATCCCAGCACTTTGGGAAGCTGAGGCTGGCGGATCATGAGGTCAGGAGATTGAGGCCATTCTGGCTACCATGGTGAAACCCCATCTCTACTTAAAAAAAAAAAAAAAAAGCCAGTCGTGGCAGCATGCACCTGCAGTCCCAGCTACTCAGGAGGCTGAGGCAGGAGAATGGCATGAACCTGGGAGGCGAAGCTTGCAGTGAGCCGAGATTGTGCCACTGCACTCCAGCCTGGGCGACAGAGCGAGACTCTGTCTCAAAAAAAAAAAAAATAGAAAACAATAAACCATGCTGTAAATTTGTTGTTTTGTTTATAGAGCACAGGCAGAGTAGATATAGCATAATTCTTAGGGACCCTAGGATTTTCAGAATGGTAAATGAGCACTTGGCTTCAATTTAAGGTCACTAGAGGCATTTTCCTCTATAAAAGGGTCAGCCTGTCCTTTGAAGCTTTGAAACCAGGCATTGACTACTTCTCTCTATAAAATTCCTAGATGGCACCTTCTTCCAATAGAAGGCTGTTTTGTCCACATTGAAAATCTGTTGTTTAGTGTATCTTCTGGGTACTTGAAGCTTCTGGGTACTCGAAGCTTTTCTATTAGTATTTGCTGCTTTACCTTGTGCTTTTATGTTATGCAGATGAGTTCTTTCCTTTAACCTCAAGAACCAACCTCTACTAGCTTCAAACTTTTCTTCTGCAGCTTCCTTGCCTCTCTCAGCCTTCATAGAATTGAAGAGTTAGGGTCTTGCTCTGGCTTAGGCTTTGGCTTAAGGAACTATTATGGTTGGTTTGATCTTCTATCCAGACCACTCAAACTTTCTCCATATCAGCAATAAGGCTATTTTGTTTTCTTCTCATGCATGTGTTCACTGGAGTAGTGCTTTTAATTTCCTTCAAGAACTTTTCCTTTGCATTTACAACTTGGCCGACTGTTTGGTATAGGAGGCCTAAACTTTCCGTCTATCTCAGCCTTTGACATGTCTTTCTCACTAAGCTCAATCGTTTCTGCTTTTGATTTAAAGTGACAGAAGTGTGACTCTTCTTTCACTTAAACACTTAGAGGCCGTTGTAAGGTAATTAATCGGCCTAATTTAAGTGTTGTTGTGCCTCAGGGAATAGGGAGGCCCAAGGAGAGAGAGAGAGATGGTAGAACGGCAGGCAGGTGGGTGGAGCAGTCAGAACACATATTATTTATCAATTACATTTGCTGTCTTCTATGGGCACAGTTTGTGGTTCCCCCAAACAACTAAAAGAGTAACACCAAAGATCACTGATCAGAGATCACCCTAACAGATATAATAATAAGAAAAATTTGGGACCCAGCAGAATGGCTCCCGCAAAGAAAGGAGGCGAGAAGAAAAAGGGCCATTCTGCCACCAGCAGGGTGGTGGCCTGAGAATACACCATCAACATTCACAAGCGCATCCATGGAGTGGGCTCCAAGAAGCGTGCCCCTCAGGAACTCAAAGGGATTCGGAAATTTTCCATGAAGGAGATGGGAACTCCAGATATGCGCATTGATACCAGGCTCAACAAAGCTGTCTGGGCCAAAGGAATAAGGAATGTCCCATATTGTATCCGTGTGTGCTTGTCCAGAAAACGTAATGAGGATAAAGATTCACCAAATAAACTCTATCCTTTGGTTACTTATGTACCTGTTACCACTTTCAAAAATCTACAGACAGTCAATGTGGATGAGAACTAATTGCTGATCATCAAATACATCCAATAAAGTTATAAAATTGCCTTTAAAAAGAAAAATTTAAAGGATATTGTGAGAATTACCATAATGTGGCACAGAAACACGAAGCGAACATGTGCTGTTGGAAAAATGGTGCCTATGGACTTGCTTGGTACAGGGTTGCCACAAACCTTCAATTTGTTAAAAAAAAAAAAAGCATTCTCTGTGAAGCACAAAAATGCAAAGCACTATAAAATGAGGTATGCCTTTAAACAGGAATGGGTGAGATTAATTGAAGGGGAGAGAGGAATTTAAGAAGGTGGAATGCAAGACGGGGTAGGTGAGGGTGGCAGGAGAGAAATCTAGAGTGCAGAAAACTAGAGAGGGGCCCAATTGTAGAAAGGGCATATTGCATTCTGTTTTCTTCAGCCCATGTGAATGAATTTACTAGTTTTATTTCCTGAATTTTTGTTGAGTATTGGAAATTAAACCACTTCAATTATATATAATTCTTATGCTTCATGTTATATCTGGTTATGATGATATTTGATCCATGGAATCTTTTGAAGTCTGCATCAAGAGTGAAAAGAAATCAATACCTTTATGAATTTAAATAATTGCACTTTTATTTTTTTTTATATTGTCAAGAGCTAAGAATAGCTGGTGATCATCAAGTTTACCCTGCAAAATGAACAGATGCAGAGAATGTGGCATATAGTGTTACAAATGGGCCTATGTCTCAGACTAAAGGCTTTTAAAAAGTGTCCCAAGGACTATGTTGAGGTGAAGGAAAAACCACAGTTGGATTGCAAGTAAGATATTAGTGCCCGAGTCATAAAGTGTATAGTTAGACGTTGAAATAAGTGGTGAGAGAAGAAAATCAATCCAGAAATCTGCTACCTGAAAATTTAATATCATTGTGGAGACTTCAGAGGAAAGGTTAATAACCTAATTTCTTCTTGCTCTGATGGCGCCACTGTAAGCTATATATTAATCAGTTTTGAATGTCTAATTAGGAATAACTAAAGGCAGAAGGAACTTTCTAGTGTAAGTATAAACTTCTATCTTTCAGAAAATTTCAAGTATACAATACAGTATTATCAACTATAGTTACCATGCTGTACATTAGATCCCCAGGATTTATTCGTTTTGTTAACTGAAAGTTGGTTCTCAGAAAATAGATCCTAAACATTCTCATTGCAAAGACACACAGAAAATGGTAACTACATGAAATGCTAGATGTGTTAATTAAGTTGATTGTGGCAATTATTTTGCAATGTGCATCAAAAAATCACAGTGCATACATTAAATATATATATTTTTATTTGCCAATTATACCTCAATAAAGCTGGAGAAAATATCTCCTTCATAAACCACAAAGGCAAGAGTCTGAAAGAATTATTATTTTTCTAGAAGGTGAACACATTTCCTTCTCCTTCTATATAACAAACCCAGAGAAAATTCTAATTGGTTTTAAAAGCCTAGAAGGACTCTTTTAATGAATACCCTCCCTGCACCAGTAGCACTTTTTTTTGAGATGCTTAGGTACTTAACAAAGATCTCATTTACTTTTCCAAATTTTCTAAGTGGTCACATGATCAGTAAGAAGCATTTCTAGTTTTCAGTGTCTTGGGCAGGATTTGGGAGAGGGGAATTTGGGGAAAATAGAGAGACGAATATTCTCTACTGTCCCCTTGTCCCAGAGCAATCTCAGTGTTGACATTAGGCATCCCATTCTGAAAGCTCATGGAGACTGTGTGACTGTCAACAAACTTCCAAATGGGACAGGTGGCAGGCAGCCACTATGGCTAAATTTGCTATGATTACAGCCATCACTACCATTAGTCTCCACTGTTGTTGCTACTGAGGTTTGAGGACAGAAGCAAGAAAGGGGAGTTGGAAGGGAGGCCCCAAATACTAGGGACCTGGAACCTTTATCCTTCTGCAATGGTTAATTACATGTGTTCACTTAACTGGGGTATGGTATCCAGTTGTTTGTTGAGACAGCAGTCTAGATATTGCTGTGAAAGTATTTTTTAGTTATGGTTAAGATTTAAATCAGTAGACTGAGTAAAACAGATTACCCTCCATAATGTGAGTGGGCCTCATCCAATCAGTTAAAGGCCTTAGGAGAAAAAAAAAGACTGAGGTCCTCTGAGAATGAAAGAATTTTACCTCTATATTGTCTTCAGACTCAAGACTACAATATCAACTCTTCCCTGGGTCACCACCCTGCTGGCCTGTCCTGCGCATTCAGACTTGCCAGCCCCCACAATCACGTGAGTCAATTCCTTAAAATAAATATTGTTCTTTTTATATACACATTCTATTGATTCTGTTTCTTTGGAGAACCCTAATACATCCCTTTTCGGTATTTGTTTGTTTGTTTGTTTGTTTGTTACTGCTTGTAGTGAAAAGTCAGAGTTGAGTATTCCAGATAGGATTAGACGTCAAGTGGGCACCACGTTGCCTGTACTTTTTTCTCATCAGTATTCGTTTCTACATCAGGTCAAGAGACTGACTGATAAGAGTAAAGGGAAATGAAATGGCTTTGGCATGAAGTGTGCAGAGCACGGTGCTGGTTCTATTTAGCTTCAGGGGCTGTCTGGTCCCCATCTTTCCTTTTAGCCCATTAATGTCACGTTCCATTTGAGGTTGAGCTGTGCTGCAGTTTGCTAGGAAGAAGGAATGTAAGCTGCTTTTATTAATGGGTATCATGTTGTCCTGACCTTTCCTTCTTTTTTATTTTTTTCTTTCTGAGGAAAGATGGCTAGAATTTTATAGGTGCTGGTTCAAGTTTTTACTTTTTGATTTGTTTCAAAGTGGAATAAGCCTTATATTCTTTAAAGTTTTGTTTGATAACCAAATCATCTTCAGTATAGCACTGTTCAATAGAACTTTCTATGATAATGGAAATGTTCTTCCGTGCTGTCTAATATGGTAGCCACGTGTGGCTATTGAGCTCTTAAAATGCAGCTAATGTAACTGAGCAACTGAATTTTAAATTTTATTTGATTTTAAATCATTTAAATTTAAATAGCCACACAAGGCTAGAAGTTATGTTGCACAGCACAAATCCAAGTGAGTCTCCAAACATCAGTTTCCAGTTTTTGTTTGTTTGTTTGTTTATTTAAAGATGGAGTTTTGCTCTTGTTGCCCAGGCTGGAGGACAGTGGCGAGATCTCAGTTCACTGTAACCTCTGCCTCCTGGGTTCAGGTGATTCTCCTGCCTCAGCCTCCCGAGTAGCTGGGATTACAGGCATGTGCCCCATGCCCCGCTAATTTTTTGTAATTTTAGTAGAGATGGGGTTTCACCCTGTTGGCCAGGTTGGTCTTGAACTCCTGACCTCAGGTTATCCACTCGCCTTGGCCTCCCAAAATGCTAGGTTTACAGGTATAAGCCACCACGCCCTGCTCCAGTTTATTTTTAACAAGTAAAAGCAAGTCTCTTTTCATACAGTGACTTAATGCTAAAAAATATAAATCTTGACTACTCATAAATGAGGTCCTTGGACCAGCCCCACCAACCTCCTCTATGAGTTTCTTACACATGTAGAATCTCAGGTCCTACTCTAGACCTACTGAATCAGAATTTGCATTTTAACAAGATCCTTGGTTTATGTGCTCATTAAAGTCTGAGAATTACTGATATAAACTATCCATACAAAGACTCTTAGTTGACACACAGAGGTGGGGAAAAGCAGTGAGGATTTTTTCTGAATTGCTTACATGGCTTCCTCTGTGTAGCCCCCATATATGGGCAAAGGGCTACCACCCTGGTCCTGGCATGACCTTTTTAGGGCAAGTATTAGAATCTCTCTATGCATGCTTTTGGTTTTTCAAAATGTTGCATCTGTTCACAAACTTGTGATATTTTTTTCTTGTTAAAAAATAGGGCAGAATGTTTGAATCTTAGGGATTTCTTAAAGTGAAAAATCACTGCTCCTGAATAAGTAGCCAGCTGCGCTGTGTGATATATGTGATGTGGTTCATTGATAAAATAACTTTCCAAGGTACACATGAACACCTTCATTGATTTTCTATTTATTATCAAATCAATTCTAACTCATCGATAACATTAAATATAATCAATGTTTAATATTATATATATATATTTATGACTCCCACATACCTGATACTGTTCTGTCATTATTTTGGGGAGTGAACATTGCAGTGTATAATAGAGACTGGAGGTGGCTTACTAGTCCACAATCTACAGACACATTCATTAGTTTCCAAAATCAATTCTGAACTTCTAAATTTTTCTGATACTATGGTGGGTGTCATATAAAGCAACTTATAGCAAAGTCATCCTAGTTTTTTAGGGCATAACCACATAATAGGCAGTAGATCATATTCACTTGCAGTTTTATTGAAACAACTCTAAAATGCTATAGAAATTGGTAAAATAATGAATAGAAAGTGCATAGAAGGATGTCATGGTATGTGATTTTGTGTTAGACTCTATCCTAGCACCTTTTTGTGTCTCTACCACTGTGTTCACTTCCCCTTCCTTCCTTTCTTCCTTCTTCCTTCCTTCCTTCCTTCCTTCCTTCCCTCCCTCCCTCCCTTCTTTCTTTCTTTCTTTTTTTTTCTTTCTTTCTTTCTTTTTTTTTTTTCTTTCTTTCTTTCTTTCTTTCTTTCTTTCTTTCTTTCTTTCTTTCTTTCTTTCTTTCTTTCTTTCTTCTCTTTCTCTCTTTCTCTCTTTCTCTCTTTCCTTCCTCCCTCCCTCCCTCCTTCCCTCCCTCCCTCCTTCCCTCCCTCCCTCCCTCCCTTCCTTCCTTCCTTCCTTCCTTCCTTCCTTCCTTCCTTCCTTCCTTCCTTCCTGGTCTTCCTCTATCACCCAGGCTGGAGTACAGTGACTCCATCATAGCTCACTACAACCTTGAACTCTCTGACTTCAGCAATCCCGTATCAGCCTTCCAAGTAGCTAGGACTACAGGTGCACACCACCGTGCCTAGCGAATTTTTTTATATTTGTTTGGTAGAGATGGAGTCCCACTGTGTTGCCCAGGCATGTCTTGAATTCTTGGCCTTCAGCAGTCCTCCTGCCTTAGCCTCCCAGTGTGCTGGGATTACTGGCATGAGCCACTGTGCCTGGTCCACTTTTCTTTTTGAACTACTTCTAGTTCATATTATGTGCTACACTTTATACAGGGTACTTTGTGGTAACAAAGTGGGGCTATACATTTAAAAATAATAGTTTGCATCAAAAATATGGATTTAGGCCAAGTGCAGTGGCTCATTCCTGTAATCTCAGCTCTTTGGGAGCCTGAGGCAGAAGGACTGCTTAAGCCCAGGAGTTTGAGATCAGCCTGGGCCACATCACCAGACTCCATCTCTACAAAAAAAAAAGAAAAAAAATTAGCTGGGCATGGTGGGACACACCTGTAGTCCCAGACACTTGAGAGACCTAGACAGGAGGATTCTGTGAGCTCAGGAATTTGAGGTTACAGTGAGCTATGATTGCATCACTGTGCTCCAGCCTGGGTGACAGGGACCCTGTCTTGAAAAAAAAGAAAAGGATTTACTCAGTTTCAATCAAACTTAGGAATTGCTATCAGATCTAAGGTCCAACGTCCATCCATTCTGATTCTTAGTTAAGCATACATTATATACAAATATTAGTACAATGTTTTCCTTCATATTCTCAACAGGGAGTAGAGAGGGAGAAGGCAGAATTCTTCACATTCAGAGGTCACAGATTACAGTTTAAAATTTAGCCTGGGTTTTTTGGTCTGATGGATTTAAGTCCTGGCCGGTTCACTTATTTGTATAGAGGTGATAACAATACTTACCTCAGATGTAGCTCTAACTCTCTCAGAAAGTTAGAGGTTTTCTATGCTTTTTTCAGGAGATGGCCTTTGCAGATTAGAAGTATCTGGAATGTAAGATTTTGATTACTGAAGCCACATCCAAGGTGTGGTGTTATGATTTTGGGGAGATCTGGCCCCAGATGTTTTATACAAACACATATTGGTTGCAGACACTGTGGCTGATGTTCTTTTAATAGGTCCAATTCCAAAAGAATCTACATGCCAAAGAAGCTGAAAAAGACTTTCATGTGCTCTGACTGGGGACTCAGTGTGTATCTGACTTCCCTGAAGTATATACACCTTCATGAGATCCTCTTCTAGAGAATTTTAGGGGTACAAGTCCTTTAACTCTACTGTGGTTCTAATCATACTTAGCAAAACTTCCCTTGGCAGCTCTATCTACGTTGGCCTTCAGTGTCCTATGATGCAAATGCAGAGTAGCTGCCCAGATCAAGAATTGGTCCAGAGATCCTGACCTTGAACTCCTGCTAACCCTTGATACCTCTTAGTATCAACTGATTTCAATGGGAATTGTCCCAGGTGCTTGAAAATATTCGGCAGAAAATTGAAGTTATCTGAAATGCCACTACTCAGCGATAATAGTTTAGATTTTCATGTATTTAATTTCAGGGTTTTTTTAAAAAATGAGGGCACATTTACATGTATGTATATACATATTTACTTACATATGAATTAGATTGGTTTTAACCATCTTATATTCTGTTATTTAAAAAATATAAACAATCAAGCCAGGTGCTGTGGCTTATGCCTGTAATCCCAGCATTTTGAGAGGCTGAGGCAGGAGGATTGCTCAAACCCAGGAATTTGAGACCAGCCTAGGCAACATAGTAAGCCCTTGTCTCTACAAAATTTAAAAAAAAAAATTAGGCATGGTGGCACGCACCTGTGATCTCAGCTTCTTGAGAGGCTGAGGTGGGAGACATGCTTGAGCCTGGGAGGTTGAGGCTGCAATGGGTCGTGATCATGATGCCACTGCACTTCAGCCTTGGTGACAGAGTGAGACCTCATCTCTAAAAAAGCAAACAAAACCTAAACAATATAAGAAATCACATATCATGGGGGAAAATGCATGTTATTAAATATTTTCCAAGAACATGATTTTTAACGGCGATATTCTTTTGTTACGTGGGTGTTGCATTATCTATTTAACCATTCCCTTACTGTTTGATTTTGGATTTTAAAAATTAGTTGACATTATAAAGAGCACTTCATTGCTACTGTTTCATATGGTGTGACTTCTTTCTTGAAACATATTCCTAAATTCAATTCCAGAGAGTCTGTGTCACTTATGTTCCCAGTAGCAGTAGCTGAAAATATGTGTCTCTTAGGATGCCAGCAAGCTCTGAGAATTAACATTTAAATGATGCCTATTTCATGAGAGCAACTAATTGTTTTAACTAATTAATTATTTTAATGAGTTGTTTCAATGTGTATGTGGTCATGTGAAACTTTACATTTATTCTGTAAAATTTTAAATTTATTTTATCATTTAAAAAATATTGGAGTGTTGAAGGTTTTTCCCCCTAGAACAGTCCTAATATTTTTGACAATCAAAGTGGTAAATTTTCGTTGCAAAAAATTCAGAAAATGCAGAAACATATAGAGAAGAAAATAAATGTCACTCAGAATTCTATCACTCAAAAGTCACTGCTGTTGACACTTGTGTGTGTAGAAGTCTGTTTGTATTTTCTGTGGCTACATAGCACATGCCACACAACTATTCATATGTTCTTTCCTGGAACCAGAATGGAATCACATATTGTTTTTGTAACCTAATCTTTCTCAACTAAAAATATATTGTGGGAAAAGCAGTGCAATGTTTTAGTTAGGAACATGGTCTTGGAAGTTGAACTCCCTAGGTTGGCATCTAAGCTTTGCCAATTATTAGCTACGTGACCTTGAGAAACTTGTTTACTTACTATGGACTCTTCTTTCTAATTTGTAATACAGAGGAATGGGAAAAATTGGGAATAATAATAAATGGGAATGATTTATGATCTATTCACAGAGTTGTGAACAGCAAAAGAAATAAAGCATGGAAAACACCCAGAACAGTGCCTGGCAGATAGTAACACTCCATAAAAGTGAACTTTTATTATCTTCTCATATTCATAACAGATATATATTACTGGGAGTATAATTGTATTTTATTCTGTCATTAGGGGTATTCTGTTGTATCATAGATTTTGTATTTGCTTGTATTAGAATTTACTGAAACAATCCCCCTTTGAGGTTGGTAATTTTCAGTTGTTTGTAATTTCTCAGTTTTATATTTTCCTAAGATGGATGATGAGTAAGGTAGTTCAGAGTTTCAGAATACTAATACTGGCTGTTAAAATTACTAGCTATGTCCCTATGAATTCTGGCTCTGCCACTTACTAGACAAGGTACTTAACTAAGTCTTATATTTCTCATGTATAAATTAGATATAAGAAAATTCTCATAAGGTTATTATCTGTTGTTGTAAAACAAAACTTAATGGTTTAAAACCATTTTATTTGCTCATGATTCTGTGAGCCACCATTTTGGGCGAGGCTCAGCTTGGCGATTCTTCTGCTTCTCTCACCTGGGATCACTCATAGGGCTGCAATCATCTGAGCATGCAACAGTAGCTGAGTTGTCTGAGTTGGCCTCCCTCACATGTCTGGTGCTTGGTGCTGGTTGTTGACTGACCATGAGTCTTCAGTAGGCAAGCTAGGGTTTCTTAACATGGTGGCAAGATTTCAAAAGTAGAAAGAGAAGAGGGAATCCTCATTTGTGACATTTGCGTGCATCTCATTGACCAAAACAAGTGACATGGGAAAACCTAGAGTCAGTGTAGGAGGGAACTAAGCAAGGACATAGATACAAGGAGGCATGTTTCACTGGAGGAGATCATTATGTAATAATATATTCTAGTCACTATAAAAATTATAATTAAAATAGAGATGATAATAACAGTATCTGCCTCATAGAATTATCATAAAATTAAATGATCCAATGCATGTGTACTGTTTTTCACAGGGCTGGGAACATAGTAAGGGTTCAATAAAAGTTAGTTATATTGAGTACTAGCTTGATTATATTCTTGAGAAATGTATTGAGATATGTACTTGATAAAGGCATTAGATAACATTGGCAAATTACATATTTTCACACATCTTTTTAAAAACATTGGATATTATCACTTTTGAAAATCATTGTCACATGGACAAATAAAAATAACTCATTATAATTTTTTTTGATTACTCATGTCTTTGTACACAATTTCCATGGATTTATGACTACATGCATTGCTTTAGTGAACTGCCTATTCATGCTCTTTGCCCATTTCTTAAAAAAATCTTTTAATTTTTGAATAGTTTTAGATTTACAGAAAAGTTGCAAAGCTAATACAGAAAGTTCCTTTATATCCCCTGTAACATCTTATGTTGCCATGGTACATTTGTCATCACTAAAAAGCCAACATTTGTGTATTACTGTTAACTAAACTCCGCACTTTATTCAGATTTTACTAGTATTTTCACAAATGTACTTATTTGTGTGCCAGGGTCTGACCCAGGGTACCACATTGCATTTAATTTTACAATTCTTTAGTCTCCTGTGGTGTGTGACAGTTTTTCAGTCTCTCTTTGCTTTTCATGATGGTGACAATTTTGAAGAGTACTAGTCAGATATTCCATAGAATATTGCTCAATATAAGTTTGTCTAATGTTTTCTCATGATTTGACTGGGATTATGAGTATTTTGGAAGAATACCACAGAAGTGAAATGCCCCTTCTATCACATCATATCAGCAGTCACATGCTGTCAACATGACTTGTCACTGGTGGAATTAAACTTGGTCACTTTGTTTTGGTAGTGGTTGCCAGTTTTTTCCACTGTAAAGCCATTATTTTTCACTTTCTATACTTTATTCTTTGGAATTACTCTTTGAAAGCAAGTCACTAAGTTCAGCCCACACTCAAGATGGGAGTCTGGGGGTTTAAGCTCCACCTCTGCAAAGAGAAATGTATTAGTTTGTGAAGGCTGCCATAACAAAATATCACAGACTAGGATACTTAAGCAACAGGAATTTATTTTCCTACAGTTCCAGAGGCTAGAAGTCTGAGATCAAAGTGTCAGCAGGGTTGGTTTCATCTGAGCCTCTCCCTCTGGTGTGTACCTGTCTGGTGTCATTTTCTGTCTGTGCTTATAAGAAGACTGGTCAGATTGGATTAGGACCCATCTTAACAACTCAATTTTAATTTAAATACCTCTTTAAAGGTACTATCTCCAAATACAGTTACATTTTGAAGTACTGGGGGTTACAGCTTCAACATATGAATTTTCAGCAGACGCAATTCAACTCATTAACAGGGAGAGTATCTATATATATATATTATTTGAAAATTTTCTGCACAGATTTGTCTCTTTCCTGCCATTTATTTTTATATTCAACCATTATTTACATCAGTATGGAATCATGTTTATTGTATACTTTGGATTATATCTAATATCATGTCAATAACTCAGTTCGTCAAATTCTTCTAGCTTGGCCATTGGGAATTCTTTTAGAATGGCTTATGCCCCTTTGAAATGCTTCCATCCTTTAGTTCTTTGAGGACTTTCTTATTTTATAGTGCTACAAGATGATCCAGGTTCATCTTGTATTTTTTTTTGTGTGTGTGCCCCAGCCCTGGAGTCAGCCATTTCTCCAAGCAACTCTGGTTCCTTTTACTGGAGAGTGACATTAAAAAGCCAAGATCTGGGCATTAGGTGTGCCAATTTTTTCTATGGGAATGAAATAGTATTCTTGGCCAAATGAGGTGGCTCACGCCTGTAGTCCCAGCACTTTGGGAGGCTGAGGTAGGAGGATTGCTTGAGATCAGGAGTTTGAGACCAGCCTGGACAACACAGTGAGACCCCACATCTCAAAAAAAATTAAAAATTACCTTAATGTGGTGGTGCATATCTTTAGTTCCAGCTACTCAAGAGGTTGAGGTGGGAGGATCGCTTGAGTCTGGCAGGTGGAGGCTGCAGTGAGCGGTAACCATGCCACTTCACTCCAGCCTGGGCAACAGAGTGAGACCCTGTCTCAACAACAAAAGAAATAGTGTTCTTATCTATTGGAACAACTCTTTCTATTAGAGATACAGTATTAACCTTTTGCCTGTCTTATGTTTCAAATGTTTCTTCTAATCAGCAAATATTTAGTATGTGCTTACTTTGTCTCTGGCATTGTTCAATATGTTGGAGATACTGCACTGAATACAACAAAATCCCACCTTCATGCGGTTTATATTCTAGAGAAGGCAATTAGTCAAATAACAAATAGAGAAGAGGAAACAATAACATATCATAGCATAAGATCCATGAAGAAAAATAAAGCAATGTGAGTGTTAGAGAGAGACTGAAGGGAGGACTATCCTAGGCCAGCCAGGGAAGGCTTTTTGGAGGAGGTAACATTTCAGCAGACACCCGAATGAAGAAAGGAAACAAGCTAGGCAGATAGCTGAGGGTAGAGCATCTAGGCAGAGAAAACAGGAAGAGCAAAGACTGAGGTGATTGCATACTGGCTGTACTATAGGAACAGCAAGGAGGCCAGTGCAGCTGCAGCAGGATAAATAAAGGAGGCAGTAATAAAAGATGACAGCAGAGATTGTGAGGGGATGGATCACACAGAACCTTATAGGTCACGGTAAGAGATGTGGCCTTTACTCTGAGTATGATAGGAAGCCATTGGAGAATTCTGAGCAGAGTTGTGACACGATCATGTTTATATTTTAAAAGATGTAAAGCTCAATATCACTGATCATTAGAGAAGCAAATCAAAACCACAATGAGATACCATCTCATGCCAGTCAGAATGGCGATTATTAAAAAGTGAAAAAATAACAGATGCTAGTGAGGTTGTGGAGAAAAAGGAATGCTTTTAAACTGTTGGTGTAAGTGTAAGTTACTTTAACTATTCTGGAAGACAGTGTGGCAATTCCTCAGAAACACCATTTGACCCAGCAATCCCATTACTAGATATATAACCAAAGGAATATAAATTATTCTATTATAAAGACACATGCATGCAAATGTTCATTGTAGCATTATTCACAATAGCAAAGACATGGAATCAACCTAAATGTCCATCAATGATAGACTACATAAAGAAAATATGGTACATATACACCATGGAATACTATACAGCCATAAAAAAGAATGAGATCATGTGATTATGTCCTTTGCAGGGACATGGATGGAACTAGAAGCCATTATCCTTAGCAAACTAACACAGGAACAGAAAATGGAATACTGCATGTTCTCACTTATAAATGGGAGCTAAATTATGACAACACATGGAGACATAGAGGGGAACCACACACACTGGGGCCTCTTGGAGGGTGGAGGGTAGGAGGAGACAGAGATCAGGAAAAACAACTAATGGGTCCTACGCTTAATGCATGAGTGATAAATAATCTGTGCAATAAACCCCCATGACACATGTTTACCTATGTAACAAACCTCCACATATACCACTGAACTTAAAATAAAAGTTAAAAAAATCTGTTAGTGGGAATGTAAATTTGTGTAACAATTTTGCAGAACTACTTGGTGTTATCTAATAAGTTGTAGAAGTGCATATCCTTTGACTAAGGAATTGCACGCCTCTGCATAAACCTACAAAAACTCTAGCATTTATGCTAGAGTACAAGGTTAAGGAGATGACAGCTCCATGTGTGTTATTGCCCTGAAGACCTTCCCCTGAGACAAGATGTGGCGGTGGAAGACAGTGATATTGATGATCCAGACCCTGTGTAGGCGTAGGCTTATGAGTGTGTTTATGTTGTAGTTTTTAACAAAAAAGATTAAAAAGTAAAAAAAAAAAAAAAAAAAAAAAATTAAAAAGTAAAAAAAACTAAATAGTTTTTAAATAAAAAAAGCATACAGGATAAGGATATAAAGAAGGAAAATATTTTTGTACAGCTGCAAAATGTGTTTGTGTTTTAAACTATTATTACAGAAGAGTCAAAATGTTTTAGAACATTAAAAAGTTTACAAAGCAAAAAAAAAAAAAATACCATAGGCCAGGCATGGAGCTGTCATCTCCTGTGATAACAAGTAGAAGGAGTACACCCTAAAATGATGGTAAAAAGTGTAGTTTAGTAAATACATAAACCAGTAACATAGTTGTTTATTATGAAGTATTATGTACTGTACATAAATGTGTGTGCTATGCTTTCATCTGACTGGCAGCATGGTAGGCTTGTTTACCCCAGCATCACCACAAACACATGAGTAATGCATTGCACTACAATATGATTATGGCTACAACATCGCTAGACAATAGAAATTTTTCAGCTCTATCATTATCTTGTAGGACTACAATTGTATATGCAGTCCATTGTTGACCAAAACATTGATATGTCACACATAATTGGATTTGTGAAAAGCATAAATGATCTGTACATAGAGTTGATTCTCATTAGTCATGGTAGTTATGGTCTATAAAGTTGCTGAGAGGAGTGAATTATTGAATAGTGAATGATTGCTCTTAGGAGAAGTACGAGGTTAGGTTCCTGTGAGCCTCTGGTCACAGCATTTTCATCAATCAATTAATACATAACCTTGTTTTATGTGTATATCTGTCTAATATATTATTGTTAATTTATTAACTTGAATTAATGGCCAATAGCACTATAATTTGTGCCTAAGTGAAGCTTATCTGACACACGGATATTCTCTGTAAGCCACCTCACAGCCTTCTTGGACTGGGGAACACTAGACGTAACTTCAGCACTAGGAAGGGAGGCCTTTTCACATAGCAAAACACCAACAAGGAGTATAAAAATATGAAAAATATGGCACTAAATAGATGGTGAAAGGACACTTGTTTACAGTATGAGAGCTAACATGAGAAGTCAGAGTGTTGCCTTGTTCAACCTTAGCTGGGAATGTGCAGGTGGGGCCTCAAACATTTTTCTGTTCCATGTATATTTGTGAATGACCATGAAAGTACAGGGATTATTGATTTGAAGGGTTACAAATACATTTTAGCAAGTAGGCAAATCCATAAATATGGAATTCATGAAAAATGAAGATCAACTGTAATCTTCACTTGCACCGTGTGAAGTAAGAGTTATCCTTATATCACAAATTAAAACACACACACACACACACACAAAATCCTGAGGTTCTAAGATGCTCTCGGTTAGTGGGGTGGAGAAAAGGTAAACCATGCTCCTTTAATTTCAAAGGCAGTGCTTGCACCTTTGCACTTTATATCTTGCTGCATTTGAGAAAGCTAAATTATTGACAGGTTCTGGAGTCAGCCAGGTGCTGCTCTCCTACCTATGTAAAGTTGTGATAAGTGAGCCATCAACACTTAGATGTTTGTCCCTAGATTGGCCTCAGACAGGAGTTAAAGTCTGTTTAATAAATTCATCTCCTTCTGAAACATGTATTTTATTTCAAATAGTCCCAGTGCTTGGATCTTTCTTATAGGAGCTACAAGTCAGTATGCTAGGAGAATGGTTGTTGTATCATCTTTATTAATATGGCCCCCTCATCTCAGAGGCTTTTTCCTAAAAAGCTTATTTCTATTCATTTCAAAAGTAATCTGTCTTAGTCCATGTTCTGGACTGACCACCAGTTGCTATAACTGAATACCACAGACTGGGTAATTTATGAGAATAGAAGTTTGTTTAGCTCATGAATCTAGAGGCTGAAAAGTCCAGGTAGAGGAGTCAGCATCTTGTGAGGGCCTTCTTGATGCATTATAACATGGTAGGGGGCATCACAAGTCCCATCATGGGGCTCCCACCTTGATAACCTTATGTAATCCTAATTGCCTCCAAAGTCTCCACCTCCAATTAATATATAAATTTGGGGATTAAGTTTTCAACATATGAAATTTGAGGGCACATTCAAACCATAGGATAATCTATACTATTTTAGTAAATTTTGAAAATATAGATAAGCTCAAAGAATAAAATATAACTCACTCATATTTCTTAACACCAAGAAATCATTATTATTAACACTATGTGACTTCTTTCCATTATTTCCCTTTTGTTTTCTATATATATATATGTTTGAATAGACATATATACATATATTAGGAATTGCAGTTATCCTCTATATGATAGTTTTAGCTTTTTTATGTAAGGATATATTTTGGAGATATTTAAATATTATGATGTACGATATACCATACTTTATTGATCTATTTATACTGCTTTCCATTTTTAGCTATTTCAAATATATTTCTAATTCCACATTGTTTAAGATGAATATTACCACACATTCCTAATTATTATGTGGAAATAAAATTGTTGCATCCAAGCGTATGAACATTTTCAGAGTTTTTTTTTTTGTTTTTTTGTTTTTGTTTTTTTGAGATGGAGTCTTGCTCTTATTGCCCAGGCTGGAGTGCAATGGCGCGATCTTGGCTCACCACAACCTCTGCCTCCTGGCTTCAAGTGATTCTCCTGCCTCAGCCTCCTGAGTAGCTGGGATTACAGGCATGTGCCACCATGCCCAACTAATTTTGTATTTTTAATAGAGATGGGGTTTCTCCATGTTGGGCAGGCTGGTCTCGAACTCCCAACCTCAGGTGATCTGCCTGCCTCAGCCTCCCAAAGTGCTGGGATTACAGGTGTGAGCCACTGCGCCTGGCTGCTAGTTTTTAAAATCTAGTAATAATTATTGCTAGAGCTCTTCCAGGAAGCTTATGTCAATTTAGTTTCCCACTGGCTGTGTCCACCTGCCTTCATGCAAACAGGGTATATTCTAGGAGTTTTAACTTATATTACTTTCTTTTGGGCATGTGATAACGGTTTGTTCATACTGAATTGTAGCACCCATAATTTCCCCAAGTTGCGGGAGGGGCCGGATGGGAGATAACTGAATCATGAGGGCAGTTTCCCCCATACTGTTCTTGTGGTAGTGAATAAGTCTCACGAGATCTGATGGTTTTATAAGGGGTTTCCCCTTTTGCTTTGCTCTCATTCTCTCTTTTCCCGTCACCATATAAGATGTTCCTTTGCTCTTCCTTCATCTTCCACCATGACTATGAGGCCTACCAGCCATGTGGAACTGTGAGTCCATTAAACCTCTTTCTTTTATAAATTACCCAGTCTCAGATATGTCTTTATTAGCAGCATGAGAACAGACTAATACAGCATGTAAATGCCTTTGCAATTACATGAGTGTATGGTTTTTTTTTTTTAAAAAAGATTTAACTTCTTTGAATGCTCTCTAACTGAAATGAACTATAGTTTCAGTGTCCTCTGATAGTAAGCATCATGTGCCATGTGGTTATCTACACCATAGGGTGAGAGGAGGAGGCACGGATGTGGGCATCCCAGGGAACAACCACAAGATAAAGGAAGAGGGCAGGACACAAGATAAAGGAAGGGGGCAGGAAAGATGAATCCATGAAGGAGACAGAGACAGAGAAGCCAGAAAGATGCCCAGAGAAGCTGGGGAACAGGATGTCATGAGGATGAGAATGAGGCAGTTTCCATGAAACTGTGTGGACAATGGTGGGTGTGAGTGCTTCAGAAATTATTCAGAAAGTCAAATAAGACAACATCTAAAAATGTCTATTTAATTGAGCAACAAAGGAGGACAGAAATCTGGATGACTGTGGGCTGAGGTGCATGCGTCAGAGACCTGTATTTGGCAAGTTCCTGTTTCTATTTAGTTCCTGTCGGAATTTTTTGGAGTGTGTGTGGTGAGTGAATGTACAAACATGGATTATTCTGGAAATAGCTGGCACAGTTTGCTTCAGGCCACCTGCTTTAGGGGAGCAACAATTCCATAAATGCAAAGAAGCAAATAATTGCAGATATTATCTGTCTGCTTTTGAATGGCCATGAAAGGCCAATTCCAATTTTGTTCTAAAAATGGGCAAAAGTTTTTAACTGACCCGTTGTTGATGAGGTATTTTGAAGATGAATTTTCCTCCAGTCAGTAGCAGTGCAGCAGGAGGGAGCCAGCTATCCCAGCAATACGTTGGCGGTGTTTCATTTTAGTACGACCCTTCACCTGACACCAACTGAAATGGCACTTTTTGTTTTAGTGAGAGACACTTCTGGGTGAAAGGAATGACACACTCTAAAGTATCTCTTGGACTAAGCTGGGAAGAGCTGATTTAGATCTGAGAGAGCTTAGGAGTTCTTTCCATTCTGAAGTTTTTTTTTTTTTACTTTGCCTAAGAACAGAATGTGAGATAATGAAACAATAATAACGATAGTGATGCTATTAGTAGCTAATACCCATTGAGTAATTACTCTGCTTAGGCTATGTACAAAGCAATTAATTGACAAGGTTACGCAATGCAATCTTCACCAAGAGCTTTATAAGATATGAAGCATTATGAACCATTTTACACATGAGCAAAGTGAGGTGTGGAGCAGTTAAGTAACTTTCCTGAAGTCTCTCAGCTGATAACTTGAGAGTCAAACCTTGGCCCCTCTGATTCCAGGCCCTACTCTCACCTATGGCTACTTCTTAGGTCTGTAATGTGCCTGACACATAATAGGCACCCACCAGATGTTAGTTTCCTTCTCTTCTGAGCAGTAGTTGGCCTGAATGGCAGGCCTGTTATCTCTTGTCCAGTGGGATGGACACACACCAAGAACACAGCCTGCACCCTGGTCAGCCTAGGCTGGAATGACAGGCATGAGGGGGCCAAAGGTTGCAGAGCTCTCTGGACCCTCTGGGGGATTTGAGAACATTATATAACGTTCTGAGTCATTCTTTGGTCATTTTTCAGTATTTCTTTCTTATATCCTTAGCAGTGGTTCATTATTTTTATTATTAACTATTTTTCTTTCTTTCTTTCTTTCTTTCTTTCTTTTTTTTTTTTTTTTTAAGAGACAGGGTCTTGCTCTGTCACCCAGGCTGGAGTGCAATGGCATGGATCATAGCTCACTACAGTCATGAACTCCTGGGCTCATGCAATCCTCCTGCCTCTGCCTCCGCCTCCTGAGTAGCTGGGACTACAGGCATTAGCTACCATGCCTGGCTAATTAAAAAAAAAAACTTTTTTTAAATTAGAGACAGGGTCTTGCTACTTTGCCCTGGCTGGTCTCAAATTCCTGGGCTCAAGGGATCTCCTGCTTTGGCCTCTCAAGGTGCTGGGATTACAGGCATTTGCCATCATGCTTGACATGTTATTAACTAATACTTTAAAAATATTTTTAAAAACTGTGGTTTTTCTTACCAACTGAAGGTTGTTTACTGTGGTTTGGGAGGTGGGGAGGCATTTGAAAGGAATGTTCTTTTTATCTGAAACCCTAAAGTATGCTGTGAGGTTAATGGAGAGGAGGTTCTTCCTATTAGCTGGGAGCTGAATCAGTTCGATTAGGGAGTCAGCTTCAGGTTGCAGAGGTAGAGGAGATACTGACTCTTTTTCTCTAAATGAGCGGGTGTTTACACAGAAAATAAAATTTCATTGCTGCTTACAGTGCTCTGAAGGCATGAAGGAAAATGGAGAGTGTCCAAAGAGGAAAGCTAAGGGTGATAGTTTCTTACTACCCTGGTCAGATTTTGCTTCTTAGGAAGGAGTTAGGTAGTGAGCTTCAGAGAGCTGTCAGAGCCAAGCCCTTAATGGATGATGGGGGCAGAATGGCGCCTCCTACAGGCCTCCAAGGGAGCAGCAGGAAGCCACCTCAGGCTTTTCCTGGGTCTTGACAATCAGGCCTTCTCCTTTTGGGTCCAGCTAAGATAAGCGTAGGCATCCTTACTGAGAATAAAAATGCATTCAGGGACACCTATAATTTAACAGTCCTTTTAAAACAGAAAGTGAAAAGCTCAGTTACTTATCTATCTATCTATACACACACATATATTTCATTATTTATTTTTATCTAAAACATTTTTTAAGAGACAGGGTATAGTGTGCCATGAATGTCAATTTATTTCAGTTGGTCAAATCTGTATATCTTCACTAAATTTTTTTACTTTTATCAATTATTGAAACATAGGCAATCAAATCTCCAACTATGAATGTGATCTTTTTTGTATTTCTTCCTTTGGTCCTGTCAACTTTTCATTCATTTACTTTGATGCTTTATTATTACAACGTACAACTTTAGG
The DNA here is from genome assembly GCF_028885655.2 of Pongo abelii. Taxonomy (NCBI): domain Eukaryota; kingdom Metazoa; phylum Chordata; class Mammalia; order Primates; family Hominidae; genus Pongo; species Pongo abelii. The sequence goes on along the minus strand of NC_071988.2, from coordinate 169,234,488 downwards.
GTTGTCACTTTTTTTTTTGTTTGAGATAGAGTTTCACTCTTGTCGCCCAGGCTGCAGTGCAATGGCATGGTCTTGGCTCACCCTGCAACCTCCGCCTTCTGGGTTCAAGCGATTCTCCTGCCTCAGCCTCCTGAGTAGCTGAGATTACAGGCATGCACCACCAGGCCCGGCTAATTTTGTATTTTTTTAGTAGAGATGGGGTTTCTCCATGTTGGTCAGGCTGGTCTCAAACTCCTGACCTCAGGTGATCCGCCTGCCTTGGCCTCCCAAAATTCTGGGATTATAGGCATGAGCCACCAGGGCATGAGCCCGGCCAGGGTTGTCACATATTTATCTCTGGTAATACTCCTTGTCAAAACCTCTACTTTGTCTATTGTCATTATAGCTACACTAACTCTCTTATTTGTAGTGCTTGCATTGTATATCTTTTCTCATCTTTTCATTTCAAACATTTCGTGTCTTTATATTTAATGTTTCTTTTTCAAACAGCATATAGCTGGGTCATTCTCCCTCCCCTCTCATTTCATCCAGTCTAACACTCTTTGCCTTTTAATTGGAGTCCATTTACATGTGATGTTACAAGATTGGGTTGAAGTTTACCATGTTGCTACTTATTTCTTCTTTGTTCCTTTGTTCCTCTTTCCCTGTCTTCTTTTATGTTAACTGAGAATATTTTATTTTTCTATCAAATATCTTCAGTTATTAGGAGACAGAGACAAAACAAACCCTCCAAAAAACAAAGAATCCAGGAGCTGGTTTTTTGAAAGACAATGAACAAAATAGACTGCTAGATAGGCTAATAAAGAAGAAGAGAAAAGCATCAAATAGACACAATAAAAAATGGTAAAGGGGATATCACCACTGACCCCACAGAAATACAAACTACCATCAGAGAATACTATAAACACTACTGTGCAAATAAAGTAGAAAATCTAGAAGAAACGGATACATTCCTGGACTCATACACCCTACCAAGACTAAACCAGGAAGAAGTTGAATCCCTGAATAGACCAATAACAAGCTGTGAAATTGAGGCAGTAATTAATAGCCTGCCAACCAAAAAAAGCATAGGACCAGATGGATTCACAGCTGAATTCTACCAGAAATACAAAGAGGAGCTGGTACCACTCCTTCTGAAACTTTTCCAAACAATTGAAAAGGAAGGACTCTTCCCTAACTCATTTTATGAAGCTAGCATCATCCTGATACTAAAACCGGGAAGAGACACAACAAAAAAAAGAAAACTTCAGGCCAATATCCCTGATGAACATCAATGCAAAAATCCTCAATAAAATACTGGCAAATTGAATCCAGCAGCACATCAAAAAACTTATCCACCACAATCAAGTCAGCTTCATTCCTGGGATGCAAGGCTGGTTCAACATATGCAAATCAATAAACATAATCCATCACATAAACAGAAGCAAAGACAAAAACCACATGATTATCGCAATAGATGCAGAAAAGGCCTTTGATAAAATTCAACATCACTTAGTGTTAAAAAACTTTCAATAAACTAGGTATTGATGGAACATATCTCAAAATAATAAGAGCTATTGATGACAAACCCACAGCCAATAGCATACTGAATGGGCAAAAGCTGGAAGCATTCCCTTTGAAAACCGGTATAAGATAAGGCCCTCTCTCACCACCCTTAGTCAACATAGTATTGGAAGTTCTGGACAGGGCAATCAGGCAAGAGAGAGAAATAAAGTGTATTCAAATAGGAAGAGAGGAAGTCAAGTTGTCTCTGTCTGCAGATTACATGATTTTATATTTAGAAAACCCCATCATCTCAGCCCAAAAACTTCTTGACCTGATAAGCAACTTCAGCAAAGTCTCAGGATACAAAATCAATGTGCAAAAATCACAAGCATTCCTATATGCCAACAATAGGCAAGCAGAGAGCCAAATCATGAATGAACTTCCATTCACAATTGCTCCAAAAAGGATAAAATACCTAGGAATACAGCTAACAAGGGAAGTGAAGGACCTTTTCAAGGAGAATTACAAACCACTGCTCAAGGAAATAAGAGAGGACACAAACAAAAGGAAAAACATTCCATGTTCATGGATAGGAAGAATCAATATTGTGAAAATGGCCATACTACCCAAAGTAATTTATAGATTCAATGCTATTCCCATCCAACTACATTGCCATTCTTCACATAATTAGAAAAAACTATTTTATATTTCATATGGAATCAAAGAAGACCCCATATAGCCAAGACAATCCTAAGCAAAAAAAAAAAAAAAAAAAAAAAAAAAGAAGCTGGAGACATCATGCTACTTGACTTCAAACTATACTACAAAGCTGCAGTAACCAAAACAGCATGGTACTGGTACCAAAACAGACATATAGACCAATGGAGCAGAACAGAGACCTCAGAAACAACACCACATATCTACAACCATCTGACACCTGACAAAAACAAGCAATGGGGAAAGGATCTCCTATTCAGTAAATGGTGCTGGGAAAACTGGCTAGCCATATGCAGAAAACTGAAACTGGACCCTTTCCTTACACCTTATACAAAAAAATTAACTCAAGATGGATTAAAGACTTAAATGTAAAACCCAAAACCATAAAAACCCTAGAAGAAAACCTAGGCAATACCATTCAGGACATAGGCATGGGCAAAGACTTCATGACAAAAACACCAAAAGCAATTGCAACAAAAGCCAAAATTGACAAATGAGACCTAATTAAAGAGCTTCTGCACAGCAAAAGGAACTATCATCAGAGTGAACAGGCAACCTACAGAATGGGAGAAAATTTTTGCAATCTACGCTTCTGACAAAGGCCTTGTATCCACAATTTACAAGAAACTTAAACGTATTTATGAGAAAAAAACAAACAATCCCATCAAAAAGTGGGCAAAGGATATGAACAGACACTTCTCAAAAGAAGACATTTACAAGGCCAAGAAACATATGAAAAAAAGCTCAACATCACTGATCTTCAAAGAAATACAAATCAAAACCACAATGAGATACCATCTCATGCCAGTCAGAATGGTGATTATTAAAAAGTCAGGAAACAATAGATGCTGTTGAGGCTGTGGAGAAATAGGAACGCTTTTACACTGTTGGTGGAATGCAAATTAGTTCAGCCATTGTGGAAGACAGTATGGTGATTCCTCAAGGATCTAGAACCAGAAATACCATTTGACCCAGCAATCCCAGTACTGGGTATATACACAAAGGAATATAAATCATTCTACTATACAGACACATGCACATGTATGTTTTTTGCAGCACTATGTACAATAGCAAAGGCATGAAACCAACCCAAATGTCCATCAATGATAGACTGAATAAAGAAAATGTGGCACATATACACAGTGGAATACTATACAGCCATAAAAAGGAATGAGATCATGTCCTTTGCAGGGACATGGATGAAGCTGGAAACCATCATCCTCAGCAAACTAACACAGGAACAGAAAACCAAACACCACATGTTCTCACTCATAAGTGGGAGTTGAACATTGAGCATACATGGACACAGAGGGGAACAACACACACCAGGGCCTGTTCTGGGGTAGGGGTTGCGGGGAGGGAACTTAGAAGATGGGTCGATAGGTGCAGCAAACCACCACGGCACACATATACCTATGTAACAAACTTGCACGTACTGCACATGTATCCAGTTTTTTTTTTCTTTAGAAGAAATAAAGGAAAAACAATTAAAAAATAAAAATAAAATATAAAATAACTAAAAGAGTATAATTGGATAGTTTTTAACACAAAGGATACATGCTTGAGGTGATGAAGACCTCATTTACCCTGATGTGATCATTATGCATTGCATGCGTGTATCAAAATATTCCAAATGCCTCATAAATATATACACCTACTATGTATTCATAAAAATTAAAAGTAAATTAAAATTTTTTTCAAATGAATACATATTTTTGAAAAAAACTTCAGTTTTTGACACTATGCTTCTTTATTAAATTTAGAGTTTGCTCTAATGATTAAAATGTCATACTATCTTGTCAGTCTCCCTTGAAATGATATCATAACTAAGTAATTATTATACTTAAAACAATATAAGTGAGTGAAGATATTTGCAAAACATATTACCAATAAAGGTCTTGTATTTAGTATACTCAAAGAACTACAAATCAATAAGAAAAACATAAACAATTTAGTATAAAAAGATTTGAAAAGATAATTAAAAAAAGTTTAGATGGCCAATAAACATCTAAAAAAGTGATCACCTCATTAGTAATCAGGGAAATGCCAGTTAAAATCACAATGAGATAGCACTATACACCGAATATGACTGAAATTTAAAAAACAAAGACCTTTCAAACAGAGCTGGTGGGTGCGTAATCAGTACAACCATTTTGCAAGAACAAACTGACATAGTCTTCTGAACTTGAGGATATGGTGGTCTCTATGACATAGAAATTTACTTCTGTCGAAATGCATGCACATATGCTTCTAAACAGAAGTCCAAGAATACTCATAGCAGCTTAATTTATTATACTCCCAACAAGGAATATGCCAAGTTTCCATTAACAGACAAATGGACACATGAATAGCACATATATGTACAATGAAGCATTTTTCATTAGAGAAAATGAAGGAGCTATAGCTAAAGGGACAACAGAAAAAAATTACACCAATATAATATTGAACCAAAGGATCCATTCTCACAAAAAATTACATATGATGTGATACCATCTTTATAATGTTCAAGAATAGGCAACACTAAACTGTGGTGTTTAAGGATGTACTTGGATGATAAAACTATAAAGAAAAGCAAATAAGTAATTAACAAAATCAGAAAAATGTTTCATTTAGGTTGGGTAATGGGATTGATTGGGAATGGTACATATATATATTTGTTTTATGCAATTTTCTTTATGTGTATTGTATTTCACAATATTAAAGTAAAACAAAACCATTGGCTAGACTCTTCTCTGAAGACAGTGAAACTTTTTACCCCTATTGAGCAGACTCCTTACTTTGTAAACTCATGGTCAATGAATATAACATAGACTCTCCAGTTTATCTTAAAGAGATATATTTTGAAACCCAGGAAATGAAACTTCATTCAGACATAATGCTTATTTGAATAATTCTTTGGGGTTTATCACAACGTTAAAAATTTTATTTTCTGGATAAATGAATTAATGAATGGAAAGGTAACTAGTGTAAGAATATAGTATGGACACAAGAAAGACAGCAGAATGTGTAATGAGTTGCTAATACTTTGTTTCTTTCAATGGGCACAATCGGAATTCCATGCTGTCTACTTCAGTTTTTTTCTACTCTGTATTTACAAAAGAAGGTATAAAAATTTGAGAAGAGCTGAATGGAATCTTAAGAGTCATTTGATCCTACTAATACTAATAGACAACCCATGCCAAATGGCTGTGCACTTTATGAACAGTGCCTTTGAGGCTGTCTATTTCTTCTCTGGATAGCTTTAGGTATTTCCATCTTCTTTTTGGCATAGAGTTGCATTCTATCCCTGGGTTTTTAACCGAAAGGGACTTTGAAGATATGAGGAAGAAACACCCTTACAATGAGGACATTTTTGGGAAAAGGCTTGACGCTTTTCTTTTAGCATTATTTATGTAGAAGCCCTGTGAGCATAAGGTCCTTGAATAGCTTGTTCACAACTATGTGAATAACCCAAAATATCAGATGCTCAGTAGAGTTGAATGACCGAATTTTTAACTTCAATGGGAATACAGACTATTACATTGATGTGTACCTTCCCATTCTAATCTTTCTGATGTTTAATAAAAGCTATATGATTCAGTAGGGTGCTCACCTGAAAGGCAGGGTAGGTTTTGTATTTAGTCACAAATACGCACACATATAAAGAGGTGACAGGGAACCAAACACATTCTTCTAGGTTTAGTGGAAGTCCTCTCCGTAGAAAAATTCGGCCAAGTATACAGAGGCTCCTGTCCTATTGCTCAGTTGGTTTCAGTTCAAGACAGAGCAGAAGGAGAGTTATTATTTGACCTCCCAAATCATACACACACACAAAGCATAATCACATATACCCCTCCCAATGCAGTGTGCTGTCTAAAACTGTAACACTATGAGTGGTCATCTAAATTAATGAGCATTTTTGTGATGACTACTCATGAAGTTGGCCTGCTAGTGAGGAAGAACAGCTGTCAGTTACTCTTCTCTTTTCTTAACAGTATATTAAGTGAAATTTAATTAACTTCCAAAGAACAAACTTTCATAAAGTATTGAAAATATTTTTGATATCAATTTTGCAGGTTATATCTGTTTAATTTAGACTCTGGGTTTTCCCTTTAAAATACATATATATACATACATTTATACATATATATGCACAATACTTTTAAAACTTCATTTTATTTGTTACACAGTAGTTCTACGCTCTTTTATTACATGTTCTCATAAACTCTCAGTCCTGACATTAATAAACAGAAAGTTTTATTGTGAAAAACTCAGTCACTTGAAATATGTTCTGTTAATATATTTTCGTTAAAGTGATAACCAGGAACTTACACATTATTGTTAAATTTAAATTATCCACAAGCCTTGATTCTACTTTAAGAGAAGTTTTTTGTTCTCTTTCTCTTCTCTTCAACCATAAAAGTTAATATCTTAAAAATTTTCTGTAGCCTACAGAAAGACACATACTGCATTTTCTCATTTAAATGAAGCAGGGGGTAGAATGTTGGTTGGTTTCTACCTCTTTCTACAGTGTATACATATATCAAAACATCATATTGTACCCTATAAATAAATACAATGATTATTTGTCAATTAAAAAAAAAAGTAGCAGTTACCTCTGAGTAGAGGGAGAGTATTGGCTAGGAAGGTACATGAGGAAAGCTTGTAGGTTGATGAGAATGTTCTGTATCTTGAGCTAGGTGGTTACTAGGCTATATGTGTACATAAAAATTCATCAGTCCGTATGCTAAGATTCGTGCTCTTTACTATGTGTGTATTATACATTCCTTTTAAATAAAGTGGTAGATTAAAAAGTAAAAATAAAAATCTCCCTAGCCTAGAGCCAAAAGCAGTTTCAAGGTTTTTGACTCTCTAATTTTCCTTTCCAGTGTCCTCCTTTATGCAAATTTCCAGAGAAACATATATCAACTAACTCCTTTTCTAGCATATGTAAAAGACACCACTGTAAAGGGGAAAAGCATAGACAAGTTACAGGCTTACATGAGGTGGAAATTTCATTACGGCCAGAACTAGGCCTCATTTTACATGTTGTTAGGCTAAGCTTTTACCAGCTAAAGGTTAAGGGTATTAGAAGATCAATTTAGGTCACCAAATTACCTCATTTCATCTGAATATTAGCTTACAGACAGGTAATAGCATTAGTCTCTAAATGGAGGCATGAGGCATGTTGAAGCTGGAGAAATCCATTCTGTAGAGGAACGATGCTAGGTAATTAACATGTTTGACTCCTAGCCTACAATATAATGTATTTTAAATCCATATACTGCCTAAACGTTTTTCTGTGAGGAGGCAATCTGTCAAATTTGCCTAAATGTGATGACATTTAAATAGAAATGATATCTTTTAAATTTACTGTAGTAGGGTCATTACTATTTTTATATGCCAGTTGTTAAATCCTGAATGTTTTGCATTCTAAATAAAGAGAAATTTTAGTTTTTACATGATAATTTTATGTATGTGAACAGGCATTTTAGATAAATGGTAAATATTTAAATTTTCCTCTTCATAAAGTAGTAAAATGTATTATATATATGTATGCAACAATTTGAATGATAATGGTTTTCAACAAAAATTATTATCAGTTTTAAATAGGAGGGCAAGTTTTGGCTTATTAAATTTCTATATGTAGTATTCAGTAAAGTAGAAATATTTTTGTCTCCATAAATTAAAAAAAGTCAGAGAGCCACTGTGAGTGGCTTTTCCTTAGGTAACAGGGATATTTTTCTAATTCAGTTTTCAGACATATTCATTATATAACATACTAATTTTCTTTGTTATTCTGACTGCAGATATGGCTTAGGAGAGGCCCATGCTATGGCCCAAACATCTTTATTTTTTCCCCTTAACTTCAGGTGTATTTGTCATAGACAAACAGACAGACAGACAGACACACACACACACACACACACGGAGCATGCAAATGAGGAATTTACAGAAATTAATTGAGATTAAATAGAACCAAAGAATGTGAACATGGGCCAAATGTAACATGAGTCTTAGCACATCTTGCTCAAGAATGTTGGAAAATCTGTAACTTCATTGTGTGATTCATATTTTGGTGATGGAGTTGCCATTAAACCTTTGAGGCTAATGAAAAATGGATAACAGCCCAGCGAGTTGAGTGTGGGAATGTCCTCAGAAAGCAGATTCTCCCTAAGAGAAGTTCAGAGGAGAAGCTGAGATCAGCCTAGTGTGAGCTGTGTAATTGGTCAATGTTCTAAGCTGAGGGCTGATCAGGGGATAGGCTTTGGGAGACAGTAAAAGTACTTCATGTTTATATAAAATCTTTTTGACTGCAAAGTTTAGAGAGCAAGCTCTGACTTGTTGGAATGTGATGTGAAGTTTCATCTTTGTTTTCCTCAAAGTAACCGTGTGCTCACCTCTTTTCTTTTTCCCTCCCTCCCTCCCTCCCTTCCGTCCTTCCTCTCTTTCTCTTTCTTCCCTTCTTTCTTTTCCTTTCTTTCTTTGGAGATAGAGGCTGGAATGAAGTGGAGCCACCTCAGCTCACTGCAACCTCTGCCTCCAGGGTTCAAGCGATTCTCTGCCTCAGCCTCCCAAGTAGCTGGGACTACAGGTGCACGCCACCACGCCTAGCTATTTTTTTTTTTTTGAGACAGGGGTTTTGTCATGTTGGCCAGGCTGGTCTCGAACTCCTGACCTCAAGTGATCCACCTGCTTCAGCCTCCCTAAGTGCTGGGATTACAGGCATGAGCCACCATGCCCAGCCTGAACTCTTTTGTTTATCAATGATTATTCGTGAAAAATACAGGGAGTCTCTAGGGTTTAGTAAAATGACGTATTTCATACTTTGAAGCAGTCAAAAACAGTCTTTTCCTAATATTCTTAGAGTTGTTCTATTTAGTTCTTCACCACTTGATCAAGAAATATTTAAGCAACAATGGTTTGCCCAAAGTAACTTTTCTCAATTTTCTAAATTTTAAGTTTCAAGGATTTGATGTGTTTCTCAGATAGTATTTATAGAAAATTATTCTTTGATACTATTTGAGGTATTAGTTATACTTTTGCCATCTTATATATTTAATTCAGATTACAATCATTTGTCAACAGCATCCTTTGATTAATCTTTTGGGCGATGGGTATAATTGAAATTTCTAAGGTCAATTCTTTGTAAGCTTGAGTCACTTAACCTTTTTTCTTTGTTACTTACTCATTGTCATTATTTTTATCAGGCAGTCCCTGAACCAGAATAGGTTCAGAAATCTCCCATTTACTTGTTTTTAATTGTCAGGTAAAAATTATATGTGTTTATTGCATACAACTAAAATTTATATATGTTTATTGTGTACAACCAAATGTTTTGAGATATGTATTCATCGTGAAATTACTAAATTGAGCTAATTGACATATGTGTTACCTCACATACTTGTCATTTTTTTTTGTGGTGAGAACACTTAAAATCTACTTTCTTAGCAATTTCCGAGAATACATGTCTTTGTTATTAACTATAGTCATCATGTTGTACGATAGATTTCTTGAACTTATTCTTTTTATGTAACTGAAACTTTGTACCCTTTGACCAACATCTCTTCAACCCATCGCTTCCCCTCAGCCTCGGGTAACCACCATTTACTCTATGAGTGAGATCATGAAACATTTGTCCTTCTGTGCCTGGCTTATTTCACTTAGCATAATGTTTCAGGTTCATCCATGTTGTCCCAAATGACAAGATTTCCTTCTTTGTTAAGGCTGGAGTCACTTAACATTTAGTGAGTGCCCTCTGAGTATTTTAAACCTACCTAAGTTAAATTTAGAAAGCTGGACAACTGAAAGACTCTTGTTTTGAGTGGAACCAAAAGATTTCCTCACCTCAAAAATGAGACTGTAGACTTTGTTCTCCTACCCCTTCTCCTCTCCAGTTTACAAGGCATGTTTTTCTATGTTAACTGTGGTGCAAAGTTTTCTAGTGAACTTTATCTATGTAACTGGTAGAAAGTGCAAAGATAAGAAACAAAGCCAAAACACTCTTCCCCCATGGCAAAATCCTCCTCCAGCATTACCTCGTTTGTGAAACACTGCTTTATAAGGTATTGAATTAAGAGCTCGCTGGGCTACAGTCCAACACAGCACACCGCATGATGGCCATGTTCCATGGGAGACATTTTGGTGGAATCTTCCTTATGGGAAGACAGGATGGGATGGTGTCAAGTACACAGGCCTTACTATCTCTGTGATCTCAGACAAACTACTCACTTGCTAAGGAGCCTCCATTTTGACACTGGTGTATAATAATCAGGGTTCTCAGAGAAACAGAATCAATAGGATATATAAAATAGGAAATTTATTGTGGGAATTGGCTCAAGTGATCATGGGAGCTGAGAAGTCCCACGACCTACCATCTGCAGGCTGAAGAATGGGAAAGCCAGTTGTGTAATTCAGTCTGAGTTTGAATGCCTGAGAACCAGGAAGCCAATGATCTAACTCCAAGTCTGAAGGACTGACAACACCAGGAGGGCTGGGAGGGTGTACACTGTGTCAGTTCCAAAGTCCAAAGGCCTGAGAACTAGCAGCTCCAATGTCCAAGGTCAGGAAGAGATGGATGTCTCAGCTCAATAAGAGAGAATTTATTTTTCCTACACCTTTTTGTTCTGTTAGGAACAATGATGTTCATACACATTTGGTAAGGGCAGATCTTCTTTACTCAGTCTACTGATTCAAATACTAGTCTTTTCTGGAAACACCCTCATAGATACACACAGAAATAATGTTTTACCAGCTATTTGGGCATCCCTTAGCCCAGTGAAGTTTACACATAAAATAAAATTAACCATTACAATTGGTAAAATGACAATAATACCTACCTGAGGGTTTTTGTGAGTTTAAACTAGGTTATGTATGTATAGTGTCTGGTAAATAGGAACCACTTATAAAAGGCAGCTGTTAGTGTCATTCTATGGAAACTTAATTTAATTAATTGACAATATTACTGACTAAAACCTTAAGGTTTTCGGTAGGAAAAGATAGCTTTCTCTCTCTGTTCTCTTCTTCTCATTCTAAGGTATCATCTCTCTGCTTCTGTCTCCATTACAAAATATTTCACATTTTTTTATTTTTAAGCAGATAATAAAAAATAATTTATTATATATAATATATGTATTATAGTAATGATGATAACTGCAACAAATATACTTTTATTATTTATTTTTATTTCAGTAAGTTTTTGGGGAACAGGTGGTGTTTGGATACATGAATAAGTTCTTTAGTTGTGAGTTCTGAGATTTGGGTGCACCCATTACCTGAGCAGTGTACCCTGTACCCATGTGTAGTCTTTCATCCTTCACCTACCTCCCACCCTTTCCCCTGAGTAACCCAAGTCCACTGTATCATTCTTATGCCTTTGGGTCCTCATAGGTTATGAGTGAGAACATATGATGTTTGTTTTTCCATTTCTGAGTTATTTAATACTTCACTTAGAATAATGGTCTCCAATTCCATCCAGGTTGCTGCAAATGCCATTAATTCATTCCTTTTCATAGCTGAGTAGTATTCCATGGTGTGTGTATATATATATATATATATATATATATATATATATATATATATATATATATATACCACATTTTCTTTATCTATTAATAGATTGATGGACATTTGGGCTGGTTCCATATTTTTGCAATTGTGAATTGTGCTGCTATAAACATGTATGTGCAAGTATCTTTTCCATATAATGACTTCTTTTCCTCTGGGCAAATACCCAGAAGTGGGATTGCTGGATGAAATGGTAGATCTACTTTTAGTTCTTTAAGGAATCTCCACACTGTTTTCCATAGTGGTTATACTAGTTTACCTTCCCATTAACAGTGTAAAAGTGTTCCCTTTTCACCACATCCACGCCAACATCTATTATGTTTTAGTTTTTTGTTTATGGCCATTCTTGCAGGAGTAAGGTGGTATTGCAACGTGGTTTTGATTTCCATTTCCCTGATAATTAGTGATGTTGAGCATTTTTTTCTGTTTGTTGGCCATTTGTACATCTTCTTTTGAGAATTGTGTATTCATATCCTTAGCCCTTTTTTTGATGGGATTGTTTGTTTTATCTTGCTGATTTGTTTGAGTTCCTTGTAGATTCTAGATATTAGTCTTTTGTTGGATGTATAGATTACAAAGGTTTTCTCCCACTCTGTGGGTTGTTTTTTTTACTCTACTGATTATTTCTTTTGCTATGGAGAAGGTTTTTCATTTAATTAGGTCACATCTATTTATCTTTGTTTTTGTTGCATTTGGTTTTGGGTTCTTTGTCATGAAGTCTTTGCCTAAGCCAATGTCTAGAAGGGACGTTTCTAGAAAGGACGTTATCTTCTAGAATTTTTATGGTTTCAGGTCTTAGATTTAAGTCTTTGATCTATCTTGAGTATTTTTTTGTATAAGGTGAGAAATGAGGATCCAGGTTCATTCTTCTACATGTGGCTTACCAATTATCCTAGCACCATTTGTTGAATAAGAGGTCCTTTCCCCACTTTATATTTTTGTTTTCTGTGTCAAAGATCAGTTGACTGTAAGTATTTGATTTTATTTCTGGGTTCCATTTGTCAATATGCTTGTTTTTATACCAGTATCATGCTGTTTTGGTGACTACTGCCTTATAGTATAGTTTGAAGTCAGGTAATGTAATTCCTCCAGATTTGTTCCCTTTTCTTAGTCTTACTTTTGCTATCCAGGCTCTTTTTTGGTTCCATATGAATTTTAAAATTGCCTTTTGTAGTTCTGTGAAGAATGGTGGTGATATTTTGATGAGAATTACATTGAATTTTTATGAAGTCAGTATCACTCTAATACCAAAACCAGGAAAGGACGTAACAAAAAAAGAAAACTACAGATCAATACCTTTAATGAACATAGATATAAGAATCCTCAACAAAATACTATCTAACCAAATCCAACAGCATATCAAAAAGATAACCCGCCATGATCAAGTGGATTTCATACCAGGGATGCAGAGATGGTTTACCATCCACAAGTCAATAAAATGTAATACATCGCATAAACAGAATTAAAAACAAAAATCACATGATCATCTCATTAGATGCAGAAAAAGCATTTGACAAAATCCAGCATCTCTTTATGATTAAAACCCTCCACAAAATAGGCATGGAAGGGATATACCTTAAGGTAATGAAAACCATCTATTACAAACTCACAGCCAACATTACACTGAACAGGGAAAAGTTGAAAGCATTCCCCCTGATAACTGCAACAAGATAAGGAAGCCCACTTTTACCACTTCTATTCAACTTAGTACTGGAAGTCCTAGCCAGAGCAATCAGACAAGATAAAGAAATAAAGGGCATCCAGAGGAAGTCAAACTGTTGCTGTTTGCTGATGGTATGATCATATACTTAGAAAACCCTAAAGAATCATCCAAAAAGCTCCTAGAACTGGTAAATGAATTCAGCAATGTAGGAATAAACTTAACCAAGGAGGTGAAAGACCTCTACAAAGAAAACTATGAAACACTGCTAAAAGAAATCAAAGACAACACAAACAAATGGAAACACATCCCATGCTCATGGATGGGTAAAATCAATACTGTGAAAATGACCATACTGTCAAAAGGAATCTACAAATTCAATACAAAATATTTCACATTTTAAATGGTGAGCTTTTGGCATATCTAACTTCTCATTAGGGTGGAGTTTTCAATCTAGTACAAACCAGTCAAAGTTTTTCTTAAAAATTGACCACATAATTGACTGGCATTCGGTTTTATCACTTCTAACCTTGGTATGTAAAGATAGAAGTGATAATTATTTACACATAGTTTTCAGAAGACTGACATTTAAAAATCCTGTCTTACAGCTAGAAGTGATGCAGAAGAACTGGGAAACATTTTTCTTTTTGGGCCTGGGGTTAATTTTCTCAGTCAAATGTGTGAAGCTCTTCTTTCATTTTGAGAGAGTATTGCAGTTCTATATGTTAAATTTATCAGATGAGCAATCAGCTAAAACTGTTGACACTTTATAGCAAAGGGAGCCTTTTCTCCATTGTTTGATAACTTGTCTTTTCTGTCTGAGACTTCAACAGAATGGCCTTTAAATGTTCATATTTCTATCAACATTACATACATGATTACTTATGCGTTCTCTGAGAAGACAGAGGCTTTTTCTGCAGCTCTCCACTTTTCTTTCTGAAATCTCACCAGAATCATATAAAACATCCCATCCTAGCAATATCAGCTTCTTCTAGCATGCACCTCAAAACCCTTCCAGTCTCTACCCTTTACCCAGCTCCAAAGCTGCCTCCACATGTTCTGGTTTGTTAAGGCAGCACCACACTTCTTGTTACCAAGTTCTTTCATAGTCAGTCTGGGCTATTACAACGAATCACCATAGCCTGGGTGGCTTAACAACAAATGTTTATTTCTCAGCATTCTGGAGGCTGTGAAGTTTGAGATCAGGGTGACAGCATGTAGTGTTCTGATGAGGGCCCTCTTTCTAGTTTCCTGACATGGTTGAGAAGCGGGGTGCGTAGTTGTATTAGTCTGTTCTCACACTGCTATAAAAAACTACCTGAGACTAGATAATTTATGAAGAAAAGAGGTTCAATTGACTGACAGTTCCTCAGGCTGTATAGGAAGCATGGCTAGGAGGCCTCACAAAACTTACAATCATGGCGGAAGGCCAAGGGGAAACAAGGTACATCTCATGGTGGAGCACGAGAGAGTGAGTGAAGGGGGAAGTGCCACACACTTTGAAATCATCAGATCTCATGAGAACTCACTCACTATCGTGAGAACATCAAGGGAGAAATCTGCTCCCATGATCCAATCACCCCCCACCAGGTGTCTCTCCTAACACTGGGGATTACAATTTAACCTGAGATTTGGGTGCAGACACAGAGCCAAATCATATCAGTAGTCAAACTCTCTCGTCTTCTTCTTTAATGGCATTAATCTCATTCATGGGGCTCCCTCTTGAGCCAATTACTTCCCAAAGGCCCTGTCTCCAAATGCCATCACACTGGAGATTAGGGTTGAACATGTGTGTAGGGGGAACACAAACATTTGGTTTATAGCACTTCCCATTTGGAAAATAGATCCTGCTCCTTCCCTTTGTATTTGCTGTTTCCCCTGGAAAGTTTACCATTTGCTTCCTGCCCTCAATTGCATTTATTCTAATCATCTTTCAAAATTATATTCAAGTGATTTCTCAATTGAAGTGAAATCCCTGTAATAGTACAAGGCACCTCTCTTCTTCCCAGTACTTTCTCCTGTTGTAGTTTTGCCCATAATTGTGGCTTGTGTATTTCTCCTCTCCACTCTAAGCACCTAGACAGCAAGAGCAGTAGCCGAATTTATTTCAGTGCCTGGCACGTAAAAGTCACTCAATAAATGCTTGTTTTAAGAGTATAAGCTCTATAAGGGCAGAGGCAATGTCTATATTTTTCACATTTGTATATTCAATGTCCTGATGCAATAAATACTTTTTGGATGAAAAAATTTCCAAAGCACTTGCCCATTTATTATCATATTTGAGCCTTCCAATGCTCTCTGAGATAAAGATGAAAGTTAACTGCTCAAGTTCCCACCTTTATCACTTGGTGGAGTTTGACTCTGAACACAATACTTCCCTAAATCTAGTCCTTATTTATTACCTTGTTCTCTATCAAAGGCATCAAATTCTGATTTCCTGTATTTCCGTTCATTCTGATACTTTACTATTATTCCTAAGTACAAGTATTTTAGTTATCCATTTAAAATTTATTCATTATAAAATGTGGGATAAAGATCCTACATTTCATTAAGAAGTTATAGGTTTACATCATTCATCTTGTTAAGTGAAAATGTCTGTTAACACCAGACACACTCAGTGGAGTGTTCCGTTGAGCAGGTAAAGGCTTTGTGATACACATGGCAAAATATTGTCTGTATAATTTACCAAACCATATGGTCTTTCTTATGCTAACTCATTTTTCCTAAGACTGTAGTTTTAGCTGGTTGCTCATCTGATGTTTAACATATGGAACTGCTGTTATCTTTCAAAATCAAGAAGGTCCTCACCCATCTGTCTGTGAAAATCACCTCCAGGCCCAGAGAGATAAATGTTTCTAGATTCTTTTGCATCACATTTAGATGTGAGAGAATGAGTATCTAGGCTTCAGGTTTTGTTTTTGTCTTTTTCATTTACCAGGGAGTATTAATACCCATCCCATAGGATTATGTTGAGAATTAAAATAAATAAAATTAATGAAGTAAATATGTGAGAATACTTCCCACCCATAAAATAGTTTACAAATATAAGCTATTAGTTTATAAATATAAGCTATTATTTCATGGGTAGATGTGGAGATTGGCTAAAATTTGCCTTGTGGGTAAAATGATAAAGTAGAAGTTCATTTCAAACTTTTCCCAAATTTTTGTCTTTTTTCACTCTCCCTTCTTCCCTTTATTCTTATTGTTATTCCCAATGCCTGCTTCTTAGATTATTTCAATAACTCTGTAGCTCTGCCCACTAAATTCTCTCTCTTGTGCTCTCTGATGTCTGCTTTCTACTTCCAAAGTAATTCTTCTCAGATCTTTTGTGCTCTTTCCTTTGGATAAAACTTCCTTAAGGTCAATGACATTGTTGCATTCTTTTCTGTGTCCATCTTTAGTTCCTGGAATAAAGTAACTGCTCAATGATGCTTATTTTTAGTTTGTTTAAGAATAAAATCTGGTGGTCTAAAGCACAGTAGTCTCCCACTTCAGACCCACCATCCTGGTGATGTTTAAGACCATCCATTGGTATGTGAAAAGGAAATATTAGGAGTTCTATTTCTAATTAGCTTTCAGATCATACTTTTCAAGTTTTAAATAGCATATATTGGAAATGCATGCTCAGAAGTTTTTCTTATTGTAACAGATAGCTTTTTGCTGCACTAATGCTATGGAACAAGAATTCCCACAATATCAGTGGGTTACAGTAGTAAACCTTTACTTCTTGCTGGATAGGCTGGGGTTGGCTGTGGATCACCTCTGGTTGTCAGTTGTCTGAGCTCAGCAACAGAGTCTGCCTTGGATTTTAGGTCTGCTTGATGTCTCTCCTTATTCTGAGACTGGGAGCTAATCAAAAAAGACTCTTATGGTGAAGCGTGTGGTTGCAAAAGGCCTGGCAGAATCTGAGCCTGCTACTAAATTCTCTGCTGGAACTGGCACCGTCACATTCTATTGGTCAAAGCAAGGCACCTGCCCAGACACCATGCCAGTGGGGTAGGATCACATATTTATGTCTGAAAGGAGAGGGGAGAGTAAAAATTTGCTGAATAATAATCCAACCTACTACACCGCTAAAAAGCATGCAATAAAAACTGTGTAGCCATTGTCCTTCCTAGAGGATAAAGGGCATATATCATGGAATGGCACTCCTGGCCCAAGCCTATCTTTCCAGTCTCATCTCCCAGTGATGTTCTTCATACATATTATGAGCTTGGGGATCTAGTTCAGTGAAGTGCTTTTCTTCAAAAGCCCTGTTGAAGTTTCCACCTCTGCCATTTTTGGACAGTGATTCTGATTATGAAGCAGGTTGCTGCTGGCGGAGAAAGGAAGTCAAGTCACCGCTTCCAAAGTTTGTAGCAAGAAGTAGTCTGCGCTGAGCTGGAATCAGATCCAGGAGTAGCAGTGAGGGGTGATTTGGAAGGCGCAGCTCTCAGTTTCATTGAGTTTGGAATTATTGATCAAGTAAGTCCAGGATGTCCATGCAAGGAATTCCAAAGTCAGGGTTCAGCTCTTCGGCTGAGTATAGTACCTAGCATCTGATGGACCCTCAAAAATTATTTATTGTGAGGTTTATGTATTCACATATGACCACCTCAGACCAACTCCATAGCTGTCACCTTGTTCTGAGCCACTAGTATATTGTATCCAGATTTTTGAGATAGTTGCCTGACTGGCTTTTCTGTTTTTTCTTTGCTTCTATTGAGTCTTATTCCCAGACCATGTCACCCTATTCCTCAAAACCTTTACTTGCTTTTCTTCTCAGTGGGAGCCAAAGTTCCCACAGTGGTTGATATGGTTTGGCTCTGTGTCCCCACCTAAATCTCATTTCGAATTTTAATTCCCGTGTGTTGAGGGAGGGACCGGGTGGGAGGTGATTGGAGCATGGGGGCATTTTCCTCCATGCTGTTCTCATGATATTGAGGGAATTCTCACGAGATCTGATGAAAAGTGTGTGTCTTTCTTCACTCTGTCTCTCTCACTTGCTGCCATGTAAGATGTGCCTTGCTTTCCCTCCTGCCGTGATTGTAAAGTTTCCTGAGGCCTTCCCAGCCATGCAGAGCTGTGAGTCAATGAAACCTTCCTTTCTTTATAAATTACCCAGTCTCAGTAGTTCTTTGTGGCAGTGCGAAAACAGACTAATACAGCGGGCTACAAGGCCCTACATGATCTGGCTCCTTTTTTTTCTCTCTCTTTATGTCTCCTACAACTCAACTTCTTCTGTCTACCCCAACCACTCTGACCTTCACATTATTCTTTGAATACATAATTCCTTCAGCTTACCAGTCATACTCTTGTGCAGACAGCTCCCTCAACATGAATGACATTCACACGAGTCACATGACTTATTCCTTTGGCTCCCCCGGGGCTTTGCTGAAACATTGCTTCCTCAGGAGGCCTTCTTGACTATCCTGTCTAAAGTTGCACTTCTCCAACACAGCTGCCATCCTCTGCCATGATGACATATAGATATATGTAATATTTATTACATATTTCTCCATGGTGCTTCTGTTTGACAAATGTCTTAATTTTTTTTTGTTTATGGTCTGGTTCCTTTGGTAGAGTGTAATTTCCCTGAGGGTAATTATTTTTGTTCTTTTGTTCACTTTAGCACTAAGAATCATTTCCGCACACACTAGTAGGTCCTCAATCAATATTTAGTCAACCAGTTAATGAAACATTCACTGTATTTACTAGTAAAAGTGCTATCTTTATTCTTTATTTTGCCATAGCACATTATTTGTACCCATTTTATAGTATATGTCATGTTCTAACAGTATAGAATTAATCTGTATATTGCTTATCTCTCCCACCAAGGTGGGTACCCAGAGCTGAGTTTTGTGTGTATTTAATAAATTTTTTATGAACTGGATCTATACTCTTGAAGACATTTCATTATCCTTTTACTTTCTTCTGGTGAACCACTACTGTCTCACATTCCAATTGATCACTTCTTAGACACCTAGTAGTTGGACTCTCACTGTTTGTGTGGACAGCCTATTCAGATATAGGTTTATTACATTTATTCAATCTTCTGTATTTTTAAAAGTTACTCTTTCTTTGGGCTTGGATGTTCATCTTACTAAGAAGCATGAAATTCTTGGCATTGCCAGAACAATCTCAACTTTCAATAATGATTTAGGTTAAGAGGGTTTGAGGCTCCAAGTTTTATGCCAGAATATTTAAAAGTGATTGCACCATGAAAAAGAAACAGAAATAGGGAAGAGGTTGGGGAGAGCAAAGAGAAAAAAATAAAAATTAGACTCAGAAGAGGATCTAGTGGCACTCATTCAAAAATTATTGTTGGCCTCCTCCAACAATGGGCGCTGCAGAGACTAAAGAATGTTTCCAGGTTACCCCCTATAAATAGCTGCTGTATACATTGTTTAGGTTGTGTACTGCACAAGGGTACCATATCAATAAGGGTTGCATTCATACATATAGACATACTTATCATATTAAAATTTTACAATAGTTCTGTCCTAATTATTGACTCCTAAGAGGGATAATCTGAATATTTGTTATGACAACTTTCTGGCTGGTGACAGTGAGGAGTTTGCGCTTCCAAAATCAGCATAGTGTGACAAATTTCCAACAGATAGATGTTTTGTGTCTTATTATGACAGAGAAGATCTATATCATTCTGCTTTACCTTAAAGAAGAGGGATTAGTTTAATAATAATAATAATAATAAAACCTTGTTGATATAATAACCTGTCTTTTTTTTAAATCCATTTCCTTAGAATTTTCTTTTTTCTTTTTTCTTTATTTTTTTTTATTTACTTTTATTTATTTTTATTTATTTATTTATTTATTTTTTACTTTAAGTCCTAGAGTACATGTGCACAACGTGCAGGTTTGTTACATATGTATACATGCGCCATGTTGGTGTGCTGCACCCATTAACTCGTGATTTACATTAGGTATATCTCCTAATGCTATCCCTCCCAGCTTTCCCCCACCCCATGATAGGCCCCAGTGTGTGATGTTCCCCTTCCTGTGTCCAGGTGTTCTCATTGTTCAATTTTCACCTATGAGTGAGAACATGCGGTAATAACCTCAGTCTTTAAACAGGTAGCTTCTTATTTATCTCGGTGAATATCTTTAAAAAATCCCCTGGCCGGGCCCGGTGGCTCACACCTGTAATCCTAGCACTTTGGGAGGCCAAGGTGGGCGGATCACAAGGTCAGGAGATTGAGACCATCCTGGCTAACAAGGTGGAACCCCATCTCTACTAAAAATACAGAAAATTAGCTGGGCGTGGTGGCAGGCGCCTGTAGTCCCAGTTACTCCGGAGGCTGAGGCAGGAGAATGGCATGAACCCGGGAGGCAGAGCTTGCAGTGAGCCGAGATCATGACACTGCACTCCAGCCTGGGTGACAGAGCGAGACTCTGTCTCAAAAAAAAAAAGAAAAAAAAATCCCCCACCGGTTTTAGTAGTGTCTTAGCTGGGTGTTTTATCCTATAGTTTATACCACCTGCTATGTGTTTCCTGGACTAGAATTGAATAACTAAGTAACCAATGAATCTATAAATTCCAACATTATGATACAAATTACTATATAATGATCCAATTTCCATTAATGATCCAGAAAGTATATTTTAGATAGAAATAAATCAGAGATTACCATGTAACAATTTGTTAATTATGTTATAGCATTGGCTTTTTAACTATTTAAAATTTGGAGATATGTATATAATATTATTTGAAAATGTTACAAACTTCTGGAAAAGATGCTATTTCCTCTCAGATGTTCCAAATAACATTTAAATAAATTATCAGCATTAGAAAGGAAATAATTGGGAAACTGCTAGAAAAAAATTAAGAAAAACTTTGGCTGGTTAAATAAATTTTCTGGAGAAATAGGTGCAATGACAGAACAAAAGAGGAAAAAGTTTCGAGCTACACTTTTCAGCAGAATATAGCATAGATATGTCATTAATGAAGCAGGATGTGAATTTTCCTTAGATCTATATGTCAACTCTAAATAAAAAAATGTAAAGAATAATTTGAAGGGGAAGTGCCACCTGCCTTCAAATTCATTCAACTGAGCATCCTTTTTTTTTTTTTTGGATCCAGATTCATGACCATCTAATTAGATTATCAGACACTTGCCTCCACCTCCAAATTCATTCAACTGAGCATTCTTTTTTTTTTTTTTTTACTAGGAGACAGTATTTTATTCAAGGCAAGATTGAGGTCAATTCTTTTTTTTTTTTTTTTTTTGATTTTTTTATTTTTATTATTATTATTATTATTATACTTTAGGCTCTATGGTACATGTGCGCAACATGCAGGTAAGTTACATATGTATACATGTGCCATGCTGGTGCGCTGCACCCACCAACTCGTCATCTAGCATTAGGTATATCTCCCAATGCTATCCCTCCCCCCTCCCCCCACCCCACAACAGTCTCCGAAGTGTGATGTTCCCCTTCCTGTGTCCATGTGTTCTCATTGTTCAATTCCCACCTATGAGTGAGAATATGCGGTGTTTGGTTTTTTGTTCTTGCGATAGTTTACTGAGAATGATGATTTCCAATTTCATCCATGTCCCTACAAAGGACGTGAACTCATCATTTTTTATGGCTGCATAGTATTCCATGGTGTATCTGTGCCACATTTTCTTAATCCAGTCTATCATTGTTGGACATTTGGGTTGGTTCCAAGTCTTTGCTATTGTGAATAATGCGGCAATAAACATACGTGTGCATGTGTCTTTATAGAAGCATGATTTATAGTCCTTTGGGTATATACCCAGTAATGGGATGGCTGGGTCGAATGGAATTTCTAGTTCTAGATCCCTGAGGAATCGCCACACTGACTTCCACAAGGGTTGAACTAGTTTACAGTCCCACCAACAGTGTAAAAGTGTTCCTATTTCTCCACATCCTCTCCAGCACCTGTTGTTTCCTGACTTTTTAATGATTGCCATTCTAACTGGTGTGAGATGGTATCTCATTGTGGTTTTGATTTGCATTTCTCTGATGGCCAGTGATGGTGAGCATTTTTTCATGTGTTTTTTGGCTGCATAAATGTCTTCTTTTGAGAAGTGTCTGTTCATGTCCTTCGCCCACTTTTTGATGGGGTTGTTTGTTTTTTTCTTGTAAATTTGTTGGAGTTCATTGTAGATTCTGGATATTAGCCCTTTGTCAGATGAGTAGGTTGCAAAAATTTTCTCCCATTTTGTAGGTTGCCTGTTCACTCTGATGGTAGTTTCCTTTGCTGTGCAGAAGCTCTTTAGTTTAATTAGATCCCATTTGTCAATTTTGGCTTTTGTTGCCATTGCTTTTGGAGTTTTAGACATGAAGTCCTTGCCCATGCCTATGTCCTGAATGGTATTGCCTAGGTTTTCTTCTAGGGTTTTTATGGTTTTAGGTCTAACATTTAAGTCTTTAATCCATCTTGAATTAATTTTTGTATAAGGTGTAAGGAAGGGATCCAGTTTCAGCTTTCTACATATGGCTAGCCAGTTTTCCCAGCACCATTTATTAAATAGGGAATCCTTTCCCCATTTCTTGTTTTTGTCAGGTTTGTCAAAGATCAGATAGTTGTAGATATGTGGCGTTATTTCTGAGGGCTCTGTTCTGTTCCATTGATCTATATCTCTGTTTTGGTACCAGTACCATGCTGTTTTGGTTACTGTAGCCTTGTAGTATAATTTGAAGTCAGGTAGCGTGATGCCTCCAGCTTTGTTCTTTTGGCTTAGGATTGACTTGGCGATGCGGGGTCTTTTTTGGTTCCATATGAACTTTAAAGTAGTTTTTTCCAATTCTGTGAAGAAAGTCATTGGTAACTTGATGGGGATGGCATTGAATCTGTAAATTACCTTGGGAAGGATGGCCATTTTCATGATATTGATTCTTCCTACCCATGAGCATGGAATGTTCTTCCATTTGTTTGTATCCTCTTTTATTTCCTTGAGCAGTGGTTTGTAGTTCTCCTTGAAGAGGTCCTTCACATCCCTTGTAAGTTGGATTCCTAGGTATTTTATTCTCTTTGAAGCAATTGTGAATGGGAGTTCACTCATGATTTGGCTTTCTGTTTGTCTGTTATTGATGTATAAGAATGCTTGTGATTTTTGTACATTGATTTTGTATCCTGAGACTTTGCTGAAGTTGCTTATCAGCTTAAGGAGATTTTGGGCTGAGACAATGGGGTTTTCTAGATATACTATCATGTCATCTGCAAACAGGGACAATTTGACTTCCTCTTTTCCTAATTGAATACCCTTTATTTCCTTCTCTTGCCTAATTGCCCTGGCCAGAACTTCCAACACTATGTTGAATAGAAGTGGTGAGAGAGGGCATCCCTGTCTTGTGCCAGTTTTCAAAGGGAATGCTTCCAGTTTTTGCCCATTCAGTATGATATTGGCTGTGGGTTTGTCATAAATAGCTCTTATTATTTTGAGATACGTCCTATCAATACCTAATTTATTGAGAGTTTTTAGCATGAAGGGTTGTTGAATTTTGTCAAAGGCCTTTTCTGCATCTATTGAGATAATCATGTGGTTTTTGACTTTGGTTCTGTTTATATGCTGGATTACATTTATTGATTTGCGTATATTGAACCAGCCTTGCATCCCAGGGATGAAGCCCACTTGATCATGTTGGATAAGCTTTTTGATGTGCTGCTGGATTCTGTTTGCCAGTATTTTATTGAGGATTTTTGCATCAATGTTCATCAAGGATATTGGTCTAAAATTCTCTTTTTTTGTTGTGTCTCTGCCAGGCTTTGGTATCAGGATGATGCTGGCCTCATAAAATGAGTTAGGGAGGATTCCCTCTTTTTCTATTGATTGGAATAGTTTCAGAAGGAATGGTACCAGCTCCTCCTTGTACCTCTGGTAGAATTCGGCTGTGAACCCATCTGGTCCTGGACTTTTTTTGGTTGGTAAGCTATTGATTATTGCCACAATTTCAGCTCCTGTTATTGGTCTATTCAGAGATTCAACTTCTTCCTGGTTTAGTCTTGGGAGGGTGTATGTGTTGAGGAATTTATCCATTTCTTCTAGATTTTCTAGCTTATTTGCGTAGAGGTGTTTGTAATATTCTCTGATGGTAGTTTGTATTTCTGTGGGATCAGTGGTGATATCCCCTTTATCATTTTTTATTGCATCTATTTGATTCTTCTCTCTTTTTTTCTTTATTAATCTTGCTAGCAGTCTATCAATTTTGTTGATCCTCTCAAAAAACCAGCTCCTGGATTCATTTATTTTTTGAAGGGTTTTTTGTGTCTCTATTTCCTTCAGTTCTGCTCTGATTTTAGTTATTTCTTGCCTTCTGCTAGCTTTTGAATGTGTTTGCTCTTGCTTTTCTAGTTCTTTTAATTGTGATGTTAGGGTGTCAATTTTGGATCTTTCCTGCTTTCTCTTGTGGGCATTTGGTGCTATAAATTTCCCTCTACACACTGCTTTGAATGCATCCCAGAGATTCTGGTATGTTGTGTCTTGGTTCTCGTTGGTTTCAAAGAACATCTTTATTTCTGCCTTCATTTCGTTATGTACCCAGTAGTCATTCAGGAGCAGGTTGTTCAGTTTCCACGTAGTTGAGCGGTTTTGAGTGAGATTCTTAATCCTGAGTTCTAGCTTGATTGCACTGTGATCTGAGAGATAGTTTGTTATAATTTCTGTTCTTTTACATTTATTGAGGAGAGCTTTACTTCCAAGTATATGGTCAATTTTGGAATAGGTGTGGTGTGGTGCTGAAAAAAATGTATATTCTGTTGATTTGGGGTGGAGAGTTCTGTAGATGTCTATTAGGTCTGCTTGGTGCAGAGCTGAGTTCAATTCCTGGGTATCCTTGTTGATTTTCTGTCTCGTTGATCTGTCTAATGTTGACAGTGGGGTGTTAAAGTCTCCCATTATTAATGTTTGGGAGTCTAAGTCTCTTTGTAGGTCACTCAGGACTTGCTTTATGAATCTGGGTGCTCCTGTATTGGGTGCATATATATTTAGGATAGTTAGCTCTTCTTGTTGAATTAATCCCTTTACCATTATGTAATGGCCTTCTTTGTCTCTTTTGATCTTTGTTGGTTTAAAGTCTGTTTTATCAGAGACTAGGATTGCAACCCCTGCCTTTTTTTGTTTTCCATTTGCTTGGTAGATCTTCCTCCATCCTTTTATTTTGAGCCTATGTGTGTCTCTGCACGTGAGATGGGTTTCCTGAATACAGCACACTGATGGGTCTTGAGTCTTTATCCAATTTGCCAGTCTGTGTCTTTTAATTGGAGCATTTAGTCCATTTACATTTAAAGTTAATATTGTTATGTGTGAATCTGATCCTGTCATTATGATGTTAGCTGGTTATTTTTCTCGTTAGTTGATGCAGTCCCTTCCTAGTCTCGATGGTCTTTACAATTCGGTATGATTTTGCAGTGGCTGGTACCGGTTGTTCCTTTCCATGTTTAGCGCTTCCTTCAGGAGCTCTTTTAGGGCAGGCCTGGTGGTGACAAAATCTCTTAGCATTTGCTTGTCTGTAAAGTATTTTATTTCTCCTTCACTTATGAAGCTTAGTTTGGCAGGATATGAAATTCTGGGTTGAAAATTCTTTTCTTTAAGAATGTTGAATATTGGCCCCCACTCTCTTCTGGCTTGTAGGGTTTCTGCTGAGAGATCCGCTGTTAGTCTGATGGGCTTCCCTTTGATGGTAACCCGACCTTTCTCTCTGGCTGCCCTTAACATTTTTTCCTTCATTTCAACTTTGGTGAATCTGACAATTATGTGTGTTGGAGTTGCTCTTCTCGAGGAGTATCTCTGTGGCGTTCTCTGTATTTCCTGAATCTGAATGTTGGCCTGTCTTGCTAGATTGGGGAAGTTCTCCTGGATAATATCCTGCAGAGTGTTTTCCAACTTGTTTCCATTCTCCCCGTCACTTTCAGGTACACCAATCAGACGTAGATTTGGTCTTTTCACATAGTCCCACATTTCTTGGAGGCTTTGCTCATTTCTTTTTATTCTTTTTTCTCTAAACTTCCCTTCTCGCTTCATTTCATTCATTTCATCTTCCAGGGCTGATACCCTTTCTTCCATTTGATCGCATCGGCTCCTGAGGCTTCTGCATTCTTCACGTAGTTCTCGAGCCTTGGTTTTCAGCTCCATCAGCTCCTTTAAGCACTTCTCTGTATTGGTTATTCTAGTTATACATTCTTCTAAATTTTTTTCAAAGTTTTCAACTTCTTTGCCTTTGGTTTGAATATCCTCCCGTAGCTCGGAGTAATTTGATCGTCTGAAGCCTTCTTCTCTCAGCTCGTCAAAGTCATTCTCCGTCCAGCTTTGTTCCGTTGCTGGTGAGGAACTGCGTTCCTTTGGAGGAGGAGAAGTGCTCTGCATTTTAGAGTTTCCAGTTTTTCTGCTCTGTTTTTTCCCCATCTTTGTGGTTTTATCTACTTTTGGTCTTTGATGATGGTGATGTACAGATGGGTTTTTGGTGTGGATGTCCTTTCTGCTAGTTTTCCTTCTAACAGACAGGACCCTCAGCTGCAGGTCTGTTGGAGTACCTGGCCGGCCGTGTGAGGTGTCAGTCTGCCCCTGCTGGGGGGTGCCTCCCAGTTAGGCTGCTCGGGGGTCAGGGGTCAGGGACCCACTTGAGGAGGCAGTCAGCCCGTTCTCAGATCTCCAGCTGCGTGCTGGGAGAACCACTGCTCTCCTCAAAGCTGTCAGACAGGGACATTTAAGTCTGCAGAGGTTACTGCTGTCTTTTTGTTTGTCTGTGCCCTGCCCCCAGAGGTGGAGCCTACAGAGGCAGGCAGGCCTCCTTGAGCTGTGGTGGGCTCCACCCAGTTCAAGCTTCCTGGCTGCTTTGTTTACCTAAGCGAGCCTGGGCAATGGCGGGCGCCCCTCCCCCAGCCTGGCTGCCGACTTGCTGTTTGATCTCAGACTGCTGTGCTAGCAATCAGCGAGACTCCGTGGGCGTAGGACCCTCTGAGCCAGGTGCGGGCTATACTCTCCTGGGGCACCGTTTCCTAAGCCCGTCGGAAAAACACAGTATTCGGGTGGGAGTGGCCCGACTTTCCAGGTGCCGTCTGTCACCCCTGGAAAGGGAACTCCCTGACCCCTTGCGCTTCCCGAGTGAGGCAATGCCTCGCCCCTGCTTCGGCTGGCGCACGGTGCACTCACCCACTGACCTGCGCCCACTGTCTGGCACTCCCTAGTGAGATGAACACGGTACCTCAGATGGAAATGCAGAAATCACCTGTCTTCTGCGTCGCTGGCACTGGGAGCTGTAGACCGGAGCTGTTCCTATTCGGCCATCTTGGCTCCTCCCCTCAACTGAGCATTCTTGATTTTTTTTTTTGGATCCAGATTCATGGCCATCTAATTAGATTATCAGACAAAATAACAGGACATTTTTGTTGAAAATTATCCAATTCTTGTGAGAAAGTATAATATTCCAAACGAAATTCTAGGTAAGAATATTTCGGAAATGATCACACACAAATTCTCCCTCATGTTGAAAAATGGTTAGATTATGGTTATTCTACCTCGAAGATTATTTTATCATTACAAACATTTTGGGGATAGAAAGATTCACTAATGAATAAGGAAATTTGCTCTACTGTTAACATTTATTACCTATTTCTTGGTAAATATGATAAAAGTGAAATGTACATCAATAGTAATGTAAGTATCCCACACTGAAATCTTATAGAAAAATTTTATAACTATTAATGCTAGCAGAAATTATATGAAAAAGGGGAAAATGTTGGCGTTGACCTCCTAGTATATGATTCAGTTTTTGGCAAGGATATATCTAGTGTGGAGAGGATTGTTCAAAAAAATTTGAGAGAGATAATAATGATTTACTATATTTTGCATAAATGACAGCAGAATGTTACAATATCATGGAAGATAGTTGCACAGAATACAAACACTGGCAACATAACATATTTCTTAGGGGTGGAATACAAAACCAAAATTGTAAAATTATGACAGAATCATTCAGGTAAAATTACGTGTAAAATATAATTTAATTATTTTAGATAGAATCTCTGATGTATGCCAAGTAGACAGAAATTATTATAAGATTTGTGGATTATAGAAATGCATATATTTCCATATGCAAACTCTTGGGGTGGAATTTTGCCCTGTAAATTAAATAACTAAGGAAGAATCATGTGTATGTCTTGTGGAACAGCAACTTGAAAAACTATAATAAAGGCAAAAATAATTTGACAGGCCAGGCGTATGACAAGTACAGATAGAAAATATAAGATTGCACAAAAGAGCCTTTTTTCATTGATCTGTACATTGATCTGTACATTTTTTAAACTTGGTAGTTATAAGTTCAACAGATCTATTGTACACCATGACCACTATGGTTAATAATTATGTAACGTATTATATTCTTCAAAATTACCAAGAAAACAGATTTTAAGCGTTCTTACCATGAATAACAAATATGTGAGGTAATATGTATGTTAATTAGTTCAATTTGGCCATTCCACAGTGTATATTCATATTTCAAAAGATTGTGTACATGATAAATACAGTTTTTATTTGTCAATTAAAAATAAATTGAAAAATTTCATGCCAACATAAACCAATAATAACCTGAAAAAAATTAATAGTTAACAATGCAGTATAAAAATATTTTTTGACACCACAAATTTTGTCTTTTTTAAAACTTTTATTTCAGAATCAGAAGGTGCATGTGCAGGTTTGTGGCCTGAGTATATTGCATAATGCTGAGGTTTAGGGTACAACTGATCCTGTCAATCATGTGCTGAGCATGGTACCCAATAATTAGTTTTATTTAGTACCCTGCCTTCTACCCAGTGGTCCCCAATTTCTGTTGTTACTATCTTTAGGTCCATGAGTACCCAATGTTTAGCTCTCACTTACTAGTGAGAACATGCAGTATTTGGTTTTCTGTTTCAGTGTTAATTTGCTTAGGATAATGGCCTCCAGCTGCATCCATGTCCCTGCAAAACACATGATCTTGTTCTTTTTTTATGGCTGCAGAGTATTCCATGGTGTATATGTATCATATTTCCTTTTTCCAGTCTGCCATTGATGGGCACAAAGGTTGATTATGTCTTTGCCATAGTGAACAGTGCTGTGATGAACATGTGAGTACATGTATCTTTTTGATAGAACCATACGTTTTCTTTTGAATATATACTCAGTAATGGGATTGCTGGGTCAAATGGTAGTTCTAAGTTCTTTGCGAAATCTAAATTCCATAGTGGCTGAACTAATTACATTCCTACTAACATTGTAAGTGTTACCTTTTCTCCACAGCTTTGCCAGCATCTGTTGTGTTTTTGATGCTTTAATAATCACCATTCTGACTGGAGTGAGATGGTATCTCATTGTGATTTTGATTTGCATTTCTATGATGATTAGTGATATTGAGCATGTTTTTCATGTTTGCTTGTATGTCTTCTTCTGAGAAGTGTCTGTTCATCTCCTTTGCCCATTTTTTAATAAAGTCATTTTGCGCTTGTTGAAATTGTTTAAGTTCCTTATAGATTCTGGATCTTAGACCTTTGTTGGATATGTAGTTTGTGAATATTTTCTCCCATTCTGTAAGTTTTCTGTTTACTCTGTTGATAGTTAATTTGCTGTGCAGAAGCTCTTTAGTTTGATTAGGTCCCACTTGTTGCTTTTTATTTTTGTTACAACTGCTTTGGAAGACTTAGTCGTATTCTTTCTCAAGGCTGCTGTCCAGAATGATGTTTCCTAGATTTTGTATTTCCATGGGATCAATTGTAATACCATCTTTGTCAATTCTGATTGTGCTTATTTGGATCTTCTCTCTCTCTCTCTCTTTTTAATCTGGATGTCTACTTCTCTAGCAAGATTAGGGAAATTTTCTTGACTTATTCTCTCAAATATGTTTTCCAGGATGTTTCCTTTTTCTCCTTCTCTCTCAGGAATGCCAATAATTTGTAGGTTTGTTTGCTTTGCATAATCTCATATATTTTGAAGACTTTTTAAAATTCTTTTTTCTTTATTTTTGCCTGACTAGGTTAGTTCAAAAGACCTGTGTTCAACCTCTGAAATTCTTTCTTCTGCTTGGTCTAGTCTATTAATAAAGCTTTCAATTATATTTTGAAATTCCTTATGTGAGTTTTTCAGTTCCAGACACTCTGATTTCTTTTTAAGATATTTATCTCTTCCTTCATTTCCTGGATTGCTTTAGTTTCTTTATGTTGATTTAAACCTTGTCTTGGATCTCAGTGAGCTTCCTTGCAATCCGTGCTTTGAATTCTTTATCTGTCATTTCTGAGTTTTTGTATTGGTTAGGGACCATTGCTGGAGAGCTAGTGCGTTCCTTTGGTGGTGTCACTACATTCAGATTTTTCATGGTGCCAGAATTTTCACACTGCTTTCCTCTCATCTGGAGATCCTGGTATTTATAATATTTATAATTACGTTCAAGTAGGTAAGATTTTTTCTTTTTCTTTCTTTCCCCAAAATATTAATGTTGTTCTGTTTTTCTCTTTTCCTTTCTCTATCTCCGTAGATGGTGTGACTATAGAAAATGCTAGGTAGGGTCTTTTGGCTTTGCCTCTGTAGCCCTATGCACTTCTTTCAGTAGGTTTTATATTGGGCTGTGTGGCTCAACCTACAGCCCATAGATGGCATTTATAGGTAAGAGCTGGCTGTGACCAACACGGCTGTGTATGTACTTGATCTTTGTTTACTGGCAGAAGCTCTCTGTTGCGTCAGGCAATGGACTGATTCATGGAATGCACAGTGGTCTGAACTCCCTGCTCAGTCCTGTGGGGTAGGGGCCATGATGGGCAGGGCCAGTCCAGGCAGGTTCTCCTATAGGTCCCCTGATGGCAGGCATAAGCACTAGCGTGGAGGAAGAATCAAGAGGGTGTCCACCAAGCACCTAGGGGTGTGCCTATATATGGGGGCTGAGAAACCTCTTCGGCTCCAAGTTCTCTGCTTGTTGGTCAGGGAGTGGCCTTAATTCTTAATCCAGGAGAGTGGACGCTTCAGCTGCCTGGAGATCTGCCTGAGTGTGGAGTGAAGAGGGCCTTGCTGCACCAAGATCTCTGCACAGGATGGGTGGGGTGGGTTAGGCTGCTGATCCAGGTGCGTGAGTGCCTCCAAAATCTGAATTTCTGCCGAGGGGTAGAGTGGAGA
This sequence comes from Pongo abelii, assembly GCF_028885655.2. Classification (NCBI taxonomy): domain Eukaryota; kingdom Metazoa; phylum Chordata; class Mammalia; order Primates; family Hominidae; genus Pongo; species Pongo abelii. Next base: position 169,202,979 of record NC_071988.2, on the reverse strand, counting down.
TTGCCTTTTAAGAACAAACAAACTACTTTTGAGTTTAACTAAACATTGGATTGTGTTTAAAATGTGTTTACTAAGTATAAAAAAATTTAAAATCCTTGTCATATATGTGATGGAGAAGCCAGTTGATATCATTATATTACTAAGAAGTAAGTTAGAAGTGTGTGCCATTGTCTTTCAGAAATTGCTGATGATGTGGTTAAAGCTATCTAAATATGTAGAGTATTAGCAATATACACCAATAAAGCATAATAATATGCACTAATTAATACACTAATAGCTATATTATAATAATATACAATGACATATTATAATATCACTGTTACTATTAATACATAATAATGATGCAAGTATCATTTAAAAACATTTTTAATATTAAAAGACAATCATGGCCTTTTCAGAGTTCTAGATCAGGAGTTGGCAGACTTTTTCTATGAGGGGCCAGCTATTAAATATTTTAGGCTCTGTGGGCCATATGGTCTCTTTTGCAATTTTTCAACTCTGCCATTATGGTGCAAAAATAGTTACAGAAAATAATAAGCAAATGAATATGGCTATGTTCTAATAAAATTTTATTTATGTACACTGAAATTTAAATTTTATATAAGTTTCACGTCCTACAATATTATTCTTTTCAAAATATAAAAGAAATTTGTTGGCTGTACAAAAACAGAAGGAGGGTCAGATTCAGCTTGTGAGCCATTATTTGCTGACCACTATTGTAGATTACATATCAACTTTGAAAAATTGTAGAATGAATTACTGCAATTACACAAAGATTTACAATTGAAATGAACTGGTATACATAGTGAGGAATAACATATTAGATGGGATATAATCATACAGCCTTAATTTACTGCACACAGTTTCAAATACTTATCTGGCTCTCGGTTTGTATTTAATTTTGTGAATATCAGTAACCTGTGGAAAGTGTTTTCTCAAATTGAAAATTTATTAAACATTACTTAAGGACTAGAATATCATATGATATGTAGTCTAACCCAGTGGTCATTTCTATAGAATGAGACACAGTTACAAATAAATATTGAGATTGTTGTAATAAATTTATTTGCCAAAGAAGCATGATATGTAATTATTTTATAACACATTACTATATTGTAGTTAGCTGATATTCTTAATTATTGTGATTACAATTTTGAATTTTGTATTATTTTATGTTCAATAATTTGATTTATGAATTTTATGAAAAATGACTTTATATTTGTTGTAGTTTTTATAATTGAGAAATAAATACAACATTAACTGAAACATTTTACATGAGGAAGAAATGCCTTTTTCTAATTTGTATGGAGGCTCTGAATGGACAAGTAGAAGCTGGTCCTTGTTGACAGGGGTGGAGGTCCACGTATCATGATAGTCCTAAGGAAGAGGGAATACAAAGATGATGAGATGTGGCTCCTTCGTTTAAGGAGCTTCTAGCCTCGTGTAGGGTTTTGCAGTCTAATGTTGATTGTATTGCAATGCTTTCCTGTTATTGTGCTTTTCAAGTTGTGTGGCAGTCACTTAATGCCCAGAATTTTACTTTAAAAGAAAAACAGCAACATAACACTATTCTACCTTACAGCAATTAAGCAAAAGAAGATGAAAAATGGAAACCACTCAGTATGCTGTTGAGTATAAAATGTACATTGTATAAGTTTTTGATTGTTTATTCTACCTCATGTCTTTAACAACACACAGGTAAAGCCAATAATCTTCACAGACCATGCTGGGTGAAATGGTTTTGCTGTGCCCCCACCCAAATTTCATCTTGAATTGTAGCTCCCATAATTCCCATGTGTTGTGGGAGGGACCTGGTGGGAGGTAATCGAATCATTGAAGCAGTTTTCCCCATACTGTTCTCATGGCAGTGAATAAATCTCACAAGATCTGATGGTTTTATAATGGGAAACTTCTTTCACTTGGCTTTCAATTTCTCTTGCCTGCTGCCATGTAGGACATGCCTTTTGCCTTCTACCATGCTTGTGAGGCCTCCCCAGCCACATGGAACTGTGAGTCCATTGAATATCTTTTTTAAAATAAATTACCCAGTCTCGGGTATGTCTTTATCAGCAGTGTGAAAACGGACTAATACACTGGGATTAGCCTCATGTCTTAAGGACAAATATTAGCCAGGTTGACAGCTTATTATTTTTGACAGGACCTGTCAACTCTATAATCAACAAAAACATAAATTTCAGCTCTGTAATCCTCAGCTCTATAATCTGACAAGACCTGGAAGCTCTGTAATCAACAAAAATGTATACTTCAGGTACGAAAATAAATTCCTCCAAACCAAAGCTTACTAGCTTTTAGACAAAAATACAAAAACCTCTAGGATTATACAAACACATTTTATTTTTATTTTTTTAGAAATAAACTTTGAAACACATTGAAGATAAAAGAAGAGTTGTTTATGAGCCAATGATGAAAGTGTATGAAGGGACACAGGTATTTTGCAATATCCATCTGGAGATCTCATTAAAATTTGAAAGTACCTTGAAAAGAACAGCTTTAAAATAAGAAGGATTGGCTGAGCTTGAGTGAGGTGAGTCACACCTGGAAGCAAGGATCCGCTGGGTTTTTTTCCCCAGGTGGTGGTGTATAGACTGATAGGCGTCAGAAGGTTGCATCATGTCAATCCAGTTATTGATTCTTATTATAAGCTCTTTGAAAGCATACTCATGCTTTAATATATAATCATTCATTTGAAAATCTTTCACACAAGTTCTACATATCCCTTACATTTGAAAGCATTTTTTTTTTTTCTGTTCCAGACTCAGAAGGTTAAATAGGTCAGTGATAGAATATCCGGTCTGATAATTGTTTATTGACTTGTGGGATAACTTAGCTCCATCTTAGGTAATTTCCCTTTTATATAGTATCATGGGCTTGTTGACATTTATAGGAGTAAAGGCCAGGCTTTACTAAGCATATTAGATGTTATTTGGCTTCCTTTTTATAGAAATAGCATAAGCTATCCTTAAAATAGGATCTTCTATAAAAATTCTATGTAGTTGAGAATGAAGCTGCTGAAATAAAACTAAGAGCAGGAATAAACAAAATGTAAAATGAATAAAACAACACTGAAGATCAAAGTTTGTTCTTCAAAATAATGAATAAGTAAATTACTGAAATGATTTATTTAAAAACTTGTTTTAATTGATAAAAAGAAAGTAAATATTAGTAAAATCATGAATGCATAAAAGATCATTGATGACACAAACATTTTAAATAATGTCTGTATCTTTATTCCCAGTTTATGTTAATATATTTGGTTATCAACTTAAGTAATTATGAAATTTATACAAGTACACACAAGACTTAAGAAACATACATTTACTGTTAAGAAAGGAAGAAATAGCAAAAGTTACTATGCAATTTAAAAATTGACAGTTCTTAAATGTTTATATAACCGTGAAATTCCAAATTTCTAAAATTTCTAAAAATATATTCCTTGGAAGATATACTAAAATATGTTGGGTAATTCACTTAATAGGGAAAATGTAGTTCTAAATTCAAACTTGAAACTACTACCAAATTATAAAAGTTAAAAAAAGGACATTTATAGGTCAAGTTAAAAAGTTTTACAGTAGATGAACAAGATGCTCTAATCATATAGGGGTACTTCAGCAAAGTGGTGCTTCTATGTCACAAAAATACCACTCATCAGATTAATATGAAAGAAAACAAAAGCCCACAAAGTAAGCTCAATAAATTCTGGGAAGGTGTTCAATAAAATTTGCCATTGATTAAACTACTAAAGTGTACAAGATGGTTCTTAATAGTCTACATGTAGAATGGAGAAGTATTACGTTTACTTCAGAAATCTGAGAATTATTTTCTTAAACTAGAAGTAGGATAAAGATATGCCTGATCACTATTGCTATTTAATATAACACTTGAAATGCTGGCAATGGCTGTTTGATATAACAACAAAACCAGATAATAAAAAGAAGGATGAGAATATTTTAGAAATAATTTTATTATAAAAATACACATAAATTAGAAAAGTCAAGGAAATTATGTAAATAACTAACACTGTTAGAATTAACAAATTAATTTGCAAATTTTTAGAATATAAGATAAAGTCCCAAAACTATTGCACATAAATTACTATTTATCTATTACTTATTTTCATATAAAAAGTTAAAAATATTAAGTATGTGGATATTAATCTTGGGACCTAAAGAGTTATTCAAAGAAAAACCGTAAGCACCAAATGAGGAAAATAGAGTCTAAATGGATAGTTTAAAGACCAGCTGGCTCAAGTGGCTTGTAGTGCTATCTCCTGAAACCCATTCACATGTGACTTCAGACCTTCCTTTTCTTTTAAATGGACTTTCCAGAGATTTTAGCTTTTGATTCTGGGTTTCTGTTATAAATTGAAACTTTTGGATCTTAGCTAAGTAAAACTTTTTGGTAATTATAAGCAAGGTTCTTATCTCCCTTTACTCTTTTATCTGAAGAAAAATGGTAAGGATTTGACTCTAAATCAGTTCTACAGCCTTTTTGGGGCATAGGCTACTGCAAGACGGTAATTTTGTTCATAAAGAAAGATATTTTATTTTTTTCTGATGGTTAATTTTAGATGTCAACTTGCCTGAGTTAAAGAATACCCAGAGAACTGGTAAAGCATTACTTCTGGGTGTGTCTGTGTGATATTTCCAGAGGAGACTGGAAGTTGGTGGACTTAGGAAGATCCATCCTCAATGTGGGCAGGGAACATCCAATTGGTTTCCAACAAAAAAGGCAAAGACAGGTGATTTCCTCCACCTCTCTCTTCTGAAACTGAGACATTCTTCTCCTCTTGGCCTTGGACATCAGAAATCCAGGTTCTTACACCAGTAGCATTTCTCCTATCCCAGCCCTGTCTAGCTACTGTCACATGAGGGAAGGGAAAAAGATAAGAAACATTTGTGAAAGTCATAGTTTAAGGACAGAAGCCCACTAAAAGACTGTGATTTAATTTTAGGATTATAGATGACTTCTCCCTTATACCTTGCAACTATACCAATAGGACTCCAGAATAATAACGGCGCATTACTGAACAATGAGCTAAAAGACACAGGCTCTGTCTGAGGAGGTGTTATTAGGGGAAGCTCAAAGACAACAGGTAAAACCAAAAAAAGGACACTAGAAGAATTTGACACCTACAGCTAGAGAAAGCATTGCACATGGCCCAGTTCCTAACCAGATGTACATAAAATATCATACTAAAGGCCTACTTATCTCTCCTTCCATTACCTGATAAATCATGTCTGACTTTCAACAAAAAGATTACAAGTCATACAAAAGACAAGGAGATAAACTCTGAAGAGACAAAGTAAGGATCCAAGCACCAGAATCAGACTCAGATATGGCAGAGATTTTGGAATTAATAGACGGAGACTTTTAAATTACTATGATTAGTATACCAAGGGCTCTAATGGAAAAAGTAGACAACATGACGGGATGAATAATGTAAGCAAAGAGGTAAAAACGCTAAGAAATAATTTTTAAAATGCTAGAAATACATAATGGTCTTCATTGGCTCATCACTAGGCTGGACACAGTCAAGAAAAGAATCAGTGAGCTGGAAGACAGGTCAATAGAAATTTTCTGAACTGAAATGCAAAGAGAAAAAAAAGACTGAAAAAAACAAACAAAAAGACCAGCCCCCCCAAAGAAAAAATAAAACCAAACAGAGCATCCAAGAACTATGGGTCAATTTCAAAGGGTGTGACATACCTGTAATTGGAATACTGAGGAGAAGAAAGACACAGTGGAGCAGAAGAAATATTTGAAGTACAGCAAACTATCACAAGAACAAAAAACCAAACACCGCATGTTCTCACTTATAGGTGGGAATTGAACAATGAGACCACTTGGACACAGGAAGGGGAACATCACACACTGGGGCCTGTTGTGGGGTGGGGAGAGCGGGGAGTGAAAGCATTAGGAGATATACCCAATGTAAATGACGAGTTAATGGGTACAGCACACCAACATGGCACATGTATACATATGTAACAAACCTGCACATTGTGCACATGTACCCTAGAACTTAAAGTATAGTAATAAAAAAGAAATATTTGAAGTAATAATAGCTGAGAATTTTCCAAAATTAAACAACAGATCTAGGAAGCTCAGAGAATGTCAATCAGGATAAATATGAAAACAGCAACAACAACAACAAAAACAACAACAACATATAGACTTATCATGCTCAAATTGCAGAAAATCAAAGACAAAGATTAAGTCTTGAAAGAACATAGAGAAAAAGAACAATGCTATCAAGGAGCACGGATAAGAGTTATGTTGGGTTTCTCATCAGAAACCATACAAAATTGAAGACAGTTGATTTAAATATTTAATGTGTTGAGAGGAAAAATCTCACCAACCTAGAATTCTAAATCCAGCAAAATTATCCTTCAAACGTGAAGAAGAAATAAACTTTCTCACAGCAACAAAAACTGGGGGAATTCCTTACCAGTAAACCTACTTTACAAGAAATGGTAAAAGAAGTTTTTCAGGGACAAGGAAAATCATACACATTAAAGCAATCTCAATTCATATCCCAGCAAGCTATTTTATTGAGACTGAAACACTGATCTGATTTTAAAGTTTAAATGGAAAGGGAATACTTCTAGAATAGCCAAAACAGTACTGAAGAAGAAAAATAAAGTTTGAGGACTCACATTATCCAATCTCAAGACTTACTTTAAAGCTATAGTGATCAAGACACAAAATAGTATTGATTAAAGAATGCACACAAATTTCAATGGAATAGGATAGGGAGCCCAGAAACAGTCCCACAAAATACAGTCTACTTATTTTTGGTAAAGGAGCAAAGACAATTCAATGGAGAAAGGCTAGTCTTTTCAACTAATGGTGCTGGTGGAACAGCTGGTTTTTCATATGCTAAATAAATAAATAATAAAATAACCTAGATATAGACTTTAGACTTTTCACAAAAATTAACTCAAAACGGATCATAGACCTAAATATAAAATGCAAAAGGATAAAACTGAAAGAAAACATAGGAGAAAATCTAGGTGACCTTGGGTTTAGTGAGGAGTTTTTAGATGTAACACCAAAAGCATAATCCATGAAAGAAAAATATTAGATGAATAAGATTTTATTAGAATTCAAATCATCAGCTCTGTGAAAGACACTGTTAAGAGAATCAAAAGATAAACCATGGATAGAAAGAAATTATTAACAAAATATATATCTGAGAAAGTACCTGTGTCCAAAATACACAAAGAACTCTTAAAACTCAACAATAAAAAACAGATAACCCAATTAAACATAGGCAAAAGATCTGAACAGACCCTTCACTAAAGAAAATATGTAGATGGCAAATAAGCATAAGAAACAACCATTCTTTGTAATTAGGGAATCGCAAATGAAAACAACAATGAGATACCACTGCACACCTATTAGAATGGTTAAACTCCCCAAACTGACAATACAAATTGTTGATGAAGATGCAGAGCACAGGAACTCTTATTCGTTGTTGGTGGGAATGCAAAATGGTACAACCACTTTGGAAGACACTTTTTGACATTTTTAAAGAAAGCTAAACTTAGTCTTAACCATGCAATCCAGCAATTATGCTCCTAGGTATTTACCCAACTGCTTCAAAATCTTATGTCCACACAAAAACCTGCATGCAAACCTTTAGAGAAGCTTTACTCATAGTTGCCAAAAATCCCCTTCAACAAGAGAATGAATAAATAAACTGTAGCATGTACAAACAATGGAATAATATTCAGTGATTAAAAAAATTAACAAACCACAAAAAACTTGAATGAATCTTAAATGTATATTACTAAGTGAAAGAAGCCAGTTGAAAAGCCTATATACTATATGATTTTCACTATATATTCACTGAAAAATGCAAAACTATTGTGAAGGTTAAAAGATCAGTGGTTGCTGAGGGTATAGGAGAAGAGAGAGAAGGCTGAATAGCATAGGGGATTCTTATGAAAGTGAAAATATTCTGGATTATGCTGTAATTGGGAATACATGACATTATACATTTGTCAAAACCCACTGAATTTAGAGAGTAAACTTTAATATAGAAAAATTAAAAATTTCTTTAGGATGTTGAGGAATCCCAGGATGGAATTACAGAATGTGACAAAACAATCTAATGGTATTACAAATATATGAATAAAACCTCATTAAAAGGGTAGGGGGAAAAGTTTCCAACCTAAGTATCTTTGGAAATGAGTGCAGTGTGTAAGACTAAAAGCAGAAGAAAATGTACATAAGTACTATACTCTAGTTGGTAAAGTTATTTCTTATGGGTTACTGGTTAAAAATTCTGATACTGCTCTACATGTACATTGGAATTGGTCAATTATTTAAACGTATGGTTGGAGGAACCAGGTTCTCCCTGTTGGAGTAGGAGTATACTGATAAGCAAGGAGAAGAAGCTAGAATAATCCATGTGGTAATGGATTAGAGTTGGCAACATCAGTATGAAAGCTCATGTTTAGCTTCCTATTGATACAGATGGTTACATTTAAGAATATTTATAGCTATGTATATATGTGGATTAGTTTATACAGAAATATTTTCTTGTTCTGTCTGATGAGAGAAACCTGAAACAATGACATCCCAGAAATAGTGAGCACACCTATTGCCCAGATCTTGGTTTCTAATACCATTCTCCAATAAAAGAAACTACACCTCCTTAGAGAAGTGGTTTATTCTAGGGCTGGGGAAGGAAATCTATAAGATGAGCCTAAAGTATCTAGTAATGCCATAAATGAAAGAAGTGCTCAAATGAAACAAACAGACAAACATAACCCACAGTGATAGCAGTATGTTAATTGAGGTTTGCCAAAGGAGTCAACTGAAAGAGCTCTCGATGGCGAAAGCTGGAATGATTTGAGCAACAAAATGAAGTAGTATTGAATTATAAACCAAATGATAAAATAGATATCCATGAGTTCATGCTGACATAAATAAATAATCGAATAAATACATAATTACCAGAGAAGAGGCAAATCCCCTGTACAGAAGAATTCCAAATAATCCATGTAGTTACTCTGTCCTCAAAGAGGTAGAGCAGAACTCCCCTCTTTAAGTATGTGCTGTGTGTGGTGACTTCCTCCCAAAAGGTACAATATGGAACGAGGGGAGCAGATAACCTTGCTGAGAGGAAACCTGAGAAACACGGCCTCATCCAGGTGATCAAGGTCAACATCAATAGCAATAAGTCATGTCAATCAATATGTGATTAAAATGGTGTTTTACCTCTGTGGTATTCCTCTCCAAAACTTAAAATCCCAGTCTAATCATAAGAAAACAAACATTAGACAAATCCCAATTGAGTGATGAATTGAGTGATGGTTGGCTTCTGGCGAGGGCTTTCTTCCTTGCTTGCAGGTAGTTTTCTCACTGTGTCTGCACATGGTGGAGAGAGCTAGGACACCAACACTACAGGAATAGGACCCTACCCTTAGGCCCTCATTTAACCTTTATCACCTCCTCACAGGATGTATCTCCAAATAAGTCACATTGGGGGATAGGCCTTCAACATACAAAGTTTGGAAGGACACAATTCAGTACATAGGAAGCCCATTCTACAGAACACCTGACTGATACTTCTCAAAAGTATTAATGTCATCAGAAACAAGGTAAGTCTGAGAAACTGTCATGGTCAAGAGGAGCCTAAAGGGACATGATGATTCAATGTAGTGTGATGTACTGGATGGGATCCTGAACAGGAAGAAGCAGTTAGGGGAAAACAAAGGAGATCTGAAGAAAGTATGGACTTCGGTTAATCATAGTGAATCAACAGTGATTCATTAATGTGGCAAATGTGCCATACTAATGTAATATTTTCATAACAGAGGAAACAATTTTCAGAGTATGTCTCTGTATATCTTCCTAATTTTTCTGTAAATCTAAGACTGTTCTAAAAACAAAGTAGATTATAAAAAATGATGTTATGGGATTAAAAAGAGAAAACGCAATTACAATGAGCTTTCAGAAGTATTTACAAACCATTTTAAGAGAATGGAAGTTGACAGATCAGAAACACCAAAACAATAGAGAATGGCAGGGACATTGCAGGGACAAACTAAATATTGGAGGAACAACTGACAATCGGTACAAAGAAGGACTGAATTAGTGACAAACGTACCACATATAACAATAAAGAATTCCAGATTTATCAAAAAGAAAAGCACAAAAACCAAGAAGGACACTTATCCTAACTCGCTTTAAGCATAAACAGTCATGCACCCCAAAATGATGTTTTAGTCAATGATGGACTGCATATACAACAGTGGTCCTGTAAGATTCTTAGACTGTACTTTTATTGTACCTTTTCTCTGTTTAGTTATGTTTATATACACCAATACTTACCATTGTATTATAATTGTCTACGATATTCAGTACAGTAACATGCTGTACAGCTGTGTAGCCTAGGAGCAATAGGCTACACCATACAGCCTAGGGGTGTGGCAGGTGATATCACCTTGGTTTGTGTAAGTACACTCTATGATGTTTGTGCAAGGGTGAAATCTCCTAACAATGCGTTTCTCAAAACGTATCTGTGTTGTTAAGCTACACATGACTGTGTATCTGTCCTTTTCTTTTGCCTGAACTTGACATTCTACTTCTGTTTATATTTTCCCTTGACCTAATTTCTTAATTCTACTTTGATATTATTGTGTGTATATTATATTGTGTGAATCCTCTGTAAGCTCTTTCTACTACTTTTTGGAACAAGATAAGACATTCGTGATTGGAAAATAAATTCCCAAACACTGAAGAAACCAAGGATGTCATCATAGATAAGGTAGAAGGTTCTCAGAGGTTTCTCCCTTTTTTTTCCTGCCCTTTCTAAGCTTTTTTTTTTTTTCTTAAGAAAACACATAATAGCCCACACAGAGGTAAGAACTAGTGACTAATTCATCTCAAACTGGCCCAGACTAGTCTCAATTTGATCCACCTCTGAGTTTTCAAGAGCTCTCTGGCCTCTGGTGGCCTCTAGCCCTTCTGGTTTTGCACCCTGATTGGCTTCCTGGCTCAAACCATCTCACTAGGAGAAAAGCATCTCTCAGACTCTATGTCAGGGGCTGTGTGTGGAGCTCTCTGTCTGGTCTCTTCTGCCTGGCCCAGGGATCCTGCCAGAGAACTGCCCCTGCTGGCTGTGATCCACTCTCCTAGGCTCTGCCTGTATCCTTGGGTCGGGGCCTCAGCTTTAAATACATAAAGCCGAAAAAGTTCTGTATAACAAACAATAATAGGACAACATTTTAAAGAAAACAACAGAATGACAAAATAATGGACAAAATTTGTTCCAAAAATACGTATGCTGGCTGGGTGCTGTGGCTCATACCTATAATCCCAGTAGTTTGGGAGGCTAAGTTGGGGAGGCCAGGAGTTTGAGGCCAGCCTGGGCAACATAGTGAGACCCCATCTTTACAGAAAATTAAAAATTAGCCGGGTTGTGGTGGTCCATGCCATCTGTACTCCCAGATACTCAGGAGGCTGAGGCAGGAGTATTGCTTGAGTGCAGGAGTTTGAGGCTGCAGTGAGCTATGATGGCACCACCACACTTCAGCCTGGGCAACAGAGTGAGACTCTGTCTCTAAAAATAAAAATATATGCTATGTATAAGAAGAATGCAATGCAAAATAATAAAAAAATTATAGACATGTTACATAAATGTTTATATAAGTGTGTCATTCCAATACTAAGAGCCATTTCAATGTTGAGATGAGACAGTATGTGTACTCACAAGAAAATTGAGAGAAAATATCAGCATGTGACAAAATGCATGGCTTTGCTCAAAATGAGGGTTTGTATTTTGAAACAGCATTTAGGCAACATTGTATACCTATTTAAATATCATCACTAAGCAATTTTAGTAAAACACAATGGCAGTGGGCTTTGGTGAAGGCACAGTTATGCAGAGTGGCTGACACTGTAAATTGCTATAGTCCTTTGGAGAGTAGGCTAGCAAAATTTATGCATACACACGATATTTACTACTGTTCCTCTGTTTTGATGTGGTCTCAGTTCTGTTACTCTACCCACGACAGTGATGTTCTGACCAGGCTCTAAGGAGTGCTAGAGGGAATGGGGGGTAAAGTTAGAGTTTATTTAGTTTTTTTCATTTGCCACAGCTTGTGTGTGTGTGTGTGTGTGTGTGTGTGTGTGTGTGTGTGTTTTAGTCAAGCTCTCAATTAAAATTTGCTTAAACACAAGTTTAGAAGAATCTAACATTTAGTTGAAGCTGTGCTCTCTGAAGGTATCCCTAAATAGAAAAATGTAAATTATATGAAGATATTAAAAATAACTCAGATTAAAATAGTAGAAGATAGAATACAACTCTGAATGCAAAAACAAAATGCAAACAGCAATAGCATCATGAAGGAGCACCACATAACTATTCTATGACACAAACCAGTCAAGCATGGGCCCTATTTAAGTACAAAGGAATATTAAATAAAATGAAGACACAGCAGAACACAAAACAGAACCCTTGCATGATACAATAACATAAAAATGTACTTATGCATATACAGTGACAGAATTTGGAAGATAATTTAGAGAAATATAAACAGAGCTTAATGTTCTTCAGTTCCCTTTTTCTACAAAAATATTTAAGTGCACATTAAAAATATTCTGTACCTATATAGGAGAATAAGGATTATTTGGATCAAACTTACCTAGATGAATGATTCCATTAAAATTATCATAATTTATTCATGTGTAAGTGTAATATACCTGCTTTTGTAAATTTCTGTAAAATTAATAAATGGCCTCTCAGCACGTTGGTTGAATTAGCTTGCTATTGTAAACCAGGTTCTCCAGACATTTGCAAGCATATGTTTGTGTACTCAGATGTGTAAACAACAAAATGATGGATCTTTTTTCACGTGGGAGTGTTTTAGCATTTCAAAGTCAACATCCAAAGAAATACACAGATGTATATGCAGCTGGGGAACAGTCTTATTTTCCTTTCCCATTCCAGTAATGATATTTTAATTCTTAGTTTTTGTCTGGATTGGGTTGTTGATTCCGGCATGGTCTTGATGAACAGTGATTTTAAGGTCTCCAGAAGGGCATGCAACGTGACGTTAATCTGACATTTGAAAATGATGAGATGTAGTGGAAGGGAAAAAAACCCTCAAGATAAACTAGTGAAAGTTCTGAGAAGAAAACAGAATAATAATGGTGGAGTGTGAGGTGAGGTCAAGGGCTTTTTCAAACTGAAAGAGGCTAAAAACTGCAAGAGGACAAGATGATATGACAAGTGTCCAGGTTGAGAGACTAATCCAGATTCCTTCATAGAAAGAGACAAATATAGTCTGAGGACTTCATTTCCTTATCCAGGAGAACACCTGATGCAGAAGAGAAGAATTAGGCAAGAACTGCTGGCAGACACTGGACTCTGGGTTGAGAAGGAAGAGAGAAATGTTCACTCATTCATTTACTTTCTACCTCTGTGATCCATGACCAGTTACTTAACTTCTCTCTGTCTTGGTTTTCCCATTTGTAAGTGGGCCAGATGACTGCATCTACCTCCCAGGGCTGTTGAAGGATCAAAAGAGACTGCACATGCCAGGCAGAGTATGTTCTCAATCAGTGTTAGCTATTGTTATTATTGGCAGCAATGCGGGCTGCCAGACTTCTCTGAAGACTGGAAAATACCACTAAAAAATCGACATCTCTCCAGATAATCTGGGATACAGAAAATCTCACAGACTTTTGAGTGAGTGCTACATTTCTACATATTAGGGTATCCAAGAGATATGTGAACAACAAAACTGTTTAAATGAATTGCAGGGGGTGCAGATACCGAGGTGCAAAGTCAGGCTGCAGGCTTATGTCACTGTGTGTAGCACTTGAAAATGTTTCTTTATTGTGTTTTGATCATGGTTCTCACCCCAGTGACTTGCCATAAAAATGGACACAAAGCACAAGGCTGGTCATTAGATCAACTGATGTGTTGTTTTCCTAATGCTTGGAAAACTACTTCTATGCAGGAGGTGAGCCATCCTTTCTTTCTTGACTTCAGAAAGAAAGTCTATTTATTCAGAAGTCTAGAAAGTAAGATAAGTGGCATGGTGTCATGTGTACAGAAATATAGAAAGTCAATCACTTCTCTCTACTCTGCTAGTCTGGGCCCCATCCTCTCTTACTAGAATGCCATGAGCATCTCTCACTGTCCTGGTTTCCTGGCTTCCATCATTGCCTGCCTCAAACTTTACCTAAAGCAATGTCTAATTATATTTACTATAATATAATGCAGTGTAAGCAAAACAAATCAAGATATGTGTCCAAAGGTAAAAAAAATCTCGAATTAAAAAAAGAAGCACTTCAAGTGAAAAAATCAATTTTTGGCTGACAATTTTAACTTTATTCCTGTTTCTGCCCACCTCCTAATCTTGGAAAATGAATTTGACAACTGGAAGCTACATAGACAGACCAGTCAAGGTGTTGGCTAAGTGCAGTGTTTATTTCTCTTGTCTTCTTTTCTTGTTACCATCTTTATTTGGAGTTCTCTGCATGGCAGTGTTAAGACTCTCCTTAATTTGGCCTCTTCACCATTATTTCTCATGGTTTCATTATTCCTTTTTCCATGCTTTGTGCTCCAGCTAAACTTAAAAAAGTATTGTTTTTCTTATTTACATGGAAATGTTCTGCCTCCATGCCTTTTTTTCCGCTTCTAGGAATATCCAGCCCCTCTGCCTCATCCTGAAATATCCAAATATGAATGATTCTACATCTCTCACCTTCTCCATGGAGGCTTCAGCACACCACCTCCTCACCCTTCTCCAAGCTAAGAGCAGTAACTGCCTTCCTCTGGACTTCCTAGAGCAACCGAATCAGCTTGTGGCCTTGGCCACTTTCTTATGTGTGCTTTATTTCTTTATGTTCGTCTATTCTGTCTCAGCACTTGGTTAAGCAATCTGAGGGTACGGGCCATACCTTGATTATCAAGATTCAATGAATGAATAAATCTTTACCCACAGCAATGCTGAATTATACTTACTGTACAAGGTAGTGTGAGCTATAGAATAACAGATATTTTATGATTGAGGAGAAATGCATCTCATACTGATTTTATTAATGTACGTAAGGACAAAATAATATGTATTTTGATTTCAATTTTCCATTTATAGTTTTTCTTTATTCAGAAGAAGATGGGGAAGCTGCAGCATGCCTCACACTTCTGCCATGAATTTGTTGCGTAATCTTGGGTAAATGATAATAAGAGCTAAAATGTATTCAGTGGTATAGAAAATAGAATGACTTCTCTCCGCTGTGCTGGTCTGAGCCCCACCTGCTCTTACTGGAACACTGTGGGCTCCCACCATTGCTGCCTATGCGCTATCTCTAAAACAGGAGCTGGCAAATCAGATCATATCAGCCTGCTCAAGTCCCTGCAACCTGTTTTGTCAAGTCCTGGCTCCCTGTTTTGCTCTAAGTAAAATTCAGTATCCTGCTCATGTCTTCAAGGCTCTTCTTGCTCTCTCTGGTGCCCTGTTCCCCTTTGACCTTGTCTCCTGCTGCTTTTCCTTCATTTGGCTCCATCCACACCAGCTTTGTGGCTCTTTCCCAAACAGGCCATGCACATGGCCACCTTAGAGGCTTTGAGTTACCTATTCCTCTGCCTACAAATGCTCCTCCCAAATATTTCACTTGTTGGTCCCTTAGCTCCTTCAAGTCTTTGCTCAAATGTTCTTTTCTCACCAGGCCTTTTCTTGACCAATGTAGGTAAAATTTGCAGGCACTACCCGCCTCCCCTTGCCAGCAATCTGATATCCCTTTCCCTTATCTTTTCATTCCATAGCATGCATCACTGGCCATTTTTCAATGTACTATATCATTCACTTAGTATTATGTTGATTGTTTCTTGTCTATCTCTCCCCATTAATTTCTACTAAGTTCCATGAGGCAGAAATACTTTATATTCACTGATAAATCCCAAATGCTTGCAGCTGTGCCTGATGCATAGAAGACATCCTCAATATTTGTTGGACGAAAGGAAGAATGCTTATAATATGCCAGGCACTGCTAATCGCTTCCTAGTCCTTTTACCATTTAAACATCACAGCAACACTCTGATGTAAATATTTTTACAACCCCCATTTGAAGTTGAGGGAGCAGAGTTTTATAGGGGTTAAAATGCTCAAGGTCATATAATTAGTCAGGGACAAAACCAGGATGTGAATTAAGGTGGTCTAACTTCAGACACCATGTCTTAACCACCCTCCTTTCTTAGCAGGGCTTGGCCTCAGTCTCCTCTGCTTATTTTAGTCAATATTATAATTGTCCATACATTTAGGAGTCAAAAAGCTCTAAAACTTAGTAATGAAAAACAATACTTTCATGTTGCTTTGCCTCCCTGCCTTTCTGCAGAAGCAAATACTTATAACTCCTAGGTGATTTTTGATGTTTGCATTTTCTTCCATATTTCTGAATAATATCTCACTATTTATTTGTTTATTTGTTTGTTTGCTTTTGAGGTAGAGTGTCGCTCTGTAACCTGGGCTAGGATGCAGTGGTATGATTTCAGCTCACTGCAACCTCTGCCTACTGGGCTCAAGCAATTCCCCTGCCTCAGTCTCTCGAGTAGCTGGGATTACAGGTGTGTGCCACCATGCCACGTTGGCCAGGCTTGTCTTGAACTCCTGACCTCAAGTGACCCACCTACCTCAGCCTCCCAAAGGGCTGGGATTACAGGTGTGAACCACCGCGCCTGGGCCCCATATCTCACTATTTCTATTCCTCGATTTTTTTTCCCTCCAGTTTTAGACATTATCTATTGAATTCCCACATTGGAAGATGATGATTTCTGCTCTTTTCCTCCTCTTTCTGCACAACACACACACACACACACACACACACACACACACACACACACACTCATCCCAAATACCTCACCATCCTTCTTCCTATTCCCCTGACCTCTTGTAACTTTGGTTAGATCAGTAGACAGGTTTATGTTATTATTACCTCTGTACTTTATTCACAGATGAACCATGAACATGTATATATATTTTTCCTTCCCCACATAACTTTCTGTGTTCCCTGGGGTTGTCTTATTTTAAATTTGCTTATTTATAATTGTACTTTTCACTGTTTGAGCCTGAAGACCTTCATCACTTTAGCAAATTTTTTTGAGCCCTTGAATATCTGAAAATAGCTGTATTTTGCTTTGACACTTGAATAATGGTGTGGCTGTTTATAGAAACTTAGATTGAAAATAATTTCCCTTCAGAATTTTGAAGGCATTACTCTATTAATTTCTAGTTTTCTGTTGTTTTTTGTTCTTTAGAAGTTATTTCACTTTCTGGTTCCTCTGCATACGATTTTCCCCCCGTCTCTGGAACTGTGTTTGCTCTTCCCTTTACCCCTAGTGTTCTGAAATTTCTCAGCGATGTGCCTGGGTGTGACTCTGTTTTCATCCATCTTGACATTCTGACCAGTGTTCTTCAGTTCTAGGAAATTCTCTTAAATTTTTTAATTGATAATTTCCCCCCTCAATGTTTTTTGTCCTCTTTTTCATGAAACTTGTTGTTCAGATATTATATTCTCAGTACTGGTCCTTCAAGTTTCTTTTCTTTTCTCTTGTATTTTTCATTTTTTTCTACTTTCAGAGATTTCCAAAATTTTCTCTGCCAATCTTTTGATTGAGTTTTCAATTTCTAATCAGGTCAGAGCACAGGTTCTTCAACTTATCTGGGAAAGAAGTTCAGAATCTTTTCTAACAAGAAGTGGACTAGTGGCTTCCTGAAGGAAGTGTTTGGACCACAGTGTCCAGCTTTGAGGTGGGCACATAGCAGCTTCATGATAAAACACAAAGAGGGCACTGGCCACAAGAGCAGGGCAAAGACAAAGTAAATATAACTGAAACTAAAAGCAAAAGCGTGTCTAGGAATAAGATTACCTAGAAGATAAATCTACCTGAGATACACAACTAATTTCTTCTGGTTAATGTTTATATTGCATCCAGATCCTGAGGGTTGGTGGGGTGTGGGTCAACCTAAAAAGGGGATCAATGGCCCTTACTTTAAATAGAAGAGGCTGACAGATCCTTAGGATGTTAAATTCTCTCACACAGACATGCCACTTCGGAATCAGGCACTGTGGATTAAAGGTCTGCACTGAAGCCCCTCCAGTTTCAGAGGCATTGGTAGATAAACCCTGACTACTGAACATCTCTATTTTCCAAGTTGTTTTGAGCTTTTTTTTCACTTATTTCTAATAAAATACACTGGCATACTGAAATCATAAAGTCTGTCTGCCAATAAAATGTCACAGGTCTGTAGACTCCAAGGAAGTAGCTAGGTAAATATTTACATGCACAATTGAATTTTCTAAGTGTCCTGTGTCCCTGATCTTTGTGGATGCTGTAACTACTTGCTAACAGATAATTTAGTATGTTGCAGAGACGTGAAAACAGGCAGATGCTTAGTTCCTAAGAGGGAGCCTCGCTGCTGGGCTTGCTGCCAGTTATGTGCCTGATGGGTCATGTCTCAACCTCTGGATTTCAGTCCCATGTCTAGCTCTTATTTTTTCCCCCTGCTTTCTGAAAGCCTTAGGGATTTGGACTGCTTCCATTCCCTGGTTCTTTTCCTCCCACAACTGGCTGCTGAGTAAAATGCTGTCTTCCCATCTCCCTCTTTGCTTGCTGTCACCAAAAATAAGTGCTTAGGCTCTTTTTATTTAAGGATTTTGTGGATGATCTCTTCTTGTCTTGGGAATCAGCCTGTCCAGCCAATTTGTGAAAAACTCAGTGGCTCACTTCTGGTTAGAAGATTAATAAGCAGCATGTGGATTCATGTTTGCTAAGTGAACAAAAGTGTTTATAAAATTGATAATTGTTACATGATTCCTAAAGGCTTTTCCCAGAGGCTTCCTAGCAGTCATTTGTTACACCTTTTCTTAAAACCTCCTTGACTTGAGCTCCTGAAAATCTGATTGTTACCCTGGTCCGTGTCTTCCTGTCCTCTTGGGTGTGCTAGTAACAATTTCTCTAAAGCAGTGTTTTTCAAACTTGAGCCTGCAAAAGAATCACCTGGAGAGCTGGTAGAACCACAGATTCTTGGGCCCTACCCCAGAGATCCAGATTTAGAGGGTCTGAGATGATATCGATACAGTTAGGCCAAGGACCACACTTTGGATAGCACTAGGCTAGACCATGAAGAAGAGTGGCTGTCATGTTGGATAGACCTGGGCTCCTTCACCAAATGTTCTTTCTGAGCTATAGTTTGGGCCCAGTCTTCCCAAAGTCCACATGGTTTCAGTGGAGTCTGTGGTACAACTCTTCTCTCCAACAGTATAGCCAGACCTCCAATTCCCTTAGCCAAGAGGAAGGAAGGCAACTATTCCTCATGGAGGATATAATCTATGTAGGTGATGGGCTATGTACATTTATGTATTTACTTCATTGAATGGTCACAACAACCTAATGGTATGGCTGATGTAATTTCATAGAGAAGTTCAGTAACTTACGCAGTATCATCAAGCTGTTATTCATCAGGGAACCTAGGCTTTGTACTTATCACTGAGAAGTGCAGCTCTCCTGCCTCAGAGAGCACTTGCCTGGTGTCAAACCTTTCTAAAAGGCTCACTTTCAGTTCGGAGAAACACTCCCAACGACAGCAATAGCTGATATGCCCGAAACCTAAGGAACAACCGAACTTTTCCTTATTCAGACAAAGAGCTCTGCTTTCCTCCCAGAGTCTCTATGACTCACAGTTGCCCTCTGCCCTCATGAAAGTGCTCTGTAGAATTACAGATCAGCAATGTTGGAAATAGCTCATAACAAAAAGTAGTTAGACAGTTTCTGACAATGGAAGGATGTCATTTTCTAATAGGCCTAAAGAGAAATTAGGTCAGATCTCCGGAAAATCAAGAGAATGGTCTAATGAAATGTAGCATACTTTATTTCTTCCTTGCAATTCTTTAAGAAAATTTCCTTTATAGTAGATGACCCTTTAGGACAAATGTACTTTTATATATCAAATATAAATGCATACAACTAGGATTCTTATTTTAATATAAGAGAATAATACACAAGTGTAAGAGATTATGGTAACTGTTTAAGGCTGGCATGGGTCAAGATTGATTTTGGGCTTGTCCTTATCCTAATAGAGTAAGCTTTAGGTTCTCATTTTCCAGGCACTGATTGTGGAGGTGTTGGGATTTCTATTTCCCTGCTTCCTTAGCTGCCAGCAGGGCTGTGCTACTTTTGATTCAGGAAGGCATGTAATATTCTTTACAATATTCTGTGTTTCAACCATTGCAGGGAGCCTGAATAAAGATGCTATTTGATCCTCTTATTCTTCCTCATCCCTTCCAACTCCATTTTTTCTCACCTCCCCAGTGTCTTTGAATCATGTGTAAGTTTCAGAAGATTCACATCATCATAAATTATTGGCTCATCCTGAAGTAAAATAGGGCCCTGTTTCTGCAGTCTGATGACCTGGGTCCTTCTATTCCTAGTTTTGCCATATATTTAGCTATGGGGACTTGGGCAAGTCACTTCTATTCACTGGCTCCTACTTTTGTTTTCTATAATATTAGGGTGTTTTATTAAATTATTTTAAGATTTAAAGTTCCATAAAACTAGAATTGCTATAAAGAACTTTAATCTTCATTTTGAATAAACCATCCATTCAAACTGTGACAACTTCCAGCTAAATGCCTAAAAGAATTTTTCTTAGACTGTCAGCAGCTCATGGACTCTTTAAACTTAACTTAAAAACAGACAAACAAAAAAACCTTTTAGGTAATTAACTGAAGTGTTCTGGCCTGTCCCTTAATTATTAAATGTTTGGGCAGGATAATGGAATGATGGACAAATTGATTCTTATATTTTTCACTTGAAAAACATTGCTTTTCAGTCTGTGAAAACTTTGCCATTTGCCGGTGGTGAGAAAAAGATATCAGTGCTTTCAAGAAATTTCTTCAAATCAGAATTTAAAGTGTCAGAGTCAGACCACAGTACAACTCAGTGACTCAGCAGTGCCTTTCAAAACTGCTTCCTACAGAGATTCTGCAGATGAAGGCAAATAGAGCTCTCAATGTGGGGTGGAGAAAATTGGGAAAAGCTGAAGAACCCAAGGAAACCACATGTCTGACTTCTATCTTTCCATGAGATCATATAAGCTCTTAGGTCTTTTTCTTTTTCTAAGCCATTCCAAACATGGACATTAAATAAACAATCACTATATGAAGCGGTGCTTCCAGGGCCTACATGAATATCAGGGGCAGATAGGGACATCCCTGATGCTGGGGTACCAGATAGTACTGCTGTGAACTCCTTGCCTTCTGTTCCATCTCCCTATAACATCTATCCTGATCAGGGGCAGGGTGGCTCAGCCCAAATGGAAAACCATATACTACGTAGGTCAGTGTAATGCCTAAGAAGCTTTTGGGTATTCCCTTGTGTAGGTCTCCATATGTTTCCCAGCGTCTCATTTAAATACAAATGGCTGTCACAAGATCAAGCCAAGTCTTCTTTGCTTGAAGAGCGTGGCCTGAGGTCCATCAGAGTCCCCACCTTGGTTCTAACCTAGCATTTCTGGTAGGAGACTGACACTCCACTTGACAAAGTCCAGGGATGTGCTGATCAAGGATGCCAAAATGTGTTCGGGTGTCAGACTTTGTATGAGACCCAGGAGGCAGGGTTAGTGATCAGTGGACATTCGAACAGGGGGACTGGATGTTACTTTAAGGAGAGCCAGAAATTCAAAGCAAAGTTAGTGAACTGATGGAGAAACACAACTCCGAGTCCATGGGCTGAAAGCAGAGAGGGAAACAGAAATTCAACAAATATCACTGCCAAAGAAAGAGCAGGGTGAGGCAAAGGCGATTCATCTTAAGGCTCCCTCTCACTTGGATTTTATTGACCCATTCATATATTGAGCAGCTCTGGGAAACTAAGCCTCTGAGAGGATATTGTTAAAAAAGTGTTATGGGGATGATATGGTTAGGCTTTGTGTTCCCACCCAAATCTCATCTTGAACTGTAGTTCCCATAATCCCCATGTGTTGTGGGAGGTACCCGGTGGGAGATAATTGAATCGTGAGGGTGGTTACCCACATGCTGTCCTCATGATAGTGAGTGAGTCTCATAAGATCTGATGGTTTTATAAGGGGCTTCCCCCTTTGCTCGGCACTTCTCTTTCCTGCCGCCATGTGAAAAAGGATGTGTTTGCCTCCCTTTCCGTCATGATTGTAAGTTTCCTGAGGCCTCCCCAGCCATCCGGAACTGTGAGTCAATTAAATCTCTTTTCTTTGTAAATTACCCAGGCTCAGGTATTTCTTCCTAGCAGTATTAGAACAGACTAATACAGGGGACATAATTTATATGCTATACATGTCACCCATTTAATGTATATAATTCAATGCTTTTTATTATATGCACAGAATTGTGCACTATTGCTAAAATCTAAGTTTGGAATATTTCATCACTTAAAAAAGATACCTCATACCCATTAGCAGTCACTTCCTATTGTCCCCTATTCCTCCCACTTTCCACCCCCAGCCCTTGCCAACTACTAATCTACTTTTTTGCCTCTGTAGATTTACCTAGTCTGGACATTTCACGTAAATAGAAATATACAACACATGGTCTCTTGTGACTGGCTTGTTGATAGGGTTGTTGAAAATCTATTTTCTTTACAAGATCTACTTACCTGTTAAAACTATTCTGTGGGTGTGTTATGACTGAATTTAGACTACTTTTCCCAAGTATGAAATATGTACATACATTGAAGTGTCCTGGTTAAGAAAATGTTGTGGTTAATTAACAGTTACATAGATTTCCAGTTAAAAAATTAAATAAAATATAGTACATGCAACATTAAAACTAATTTGACTTTCTTTTGATGGCTCATGCCGTGAAGAGCCACCATATAATTATGAGTAAACATACATGCTGTGGTTGAGTATTGTGGGTGTATAAAATAGAGACAACAGGTCTAAGGTGTGTGATCCTATTACCTACTCTAAAGAGTAGAAAAACAACACAACTACAATAACAAACCCATTTCTCTGATCTCCATTTGTTTATTTGTTTGTCTCTTCTTTTTTTTCCACTGAGGTAAAATGTACAAACAAATTTAGTAAAACCTGAACTTTTTTACTATTTACATTCCAGAAAGATGGGTGTTACAGTAACTTAGGAAAGGGAATCTGATAATGACTTGTAAAAGAAGAGACAAAAATATTGGCCTATCAACTGAATCTTTCGGCGTGGATTTTTTGGAGTTGGGTGGATCCTACTTCTTGTTTCCTACATTCATATGCCTTCTCAAGGGAAGGTGAGATTGGGAATTGTGCTTCAGACAAATTATTCAGCATGCTTGGAAACATGGCTTACCCCATGCAAATTAGTACACGTTCAAGAAAACAAATATACAGTCAAATACAATGAATCTTGTTCTGGCAAAAAATGTTTACTTCATAAATTAAAGCAATTTAATTAGTGAATTTCTAGCTAAAGGAAACACTACCCTGAAAAAGTGAAATAACAGGATAGTGATGGGGCATTTCACACCAGAATGACCCTGAGATATGTTTTGGTACCAGAATGTATAAAACAGAAGCTAGAAATGGTGGGAAAGTCATTGTCCCATGGGATCAATCTCATCCGTATAAGTCATAACTTTCTCAGTTTTGCCTTTCATTCCTTTACATCCTTGAGAGATAAATCATAGTTTTGTTGTTAACAAGAGCAGCTGGACTCCTCTGACTAAGGGGTCAGCTTTCAGGAAACATTGTTGATATTGGACTATCATTTCCTGCAGGGAGAAGAGTGGCTTATGTGGTGAATCTTCTTTCCTACATACATTCGCTAAAATGCTTCCCGCACATGCATTTTGCAGGATTCTCATGAGAAAAATTTAATGTGGCATTTTGGTTATTCTGCAGCTTCTGGCCACGAACCTTTGCATGTTATTCTCTCCTACCGACAACTGCCTAGGGTGAGCTGCTTGACACAGAGGAAAAATAACAAGTTTAGAATGGGTCAAGAATGACAACATAATCTGGAATACATTGTTCTTTAATTTTGTTAGTTAAATTTCCTAAAAGATTTTTTAGATTTTTTTACGAACAATGCTTATAACTTGACTGCCATTGTCCAGGAGGAAATATTTCATTTTTTTAAATGGAAGACTTAGCTATGTCGCATCTCTCACAATTTCAGTAATGCTGAAACAGAAAATGTCCGCTCTGAACTCTCTGGAATTCTTAAGCCACTGTGTTTTCTATATCTGCTTTGTTCACATTACCATATACAAGTCAGCTGCCAGATGCTGACTTGCCCAGGGTCCTGGGAACATACCCCTCGTGTTTTGATCTCTTTATTAACTGCTTATACAATTTCCTTTCAAACTCGAGTTTAATGAACCTTTCTCTTTCCTGGCTTTATGATCTCCTTTTCCCCATTCCCCCACTACTCTTGTCCTTCACTCAGACTGCTTATCTAGTTGGAATTTATTTGATTTCTCTTTCCCTCCCTCTGTCCTATGGGAAAACTCAAGGCTAGGTTTCCTTAAACATTTATGACCTTAGTTTATGCTTTGGAGTTCCTTTGGATTATTCAGGCTTGACCCACCACACATCTTTTAAACAGAACTTGCTTTGAGTGCCCCAGTGTTGAGCCTGTAACATACTCTTTAGATTGCAGGACCACGAATTATGATCAAGATGCAGAACAAAGGAATGAACATATGTACCACATCTTCCATGCTTAAAAGTCTAAGGGAAAAAAGAATCAGGATATTCTAGTGATACCCCAACAGTGAATGTGATTTGATTATAATTCACATCATCATTAGTTAACACTATCCCTCAGTTTTCAATCCAGAGAAGAATAGGAGGGGAGAAAAAATTGAAAGAAAAGGAGAAGCAAGGGAAAACAGCTCGTGGTGCTTGCTATTGAAATACCATATGAACTTCAGTTTGTGGTTTAATCAATAACTCCTAAGACACCTGTGCCTTTTATATTACACCTTTGATTCCTAGGTATTTAGGAGCATATTGTGTTTATTTCGTTACACATCTTGGTTTTCTTTGAAACTGCTGATACTCATTCTCTTGGATTATGTACTGCTTTTTGTGATTGATCACAATTTATCTTGGCAGTGGTAGGAAGCTCTTTGTTATGGGTTCAATTTTTTTTTTCTTGACAGTGAAGGCAATGAAGAATGAGCCTCTAATGCTGCTGAGTATTTTAGGGCTGGGGTGGGGAATAAAGGGGAGGGTTTATAAAAGGCTAGTTAGTTCTAGACATGCAGAGTGCAGAGGCGGGAAAGGGGAAGAAAGTTTCCTATTTCATAGAGAAATTTTGGACAGAGTTTGAACAGGGAATAAGAAAAAATACCCAAATGTAATTTTATAGCCAACTTCCCATGTCTTCATGTCTGCAGGATAACTTAAGATCTTTTTATTATACTTCCCTTGCAATTCAGTTTGCTGATGTTCCAAGAGAAATAGGAGGAGGGCTGGGAACATTCCTTTTGATGGTTGGAATACACAAGGTCTGTTATTATGCCTTTTAAAATTGCAGTTCATTTACACAACAGTGATTATCCATTATATTTTTTGATGACATTATTTGGGGAAATGAACCATAAGATCACAAGCAGAATTTCTGCTAAACCAGGCATGTTCATGACAGAGCCTCCCGGTAAGCAGTTCTGTTCACAGTTGACCATCAGATGGGCATATTCCTGTGGTGTAAACTCCCTGAGTTAGAATTACTTTCCCTGCCACTTCTCTGCTCCATGAGACAGAGCAAGATGGGAGTGGGTAGAGAGAATTAAAAGTCAATTGTCTTGGCCCATTGGAAGTGAGTAAATGAGGACGAGCATAAAAGTTAGCAAAGTGCACATATGCACCTTCTCTCCTGCATGCTACTCTCACCTCTTGCTGCCCTCAGATTCTGGCACCTCTTCTGCTTCCTCTAACCATGGTCTTAGTGCACTGAGGGTATCCTCTGGTTTATTTCCCTTCCACCCTACGATAAAGCTCCCAGGCCTACCCTAACTCCATAGTCTTCACATTGATGATGACCGTGTGTTTCTAAGGACCAATGAGGATGCAAACTGTGACAAATAAAAATGTGCCTGTTGGCAGCTAAAGATGGGATTGAAGCCATATGGAGACAAGATTTAATGAAAGTCCACATTTTCACTGTGAGACTCCCCTGACTTCATTTCCTGTTCTGTTCCCAGGACACTGGCAGGAGAGTGGGGGAGAGATCTGTGGGCACCGAATGGCCACATCCCTGCCATGTCCCTACCAAGCATCCTACAGTGGAGCCTGTCCCTTGGCAAACCATGCACACAGAGCTTCCAGTAAGGATTTTGGTGGCTGACCTTTAAATATGAAGGGTTCACCAAGAGGAAGGTTGTAATGTGAAGACAAAAACCAAAAAAAAAAAAAAAAAAATCAGAAGAGAAAGTTTAGTGCAGGTTCCCCAAAACTGTAAAAGAAACTAGGGGGATGGCGGAGAGAAAGATAATAATATCCTCACAGAGAGAAGGCAATTTATATACATAAAACAAAAATAAGAGTCTTATAAAAATATTTGTTAAAGGACTAAAAGCATTTATTAAGGAATGAAAGCTCATGAAAAATAAAAATATAATAGCAGATGTAAACAGTTCAATAGAAGGTTTAGAAGATAAGTTTTAGGATGTATAGTTTTTTATTTTATTTTTTTATTTTTTTATTTTTTTAACAGACAAGGTCTTGCTATGTTGCTCAGGCTGGCCTTGAACTCCTGGGCTCAAGTAATCCTCATGCTTTGACCTTCCAAGTAGCTGGGACTTACAGGCATGAGCCACCAAACCTGGGTCAGTTTGAGGACTTCTAGAAAGTAGATCAAAAGTCAGGAGTGAAAAATGGGAGAGAAATATAAGGAAACTAGAAGGTAATATAATTTTAACATCCAAATAATATGTAATTCAGAAAGAGAGAATAGAGAAAATAGAGGAGAAATACTATCAAAGATGTATACCAAAAATTTTTCAGAATTGAAAGACGTGAGATTTTAGATCCAAATGGGCGCTGAGTACCTAATACAATGATGATTGGAAAATAAACTTGTTCCAGGTCTTGTTGAATTTCATGATGTTTCAGAAATATGGCTACAAAGAGGAGTTCCCATAGAGAAAACAACAGAATTAAGCCACTTACAGGGATCCAAACTAAGAACGTCATCCAGTCTCTCAAATGCGAGACGGGAAGCTAGAAGGCACTGGTGTAATGCTTCAAATTTCAGAGAAGAATTATTTCCAACTTAGAAATGTATACTTCATGAGATGACCAAACCAGTGTGAAATTAAGATAAAGACATTTCAAGCAGAAACGGTCTCTTTATTATTTTTAGATCTCCCACACACTCTTCTCAGTAAGCTATTGAAGGATGTATCCTACAAAACAAGGGATTAAATCAAGAAAGAGGAAGACAGGGAATCCAGGACATCAGGGATTCAGAATGAGAAAGAGAAGGGAAATCCTGCAGGCCAAGAGCATCACGTACAGGATAATGGCAGGCTTGGGAAAAGTGTTTCCAGGAAAAAAAAAATGGAACTGATACATAAATACGATAGTTTTGCCCATGTAGAAAATTAAATGGAAAGTTACCGAAGAGTATAGGAAGATTTAGGCAGGGCCTCAAAGAAAGAAATGTAGGTAAAAAAGAAGCTATTTATTTTAAGAATAACACAAAATTATTTTAAGGTGTGAATGTGTGTTTCCCTCACAAATTTAAATGCTGAAATTCTCACTCCCAAGGTGATGGTATAGAAGGTGGGGTCTTGTGCCCTTATAAAAGAGGCTCAAGAGAGACCTCTTGTCTCTTGCACAATATGAGGTTATAGTGAAAAGAGCTGTCTGTGAACCAGGAGGCAGGCAGGCCCTCACCAGACATCCAATCTGCCAGCACCTTGATCTTGGACTTCTGATCCTCCAGAACTGTGAGAAATAAATTTCTGTTGTTTATAAATTACCCAGTTTATGATATTTTGTTATAGCAGCGCAAATGAACTAAGATGGAAATGCAATCATAATACGCTACTTGACTCAATGATGAATCATAGTTACAGTCATAATAAAAACATGATATACTGATTTATTCAGAAGTAATAAAACTGTGTTCCAAGATGAGGAAGGAAAATACCTGTATGAAGCATAGTTTAGGGAGCTAAATTTGCATTACCTATAGTAGGAAAAAAATAGATTTTATATAAAATAGAAAAAAAGAAACACGATTTAGAAATATAAAGGCAAATACTTTAGGAAACAACTAAAATAGTAAAAGATGGTTGCTTCATAGGAATGAAGATAGAGAGAGATGCGGAAGAGGACTGATGACTTTTCATGATAAAACCTGCAGTTGTGCAGCAACTGTAAGCAGGGCCGAAGGATGAGACACTGTGGAGGAGTCTCATTTGAAGGTTTGAGAAACCGTGTCTGAGCTGCCTTAGTCCACAGACATTTCTGGTGCCCACAGTATTGCAGGCGCATTGGCTCTATAATAGTAGAGTTTGTGGTCATCTGCAGGAATCTTGGAGATGTTATCGGATTAGATAATAGGCAGGAAGGGAGCAATAAACATTGCTGTCCTAGAGGCCTGTACCCTGAAGATGCCCATTCTTAGCAGGTGGCAATGTGGTAGATGGGACTTACCACTTGTGGCTGGACAAGTGAACAGGGAGGATCCCAAATTCTTTCTTTGTCTCTTCCTTCCCTGTCTCCTTCCTTCCCTTCCCTCCTTCCCTTCCTTCTTACCCCTCCTTCCCTTCCCTTCCCTTCCCTTCTTTCCCCCTTCCCTTTCCTTCCCTCCCCTCCCTCTTCTCTCCCCCTCCCCCTCCTCCTGCCTTTCTGCCCTTCCTTCCTTCCTTTCTTTCTCTTTCTTTTCTTCCTTCCTTCTTTCTTTTTCTTTCTTCTTTCTTTTCTTTTTCTTTCTCCTTCCTTCCTCCCTCCCTCCCTTTCTTTTCTTTCTTTCTTTCTTTCTTTCTTCCTTTCTTTCTCTTCTCCTTCCTTCCTTCCTCCCTTCCTTCTTTCCTTCCTTCCTTCCTTCCTTCCTTCCATCCTTCCTTCTCTCCTTTTTCTCCTTCTCTCCCTTCTTTCCTTCTTCTCTCCTTACTTCTTCTTTACTTTCCTCCCTCTCTTTTTTCCTGAATGAGTTCTATCTATGATCAATCTTCTATCATCTAACCTATTCTGAAAGAGTATGAATATACACATATATATCTTGAAAGAAGAAAAGCATAGATATGCATTACTGTCAAACACTGTGGTGAATTGTATTCTGCACAAAAGACCTTTAGGAATTTTTCCCAGGGGCTCTACCAGTGCCGCTCCTGATGAGGTTGGTGGGCTGGCAGTATCAGTATCCTCCTAGGAGCTTGTTTGAAATGTGCATGTTCAGGCCCCACTCAGACCTACTGAACTAAAGTCTCTGAGGATGGGCTTACGAATCTGCACTTTGACAAGCTACTTTTTTTTCGTTTTTTTTTTTTTTTTTGAGATAGAGTTTCGCTCTTGTTGCCCAGGCTGGAGTGCAGTGGCATGATCTCGGCTCACAGCAACCTCTGCCTCCCAAGTTCAAGCGATTCTCCTGCCTCAGCCTCCCAAGTAGCTGGGACTACAGGCACGTGCCACCACGCCCAGCTAATTTTGTATTTTTAGTACAGACAGGGTTTCTCCACGTTGGTCAGGCTGGTCTTGAACTCCTAACCTCAGGTGATCCACCCACCTTGGGCTCCCAAAATGCTGGGATTACAGGCTTGAACCACCGTGCCCAGCCTTGACAAGCTTTTTAGGTGATTCTGCTTCATGCTGAAATGTGAGAAGCATTGCTCTAAGTATCGTGACTTCTGTGACAGGACGAAGAAATATCACAGCATTTTCTCTTCTGTGTTTGCTCAGGAGAACACTGACTTCACCAGCTTACTTTCTGGGTCTTCGTAGTGCAGAACTGGGTCATGAAAAGGACAAAAATGAGCTTGATTGATTAAGGTTAGGACAAATAGTTCCTCAGAATGAAAAAGATTAAGAGAATGAAGGACATGAAAGAAAAAACTAGAGTGGGCCAGGTTTCAGAGAAAATTCTGGGAAGTGGTAGAGACAGAAGGGAGGCTGGGGACAGTTGCAGTACCTGGTTTTGTGGATTTTTGAGGGCAAAAAGAGGTTTTGAAGTGGTTTGAGGATGAAATCTCCCAGCGACATTTTGTGAATGTTTACTGAAAAGATTTCAATACCTTTTCAGTTTTTCTTTTTGATTGATGTTGGATGGATGCTCATCTGAATGTGGCATCATGTCAAGGCTAGAGTGCAAGAGTGCACTTCTTTGTGGGAACTGTGAGGATCTGGGCACCAAGATATGCCTGTTTTATATTATGTAATGGTGGTTGTTTTGATTAACAGTAATGCATCTTTTAATGATGGGCACACATTTTGAGAAATGCATCATTAGGTGATTTTTTTCATTGTGTGAACATCATAGAGCGTAATTCCACAAGCCAAGATGGTATAGCCTACTACATAACTAGGCTATATGGTGTAACCTATTGCTTCTAGGCTATAAACCTGTACAGCATGTTACTATAGTGAATACTGTAGGCAATTATAACATAATGGTAAGTATTTATGTATCTAAACATCTCTAGACATAAAAAAAGACACAGTAAAAATGATGTAAAAGATAAAAATGGTCCACCTCTATAGGGCACTTACCATGAATGGAACTTTCAGCAGGACCGGAAATTGCTCTGGGTGAGTCAGTGAGTGAGTGGTAAATGAACGTGAAGGCCCAGGACTGTACATTACTGTAGCCTTCACAAACACTGTACTCTTAGGCTACACTACATTTATAAAAAATATTTTTCTTACTTTGATATTAACTTAACCTCAGCTTACTAAAAATTTTTCCTTTGTAAACTCTTTAAAAACTTTTTGCCTTCTGTTATAATACTTAGCTTAAAAATGCAAGTCCATTTTACAGTTGTACAAACTATTTTTTTTCTTGATATCTGTGATGGTTAATATTGAGTGTCAACTTGATTGGATTTAAGGATGCAAATATTGTTCCTGGCTGTGTCTGTAAGGGTGTTGCCAAAGATT
This sequence comes from Pongo abelii, assembly GCF_028885655.2. NCBI lineage: Eukaryota > Metazoa > Chordata > Mammalia > Primates > Hominidae > Pongo > Pongo abelii. The sequence continues at coordinate 169,171,864 of NC_071988.2, read as the reverse complement.
AACATTTGAGTCAGTGGACTGGGAAAGGCAGACCCACCCTCAATCTGGGTGGGCACCATCTAATCAGCTGCCAGTACTGCTGGAATAAAAGCTGACAGGAAAATGTGGAAAGTCTAGACTGGTTTAGTCTTCTAGCCTACATCTGTCTCCCGTGCTGGATGTGTACTGCCCTTGAACATCAGACTCCAAGTTCTTCAGCTTTGGGACACAGACCGGCTCTCCTTGCTCCTCAGCTTGCAGACAGCTTATGGTGGGACCTCACTTTGTGATCGTGTGAGTCAATAGTTCTTATTAAACTCCCCTTTATGTATAAATCTATCCTATTAGTTCTGTCCCTCTAGAGAACCCTAATACAATATCCTTATCCTATTTGCCTTTTTCTATGAAAATTTTTTTGTTGTTAAAAACAACAATACAAACACCCCTATTAGCCTCGGCCTGCACAGGGTCAGGATCATTGATATCACTGTCCTCCACCTCCACATTTTGTCCCACAGGAAGGTCCCCAGGGGCAGTAACACCCACGGAGCTGTCATCTCCTATGATAACAATGCCTTACTCTGGAATACTTCCTGAAAGACCTACCTGAGATGGTTTTACACTTAACTTATTTTTTTTAAACAAGTAGAAGGAGTATACCCTAGAAGAATGATAATATGTATAGTATAGTAAATACATAAACCAGCAACATAGTCATTTATGATCATTACCCAGTACTATATGGGGTATATAATTGCATGTGCTACACTTTTATCTGACTGGCAGCACAGTAGGTTTGTTTACACCAGCATCACCACAAACACATGAGTAATGCATTGCACTATATTAGGATGGCTATGATGTCACTAGGTGATAGGAATTCTTCAGCTCCATAATAATTTTATGGGTCCATTGTCATATATGCAGTCCATCGTGGACTGAAAATTTGTTATGCGGTACATGACTGTATTTGTTTTTTGGTGGTGGTTACTGGGAAGATCTGTAGAGGGATTGCTGTTTGGTTACAGGATTGTGTCAAATGGACAAAACAGGACACAGCTGATTGTTTGTGTCATCATGGTCGCTGCTGATGTAAGAGTCACAAGATTATCAATATACCTTATACAAATTTTTCATTTTTCATTTAGCAGCATGGTTTCCTAATTTTCACTCTCTCTTTTTAAATTTTTTTTGGTGCTGTCCACGCTTCTGTGGACATGCCTTGGATCTTGTTAAACCCAGAAATTGCATCACCTCTGAAATCTCAAATCTATTTCATTTTTTTATCCGCATAGCTCATTTGCTCAAGAATATTCTCTGCAGGACATCTATCTGTCAGCAAGTCTTGTTGGTTCTTCCTTCAAGTCATGTCCCCAACCCAGCCACTGCTCACTGTCTTCACTGTTAACATACTACCTCAGGCCACCATCATGTCTAGTTTAAAATAACTTGGCTTTCCACACATTACTTCTCACTGCAACCAAAGTAATTTTTATAATGTAACTCAGATTTTTTTACATCCCTATTAAAAAACTTCCCATAGTTTCTGAAGCCACTGGAATTAATCCAAAGCCCTTACTATGGATCCTATAAAGCTCTAACTGATTTGACACTTGATTTTTTTAACTTTGCTATCCTCTGCTAGCCCCTTTGCCCACTACACTTAATATTCCCATTTTAATTTTTCATCTGCATTCCAGACCCATCTAACTATATACTTGACATGTATACTTGGATGTCTCACAAGCGTCTCAAACTTAACCTGCCTACACACACAGACACACACACACACACACACACACCTTGTGCCTTTACCATCCACTTAATTGTTCAGAGCATAATTAGAGGTTACTCGTTTCTTTTCTCTGTGAGGCCTGTCGTTTTTATTTCAAAGAAAACCTTGAAGTCATCCCTTTTCCCCAGTTCCGTTGCCAACACTCTAGTTCAAGTCACCATCATCACTGGGTTGGACTAATAGATTAGACATATTTTTTGGTCTCCCATTTCTATTTTTGCCACAGTCCACGTGAGTCTTATCTTCAATACCAGTGATAGCATGTCCTTCAACATGCATGCTTTGTTGATCTGCATGCATTAAAAGAATAACATGTTTTTGTGAAAAGTTGGGGGGTGTTGTCCATCTGGTGAGAATACAGATCAGGCTTTGAAAATGCCTTAAGAAAATGACTAACTTGCCAATTATACTTTTGGTATTCGAAATATATAGATATAGCATCTGTATTAGTTAGTTTTTATGCTGCTGATACATACTCGAGACTGGGTAATTTATATAGGAAAAAGGGTTTAATGGATTTACAGTTTTACATGGCTAGGGATGCTTCACAGTCATGGCAGAAGGCAAGGAGGAGCAAGTCACATCATGCATGGATGGCAGCAGGCAAAGACAGCTTGTGCAGAGAAACTCCCCCTTATAAAACCATCAGATCTGTGAGACTTATTCAGTATCATGAGAACAGCACAGGAAAGACCTGCCCCCATGATTCAACTACCTCCTACTGGGTCCCTTCCACAGCACGTGGGAATTCAAGACGAGATTTGAGTGGGGACACAGCCAAACCATAGCTTCTATATTGTTCCAACTCCAAATCAGAAGATTAGGCCTAAAAACGCATAGATTGATGATGACAACTCAGGACTATCCTGGAAAATTCAGGACAAAAACTTAGGAACATATTGACTGCAATAGGAAATAGAAAATATGTGGGCTGTTGCTAGGAATTCTTTCCTTTAACTAAAATCTTTATCTTTTTAAAAGTCAGAAGAGCACATATTGTAAAAAAAAGTAAGTTTACACTTATTCTACCCAAGGGGTAAAAAAATGTAGCTAAGTAAAATCTTCATCTCCCTTTTCTCAGAACTACTTAAAGAACTTAGGGAAATGTGATGTGAGCAACCATAGTTCCCTAGATTACTCCACTTTTTTTCTGTTATTAAATAAGGAAATTTTATACCTTGAATCTTATATCAACAATTGCTATATAAAAACCACCCTAAAGCTCAATGTCTTGAAACAATAATTTATTTAGCTTATGATTCTGGTGGTTACCAGTTTGAGTTGTTTGCAGCTGGGCAGTTCTTCTGCTGGCCTGTCCTGGGATCACTCATGCAGCTGTAGTTATCTGGTGTCTCGACTGGGGTGAGATGGCCTAAAGAAGCTTTCTTCAATTGTCTGGCAGGTGGTGCTGACTGTCAGCTGGGCTTCTCTCTGAGGGTGGTTGTTATCCTCAAGAGGGCTAGCATGTGCTTTTATCCATAAGAGGGCTAGCCTGGACTAGAGTGTGAGAGCAGAAGCTGCAAGGCCTCTTGAAGCCCAGGCTAGGAAGTCATACAAAGTCATTTCTATTGGCCAAAGCTGGCCACAGAGACAGCCCAGATTCAAGGGGAAGAGAACTATACTCTACCACTTGATAAGAGAGTGACAAAATCACATTGCCAAGTGTTAGCATGCAGGGATGAAAAGAATTGGGGCCATAATTACCAGCAATCTACACAACTTCATTACTTTACCCCTTTAGAGAAACACTTTCTCTGAGTTATTAGATTAGTGCAAAAGTAATTGCAGTTTTTGCATTACATTCTACGGCAAAACCATAATTACTTTTGTACCAACATAATACTTCATGTATGTATATCTGTATGGATGAATATGTACGTGTGTGTATATAGATTACATGCCGTAATTCAGAAATATACATGTATGCACACATAGCATACTTGTGCATAAATAAATGGTTTACTAATATGTAGGTATGCATTAGTGAACCTACAAACATTTGGACAGGAGTTGTTTGTGGTCGTCTATTATGTTGTCTAAATGCATTTGTAAAAGGATCCATGCAATAAATGCATAAATATGTCTTAGAAGATGTGTAACTCTTAAATAAATAATTCTTTTGTTCAGATAAACAATGTATAATTCATCACTGGCCCTTATTTTGGCATCTAGAAAGCTCAGAGTTAAATCTAATGTCATTGTCCATTCTTGATATTAGCTTAGATATAATTGTCTTTCACTTAGAATTAGTTTCCGATTGCAATTATTTACTTGCTGATTGTTTATGTGTATTTATTATAAGCTACTCCAATCATTTTCGAAATGAGATGAAATATAATCAAAACATTAAAAAACATAACAATGTGTCTTTTGAAGTATCAGATGTATTTTCATTTTAGAGAATGATAATAATGCACTCTAGAAACACTGGAGAATCAATTCACTTTGGCAATATTTTTAGTCTTAGCTTATGCAATAAAAATAGTTCAAATAGTGGAGAAGAGTGCCCCAGAGAACTACTAGGCTCAAATGCTTATAGTTTAATTCATTCTGTTTCTCCCACTTCATAATCAACCATCTAGAAAAGCCATGATGACTCATCCTTAAAAAAGAGTCATTGATTTTATATCTCCATTTTCAATCTGCTCTTCAATTTACCTCTTCCTCCTTTCTTCTAAATCAGAAAGGAGTCTTCATGGAGAAACGAATAATTAATTTGGTTATTGGCCAATATCCGGTTATTCTCTCACACGTGAGAGGTATCTAAAAATAAAGCTACTTTTTTCAATTTTGATTCTTGTCATTATTTTTAGTAAGTTTCTGAATTATAAACTCCCAATTCATACCATGCATAATATTTTTCTTTGATTTTCCTTTTTTCTGCAAAAGAATCCAAATAGTTCTCCATAACACAATTGCATTTGTCTTGCCCTTTTTAGACTAGAAGTGCAAAGAATTCAAATGGGTATGGAGGCTATACCATTTTAGTCATTTAATTGTTCAATCACACTTCACTGATTCAGGGCTGGCTTATCTGGCAAACTCTACCACCTAGGGTACAGTCACCAACCTGTAAGTAGGCAAAGAATTGACAGGAAAGTGTTATATTACATTCAAATTGTCAATTTTAAAAGACATGGAAAGATTTCCACCAAAATTGTTATTGCTGATGTTCTTATTAGTTTCAGTGCTTTAAAAGAGTTTTGTTCAATTACTGGGGAAATTAATTGGTTGCAGGACTCATTCACTATTCTTTGCACACAGTTTTTTTTTTTTTTGAGACGGAGTCTCGCTCTGTTGCCCAGGCTGGAGTGCAGTGGCGCGATTCGGCTCACTGCAAGCTCCGCCCCTCGGGTTCACGCCATTCTCCTGCCTCAGCCTCTCGAGTAGCTGGGACTACAGGTGCCCGCCACCACGCCCAGCTAATTTTTCTAGTTTTTTTAGTAGAGACGGGGTTTCACCGTGTTAGTAAGGGTGGTCTCGATCTCCTGACCTTGTGATCCGCCCGCCTCGGCCTCCCAAAGTGCTGGGATTACAGGCGTGAGCCACCGCGCCCGGCCTGCACACAGTTTTATGGAGCGGGCACTACACATCAGGCACTGACTAGGAGCTGGATCCTCTGTAGTGATGAACAAAACAAACACCACTGCCACCTTGGTGGAGCTTGCAGGATTGCAGTGGAGACGGACAGTTACTAAGCAAAAAAAAAAAAAAAGTAGAACATGGGGGTATAATAGAGAACCCCGAGTGGGAGTGAGGAGACAGAGAGCATGATTATTTATTTAGAGTAATCAGGTAGGGCCAGAAGCCCCCAAAGAGGATGGAGCCAGCAATGTGAAAAGGGGAAGAAGGGTGCAATAGCAGAAACAACGACCAAAGGATTTGAGGTAGGAAAGAGATTGGCAATGCAGAGGTGCTGCAAGGAGGCTGGTGTGATCGGAATATGGGTTAGAGGGACAACAGAATGATTTGGGATTGAGGAAAAAATTGCTGGATCATGGAGGGTTGTGCAGACCACAGTAAGGAGTCTGGATTTTATTCAAAGTATCATAGGAAGCCTTTGAAGGATTTCAAGCATAGTCACTGGGTAACCAGCTTGAAGTGTTTTGTTGCCCTTTGCGTTTGGTTATATTTGTTAAAACACAAAACAAAACAAAAAACAATGCAGGAATGCTTCTGCAAATGTGTGGTGAAGAAATGAATACACGTTTTAAAGAGCCTAAATCTTAAACAATTGAGGGAGGATTCTATAAGAAAAATAACTGAAAACTACAAATATAAAATGAGGAACAGAGTTGTCCTGGGAGGGCAGAGCTTAAGCTTCATTGTGTCACAATATATCCACTTATTTCTGGTATTGTGGAAAGGGTTGTATCGATATTTCTGGCTTTAGATGGGAACCAAAGTTGATTTTTAATTTTGAGAATTGCTTGAAGCACTCTCTCCACCATTCATCAGAAGCTCTGGCATTTTTTCTTTTTCTTTTTTAACCTTTCTTGCATCTCATTATTCAATGCCCCCTGACTCAGAGAGCCCAGGTTAAACACTCATTTTGGTTTTGGCACTTGTCTTCAAATTGATTTGGAGATTTTCTGTTCCACACAAATGTATACATCCTTTGTAGCAATGTACCTCAGAGGGTTAGCATGAGTGCATCTGAAAAGGTATGGGACTGGGAGATGAAATCAAAAAACATAATGAGATTTCTTCATGTCCACATGTTTTTGAGATTCCTTTGTCTCAGGAAACAACAAAACTGGAAATATTCCAGAAGACTGTTACGGTGGTATTCCAAAGCTTCATTTTTTAAGATCAAAGACCCTGGAAGGTTCAAGGTGCTTTATTGAGTTGGAGCCTCTGCTTCTTTTTGTTCAACATTCCTATCTCCGTTGAAATCTCATTGAACACAGTTGCGTATCTCTTACCCTACTTGTGAAGCTGTTTTTCCGTAGGAAATGGTGTCTATCCTGTGAATTTCATTCTCTAAAGAAATAGTGCTTTAAAGATGAGCTGCCTAATTTATTCCATTCTCAGGGCTTTGGAACAGAAGTTGAAATGAATGAAAATAATTGAGTTTGTAGGCCTGGTCTGCAGATACGAAAAATGTCTGGAAACTGTTGAGTATGGAATGGCTTTAATTTACTCTGTGGATTGCAGCCCGTGATCTGCCTGTTTGTTGTTAACTTTCATAAAAGAGAAAGAAATGCAGAAAGCAAAAGCTTTCAGAATGACTGTAGTTGGAAGGAACCAGTACTTGAAGCTCTACAATTGTTATTTACATTGAACAATGAGGTATTGTTCTGGAGGAGTCGAAGAGGAGGACAGAACCTGGGAGAGTCAGACAGACATCCTCATTAGTGAGAGCTCAAATGGTTTATAGCCATTGAATGGCTTCCTTCCCGCATTAGCAGGTGGGCCTGCGGATGCTGTGGAATGATCAAAGCTAGGACTTGGTATGACTAATAGGAGGTCTTGAGAACATAGCTTCTCCCTCTACACTGAGAATATTGTCTCTAGACTTTCTGCATGTGACTCAAATGCCAAAGTACTTGATATTGACTAAAGCATGACAAACGTTCCTTTTTTTTCATGTTTCTACTCCAATACTTAGGGTTCATTAAATGATTATATTAGGGCCCTCTCGTAATACCACATGGGTACAGGTGGAGAATATCCTTTAACATACCTTTCTTTGTTTTTGGGTTTTCACATTTTGCTTTAATTGCACAGCCCTGTGCTACTGAGAACTGTAACCCCAGGCTCCTCACAAAGCAGTTGAGTTCAGCATCCTGGATGACTTACAGCAACACTGAGACATCAGGCCTTTGGTTCTCATGTCTTCTAAATAAGAAGTAGAAGAAAGCAGTCCTTGCTTCTATCCCGTAGAGAGGACAGAAGGTTTTTCATGTCTCGTTATCATACCCTAAATTTCCCTCCTCCCTTTTTAAAAGGTAGTATTGAAACCATCTGGGCTGCTTTGAAGGAAGTTTATTTTACTAAATTAAACTTTTTCAGATTGTGCCTTTAGAAAAAGCACTATACCATGTAACATTTGATTAATTCTGGCACAAGTATACCTGTGTTTATAAATCTGACAATTTAGTTTGTGGACAAAGAAAGCTAGAGTCAGAAATTTGTGCCAAATTAAATCTACTGGTAGGCTTCACCGGTTTTTTTTTTCTTTTTGATATTATTTTGGATTAAATGTTTCCCTGTGTGGATAAGTATCTTTGGTTTTCAGGATTAGGTTATTTAAAGAGACAGAATAGTACAGTAATAAAGCATAGAACTTAGAGAGATCCACGTTCAAATCTTTTTTTTTGAGACGGAGTCTCACTCTGTCGCCAGGCTGGAGTGCAGTGGCGCGATCTTGGCTCACTGCAACCTCTGCCTCCCGGGTTCAAGCGGTTCTCCTGCCTCAGCCTCCTGAGTAGCTGGGACTACAGGTGCATGCCACCACGCCCAGCTAATTTTTGTATTTTTAGTAGAGATGGGGTTTCACCATGTTGGCCAGGATAGGCTCGATCTCTTGACCTTGTGATCTGCCCACCTCGGCCTCCCAAAGTGTTGGGATTATTGGCGTGAGCCAATGCGCCTGGCCCCAGGTTCAGATCTTAAGTCTACATCTTACTGTATGAGCTTGGGGAACTTGCTTTGCTTCCCTGGGCCCCACTAATCTCAATTGTTAAATGATGATTGTGGTGGCCAGCTTCCAAGATGGCCTTTGATTCCTACCTCCTGGTCTATAGGCCTGTGTGTAGTTTCCTCTCATATTCATTAGGCCTGACTTACATAACCAATGGGTTATTGTAAAAACGAGGGTGTGTGACTTCTGAGGTTAGGTAATCCAAACCATGTGGCTTTTGCCTTGCCCTTTCTCTTCAATTGCTCATTGTGGGAGAAACCAGCAGCCGTGTTGTAAGGATAGACAAGCAGCATGAGGAATGGCCCATACGGAAGGTACTAAGGTTTCCTGCCAACAGCCAGCACCATGTGAATGAGCCATCTTGGAAGCACAACCTCCAGCCCCAGCGATGCGTTCAGATGTCTGCAACTCTGGCTCATGTCTTGATGGCAACTGCATAAGATACCTTGAGCTAGAACCTCCCAATTATGTACCTCCCAAATTCCTGACCTACAGGAAGGAGATGAAATAATAAATGTTTCTTGTTGTTTTGAGCTGTTGAGTTTGGGATAATTTGCTATGCAGCAATAGATAACCAAAACAATTATAATGATTTTACTCCCTCCTGTGATTGTTAGGAGGATTAAATGTGGCAGTGTAAGGCCTTTGCACAGAATCCAACACATGATAAGTGTTATTCAGAAAGACAAAAACATTAATTGTGGATGGCACTTGACACCAGAGGACCAGCTCTTTTCTCCAGCACCTACACTCCAAATGCTTTACCTGGGTTCTGCCTTAGTGGCTGAATAATTCCAGATTTACTCCAGAGTGAATGGTAAATGGGGTGTCATGTCTAATATGTCCTTTCTCCTTCCTCGCATCTTAATTTCAGCCTTGCTCTTAATTTCAGCCTTGCTCTTGCAACCAGCTTCAGGGTAGTATTAGTCTGATAACACTCACTTCAGCTGCACCAGGAGCCTCTTGCTCAATCCTGGGGCTTCTCTATTGCTGTCTTGGGATACATCAGCATGGGTCCTTTTCACCATTTGGATGCATGTGCCAACATGGACTCGCAGTGGAGTTGCCACCAGGACCCATTGGGAATGGGAGGTGGTGGATAAATACTCCCCTTTTCCATCCCTTGCCTGGATGATTCTAAGGCACCTTCGATGTGGCTCCTTGGAGTGTCCCTAATGGGCTGGAGACCTGCTGCTCACAGCGATCTGCTCAATAGTGCCCCTCCGAATCGACTTTCCCTCCTTTTCTGTCTCACTCTTCCCCAGCCCTTTCTCTTGTTCTTTGGGTTTACAGACTAAAAAAACTACCTGCATGCCAACCCTGCTTGTCCCTGGTTCTGCTTCTTGGGTGTTAATTTAGGCTGAGACAGGTGGCTCTAATAAGAATTGACCAAGTGCTGTATGCTTAATGTAAGTTCACGAAACCATTAATACGATACTGGATTTACCCCTTTCAATGGTTTTCCACCGTTCTGTGGATAACATCTCAAACATCTTATTTCTATGGTGGTAGGGGCTTCTCCAAGCTGAGACCGGCTCATATCTCCATCCTCCTCTTCCAACTTGCTGCCCATCTCTTCTGTACCTTGGTCTTCCTGGGCTTGGCCCGATTCTTTTCACATGACTGTCTCTTGCCTTTGGATCAAGAGCATGCTGTTTCTTCTCATTGTGCTTGGCAAATTGTCACTCGTTCAGGTCTCAACCTAAATACCACATCGCCAGGACGGCCTTGCAAATATCACTTTATTCCTCTGTCAAATTGAATGCCTCTTTTCTTGATACCTATTGCACTTGCATTTTCTTAATGTTTATGTTTCTGTCCTGAGTGTAAACTTTCTGAGGGCAGGCACTGTGACTATTTTGTTTTCTGTTGCTTAATGCTTGGCTTAGAGAACATTTTAATAAATATTTATTGAATGAAAGAAAGAATTTACCTGAGCAAAGTTTCACCTGGCTGATAATTTTCTTTGTGTTCTTAAATGCCTTAATGTATCCCTTTAAAACATGAACAATATTCAAAAGGGTCTCCTTGAGCTGCTAAAACAAGACATCATTTTAATAACATAAACAATAAATTTGTTGTTAGTAAAAGGATTTGTATTTTTCAGCAGCCTACAAAAAGACAAAGACAAAAGCAAAGGCAAAGGCAAAAAGGTAAAAAGGCAATATTATAGAATCACATCAACTGATGAACTTCCCAGTATTAAGTATAGTATTGTTATAATCAGCTTATAAAATTTGATTGACAGACAACTTTTAGAAATCATCTCTATTGGATAGCGTCTACCTCTGTATGATTAGGTAAAATTTGTAGTTTTGATTCTTGTAATCTAAGTTCTACTTAAATAGAAAGTACTTTTAGCTTCCAAATAAGTAGGAAGAGAACTCTATTGATGGGTTAATAGAAAACAAGGGGTGCCCATCCTAGAAAGTCTACTAGCCATTTTAGATAGAGCAATATTATTCAAATGGCTATACCATGGTTTCTGCTTGTATATTTAAGGATAGAAAGTCTTTTATAACTGGGCTTATGCATCAAAAAACATTAAGATGAAGTTTAGGGCCACCCTGTATTAACTGGCATCAAATAGTCTAAATTTATAAACTAATACTGAAAATCTGGAATTGCATCAGAACTGTATTATGGTATGGGCAAGAAACCTCTGAATTAATGCTGTCCTTAAACAAATTTCATTGATGAATGTGTTTGCAAATGGAAGTCAACTCTGGTCAATAATTAGAAAGATAACTCTCTTGATATTTTACAGAGTAACTGTGAACTAAGTTTATTATGTCTTAATGATTATAAAGATCACATGATGTGCAAGAAAACATTCATTCATTCAACAAATATTTATTATTGAGTGCCTACTATGTTCCAGGCACTTCTCCAGGTCAATGAAATGCAGCGAGAACAAACTATATCTTAGTATATTCTCTTTAAGAACAAATTGTATGATGGCAAAGGGCTGTGCAAAATCTTGTTAACAAGAAGTGACTGACATTGGGAATTAGCATTGGTCTGGCTACAGGAAATTGTGAACAGATTGCCCATGGTGTTTTCTGAACAACTAGGAGCTTCAAAAAGGGGAAGCAGTGTCACGTATTTCATCTAGATTCAGCTGTTATAGCAGTTTACTTCAAGGCTGGAAATGTTCTTTTTCTCTAAGGAAATTGGGATGCACTGAACTAGGTTAATTGAACTCACTTCTCACTCAGCCACAGATGTTCCCTTTGGTGGAGCTGCCCTCTATCTTCTTTTCTCTCCGTAGGATCAGGGGAGTCTTAGCCAGGCATAGTGAGTTGTTATTAATAAGACCAGAGAATAATTATATACAGAATTGACAAAGGCGATTGGCAGTCTTAGAAATTAAGGAAAAACTACATTTCAATCAGATTTGATAAGGCAAGATACAGTAAAAACTAATTTCTGGGATAAAATGGAAGGGATTTTGGATGTGCAATCTAGATCAGTGATTCTAAAACTTGGATGGGCATCTATATCACCTGTTGAACTCACTAGATTGTAGGTGCTTCAACTCAACCACTGTGATTCCAATGCACACCGGTTTGAGAAACATGCACCCAGGTGTTAAAATCCATTTGGTGATGAACTCCCCACCATACTTTCTCAAGGATTTCTAGAATCATTGGGTGAGACAACAATGTTTTTTTTAATGGTGCCTGTAGTAGATTCCTAATTTCTAAAAACCCATATAACAAAAGCAAAAATAATCACAAAATTACAACATGGTAAATTCTTGCTGGTTAGTAGATTATATTATCTAAGGAAGTCATCTATGACTACAGGGGCTATGGTTCAATCCTAGATCAAGTATTCCTTTGATTAATTGGGAAACACTGTAAAATTTGTCTTTTTATTGTTTTCCAAGCACTACAATTTAGAGTCTAGTGCCTGAACCTTTGCATCATTGACTATGGGGATAGAGAACTTTAAAACTTAGAAGAGCTTTTACTTAAAATGTATACCAACAGTGTATGAAATCAAGTGAATCAACTAACAGTGTGGAGATGTGAACTGTGTTAATGGGGTTGTTACTGCTATTTGGTAAAGAATGACTTGAAGACTGAAATCCAAAGACAGTCTTGTGGGTTTTGTTGTCTCTCCTTTGAGCGTTACTCAATTTAATGTATTTCCTGACAAAACAAAATCCCTTTAAGAATGCTATTATTATATAAACCCTTGGTTAGACATGGTTGCAAAGATTTCTTTCTGAAAGATGGTAGAAAACAATTTTTCCTTTGATGTTTTCTCTCAGCATTCTGAATTTGATTTGTGAAGATATTTTGTGCAGCACATCAATCTTTGATAAAATTCTTCAAGTATTTCTTTGCAAAAACCAGCAGAAATTTACCAGAGTAAATTATGAAACATTGCTGCAATTGACTCCAACAAACTGGAGTTGCACAACAAAATGAATGTGCAATATAAAAAATAAAATTTAGTGGGCCTTGTTATTGTTTTACGTAGAGTTTGGCCTGAAGGAAAAGTGAAACTAAGTTATAAATTAAGTTATATATCATCTAATAGAATGAGGTTTTGAAGTAGTAATAGAATTTTGAAACTCTCTGAATTCTTGTCTAAAACAAAAATCATCCCTTCTTTTTGCTGTATTCTCTTGAATCAGAAGCCTATGTTTACCAGCTGCTCTAAGTCACCCTTTCCTTTATTGCAGTGTTTGACACTATAATACCTTAAAGTGGGGGTTGCTTATCTTGGGAGTGGTGGTAAATGTTGAATGAATGTGGGAAGGAATTATAGATGTTTAACAACTGTTTGCAAAGGTTCCAGGGTTCTTGGGAGGGAACAGGAAATATTAATTTTATACTAGTACCCAAAGCCAAAAGGAAGAAGAAGAAAAAAGAAGCTTCTTAATCTGTTTAGATTACCTCTAAGGAGATGAGTCATGAGTGAAATTCAGGATTAATATACAAGAAGAGCTCCTAAGAGACCGTCTAGACTACAGGCCATCTTTCTCTTTCACAGAACTCCTCCTGAATTTTTTTTTTAGAGAGGAAGTTCTCTGCCATATTTTAAATACTTAGAAGAAAAGGGAATTAAGGAACTGAATAATCAGCCCAGTATCTAATAGACTTCATCATCAGAATAATGTTCTTTGATTTGTTTTAACTTCTCTGATGGCAATTTGCATTTTCTTAGGACGTGTACACCCAGATATATTACAATTGGATTTATATAGTTTATTTTTCTGCCTATTTAAAAAATTTGGTTAAAAGTCATTTTTAATTGTAAACCTTTGCAAAACCACTATTCTATGTCTTAACACTTCAAGGCCTATGTTACTTTAGCTATGGTATTTCTCTAAGTCATCAACACAGATATCCCTTTCTATTGTCATTGATACATTTTAAACTACTATTGGGAATTTTTCTTAGCAATATGATTTTATGTCTTCCATATATCTTTTAGGGTAGTTATGAAAAATATAAACATATAATTTAGCTAATATGGCCCTGTTAGTGAGGGATGAATCCTCTGTATATTCCCCCAACTCCAGTGCTACTTAAAAGAAAGGAAAATAGTTAAAAAATTTTGTTTATGCAACTTCTATAAATAATATAAATGAATGTATTGCAGACCCAGCAATTTCATAATATGAGCAATTATGAAAATTTTCTTATGGATATACCGGGACTGGAAGCCGATTGTAGTTCCTGTTCCTTATGACTCCCGCTCTACAGGGGATGGCTCACTCACCTCACTGCATTGCAGCACTTTGGGACAGTAGAATTTGGCCTCCACCAAATTGGCCCCTTACCTCCTGCTACTTTGGAAGCCATTTTCTGCTGTTGTAGAAAATCAGATTTTCCTTGATGAGCATTTTTGCCTGGCTGGAAAGTAGGCGGGACTTCTCCTGGGAATAAGCATTTGTTCTAAGTTGCTTGCTGGGAGGCGTGCTTCTTTTGGCTGTCAGATCTCCACCCAGGCATGGGATGAGGCCTTTCCATGGAATGCTTGTTTGTCCCTATTCTGAAGAGGTGCCTGGTAGCTGGGAGGTTCCTGGCTGCTGCTCCTCTTTGCTACAATATTTGATCTCCAAGTAATGCAATCCCCACCCTCACTCGTTGATGAAAGCTTTATGTTCTTTATATACAAAAATTTAAATTGCTTAACAATTTACCACATGAAATACTCACCTATGGAAAATGGCTTTGTAAATTCCAGTATATATATATATATATATATACACATTTGTTGAACAATATGCAATCATGAAAAATACTGAGTTTGTAGTAACGTGGAAATATGCTTATGTTAAATGAGAAAAGCAGGATGCAAAATTGTATTTGCGTTATGCTCACAACTAAGTAAAAAAGGAGCCCTTGTTCCTTCTGAAAAATATATGCCTAGAAAAAGTCTGAAAGAAAAATTATTAAATTATGGTTGACAAGGAGTAGTAAAACTATTGACAATTCCCCTTTTTCTATGTTGTTTTCAAATTTCTGTAATAGGTATGATATTACCCTAATAGTGTAAATAAAAATTCAATACTTTCCCTTTTAAATGAAGCAAACAAATCCTTATTAGATTCCCTTTTGCTTTCCCATAGCTTGAAATAATAATCCTTCTCTAAGTGATATTGTTGGATGGAAGAAAGAGGAAAAACAGTATGTAAACAAAGGTAACATTTTCATTCAACTAATTTCATCAGAGGCATACAGACTAGTACATATTTAATGAATACCTAAATAATTGAAATGATTTAGTGGAAATATAGCTGTAACTCCTTGAAGCGATTTATCTTTCCAATCTTGGCTAGGACAACAGAAGATACAGTTTTAAAATAAAGCCTTTCCTTGATGTAAATATAGAAGAGTTGTTGAAGACGTTAACTTGAGTTACTCTATCTTACTAGTGATCATCAATTTACCTAGTGTAAATTCCCTGGTTCAGAGGTGTAGAAATTGAGACTCTGCAAGCAGAATGATTTACCACCAGAAGCGGCAGTGCCAGGTCTAGAAGGCACATCTCTGGATTGCAGAAGAGTTCCTTTCTCACTATGACTCTGAGTCTCCCAAAAGCTAAACTAAACCTAAAGTCTTCTTTGGTCTGGAACAGTTTTAGTTCTGCACTGCTGTTTCATCTGACATGCAAAGCATAAGAGCCAAAGAATATGAGAACAGTTTTCCATGTCCACTCTGCCAAAACTAACATGCATTGGCAGTTGAACCACCAAAGCAATTTGGAAGTCTTCAGCACAGGAGCAAGGCCCTCTCTCCAACATAAATCACAGGAACAGCATGGTTGTAGACAATGACCATGAGCAGTTTGCACTGGGGAAGGGGAAGTGAACTTGTACAAAGATATTTCCTAATTGCAAATATCCATACACAGCTAAAAAAAGAGACCTTGTGGGCAACAGCTCCTCAATTTTACGTGCTTTTTTCCTCCCTTAGGGCTAAGGAGGGGAATGGGCATGTATTCATACTTCCATTTTTTATTTGTTTTATAGCACTATTTTAGTGATGCTGTGTTTATTACTGCTTCAGAAAAATAATTCCTTATCATAGAATAATTAGTTTGGCTAGTTGGAAAGATGTTTGAATTTTCTGTGTCTTTAGAAGATGGAGGATGAGGCGAGCATTTCATGAGGGAAATGTGACATGCTTCACAGTGCCCTGTGTTTGGCAGTTTCTTGGTAGAATACTCAACCTTGAGATGTGTGCAATTGATGCCAACACTATATTCATGGTTGTAAAGGTGTATATTTCTATGTTATTATCTTAAACCATGCTCTCTGCATTTATGCCCTTGTGGAAGCTTTGTAAATTAAAATAAAGTGAAGTATTTTTCCTGTATCAGCTTTACAAATATTTGAACATCCACAAACTTACAAAATGCTTTTCAGATATGTTGTATCATGCATTTTTTACAACACCCCTTTTGGAGTATATATCATTATTTGTATTTTAAAGATGAGGCAATACTACTTGGAAATGCAGCTAAAAATTAGCAGCATACTGTGGTCTTCCCACTGCCTCTGATCTCAAATTTAATGTCCTTTTCACTATGATTCATGACCCCTCTGCTATAGGGGACCATCTCACTTATGGGATAATAATTCACTAAAACTTCTAAACTTTGCGTAACTAAAGCTCTTCTAAAATTGTACTTCATTGCTTGTGTGAGATTCAATAATCTATATCTTTCTCAGTGAGAGAACGAGTAATGGAACAATGTTAACAATAAATTTAGAAGTTTCTCTTGTGATTGTGGGTTTTTTTTGTAGAATAAGTTTATTTTGCTGTACTTAAACCTTGTGAACAGTTATAAAATGGTGGTTAAATTTAAACAATAATTGGTTTTAGAATTATCTATTTTTTATGATTCAATGAATTAAAAAAATGCATGTGTGAGCACAGACTTAATAATACAGAATAGTGGCATTTTAAAATCAGATTTTTAAATGTGCAGGCCTAGGTGACATTTTGGCCATCAGAAAAAAAAGTATTCGTACTGAAAGAAAGTATTGTACTTGTTCATTAGTAGTTTTCATAGGAGGGTCCATAGTTTTTCTTCTTGATAATATGCTTTAGACTGTGATGTGGGTCAGGAGTTGCTGGCTCTTTCATCATGATAGTGCTTTTATTTTTTTTAAACTCCAACCTTGTGAAACTGACATAAATGAAAAAATATGATGTTATTTATCCATCTTCTACTATACTACTCGTCAACACCATCTTTTAATGCCTTTGCTCATTTAAAAATATTCTGGAAAACCTGAACATAGAAGAGTGAGTGACTTGCCAAGATTTTATGGTTAATAAGTGGATCTGTCAGGACTTGAATAAAATGTGTCTGGTTACGAGGCCACACACTTCACTTAACCACTAAGCCATTATAATATGTACCATGTATGTGTGCACAAGTGTGTGTGTGTGTGTGTGTGACAGAGAGAGAGAGAGACAGAGGGAGAGAGAGAAAGAGAGAGAACATGTAAGGCATGTTCTTCCTTATCCTAATAATTCTCTTCCAGAAATACTCTAATCACCAAAAAGGGCAATGCATTGAGAGTTATGCAGTCTTCTGTATGAACTCATGTGTTGCCTGGACATATATCTTCATTATTCCCTAATGTCAAGAAAATATGACTTAGTAGCATTTCAATGGGAGAACAGAGATGTGTATAAGTGGGAATAATTACTCTTTCTGACAAGGAGACATTTTCTTAGTGAACTTTATTTCCTGACCTGAGACAAATATTTTAGTCTTTAGTTTTTAAAATTTGAAGGATAGAATGATTAAAAACGACTTTTTTTTTTTTTTTTGAGATGGAGTCTCACACTGTCGCCCAGGCTGGAGTGCAATGGTGCAATCCTGGCTCACTGCAACCTCCACCTCCTGGGTGGGTTCAAGCGATTTTCCTGCCTCAGCTTCCCGAGTAGCTGGGATTACAGGCACGTATCACCACACCTGGCTAATTTTTGTATCTTTAGTAGAGGCGGGGTTTCAGCATCTTGGCTAGGCTGGTCTTGAATTCCTGACCTCATGATCCACCTGTCTCTGCCTCCCAAAGTGCTGGGATTACAGGCGTGAGCCACCACGCCCAGCCAAAGATGACTTTTTTATGCTTAAATTTTTTTTGGAAACAGTTTTCAACAACACAGAGTGATCTTTCCCCTCTGCAAAGATCTTAGTGCTAAGTGTTATGGAAAGGAGGTGATATGAAACAATAACCTGAATTATCATCCTAAGTCTGGTCAATTCAGAACAAAAGAAAGCAGAAAATTAGACCTAAACTAATATGAGCTTTAGAGTGATTCACAGATTGGTGCTGTTAAACAGACTTGATAACAATTTGTAACCAGATAGATAGAAAAATTGGGAGTGTTCGGGAACTTTCAGAATAGTTGAAAAAAACCTTAACAGTGTAGTTTTATGTCTGCTGAATCTAATGATGAAAGCAATGGGAGTTTATATTTTTTATGTTTTAATTTTCTTTTTCTGGTAATTCATGCCTGTTTTCTTTCATGAAAATATCTGTATATCTTGAATTAGAACTTTAAAAAATCTGGTCTTCCACCACAGAAAGTTTGAGAACATGATGCTGAACCACAACCAAATCAGGTTTGTTATTTAATTGAGTATAAAAATAGTTGTGTGTCACTTAACAACAGGAATGTCTTCTGAGAAATGTATCATAAGGTGATTTCATCATTATGCGAACATCACAGGGTGTACTTACACAAACCGAGATGATATAGTCTACTACACACCGAGGCTATGTGGTATAGCCTACTGCTTCTAGGCTACAAACCTGGACAGCGTGTGACTATACTGAATACTGTAGGCGATTGTAACACAATGATAGGTATTGATATTATCTAAACATATGTAAACATAGAAAAGATACAGTGAAATATGGTATGAAAGATAAAATGTGGTACGCCTGTGTAGGGCATTTACCATGAATGGAGCTTACAGGACTGGAAGTTGCTCTGGGTGAGTCAGTGAGTGGGTACTGAGTGAAGGTCAAGGCCTGGGATGCTACTGTACACTGCTGTAGACTTTATAAACACTGTACACTTAGGCTACACTAAAGTTATAAAAAATATTTCTCTTTCTTCAATAATAAATTAACCTAATCTTACTCTAACTTTTTCACTTTGTAAACACTTTAAAAACTTTTTGACGCTTTTGTAATAATGCTTGGCTTACAACACGCACACATTGTATAGGTGTATAAAAATATTTTCTTTATATTCTTATTCTATAAGCTTTTTTCTATTTAATTTTTTTAAAACTTTTAAAATATTTTGTTAAAAACTAAGACACAAACCCACACTAGCCTAGGTTTGCACAGGGTCAGAGTCATCAATATCACTGTCTTCCCCCTTCACATCTTGCCCAATTGGAAGGTCTCCAGGGGCAGTAACCACATGGAACTATCATCTCCCATGGTAACAATGCCTTCTTCTGGAATACCTCCTGAAGGACTTACCTGAGGCTGTTTTACAGTTAACTATTTTTTATAAGTAGGAATATGCTCTAAAAAAAAAAAAGATAAGAAGTATAGTGTAGTAAATACATAAAACAGTAACATAGTCATTATCAAGTGTTAGATACTGTATGTAATTGTTAGTGCAATACTTTCATATGACTGGCAGCACCGCAGGTTTATTTACACCATCATCACTATGAACACTTGGCAATGTGTTGCACCGCAATGTTATCATGGCTACGAAGTCACTAGGCGATGGAAATTTTTCAGTTCCATTACAATCTTAGGGTACCATTTTTGTAATATGTTGTCTGTCACTGACTGATTATGCGGCACATGACTATACTGGATTAAAAATATGTAAATTATAGCATTAGATATTTTCCACCCTTGGTCAATCAGGTGAATAGGATCCAAAGAATTCTGGAGATTTGCAGTCTAATGGAGACAAATTTTGCTTAATCCCAAGTGAGAAGTTTTGCCAAAAAATTAAAAGGGGGAAAATAGCCTAATAGTTGAATATCTAAACAAAGATATTGTGGGGATATCTTTGCTCAGTCTCTCATACAGGAATGACTGTATATCTATCTATTCATTCATTCATTGACTATTGAACTGCAATTATATACCCAGGGCCATTCTCTGGGTATTAGGATATACTTCAGGGATAATATTAGGGGTTGTACGTATGTTTTTACTGAAGTTCTAAATTTTCTCAGATATACTTAGAGATTATTTAAATCCAAGCCCTTTGAGTTCTTTGATGTGACCCTTGAAAAACTCAGGCTCGCTGAGCTCATTTGCAGAATATTCTTAGCTGACCTGACTTCAACTCTGCTTTCTCTGTTTTCCTGGCTCCATTAGCTGTCATCTCAGTTTTTTTAGCTCTTACTTTTGGAATGGACCTAGAAGATAACAAGTGGAACAAGACAATGGGAATAGCAGAGTGTGAAAGCTAAATCTGAACACAACTGCAAAGGCAGCTCCCATCACAAAAGCCTACTTGGCTTTAGGCAAGTAGGCAAGGAGGTGTGGTAGACATGATACCCTTGATGATATAGTGGCTTAGATGAACAGAATGTGCTTTTAGCATAAGGTTAGCAAAGTGTGTGTAACATAGATATTGAACATTCAAGACCTTATTGCTGAATTTTCTCTCTGGAGAGGCAAAACAAGATTGCAGAGAAATTCTTTTTTGAATCCTATTTGGTGAAGTCTAACCTCTGACATTCCACTGTGTGATCTTTTGGGGTTTTGAATGTCTTTATAAAATAACTCCATCTTTTCTTTTCTTTTGACTTTCTTTTATTTAATTTATCTTGATTTATCATTAACAGTCTTGTGTTAACACAAAAGGGAAAGTTTCCATCATAGATGTCATTCATGATGTTACGTTGTAAAATCGTCTGTTTTGTTGATAGATGTCCAGACAGCATTGAAAGGCAAAAGCGTAATCATTCAGTCTCCATCAGCATTTAGGCTGGGTTCCTAAACAGGAACACATGTATTGATTGGAACAGTTAGATACTTCCTTAGCATGGTTTGCAGAGTTCTTGATTTTTCTCAATATGGGAGAAGCTGGGAAGGTCAAGAGAAAATAAGCGCAAGTCAAAGAGAGACTTGTAAAATAAACAGCAACATCTGGCAAATGACTTCCTCCCATGGACATAGGAAGTACTCTTACTCAGGGCAGTGAAGGAGAAATGTTTTTCTTGGCAGAGTGTTAGCTTAATATCCATTGGATCTGGGAATCAGCTTTACTTAGGTTTATAATATTTCTCTTGCTGATGGTGTGGGCTTTAAGGCCTCATGCTCACAACAGCAAACATTTATTTGGCCATTCTTAAGAATCATTAGGTTTACTTTGAAGTGTTTTCAAAGTTTAAAAAGATATTTAAACATTAAAGGCCTCGTAATTCTTCATTATCAAAATTTTTGTTTTTATCTTCTTAGTGAACTATATTATTTACATTGGAGATGTCTAGTTCTGCATTTCTTTTTGCTCAATTAATGAAAAAAATACAAAATTCTAACAATTAACCATGTCTCTCCAGACACCAGTTTGGTAGAAGCTGTATAATTTCTTGATGCATAGTTACTCATATTAAATGATTAATAAGATATTAATCTGCAAAAACTTACAATATGTTATTATATATCTTGCCACTGAGTTTATAAAGGGTAGTTTCAGGCCTTTTCTTACCAAGATGGACATTTTAAAAATTGTTTTCACAGACTAAAAGAAGAAAAGCATGAGTTTTTGTATTAAGAAAATAGAAGATTATAAAATAGAAAAGTTCAGAATCTTTCACTCAGGCCCTAGCAGTGACAATTTTTTGACTTTGTATAATAATAAAATAAAGAAAAATTATTTTCACATGATAGTCACTATTTTTAAGTTAATATAAAGATAGCAAAGCTTTCAAGTTCTAATATGAGAGTTTTGCAATTTATTGCTTCTCAGTGCAACAGGGATTGAGAACATGTTTTCTTTGTTATGGGGATGAGAATGAGACGATGGTATATTTCTCCAGAGGGGAAAGTGACTAGAATGTCCACTTCATTTCCCATCTTACTTCCCTTCCTTCATTTCTCAATTATTGTCATTTATTAAAACCAGATGGAAGAAAAGTGATTTAAACATGGAATAATTCTATGTTATGTTATGAGATATGTGGATGTCCCAGTTTCAGGATTTTTGTGACAATGTTGTTTTTTTAGGTGCAGGCCATTCGCATAGTGAAACCATCTGTTTTGCTAAAGCCATGTGTTCTGAACAAATGATTCTCAAAAAGACTCATGGACTTTAGGTGGAGATGTAAGTCTGTGACTTACAAGGCAAAGAGAAAATTTCTGGGATTTCTAAAGGGGGAAGTTGTTTAAGCGGCAGTTGTCTGAATAGCAGACCTATCAGGAACTAAGCTGATTGTAGAAGACTTCCCAGAAACCGTATAAGAGCGAGAAAACTGCTTAAATAAACCCCTATAAGTAAATATTATAAATATTTATTTACAACAAATATTATACAATTCTATTAATCTATAACAAAATTATAAATATTTATTTATAAGCAAATAAACTGCTGAGATAAACCCTTAAATTAGTTACCCCCATTCTACCCCTGTTGTTTTAGAAAAATCAGCATACAGAATATAATTTCCTTCTTGAATGGGGTGCAATGGAATTTAAAGAAGGGAGAGGCTAATGTCTCATAATCTCTCTACCTGGCAGCATTTGACATTTGACACAATGACTAACTTTTGAGTTGCTGACTCGGGCGGTGTTGGAGGGTATAAAAGAGCATCCCATAGAGAGGCAAGCATGTTCAACTGTCGTTTATTTTTTAAATGGTGTGAAGCCCTGTGATGCCAACTTTCTGTGTCTTTCCAGAGCTTCAGACTCACATGGCCTGGCCACTGCCCATTTCTCCTTAGGTATGTCACGAGTAACTTGTATTTGTTGTGGCACTTTGGAACAGACAGTAATTCAAGGAAAGTTATCACAGAGATCAGGGCTCTCTAACCTGAAAGGGGAAGGAATGTAACCTGAAAGGGGAGGTCGTGGCCATCAAGGTTTGGTTGGCAGTCTGGGGCTCTCTGACTTGTCTCTGCTTCTTCTTTCAGTATGTAGATTGCATTTTCTCTGCTCTGCTGTGAATGTGACCAGCAGTTTATGGGTTCTCCATTGCTCACAAGTGTATATATCATAGGTCCAGATATATGAAGAGACTGAGTTAGTTCTCTCTTGGTCCTTAGTCTTCCAGCAAAGGCTAACAGAGTCAAAATGATCTACATCATTTCAACCACTATGGCACTGAACAAAGTAATTAGTGAAAAAAGATGCAGACAGTAGGACAAAGGAGACAAAGGTGAGGCCAGTGACAAAGGAGAGGTTGGAGGAAACTGCATTTTGTCTAAAAGATCAGCATGTACTTTGGCAGTGGTTTCATTCTTCCTAATGAACATGGATGAGGAACCTGGAGGTGTTGCTTCCATGACATGGTGGGTTCTAGGAAGGTCAGCTCTGAAGGAACAGGACTGACCCGATTCGAACTGGCACACACCCTGGGGGCAGGGATGGCAAAGTCAAGATAGGGTTCTGTTTCGAGAGGCTCTGAATTCTGGATTATTTCCTGAGCTGCACATGGAAAGGAGCAATGCAGACCAGTAGGCATCAGAAAGATTGTATAAAATGAGAACTTTGTTTTAGGAACTTTTACTGGGATCCAAGGATGGAGCAGAACTGCTAATAAAAGTGAACTAAAGTAACATTTTTAAGGACTGATGTGCTCCAGAGCTCCAGACATAACTCAACCTGCAAGCTCTGGTGAGGAAAAGCGATCTGGGAATTGGGTTGGCGGTGGGTGAGGAGCATCCTCTAAATAAATAGTAAAGGTTTCTGGCCCTATGAGAGTACCATGGGCGAGCTGAGAAAAATGTGTGAGATCTTTATATTTATATAGTATATAAATTTCTGTCAAAGCCAGGATACGGAGAATCTGTGAAAATTAATTCCCTAGTCAATTTACATGCAATGTAGCAAGAATATTAACTGTAACTCGAATCTAATTTCTCTCTGATTTACATTATAACCTGGAGACAGTTTCTTCTATGTAAAATACAATAGTACAACCAGAAAACAGATAATCAGCAGTAAACTGTGGAGAGAAAAGCCGATTTTACGTGCAAATATCCAAGTTTATATTTTTCTTAAGAAAATAAAAGTGCAAACGAAGTCATGTGTTTTGAATTATTTCCTGTGTTTCTTCCCCACCTCCACCTATAGTTTAATTTCTGTTTCATTTCAGAAGGAGATGGTATTAAGTGTCTGGTGGAAATGGAGTGCTGTCTGCTTGCATTTCTTATCTATTTAAGAGACAGTTCCCTCGGTCGTTTTGTTTCTGGTCTCTATACTTGTTGTTAACGCTGAACACCACAATGCCTGCCTTCCCTCTAAGACTTGAAAGCTCCCAGTTGGATCCCATAACCTCCAGGAAGCCTTCTTCCACCTTTCCAGCACCCAGTCGTAGACTATTGTCTTCCAGAATACTTTTTACCCTTATAGTCATCACTGCATATTTTAGTGTTAATATTTAATTTTTATTTAGGTGTATTATATAAGCTGTTCTTTCTCCTCATGAAGGCTGTCAGACTCCAAATCCTGTGCTCTTCTATGCTGAGCTTGATCATCTTGTGGAGAATATTGTCTTTTGTCTCAGAAAAATGTGACATCTCTCCTTGGATCTTGCATTGCTTTTCAAGAACCCAGTTCCCCATACTCAGGTCCCTTCCTGAATAGCCTTATGGGTCCTCATATTGCATTTCTAATGCCAGCCCCACGGAATCCTGCCCAAGATTTCCATTATATTTCTCAACTCTGCCTGCCCCTTCCTATTCCCTCTTCCAATCACTCTACCTGCTTGAATGCACAGCATTTTATTTATTTATTTTATTATTTTTACTTCTTCAACTTTTATTTTAGATTCAAGAGTACATGTGCAGGTCTATTACCTGACTATATTGCGTGATAATGAGGTTTAGGGTACAAATGATCCCATCACCCAGGTACTGAGCTTAGTACCCAGTAGTTACTCAAGCCTTATCTCTCTTCCTCATTCCCTCCCTCCCTCCTGTAGTTGTCCCCAGTTTCTATTGTTGCCATCTTTATGTCCATGAATGCCCAATGTTTAGCTCCTACTTATAAGTGAGAATATGCAGCATTTGGTTTTCTGTTCCTGCATTAGTTCACTTAGGATAATTGCCTCCAGCTGCATCTGCATAATTGCCTCTGTTGCTGCTGAGGACATGATTTTATTTTTTTTTATGGCTGCATAGTATTCCATGGTGTCTATGTACTACATTTTCATCATCCAGTCTACTGTTGATGGGCACCTAGGTTGATTCTATGTCTTTGCTATTGTGAATAGTGCACAGCCTTTTAGAGTTCACACTAGATTATCCTTATAGCCAAGTTTTCTAGACCTCTGGTCTTTCCTGATCTGGCGCTTCCTGCCACCCATATTTCATCTTTTAATGATCATTTAATATTCTGCCCTATGTTGTAGGTATTTGAGTCTATGCCTCATTTCTGCTACAATATTCAGTGTAACATTTATGGTCACTGTGTGAGAAAAACACTGTTGTCCTAATTTTCTAAGTGATGAAACAGAAGCTTTACTAAAGAGTGCTGTGCCCAATGCCAGCCCATAGGTGGTAAGTAAGGGAATAATTCAAATCTAGGTCTTCTTTCCCTTCTATTACAGAAAATAAGAACATATCTCACCACTGAGGTAAGCAACTTGGAATGCAGAAAATCCTTGTGATTGATGAATACTTAAGAGATGATTTGACAATAATGTTTCAGCTTTTTAAAGTAATGTTACTAAGATGAAAATATAATTCTAGTTACCATCTTGGTACTTATGGGAAATTAATTTCAAATGTGTAAACTGAACATACTGAAATAGGAAACTCAGTTCTTATTATTTATGTTTTTTCTTTTGGTTATTTGAAGGGACATAAAACTACCTGTATTTTCAATTTGTCCCTGGGAGAACACTAGTTAAAAACAGTATTGTGGAAAAAAGGGCTCTATAACTTAGAGAACCTGCATTTTAGGGGGCTTTTCAGAGCTAATTTTCTAAGAAATTATTGTTTCCTACTGAAAGTTCAAAAGTACCTCCTCATTGTTATTTTTCATGTGATCTCATCCTAAATGTACAAACCCCAGTTCCCTGTCATCGGCAGTTATCATAATTATCAATGTTAACTTAAATGAGAGCATATATAAGTAGTATAGGTAAATGAAAGGTTATTCAAATATTGTATGTTGGTATCTCTATAGCATCATTGTGGCCTTATATGTATTTAGGAAATTTGTTTCAGTTGTTAAATCTTTGACTAATCAATATGTCTATGGGCCAAACACACAAATGTAAACTTACATTACAAGGTGATAAAAGAGGCATGCTAAATTTGGGTTTCTCAGGGGATAATTTATAGATTTGATAAGGTATATAGAAGATTGTCATGTAATACGAATGGAAAATGATTATAATAAAACAACTCACATGATATTATTTATATTTAAGTATATAGCTAATATTAAAACAAATATAAACATAGAAGATATTGTATGTTTACAATCTCTTTTAGCTCTAAAAATGTTATTAATAAGCCAGGCATGGTGGCACATGTCTGTAGTCCCAGCTACTCAGGAGGCTGAGGTGGGAGGATCACTGGCACCCAGGAGTTTGAGGCTGCAGTGAGCTATAATCACACTACTGCACTCCAGCCTGGGTGACAGAATGAGACACTGTCTCAAAAAATAAAAAAATTATTAACAGTAGTAAATATTTGTCACCAAGCTTTGTATAAAGAAGATGGAGAAGGAACAGCCAGAGAGGGATAGAACAAAAGCCAAAGGAGTGAGCATCAGTAGAGCCAAGAAAAAAAGAGTGTTTTAGGAAGAAAAGACTTTCAAACAGAATGTTTTTGTACAAGAAAGAGGAAGTTATCTACCAAGGAGGCTAGAAGGAGATGCAGATGAGGAAAATTCTGTTTACCTTTTGATGGGAAAAATTGAACATGCTTAGAAGTCAACGGCAAGGATCCGTTTGATGGAGGCAGGGAGGTGGGGATTGAGCACTAAAGAGAGAAAAGATATAATCAGTAGTTCTTGAGATTGCTGAGAAGGTGATGGGCATAGCATTGAAAGCATAATGGAGGGATTGGCTTTATATAATCCCAAAGTCAGTTCTGTCACTGTAACAGGAAGGAAGAATGAGGATAATTGTGGAGATATTTGTATATTGGTAATGCATAATTATGGAATTGCTAGAAATGTAACTGAAATATGACAGACCATAGAATCTAAATTCGATAAGGAGAGATGTGAAGGGAGTTAAAAAATAAAAAGGGCCGACAGATTGGAACAAAGTAGAATGGTCAATGAAGTTGTGGATGGCTCAAATGGCCATCTCAAGCAAACTAGAAGAGAGGTTATAGCCAGAGAGTGGGGTGCTTAAACTAGTGCTTTTGAAACAGGAACCCTTTCAGATGATGATAAGGTTCAAGGTGTAGCCCAGGAAATATGAGGTAATGTGAGGCTTTGGAGAAAGTTATTGTAAGCAAGATGGTTAAGAAACTGAGACACTAAGTTGTTAGATTGACCATGTGGTTGTTGTGGTTCCCCAGAGGGAGGACAATGGCTTGGAGAGAAAAAGTGGCAAAGTCTGATGGATGGAAGGGGGTGGATGAAAGATTTGAAGCCTAGAGGGACAAGGAGCAGGAGAAAGTTGTAGCTTCAAATGCCATGGCCCCCAATAGAACAGAGTATCTTACCAGAAAGAAGGACAGCAGCAGAGAAGAAGGAAGAAAGCAACTTCACTTCCTTACTCTGATGTCCTTGGGTATGTAAAAACAAGCAGTCATTACTGCAGAAGTTTACACAGAAATTTATATCTTCAGGGGAGAGCAGGTATGGTAAGGAGTTTGGGGAAACACTTAGAGAAGACTGTAGACAATTTGTTGATTTTGAAACAATAATTCTAGAGGACACAACAGGAAAGTTCGGGGGAGGGAAGCACTGGGGAAGAACGAACAGATATTATGCGCTGAGGGTATGTTGGAGCAGTTGCTTCTCAAATTATAATCTGTATCCAAATGAGCCTATTAAAATGCGGATTGTTATTCATTAAGTCTGGGTTAAGGACTGAGGTCCTGCATTTCCAACAAGCTCCTAGGTAATGCCAGTGCTGTTGGTCCCAGGCTACAACTTGCTCAAGGGATTAGAGGACACAATTGTTTTATTTGGGGGAGGGGAATGGAAATATACTTTTTTTATTGACTGATGAAAGTTAGGATAATACTAACTAATGTGTATCCAACTTAATATTAATATTAATAAATAATATTAATTAATGTGTATATGCCAGAGGCTTTTTAAATGTACGTTACATATATCAACTCATAATCCTTTGAGGTAGGTGCTGTTATTAGTGAAACTGATGCACTTGCTCAAAGATGTACTGATAGTACAGGCAGAGCCAGGGTTTGACACTAGGCAACACTGACCAGAGCTGACATGCTTTGCAATTCATGAGCGGCATAGAAGTTTAGTTTCAAGAGTCTAAATGAGGAGAGCAAGCACTGGGTCTGTTAGCCAAAGATCTAATCTCTTCTGGTAGGTACCTGAGAAATTTTTGAGTGTATGAATATAGTATTTCATTGTCATAACAATCCTATATGGGGTATAATCTCTTAGGTGGACATTTGCAAGAATTTTGCCCACTTTTCATTAACTTCCATTTCCATAAATATGTGAATATGGTTCTGAATTTAAATGATTAGCCATAACTATTCATATACTAGCTAAATGCAGTCATTTGCTTATAGGTTTTCCCAGATTAGGCTTGCGTTTGGAAATAAGATGGTGGCGAAACACTTCAGTTCTCGTATACCCCACCATGTTACAGTTGGATAAACAATGACTCTTATCCATCATTTGGCCATCCCCAGCACCAGTTAGTGGACGTATCCTTCTGTACTTGTAAAATCTTCCATGACCTTCTTGAAGAGCTTGGGGACACTCAGAAGGACTCCAGAAACTAAAATCGTATTAACGCAGCTGGAACATAATATCTCCATCCACATCTAGTTGGCAAGCTAATCACATTCTTTTGGCAAACTGATTACATTCTTTCCAGTTTAGCTTTCACTAGATTTCTTCCTAAGGGAATCTACAAAGACAGTATGGAGTAGAAACAGGCTTTATCTTTCTTGAAGAACAACACTATTATTTTCTTTTTTTCAAGACATTCATTCATCTACAAAGGTGAACTTGCCTAAGGCTGAGGATTCAAATGGGGATTGAAACTCAGTACAGTGAAAGAGATCATCCCTTCATTCATACAATATTTAGCTAGACATTTTTTATTGTTGGTCTTATACCTAAAAGTAAAGGACTTGGAGGGATTTCAAAGCTTATATTTTATTATTAAATAATCTGGTTTCAGGTCTCTGCCAGAAAATGTATAAATTAAAAAGCTAGTTGTCCAAGAATTGTTAAATAATAAAGATATTGGTATCAGTATAAAGTTTTAGATCAGTCACATTCGTAAAATCAAATTCTGGAAAGAGTAAGTGAAGTGCAAGATGAAGATTAGGAAGAAAATTCTCCTTTGGAAAGTGCTCTTGCCCTGAGTCTAGTCACTTTCTGCCTGGAGTAGAATGTTAAACACCTCTCTGCGTTGTCTGCATGAATGGAAATGCTTAATGCAATAAAAAAGTTTTAAGAGAAATGAAATACTGTATATACATTTAGTCACCAGTGATTTTATATGAAGAGTGTGCAATTGTGTTAACATCAAAACTCAAACTAACGTTTTTGTTTATTTAAGGGATAGCTTGATGACTTCTGTCTTATTTGGGCACCATTATCTTCTGCTTGGAAAAATCTAACAGTCTTTTAACTCAGTTTTTAAAGTTCTGTATGATTTTGGTCCTGTAATCATATTGTGATTTTGATCAAAATCAGCATATGAGTTTGGTTGTATAACATGAACCTATTTCAAAAAGTACAAGTTTGACCAGAAGAATTGGTCCTTCTAGAGATAATTTCTATAAAAAAGCACAATTTAGAATATATTGGACCTTCAAATAGAAATGTTTTCTCAATTAATCAATGATACATGTGATGCATGCATCAACGAAAACAGCTACAGCCCACATCATATCATTTCATGGGTTAAACTATAAATACTGTCCCAGTATCTGGGATGCAGACCATGTTTTAAGCTATTGCCCTAAAGTATATGGCCCAATTTGGTGCATCACTTTTAATTTATAGAGTTTTTTTTTTTTTTGAGACTGAAGACATGCTTTGCTTATCTTAATTTCCCTGCATGCACTAAGGAATAAAGCTCTAACATATCTGACTTCATAGAAAAGTAATATGGACTAAATATCCAATGGTAGAGAAGCACCACAGAAATTATACGGATATAATGCAGAAAAAAAGAAACTTAAAAAAAATTTTTTTCTCCTCTTAAATGTAAGTTAAGTCAGTAGGCTCAGATGTCCACTTCTTGGTTAAAATTCTTTGTTAAAGTTGCAGCCAGTCACCCTTGACTGCAATACCTCGATGCTTATTTCGGAGTTCCTGAAAGATCATTCCCTCCAAAAAAAATCCACTGACAGACTGTAAGCACAAAAGGACAGTCTTCAGAACTTAACACATAGTTACAATAAATGAAGGACAGAAAGAAAAAAAATAAATGCAGCTAAAATATTGATCTAATTGTTCAGTCATGCATATTAAATGGATTCTTGATCAACTCTCATAAATATTCTCTGAAACCTCATGCTTCAGTCAAAAAGAATATGTAATTCCTTGCTTTTTGCCGTGGTAAAGTTATTGTTGAAAACTTTCCTGAAGAGTGTTTTTTTTTTTTTTTTTTTCTTAAAGAACTGTTCACATTTCTTTCCTTTTGCATTTGTTTAAGGTAAGGAGGGGTGGATGAGGAGAAATAGAGATCAAGTGTTGGGTGAGTCTCAGCTTAACCTTGTTATATATATAATGTGTAGGAGTCGAGTCTCCACTGCACTTCCTGCTATCAATGACCTGGAGGCATTTCTCTGTCTAGTTATCATCCCGTAACAGGTACTTTCTTGCCAGGTCATTAAGATCCCCTGCAAGCCTCTGTGACAAGCTCTGCCTCTCAGGAACTCAAGATTAATACTTTAGGGAGAGTTTGGGAATTCGTTGTTATCAAATTGATCTGTGAGAATTTTTCTTACTGCTATCAGGAATGCAGGGTTGCTGTAGAGTTAGTCAAGCTAACAAACATACTCATGGATACACATCTTCAACTCATCCTCTCTAGCCTTTCTCTTTCCTTTCTATCTTATTTGCCTACATGGTTAATTAACTCTCTGGAAGATTAGTTTCTTTAAAGAAAAATACAGTTCATTTCAATATTAGACAAGGGCTGATACTGTGGTTTTGGAGTAATATATCAATTTGATTTGGATAAAATTGGTGTTACCCTAAGGTGGTTTTCCTATTAGATCTCTAGAAATCTTCTTAATTGACTGGCATTATCTTTAAGTCAGGTATTTTCCTTTTCCACACCTCACCTTTATTACTGGAGATAGCCCTGACTGGGTAAAAGAGATCTTTAACAAAGCCACTTTATCTTTCTGCGCTCAGCCACTCTATCTGTATGATAAAAAATTTGGATAGATGATGGATGAAGTGATTCCAGCTGCCTGGGCTTCATAAACCATAAGCTGTGTTGTAAACACCACACTCACATTTATTACGGGGTTTTTCAACTTGACAACATATAGGCTGGTCTTGCTCTTTAGCCCATATATCAGTCACAGTATGCTAAAATAAATAAGTGTCACCTCTGAGATATATTTGTTGGTAAAGTTTACTAACTGTGCCTCAGGATTCTCTAACTTCTACTTAACATTGATATTGGTGTTTATGGTGAAAGATAGCAAGAAGGTTGGATACCAAGAGGATGATTGTTACAAGTTCAGTGACACTGTTAGGTTAAAATTTTAATTATTTTTATGATAATCATCACCACACTTTAAGTGCCTATTTGCTTATGGCATTGTCCTGGTTAAAACAGATTGGTAGGGAGAGGCCAGGATCTAGATGACTTAGTCCGGATCTTGATGACTTCTATGCTAAACTGCGAGAAGGTTTGGTTCAGTGAAGGGAGTAGGGAGCATGCTACATGAATCAAAATGCAAAAGGTATTGGAGAGGGTCTAAGAAGAAAGAATTTTTTTTTTTTTAAAGAATGGAATCTAAAGAGAATAGACTTATTCTGTGCATTGTGAAAAAAATATACATGTTGACAATGAAATAGGAAATAGCACTTATTTATAAATAGCAATTATCAACTGTCTCAGGTAATCATTATTAGTTTGGGACTGCATCTGCAAATGAGTCAAGAGGAAATATTAAAATCAAAGGTAATTATTCCAATAGCACTTCCGGATCCTTTATATTCTATTAAATAAATTGGAGGAAGCAAATGGGGCCCACTAGCCCTGCGAGAAGTGCGCAGTTATCCTACACTAGTAACAATGGACAGCAGCCTAGTGTGGGAAAGGCGGAGGGGAAATTCGTCACCTTTTGGAGATGAATTAACTCCTTTAGGCTCTAGGTGCCATTCAGTACATATATTTTGTACGAATTAGCACCTTTGGGTCCAAGTCTTAATGAAGGCCAAAAGGGGAATGGTTTGTTCCCCAGACATCAGGAATATAAGGCCCATTATTATTGTTTATAATAAAATACTGTACTTACCCAGCACCTTTCATCCCAGCTCAAAGGCTTTTTTCTCCCCTTTCCAAACATTTCCATTAACCCTAACATTATCACTGGGATTAAGTGGCAAAAACATTATATCATTATTTCCATTTCTGAGAGAAAAGGACTAATCCAGGGAGGCAGCAATTTTCTCAGACCATGGTGACCAGAAATGGAAAAGGGACAAGAAATCAGGACTCCTGGCTTTCCTTCTTAGGCTAAAAATATCTTAGCTGATGAAAGGATGACAGGAACTGACTGCAGAAATCAGCAATGCTTTTGCATCTCCCATTCACTCCCTTATTACCCACAGGGCTTTCATATGATGGAAGAGCCATGGGGAGTTTCACCTTTCCCCAAGATGATTGAAGTGGGTCACAGGTCCGCTGGGTATCAACATTATTATTTTTAAAAGTATTGTAAGCCCACCCTCCTATAACACTTTAAAACATTAAAAAATAATCTGACAATACATTCTAGAAGCAAATCCACTTGAGAAAGAAGACTTAAAAAGGAATCTATCTTCTAAATATTGAGTAAGACAAAGATCCATTTCAGCAATGGGGATATCATGGAGATCATCAGTCACACAGACAAGAGAACACTCAAGAACCTGGATGCACATTGAGTAGGCAAATGACCTCTAACCCGTGTCATTTTGTGCCTCATTCTCTCGATAGATCTTTGGGTTTTCCTCTCCAGTTTTCAAACAAAGCCTTCATTCCTTCAAGTTATGGGATTTTTCTGAGAGCTGACCTGTAGTTTAAAAATAGAAGACTGTACCTTCCATGACAAATTGGTCACTAACAGACCCCCAGGGAAGGTGGGATTCACTGAGACAATTTTAGGTTTCCTGTGCTTACAAAGGCATTTGCAACTTCAGGGAATAGGGCTCATTCATCACAGCTGGGGTAGTCAGGTATGATTGAAGAACCACTTTTTGGAGAGAAGTAAATCGATTCCTCTTTTTTTTTTTATATATGTGTTACTACTACTGAGTAATACTGGGTCTTTATTTAAATCTGTGATACTATCAATATAGATTAAGAACATAGGCTTTGAAGATCTTAAAACCTGTGTAACCTTGGACATTTAACCTCACTAAGTCTCAGTTTTCTCTTTTGTGAAATGGGGTCATAATCATACTTACCACGTAGCAATAAGTAACAATGCATTGAAAGCGCTTCACACAGTGCCTGACACATAGTACGAGGTCAATTAATATTGGATATTATCATTAACCCCTGGTATATTCAACTTATAAAGAACATAATTAAGGTTTAAAGGCATGTTGAATGGTGCTTGAAAGGGGCCACACATTTCAATGTTTCACCCAATTCCTTTGCCAACTTTGAAGAAAGAAGGTTTCTAGCAGATCCATTAAATCCCTGTTTCTCTGCTTCATCTCCAGGGATTTTAATATCTACAGTTTTCTGCTCAGATGTTTTTTCTTGTCTAAAAGGATTTACTCACACCTTAGACAGTTATTTGACCCACTGTAGTCTCAGGTCCTCGGGTTGCCCCATATAATCAGAGAATAATTTCAACTTGTTAATGATTTTTTTGGAAATAAGTTAAAGAACTTTGCCTATTTGATCATAACCATCTTATGATTCATGTTTTATTTCTACACAATAAGAAAGAGGAGGCTGTTATTCAGAAGAGATTCTACTGCAGTAATTATATATTTTACCTCAATATTAGAATCATCTAAAGATGATTCTCAAAAATCCTGATGCCCAGGCTGTACTTCAAACAATTCAACAAAGTTTCTGGAGGTTGGACCAGGCTTCACTCTCAAAGCTTCCTGGGTGTTTCCACACGTGGCAAAGGTTGAAACCCACTCTAGTGTTAGCCCTACACTTTAGTAAGCATCAGAAGTATGGGAAGTCTGGTGATTCCAGGAAGCCACTCTCAGAAATTCCATTTTCAGCAGGTCTATGTTAAGTTTTAGAGTTTTACATTTTTAACAAGCACATTCTCAGTCCCCACACCCACCCCATCCTGTAAATCTGGCTGAGTGGTCTTAGGACCATCCATTGGGAAACATCAGTGTCCACCAGCAATCTATTTAGTGATCCCATTTTTTAAATTTGTAAGGTTCTAAATTAGAGTAAAAGCCTCACCCACAATATATGTTACTCAGTCTCTTACAGTTACCCATATAAGAAACTTCAGTTGCTTTCAAATGTGTGGTCAATTTTAAATTAGCACCTCACAGTTTTGAGGCTGGCTTCTTGTGAACCACTATGAAGCTACCTTAATTCACCAGACAAGAGGCAAGAAGCTGCTGCTTGACTTCAGGAGAGGTGCCTGGGAACATCTCCAGGGACTGAGGCTGCTTGCAAAGCTGGATTTGCCCCCAGGGTTCAACCCATTGTTTGACTAATTTTATTAAACTTTAAAAATAATCTTTCACTATAATTATCTTTTAGGTTTTCAACCATCTAGTGACATTTCTATGACTTTACCATGGTTTTATTAAATGAAAGCCTTTCTGACTGGATTTCATGTGATGCTGTTACATTTAATGTTGGACTTCCTGTTTGCTTTGTAATAAAATACAACTAAAATGTGCCCATGTTTAATTTTTCTCAAGTCCCCTTTCAGCTTCTTGGGCTTGACATTCCTGGGAAACACTCCACACATTTCCCTCTTGTGAAATCTGAGCTGTAAGCACACCCCATATTTAACCCCCGCAGACAGACTCCAGTATAAATTGTTCTTGGGAAAGGCCAATGGGGTATGACTTAAAAATCTTCCTTTTATTGAGTTTCAAACCAAATATACTAAAACGTTTTGAAAATTGAAAAAAAAAAACACCCCAAACCAATCCCCCCAAATTTGTAGAACCTTTAGATTTTTAGAGAAAAATGATTATAATGCTCACTAAACAGCACCAAATACACAATGATGCACTTCTGCTTTCTATACAGTTAGGGTATTCACTAATTAACACAGCAATATGATGATATCATTAGGGCTTTGGATACAGCCAACCTTATAATTTATGCCCTGTGGGACTAAGATTTTGTAGTCTGAAAATGATAAGGCAAATTGAGAATAGTCATTCCAACCCTTTATCCTTGACTCTGAGAATAGTTTACTTCTGGTTTCTTACACAGCTGCTCTCATCTCTGCTGTTCATGATATGAGCACTGTGAACATTTATCTTGTCTTCAAAAGTACTCTCAAGTGCCTAGGGCAGAGGTGCCCTAAGAACCAGCTTCAAGACCCAGCAGTAATGTATAATTCTGAAATAAAAATATTCCTGGTGACTTATGGGCCCAGGACCAAGGAAAAGGTGCCCCACTGAATTAAGATGGGGCTTAGTCACTAGAAGGAAAACCCAACTTTGCCCCACATATATTGTATTACTAAATAGCTGTACAGTGTGAGTACTTAGGTGGAGGGACACTTACCTTCAAATGCATCCATTCATTCAACAAATGTTTAACATCACTTATGGAATGCCAAGTTCAGTTTGGGCATTAGGATGCAGCAGTGAACAAAAATCCCTATCCTCATGAACTTTCCATTCTAGTGGGAAGGGATGATAATAAGCAAAATAAAAACTAAAAAAGTGAATTATATATTGTATAAGTGCCATGGAGAAAAATAAGGCAGTCAAAAAGAAGATGATGGAGGAGAGATTGTTGTTGCAATTTCAAAAATAGAAATGAAGAAGCCCTCACTGAGAAAATGACAGTTGAGTTAAGGTCCCCAGAGAGGAAAGAGAGTTATGTGGGTATTTGGAAAGAGCAGTCCATGTAGAGGGAAGGCTATGTGCAAAGGTCCTGAGGCAGGAGAGTGCCAACCCAGTCAGAAGCAAGGGGCCTGGAGCTTTAGTGCTAGGTGAAATCTACCATTGGCTGGGGCAAACCAAGTAGACTTAGCCACTAAATTGAAATGCTTACTGGGCTTAGAAATAAAGGACCCTACTAACCTCCTACTTCTCATCTCCCTCTGCTCCTGTTTCCCTCCTCTTTCTCTTTCTCTCCAAGATTTATTCATGGTGCTATCTTCTGTTTAAAGTTTTCTTCTTTCCATCAAGGATTCTATAGAGATTCCAAATTACATGGCTATGTCCTCCAAGGAAACTTTCCAGAAGGTGGCCCTGACACCTTATAACCTTATATGAAGGTACTTCTAACCACACAAGAACCACATAGGAAAGATAATTACGTTTCATAGCCCAATTTCATATTGAAAATTACAAATGCTGATTTTCTAAAGAAAACTGGTCTGGCTATTCTGGCCTGGTGAGAAAAGGGATTAAGCTGGTGTGGACACCTCTAGGAGGTATGGGAAGCAAAACACAGGCCTTGGCATCAAACACGAGTTTGGATTTTAGTGAAGAAATTTTCTGAACATATTTTCATCATTACCTGTTTTCAGAGGGTTAAATATGTTCAAATATCTCATTCATAATTGGTGGCCCATAAATCGTAGGATTACCTTTATACATGTTTAGGCATAAACAGTGAAAGGAGTCCAGGGAAGGCAGAAAAGAGAAGAAAATGGAGCAAAGGGATTTCTTTCAAGGAAACAAAGAAGAGTATATTTGTAGAACGAAGACAAGAAGCCAGTAGAGATTTAAAGGTGAAAGGTCATGCCCTTTCACTTTCGTACATCCCTGCAGGGAAGGCTGCAGATAGGACCCTGTTGTCATCACGTCCTCATAAAGCAGCCTCTGTGCCTCCCAGCTGGTGAGATGGTCATGAATAGACTTGGGGTGGAGTGACAGGGCCACAGAGATACTGGTGGCCTGTGTTTATGAATAATTATCTTCTGGGTGAGGATCCAGTTGCTGATAACAACCATGGGGTTAACTGATGTGATTTATGGCCTGTGAACGTGATCTGTCATGAGAAATAATTAGTCCAAGTCAACTTCGGTGAAGAGCGGACTATCAGTTAGGCTCCTTTGAACTTTGATGACTGTGGAAAGATGTCCCCAAATCTCTTAAACACATTTATAATGCCTGGCACATAGGAGATGTTCAATCAATGGCTATTGGCCATTATGATAATTTTGATAACATAAGTAGTATTGATTTTTATTCTAAATCTGGTAGAATATTAATTAAGAATCAAGTATTATCACATGAAGGTAAAATTATCACAGCTGGAAATAGCAAAATGAAGAATAATAATTCATTTCAGTAGTTACAGATCAAGGAGAAAAGAACTTGGAATGAATCAAAACACACTGACATAGTTTTGTGCGGATGGAAGAATGACACTAGACTCAAAAGCAACTTGAGACTTCCTTTGATTCTGGCCTCTCAAATACAATGTAACTTTTTAACTTATCTCCTGGTGTCTTGTCCCCCACTCCCCAAAACCCAGACTGTTTAAAACTAATTTAGTATTTTCCATGTGAAATAAAAAGCTGCTGTCTTTTATAATAGATGAAATGATTCCATAATCACGTATACATGGGAATGGAAATAGAATCCAGAAAAAGAAAGTACAACTATTGTACTCAAGAACTGTGCATTACTGAAAACCCAGCTAGGAGGTGCTGACATCCCCCTCTTTTGTTGAGACATCATGGTACTTATGGGGAAAAAAATAAATAAAGAAAGTGAAAATGATCCGAGCTTTTCTTTCTGTGCTCTCAAATTCATGCACTGTGTACAAAAACCTTTTGTATTTTTTTACTGCTTCTTACTATGAGCTAAGTGCTTTGATATATTTCCCACATAGAACATATACAACCCTAAGTGAAAAGTATTATCCCCATTTGCAGATAAGAATAGGAATTAGAATATATATGTTACACCAGATAGCACCATGCATAGCACCAGATGTAGGGTTTGAACCTCTGTCCATGTGACTAAAAATAGGTATTTCCACTTTACTATTTTGTTGGTGCATGCCTGAGATATTTTCTGTTCTCTTCCTACTTGGTTTCTACCCACCGTCTTTTTCTTCCCACTAATGTGCTTTACCTTCCATTTTACCATAGCCTACTTTTGCCACCTACTACCTCTGTGCCTCCTTTATAAAGATGTCTACAGGACAGAACAATTGTTGACAAAAGACATTGTTGTGTGGGAAATTCTCTGGGGTAGTAGAGAGTGTGGTCCTTGGGCCAGCAGTGTTGGCATCATCTGGGAATTTGTTAATCCTTCAAATTTAGGAACTAAACTTGACAATGAAAGTTGTTTATGAATATTAATGGCTAAACAGTTCAGTTTCATGGAAAGCACTGAGGAGATTATATAAAGTGAAAATCAGAAATTTTAAGAAATTGCATGAGACCTTAGTCCTTTTTTATTTACTCCCATGAACATTTATATTTCACATGAATGAATTTGATCTGCTTCGATGTTTTGCAGTAGCCTGTTTTTTTAAGGAGGCACGTTTTTTCATCCATGATTCCCTGAAACTGCTGCAGGATGCTCATCACAACTTAGAACTCCTTTCTGGGTACATCGTCATGATGAACACTTGCAGAGAGATTTACTAGTGCACAATATGAATCTTCACGCTAGTGGGGAAAGAGTATTTTCTAGCCTTGAGTGAATATCTTTGGAAGTGTTTTCTTATCTGTCCTCTGCAAATAAGCTCAGGATGGGCCTGTTACTGTCTAATGCTACAAAAAAGGAGGGCTGTTAATAATGGCCGCTTCCTCATGCGTACAGTGGAGAGAAGGCTATGGACAGTCCTATCATGGCCTTGGAAGATGATGTTAACCTGAGAAGTCATTTTAGCTGCCTGAGTGATTCTCATTTGTGAATGGTTGAAGGGTGAGTTTCCATACCACTAAGACCTGGAATTCGTTGTAAATACCACTGGTTTTGTCTCAGCTCACGAAGACAATATAGAAACATACTGCAGGAAAGCACATTTCCTTTCATTTTTAAGTTATTTAGGGCAGCTTAAAATTCATGACCTGAAAAGACTTGAAAGTTTGTATTCTCTTTTAAGAGAACATGAACTTTTGACTTTTCTTTCTGGAGGAAACAAAAGATGGAAAAATCTTATTTAAATCTTCACCACAGGTTTACTTACTTTGAAGCCTTCTGCATTTTTGGCCTATTTGGTAATCCTCATGTTTGAGTCACCTGAAGAGTAAGTACACGAGCAGTTACAAATGATTTCAAAAGACAGAATTGTGAAGTATTTGTTCTACTTAGATCTTTCTTGATTTTATCTGTGTGAAACCTTGATGTGTGTAGCATTATCATTATGTAAAGTAACTGATGCAATGTAAATTTTTTTTTAAAATTATACTTTAAGTTCTGGGATACATGTGCAGAACATGCAGGTTTGTTACATAGGTATATATGTGCCACAGTGGTTTGCAGTGCTCATCAACCCATCATCTACATTAGGTGTTTCTCCTAATGCTATCCCGCCCCTAGCCCTCCACCCCCTGACAGGCCCCAGTATATGACATTCCCCTCCCCATGTCCATGTGCTCTCGTTGTTCAACTCCCACTTACGAGTGAGAACATGGGGTGCTTGGTTTTCTGTTCCTGTGTTAGTTTGCTGAGAATGATTTTTTCCAGTTTCATCCATGTCCCTGCAAAGGACATGAACTCATCCTTTTTATGGCTGCATAGTATTCCATGGTGTATATGTGCCATATTTTCTTTATCCAGTCTATCATTGATGGGCATTTGGGTTGGTTCCAAGTCTTTGGTATTGTGAACAGTGCTGCAATAAACATACGTGTGCATGTGTCTTTATAATAGAATGATTTATAATTCTTTGGGTCTATACCCAGTAATAGGATTGCTGGGTCAAATGGTATTTCTGGTTCTAGATACTTGAGGAATTGCCACACTGTCTTGCACCATGGTTGAACTAATTTACACTCCCACCAACAGTGTAAAAGTGTTTCTATTTCTCCACATTCTCTCCAGTATCTGTTGTTTCCTGACTTTTAATGATTGCCATTCTAACTGGCATGAGATGGTATCTCATTGTGGTTTTGATTTGGATTTCTCTAATGACCCGTGATAATGAGCTTTTTTCATGTTTGTTGGCCACATAAATGTCTTCTTTTGAGAAGTGTCTGTTCATATCCTTTGCCCACTTTTTGATGGGGTTGTTTTTTTTCTTATAAATTTGTTTAAGTTCTTTGTAGATTCTGGATATTAGCCCTTTGTTAAATGGATAGATTGCAAAAATTTTCTCCCATTCTGTAAGTTGCCTGTTCACTCTGATGGTAGTTTCTTATGCTGTGAGGAAGCTCTTGAGTTTAATTAGATCCCATTTGTCAATTTTGGCTTCTGTTGCCATTGTTTTTGGTGTTTTGTTTTTAATAACTAAATCTAATTCTGTGTGTCTTAGATATTCTACAAACATTCTGGGTGGATTACCAAACATGATGGTGAACTGTTCTACGCTCTGGAAGAATATTGATCTTTTATTTCTTTCTGTGTGTTTTTCTTGTCTATTCTACCAAAATCTAATCACAGCAATAAAGCAGTATGTATGTATAGTAGATCAATTATGTTACTAAATGGTACACTACGCCAGGTTTGATTGCTCACGCCTATAATCCCAACACTTTGGGAGGTCAAGGTGGGCAGATCACATGAGGCCAGGAGTTTGAGACCAGTCTGGCTAACATGGCAAACCCCATCTCTACTAAAAATACAAAAATTAGCTGGGCGTGGTGGTGCATACTTGTAATCCCAGCTACTCAGGAGGCTGAGGCACGAGAATCGCTTGAACCGGGAGTACAGAGGTTGCAGTAAGCGGAGTGGTGACACAGCACTCCAGCCTGGGTGACAGAGCAAGACTCTATCGCAAAAACAAAACAAAACAAAACAAAAAAACACCAAATGTATATCCTTTAATTGCTTTTAATGCAAACTTAAAGCAATTTATTCCACATAATAAAAATATTTACAGGAGCTGAATTTGAGCTTCCTTGGATGAAAAAGTATCTATTTAGCAAATTAAAAAAAACCCCAGTAAGTAAGAATGCAAAAAATTCACAGTGGTAAATCAATGAATGAATTAGGGTCAAATGGCAAATAGTTTTAAAAGCACATAGAGTTTTCTGCAGCTAAAAATCTTTCTACTGGTAATGTGAGTTTGCAAATCAGGTCTTCTGCTTTAGGTTAGTTGACCCTTCCTTTTGATTTTGTAGTCATCAGAGATCTAAGCTTTTTAGTTGATTTGTCCTAAAACTCTCCTCAATAGTTTTCCCTTTAGTAAATAACCAATATTAACCAACTATCAATAAAGATCCAAGACATTGTTCTGGATTAGTATTCATATGTGTGGCAAGAGAAATTCAAGAAAGCATCCATAAATATCCACATATACACAGAAAACGGAAATGAGTTAAAACCAGGTAACTACTAGATTTTCTTTTTGGTATGCACATTGAATTACATTTTATAATGGCTTATTATGCAGCATTAGATAACCAGAATACCCACACATTGACACTAGGGGCTCTTAGAGGAGTCTAAAGAAAAGTTCCACCTCAGGCACCCAAAAGTGAAGCCTCTAATCAATGATCTTCATTTGTAATTGGAGAGTTTCCAATAATCTCCTAGTGTCTTATTATTAAATGTGAA
Source organism: Pongo abelii (assembly GCF_028885655.2). Lineage (NCBI taxonomy): Eukaryota > Metazoa > Chordata > Mammalia > Primates > Hominidae > Pongo > Pongo abelii. The sequence continues at coordinate 169,129,576 of NC_071988.2, read as the reverse complement.
TGGACAATCATGAGCCACTGTCCACATAATGAAATATTTCCTCCCAGAAACAGAAAGTCAAAAATAAATAAATAAAATGAACCCAGAAGAAACACAGATAATTCAGGAAAAAGAAGAAATATTCCACATTATAAATTCAGGGATGAACAGGGATTATTGTAGTCATAAAACAATAAATAGATGCTATGAAAAGGAGAAATTAGAAAAAGAGAAAATTTGCAAGTTTGAAATATGATTGCTGAAAGAGAGAATTATGTAAATGGTTGGAAGACAGTCAATAAGACCTCCCGAGAGTGAAACACAAAGGGAGATTGGTTGTAATAGGAAAATATGAAAGACTAGGGTTTATCTATGATGCCCAAAATTTGAATAAAAAGAATTCCGTAAGTAAAGAACAGATAAAACAATAGGAGAAAAATAACCACAAAGTAATAAAACGATATTTCCTAAACAGATGGAAATGGGCCTCAGTAACATAATTAAAAAAGACTCACCCCAAAGCCCTTAATTCTAGACCAGGGATACAGAGGAAGTTTCTAAAAATTTCTGGAGAGGAAAAATAAAATCGAGTCACCAATAAAGGTATAAGCATCAGAATAGCATCTGCTTTATGGCGACACTAGGTACCAGAAAGAATGAAGCATTTCACAATTTTGAGTGAAAATGATTTCCTAATTACAATGTCATGTCCAGCCATATTATCAGTAAAAATTTAGGTAAAGTGAAGACAGTTGCACACATATGAGGATTCAGGTACTCATATATTCTTTGAGAGCCCCTTCTGAATGTGCTTCATCACAATGAAGAAATAAATCAAGATGAAACATCATTTCCAAGAAACAGTGATTCTGACTCAGAAGGAAGAATATTCAAGATGAGCCCTCTACAGCAGGCATTAGTTCAGGTTGGAGTAGCAGGATTGGGGGCTCCAGGAAGGAGATGGTCTGGAAATAAAGGGGACTTGATAGAACATATGAGGTAGCAGGTGAGGAGAACAACTCAATGGTAGACTATGATGGAGAACTTGGAGAATAAAATAAAGATGTGAGTATTGAAGTTACAAAGATCAAGAAATAAGGCAACTTAAATTCAGGAAAAGAGCTATAAGGAGTACAAGAAAAAATGTAGTTCTTTCATAAAATACTCTGGTATTACTTGGTTTTGTAGTGAATAATATTTACATAGGCAATTTTACAAACTATTACTAATTTAACAAAAAATAGTGATATAATGATATTAGTAGGATGGGAATGAGAGATCAGTGGTATAAGAAGAATAGAAAAAGGGGGAATCCTCCCTAACTCATTTTATGAGGCCAGCATCATCCTGATACCAAAGCCTGGCAGAGACACAACCAAAAAAGAGAATTTTAGACCAATATCCTTGATGAACATTGATGCAAAAATCCTCAATAAAATACTGGCAAACCAAATCCAGCAGCACATCAAAAAGCTTATCCACCGTGATCAAGTGGGCTTCATCCCTGGTATGCAAGGCTGGTTCAATATACGCAAATCAATAAATGTAATCCAGCATATAAACAGAACCAAAGACAAAAACCACATGATTATCTCAATAGATGCAGAAAAGGCCTTTGACAAAATTCAACAACACTTCATGCTAAAAACTCTCAATAAATTAGGTATTGATGGGATGTATCTCAAAATAATAGGAGCTATCTATGACAAACCCACAGCCAATATAATACTGAATGGGCAAAAACTGGAAGCATTCCCTTTGAAAACTGGCACAAGACAGGAATGCCCTCACTCACCACTCCTATTCAACATAGTGTTGGAAGTTCTGGCCAGGGCAATCAGTCAGGAGAAGGAAATAAAGGGTATTCAATTAGGAAAAGAGGAAGTCAAATTGTCCCTGTTTGCAGATGACATGTTTGTGTATCTAGAAAACCCCATTGTCTCAGCCCAAAATCTCCTTAAGCTGATAAGCAACTTCAGCAAAGTCTCAGGATACAAAATCAATGTACAAAAATCACAAGAATTCTTATACACCAATAACAGACAAACAGAGAGCCAAATCATGAGTGAACTCCCATTCACAATTGCTTCAAAGAGAATAAAATACTTAGGAATCCAACTTACAAGGGATGTGAAGGACCTCTTCAAGGAGAACTATAAACCACTGCTCAATGAAATAAAAGAGGATAGAAACAAATGGAAGAACATTCCATGCTCATGGGTAGGAAGAATCAATATTGTGAAAATGGCCATACTGCCCAAGGTAATCTATAGATTCAATGCCATCCCCATCAAGCTACCAATGACTTTCTTCACAGAATTGGAAAAAACTACTTTAAAGTTCATATGGAACCAAAAAAGAGCCCGCATCGCCAAGTCAATCCTAAGCCAAAAGAACAAAGTTGGAGGCATCACGTTACCTGATTTCAAACTATACTACAAGGCTACAGTAACCAAAACAGCATGGTACTGGTACCAAAACAGAGATATAGATCAATGGAACAGAACAGAGCCCTCAGAAATAATGCCACATATCTACAACTATCTGATCTTTGACAAACCTGAGAAAAACAAGCAATGGGGAAAGGATTCCCTATTTAATAAATGGTACTGGGAAAACTGGCTAGCCATATGTAGAAAGCTGAAACTGGATCCCTTCCTTACACCTTATACAAAAATTAATTCAAGATGGATTAAAGACTTAAACGTTAGACCTAAAACCATAAAAACCCTAGAAGAAAACCTAGGCTTTACCATTCAGGACATAGGCATGGGCAAGGACTTCATGTCTAAAACACCAAAAGCAATGGCAACAAAAGCCAAAATTGACAAATTGGATCTAATTAAACTAAAGTGCTTCTGCACAGCAAAAGAAGCTACCATCAGAGTGAACAGGCAACCTACAAAATGGGAGAAAATTTTTGCAACCTACTCATCTGACAAAAGGCTCATATCCAGAATCTACAATGAACTCCAACAAATTTACAAGAAAAAAACAAACAACCCCATCAAAAAGTGGGTGAAAGACATGAACAGACACTTCTCAAAAGAAAACATTTATGCAGCCAAAAAACACATGAAAAAATGCTCACCATCACTGGCCATCAGAGAAATGCAAATCAAAACCACAATGAGATACCATCTCACACCAGTTAGAATGGCAATCATTAAAAGTCAGGAAACAATAGGTGCTGGAGAGGATGTGGAGAAATAGGAACAGTTTTACACTGTTGGTGGGACTGTAAACTAGTTCAACCACTGTGGAAGTCAGTGTGGCCATTCCTCAGGGATCTAGAACTAGAAATACCATTTGACCCAGCCATCCCATTACTGGGTATATACCCAAAGAACTATAAATCATGCTGCTATAAAGACACATGCACATGTATGTTTATTGCGGCACTATTCACAATAGCAAAGACTTGGAACCAACCCAAATGTCCAACAATGATAGACTGGATTAAGAAAATGTGGCACATATACACCATGGAATACTATGCAGCCATAAAAAATGATGAGTTCATGTCCTTTGTAGGGACATGGATGAAATTGGAAATCATCATTCTCAGTAAACTCTTGCAAGAACAAAAAACCAAACACCACATATTCTCACTCATAGGTGGGAATTGAACAATGAGAACACATGGACACAGGAAGGGGAACATCACACTCTGAGGACTGTTGTGGGGTGGGGGGAGCAGGGAGGGATAGCTTTAGGAGATATACCTAATGTTAGATGACGAGTTAATGGGTGCAGCACACCAGCATGGCACATGTATACATATGTAACTAACCTGCACATTGTGCACATGTACCCCAAAACTTAAAGTATAGTAATAATAAAATAAAAAAAGAAGACTCGGTTTTATTCTATCGTAATAGCAAGTCAATAGTTAATGCCCAAAACTGATTATTTGAGAGCTAGTCATATAATTAATTCTACAGAAAAAAGGAGATAACTTCCAGAAAATATAGCTAAAAGAGTTAACAGTGATGGATGGTAGGGAGTGAAGTTGAGAGTTGGGTGGGTCAGGATCTGCTAGTTTTCATTATAAGAGCAACCCTATATATTTGTTTGCCTATGTCAGTTCTGGTTTATGTGTCATATCTCATATCCTGTTTGCTCTAATATTTATGTGAGGCAAAAGCACCCCAGTTTGTATAATAAATCATACTGTCACCTTAATTATAAACATTTTGGCTCAACTTGCTTTTTTAAAAAAGATATACGTATTTATTTGCTGTAAATTAAAATATAAAGGTTAAAAATAAAAAAAAGCATGATGGTTTGCGATCTCTTTGCTTGGAGAGATTAATAAAAACTGAGAAGCATGTCTAATGTTGCTCGGAATGGTCTGGAAGTGGGATGGCCAATACTGGCCTGAGATTTCCATTGGCTTCCTTGTCCTAGTGTGACAGTTGTACAAATATATCGTAAAAAACTTCTCATCCAGTGACTGATAGGAACAGACCCTGGGTCAAATTAGCACTATTTCAGGAAGGCAGGCAACAGTTGGAAAACGTGCAGAATTAGGAACTTTGGGAATACCAAAATAAATCCTGGTGCAGGAAAATGGTCACTATGTTGACAGTAGAAAAACCTTATTTACGTGGGATTTGAACTTTGCCTGGAGTTAATAGGCAGAAACCTAAATCATTTTAACTTGGATTATAACATGGCATATGCTGAGATGACCAGAAGGAGTAGAATAAGAAGGAAACTAGTGTTCTCTTCTTCTCCACGCACAGGCCTTTGAAGAGTACTATAGTTAGCATGTTTATCGTTGGAAATTCCTGTATCTCAAATCACAACAGGCAAAGATAATTTTCCTTGCAGTGAGAAAGATAGGGTAGATGGGAGGAAGTGCTGATGAGTGGGGATGTTCTGGAAGTTCAGCCTAACCTTTGCTTGAAATCAGCAATGGATATCATGCCAGCCTCAATTCTGTTAGATATTTCTTTATAAAGCTGGATTGGACTAGGTCAACCAGACATCATTTTCTTCTGCTTTGGAAATGATAATATACTTTAGATGTACTTGTACTTATTCAATTCATAATTAAGATCCCATGTTTTTCCTTAATAATCAAATGCTTTAAAGAAGGAGGAGGACCTAAAACCATCTAGCCCCAATCTCTAATAAGAAAGCAAACATTTTTGGAATGTGTGAACACTTGACTGAAATATCATAACACTTATGGGAAAAAATTAAAAAAAATCTGGAAAAATGATCCAAGCCTTTCCTTTTATATGCAAAAATTTGTGAACTTAAGTGCAAGAAACTTCTTTATTGCTTTATTGTTTATTATGTGTTAGGTGTTTGAATGTATTTGCCACATGAAACACACAGAAGAATTCTATGAAATAAGCATCATTATACACATTTTCAGTTGAGAAAATGGCTTGGGATATATATTTTACATCAGATGCATCACACATGGGATCTGAACCTATGTCTATGTGACTGAAAAACTAGTGTTCTTTTCACTTCATCACTTTGTTGGGGCATACTTGAGATGTTTCCTCTTTTCCTCCTATTTGGTCTCTCCCTACCATATATTCTTTCTCATTGATATCCTCTGCCTTCCATTTGACTCTAGCCTACATATGCCATCTACTGCTCCAGCATCTCTTTTATGAAGATTTCTAGAAATTGGCAGTTGTTTTCAGAAAAAATCACTGTCATGTAGAAAGTTCCTAGAGCAAAGCTATTCAAGAGTGTGGCGGCAAGACAAGCAGCCTGGACATCACCTGGGAACTTGTTAGAAATGGAAATTCCTAAACCCTGCACAGACCTACTAAATCAGAAATGCTGCTGGTGGGGCCCAGGTGCAACCTATATTTTAACAAGCCCTCAAGGTAATTCTGAAGTAGGCTAATACTTGAGAACCATTGCTCTAGGGCAATACCATTACATGTGTGGTCCAAGGACCAGAATCATCAACATTACGTGAGATTTCTCTAGAAATACAAATTCCTCACTCTCACCCTAGATCTACTGAATCAGAATTTGGGGCAGGGTATTAAGAATCAAGGGTCCAGGATTCTGTGTTTTAATAAGCCTTCCAGGTGATTCTTATGCAGGCTAAGGTCTGGGGGGCACAGCTGCAGGAATTATCATTCTCTCTTTATCACCAAGAGGAGCATTCAGAGGTGAAACTCCTTCATTTACTTCCCTCTCACAGAAGACTCATATTCGCTCCAGGAGTAGTGCCTAATTCTCATAGTACTTAGTTACACCCAAGAACTTTATTATGAACAATAGTTTAGTAATTCATCTAAGAGGCTAAACTAATAATAGAAAAGTGTTTCTGGTTTAGCAATGTGAGACTTGATTTTTTAGTATTATTATTCTTTCCTTATGTTGCGGGCCTCTGGAAGCTCTTCCTATCTTCCCTTCATATCCTGTCCTTCATCCTGCTGTATGCATTCAAAGCATGCTGGGCAATCAGTGATTAAAGCACTTTCACTGGTAGTAAAGTTGGGCTTCTTACATGTCTGCTCCTCTCACAGGCTAGAAGTTTAATGCTTTTATTTGCTATTTATTTGAGTAAATATTCCCCAGGTTTCTTAGAATCCTTAGAGCTAAAAGGAAACTTGAATGTCGTCCATGTCCTGACCCTTCTGATGCAAGGTATGCTAGGTTTTCATGGATAGGAAGTGTTCGAAGTGGGGAAGCCATGTTTAGATGGGCTCAGCATTCATAAGGCTGACCCTGGCTGTAGTGATCTTGAATTCCATCTGGTTCAAAATCTAGGTCATAACCTTGCAGGATGGCCTGACAGCCTAGCCTCCTGAGACCTATGCAATGAAGGTGCATTAGAAGGTAAGTGGTCTGCATTCCAGCATGGGCCAAATCTGAACCAGTTATGCATGGAAAGGCACGGGGATGAGGCGTCTGCTTTATTTACTTTTGCTGCTTGCTGTGGGTAGCAAGCTTTTACGGAGCTGGAAGAGCCTTATAAAACATCTAGACGACATTTTCTCCTTGTGGAAATTGAGATCTGGAGATCTGGGTAGATTTTTGCATCAGACAATAAGTTTTTCCATTAAAATTTAAATTACTCAGTTTAGATTCTGATCTCCTTGAGGGCAGGAATGATACTTCCATTTTATTATTTGTGAAGACTAGAAAAGTGCTTGATATATAGTAGTTATACCACAAATATTTGAGTGAAAAATTTACCTAAGGCTGACAATGATTAAGCCTGAATGATAACAAAGGTTTTCTAGCTTTCTGTGCAGTGGCTTTCTAGTTGTAGCATATAAGACCGTTGATGCTAAAACCGTACAAAGATCTCATAATTCGTGCTGCTATTTACCCGTAATTAATGCTAATGTTTGTATAGAGAAGGCTCTTCTGAACTTGGTCCAAACCGATCAAGGTAATGGCAAATTAAGGAAGATCAAAGGCTTTCACAGCATGGATGGCACGGACTTTCTCCATCTCTCGCCATCTCAAAAGCACAAGCAAACTTACATTTTCAGTGGTTCCCAAACATTTCCAGTTAATATACCACTTAATAGGAATAAAGCTGTTTTAAACCACACTGCTTTCCTGAGAGGACAGGTCATTTTGTTTTAACAGTACATTTTATTTTAACAATGGAAGTCTAATTCTTGTATAGGGACTGTATATTATGTGGGAGGACTGAGCAATGCAAGGAGTGGGCTGCATCAAGATATTCCATTGACAACTCATCTTTTGTCTTCACCTGTATCTAGAGTTTCTGGGTGCTTGTACTGAGCTGCTGTAGCCACTGGCCCCACAAGGGAAGAATGTGACAGTGCTTTGCCTTCTCCCTGTATTGTGTACCTTTTACCCCTTCGTCTGTGCTGAGTGCGAGACCCTGCGTGACCTCTTAAGTCCCCATGTATGTGCAACCCAGGGATTCCAGGAGATCAGTGTCAGTGGGCAAAAACTTTGATAATGAGTGGTGGGTAATTTTTTCTCTTTCTCACCTTGGGTGGATTGTTCTGAGATAGTTTATACAGCCTCTTAGAAGATGGTTACAGAAGATAGAACAATCCGAGGGGCTCTATAAAACGACTTGCATTTTATTTCCCTCCTTTGATTGACTTCCCCCTTCCTGCACTCCTGTCTCCCTGGGCTTGTACACCTTAACAAAGTAGCACATAAGCCTTTGCATGAGGTTCTGCTTTCTGGGAAACTCAGACTAAGGCAGAAAGCAATTAATAAATGATAGGTCAGAGCTTATTATTTTTTCAATTTTATTTTAAACATTATTTTATTTTCATCAAATTCTACCATGATTGAGAGAAGTAAGATAAAGATATACAAAGTTAGGAGTTGGCTTTAATTTAGTGTTATTCTTTTGAAACTGAATTATTGTTACAACTTTTTATTCTGTACTTAGTATTGGCCCAACAATTGTTTCCCTCCAATGATTGTATTTCCTTCTTTAGTGTTTGGCATTTTGAGTTTGAGTGTCTGGCAGGGAGTAGGTAGGTGTAAAGGCTTTCAAAAATGATTTTGGGGAGGAGAGAGTGCTTATAGTTTTCTATACGAATTGTACTGTTCAGTGAATAATCCCCGTCTGATGTTGCATCTGTGATCACCTCTGTTTTTTAAAAAGCCACCTTTCTCTTTAAGCACATCCATGTCAGTATCCCTCTATTTGCTCTGAGCTGCTTATATTAGTATTGAAAGAAGACCAGAGATAATCCCTGTCTGATGTTGCATCTGTGATCACCTCTGTTTTTTAAAAAGTCACCTTTCTCTTTAAGCACATCTATGTCAGTATCCCTCTATTTGCTCTGAGCTGCTTGTATCAGTATTGAAAGAAGACCAGAGATAATCTTTACATTATGAGTAATCTCTGTGGAAGACATATATTGTCAACTGGAACACTAGCATATGCTTGACTTGGTTTCTTTTGTGGTTACTAAGGTTCTTTATGAATTTGGTTATTTGCTTTTTTCTCTTTGCTCAGTGACTAATATCAGTGTGAAACTCTGTCTGCTGACACACTCTTCTGTGAACAGCCAGAGCTAAGATTTCATAGAGTGCAACCGCCGCTACTGTGATATTTGAGAAGAATAAGGCATTGGGAGGTGGTATGAATATGCTTTACATTATCTCCTCATTATGAAATTAATAAATGCTCATTATGCAAAATGAGAAAAATTAGAAAAATGGAAGGAAATGTGAGCCATAGTTCTGTTATCCAGAAAAGAATCACTCCCTGCATGTGGATGTATTTTGTTTGAATCACTTTGCAGAGTACATTTTTTTTTTTTTTTTTTTTTTTTGCATTTTTAGTAGAGATGGGGTTTCGCCATGTTGGCCAGGCTGGTCTTGAACTCCTGACCTCAGGTGATCCACCTGCCTTGGCCTGCCAAAGTGCTGGGATTACAGGTGTAAGCCACTGTGCCTGGCCCGAGTTTTTACATAAATATTATCACGCAAAATGAAATCTATTCATGTTTTTCAAGAATATATTTTCTGGTTTCAAAACTAATACATACCTGGTGCAGCAACTTTGGAAAATAAGACATTAATAGAAAAAAGTTATTGTGAACCATATCACCTGAAATAATCACTGTAAACATGCAATTTATCTCCTTATGATGTTCTGCATATGAGCAAAACATCCCCTCAAAAATAAGCATTTCTGTTTTTTTTTAAGGCATAGAGTTTTTACTAGTTTTCTTTTACTTGTTCATTTGTTTTCTTTTTTTATTATATAATTATACTTTAAGTTCTGGGATACATGTGCAGAATGTGCAGGTTTGTTACCTAGGAATACACGTGCCATGGTGGTTTGCTACACCCATCAACCTGTCATCTACATTAGGTATTTCTTCTAATGCTATCCCTCCCCTAGCCCCCCACACCACAACAGACCCAGGTGTGTGATGTTCCCCTCCCTGTGTCCATGTGTTCTCATTGTTCACCTCCCACTTATGAGTGAGAACATGTGGTGTTTGGTTTTCTGTTCCTGTGTTAGTTTGCTGAGAATGGTGGTTTCCAGCTTCATCCATGTCCCTGCAAAGGACAAAAACTCATCCTTTTTTATGGCTGCATAGTATTCCATGGTGTATATGTGCCATATTTTCTTTATCCAGTCTATCATTGATGGGCATTTGGGTTGGTTCCAAGTCTTTGCTATTGTGAACGGTGCTGAAATAAACATATGTGTGCATGTATCTTTATAGTAGAATGATTTATAATCCTTTGGGTCTACACCCAGTAATAGGATTGCTGGGTCAAATGGTATTTCTGGTTCCAGATACTTGAGGAATCGCCACACTGCCTGCCACAATGGTTGAACTAATTTATACTCCCATGAACAGTGTAAAAGCATTCCTATGTCTCCACATCCTCTCCAGCATCTGTTGTTTCCTGACTGTTTAATGATCGCCATCCTAACTGGCGTGAGATGGTATCTCATTTTGGTTTTGATTTGCATTTCTCTAATGACCAGTGATGATGAGCTTTTATTCATATGTCTGTTGGCCGCATAAATGTCTTCTTTTGAGAAGTGTCTGTTCATATTCTTGGCCCACTTTTTGTTGAGGTTGTTTGTTTTTTTCCTGTAAATTTGTTTAAGTTTCTTGTAGAATCTAGATATTAGCCCTTTGTCAGATGGAGACATTGCAAAAATTTTCTCCCACTCTGTAGGTTGCCTGTTCACTCTGATGATAGTTTTTTTTTTTTTTTGCTGTGCAGAAGCTCTTTAGTTTAATTAGATCCGATGTGTCAAATTTTGGTTTTGTTACCATTGCTTTTGGTGTTTGTCATGAGGCCTTGCCCATGCCTATGTCCTCAGTGGTATTGCCTAGGTTTTCTTCTAGAGTTTTTATGGTTTTAGGTCTTACATTTAAGTCTTTAATCTGTCTTGAGTTAATTTTTGTATAAGGTGTAAGGAAGGGGTCCGATTTCAGCTTTCTGTGTATGGCTAGCCGGTTTTCCCAACAGCATTTATTAAATAGGGAATCCTTTCCCCATTGCTTGTTTTTGTCAGGTTTGTCAAAGACCAGATAGTTGTAGATGTGTGGCATTATTTCTGAGGGCTCTGTTCTGTTCCATTGGTCTGTATGTCTATTTTGGTACCAGTACTGTGCTGTTTTGGTTACTGTAGCCTTGTAGTATAGTTTGGAGTCAGGTAGCATAATGCCTCCAGCTTTGTTCTTTTTGCTTACAATTGTCTTGTCTATATGGGCTCTTTTTTTGATTTCATATGAAATTTGTAGTAGTTTTTTTCTAATTCTGTGAAGAAAGCCAATGGTAACTTGATGGGGATAGCATTGAATCTATAAATTACTTTGGGCAGTATGGCCATTTTCACGATATTGATTCTTCCTATCCATGAGCATGGAATATTCTTCCACTTGTTTGTGTCCTCTCTTATTTCCTTGAGCAGTGGTTTATTGTTCTCCTTGAAGAGGTCCTTCACATCCCTTGTAAGTTGTATTCCTAGGTATTCTATTCTCTTTCTAGCAATTGTGAATGGGAGTTCACTTATGGTTTGGCTGCTTGTCTATTATGGGTGTATAGGAATGCTTGTGATTTTTGCACATTGATTTTGTATCCTGAGACTTTGCTGAAGTTGCTTATCAGCTGAAGGAGATTTTGGGCTGAGACAATGAGGTTTTCCTAATATACAATCATGTCATCTTCAAACAGACAATTTGACTTCCTCTCTTCCTATTTGAGTATCCTTTATTTCTTTCTCTTGCCTGATTGCCCTGGCCAGAACTTCCAATACGATGTTGAATAGGAGTGTGAGAGGGCATCCTTGACTTGTGCTGGTTTTCAAAGGGAATGCTTCCAGTTTTTGCCCATTCAGTATGATATTGGCTGGGGGTTTGTCATAAATAACTCCTATTATTTTGAGATATGTTCCATCAATATCTAGTTTATTGAGAGTTTTTAGCATGAAGGGCTGTAGATTTTTGTTGAATGCCTTTTCTGCATCTATTGAAATAATCATGTGTTTTTTGTCATCGGTTCTGTTTATGTGATGGATTATGTTTATTGATTTGCATATGTTGAAGCAGCCTCGCATCCCAGGGATGAAGCCAACTTGGTCTTGGTGGATAAGCTTTTTGATATGCTGCTGGATTCAGTTCGCCAGTATTGTATTGTGGATTTTTGCATCAATGTTCATCAGGGATATTGGCCTGAAATTTTTTTTGTTGTTGTGTCTCTGTTAGTTTTTGGTATCAGAATGATGCTGGCCTCATAAGATGAGTTAGGGAGGAGTCCCTCTTTTTCTATTGTTTGGAATAGTTTTAGAAGGAAGAGTACCAGCTCCTCTTGTACCTTTGGTAGAATTGGACTGTGAATCCATCTGGTCCTGGGCTTTTTTTTTGGTTGGTAGGCTATTAATTACTGCCTCAATTTCAGAACTTGTTATTGGTCTATTCAGGGATTTGACTCCTTTCTAGTTTAGTCTTGGGAGGGTGTATGTGTTCAGGAATTTATCAATTTCTTCTAGATTTTCTAGTTTATTTGCATAGAGGTGTTTATAGTATTCTCTGATGGTAGTTTGTAAGTTTTTATTTCTGTGGGATCAGTGGTGATCTCCCCTTTATCATTTTTTATTGTGTCTATTTGATTCTTCTCTATTTTCTTCTTTATTAGTCTGGCTAGCAGTCTATCTATTTTGTTAATCTTTTCAGAAAACCAGCTCCTGGATTCACTGATTTTTTGAAGGGTTTTTCATGTCTCTATCTCCTTCAGTTCTGTTAGTTATTTCTTGTTTTCTGCTGGCTTTTGCATTTGTTTGCTCTTGATTCTCTAGTTCTTTTAATTGTGATGTTAGGGTGTTGATTTTAGATCTTTCCCGCTTTCTGCTGTGGGCATTTAGTGCTATAAATTTCCCTCTAAACACTGCTTTAGCCGTGTCCCAGAGATTCTGGTACATTTTGTCTTTGTTCTCATTGAACTCTCATTCAAATAACTTATTTATTTCTGCCTTAATTTTGTTATTTAACCAGTAGTCATTCAGGAGCAAGTTGTTCAGGTTCCATATACTTGTGTGGTTTTGAGTGAGTTTCTTAATTCTGAGTTCTAATTTGATTTCACTGTGATCTGAGAGACTGTCTGTTGTGATCTCTGTTCTTTTGCATTTGCTGAGGAGTGTTGTGCTTCCAATTATGTGGTCAATTTTAGAATAAGTGCGATGTGGTGCTGAGAAGAATGTATACTTGAGGTGGAGAGTTGATTTGACATGGGGAGTTCTGTAGATGTCTATTAGGTCTGCTTGGTCCAGAGCTGAGTTCAAGTCCTGAATATCCTTGTTAATTTTCTGTCTCTTTGATCTAATTTTGACAGTGGGGTGTTAAAGTCTCCCACTATTATTGTGCAGGAGTCTAAGTCTCTTTGTAGGTCTCTAAGAACTTGCTTTATGAATCTGGGTGCTCCTGTATGGGGTGCATATATATTTAGGATAGTTAGCGCTTCTTGTTGCATTGATTCCTTTGCCATTATGTAATGCCCTTATCTTTTTTGATCTTTGTTGGTTTAAAGTCTGTTTTATCAGAGACTAGGATTGCATCCTGTGCTTCTTTTTGCTTTCCATTTGCTTGGTAAATCTTCTTTCATCTCTTTATTTTGAGCCTATGTGTGTCTTTGCACATGAGAAGGGTCTGCTGAATACAGCACACCAATGAATCTTGAGTCTTTATCCAATTTGCCAGTCTGTGTCTTTTAATTGGGGCATTTAGCCCACTTACATTCAAGGTTAATATTATTATATGTGAATTTGATGCTGTCATTATGGTGTTAGCTGGTTATTTTGCCTGTTAGTTAATGCAGTTTCTTCATAGTGTTGGTGGTCTTTACAATTTGCTATGTTTTTGCAGTGGCTGGTACTGGTTTTTCCTTTCCATATTTAGTGCTTCTTTCAGGAGCTCTTGTAAGGCAGGTCTGGTGGTGACAAAATCTCTTGACATTTGCTTGTCTGTAAAGGATTTTATTTATCCTTCACTTATGTAGCTTAGTTTGGCTGGATATGCAATTCTGGGTTGAAAATTCTCTGCTTTAATAATGTTGAATATTGGCTCACACTCTCTTTTGGCTTATATATAGAGAGATCTGCTGTTAGTCTGATGGGCTTCCCTTTGTGGGCAACCCAACCTTTCTCTCTGGCTGCCCTTAACATTTTTTCCTTCATTTCAACCTTGGTGAATCTGATGATTATGTGTCTTGGGTTGCTCTTCTCAGGGATTGTCTATGTGGATTTCCTGAATTTGAATGTTGGCCTGTCTTAATAGATTGGGGAAGTTCTCCTGGATAATATCCTGAAGAGTGTTTTCCAACTTGGTTTCATTCTTCCCATCACTCAGGTACACCAATCAAACATAGATTTGATATTTTCACATAGTCCCATATTTCTTGGAGGCTTTGTTCATTGCTTTTCATTCTTTTTTCTCTAATCTTGTCTTCACATTTTATTTCATTAAGTTGATCTTCAATTTCTGATATCCTTTCTTCTGCTTGTTCGATTCGGCTATTGATACTTGTGTATGCTTTATGAAGTTCTCGTGCTGTATTTTTCAGCTCCATCAGGCCATTTATGTTCTTCTCTAAACTGCTTATTCTAGTTAGCCATTCCTTTAACCTTTTTTCAAGGTTCTTAGCTTCTTTGCATTGGGTTAGAACATGTTCCTTTAGCTCAAAGAAGTTTGTTATTACCCACCTTCTGAAGCCTACTTCTGTCAGTTCATCAAACTCATTCTCCATCCAGTTTTGTTCTCTTGCTGGTGAGGAGTAGTGATCCTTTGGAGGAGAAGAGGCATTCTGGTTTTTGAAATTTTCAGCCTTTTTGCACTGGCACTGGTTTTTCTTATCTTCGTGGATTTATCTACCTTTGATCTTTGATGTTGGTGACCTTTGAATGGGGTTTTTGTGTGGATGTCCTTTTGGTTGATGTTGATGCTATTCCTTTCTGTTTGTTAGTTTTCCTTCCACCAGTCAGGCCCCGCTGCTGCAGGTCTGCTGGCGTTTGCTGGAGGTCCACTCCAGACCCTGTTTGCCTGGGTATCACCAGTGGAGGCTGCAGAACAGCAAAGATTGCTCCCTGTTCCTCCCTCTGGAAGCTTTATCCCCAAGGGGCACCCGCCAGACACCAGCCAGAGCTCTCCTGTATGAGGTGTCTGTCGAGCCCTGCTGGGAGGTGTCTCCTTGTGAGGAGGCACGGGGGTTAGGGAACCACTTGAGGAGACACCTTGTCCCTTGGCACAGCTCGAGCGCTGTGCTGGGAAATCCCCTGCTCTCTTCAAAGCTGGCAGGCAGGAATATTTAAGTCTGCTGAAGCTGTGCCCACAGCTGCCCCTTCCCCCAGATGCTCTGTCCCAGGGAGATGGAAGTTTTATCTATAAGCCCCTGACTGGGGCTGCTGCCTTTCTTTCAGAGATGCCCTGCCCAGAGAGGAGGAATCTAGAAAGGCAGTCTGGCTATAGTGGCTTTGCTGAGCTGCAGTTTGAACTTCCTGATGGCTTTATTTCACTGTGAGGTGAAAACTGCCTACTGAAGCCTCAGTAATGGCGGGTGCCCCTTCCCCCATCAAGCTTGAGCATTCCAGGTGGACTTCAGACTGCTGTGCTGGCAGTGAGAATTTCAAACCAGTGCTGGGCTCTGTAGGGGTGGGATCTGCTGAGCTAAACAACTTGGCTACCTGGCTTCAGCCCTCTTTCCAGGGTAGTGAATGGTTCTGTCTCACTGGCATTCCTGCAGCTAGCTCAGTGTCTGCCCAAACGGTCACCCAGTTTTGTGCTTGAAACCCAGGGCCCTGGTGGCGTAGGCACCCGAGGGAATCTCCTGGTCTGTGGGTTGTAAAGACCATGGGAAAAGCATAGTATCTGGGTTGGAATGCTCCGTCCCTCATGGCACAGTCCATCATGGCTTCCCTTTGCTAGGGGAGGGAGTTCCCTGGCCCCTTGCCCTTCCCTGGTGAGGCACCACCCCACCCTGCTTCAGCTCGCCCTCTGTGGGCTGTACCCACTGTCTAACCAGTTCCAATGAGATGAGCTAGGTACCTCAGTTGGAAATGCAGAAATCACCTATCTTCTGTGTTGATCTTGCTGGGAGCTGCAGACTGGAGCTGTTCCTCTTCCGCCATCTTGCCAGCCACCTCCCAAAAATATGCGTTTCTTAAAAGTTCTAGCAATAGTCTGGAAAAGAAATAAGTTTATAAAATAACTTCCATCAATTTGAATTATGTAAACGTTAACAAAATAAACTTAATTTACATTTACTTTTCATAAATATCAGTTGTAAAGGCAAGTTACAATCAAGCTACTATCTGAAAAAATTATATCTCAAACTCCTGAATATTGGCCATAGCAAATAAAAAATCAGAATATCTGGCATTTACCTTAAAGAGAATACATTATTTTAAGCTCCTCAAAGGAAACTTGAGTTACTGTTGGACTCCAGATGAATTAAAGGCTAAATTACTAATAAAGTAGCCAAGCTTGTTGATGTAGAAGAACTAGAAACAGAAACACCACCACACCACAGGACAGACAGACTTACTGATGGATACATAAACACATGAGCCTTCCTGTACAGACTGAAGACAGAAGTAGCTTAAAGTGACTGTTTGAAAAATCTGTTAAACTAGCAGGTCTTATGTACACTTGAATGCACACTCTGGTTTTAAGCAAGCCGTTCTAATTTTCTTGTGATTGTTGATTCCTTAAAAGGTAACATATTTGACTTTCTAGTAGTATGCAGACTTTTGCTTATCTTGTATTTCCTGGCAGAGATCCAGGCTAGGGTAATACTTTTCATTAATTTGGAAATCATAAATCTTTATTTATCACATGGTTCCTTCAGGTATGTGTAATCGCATTTTCTACTGGAAGGGAGTCTAATATTCCGACATTGCATTTTTGTTAAGATCTTCTAGCTAACATGATTGCGAGCTGCAGGGGTGGAAATATTAGTTAAGCATTCAGGAAGAGTGTTATTGCAGACTTTACATTTGACTATAAAGACATATAAAGATACATTTTTAGTTAAATTTTTAAACTTTTGAGATAATTGTAGATTCACAGGGAATTATGGAAATACTATGGAGAGATCCACTTACCTAATACATTTTACCTAGTTTTCCCCAATGGTGACATCTTACAATAGTATGGCATCACAAGTGGATTAAAAACACAGATATTGACATTGATATAATGCACCAATTTTATTCAGATTTCCTCAATTTTACTTGCACTCTTTTGTGTGTGTATGTGGTGATATTTTATCACTATACAGCACATATTCTATGTAGTATGCAGTGCATATAGTGATATTTTATCATATACAGGTTTACCTACATGCTACTACCAACACAACATTAAAGATGCAGATCAGTTAGATCACCACAGGGATCCCTCATGTTGCTGCATGCTTTTGCTTATCCATGCCCACCTCCCTCCTACTCTCACTCCCATCCCTAACCCCTTGCAACCATGTCTGTTCTTTATTTCTAAAATTTTGTCGTTTCAAGCATGTTATGGGAATGGAATCATACAGCCTGCAACTTTTTGGAATTGGCTTTTTTTTTCTTTTTTTAACTTAGCGTTTTCTTGAAATGCATCCGAGTTGTGTGCTTCAATAGTTTGCTCCTTTTGTATTGTATGTAGAGTAATATTCAATGGTATGAATGTACCACTGTTTGTTCTACCATTCACTTATTGAAAGGTATCTGTTCTTTGTTTCCCCAGTTTTTTTCTTTTTAAATATAACTGCTAAGAATATTTTTGTATAGGTTTTGGTGTGAACATACATTTTCATTTCTTTGGGATAAATGCTAAATAGTGCAATTGCTTGGTCATATGGTAATTGCATGTTTAGTTTTATTATTGAATTTGAAGTGAGTTTCTTGTAAGTAGCATGTAGGTGGTGTGTGTGTGTGTGTGTGTGTGTATTTAATATACTTTGCTACTTTCTGCCTTTAAAAAATGGTGTAATTAGACCATTTCCATTGTTAGGTCTTAAGTCTGTAATTTAATTATTTGTTTTCTGTTGTTTATTCTTTTCTATTTTTTTGCTTTTTTGTGAGTCACTTAACATTTTTTGAGATTCCTTCTTGAGTTATTTATATTGTTCTTGAGTATCTCTCTTTTAGTAGTTTTCTTTGTGGTTTTGTATTTTAATTTTAATGTGACTTATCATATAATCATTAGTATCAACATTTAGTATTTTAATGTGACTTATGTGATCACTAGTATCAACATTTTCCACTTTGTGTGAACCATGGAAACTTTATTTCCTTTTAGATCCATTTGTACCTCCCCATTTTTTTGTTTTTTTCTATTTGAGACAGAGTCTCGCTCTGTCACCCCAGGCTGGAGTGCAGTGGCTGATCTTAGCTCACTGCAACCTCCGTCTCCTAGGTTCAAGCGATGCTCCTGCCTCAGCCTCCCAAGTATCTGGGACTACAGGCACATGCCACCACACCCAGCTAATTTTTGTATTTTTAGTAGAGATGGAGTTTCACCATTTTGGCCAGGCTAGTCTTGAACTCCTGACCTCAAGTGATCTGCCTGCCTCAGCCTCCCAAATTGCTAGTATTACAGGCTTGAGCCACCATGCCCAGCCTTACCTTGCCAACTTGTTTTATGTATCAGATGATGTAGATAAAATTCTTTGATACTACTCGAAGAGGTGGAGCCTAATTCCCATCCTAGGGAGACTAGGCTGTACTTAGTGCCAAATAGAATAAAGTGGGAGTGATGATATGCAACTTCAGAGACTAGGCTTACAGGACACTACTCTTTCTCTCTTGGAATTCATACTCTAGTGGAAACTGGCTGCCATTTTGTGAGCAGCCTTATGGAGAGGCCCATGTGGTGAGAAACTGAGCTTCCTGCAAACAGTCACAAGAGTAAGCCATCCTGGAGGTGAATCATCCTCCAGCCTCAGTCAAGCTTTTATTTATTTATTTATTTATTTATTGAAATGGAGTTTCACTCTGTCGCCCAGGCTGGAGTGCAGTGTTGCAATCTCAGCACACTGCAACCTCCACCTCCCAGATTCAAGGGATCCTCTTGCCTCAGCCTCCTAGTAGCTGGGATTACAAGCACCCGCCACCCACGCCTGGCTAATTTTTGTATTTTCAGTAGAGACAGGGTTTTGCCATGCTGGCAAGGCTTGTCTCAAACTCCTGATTTCAGGTGATCTGCCAGCCTCGGCCTACAAAGTGCTCAGTCAAGCTTTTTTGATACAGCTTTGACTGACATCTTGATGGTAACCTTATGAGAGAACCTGAGACATAAAAACCCAGGTAAGCTGCTCTTGGATTTCTCATCCCAGAAACTACATAAGATAATATGTGTTTGTTGTCTTAAGCCACTGTATTTTGCAGTACTTTGTTATGCAACGATATATAACTAATCAAAATATCAACTATGTAGGAAGGCATGTAAAATATACTAGAAAATCAGGAGAATATTTTAAACTTTATTGAAAAAAATCCTACAGACTACTTTTGCTTTTACAATTACAACAGAGTTTTGGACATAAAACAATTAATATCAGGCCAAGAGATAGATCATGAATTGCCTAAACTGGGGAGGATGGTTGTTCTTGTTTTTTCTAACTGGAGTTAGAAGAATCTAGGGCATAGGCCCTTCTATTTCTCCATCTTTCCCTCCCACACATTCCTTTGCCTTTTTTCCCCTACTGAGGCTGTTGTCTGTGTGATACCTTTTGTGAAGTTTGTTTCCAATGACAGACCTTGATCACATATAGAAACACCCCTAAAACTATGTACCGTGAAAAGCAAAAACAACCAACCAACCAACAAACCAACAAACAAAACCTTAGCCAATGCCCCGCTTCTGTAATGATTTATTGTTAGAATTTCAGGCCAACTGGCATATCTTTTGCATATATTATTTGCTCAGTGCTCCAATTCATTTATACAAAATAAAGAAGAGATTCTGATATATAATATAAACCTAAACCAGAATTAATCACTCATTGTCTTGGTCCTCACACTTGTGCTCAACTACCTATCCTTATTTTGTATCTATCTTTAATCTATTTTCTGATTATAAATATATTCTTTGAATCTTAAATCACACGTTTATGTAACAGCTAAAGCAGCACTGGAGCAATTACTGGCAGCTTCAGACTGTTTTATAAAGGAGCTTGTTGTAAAAGTATGGCAATCTAGTGGGAATTGGGAGATGGGGCATTTGTATTGAGATTCTACATTAGAAAACTAATAAGAGATTACAGGGATGGTGGTGGTGGCCTATGTTCTCCTCCCTCCCAGCCACTCGTTGCCACTTGTTGCCACTGCCACTGAAAGCAGTGTTTTGCGGTGGAAACATTCTCCATTTCTTTATTGGCAGCTCTTCTATCAGTTGCTTAACTGTTATTCTTTAAAGCAATAGTTCTCAAACTTTAATACATCAGAATCACTTGGAAGTCTGGTTAAGAGAGATTTCTGAGCCCACCGCTAGAGTTATTGATCTAGTAGGTCTGTGGTGAAACCTGAGAATTTGCACTGCCAAGTTCCCAGGTCATGATGATGCTGCTGTTCTCCAGACAACACCAAGAACTGCTGCCCTGAAGTTGAGATCCTGAGGACATGGTGAGGCCAGGAGCCAAGACAGCAAAAGAGATCGTCAAACTGCTTTGCATGAGGCAATAACAGGAATATATTTCTCCTCTTGAGAAAGAGGAAATGAAGAGAGAGAAGGAGGAAGAGAAGTGGAGTGAGCAAGATGGCCTGAGGCTGAAGGGTCAGATAAACACAAGGCAATTATTGAAATGCACCTGGGAGAGAGGTCCCCGCAAATCTTTAAAAGATCCCTCCTCCATATCTGGACAAATCTTAAAATAACACCACATTTACTCATTTCCTTGTAAAGTGTGTGTGTGTATGTGTGTCTGTGTGAGAGAGAGACAGAGACAGAGAGTGTGCACGTGCCCGTGTGAGGAGATTAAGACAGATGCTGAGTTTGCTATGGGGCTGATGTGACTCAGAGCAGAGGCAGCTCCTGTAAGATGTCGAGATGATCAGTAGATTGAAGAAGTAGTAGGCTGTAGCCAGAGGTGATCTGTAACCTATCAGTCCCTACACCTCACGCCTTCCTTCAGTGGAATTTATAGTTGTTTTGGAGAAGGATTTGGGCCTGCACAGGACATGAAAATGGAGGTTTGAATCAATCATACCTTGTTTTCTGAGGGCCAGAGAGGCCTCAGCTAACATCTGGGTTACTTTTTCTTATGGTTCTCATCTACTTTTGTGTTTATTCTTAAGTCTTTACATCTGGTAAGCAGATGGCAACACACTTCTTCAAATTGCAACCTTGAGAGGCTCCTGTCTTCTCCTCCTGAATTATTTGGTTACTATATGGAGGTAACAGTTCCTTGCTACAGGTCATTTTTATTCTGACCCCCAGGTGAAGCTTGGATATTCTTAAGACTCTGGGAAGTGGGGGCCGCCCCAGCTGCCCTATATTTGAGGAAGACCAGGAGGACAGCGCTTTGACAATTCTGGGCTGACTGGAGAATGAGAGATGTTGTGGGGCCCCATGAGCATCAAGCCTGCAACGTCCTGTCACCATCTCTGCTGCAGATTCATCTTGTTATCCTCTTTCTCCATAAAAGTCTGTGAGCCTGTGAGAGGAGGGAAGGAAGGAACATCTACCTTGGGATTTAAGGCCAACAGGCCTGTTCCCTGTCCCCTCTTCCTTGGTTGCCCCTTTAGTCTCCATGCAGATGCATTGCTCTATGAATTTATTTGTCGTTTCCAGCCTTGACTGGTTCAGAATGTTTTTAACCATTAGAAAAAGAAACAACTAGTTAAAGGATTTAATTTAAAGCTAATGATATACTTCAATGTGGTGCTAATCAGAGACATGGAGCTTGTTGTTCCTTAACATCTTGTTCACCAAGAGGACATTAACTTATGAAAAGTTGGAGAGATTAAGCATGGAAACCTTTGATGGTGGTGATGGCGGTAGTTCTGATTGGTGAATCAGACCAATCTTGCCTTCAGGAATCCTACACAGAGTTTGGTGGTTCTCCAGAGACTAAGTTCAACTACTGATGCAGTTTCATATACTGAGTTCCTTCTCAGGGTAAAAATGCCTTTCCCAAGCACTGAAAATTTATGTCAGAAATGGAGTCTTGGCATGTTCTAGAAAATGGAGAGTGCTTCATGAGAGCTGCTGGAGCAAGGCGTTCTTTTTCCTGCTCCTGGTATGCCCCATTCTTCCCCTTCCCTGCTGATTTTCATATAGCTTCTCCCCACTTGCCGATAATACGTTTTCAGGATGGTTATGACTTCTCTACCCACAAAAGGGCAGACATGTGAGCACTGGGTTCCACAGTTACTGTCAGTGCTGGGCATCGTACCAACACCAACAGAATCCCCGTCTGGGTTCTTCCCAGAGGTTATGCAGTCTTGATTCAACAGACAATAAACAATAGGGAACAAGGATAATGGCCATTGGAGTTGCAAAAGAAGTGCCTGTTTTCATTATTTATACTCTCTGGCACTCCCTTATGGCTCCTTTATTCAAACATTGGTAGACTGAAACAAAAAAGGATTCTTGGAAGAAATAATTATTTAAAAAATGATGAAAAGCACTTCTACTAATTCTGTAAACTTGTTAAAATAATAAATTATTGGAAGAATATTGGGTAATGTACAGGATTGGTGGAAGAACCGAACCACTGAGCCTGGGGAAATCAGAAAATAGAGGCCTTGTCTTTATTCAGGATTTCAAATTCCACATGAGAGAATTTGATTGGACCAGACAGGGTGTGTTGTGCCTACTTTGGTTCTAACCATCCACATTGTCAGGAGATCGGACAGGGAGTGTAGCTGCTGTGATTGGGAGAATCCTGGTGAGTTGGGCAGCCTCTTGCAACGTGTATGTTCTGCATTGGTCAATCATGATTTTAATCAAGTTAGCGGCTATTCAATGGAGTGTGCCTAAACTTAATGCCCTGCATTATCTTGCTTGAAACATGAATAATCTGTTACCAAACTAGGGAAAAAACATAACATCCTCTAGGCAAGAATGGTAGTTTTTAAACTGTGGTCTCCAGACCATCAGCATGGACATGATGGAGAACTTGTTGGAAATACAAATTGTTTTTCCCACTCCAGATCTAGTGAATTCCTGGTGAGACACAAAAAGCATGTTTTAACAAATACTCTAGATGATTCTGATACATGCAAAAATTTAACGTGTATGAATCACCTAGGGGTGTTGTTACAGTACATATTCTTTTTTAGTAGGTCTAGGGTAAGGCTGATACTCTGCATTTCTAACAAATTTCCAGGTTACCCCATTGGTGCTGATGCAGGGACAGACTTTGAGTAGCAAAAATAAAGATATTGAAGGAGAATACTTATATCACTATTTCAAACTGTTGAAATTCTGTAGACAAAAGAGCAATGAAAACCATAAAGCCCTGTATGAATAAATTATTATTATTGCTATTGGATGATACTAGTTTTCATAAATCTTCAGAACATTGTGTATTTTGGGGGTAGAGGGGACTCTTATCTTCAACTGGCAGGTCTGAATACAGGATTGGTTATAAAGTTTATGTAGCAAGTCACCTTTAAGTCAAGTATATAAATGCCCCATGTGTCTTAATCTCAACATATAATAGCATGTAGCAAGAGTAGTATTTATATCTCCAGCTATCACTTGTCTTGTTCATGACAGAAATAACGTTCCACATTATTTAAAAATTATAACTCAAAGAATAATGCTAATGAAGTTGCCAAGCTATGACCTAAAAGAAGGCAGAGCCTGGCCAGATGGCTCGTTACTGATTACAACTTGTTGGGTCTTTCCTGGCCCAGATTGATCTTATCTAGTGTTTTTAGTCTCTGGCTATTTGGTGAATAATCATGAAAGCTTTTGAGCATCTGGTTCAATTTCCAGCAATTTGCTGTTAGTGATACTCAAATCTGATTGCAGTGGTTTGGCAATGACTTAATGGGAGTAGGGAAAGATTATCTAACTGGGTTTATGAACCTTGCTAGCTAGGGGTCTCTTAGATTATGTTCGCCAATATTTTCCTTTCAATTTCATTGCTTTTATTATCAGATGACTGTTTCTTTGAGTTTTTGCTTTTGAAGATTATAGATGCTTTCATTTCACCTAATGCATTAAAAAAATTTAAGAGGACCTCCTCCACACAAAAATCTCCCACTAGGTCAACATTAATATACATAGAAAGATCTCTCATCATAACTAAAATTAAAACAAGAACTAAGACTTACTGACAGAGTAATTTCTGTTGTATTCCTCCAAGAGGCCAAATAAGCCTGAGAATAAAGACAAACAAGGGAACATAATTTATTTAGTCTTTCAAAAATTCTCATAAAACTTAGTAAGAAAGAGAATTAAATCATTAGTAATTGAGGAGTTCCCCCTTTCCATAAAGTCCTTGTTTGCAATCAAGAAATGAAGAGCAGAGATATGTAGGCATTTTTCTGGAGAAAGAAACACTGGTATTGTGACATCCAAAGATTTATTTCTGATAGGTGTCTAAGTTAACATTTTTATAAATAATCTGAATGGATAATTATACATAGTTAAATGGCAGATAATGAGTAGGATAATAATATGAGAGAAACTAATGGCTGTTTCAAACTTGAGCTTAAGGTATAATTGCATCTTGGTTGAGTTCTGAATATCAGTGTCTGATCTCTCAGCTTCCAGGTTGGAAGTCTTGGTTGCCTTTTTATTAAGAGAAAATTTCTAGGAAAATGGCTTCCTTACTTGAAAAAGGCCCACTAAAGGTAAGAGAATGTGTATACTTAACATTTTTTTTATTGACGTATATTTAACACAAAGATTTAAGGTATACAATTTGATGATTTAATATACACATACGTTGTAAAATAATCAGCACACACTAGTTAACATAGCGATCGCTTTAGATAGTTACCACTTAAACATTTGTATGTGTGTGTATGACAAAAATACTTACTATCTCCCCTCTTGGCAAATTTCAAATATACAATAAACTATTGTTAATTATACTCATATTATTGTACATTCGATCTTCAGAACGTATTCTTCCAGCATAATTGAAACTTTGTACCCCCTAACCAACATCTCCCCATTTTTCTCTCCCCTCACCCCTGGCAAACACTATTCTATTCTCTGTTTCTATGACTTCAACTATTTTAGATTCCCTCTTTTTAAGGCAGAATAATATTCTATTGTGTGTAGTGTTTGTATGTGTATGTGTGTGTATAGCCCCCACATTTTCCTTTATTCATTCATCATTTCCATACTTTGACTATTGTAAATAATGCGGAAATTAACATGGGAATGCAGGTATCTCTTGGAGAGCCTGATTTCATTTCCTTTGGATGTATACGCAGTAGTCAGATTACTGGATCTTTTTAGTTGTTGAGGAACCTCCTGCTGTTTTCCATAATGGTTGTACCAATTTACATTCCCAGAAACAGTATATAAGAGTTTCCTTTTTTCCACAGCCTCTCCAACACTTGTTATCTTTGGTCTTTCTCGTAATAGCCATTCTAACAGATGTGAGGTGATAACTCAGTTTTGATTTGAATTTCCTTGATGATTAGCAATGTTGAGGACCTTTTCATAAACTTGTTTGCCATTTGTATGTTTTCTTTTGAGAAATGTCTATTTAGATCCTTTGCTCATTTTTGAAACAGGATGTTTTTCATTATTGAGTTGTGTGAGTTCCTTATATATATATATTAGATATTAACCCCTTATCCTTCTAGCAGTTTTGCAGTTTCAGGTCTTACATTGAAGTCTTCAATCCATTTTGAGTTGATTTTTGTATAGGTGTGAGATAAGTGTCTAATTTCATTCTTCTGTATGTGAATATCTGTTTTTCTCAGCATCACTTATTGAAGAGACTGTCTTTTCCTCAGTTTGTGTTCATAGCACTCTTGTCAAAGATCAGTTGATTGTAGATGTGAGGACTTATTTCTGGGCTTTCTGCTCTGTTCCGTTGGTCTATATGTCTGTTTTTATGAAGGTACCATACTGTAGCTTTGTAAAATAATTTGAAATTAGGAAGTGTGATGCCTGCAGCTTTGTTCCTCTTGCTCATGATTGCTTTGTCTATTTGGGGTATTTCATGGTTCCATATGAATTTTAGAAGTTTTTTTCTATTTCTATAAAGAATGCCATTAGGACTTTGATAAGGATTGCAATACTGTGAATTGCTTTGGGTATTATGAACATTTACAGACATTAATTACTCCAATCCATGAACACAAGATATTTTCCCATCTATCTGTGTCTTTCTTAATTACTTTCATAAACATTTTATAGTTTTTAGTGTACGTGTCTTTCACCTCTTTGATTAAATTTATTCCTAAGTATTTTATACTTTTGGCTGTTATTGTTAATGGATTATTTTTAAATTTCCTTTTCAGATGGTTCATTGTTGTGAATAGAAATGCAATTGATGTTTGCATGTTGATATTTTACCTTGCAGCTTTACTGAATTCATTTATTATTTCTAATAGTTTTTCTTTTTGCTCGTTGTTGAGCCTTTAAGATTTTCTATGTGTATAATTATGTCATTTGCAAATAGACGATTTTACTTCTTTTCCAATTTGGATGCCTTTTTATTTCTTTTTCTTGCCTAATTGCCGTGGATAAGATTTTCAATTCTAGGTTGTAAAGAAGTGGCAAGAGTCGGTATCCTTGGCTTGTACTAGATCTTAGAAGGAAAGCTTTTAGTTTCCCTCCACTGATTATGATATTTACTTTGGGCTTTTCCTATCTGGCCTTTATTGTGTTTAGGTAAGATTCATCTGTAGCTATTTTGTTGAGAGTTTTAAGAATGAATGGATGTTGAACTTTGTCAAATGTGGTTTTTTTTTGCCCTTTTTTCTCTCATTTTGTTAATATGTTGTATCATGTTGATTCATTTGCATATATTGAACCATTCTGGTATCCCTTTGTTAAATCTCACTTGTTCATGGTGTATGATCCTTCCAACGTGTTGTTGAATTTGGTTTGCTAGAAAAATTGGCCTGTAGTTTTGTTTTGTTTTTTTCCTGTAGGGTCTTTTCTTGGTTTTGGTATCAGGGTGAAGCTGACCTTCTTCAATGAATTTGGAAGAGTTTGCTTTTTTTATATTTTTTGAAAATTTAACAAGGATTGGTATTAATTCTTCAACTGTTTGATAGAATTGACATATGAAGCCATCAGGTCCTGGGCTTTGTTGGAAGGTTTTTGATTACTGAGTCAGTCTCCTAATTTATATTCAGGCTTTCTATTTCTTCCTGATTCAGGTTTGATAGCTTGTATGATTCTGGGAATTTATTCTTCCAGATTACCCAGT
This sequence comes from Pongo abelii, assembly GCF_028885655.2. Taxonomy (NCBI): domain Eukaryota; kingdom Metazoa; phylum Chordata; class Mammalia; order Primates; family Hominidae; genus Pongo; species Pongo abelii. The sequence continues at coordinate 169,102,291 of NC_071988.2, read as the reverse complement.
TTGTTGTCATATAATTGTTCCTAATACTCCCTTATAATCTGTTTTATTTCTGAGGCTTCCATTGTATTGTCTCTTCTCTTATTTCTGATTTTATTTATCTGCGTGTTCTCTTTTTCTTGGGATTTGTAGATTTTAGTAATCTTTTAAAAAAACTTGTAGTTTTATTTTATTATTTTTTATATTTGTTCTGCATTTGATTTATTTTTTTCTCCAGTCTTCATTATTTCCTTCCTTCTGCTAACTTTGGGCTTAATATTTTCTTTTTCTAGTTCCTTGATGTGTAAAACTAGATGTTTATTAGGGATCTTTCTTCTTTATTAATGTAGGCATCTACTGCTATAGAATTCTGTCTTATTACTGCTTTTACTACATCCCATAAGTTTTGGTATGTTGTGTTTTCATTTTCATTTGTCTCAAGATCCTTTTTACTTATTTATTTATTTATTTATTTTTATTTTTATTTTTTTAATTTTTCTTTATCAATTCTACTTTTTTCTTTTTTTAATTTTATTTTATAATTTTTTAATTATTATTATACTTTAGGTTTTAGGGTACATGTGCACAATGTGCAGGTTAGTTACATATGTATACATGTGCCATGCTGGTGTGCTGCACCCATTAACTCGCCATTTAGCATTAGGTATATCTCCTAATGCTATCCCTCCCCGCTCCCCCCACCCCACAACAGTCCCCAGAGTGTGATGTTCCCCTTCCTGTGTCCACGTGTTCTCATTGTTCAATTCCAATCTATGAGTGAGAACATGCGGTGTTTGGTTTTTTGTCCTTGCGATAGTTTACTGAGAATGATGATTTCCAATTTCATCCATGTCCCTACAAAGGACATGAACTCATCATTTTTTATGGCTGCATAGTATTCCATGGTGTATATGTGCCACATTTTCTTAATCCAGTCTATCATTGTTGGACATTTGGGTTGGTTCCAAGTCTTTGCTATTGTGAATAGTGCTGCAATAAACATACGTGTGCATGTGTCTTTATAGCAGCATGATTTATAGTCCTTTGGGTATATACCCAGTAATGGGATGGCTGGGTCACATGGTATTTCTAGTTCTAGATCCCTGAGGAATGGCCACACTGACTTCCACAATGGTTGAACTAGTTTACAGTCCCAGCAACAGTGTAAAAGTGTTCCTATTTCTCCACATCCTCTCCAGCACCTGTTGTTTCCTGACTTTTTAATGATTGCCATTCTAACTGGTGTGAGATGGTATCTCACTGTGGTTTTGATTTGCATTTCTCTGATGGCCAGTGACGGTGAGCATTTTTTCATGTGTCTTTTGGCTGCATAAATGTCTTCTTTTGAGAAGTGTCTGTTCATATCCTTCACCCACTTTTTGATGGGGTTGTTTGTTTTTTTCTTGTAAATTTTTTGAGTTCATTGTAGATTCTGGATATTGGCCTTTTGTCAGATGAGTAGGTTACAAAAATTTTCTCCCATTTTGTAGGTTGCCTGTTCACTCTGATGGTAGTTTCTTTTGCTGTGCAGAAGCTCTTGAGTTTAATTAGATCCCATTTGTCAATTTTGGCTTTTGTTGCCATTACTTTTGGTGTTTTAGACATGAAGTCCTTGCCCGTGCCTATGTCCTGAATGGTAACGCCTAGGTTTTCTTCTAGGGTTTTTATGGTTTTAGGTCTAACATTTAAGTCTTTAATCCATCTTGAATTAATTTTTGTATAAGGTGTAAGGAAGGGATCCAGTTTCAGCTTTCTACCTATGGCTAGCCAGTTTTCTCAGCACCATTTATTAAATAGGGAATCCTTTCCCCATTGCTTGGTTTTCTCAGTTTTGTCAAAGATCAGATAGCTGTAGATATGTGGTATTATTTCTGAGGGCTCTGTTCTGTTCCATTGATCTATATCTCTGTTTTGGTACCAGTACCATGCTGTTTTGGTTACTGTAGCCTTGTAGCATAGTTTGAAGTCAGATAACGTGATGCCTTCAGCTTTGTTCTTTTGGCTTAGGATTGACTTGGCGATGCGGGCTCTTTTTTCTCCTTAGCAAACGTAAAAGAACAGAAACTATAACAAACTGTCTCTCAGACCACAGTGCAATCAAACTAGAACTCAGGATTAAGAAACTCACTCAAAACCGCTCAACTACATGGAAACTGAACAACCTGCCCCTGAATGACTACTGGGTACATAATGAAATGAAGGCAGAAATAAAGATGTTCTTTGAAACCAATGAGAACAAAGACACAACATACCAGAATCTCAGGGACACATTCAAAGCAGTGTGTAGAGGGAAATTTATAGCACTAAATGCCCACAAGAGAAAGCAGGAAAGATCCAAAATTGACACCTAACATCACAATTAAAAGAACTAGAAAAGCAAGAGCAAACACATTCAAAAGCTAGCAGAAGGCAGGAAATAACTAAAATCAGAGCAGAACTGAAGGAAATAGAGACATAAAAAACCCTTCAAAAAATTAATGAATCCAGGAGCTTGTTTTTTGAAAGGATCAACAAAATTGATAGACTGCTAGCAAGACTAACAAAGAAGAAAACAGAGAAGAATCAAATAGATGCAATAAAAAATGATAAAGGGGATATTATCACCGATCCCACAGAAATACAAACTATCATCAGAGAATACTAGAAACACCTCTATGCAAATAAACTAGAAAATCTAGAAGAAATGGATAAATTCCCCGACACATACACCCTCCAAAGACTAAACCAAGAAGGAGTTGAATCCCTGAATAGACCAATAACAGGCTCTGAAATTGAGGCAATAATTAATAGCCTACCAAACAAAAAAAGTCCAGGACCAGACAGATTCACAGTCAAATTCTACCAGAGGTACAAAGAGGAGCTGTTACCATTCCTTCTGAAACTATTCCAATCAATAGAAAAAGAGGGAATCCTCCCTAACTCATTTTATGAGGCCAGCATCATCCTGATACCAAAGCCTGGCAGAGACACAACAAATAAAGAGAATTTCAGGCCAATATCCCTGATGAACATCGATGCTAAAATCCTCAATAAAATACTGGCAAACCGAATCCAGCAGCACATCAAAAAGCTTATCCACCATGATCCAGTGGGCTTCATCCCTGGGATGCAAGGCTGGTTCAATATACACAAATCAATAAATGTAATCCAGCATATAAACAGAACCAAAGACAAAAGCCACATGATTATCTCAATAGATGCAGAAAAGGCCCTTGACAAAATTCAACAATGCTTCATGCTAAAAACTCTCAATAAATTAGGTATTGATGGGACGTATCTCAAAATAATAGGAGCTATCTATGACAAACCCACAGCCAATATAATACTGAATGGGCAAAAACTGGAAGCATTCCCTTTGAAAACTGGCACAAGACAGGGATGCCCTCTCTCACCACTCCTATTCAACATTGTGTTGGAAGTTCTCGCCAGGGCAATTAGGCAGGAGAAGGAAATAAAGGGTATTCAATTAGGAAAAGAGGAAGTCAAATTGTCCCTGTTTGCAGATGACATGATTGTATATCTAGAAAACCCCATTGTCTCAGCCCAAAATCTCCTTAAGCTGATAAGCAACTTCAGCAAAGTCTCAGGATAGAAAATCGATGTACAAAAATCACAAGCATTCTTATACACCAATAACAGATGAACAGAAAGCCAAATCATGAGTGAACTCCCATTCACAATTGCTTCAAAGAGAATAAAATACTTAGGAATCCAACTTACAAGGGATGTGAAGGACCTCTTCAAGGAGAACTATAAACCACTGCTCAATGAAATAAAAGAGGATAGAAACAAATGGAAGAACATTCCATGCTCATGGGTAGGAAGAATCAATATCGTGAAAATGGCCATACTGCCCAAGATAATCTATAGATTCAATGCCATCCCCACCAAGCTACCAATGACTTTCTTCACAGAATTGGAGAAAACTACTTTAAAGTTCATATGGAACCAAAAAAGAGCCCACATCGCCAAGTCAATCCTAAGCCAAAAGAACAAAGTTGGAGGCATCACACTACCTGACTTCAAACTATACTACAAGGCTACAGTAACCAAAACAGCATGGTACTGGTACCAAAACAGAGATATAGATCAATGGAAGAGAACAGAGCCCTCAGAAATAACACCATAGATCTACAACTATCAAGATCGTTTTTAAAATCCCTTTTCATTTTTCGCTTTGGCCCAATGGTTGTTTAAGGGTGTGTTGTTTAGTTTTCACATGTTTGTTGGAATCAGTTACAGGAAAATTATTGTGTTTGTTTTTGTGGCACCACTTTTTGAATTTTTTTTTTGTTCGTTTCTTGTGGCCTTGCATTGATGTCTGTACATTTGAGGGTGCAGTCACCTTGTCCACACTTTATAGACTGGGAAAAGACCTTCAGTTATGTGTGGATGTGAGGACACTGGCTAGGTGGATTGTGGTGGTTCTGGCCGTGCAGGGGAGGATGCAATGGTGGTTGTGGTCTTGGAGAAGGCATAGTACTGAAGTCTCCATGGAATTTCATCAGCTGTGGTTAGTGTTGGCAAAGACTGCAGGAGTTCTCTGCAGCTAAGGCTGCAGGTGTCTACATTGGCAATGGGCTATTGGAGTCATTGGTGGTGAAGTCTGTTGATATCCACCTATTCTCATTTATTCCTTCAGGGAATAATTATGGCTGAAGGGATCATTCTTGGCCTGTGGTCTAGCGTAGGTGATCACATGCGCTAGTGGCAGCATCTGGGTTAGGTTTGGGGCACAGACACATTTGACATAGTGGTGGATGTGTTGTCCAAGGTACAAGAACACACCAAGTGTATGTGGAAGCACACCAAATGGGGTCTGGGGCTTGGGGGTACATTGAAGGAGTGTGGCGTTTGAGGCAGAAGTAGAAATGTACTTACTACAGTGGTGGCACCAGTGTTCAAGGTGCAGATGATCCGAGTGACCCTGGATCTGAGGTCTAGGTCCTCTGTGCAATTGTGGGAAGGTGTGGGAACTCTGAGGAGAAGGGGGTTGGGTAGGACACAGCAGTGGTGGCTCTAGTCCTCAGGATGGGGTTTAGGAGTGGGCTTTGGCCCCAGATGGGGTGGGGAGCAGCAACAGCGGCTTTGGCAGGGAAGGAGGTGCAGCAATGCTTCCTCTCTGGTGGGGGTAAACAGTAGCTTCTTTTGTAGTGGAGATGCAGTGGTGGCTCCTTTGGGGTGGTGGGCTGTGGTGGCTCTTCCAGTGGGGGAGGTGCTACAGCTGCTCCTTGGTTGGGGAAGTGCAGTAACATGGACTTTGTCAAACTGGGTCCTGTGTTGATGAAGGCTGTGGGGGACCTTGGTGGTGAAAGAGACAGGGTGTCAATGGTGGCAACGAGGGCTGTTGTGGTCTTACTGCTCTCTTTTCCCACAATGTGGGGTGGGGAGTGAGGCCAAGGGGATCCCTCTTGACACCAAGCCATGCCTGACAAGAATGGAGTAACACAGGCGTACTGTGCTTTTTCATGTAGCCACTTTCAGCCTCTGTGCACCACAGGATTCCTGCAGTTCTTTATTCCTGCAGCTTCTTTATTATATTCCGGAGTTCTCCCGTGGCTTTTCTTGTCAGCATGTAGTTTTTATTCACTGTTTTTATTGGGGGAGGACAAGCTTCAGGGCCTCCTAAATGGTCATCTTGTTCCTATAACTCCAGTGGGAGAAATCAAGGTATGGTTCTTACAAAGAATTTTGTCCTGATTATAAAATCTATAGATGTTTATTATAGGAAAGTTAGAACACATAAAAATGCTCAAATTAAAAAAAATTCTTCCGTTCCAATCTTACCATTGTTAACATTTTCATATTCTTTTGGTCTTACTATCTGTAAATACAGTAAAATTTTAATAATCTTGCATAAACACTTTTGTATATTTAAGTGAATTTACTAGTTCAATATATGTGCTAAAATTACTTAGTAGGTATTTTACACTTACTCTCTGTAAAGATATAACAATTTGGATTCCCATCAAGTTAGATATCAGAGTGCCTATTTTTTTCAAATTTCCATCATCACAAGATATCATTGACTAAAAAAATTGGTACATTTATAGGAGAAAAATGATATTCTGTTATAATTTGTATTTATGTGACCTCTTATGAGGCTGAATGAATACAATGACATTTGTATTCACTGAACTATATCTTTTTATGCTTGTATCTTAGTGAATAATACAGAACCTGGCTTTAGTGGCTGCTCATCTGATTTTGTTTTTATTGATATGTTACAACAGTAAGAATAAGGCTATTTATTCAGTTGGAAAGTTTTATTAATTTACTAAGGATATCAAATTATCTCATGGACAGGACTCAACATAGTTGTGTGTGAGGTGCAAACAGGGATTGGGAAGGGTGAGGAGGGGTCAAAGCTTAAGCTAATACTTAAAGAGGAGAGTTCATCTGGGCCAAAGGGAAGTTGAAATAACACGGGAAAATGTTTCACAAAGAGGGGAGACCAAGTGCAAGGTTCTAAAGGTAGTACAACATAGTGTCTAGATAAAGTATATGATTTCATGTTGATGAAGGATACAGAGTATTTAAACTGTACAGGGAAACACTAACCAGATCACAATGGGTTTATTTTTCTAACAAGTTTGAACTTTATCTAGATGATAACTTGATAATATATATTAAATGCTTCAAAACGTGTATTGCCTCAATTCAGAAATTCCACAATAAAAATGTACCATAAAGAAGTAGAGATGCAACAAAAATAGCCTTGTATCGTTAATCATAACAGTAAAAGTTGGACACAGCTTAAATATCCAATTATAAAAAACCGATGAAGTAAATTATGCTCATTCTATGAAATTATATTGGTCATGAAAAACACACTTTGGAGGAATGTTATTAGAAAAGATATTTTTCACATAATCTTAAGGGAACACATTATATGTAAAATATGGTCCCAAATTTTAAAAAATAAATGATGTAAAAGTGTTGATCATTTAAAGTGTCATTTCTGAAATGTACAAAGAATATAGAGCTTCTTCATTTTCTATTGCTACTCTCATATTGTTCTTGAGCCCTTTAGCTGGGTTCAATGTGTGGGTGTACATGTGTCTTACTTAAATTGGCCAATTAAATACGATTTATTCTCTTCTAGTTAAAAAGAGGCTCTTTTGTTTTTAAACGGTCTTATTTGGACAAATCTTCAACCTTTCACAGTTCTTGTTCAACCCCTTTTGCTCCCCCATATGGCTGCCAGGTATGCTGGAGCAGGTAAGACCTCTAGCTGGCTAGAGAGGGAAGCTTTAGGTATGTTTACCAGTGTCCCTTGATGGTCCTCTAAATTACTTTAAACCTATTGGGGAGAGATATCATTCCACTTGTCTTGGGCATTAGCCTCTTCCTCATCATTACCGAGGTGCTTGTTCCTACCTGGTCTTTGGGCCTGTGATGCCATCTGCTACTACTGAACTCCATTCTTGCTTCTGCCTTAATGTCCTGGCCCTCAGAAGTATCTATATTATGTTTCCATGCCTCTTTTTTTGCATCAGCCTTTCCCCTTGGGTGGGAATATTTTGAAAATCTGAATTTCCTTTATACCACATACAACCTGGGAGGTATTTTTTGATACATTTCCCTCTGATACTGTTGCACTGCCGTTGTTGCAACATCTTGGATGTGGTTTCAGGCTAAGTGCAAGGCTTCTGGGGGAGTTTGCGGCCTCCACCAGACAACACCAGGACGAGTGGAACACTAGCTTGGATGCTCTATTATCCTTTGATATTAATATGAATGTTTCTACAGTGCATTCCCCACATCCCATGAAAGTCTCCTGCTCTCATATTTAATCTACTGACTATATCCCTTTCATGAATTCCTCTTTCTTTCTTCCAGAAGTGGAAGTATTTTTCTTTCATTTTCTTTTCCATTCTGGCTGGGATTGTTTCTATATAATGTTATTTTTCAGGATGTTTTGAGGGGAAGCATGCAGGGAATCATAATTTTTAAAAATCTCTTGAACAATTTCCTTTACAGCACTTGTTATTTGCCAGGTACTATTTTTAAACACTTCACAAATACTAAATTATTTGTGTCTCCTCAAAATTCATATATTGAAATCCTAACCCTCAATGTGATAGTATTAGTAGATGGGGCCTTTGGGAGGTAATTAGGTCATGAGGGTGGAGACCTCATGAATGGGATTTGTAATCTTATAATAAGAGACACAAGAGTTTGCTATCTGTCTCTGTTCTCTATCATGTGAGAAGATATAATGAGAAGACAGCCATCTACAAACCAGGAAGTGGGCTCTTACCAGACACCAGGTCCGTTGACACCTTGATCTTGGACTTCTTAGCCTCCAGAGGTGTGATAGATAAATGTTTACTGTTTAAGCCACCAGTCTATGGTAATTTGTTGTAGCAACCCAAACAAAGACACATCCCCATGGTTGAAACTGCAAAGGAAAGTTGAGATCCAGAGAATCCAGAAATTGCTAACAAATATTTACCCCAAAAGAAAGGGACTGCACACAGGAGTAGAAAGTCTGTCACTCAATCTCAGCCAAACAGCCAAACTAGGAGAGGGCTTTTGAAGCCCCCTTTGTCTGTATGAGTGCAGGGAGACTTTGAGAAGCTTGAAAATGCTATAAATTTGAACCCTATAGGGGTACCTGGTTACCAATCTTTATGCTATAAATTCGAGCCCTGTGAATTCTTATAGCTAATCAGCTGAAGTTTTCTTCGAAGACAAATCCTCATATTGAGGTACAACTTCAGGGGGTAAAATCCACATTGACAGCAGGACAGAGCCATTAAGGGGAAAAAAAAGAGATTCAGATATGAAAAGGAGAAGAGAAAAGAAAGCAGATTTCAGAAATAATTGTCTCCATATTTTAAATTATTCAATTGTTGGTATAGAACTATGAGCCCTATAATGATGAAACTAAGAAATATCTTCTGGTTCATCCTGCTCTCCTACAAAGCAGGCTCCTCTTAGAAGCACAGAAAAACATGTTGTGCTTAAACATGAGTGACATAAAAGGATTGTAATTAAGTTCTATACAAAGTTATGATAAGGGAAAAAATGAACAAAGTAACATCCCCAAGTACATTGAAGCTAAAAACTGTAACCATAATATTTAAAATAAATTTTTAATAGGTTGAGATATCAGCAAGATGGCAGAATACGATTTTTAACACTCATCCCCCTGCAGAAACATCAATTTGAACAACTATCCATGTACAGAAATACCTTCACAAGAGCTAAGGAAAACAGTTGAGAGATTATAGTACCTTGATGTGGTGTAGAAATAAGAAAAGATACATTGAAGAGGGTGGGAAGGACAGTTTTACATTTCTCATGTCAGCAGGGAGGGTGGGTGGTAGGGACAGGGGAGACACCCTTCACTTGCTGGAAGGAGAGGAAAGTGAGCACCAGACCTTAGATCTGAACACCAGGCACACCCAAATGCAATTCAGCACTGGCAAGGCCCCCTTGTCTCCAGACACTAGACTGGTACCCATAGACTGTGAATTTAGGTTTACCCCAGCACCAGGCCTGATGTTGCAGCCCCAGTGTCCAGGCCTGCCAGGTACGTTCAGTCTTCTGGCTTTCTCTACCACTAGGCAGCCCCACCCAGCAGCCCCAGGCTCTAGACTGGCCCCAGCACTGGGCCAGCCCCAGTAGCTGCAGGCTTTGAATGCCAGGCCAGCCACCAGAGACAAGGCTTCAGAATCGTCCTGCAGACTCAGTCTCCAAGCCAGGCTCAGTGACCCTTGGCTTCAGGCCTGTGCAAGCCACCAGGCTGATCCTGCAGCCCTAGCCATCAGGCCAGCACCTATGGACTCAGCCTTCAGGCTAGCCCCTGTGGATATAGGTTCTAGGCTCACCCAATGCCCAGGCCAATCTCTGTGGCCCCAGGCTCTAGGCTTCCCCAGGTTCCAGCCCAGCCTAGAGCCAGGTCAGTCCATGTAGCCTCAGACTTCAGGCCTGCACCAGCACTAGGTTGGCATACCTGGCCTCAGGTGACAGGCTGGCACTTACAGCTATAGGCACTAGGTCTGCCTAGTGTCAGGCCAATCACTGCATCCCCACCCTCCAGACTGACCACACGTTCCAACAGACTCAGGGTCCAGGCCCATCCCAGTAGACCCCAGTGCTGGGCAGCCTCCATGGACTCAAGCTCCATGACTTCCCCTACAGACCCAGGTTCCAGGCCCCAAAGCCCCAGGACTCAGGTAGGCCCTTGCAGACCTAACCTTCAGGCCAGCATCAACAAACCTAGACTTGAGACTAGCCTTCATGCACCCAAGCTCCAGGCTGACTAGGACCTCCTAGGACCCCAAATTCTAGTCTTCATGCCTTCAGGTACCAGGCCAGTACACACAATCTGAGGCTTTAGACCAGCCCCTGCATACCCAGATTTTATGTCTGCCCCAGCACCAAGCTGGTCTGAGGATCCAAGGAAGTCCTAGTGGCCTCAGGCTTCAGTGGACCGTGGGTTCAGGCCTGCTTCAGGAGACCTAAGGTCTAGGGCAACTTCAGTAGACTTTAGTGCCAGGCTGGCCCCTGTGGTTCCAGGACCACCCCTGAAAATCCTGTCTCCAGGCCATCCTCATGGACCCAGGACCTAGGCACATTTCCATGGACTCAGGCTCCAGGTTGACCCCAGTGGACCTAGGCACCAGGCCTATCCCAAGATCTGGTCAGCTTCTGCAGACTCAAACTCAATGCTCACACCAGTGCCAGGTCAGCAATATGAATCAAGGCTTCAAGTCAGCAACTACATATACAGGCTCCAGGCCCACTGTTGCAGAACCAGGCTGCAGACACACACCCCCTCTCAGCCCGCCACAAACCTAAACAACAGCTCTACCTCAGTGAACAGAGACTCCATACCCAACCCTGTGGACTCAGGTACCAGCTGATCCAGACACCAGGCCAGCCTGCCTGAGGACTCCAGCAGTAAGTCAGCCTACAGACCAGGCCAGATGTCTTGCTGAAAAATCTCTGCAGGGGCTGATTGGTAAAGGGCATTCCCACACAAAGCCAATCTGTAAAAACTAAAATAAGTCACTGCTTCAAATGTGCAGGCATCCACATAGCCACAAGGATAAAAAACAATCAGGGAAACATGACACCATCAAAGGAACAAAATAAAGCCCTTACTTCTTCAGAGTAACTAGCTTTGAAGAAATGGAGACTTATGAATTGCCTGACAATTCAAAATAATTGTTTTAAGGAAGCCCAGTGAACTTCAAGAAAATACAGAGAAGTAACTCAATGAAATCAGGAAAACAGACAACCAAAATGAAAAATTTAATGGAGATATTGAAATTATATATATGCACACACACAAATGTTATAACATATATAACATGTTATATATATCAAATATACTATATGCATATATAATGAATTCTGGATCTGACAATTGTAATAAATGAAAAGAAAAATGCATTAGAGAATGTCAATAGCAGACCTGATCAAGCAGAAGAAAGAATCCATGAATTTAGAGACAGGTTATTTGAAAATATAGGACCAGAACAGGAAAAAAAGGAATAAATGAAACTAATGAGACATATGGGACAGCATCTAACAAACAAATATTCAGATTATAGGACTTCAAGGAAAGGAGAGGAACATTGGGCCAGAAAACTTAAAGAAACAATTGCAGAAATTTCTCCAAATCTGGGGAAATCTATAAATATCCAGGTACAGGAAGGTCAAAGTTCTCCAATTAGATACAACCCTAACAAGACTACACCAAGAAAAGTTATGATTAAACTGTCGAAAATAAAAGATAAAGAGACCATTCTTAAAGCAGTAAGAGGGGGAAAAAAAGCCTATCACTTATCAGGGAGTTTGAATAAGGCTAGCAGCAGACTTCTCATAGAAACCTTACAGACCAGATGAGAGTGGGATGATATATTCAAAACACTGAAGGAAAAATAAAGTCAAAACAAACCTACCATCCAATAGTAATTTACCCAGAAAAACTGTTCCTCAGGTATAATTTACCCAGCAAAGCTGTTCTTCAGATATGAAGGAGAGACAGGGTTTCTCAGCAAACAAAAGCAAAGAGAATTCATTACTACCAGACCTGTCTTATAAGAAATCCTAAAGATAATTCTTCAAGCAGAATGAAAAGTGTATTGTCAAATTCAGAATACTCCAATACTGTAATGGTAGTGTGTAAATGACATATCTTTAGTACAAAAGTTAAAAGACAAAATTGTTTTAAAATAACAGCTACAACAACTGTTAAGAGATACACAGTATAAAATGATATAAATTGTGTCATCAAACACAAAATTGGTGGAGAGGTTGAGGAAGAAATGTTGAGGATTTTTTAGTGATCAGTTAAGTTGTTATCAGCTTTAATGAGCCTATTATAACTGTAAGATGTACATTGGCCTTGTGGTAAAAATAAAACAAAAACCTACAGTAGATACACAAAAAATAAATGGTAAGAATTCGAAGCATACCACTAGAGAAAAATCACGAAATCACAAAGGAAGACAGCAAGAAAGGAAGAAAGGAACAAAAGATCTACAAAACAATGGGAAAACAATTAAAATGACTATAAGTCCTTGCTTGTCAATAATTATGTTGAAAGCAAATGGATTAAATTCTCCAATCAAAAGATATAGAGTTGTTGAATAAATTTTTAAAAATCCCAACTATATGCTGCTTATAACAGATTTACTTCACCTTTAAAGACACACATAGTCCAAAAGTGAAAGTAAGAAAAAGGATATTCCAGACAAATGGAAACCAATAGAGAGCAAAGTTAGCTATACTTACATCAGATAAAAATAGATGTTAATAAAAAATTATAAAGAGAGACAAAGAAGGTCACTATAGAATGATAAAGGGGTCAATTCATCAATTGGATATAACAACTGTAAATATATATGCACCCAATATCCAAGCTCCTTAATTGTATGAAGCAAATATTTACAGATCTGAAGGGTGATATATACTGTAATACAATAGTAGTAAGACATTTTAATATCCCACCTTCAGCAATGGACCAGTCACCTAGACAGAAAATCAACAAGGAAACATTGGACTTGAACTGCACTTTAGACCAAATGGACCTAAGAGACATATACAGAACATTGCATCCAACAGCAGCAGAATACACATTTTTCTCAAGCCACATGGAGGATTCTTCAAATATATTACATATTGAGCCACAAAACAAGTCTTAATAAATTTTAAGAGAATGAAATTATACCAAGTATCTTTTCCAACCACAACGGTATGACACTCTCAGCAGAAACCTTACAGACCAGATGAGAGTGGGATGATATACTCAAAACACTGAAGGAAGTGAACAGAATGAATTTTGAAAATTTCCATTATTTACTCCTGAACAACCCAAATGGATCAAAGAGAAATTATAAGGGAAATTAGAAAATGTCTTCACACAAACAAAAAGGAACACACGACATACCCAAATTTATGGGATGCTGCAAAAGTGGTTGTAGGAGGAAGTTTATACAACAAAAAAGAAGAAAGTGCAATCTATTATTTCATTGTAAGGAACTAGAAAAAGATAAATTAAGCCTAAAGTTAGCACAAGAAAGAAAATAATAAAGATCAGAGAAGAAATAAAGGAAACATAGAATAGAAAAAAATAGAAAAGATCAATAAAGTGGAGAGTTGGTATTTTTGAAAAGATAAATTCAACAAACCTGTAGCTAGACTAAATATTAAAAAAGAGATAACTCCTGTAAATAAAATCAGAAATGAAAGAGGAAGCATTACAACTGATTCCACAGAAATACAAATAAATCCAAAAGGATCATAAGAGACTATGAACAATTATATATCAAAAATTGGAAAGCCTAGAAAGAATGGATAAATTTCTAAACACGTACAATCTACCAAGACAGGATCATAAAGAAACAGAAAATCTGAATAGAACAAGAATGAGTAAGGAGATTGAATCATTAATTTTAAAAAACCCAAATAATTTATGTTCTCATTTATAAGTATGAGCTAAGCTATGAGGATGCAAAGGCATAAGAATGATATAATGGAATTTGGGGACTAAGAGGAAAGAGGGGAGAGTGGTGAGGGATAAAGGACTACACATTGGGTACAGTGTACACTGCTGGGTGACTGGTACATCAAAATCTCAGAAATTACCACCAAATAATTTATTCATACCAAAAAGCGCCTGTTCCCCAAAAACTATTAAAAAAGTCTCCTGTGAAAGAAATGTTCAGTATCTAATGGCTTTATTGCTGAATTATACCAAGTATTTAAGCAAGAAATAACGCTGATCCTTCTCAAACTCTTCCCAAAAATTGAAGTAGAGGGAATACCTACAAACTCATTTTATAAGGGTAGCATTACCCAGCCAGAGACGGACACTAAAAGAAAAGAAAACTGCAGACCAATATTCCTGATACACATACATCCAAAAACCCTAAAACAAATACCGAATTCAACAACACATTATCATTCACTATGATCAAGTGGGATTTATCCCTGGGATGCAAGGATGGTTCAACATATGCAAATCAATAAACTTGATACATCACATTCACAGAATGAAGGGCAAAAACCATATGATCATCTCAATGGATACATAAAAAACATTTGACAGAATTCAATATCCTTCTATGATAAAAAACACCCAACAAACTAGGCATAGTAGGAATGTACCTCAACACAAAAAAGGCCATATATGACAAGCCTACAGCTAATATCATATTCAGTGGTGAAAAGTTGGAAACTTTTTCTTTAAAAGATCAGGAATATGACCAAGAAGCCTACTCTCATCACTTCTATTCAACATGGTACTGGAAGTCCTAGCCAGAGCAATTAGGCATGAAATACAAGAAAAGAAAGGCATCCAAATCGAGAAGGAAGAAGTGAAATTGTCCCTGTTTACAGATGACATCATTTTATAGAAAGTCCTAAAGACTTCACTAAAGTCTTTGTTAGACTAATTATTAGTCATTTGTTAGAACTAATAACAAAATTCAGTAAAGTTGCAGGATATAGAATCAACATGCAAAAATCAGTAGGGTTTCTATATACTAATAACAAGTTATATGATTAAAAATATCCCATTTTCATTAGCTACCCCCAAAGTAAAATACTTAAGAATAAATTTAACCAAGATAAAAAACCTATACTGTATACTGCTATAAAACGTTGATAAAAGAAGTGGAATAATACATAAAGAAATGGAAAGATATCCTTTTTAAGAAGATTGAGGAATTAATATTAAAATCGCTATACTACCCAAAGTGATCTACAGATTCAATGCAATCCTCATCAAAATTTCAATGACATTTTTTACAGAAATGGAAAAAATAATCCTAAACTTCATATGGAAGTAAGAGACTCCAAATAGCCTAATCAATTTTGAACAAAAAGAATAAAGCTGGAAGCATCAGTCTACCTGATCTCATAATACAAAGCTACAGTAATCAGAACACTATGGTACTGACATAAAAACAGACACATAGACCAATGGAAACAAATAGCCCAGCAACAAACCCACACATTTATTATAGTCAATTGATTTTTGACATAGATGTTAAGAACACACAGTAGGGAAAAGACAGTCTCTTGAATAAATCATGTTGGGACAAATGAATATCCACGTGCAGAAGCATGAAATTAGACCCTTATCTCACACTATAAAGAAGCTCCAACTCAAAGTGTATTATAGGCTTAATTCTAAGACCTAAAACTGTAAAATGACAAGAAAAAAATGGGGGAAACTGTTTATGAAATGGTCTGGGCAATAATTTTTTGGATGTAAACACCAAAGTGGCAATAAAAGCAACAATAGACAAATGGGATTACATTAAACTAAAAATCCTCTGCACAGTCAAGGAAACAAACAACAGAGTGAAGAGGCAACTTATGAAATGGGTTAAAATATTTGCAAGCCACAGATCTTAAAAGGGGCGAATATTCAAAATATATAAAAAACTCAAAAAAACTCAATAGGAAGAAAAATAACCTGATTAAAAATGGGAAAAGGACCTAAATAGACATTTCTACTCAACAGATAGATAAAAAGATGTTCAACCTCACGAATTATCAGAAAAATGCAAGTTAATACCACAATGAGATAATCACCTTTCACCTGTTGGAATGGCTGTTATTAAAAAGACGAAAGATTAACAAGTGTTGAAGAGGATATGGAGAAAAGGGAACCCTAGCATGCTGTTGGTGAGAATGTAAGTTAGTATAGCCAGACTGGAAAAAGAGTACGCAAGTTCCTCAAAAAATTAAAAATAGATTTGCCATATGATCCAGCAATCCCACTACTGGGTATACATTCCAAAGGAAATAAAATTATGTTTGAACTCCCGTGTTTATTGTAGCATTATTCACAATAGAATCAACTGAAGTGTTCATCAGCGAATAAATGGGTAGGGAAAATGTGCTGTATAGATACAGTGGAGTACTATTCTGCCATAAAAAGCAAATTTTGTTATTTGTAACAAAATGGATGAACCTGGAGAACATTATGTTGAGTGAAATAATCCAGGTGCAGAAAGATAAATACCATATGATTTTACTTATATGTTGAATCTTAAAAAGTTGAACTCATAGAAGCACTGAGTAGAATATTGGTTACCAGGAGCTGAGGGTTGGGAGAGTGATTGGGGAGATGTTGGTCATAGGATAAATATATTCAGTTGGCTAGGTGCAAGAAATACAAGAGATCTACAACACTTTGTACAACACTTTGGCTATAGATAGTAATAATGTATTATATTCTTGAAAGTCACTGAGAGTAGATTTTAAGTGTTTTCTCTACAAAAAGTATAAAGTATATGTGGTAATTCATTTGTTCATTAGCTCAACTTAGCCATTCCACAATGTATACATATTTCAAAACATCATGTTGTACATGATAATTATACACAATTTTTATGTGTCAGTTAAAATAAATATATTTAAAATAAATGTAAGGAGCTTTCACTTCTAGATGTACCTTTCCCTATTTTTCCAGCTAAGCACTAACTAACTAAAAATCCTGGACCTTATATATAAAATAAACAAAGAAGCCATTGAAAAAGAATAAGGCAGGCTGGCTAAGAACCTTGGGATGTGCGGGGTGATGTAAGTGTTTGGTTGGCTTTTTTTGGGTCTCATATATCTCAGACTTGGATCTGAAAAATCAGAAGCCCCACAATGCCAATGAGTGCAGACCAACAGAAACAATGAAAACCCCTCTAAAAGCCTTATCTCTTTAGCCAGAAGACCAGGAAATGGACAACCCAGCAAGACAAAAAATTTTTAGACATTACTTTGTCGACTCCAGTTAAACATATGTAAACAGTTGACCCACTTCCAATCACAAAATCAAAGGCTGAGTGGAAAGCTAGAGTTTCACCATTGCAAGACTGTGAAAAAGCACCCATCAGCCCCTCTAGGGTGCTATCAGAAAAGGCCAACTAAGAGTTTAATTCTGCCATTCTTGTAACAAGGCCCTGTGGTTTCAGAGAAGACCACTGCTACTAAACAGTAATGAGGATTATCCCATGTCAGGTGTCAATTGAGGATGAGTGCGTAACTAAGAGACTTCTACCTTTGCTTTGAGGAAATGAGGCAGCACCACCTTTTCTTCCTCTTCTTGAGCAGTTTTAGAGAAAGTCAACTAAAACAGAAGGTTTAATAATACACAATCTTGGAACATAATAGGAAAATGCCTGTGTTTTTAGTTCAAAGTCATTCATCATCCTAAGGACAATAAATTTTTCAAACTGAATAAAAAAGACAATCAATAGATGCCAACATTGAGATGACAAAGCAGCTGTGATAAAAATGCAACAAGTAATTACAAACATATTTGAGCCAAATGAAAAATTAAAAAAATCTTAGCAAGAAAATAGTCTTAACAAATAAATATAAGATATAAAAGGGAATCAAATGGAAATTTCAAAATGAAAAAATACAACAACCGAAAATAAAAAGTACAATTAATGGGCTCAACAACAGAATGGATGAGACAGAGGAAATATTCAGTGAACTATAAGAGAATAGAAATTACCCAATCTGAAAAACAGAAAGAAAGTAGACTTTTAGAAAGAAACAGAATCTTAGGGACCTGTGTAACTACAAGAAAAAGATTTAACATTTGTGGTTTTAGAGTACTGGAAGAAAAGGAGGAAAAGGACGGGGCTGAAAAAGTATCAGAGGAATAATGACTGAAAATGTCCCAAATTTGGTAAGAGACAAATCTACAAATTTAAGAAGCTGAATGAATCCCAAACAAGATAAATCCAGACAAATTCACACCAAGATATATTATAATTAAACTTTTATAAACTAAAAACTTTTTAGGGCACCAAAGAATAGTTTCACTTTACCTATTGGTGAAAAACAATTCAAATAATAATTTATTTCTTACCAGGAACTATGGGACCCAGAAGGAAGTAGCATATTTTTTAGGTGCTGAAACGAAAGAACCACCAGCCCAGAATCCTATACCCCACACAAATATCTTTCAGGAATAATGAATACATTAATACATTCTCAGATGAAGGAAAAGCATGAGAATTTGTCACTAGTGGATATATTCTAAAATAATTGACGTTCTCTAAATAGAAATTATATGATAAAAGAAGAAAACTTGGAACATTAGGAAAGAAAAACACAGTAAGAAAAAACATGGGTAAATACAATAGGCTTTCTTTGTCCCCTTGAAATTTCTAAATTATGTATGCAGTTGAAGCAAAAATTATAATATTGATGTGGCTCTAAATGTACATAGAGAAATTACTTAAGGTAATTATAAATGGAGGGGGGTAAAGGAACTAAGTTATGTATATTTCAGTCAAACTGGTAAGATGTGACACCAGTAGGGAGTAGAGTATGATTCTATGATTCTATCTATATGTCTGTCTGTCTGTCTATCATCTCTTTATCTATCTATCTATCTGTATCTCTATTTAAAATGTAACATCTAGAGTGACCACAAAAAAAACCTGTCATAAACATTATAGGTAAATCAAAATAGATTCCAAGAAAATGTTTAAATAGCCCCCAGGAAGGGAGAAAAAAGAAACTAAAGAGAGAAAAAAAACAAAGAGAATAAACAGAAAACAAAAACTAAAATGGCAGATTTAGGCCCTAATAATAATTACATTAACTATAAATGGTCTAAATATGTCTATTAATAGAGATTGATAGATTGGATTAAAAATACCACTTGACTATATTCTGTTCATAAGAAATTCATTCAGTTATAAACACATAGGCAGATTGAAAGTAAAAAGATGAAGAAAACACATCCTGCAAACATTAATCAAAAGAAAGAAGAAGTGGCCATATGAATATCAGGTAAAATTGATTTTAGAACAAAGAAGATTACTAGAGAGGGAAAGAGTTATTATATAATGATAAAAAATCAATCCATCAAGACAACATAGAAATCCTAAATGCATATGCAACTGAACAACAGAGCTTCAAAATATGTAAAACAAAAACTAATAAATCTGAAAGGAGAAATAGACAAATCCTCTCTTAACAATTGATAGAAAAATCGACAAAATTATTAATATAGATTAACTCATCAACCAACAAAATCTAATTGTTATTAATAGAGCACTGCACTCAACCACAGCAGAATGCACTTTCTGGGCCATAAGACAAACCCTCAGTGAATTTAAAAGTGTTGAAATCATATAGAGTGCATTCTCCAACCACAGTGGAATCAAACTAGAAGTTAATAACAGAAAGATAACAAGAAACTCACCAAACTCCTGTAAATTAAAAAACACACTTCTAATTTATCCATGAATAAAGATGGAAGTTTCAAGGGAAATAAAAAAAGTTTAACAGAAAAAAAAATTAAAACTTATCAAAAATAATGAGAAAAAGCAAAAATAGAACTGGGAAAGAAATATGTAGCAGTAAATACATATGTAAGAAAAGAGAACGCATCTCACATTAATAATCTAATCTCTCATGTCAGTAACTTGAAAAGAATTATTGCAATATAAACTCAAAGCAAGGAGAGGGAAGGAAAAAATAAAGATAAAGCAGAAATAGAAATTGAAAATAAAAAAGAGAGAAAATATATGTAGCAAAGAGCTGAATTTTTGCAAAGATCAATAAAATTAAAATTAAAAATCTTACAGCAATATCACCAAAGAAGGAATGAAATGGGGCGATCAGTACAAACCCTGTAGATATTAAAAGTATAATAAGTGAACACCACAAGCAACTCCACATCCATACATTTGATAACTCAGATGAAATGATTTAATTCCTTGAAAAATATAAACTGCCACAACTCACCTAATATGAAATCAATAATTTAGATAGGCTTTATTAAGGAAATTGAATGTATAATTCAAAATCTGTCCAAAGGTTTAAGGAAGAATTAACATCAATTCTACACAACTTCTTTCAAAAAATAGAAGAGAAATGAGTATTTTCCAATTTGCTTTATGAAGTTACTGTTATCTTGATACCAAAACAAAGATAGTAAAAAAAAATAAAGAAAATAAAACAAAATATTAATAGATTAATATCCCTCATAGTTATGGACACAATAATCCTTTACAAGCATTAGAAAATAGAGTTCAGCAATTTAAAAAATTATATCCCATTACCATAGGAGGTTTATTCCAGGAATGCAAGGCTATCTGTTTTAGAAAATAAATAAATGTAATCCACCATATTAACAGGCTAAAGACGAAAAATCATATATCAATCAGTGAAGAAAATCATTCGACAAAGTTCAACATCTATTCATTATAAAAACTCTCAGAGGTATATAAATTGATGGGACACTTTCTCTATAAGCAAAAGAACACAAACACCTGTAGCTATCATTACACATGGTGGTGAAAGTCTGAAAGCTTTCTAAGATCCAGAACAAGGCAAAAATTTGCATTCTCACCACTCTTATTCAACACAGTACCACAATTTCTAGGCTGTAAAAGTCATGCAGGTTGGAAATAAATAAATAAAACTATTCCTATTTACAGATGATATAATTTTCTATGCAGAAAATCACAAGGAATCTACAAAAACAATAAACAAACAAAAAACCCTCCTGGAACTATAGGGTTCAGTAAGAGCACAAGATATAAGAAAAATATACAAAAATCAACTCTATTTTGATATTTTAACAATGAATACAAAACAATGAAATTTAAAATACAATATAACTTTGAATGACTTCCCCCAAAATGAACTACTTTATCCTCACTATGTTGGCTAAAATCTAATAGACAGTAAGTGTTGGTGAGAATATGGAGAAATTAGAACCTCATTCATCACTGGTGGGAATATATAACATGATGCATCCATTTTGGAAAACATTCTGTCAGTTCTTCAAAAGGTTAAACACAGAGTTTCCATATGATTCAGCAATTCTACTCCCAAGGGAAATAAAAAATATACATATTTACACAAAAACCTGTACATCATTGTTCACAATAGCATTATTCATAATAGCTTAAAAGTGGGAAACAACTCAAATGTCCGTCAACTAATGAATGAATAAATAAAATGTGGTATATCCATACAATGAAATATCATTTGGCAATACAATCAAATGAAAGACTGATACATGTTACAAAATAGATAAACCTTGAAAGTATTATGCTAAGTGAAAAGAACCAGTCATTTTATTCTGTAATTCCATGTATATGAAATTTCCAGAATAAGTAACTCTATAAAGGTAGAAAATACATTAGAGGTTACCTAGGGGTGGTAGTGGGTGGGTAGGAAATGAGCAGCAACTACTAATAAATACAGGATTTCTTTTGGCAGTACTAAAAGTATTCTAAAATTGACTGTAGTGATGGTTGAACTACTTTATGAATATATTAAAAACCACTGAATGTTACACTTTAAGTGGGTCAATTGTACTCTATGTGAATTTTATCTCAATAAAACTGAATGTGTATATATATATGCATAATGTATACATACACACATATGTACACATGTATATATAAATAATTAAGTGTAAATCTTATACACATATTATATATGTGTAAATCTAATAAAACATGTAAAGTACTTCTCTGAAAACTATATAATGCTGGTGAAAAAAATTAAACATGTTCATGGGCTGTAATACTCAATATAGTAAAGTTATCAATTATCCACAAATTGATAAACAGGTTTAATCACAATTTCTATTAAAATTTCAGCAATATATTTTTGTAACCATATCCAAGATTATACTAAAAATTTTAAGGAAAAGCAAAGGAATTAAAATTATAAAACAATTTTGGAAAAGAAGAATAAATTGGAGTAACACTCTACCTGATTTCAAGACTTACAGACTATATGGCTACAGTAATCAAACTGTGTGGAACAATAGACACAGATCAATGAAACAGTAGAGAGAATCCAGTAATAGACCCATGAAAATATGCCCAACTAATTTTTTACAAAGTTGCAAAAACAATTGAATAGAAATGCAATTCAACAAATTGTCCTGGAGAATTGGAAATCCATAAACAAACAAAAAAATCCCTACACAAGTCTCATAGTTCATATAAAAATTGACTCAATGTCCAGAGAATTATGGCAAGTAAAAACCAATTCCAGTGTGTTACAAAATGTATGACTACATTTATATAGCACTCTTTTTTTTTTTTTTTTGAGACAAGTCTCTCTCTTCTCACCTGGGCTAGAATGCAATGGCATGATCTCAGCTCACTGCAACCTCTGCCTCCTGGGTTCAAGTGATTCTCCTGCCTCAGCCTCCTGAGTAGCTGTTATTACAGGTGCCCGCCACCACATCTGGTTAATTTTTGTATTTGTAGAAGAGATGGGGTTTCACCATGTTGGCCAGGCTGGTCTCAAACTCCTGACCTCAAGTGATCACCCTCCTCAGCCTCTCAAAATGCTGGGATTACAGGCGTGAGCCATCCAAAACTATGTTGAATAGGAGTGGTGAGTGAGGGCATCCCTGTCTTGTGCCAGTTTTCAAAGGGAATGCTTCCAGTTTTTGCCCATTCAGTATGATATTGGCTGTGGGTTTGTCATAAATAGCTCTTACTATTTTGAGATACGTGCCATCAATACCTAGTTTATTGAGAGTTTTTAGCATGAAGGGCTGTTGAATTTTGTCAAAGGCCTTTTCTGCATCTATTGAGATAATCATGTGGTTTTTGTCATTGGTTCTGTTTATATGATGGATTACATTTATTGATTTCCATATGTTGAACCAGCCTTGCATCCCATGGATGAAGCCAACTTGGTCGTGGTGGATAAGCTTTTTGATGTGCTGCTCGATTTGGTTTGCCAGTATTTTATTGAGGATTTTAGCATCGATGTTCATCAGGGATATTGGCCTGAAATTCTCTTTATTTGTTGTGTCTCTGCCAGGCTTTGGTATCAGGATGATGCTGGCCTCATAAAATGAGTTAGGGAGGATTCCCTCTTTTTCTATTGATTGGAATAGTTTCAGAAGGAATAGTAACAGCTCCTCTTTGTACCTCTGGTAGAATTTGACTGTGAATCTGTCTGGTCCTGGACTTTTTTTGTTTGGTAGGCTATTAATTATTGCCTCAATTTCAGAACCTGTTATTGGTCTATTCAGGGATTCAACTCCTTCTTGGTTTAGTCTTTGGAGGGTGTATGTGTCGGGGAATTTATCCATTTCTTCTAGATTTTCTAGTTTATTTGCATAGAGGTGTTTCTAGTATTCTCTGATGATAGTTTGTATTTCTGTGGGATCGGTGATAATATCCCCTTTATTATTTTTTATTGCATCTATTTGATTCTTCTCTCTTTTCTTCTTTATTAGTCTTGCTAGCAGTCTATCAATTTTGTTGATCTTTTCAAAAAACCAGCTCCTGGATTCATTGATTTTTTGAAGGGTTTTTTTGTGTCTCTATCTCCTTCAGTTCTGCTCTGATCTTAGTTATTTCTTGACTTCTGCTAGCTTTTGAATGTGTTTGCTCTTGCTTCTCTAGTTCTTTTAATTGTGATGTTAGGGTGTCAATTTTAGATCTTTCCTGCTTTCTCTTGTGGGCATTTAGTGCTATACATTTCCGTCTACACACTGCTTTAAATGTGTCTCAGAGATTCTGGTATGTTGTGTCTTTGTTCTCATTGTTTTCAAAGAACATCTTTATTTCTGCCTTCATTTTGTTATGTACCCAGTAGTCATTCAGGGGCAGGTTGTTCAGTTTCCATGTAGTTGAGCGGTTTTGAGTGAGTTTCTTAATCCTGAGTTCTAGTTTGATTGCACTGTGGTCTGAGAGACAGTTTGTTATAATTTCTGTTCTTTTACATTTGCTGAGGATTGCTTTACTTCCAACTATGTGGTCAATTTTGAAGTGTGATATGGTGCTGAGAAGAATGTGTATTCTGATGATTTGGGGTGGAGAGTTCTGTAGATGTCTATTAGGTCCACTTGGTGCAGAGGTGAGTTCAATTCCTGGATATCCTTGCTAACTTTCTGTCTCATTGATCTGTCTAATGTTGATAGTGGGGTGTTAAAGTCTCCCATTATTATTGTGTGGGAGTCTAAGTCTCTTTATAGGTCTGTAAGGACTTGCTTTATGAATCTGGGTGCTCTTATATTGGGTGCATACATATTTAGGATAGTTAGCTCTTCTTGTTGAATTAATCCCTTTACCATTATGTAATGGCCTTCTTTGTCTCTTTTGATCTTTGTTGGTTTAAAGTCTGTTTTATCAGAGACTAGGATTGCTACCCCTGCTTTTTTTTTGTTTTCCATTTGCTTGGTAGATCTTCCTCCATCCCTTTATTTTGAGGCTACGTGTGTCTCTGCACTTTGGTGAATCTGACAATTATGTGTCTTGGAGTTACTCTTCTCGAGGAGTATCTTTGTGGTGTTCTCTGTATTTCCTGAATTTGAATGTTGGCCTGCCTGGCTAGGTTGGGGAAATTCTCGATAATATCCTGCAGAGCGTTTTCCAACTTGGTTCCGTTCTCCCTGTCACTTTCAGGTACACCAATTAGATGTAGATTTGGTCTTTTCACATAGTCCCATATTTCTTTGAGGCTTTGTTCATTTCCTTTTACTCATTTTTCTCTGACGCTGTCTTCTCACTTCATTTCATTTATTTGATCTTCAATCACTGATACCCTTTCTTCCACTTGATCGAATCAGCTACTGAAGCGTGTGCATTTGTCATGTAGTTCTCGTGCCATGGTTTTCAGCTCCATAAGGTCATTTAAGTTCTTCTCTATGCTATCTATTCTAGTTAGCCATTCATCTAATCTTTTTTCAAGTTTTTTAGCTTCTTTGCGATGGGTTCAAACATCCTCCTTTAGCTCGGAGAAGTTTGTTATTACTGATCGTCTGACGCCTTCTTCTCTCAATTCGTCAGTCATCCTCCATCCAGCTTTGTTCTGTTGCTGGCGAGGAGCTGTGTTCCTTTGGAAGAGAAGAGGCGCTCTGATTTTTAGAATTTTCAGCTTTTCTTCTCTGGTTTCTCCCCATCTTTGTGGTTTTATCTACCTTTGGTCTTTGATGATGGTGACATACAGATGGGGTTTTGGTGTGGATGTCCTTTCTGTTCATTAGTTTTCCTTCTAACAGTCAGGACCCTCAGCTATAGGTCTGTTGGAATTTGCTGGAGGTCCACTACAAACCCTGTTTGCCTGGGTATCACCAGCGGAGGCTGCAGAACAGCAAATATTGCAGAATGGCAAATGTTGCTGCCTGATCCTTCCTCTGGAAGCTTCATCTCAGAGAGGCACCCAGTCATATTGAGGTGTCAGTCAGCCCCTTCTGGGAGGTGCCTCCCAGTTAGGCTACTCGGGGGTCAGGGACCCACTTGAGGAGGCAGTCTGTCCATTCTCAGATATCAAACTCTGTGCTGGGAGGACCAGTAGTCTCTTCAAAGCTGTCAGACAGGGATGTTTAAGTCTGCAGAAGTTTCTGCTGCCTTTTGTTCAGCTATGCCCTGCCCCCAGAGGTGGAGTCTACAGAAGCAGGCAGTCCTCCTTGAGCTGCAGTGGGCTCCACCCAGTTCGAGCTTCTGGGCTGCTTTGTTTATCTACTCAAGCCTCAGCAATGGCGGACACCCCTCCCCCAGCCTCGCTGCTGCCTTGCAGTTCGATCTCAGACTGCTGTTCTAGCAGTGAGTGAGGCTCCATGGGTGTGGGACCCTCCGAGCCAGGCATGGGATATAATCTCCTGGTGTGCCATTTGCTAAGACCATTGGAAAAGTGCAGTATTAGTGTGGGAATGTACTGATTTTCCAGGTACCATCTGTCAAAGCTTCCCTTGGCTAGGAAAGGGAATTCCCTGACCCCTTGCACTTCCCCCGACCCCTTGCACTTCCCACGTGAGGCAATGCCCCACCCTGCTTTGGCTCATGCTCTGTGGGCTGCACCCACTGTCCAACAAGCCCCAGTGAGATGAACCCAGTACCTCAGCTGGAAATGTAGAAATCAACCATCTTCTGCGTCGCTCACGCTGGGAGCTGTTCCTATTCGTCCATCTTGGAACCTCCTCCCGAAAATTTCTACTTTTTTTAAAAAACTATACCTTCTGGAAAGGGAGACTTCTTTACTGATTTTATCACCTCATTTCTGGAATCTTTTATTTATACTGTCTTTTTACATTCTGCATGACTTTCTTGCTTTTTATAATTTGGCTTAAAATATTGCATTCTAATTTTCATCTGTTTTTGGGGGGGTATATTTTTGGTGGTGTGTTTCCATAATCTGTGGGAATTTTGTACCAGTGCCTGCTCTCTCTTTTTTGACCACAACTACATATGTTTATAATCTTTTCTGTTGCTCATTTGTCTGCAGATGAGTTTCCTGGAAAAAAAGGTAGACTATATCAGGATAGCTGTGGATCTTTTATCTTCATTAAGTGTTCAAAAATGTAATCTTGTTCTTTCTGGGATCTCTTGATTCTGTTTTTCTCTGTTGCTTTTACTAGGCTTTCTCTTTTCTTTTGCTTCTACTGCCCCTGCCCTGTTTAATTTGGAATCTATTCTCAGCTATTTCTACTCACTGTAGAAATGTATTCTGGAATATGTTAGATTCTAGTTTTCATAAGACTTGGTCTCTTCCCTTTCTGCTCCCATGCACAATCACCTGAAGGTATGAACCTCTTCCAGTTTAATTGTTTTGCTGATATTGTCCCATCATACTTTCTAGTAGGTGTCTGTTGTCATTTGGCTTTCCTGTTCTCATGTCTGATAGATGTCCATTGCCTCTCCCGCTTCCTTCAGTGCGCATGTTCATATACCATGTTGGTCTTACAGATGTGGGTGGTATGTCTCCATCCACTAGTATTTTGGGGTTTGTGAGATACCTTGTCACTTAGTTTTGTTTTAGATGCTCCACATTTAGTTTTGCTATCTAGGGACATCTCTTTTTATAGGAGGGTTATGGTGAGAATAAAAACGATGCTACTACTTTTTCTTCAACCCTGTCAGAATCCTGCCAAAAAGGAATGATTGATTATTCATTCTAAATGTCTCGATTTAGAATGAATAAACAAGAATTCATTCTAAATAAAAACTTATTTAGAATGAATTATTATTGATTATAATAACTGATTGTTTATTCTAAACTGATTATTTATTCTAAACTAGTCTTTACTAAATTTTCTTCGTATCAGTAAATGGTATCACACAATCACACAAGCCAAATCAGTCACACAAGCCAAAAATCTATGTGTCAGCAATAATGTATCCTTTGCCTTCATCCTTCACATCTGATAGTTATGTCAACAAGACCATCAACAAATCCTGTTTCATATAGCTCCAAGATGCATATTAAATTTCTTAATTTCTCTTCATCTTCACTATTATTACTCAAGTTCAAATTGCTGTCATCCTCTCCCTGGATTTCTGTATATCCTCTTTTTTTGGCCTCTCTGTTTATTCTCATTTCCTCCTACAAAAGATAGAGTGGCCTTTTAAAATTATAAACCAAATTGTTACTTTTCTGTTTAAAATGGCTATTAATAACATTTCAATAAAATAAAATTTTTCTGTAGTATAAAATCCCAATTCATTTCCAGGTCTAAAAAGTCTCTATGTAATTGGATCTCCTACTTTTACCCTATATTCTACTCTCACTTCTGTCTATCCACAATGGCTTCCTTTTTAGATGAAATAAGTGCTGAATAGATGGGGAAAAAACATAGAAGTAACAGCTTGATGACTTCAATGAAGTAGAAGAACAAGTGAGACTGCAAAGTAAAAGACTATGAAAATTAGGACATTGTGGTCAGGAGAAGAGATGCTTGCAATTACATTTTCTGTCATGAGGCAGCTTTGGGTGAAAGGTTTCATCAGTGTTGCCTCTGTGTAGGAGGTGGCTCATGATGAATGCTATTGGAAACATATTGGAGTTGAAGCAATTAATAAAATAAGAGGCTAGAGAGTGGGATGGGCTAACTGCATGAAGATGGCTTTTACTCAGTATGTTGACAGAAAATAGAGTTAAAAAAACAGTGATAGGTACTCATAAAAATCAAATTTTTGGTTGATAGGTCCACTCCAGAGGTTTTTCTGTCTATATAAATGAGAGATGTTATTGAAATTATTGAACCCTCTCAAAAAAAAAACACTGGAGAAATATTGATCAGGTCTGAGTTTCCAGCTCTCATTTTTGTAGATTTAGTACAGTTCATTTCCTGATATTAGTATTGTCACTAAACAGTCTTTTTATTCAACAAACACTCATAGATCACATCCTGAGACAGGCTCTCTGAAATGGTCCCTGATTCCATGATTTTTTTTCATTGAGATATAACCCACATACCATAATTCACTCTTTTAAAATGTACAATCCGATGGTTTTTAGTGTGTTCACAAAGTTGTACAACCATCAACACTATCTAATTCCAAAACATTTAATTACCCCGAGAAGAAACTCTGTATCTATAAACAGTCACTCCCCACTTCTTCCTATCTCTGTGGATTTGACTATTCTGGATATTTCATACAAATAAAAATAAGTGACCTTTTTAATCTGATGTCCTTCACTTAGCATCATGTTTTTAGGGTTCATCCATATTGTAGCATGACTCAGAACTTCATTACTTATGGCTAAATAGTATTCCTTTATATGGACTGATAAAATTGGACTTAAATCTACTATTTTGCTATTTGTTTTCTACATGTGTATGCTTTTTTTGCTCCTCTATTTCTCCATTACTGCCTTTCTTCTGAAATAAAAATTTTCCAGTGTGCAATTTTAATTCCCTTGTCATTTATTTTACTGATTTTTGGTTGTTAGTTTCTTAGTTATTGCCTGGTGTTATAATTAACATCTTCACTTATAGCAACCTAGTTTGGATTAATACCAATCTAATTACAATAGTATATAACAATTTTGCTCCTATATGGCTTTGATTTTTCACCGTCTTTCTGCTGTTATTTTCATATAAATTATATTTTTATACAGTGTGTGCCCCTCTATGCAGATTTATTGTTTTATAAAATTTTTCTTTTTGATTTTTTAAAATGTAGTTTTCTTTTAAATCAGATAGTAGAAAATAGTTATAAACAAAATATACAGATATTTATGAGGTAAATGCATATATTTATTTATGTAATAACCTTTACTAGTGCTCTTTCTTTCTTCATTAGATTTGAGTTACTCCAAGGACTCTAGTATTTTTTATAGCACAGGCTTCTAAGTGATAGATGCTCTTAGTTTGTGTTTTTCTGGGGATATCTTAGTTTTTCCACCTTAAGTTTTGAAGGATAGATTTTCTGGATATAGAATTTTTGATGACAATATTTTTTTCAGCACTTTAGACATGTCATCTGTTCTAGCTTCCATGGTTTGTAATGAGAAATTGGCTGTTAATCTTATTGAGGATTACTTGTATGTAATGAGTCACTTTGCCGTTGCTGTTTTCAGGGTTCTTTCTTCATCTTTGTCAACACTTTGATTATAATATGTCTTGATGTGGGTCTCTTTGAATTTATCCTACTTGAGTTTTGTTAAACTTCTTGGATATGTAGATTATTTTTAAAATCAATTTTGAGCTTTGGCCTTTTTTTTTTCCAAATAGTATTTTTTCACCTTTTGCTTTCTCTCCTTTCTCTTGTACTCCCATTACACCGAAGTTGGTACACTTTATCTGGGAATATTAAGATATCACCAGATAAACACAAGCTAGGAGTCTGTTCATTTTTCCTTTTTTTTTCTTTCTGTTCTTCATATTGAATAATCTCCATTGACATTCCTTCAGGTTTGTTGATTCTTTTATCCCCATTGTCACATTTGCTGCTGAGCCATGCTAGTAAATGTTTCATTTCAGTTGTTATATTCTCAATTCCAGAATTTCTGTGTATGAAGTAATTTTTTTATCTGTTTATTGATATTTTACATTTTGATGAGATATCATTATTTAGGTATTGTTGTGTTTCATTCTTTGAACACACTTAACATAGATTATTTACAGTCTTTTGTCTAAAAGTACAATGTTTGATTTTCCTCAGAGACATTTCTATTGATTGCTTTTTTCCCTGTGTATGGAACATACTTTCTTTTTTTTCATGTCTGGTAATTTTTTTTTGAAAACTGAATATTTAAAATAATATAATGTGGCAAATCTGAAAATCAGATTACACCCTTCCCAAGGAGGAGGGAATGTTGTTGTTACTTAGTGTTTTTTCTGAAAGAATTCTACAAAATCTATATTCTTTATTATATGTGGCAACTGAAGTCTCTGCTTGATTAGTTTGTTAGCTTAATGGTCAGTTAAAGGATTGGATAGATATTTCCTTAAACACTTGAAATAAGTGTTTTCCTATCTTGGGGAAGGGCCTTGTGTATATATTGGGGCATGCCTTCAACACTCAGCAAGGCCTTCTTGTGCAGAGCCTCCAAGTCAGCCCACAGTGACAGCTCAGGGCTTTCTCAGGTCTCTTCTGACTGTGTGCACAGACATGGGCATGTGCACAACTCTGTGCATCATGTTACCTTCTGGATTCCATGAAATATGTTGGAGCTTTTCAATACCTTTGTGGGTATCCACTTCCCCAGGCTTTACTTTTAAGCATTTTGGTTAGCCTACTGTTTGCCCCAGCTGTTATCCATTGCCTCATACAGCCAGAAAGTTATTCAATTGCCTCTAATTGCTTTTGGAAAATGCTCCTGGGGAAACTGGATGAGTTCTGGGCCAAGTCAAAAACAGACAGCTGTGGGTATGGGGTCTTCCAGGGACCATAAGACAGGCAAAATAATGACAGTGCTTTGAAAATGAGCCTTTAAAGAAGCTTCAATACTATTTTTCTCTCTCTGGCAGCTGTCAGTCTACTGGTTTTCACTGTGATTGCAGGCTTTTGGCTTTCAAAGCTACTTCAGAGCTGTGGAGGAGAGGATTGGATAGGACAAGTTAAAATGCTACAAAGCTTGCTCCTTACCGAGATTCAAATTTTTTCATTTTTTTTTTTCCAAATAAATGCTCCCCAGGTTTCTGCAAACCTTTGGCTAATTTCTAGA
The DNA here is from genome assembly GCF_028885655.2 of Pongo abelii. NCBI lineage: Eukaryota > Metazoa > Chordata > Mammalia > Primates > Hominidae > Pongo > Pongo abelii. Next base: position 169,070,938 of record NC_071988.2, on the reverse strand, counting down.
GTTCTGAGAAAGTTGATTCTGATGATTTTTGCCAGTTTTCTCATTGCTTTTATGGAAGAGAGAATTTTTTTAAGTCCTTACTCTGCCATTTTTGCTGATATCATCTCTCCAAGATTTTATCATGTAGGTTATATAACAAGCTCCAGTAGATATTCACTTGAACACATATTCATATGTTACAGTCCCTAAGATTAGTTTTTTTTTCCCCAGCTGATTCTTTAAATAGTGAGAGAAATTTAGTTCCTAGGAAGTATGTGCTCTGGCCATAGTGATTAATAATATGTAGAAGACTACTGACAACAAACTGAACATTTTTATTCAATTTTCAAAAATGAAGTTAACCAACCTCTGTACTATTTTATGCATTTCTTGTTTCTATCTGTTAAGAAATCATAATGGCCGTAGAGAATATGCATATGATATAACATTAGGACTTTCTAGTTTTAAAAGATAAAAACTCAAGGAAATTTATCCATGATTAATGAATTTATGGAGGTTGTTTTTCAAGGGCTGATAGAGACTAAAACATAGATATATGTCTTAGTCTGTTTGTGCTGCTGTAACAGAATATCTGAGACTGGGTAATTTATAATGAACAGAAATTTATTATCTCATAGTTTTGGAGGCTGAGAGATCCAATATCAAACTGCTGGCATCTGGGGAGGACCTTCTTGCTTCATCAAAACATGGTGGAAGACATCACGTGGTGAGAGAAACCAAGTGAGAGAAAGCAAGCATGGGCAAAACCATTCCTGCAGTAACAAACCCACTCCTGCAATAATAGTACTAGTTGATTCATGAGAGCTCTGCCTCTAAGAGATCCCACCTCCCAATACCATCACAATGACAATTGAATTTCAACATGAGTTTTGGTGGTGACAAACATTCAAACTATAGCAATATATTGAATTATCATGTCAAAAATATGCCTTTGCGCTCATTCCTTCAATAAATTGGACAGGGCAGTAGAAATGAATTAAAATTTAGAAAATCCTTCTTACCTGAATGTAAAATATTGTAAAATTTAGGTTTAGCAGGATTTGGCCCTTGCCTCTAATGCTATAACAGATTTAGAGATTATACTTTGATATATTGTTCCATTCAGAGGAACCATGATATTACTAAGAATAATGAAATACTTACTTAAGAACATTTTCTGCCATTAGCAGGATAAAGTTTGATTAAAAATCTAGAAAGTATTTTCTTGCTAATTGAAAGGAGATATCAAATCCTAGGCCTAATACTTTAGCAATGTTCATAAAATCCCTGCCAAGATTTGGCTTCCCCCATGAATCATGGGAAACTGTGATGTGCTAAGTCTGACCTTAGAAGATCTATACTGATCTAAGTGATTGAAAATAAACTTTGTTTTTTTAAATTTAATTTTGGCTGATTGACTTCCTGTGTTTCCTATTTATGTATGTACGTAGTATGCATTTTGAGAGAAAAATTGGAGAAAATTTTAAGTATTATTTTTAATCCAAAACAATCAGAATCTTCAATTTCAGTTCCAAAATCAATTAATTAATATCAGCATAAAGGACAAAAATATACATGGGCTTAGTGAAATTATATTGTATTCATGATGTATATGACTAAAATTATCTGTTAATTTTATGTAAAACATAAAACAGAGTACTGTACGTGTTGCCCCATGCACCTATGTGGTAGGGGTAGGGCACTCTTCAGGTAAAAAATATTGGTAGCCCATGTGAGGCTGGTGGAAGTGAGAGCAAATAGAAGTGGATGGAGGGGAGATGTTTAAGAAGGCAAAAAACCAACATTTGTAACTTCTTTCTCCCCACTTAATATAATTCACTTCACCCAGATTGTAAGATTTTATGGCATTAAACATTCCATTACCATCCAATAAAATGAACTGTCTTCCATGTCATTCTTTCTCAGAAAAAATGCTGTGCTCTCTAGCCACACATTTGAAAAATACTTCTAAAATGTCTTAGGAGAAAGCCTTAATGTGGAGACCTTCATACTAAAACTAAAAGAATCATTTTCATTTGGCCTAAACTGAATTAGTTGGCAACTTTTGAATGTAGGGAGTTTCTTCACATAAAAATACAGATTTTAAAGCTTTCCTTGAAAATGTGGGTGATCTGGCCACATGGGCTCTCTTGGCATGAAGCTACCAGTTGGAGCAGAGAAGCTGCTCAGAGACCATGTGCTCTCCAGACTCTGACAGTTCTCACTCATTCACAGGAGCTTCCTGCTCCTCCTGGAGGCATTTAAGTTGGCAACTTCTGCTGCAAGTTTAAAAAAAAAAATCCCCAGTTGAAGTTATAGGTGGTTTTGAGAATACTGCTTTCCAGTTTGGGTCAAGAGTGATGAGAGCTTCATATAGCTAATGTTTGTTCTGTGAAGATAGGGAAGCTATAAAATATTAACTTGACATCTCTGGGCCACTTGAAGCTAAGAAGCCCAGATATGTGACTCAGGAGAAAGAGGAGTGAAGGAAAGAAGAAAGAGAAGTGATAATCAAAGAATATATGCAAGGATTTGGAGGCATGGAGAATTCAGAATTGACCTCGAGTGTTCGCAGAGAGCAGCTTTAAAAAAAAATATTTGCCAGTTAGAGATTAGGCGAGGAGGAAGCTTGGCAGAAGTTGTTAATTAGAAATTTGGGGTCCATAAAAAAGATAGACTAATAGAGAAAAATTCCTGTAACTGGGCAAATGTTTTTTGGTTGGAAATTTTTATAACTAGAGATAAAGCGATTTTTCCTTTCTCTGAGAATAGATTTGGGACCCAGCAAGAAAGAAAGTAACTAGGAAACGAATAATTGGTGTTTCTGGGAGAGAGAAGTCTGTCTGTTTCTTTTTCCTTTCTTCTTTTTTCCTTCCTTTCTTCCTGTATTCCCTCTCTCCCACTCCTTCCCTTCTTTCTTCCTTTTCGCTTCCTTCCTCTCTTTCTTTCTGTCTCCCTCCCTCTTTCCTTATAACCCTCTGTCTCTCTCTCTCTTTCAGTTTATTTATTTATTTATTTTGAGTCAGAGTCTCACTCTGTCACCCATGCTGGAGTACAGTGGCACAATCTTGGCTCACTGTAACCTCCACCTCCTGGGTTCAAGTGATTCTCCTGCCTCAGCCTCCCGAGTTGCTGGGACTACAGGCACCCGCCACCATGCCTGGCTAATTTTTGTATTTTTAGTACAGACAAGGTTTCACCGTGTTGGCCAGGCTGGTCTCAAACTCCTGACCTCAGGTGATCTGCCCGCCTTGGCCTCCCAAAGTGCTGGGATTACAGGTGTGAGCCACCATGCCCAGCCTTTCAGTTTTTAAAGCACATGCTGTCCTCCTGGTGTACTTGTACATGACTGTAAAATGAGGCAATAAGTGTTAACTACTATACTAGAGGTTCAAAGTGCAGTAGGAGAGGGCCTAGGTTTAACAGGGGAGAGGTAGTATGATATAAAAACAAAGGGATTTGCAGCCAGACTTATCTGGATATCATTAGATCTTACAATTTCCTAGCTATATAGCTTTGAATGAATGATCTCAAAATCCTGCTTTCCTTGTCTGTTAACTTGGGGCATCAGTATTTATTGAGCACTTACTATATACTAAGTACACGCCATATATTATTGTAGTTGATCTTCACAGGAGCCCTATTAGACAGGAAATATTGTCCTGAGGAAGACAGGAAGGCAGAAGTTCTGCCTCATTTCCAAGGTCACACAGCTGTTTCAACATAGGTTTTTTTTATTATTTAGGCATGATAAAGCAACAGACCAGGAGGTGACTGCTATTGAAAAGATAGTTTGCTATACTCATAGATTCCAAGAGAAGTGGCATGCCACACCGTGGGGGTTTACATGGGGAAGCACTACATCCAGTTAGGAGGCAGAGGGAGAGAAGAAACTATGAGCAAGGGCCAGTATTGTGGTTTCTATGGGAAGGAAGGCAGGGTAAATAGGCTTAGGATTGGCTGGTTTGAATTATTTCAGTGGGCTCTTGGGTATGGGGACTGTCCCTAGTTTCTGGGGTGATTAAGGCAGTTGGAGTGTGAGAGCCCAGTCAAGTAGGTGGTTGGGTGTATGGGCTCTAGATTGGTTGGTTTGCATTTGAAAAGCAAGCTCCCACATTTACCATCTCTGAATAGTTAGCTCTGGGAGGGACAGGCTGTCCAGGATCAGTGCAGCCCTACATGTCAAAGCATCAGAATACAGAAAATTAAAAAAAACATGGTTAATACAACAGATTTTAAGTACGTGATGGAACTGGGATTGGATACTGATTTCTTGACTCAAGCCCAAGTCCTTAACATTCTGTGATGGATGTATGAAGGGGCTTAGGTAAAGGGATTTGAGGAGATGACCAGAGGACTGAGAATTGAAAATCTGTTAATTAACTGTCGAATTTAGTTGAGCTGATTTACTATGTGAGATCAAGGCTCTGCTTCCTTGTAATTCCTTGAACAGTGATCTTTCACTGCCGTTAAGTATTGTTAGTTTTCCCCGTCAGAATAACAAAGCCTATGAAGTGCTGCAGTGAGATTAGCAGAGAAGATAGCAGAGATTCGTAAAAGGAAGAATGTGCTGGCCATTTTGACCTGGCTTTGTGGAGACAATGCTTCCTTTTCTCTTAGAAGGAATTTCCAGAATTACTAGTACAGGAAAGGCTCATGCTTTGAGGGCTCCTTTGGACCCATTTTATCAGAGTTCCTTGAAGTGAAGGGAAGTTTCTTGTCCTAATTGTTTCCTCTTAAGACCTCAGGCCTAACAAGGATCACCTCAGTTGGAAAGGGAAGATGAGCAAGGGAGGGAAGCTGGCGCCATGTTGAGGTTGCTCTGCGACAGCCCCATCATTCTGTTAGTCCCCACCTGCCTTTCTTCATCACGGTGCCTGTGCAGTCCAGGCTCCTTGGCCAGATGTTGGAGGGTATGTAGAAGGCAAGGATTAAAGAGTGGGACCCCACTTAGAACAGTACATTTAAGACAGAACTGCTAGTGTTTTTCTGAATTTGGGTATGATCACCCCAGAGTTACTTTGCAGAGAAAAATAATTGAAGGAAAATCTGTTTTTCATTTATTCAGCAAGTTAATTGCCTCTTTATACATGTAGTTCTGAATTGTTTACTAATATATAACATTCCTGGAATTTCACAAGCTCTCTTTAAATAGTACACTTTATTTTCAGGCATAGTTCAAGAACTGAGTTAAAATCAATTTTGCTTATGAAACTAGATTCCATATGATTTATTTACTGCAACTCAATGACTTGCCATGTATGGGGAAAATATAAGCTACTTGGTTTCTTTAAACAGTATCTTTCACTAGAAAATTTGGAATCTTTAGAATGAAAGCTTCAGGAAAATGTGTACATTTTATCTCAATATTGTAAAAGGTGGCTTTAAGAATGAAAATATCAGGGTCCTTCTAAATGAATCCTGCCAGGAAGATGGAGGAAATTTACCAAAATGACAATGATTGAGTACAAATATTGTAGTCAATACAATAGACTCTTAAGATGGAATGATGTTCTCAGGGCAGCAGAAACATTTGAATAATGGAGCCAAAATGTCACTTTTTTAATTGGCTCCATTACTTGGCCAATAAAGGTGTGACAACCACTGTGGCAGTGGCATGAGTTATGGTTTATTCTTTGAGGTTTAAATATCTAATTTCAAACAAGAATCACTACTGTTTAGAACAAACTCTTTTGCTATGATCACTCTCAGAATTTAATCAAAGACTAGTTAGGAGGAGGTTTGCTTTTGTGAAATCTTCTGATACAGGAATCACTTTAAAAGTGACTCAACAAGTATCCTGTCTCACAACTTAATCTATGAGTAATAGGATTTGTAACTAAAAAAAAAAAAAAAATCCATTGCTGAACTAAAGAGTTACTGTTCTCTATAAAAATACATTAGAACGATAGTTCCCTAAAAGAATATATTGGGAGTATAGCTGAATTTTGAGTTGGGAAACTTTGTTAGAAAATAACCCTCTTTGGAAAGACTGCAATTAAGAGCCAATTTTATGGCTTCACACATTTGCTTAATTTTAAGGCCAACTTGAGTCTCTTGTAAGATTTGGGTTTGGGGTTGAATTTCGGTAACAGTTTCCTCACATGTATGATTTTGTTGGCAGTTTAGCATCTACAGAACATGGGTGAATTTCCATCTAAAGAGGGAACATTAGCTTTGAGTTAGAGGATCAGGCAGACCAAGATGAGGGAGGAAAAACAGACAGAGATTGAGACAGGCAGATGCTAGTGCAAGGGGTTCTTGTTTTTCATTTCATCCCCTGAATCCCAGGATTAGGCTTTTCTATTGTTTTCTGTTTTAGACTGCGATGGTCTTTATAGTTTTGATACATATATAGTAATTCTTTGTAGTCTCTCAGAAATATCCAACTAAAAGGTTTTAATCAAACTTCAGAAGTTTCAGAAAAGTTCTTGTGTAGGTTTCATAATATGTCAATTGGTAAACAGGGCATCTCAATTTGGAGCATTTTTGTTGATGTCCAGGGACCCCAAACAAATCTGAGTGTTTTGTTTATCATTTCGGTGCCTTTGATTCAGTAAGGACAATTCATATATGTGCGCAGGATAAGAAAATCATGTACATAAATCCCCTCAAAGGTATTTGATCTTCAGAGGTACTGAAGAGTCCTTGTTCATTGCAGTTACAAATCTGTGATTCATCCGGTTAGCTTTGTGATTTAGGGAATGACTCTGAGATGTCACCTGGGGGCAACATTGATGACTTAGATGGTGGGAGTGATCATGTACATGTTGTGCATCTTGAGGCTGATGCTAAACCTTCTGGGGAGACTGAGTAGGTTACAACAGAGAGTCACCACGCTCCCTCAGTAGTCACGGCTCAGCTCTACCTAACATCTTCCCGAGAGGCACTGGAACAAGTGTGTAACTTTGGGGATATTTCAGATTTGGAAACTTACCCATGGAAAGCTCGCCTATTCTTCCCGGCTTGGCAAAGTTGGGAAGTTACATGGATGTAACCTAGTTTATCTGCCCTTCCTTTCTTTTTATTGGTCTCTCCTTTGTTATTCTGTCTATATTACGTGTTCTATGAAATAAAACCCTGCCATCTTGGTCTCCACTAATTCTTTGATGCTTTCTGACACACAGGAGGTTTGCTGTGAGGAACGTTATTGTCTAATATCACCCTCACTGGTGAGCCTGTTCTTCACTCCCTTTAAATCTTACCTTCTCTAAGTTGATTAAATTCACTCTATGTATATGATGCAATAAAGACAGATTTTGTTAATGCCTCTACCAGGGTAGATCTCTGAAATCATTCAGAATAGTGCAAATAATAGGGTTTTAAAATTCACAGGCCGGAGATGGAATAAATCCAAAGTGCATTTCCTTGTACTTCGAATAGAAATAAGTGAATGTGTGTGGCCAGTGATGCTTTTCAAAAGCCTTATACGATGCAGTCATTTGAAGTGAATATTGTTCTCACTATAAATATACATACTCTCTTCCAGGGTATGAGAAGACATAAATAATTTCTAAATAGATAAGTTGCTGTTTCAGCTTTTATTGTACCTTCCTCCATAGCTAACCTATTGTTTTAAAACAAAGAGAAGATTAGCAGGACTATTTTGAAAGACATTTTCACAAACATTGCTCTTGGGAGTGTAAATTGCAACAAAATTTATGGAGGACAATTCAGCAATATATTTTAAAAGGCTTAAAAGTCTCATACTCTTTGAACTCAATAATTTTACTGTTTTGAATTTACTGTAAAGAGAAAAAAATCACAAACATGCAGAAAGAATTATATTCGAGGATTTTTTTATTGCAGAGGTAATAATAGTGAAAAATAAAATCCCTTCTATGTGTCCAACAATTAAGAGTGATTAAATGAATTATAGAATATACATATGATGAAATACATATATGCTTTTGAAGTTATTTTATATATAAAAAGCTAAAAGAAATTACTGACTCTTAATAATGGTTACTTCTTTGTAGCATGTGGGAAAATTTTATTTTCATTTTTTTCTTTGTTTTATAACTTATTCTGCCTTGTATTACTTTTTTAAAATGAGAAAATAGCATAAAAACCAAAATAAAGAGAACTCATTCTTCTGATTATTTTTAACCAGAATAATCAACTATATTATTAACTTGAATATTTTTCAGGAATTGTTCATCTTTGTGATTATCTAAGAATCTTATTATTTTCTTTGTTTATTCTCAGCTTCTGTTGATTTAACCATTTATTAGTCCTGTGCTTCAAAGTGAATGAACAGAGAGGCTAGGAAGCAGACAGACTCACAGGACTCTATTATGGGCTGGATTTGAATATAACTTTTATTAATAAAAGTTGGGGGAAAGTCTTTTAGTTCAATAAAATAATATTTTAAAAACAAACTTGTTTTCACAGAGATGGTTGAAGTGATGAGATTACGTGGGAATCAGTAGTAAATCTTCAGAGTGACTTCTGATTCTTTGTTTCTTTTAAAGAGAATTCAGGAGCAGGATCTGTATGGGCATAAAATCAACATGGCTTCTTTCTGGGTAAGTGTAGCTACCTGAGGGTTCCTTCCCTAAGAGACCCTGGGGAGAAGCGCTGTTGACCTGACACAGAGGACTGTTGACTTGACACAGAGGACTCGGATTTTTTTTTTCTCTCCTTAGCTTCCTTTTCCTCTATCCTAGTCTCTCTAAAAGTTTCTCAGCCACATAGTTGATATGCTCAAGTATTTAACAGATTTCAACTATAGAGTACTGAGCAAGAAATTACTTTAAAAATGCCTGTTCCATATAACGATAATGATGGAAGCTGGAAAATTAAAGTCATATTATTTGTGAAAAGAATCATGCTTCTTATATGTGTACATTCTCTGTGTAGGCACTTTGTGTTTTGATCATATTAATATAGTCAACAGCATGGCCCTTTTCAGTTTTATTACTGGCTCGGAACGATAGAAAATGCATTATAAGGGATGACACGGGGCACAGGCATCCCAGTCTTGGCATTTATCTTTTTAAATGTCTGATGGTTAAAAAGTTTTCTTTTCATGACCTTTGTGAAGGCTGAAATGAGTTGATTTGTGTCTAGTCCATTAGCCTGAGAATTTGTTCTTAATTGCTGTGGTGAAGCCCAACATTATTTTGTTCAAGTTAGAGAGTTTGAAGATAGTGTTGCAACTGCTGTCTCCCTCTTTGCCACTCTGTTCAGTCATGACTGCACCCAGTCTATGCTGAATGAATAAACTTCTTGGTGCTTTGTTGGGAAATGAAATTATTCTAGGAAAGGCACTCCAGCCCATCAAGATCCATCAGGTATTGGGTCTTAAAAATTAATTGGCCACTACATCAGATCCATAATGAGACACAGTTCATACAGTCAGGGCAGGCACTGAGTGACTACATTGCTGTGATACATTTTAGAAAGCATTTAGATTGCTTAATATTGGGTGCTCTGTTGAGGTAATTTGCAAGAGACCTATAAAATGTGGGGACTGATATACCTACTGAGGAACTTCAATCTTTTATTTTCTTTTTTTCTGATTATAAAAGTAAATTGTGCTCATTGTGGAAAACTTGGAAAATCCATATATACTTTTAAAAAGAAAATTAGAATTACCTTTTATTCCCAGACATCCAGGTAAATACTCTCAGCATTCTGTTTTATTTTTTTTCTAGTCCTTTTTCTTCTGGATATTTACATATATAGCATTGTTGAGATCCTTAAGTGTTTTGCTTTGTTTTTCTTTCATAAACATTATATCATGATTATTTCTCTTAGCATTAAAAATTCCTCAGACATATATTTAGAATTTATAATATTTAATCAAAGAACCTCAAAGCCCCCCTGTTTTGGACATTTAGATTGTTTGCAGTTGTTAATTATAAATAATGATGCATTGAACATCTTGTGCATACATTTTTGCCCCTATACAACTAATTCTTTGTGACAGCATCTTAAAAGTGGAATTTGTGTGTAAAATGATGTGTTTAAAAGTTTATATTCTCTCAGGCATGACTAAAATCATATTTCTAGAAAATCAGATTTATTTTCTGGGAAATAAGGCTGGGAGGTGATAAAGTAGGAAGACTGTAGAGCCTTCTAACATGATAATTTAAACTCTGTTCTGATCTCCCAATTAGCCATAATGGTTCAGACTCTTGATAATGCCACTTCAACTCTTTGTGCCTAATTTTCTAATTTTGTGGGATAAATACTACTACTCTTTTTTTTTGTTGCCGTTTTAGAAAACTTTAAAGTGGAATGATTGATGGGAGTTTTTAAAGTACTTTGAAAACTAATTTTAAAAGTGCTGTGGAAGAATAAGTAATGCCAATCAGTTGTTTACTTTGTGTTAGTGAACCAAAATCAGATGTGTGGACCTCCAGTGGTTAGAGGCTTGGCTGGGAATGCAGGAGACAATGAGACTGGCCAAAGCAGCATTTACTGTTCAGTATAATTTCAAAGATATGCTAAGAGAAAGAAAGCTCAGTCAAGAATTTATGAGTCGGTCAGAGGCAAAGTTGGGAGCTATCACCTGCTTCAAGGAGGACAGCTTTGGATGAGTTCATATATATGCATGGCACACGGCTGCAGTCTAACTTTATGACTTTTAATGACTCCGACCACCTAATCACTTGTGAAAGGATGTGCTGGAGTTTGCCTTCACTCAGCTTGACAAGGTGATGGGAGGCATATATCTTCCTCACATGAAAACACTTGTCAGTTGCATCATATTTGGTAAGACAAGCACCAATGTCACCTTGGGGGGAAAGAAAAGTAACTCAGCTGACATCCAATGCATATGAGTTTCCAATATGCTGCAACATAGCCTAATTTCAAGTGAAATATGCAAATACACCCTATTTTGTCTGTAGTTTTTATTTTCCTGATGCTTTCTCTAAGTGCCATATCTTCTGCTGATGGAAACATTGTGTAACTTCTTCTGAACTGATGCATATTTAAATATGCAAGGTGAAGAATGCTCAGCCTTTGAGTAGAAGAAGCAACATGGCAAGCCAAATGCAAATCTCTCAGTCACCTGTTCTTGTTTTGTTTGTTTTTATTTTATTTTTAGACTTGGGCTGCACTTATATAACCAGTTCACTTTAGTTCAAATTGCTGAATTTTAGACATTTTGTGGGTAGTAGGTCAGTGGAGTGAAGTCAGGGCTTATTAGAGTTTGGTACTAAGCTATGTGGGTGATAGAGGAGAGCAGAGGGATGACTGGATGTGCTCTCATAATGAGTAACTGGTAAAGGAGTTGGATCACAGATTCATGTCTCTTTATTTCTTTTAACTACACTTTTAAGAAGAATGTTAAGGCAAATATGTTTTGTAATCCCCATGGTGAGTTTGTATATTTATTTTGTTTTGATTTCTAAATGACTTATGCATTTGGGCAGTGTACCTAAAGAATTTTAGGTATAAATGCATCTCAGAGATAAATATTGTGGATCAGGTGAATATGCTGAATTAGGCCAGTGAGGTAGATGGTTTCCAGAGTAGTAGAGTCCTGTTTCCCAGGGAAAGGAAAAGGTAAGTTGAATATGGGGTGCCATTGAAAAGGCTTCAGTGCAAGCCTTGCGCAAAAATAGAAGAAAGCTATAGAGGTATTTTAGTGAGACTGCATTGCCGATTGCTAAAATTGTTACACAGTGTTCCATGGAAAACAAAGAACTTTGCCCACCATCAGACTTTCCCTAATAGAATGTCGTTGTTGAATAAGGAGGTAGGTGTCCCTCTTTGTGTACTTCAGAAGACCCAATCTGCCAGTGTTTAATTTGAGTCTCCTAGGTTGTCGTAAATATGTTCAGTCCAACTCCCTACAGTATGCTTTTCTGTTTGTTTTTAATATATATGTGTATATATATATATGCGCATTTATTATAGCTGCCATTTTCTTACAACAAGCTGGTTAGCTGTTGCAAATTACAATGGTCAAAGGTTTCATTTTCTTTCATATATATATTGCCTTCGATTGCTGCCAGCCACATATATTCATCACTTCTGAGTGGCTAGAGTGGAGCTTTCTCCCACTGAATTGTGTAGTAGAATTCTGCCTATTTTGGAAGCAAAAATTGCTGAGCATTTGCTCATATGTGTAGAGCAAACAAACATTTTGTTTTCAATTTGATATAACTTTATTTCCATTTCATTGTTTCATATCATGAAGAAATGAGTCCTGCTGATGTGCTGAGCCAACGTGTTTCCTCATCCAAGAAACAAGAGTCCCATTGTCAGAATCTGATTCTTCATCTGCTGTCTTGTCAGTGCTAATGGAAACAGTTGATGCTTACTTTATATAGTTTTTAGAATGTCAAGGAATAAAGATCCAGAGGCCTGTAATTGTCCTCAGTAGCAGACTAAGATAAACATGCAGATAGTGATGTGATATAGTTCCATTTACAGTGCTACACATTCTGAAAAAGAGAGTTCTCTTATAGTCAGAAACAAAACAAAACCAAAAAACCCTACAAATTGCATGGCCCATTGTGAAAACACTAACCTTGAAAATAGTAAGTAAAAACTACATTTTTAAATTCATTTTAATTCAATAAGGGGCAAAATGATGTCAAGTTTATATCTGTGGCCATCCATACCTTTGTTTAAAAAAAAAAAAACGCTAATCAGTAAATGTAAGAGAAAGCTATGTGGTTTGCCATGTTAATGAAAACCTTGCTGCTTGGGGCTGGTAGGCTGTATTGAAATTTTTCATTTTAAATTTCAAGCCTTTGTTTCCAAAATTCAACATTCATGACTATGTGATGTTGTTATTATTACTATTTCTTTTTTAAAAGTTGGTGAAAGCTGTATTCCAATGATCATCCACTTACGGTTTGATTTTTTTTTTAAAAATTGGAAGTTATTTGAGAATAAAGTAAGCATCACTATTAATCTGAAATGAAATACATGTTGGAAAACAAACTTTTGCTCATCTGCAATTGTCTCTTATACAATAGGTAGGAACAATGACCCACTTTGGAGTTTATGACTGTGTAGCTCCTTCCACATGTGGAACATCAGTTACATATTTCCTGCTGGTGCTATTGTTCAGCGGTGGAGGAGGGAAACAAAGGAAATGCACTGAGTTGTCACATGACTATTTGAGGGTAGTCGTGAGCAACATTTTCTTCTGGTATGAAACAATAACATTTAAATTTTGTGGTTATGTATCATGAATGTCTGACAGCAGAAACCACTGTGATTGGCAGGCAGTAGATTAAATTTATGTGTTTTAGGCTTTTTTTTTTTCTTAATAAGGATACCTTGAGAAAGTCCAAGGGAAATGAAAGTCAGTTTTGTCATCTCACACAGATTTCAAAGGCAGGGGGCTACACCAGGGCTTGAAAGGTCTATATTACACCGCTGCTGTCTAGCCATACTTGACAATGAGACATACCGTATTTGCTCACAGTGCTGGAGTTTATCATGCAAGAAGAGTAATTATATTTGAATTGTGTCAGCCAGCCACCCTAAAATGAAGGAACGTCAACGAATGTTGCTCCAAGGAGAAGGAGATGATTAGTTATAATTATACTCAGTGTCCAAGAAAAATGCTTCATTCCCTCATTCTGTTGCAAAAGGGAGAGGAAAAAAACCAACAAAAAATTTTCAGTACTTTTCAGTATTTTTGAGAACTTTTAAGGTGGTCATTTGTTGTAGAGATTTCAGATAAACTGTCTGGTGTGACCATTTAAATCTCTGGGGACTTGCTTGGTCTGTGCACAATTTTATAGTCATAAAAATACATAACATGTTTTACATCTTTAGATTTTTTTTCCTCACCATTTGTGATGATCTCCTAACAGGGGAATGTTAAACAATAGGAAGCAAATTTCTTAATTCCTCTAACTATGGTTTCATCTACATATGCCAAGGTTTAAAATATGGCTTTACAACCACTCATGAATATAGTGATTTGATCTATAGTTTTTATCAAGCAGTTTGTTTGAGATGATGAGATGGATACTTTGGACCATTGCCACTTTGATTTCCTAAAATGCACATTTTACAGTTTATGTGTCTTTGGGACTTTTAAGTTGGTGCATATTGTTGTATATTGTTTCTTATTATGCAGCTTCCATGACTAGTTTAGAGTGAGAGTTTTGGGGCCATTAATTTGTTGGTCAACTTTTACAGTAGTTGATTTCAATCATTTTTTATGTATAATCTTTTGGGTAAAATTCTCTGTTCAGCAACTTTTTGTAATGTTGAGATGATCATATGGTTGATGGACTTGGGTTATCCTCAAATAAGTTATTATTGTTCTTAGTTATGAAAATTAGCTTTAGTAATTTACCAACACAATTTCATGCAGTCATTGTTATCAGTAATTGTAAGATGAGTAAAAAGAATGGATTTTAAAAGGGATAATGTTGATACATTTGCTGAAAAAAACAAATTTGTACTTGTAATTTTTGCACAGTATTTAATCCAACTTTCTTATCAATGAAGATACAACCAATACATTTTAGATATTACTTCTATTATCTAAACAATGTATTATTAGTTTTATAATTATAATTATATAATCAATATGTACCTATTTTCATTGGAAATTGAAATAGTAGTGAAGCATTTTCAAAGAAACTACAATGAGAAAAGTCATTGAAATTGTCTAGTTTCCATTTTAACATCTTGTTGAATGACTATATGGATCACTCAGAAGTGCCTTGACTCATCTTTAACAAAATAGTTTACCTTTCATAGAATTCTGCAAACTTCTCAGATGATGTGCAATGTAACTATGTCTGATCCATATATAGTGAAATGGGGACATGACATAGTCTTCTTTCAGATCATACCCCATCATTTTGATCCATATATAGTGAAATGGGGACATGACATAGTCTTCTTTCAGATCATACCCCATCATTTTGATCCATATATAGTGAAATGGGGACATGACATAGTCTTCTTTCAGATCATACCCCATCATTTTGATCCATATATAGTGAAATGGGGACATGACATAGTCTTCTTTCAGATCATACCCCATCATTTTGATCCATATATAGTGAAATGGGGACATGACATAGTCTTCTTTCAGATCATACCCCATCATTTTGCCCGAAACAGCCAGGTCATTGAAATAGAATTTCCCATTTATTCACACACACACACACACACACACACACACACACACACACACACACACACACAGAAGCACACACACACACACAAATATGTGTGTGTATATATATATACACACATACAAATCACACAAATATATGTATATTTTAGTCTCTCTATGTATGTGTACGCACACACATATGTTTCTTTTTCCTTTCGGCTGCTTAATCCATGCACATATGTAGCAAAGTGATGACACTGCTGCCTGATGTAGTTGTCCCCTCCAAGTGGTGCTGGGCATCTTAGTGCCAACCCTGACTTTGTAAGTTAGATACAAATGTGCCATGTGAGCGCTGTTGCTGCAGTGAACTGTTCAGATAATCTTCCCTTGGTTTGATTTGCTTTCTTCATGTGTTTAAATACTATCAGACCCATAAATCAATTTTAGAAATGAAAAATTTCTGCATAAGATTTTAAAGATTTCTAAATTCTACTTAATTGTGGTTAAAATTATGGTTTTGGGATATCACCAGTCTATATTTTTTTGCTATGCTTTTTAAAATATCATTCTCTTTCTCTTCAGATGAATTTTATCTTTAGATGTGGCTGCATATTGATTGTTCCTAATGTCAATAACTATAGCTACAAAGTACTTACGTGTTTCTTCGTTTTTGTTTTTGGTCAAATACACACAGTTGAGTCAACCGTGGTCCTTGTTCATTGCCCAATATGTCATAGGTTGGCTTGGTACAAGCCTCTCTTCTGTTTTATCTAATTTTCTCACTTGGTCCCTAAGCTCCTCTTTCATTCTCTTGCCCCATAGACATCTGCTGTAACATACTTAAAGTGTATTCTTACAATTCTTCTCATAAATATAATATATACAATTACATATACATGTAATAATTTATACAGTTGACCCTTGAACAACACAGGTTTGAATTGCGTGGGTCCACTTATCCATGGATTGTTTTCAAGAAATATTACACCAGGTATGCCTGTCTCTCCTGCCGCCCCTTCCACTTCCTCCACCTCTTCTGCCTCTGACACCCTTGAGACAGCAAGACCAACCCTTCTTCTTCCTCCTTCTTCTCAGTGTGAAGATGATGAAGATGAAGACCTTTATGATGATCCACTTCCACTTAAAGGATAGTAAATATGTCTTATCTTTGTTATTATTTTCTTAATAACATTTTCTTCTCTCTAGCTTACTTTACTTTAAAAATACAGTATATAATACATACAACAAACAAAACGTGTGTTAATCAACTGTTTATGCTACCAGTAAGGCCTCTGGTCAACAGTAGGCTATTAGTAGTTAAATTTGGGGGAGTCAAAAGTTATAACCTGATTTTCCACTGTGTGGAAGGGGCAGTGCTCATAACCTCATGTTATTCAAGGGTCAATTGTACATATAGATTTAAATTTATATCTATACAGTTGGCCCTCTGTATCTGTGGTTTCTGCATCTGTGGTTGGTTGAATCTGCAGATGTTGAACCCACAGATACAAAGGGCCAACTGTAGTACACCATTTTATAGAATGGACTTGAGTATCTGCAGGAAGTCCTGAAACCAATCTCCTGCAAATAAGAAGAGCTGACTGTATAACTACACAGACTTAAAGTTAAGTACAGTAGCCCCTGCTTATCCTAGGGGGATAATAGTTTTCTATGACCCCCAGTGGATGCCTGAAACTATAGATAATAGTGAACTGTATATATACTATATTTGTTCATATACATATATACCTATGCTAAAGTTTAATTTATAAATTAGGCACATTAAGAGACTAAAAATAGCTAATATACTATTAAAATAACTAAAATAACACAATTATAACTATAAGCCAGTACCACTACTCTTGTGCTTTGGGGCCATTATTAAGTAAAAAAAGGGTTGCCTGAACACAAGCACTGGGATACCGTGATGATGGATCTGATAACCAGGACAGCTACCAAGAGACTCACAGGCAGGGAGAGTCTGCAGTGTGGACATGCTGGACAGAGGAGGATTCATGTCCTACATGGGCTGGAGTAGGACAGGGTGAGATTTCACCCACTAAACAGAACAGTGCACCATGTAAAACTTAGGAATTGTTCATGTCTGAGATTTCCCATTTAATGTTTTTGGACTGCAGAAACAAACTGTGGATAAGAGAGGGACTACTGTATATCCCTGGAACAATATAGTATTGTTTTAAAATTTATACAAATGATTGTGTGCTATAAATGTCATTTCATTTCTTTTAAAAAACTAAGTATTAGGTTTATGAGCTGTTTCTATATATGTATTGCTAAATGTAAATCTGCTCATGAGTTCTGACTTTGTACTTGTTTTGTGCACCTGTGATATTTTCCCATTCCCTAGAGCTACTCTATTTTGTTTTCTTTTTGCAACCATTAAGAATGCTTCTATAAACATTCCTGTACAATAGGATCTGTGGATCTGTGAGACTAAATATTCAGCAGAAAGACTGCTGGGTTGTAGGGCTTGTGTCCTTTTCCTTTTCCTTTTTAGGAAAGGATTTAGAAAAGGCTTCCTTAATAAAGCCTTTTCCATCTGACTTTTTACTGATGAATGAACGCATGCTGATTTACGTTTTACGATGACCTAGAATCTTGTTCCTTGCTTGGGGTTCAAAATTAGGTTAACAGATGTCTTGGAAAAAAAATGATCCTGTTGTCCCCCTTTACATAATCTAATTAGGTGACAGTATAAATATATTTTACTTTTTAAAACCCAGGAATAAAATGGAGGAGGCTTTATAGTAAACTGTGTAAAATATTTATCCTAGCATTGTAATCAGTAGGTCTGTTTTTACAGTGAGAACACCTATTTTTTTGAGGATTCTACATTTACCTAGATGACTAATAAAATAACTTCAATGATATGATTGGCCATTTGAATACATTTTTTTACTATATTGCCCACTATGGGCAAAAGAGTAAATAGTAGGCAAAAAAGTGTCCAGAGGGAACAATTGTGCCTTTTGTGTGTGTGTGTGAGCATCTGCCTGAGCTTTTCATTTTCTGGTTTGGTTGTTCTTATTACAATTTCTTCCATATTCTTTTTATCTCCCAAATCAATAAGCACTTTGAAACAAGTGCTTCAGAAAGTAAATTAAAATGATGTTTGGTGAATAATATTATTTGCTGAATACTTTTGTCAGGCCCTGTTACCGGAAGAGTCCCCATTTCAGTGAGTCCCAGACTGTGTTGCACAGCATCTTTTATTTACTGGAAACATACACCTTGTACACCCAGGTAGAGGGGTCCATTTATGTGGGACAAACAGTTATTAGACAGCTAAACTGAGAATCTCTGATTGATTTCTTATGAGGAATCATATAAATTTCTAAAATTACTTTAAGTGCTATTTCCTTTCATATTTTATTTTCCTGTCTTTCCTGGTATATCTGCAATGAAAATCAGGAAGAACTATAATAAAAACGATTATAAAGGAAAGTGTGTTGTTTAGCTTGGTCATGAGAAAAAGCTGTTATATAGCTATTTAGATAAAATCTTAATGACCAGTTCTTAATTTAGAAGATTTGGTTATAATTACAAACAACATTTGTTGTTTCTTCTGTGTAATAGAAAAAAAGAGTTAACTCTCAGGCATTCTGCTTTACCACAGCTGTACTGATAGCCCTCTGCCCTAATTTTATTGGATAGAAACAGCGATTTCTTTTTCTATTTCCATTATAAATTCTCTTAGTGTATTTTTTAAAAATTAGCTGATAGTAACACTGATTTATATAAGAATTATTGAACCCCCTTTTTACAAAACTAAATGTTTCATCAGATTTCACAAGAATAACAAGAACCAAATTCTTGAACTTTCAGTGTGTGCCTTCTTTTTACCAACCCTTAACTACTCCATTTGGAATTGAAGAGTCCTTTCTGGCTTGTGTTGGGGCTGGGCATGGTTATGAATTCATTAGGGGACGGTGGATGCACTCTTAGGCTCTTCCGCCTTTCTTTGGTCCTGAGAGCCGTGGAAAGAGAGGAGGAGGGGTGGTGGGGGAAAGAGTGAAGGGAAGAGGGAGACAGGGAGACAAAGCCTGAGAGGGAGACAATGACATTAGAGGTGACACCTAGCTATCATGAACTTCCTAAGACTGAGGGGAAGAATAATGAAGGGTTTCCCTGCCTTCTACACCCCGAGGACAACCCTATGGCCACAGCACCTTTTCTAATCCCATTTTCTGTGTGCTGCATGTCATAATCTGTAAGGCATTGGTTCCAAGGGAAAACACTGAATTCAAACAGTGACTGGGTCTTGTATTTATTTGCACTTTAAAATTACAATGTGCAGGAAAACTTATTCTAAAAAAAAAAAAAGAAAGGGAGAGGGACAGCAGCAGCACAGCACCATAAGTTTGTTGACATCAAAAGGGAGTCACTGGGCCCAGAGAGCCTTACATTTTAGTTCTCTCATTTACAGTGGCATTTTACCAGTTAGAGAAAAGTGTGTGTTCTCTTTAAACAACTTTTCATAAAAATCTCCCTCCTTTGGAATATCTTTGTTTCATGCAGTGTTGGACCCTGTGAAAGTAGTTGTCCTAGAGTCTGGCAGACCCTAAGTCCCCCCAGTGTCTGCAGGACCTTGGAAGGCTAGAGTAAAGTGATTCTGAGTGGGAACGGGGTCGGACAATTTTCCTAGAGGCCAGGACCTGGGAGGCAGCATGTGAAAAACAGGGTTATATTCTGCATGTTATTTTGTACATGAAGATAAAAGGTAAAAATCAGTAAGAAGAATCTGTATATGGAGCCCATTGCTATAGCCCCTTACCAGCTTTCCTCTACCAGTCTGGTGAGTAGAAGTCATTGGATTAAATTATTTTAATGTTTTGTAAGGAGGGAGTTAGTTGATGGTTTAAAAGTGTGGACAGTCTGTGTGCGTAACCTGACGATATGAATAGTATTTGTAAGCCTCCTGGGAGTTAGAGGCAAAGAAGGTTGGATATGAACTAGGGTGACAAGATGATTCATGACTGCATCAGTAAGGAGCGAGGAACAAATCAGGGGGACTGGAAACCAGGCAGATTTCTGGGAATAGCATTGGTGTCTGCCTGCCTGTTAAAGAGAGTTCCAAGCAGACCTTAAAGAGAAACTCTTGGAAAGAGCATAATCTGTCCATTTTACAAATACTGATTAATCATTATGGTTGTAAATATCCCACTGATGTAGAAAAATGGTGATTGTAGTTGAAAAAAATTATTACTTAGATCTTTAGTCATTAGAATTCTATGGACAAAATGTTCACTATTTTACTCCTTTTTCATAGTTTGGGCATTAGAGACATGTTAAGAATTTAGAACACAATTTTATTATGAAATTGTATTTACTTTTTGCAAATATAAGAAACACCTTGTTTTGAGCTAGTTTACATAACTGGAAATAGATTGTGACAAAGTATTAATAATATGCACTACTTTTTAATAAAGAAGTTTAAACAATATAAAAAAACTGAAGAAGATGCTTTTAAGTGAACATTTAATTTAGCTTTTAACATTCTTCTTATCCCATAAGTCTTCTTTCATTTGCTTGTGGATAAGTTGGGGGTACCTAATTTCTTTGTTTGTTCACTCTCTAGGGCTATAAATTTACTTCATGTAATTATGCAACAATTCCAAAGGAAAATATTTGGTTATATTTTGGTTTAATAAAAATTATTGGCTGAAGATTAGAGAGTTGGTTTAAAAATCCACAAATGCATACTAAATATTTTTCAGTAATTATGCCTCTTGGAGCAGTAATAGAAGTCCTCCACTTAAAAAAATATGGAATAAGAATATGGAGGAAAATAATCTGCTTATCCAACCAGTGAGCATCTAATACTTTGTACAGAAAGGCTGTTTGGCTGTTAGAATGTTATATGTGTATTTTCTGATTCCTGAAGTTTAGTTATTATTAGAACTGGCTATCAACTTAGAGGGAGCATGATGAGCCATCCTTAAAAAACATTTTTAAATGAGTATTTTTTCACTTAGATTATAACTAGGCATTCATATCTAATAGAATTTGCTAGTTCCCATTAGAATATAATGATTTCTGCCCTTTTCTATCTGGTAGTTATTTATAAAGAAAACAAAAGCATTACAGAAAGGCCATTTCAGGTCATTTATCATTGTGTGTGTTTAATGGAATTTTGGCTCATTTAGTATATTCTCATTTTGGAAGAATTAATGGATACCCCAGTGGATAAAAATGCACAATCATTTGTGCTTGACTAAGCTAATTTCTTATTTTTAAAATGATAATATTCTAATAAGGTCTCAAGTCACTTCATTTCAGAATAATATGAATACTAGAATAGGCATAATTTTATAATTTTGGGTACATTATGGATACAGAATTTGGTTGCATTTCAATGTCATCACTAACTAGCTGTATAATGTTGGACAATTCACTAAATATTGTCAGACTTCAGATTCTTTATCTAAAATGAGGACGGGGAAGAGGAATTCCAAGGTCTTTTTCTAATTCTAAAGTTTCATGATATAGAAATAATGTGCATGAACTTAACTGAATGTCTATGTGGAAAACCAGAATTACTTTGATAGGACAATAAAATTAAATTGAACATTAATTTTCTTTTCAGACATTCAGAAATGTTGTTGAGAAGAAAGTTGAGATATCCTTTCAGTGATTCTGACCATTTCATCTGGTCTGAGTTCATATGACCTCAGTTACATATGGTCTGAGTTACATATAGTTTCCTATATGTAAGAAGAGATACTACATAGTAGCTTGCAGCAACTTACAAAATAACATCACAATTTTATTAGTTAGCAATCTATTGGTTATTGGTTGCAAAGTGCCTAAACTCCAGCTCAAATGACCTTATGCAAAATATGGGGAAATTACTGGAATATTGACTACCATCCAAAGACAGATGTAGCTTCAGGTATAGGTAGGTTCAGGGTTTCAAATGATGCCCAGAGGGCTTTGTTTCTCTCTCAGTCCCATTTTCCTATTGGCTTAATTTTCAGGAAGGCCACTTCTCAATATGGTAGGAAAGGAATCCCCAAGGACATATCCTTCTTAATTTTGATCAAAGAAAGACTCTTTCTCTCACAGCTAGCTTACATCAAATCTGATCAAATACTCTGGCCTTTTTGAGGTAATGCTCTCATCTAATTTTCATGATTGACATGAGGATAGAACATTCTCTTTGGCCAGTTGTGAGTCACATGATCACCATGGCAGGTGGACTCATCCTACCTAAACCATAAGGAATAGACTCTCCAAAAGAAAAAAAGAGTTCCACTATTAGAAGTGAGATGGGCAGGCCGGGTGTGGTGGCTCATACCTGTAATCCCAGCACTTTGGGAGGCCGAGGTGGGTGGATCGCCTGAGGTCTGAAGTTCGAGCCCAGCCTGGCCAACATGGTGAAACCCCATCTCTACTAAAAATACAAAAAATTAGCCAGGAGTGGCGGCAGACATCTATAATCCCAGCTACTCGGGAGGCTGAGGCAGGAGAATCGCTTGAACCTGGGCAGCGGAGGTTGCAGTGAGCCTAGATTGCATCATTGCACTCTAGCCTAGGCAACAAGAGCGAAACTCCGTCTCAAAAAAAAAAAAAAAAAAAAAGGAGTGAGGTGGACATGCTGAAAAGACACAATTAAGTAGAAAATCTAACACAGGGCCTCAGACTGAAGACCTTTTTTGCAGGTGAAAAATTTTAGCCGAAGAGACAATTTGTCAACACCTAGGGAAAAAAAAAGGCAACAACCTGCTGTTGAAAGGCTTCAACTTTTTCTTTAGAACATTCAATCAGGCAAATGTCAAGGCCCTTCCAGAACTAATTTAAAATTGATCTGCCCAAGGATTCAGAAACTTTGCTTTATTCATGCATTTATTTCATTCTTTTAATAATTTATAGTGGTGAAGCTCCAAGGTATTCAAGATAGGTACCTCAATTTTCTTGGTTGCTAACAGTAATATGTTGTTGTTAGTATTTCTGCTCCATTCCTATTTTATATAATAAAGAATATAATTTGATATGATAGGAATGGTTTGGTTGAAACTATATACTCTTAAGTGACTTCAGCCTATTTTCCCCGGGCAAGACAATAATCAAGCAAAATTATTTTATTGCTAAACATTTATAAACTAATGATTAACTGTTTATATGTTCACATTCTAATCTAGTTAGAAGGAGGTGTGAAAAGAGTCTAGGAAAATGCTGGAAATCTTAAATACATTTTAACCTCACTTTCTTTTAATTCTCACCTTACAATTTGACACTTGAAAAAGCTCTGAGGAATGAGAGAACAGAGTGAAAATGTGTGGATTGGAGTTGGAAGTAGAAATAATCCTCACATAGTGAGTGTTCTACTCACAGAATTAACCCTAGTGTACAGCAAATACCAGGAATATATTCAGTCCATACTATACATTTTGCATTTTTAAAAAATTCTTTGTTGATTTTTTAAAATTAAATGAGGTAATAATTTTGTCCTGAACCTTTTTTGATATGAAAAAATGAAAGTAATAGAGTTTTTCCCCCCAAAGACATTTTAAATCATGGAATTTTAAATGATGTCACTGTATATTTTTAGATTATAAAAAGTTATTGAATTTAATCAATTATACAGAGCAAAGGCAAATTCAAGGGAGTTTCAATAGCTTTCTAGAAAATGACATCACAAGTCAGGCTTCCATTAAGGCAAATTGAAGCCCAACAATCAATAGCACGCTGTGGGCAATAGGTAGGAACTGGAACTCGGAGTTTTAATTGCTACTTTGCCCTGGGTCATGCCTCAGAGTTTCATCTAAATCTCTGGTGTAAAGAATCCCTTGTCTTCTTCTTGTTGCATTTGAACACCTAATGGAAAGAAGCCTGTGCTCCTCAGGGAAATAACTTTGGGCAGTGTGAATCAATCTCTCTCTCTTCCTCACTCTTACTCTTACTGTCTCTCAATTTCTCTTCTGTGAAATCTAATTTTAGTGTAAATATAGCAAATCAAATGCAAAAAGAAAAGAGATCAGAATCGGTGTCCATTTGTCTGACCCTCATTTTTTCTTTCAATGCAAAGTTTTTAACCAGGAAGAGAAAAAAGAGTTGATTTAATCAGAACAGTTTTAAATTTAAGGGAAAGCCTAGTGGAAATCAAAGTCTGGAAAGCACCAGGATATGTTTGGCCCCAACCTTTGCTATTGAGTAAAAACTATGATTTTGAATAAGTCTTGGATTCTCTACTTGGTCATCTACATTATTTTAACGATAGTATTTTGATTATGTAGACTCCAAGTGGGAATGGATATGAGCCCAAAGACTGTTGCATTCTAGCACAGAAGAGGATGCGTACATAAATAACGTGTCTAATGTTAGGTAGAATGTGATAAATTGTTATAATAAAAATTGTTACGTTGACATGCTTTGGGAGTTCATAGTGAGGAGAGATTATTTCTGTTGGAATGTGGGGAAGGGGACAGCAAAGGATTAGAAATGGAAAGATAAAGACATTCAAGAAACTGATGACCTTTGAGTGAAACTTTGACAGTTAACAAGGACTTAAAGAATACAGTGAAAAATCAAAAGCTATTTAAGATTTCAGAGATGTTGGGATGTAAGAAAAAAATGTAGTATAATACAACTAATATGAATCTAGTTAAATTAACTAAAATTATTCCCAAACATCTTCATAGCAGCTATATATGTTAATTATATAAAGCTGAGTAAAGCTGTAACTTTCTATGTGTGTGTATTTGTGTGGGTGGATATGGGTTTTAGAAGCCAGTATTTGGGTCTGACTGTCAGAGTTCATTTCAGTTTTTATATTGATGAGGAATTAACCTCTGCTTGTTCCAATTTTTTGCTGCTTAACACTTCAGGCACCCTGGTCTCCTACTCTTTGAGGTGAAGCAAGCCAATATTAGGAAACTACATTCACTTTGGAAGGTATATACATGAGGATGTATTTTTTTTTCTAATTTTACTTTAAGTTCTGGGATACATGTGCAGAACGTGCAGGTTTGTTACATAGGTATACATGTCCCATGGTGGTTTGCTGCACCTATCAACCCATCATCTAGGTTTTAAGCCCTGCATGCATTAGGTATATGTCCTAATGCTCTCCCCCCCACTTGCCCCTACCCTCCGACAGACCCTGTTGTGTGACGCTCCCCCACTGTGTCCATGTGCTCTCATTGTTCAACTCCCACTTATTAGCGAGAACATGTGGTATTTGGTTTTCTGTTCCTGTGTTAGTTTGCTGAGAATGATGGTTTCCAGCTTCATCTACATCCCTGCAAAAGACATGAGCTCATTCTTTTTTATGGCTGCGTAGTGTTCCGTGGTGTATATGTGCCACAATTTCTTTATCTAGTCTATCACTGATGGGCATTTGGGTTGATTCCAAATCTTTGCTATTGTAAATAGTGCTGCAATAAACATACATGTGCATGTCTCTTTATAGTAGAATGATTTACAATCCTTTGGGTATATATTCATTAATGGGATTGGTGGGTCAAATGGTATTTCTGGTTCTAGATCCTTGAGGAATCACCACACTGTCTTCTGCAATGGTTGAACTAATTTACACTCCCACCAACAGTGTAAAAGCATTCCTATTTCGACGTGAGGATATTTTTAACCACGTGGCACATGAACCACTGATTTAGTTAAGCTGACATCTTTGAGATACTATTTTGTAAGTGATTTAATATTCAGATTGGGATCATATGTCATAAATACCATAAACTACAGAGAATTCCTCTCTCTTTATTTTGACCCCCAAGAAAAATCACATTTTGTCCTAATAAAATTTTGTGAGTCCTAAAAGGTTGGAGTTAAAAGTTATAAGCCATGGATTTTACTAAAATGTCAAATGAACTAAGCAAATGGATTAATCATTTTCTTAACTGGGGCAAACAAATAAACAAATGCATCATAGTCCTGGAACATATCAAGGGTAACTAATTTGCTGGCTGCTTTTGAAAGAACAAATAAGGTTGAAATGTGTAGTCAGGAAAAAAAATGATGTTGTTAAGTTTAATTAATTAGACTTTAATTCATTATACCATTGGAATTTCATTTGAACAATGTGATAATGAGCAGGTAATGGCACCTCTGAAAAGGAATAGTGAGTGAAAAGTGCACTAGATTATAGCCCGCTAGCTTTGAGCTACCTTGGCATAGACAGCTGTGAGGTAGCTAAGTTCAGAGGCGCATGGGCTGGAGTCATGCCCGCATTCCCCACTGAGGCTACGGATGTGCACAAGTTGTTCTTTTGGATTCTCGCTTCTCTTACATGCTGGCTGGGGGAAATAATAACTATTGCCTGGGGTTGTTTAAGGATAAATGAAACAGAGCATGTAAAATGCCAGGCATATAACTGACACTCTATAATTTACAGGTTTTATTGTTGCTGCTATGTATTATTTGCAAAAGGAGTTTTGAGGCCATCTTGGATCCCCAGAACATTTGTTGGTACTAAACTAAAACAAGAAAAAAATCAGGAAAGACAACGCTACCAAGAAGTCTACAAAATCTTACTTATTTCTGGTGATGGTGCAAACTGGAATATCTCTTTTTGAAAATGATTTAGCAATTTTGTATCTATTGTAACATTGCTGCAGTGCAAGAATGCTCTATTTTAGAGTATTTTAAGAGAACAAGGTGGTCAGGGAAGTGCTTTTGATGGTCCAGTGGGACAAAGGGAGCCCAGAGGAATCAGGAAACATCTCTTTGGTAAACACTGGAAAAAATGAGAGAAGACAGACAGAGAGAGAGAGAGAGAGAGAAATGCCAATCTTTGTGGAATTAAACCTTTGCTCTCACTCTTAGCCTGTTTTGACAGCATGACCTAACTACATGCAGAAGGTGGCAGACAAAGCAGATGGTGGTGCAGGCAGTTGGGCTGCTGGCAGGTGGAAACTGGGAGCAACTAATTCCGTGGCAAAGATTTTTCAAACTGAATCTTGATTCAGTGTCTAGCATGCCATGGGGAAGGAGTGAAAACACACCCTGATGAAAACCCATCCAGAGTCAGCACATTTGAGAAGTTCCACTGTGAAGTAAGGACCAGTAGACAGCACTGACCTCAAGGAGTCACATGAGCAGGTGTGATTAGGTTTCCTAGGCTATGCCCTCCTGAATTTTCCAGGCCTGGGCAGCTTCCACACACCTGTATGAGCTGTATACCATCTAGCCTTTCTGTTACCTACACTTCTTATCAACACTTTTTGGTGTGAGAGTTTGTCCTTTATTATAAATGTATTGGTGAGACCTAAAAGGTTGGAGTTTGGTTTAAAACTTGTAAGTCATGGATTTTACAAATGAACTAAGCAAATGGATTAACCATTCCTTAACCGGGACAAAAATAAATAAATAAATAAAGAATACATCATAGTCCTGGAATAGTATCAAAGGTAACTAATTTGCTGGCTGCTTTGAAAAAAAAAAGTAAGATTTAAATTTGTAGTTAGGAAAAATAATGGTGCAGTTGAGTTTAATTAACTAAAATATTGAAAAAACCTAGGACAAGGTGTATACCATCTACCCACATTACATGAAACTATCTGAGAGAATACCAGAGAAACATACCGAGATCAAGGTACTGGAGTAACTGATCTAGAAGATGTCCACACATTTTTTTGCTGCAGTAGTCCTGGATCACACTACTCAATCTGGAAAGGATCCAGAAATACATGAAGAAGTTAAAAAGATAAGCATTTTGTTTAAGTGAAGATTTACTTAATAAATAATAAATAGAATACTTAAATGTTTAATTAAATTAATAGAATATTGTGCTTCTAATAAAAATTATACATGTGAAAAGGCAATTTTATTTAATGTTATATAGGAAAAAGAGGGTACAATATTTGATATATGTGATAATTACAATATGAAAAACATATAAAGTAATGTTTATTTAAAGAGAATATACAAAAACAGTGAAAGGAATATACAAAAATCGGATAATGCTTATATTAGGTGACATGCTTATGGGATATTATTTTTACATTAATTTTAAAATAAAACAAGAACTTATTTATGTAAAGCTTTTTCTTTTAAGAGAAACTATTCTATGTGCATCTTTTGAGAACTGGAAAGACAAAAAGAAGAAATTGGTATTTTATTGTGAATATGATAAACTCTTTAGATGAAGTTTTCAAGGGTTGGGTTTATTTGAAAGTGAATTATAATTAAATAAAAAATGAAATATAGTCCCATAACTTTAAAATTAAAAGCAGAAATTTTAAAAATGAATTTCAAGATATGTGAAAGTTAACCACCTTACCATCACACCAACTAGATGTATTTATTTGTGTCACAGTATAAACAGAAATTACAGATATTGGAGATGCAAAATATTCCTCATCTAATATTTCTTTGGGAATTTTTCATCTCTGCCCCCTTCTGTGTTTCTGGGAATATAAAGACTATTTTGACATTGTTTACTGTGTTGGTCTTCCACTCATTAATTATTAAAACAGAAAATGGTAGAAAAAGGTGTCAGAAGATCATGTTTCTTTGGGAATGTCCACCAGCTCTTAAGGAAAG
Organism: Pongo abelii; assembly: GCF_028885655.2. NCBI lineage: Eukaryota > Metazoa > Chordata > Mammalia > Primates > Hominidae > Pongo > Pongo abelii. The sequence goes on along the minus strand of NC_071988.2, from coordinate 169,042,380 downwards.
TATATTTTCTAAGTCAAAAGGTCACAAATATTCAAACAAGAGAAAATATGGAGGTTGGTTATGGAAGGGAATGTTTTATCATTCGGACCAGATTTTTTTGTTCTCACTTTTCACATAGAATATCATGAAAAGTCCTTCTTCTCTGTTCGAACTACTTTTTCTTTGATGTCTTTGAAGTTTTCCAATCAAACAACTAAGAACAGTTTTTTTCTTTTTGTGAAGAAACTAAGGACCCTTTCCCCTAATCCAGTTAAAAGTACAAGAAGGCTAAATAATTAGACACCAGACCTGAGAAACTGCCTAAATTAGGCTTGCCAAGAATCATAAAAACCTTGCACTTCCTTCTAGTTCTTCTTTCTTTATATTGGTCTATTTCCTAACAGACTATAACCTCTGGTATGACTCATAAGATAGTTAATGTTGGAAGTTTCCTTTAATTGGAAGTGATGATTTTAGACCAAAAGACCCTTGAAATGCATTTAAAATTAGCATATTGGATTCATTCCTTTTAAAAAATTGACATTTGAATATATCCACTCTATGGAGAATGTTTCTTAGTTTTTCCATTCCTGTCTCCTGACTTAATGGGGAAGTACATTCATAAATATTTAGAGATAAGTGCATTATATGCACACAAACTTTTAAAAATGTTAACCTATAAATAAATGCATTCAAACTTGTAAAAGCATGCATACTTCATGGAATACTATGTCAAGCCTATTTTCAATAATTCAAATACTTCAAGGCAGCCATCTAACAAAACTCAGGTCAAAACTTTTTATTTGAAAATGGAAAATATGTTGGTGTATTTCAATGCTAGTTTCTTCCATTAAATTAAACAGTGTCCAGAAACCAATCACACAATGGGTCTTATGAAATAATGTAATATACCCTTTTTTACTTTTTAGTATCAGTATTTATTTTCTTTATTGGAATCTGTTTTAAGGGTGATTGATTGGATTATGTTTACTGCCAGCTAAAACTTGCATTTTCTCTATTAGTAGAGAACCAATAGAAAGAGGCAGTGGCAATGCTAATGTGAACTGAGTCAATATTAGTCTTTTGATCAATTAGAGTACATTTATGTGTATAATTTTTGAAAACTACTTACAAGCTAAACTAGTAGGAAAAAATGAATAGATTTTATTTCAATGGAAGCAAAATACCACACCTGTCCTTGAAGTATTCCTTGGACTGCCATCAAAGCATGTGAAGTTTGGTTGAAAGAAAGAGAAAAATAATTGGTTGACTCTGAATTAAAACTTAAGTAGAGTTGAGGAAATGGAATGGTTGCTACTGAGAACAGAGTTTCAGTGGATCGACTACTGTCCTAAATTCTCTAATAAATACAGTCTACACAGTCATAGATTTAAGCATGTTTATTTTATTGGATGAAAAAGATCAGGGCCCTCTTTCCAAACTCCTCTGCATTTAAAACCTTCTGGTTTGATCCTATTCTGGAGTAAGGAAGTCTTTAGTCTATTTTGGGTTTTAGGAAAGAGCCCATTAATCCAAAATAGTTTATCATACTTGCAGTGTGTAAAAATTTATTTGACACTAAGCAAGTTTAGTTTCTAAGGTCTCTGGCTTAGAGCAAACTCTTCATGCAGCGTACAGTTTAACGTAACACCACCTAAGAGATGAAGTTACCTCTTTATGCACAAATTATGAAATTCATACATAATAGAAACTGAAGTTGTCTAAACTTATCTTCTTGGAATCAAGGATGAATTGAATGTTCCCCTCCCCCACCATTCACTCTATTGCTGTCCATGGACAGTGCCATTTTTTATTTGAAAGTTCAGATCAATTCAACTAAATGTACAAAAAGCCTGTTTCCTCTGTGCTGTATGTGCCAGGTACTCTGCTGGGTACTCCTGGTGGTTTGCAAGTGATAGCCAGGAATCCTTGGCAAAGACTCAAGAGCCCACAGCAGCCTTCTGAATTGAATTGAAATTATTTTATGTTGAATTTTGGCAGACAGGCAAATTTTTATTCAGGAGGTTTCTCTTGTGTAGTTTTCTTTTCTCATAGTTAAAATATCATATGATCTTATTATTGCAGAACAACGTGCCTTCAGTTATGAGCTGGTTTCCTTATGCACATACAATATTCCTTTCTCTTAGTGGTACAAGATGTTCCAGCCCTAAGAATGTCTTGATTTGCCATAATTGGGTTGTTTTTCATTGTTACAGTAGATTCCAAGGAAAATCCACATACTAAGTGAGCCAAAGGCAAAACTGGGTTACTTTATTTTTTAAAACTGAAGACTCTCATCTCCTAGTTAGTTCTTGGTTGCTTGTTTGCTGATTATAATAACTGAGTTTTAGGTCCAGGCCCGTGTTGTCACAAGGCTAAATTTTATGCTTAAATATTTTACAAAGTGCATCATAAATAGTAATTAGACTTACCTTTCATTGATACACATAAACCTCTGGGAAGAAAAGTGTTCAGTGCATAATTAATACCTAATATATGTTTCCTATTATTATTGCTGAACCCCCTTCACTTTGTGGTTGATTATGGCCCTTGTGGGCATGTTTCTTATCATAGAATGTAGGCACTATCAAATATGTGGTTTTGTTCACTGACTTATCCAAAACACCTAGTAGGGTGCCTAGCAGAGTAGGTACTCTGTAAGTTTTTAAAATTAATAATAGATTGGTCTCAATCTGGCTGCCCACCTGCCATCCCAGCCTTTGACTTCAACTTGACACCAATAGGTTTGCAGCTATAATGAGTGATCAAACACACTCCAGACAAATGCTGTTAACACTCTCCTGTGTTATTAGGTGCTGTGATGGCAAAGGTGCTCACTTATCTGACTGAAAGTCATGGTCAAAGGAACTCCTGGACTTGAGTGCAGAGACAGCATGAAAGCTCTACTCCTGGTAGGAATTTTAATGAAGTCTTCCATTTCGGTTTCTATTGGCTACATTTTATTAAAGCTCTTTATTTCTGGGTACTTTACATTACAGATATTGTCTTGGAGGGGAAATTATAAACAAAGGGATATATATTATATCTCTTCGTTATAATTGATAAAGGGATCTATATAAAATAAATATATATAATATGTAATAAACAAATGGATGTTATATAAATATATATATTATATATTATAAGCATATATAATATATTATATATTATATATAATATATATTATAAACAAAGAGATATATAATATATAACAAATATATATTTTTAATATATATGATATATAACTTAAATATATAATTATTAAGTTCATAATTAATGTATTTATTATGTTATTTAATAAATAACATATCAAATTCAAAAAATGAACTTTATATATATTTATTTTAATCCTACCTGGTGTTAAGATGATGAATTTTAAAAATGAAATTAAATATACGTATTTAAGTTCATGTATATATACATATATATATGTTCATTTTTAAAATTTATCATTTTAATACCAAGTAGTTAAAACTTAGAGATAATGACAAAATATTAAAGGTTTTAATACATCTGAAGTGTGTTCCAAAGCAAAACTGGGAGCAATTATCTTCTAATTGTGGCAAATGAAGAGAAAAGTCATTTCAGGACAGATTTGTTTTTCAGTTTAAGGTGAAAACACTTTTCTGGCTCATAGAGCATATGCCTTCTTGCAGCCCTTCAGGAATTGACTTGTTGAATGTTGAGAGGATAGCACAGCTAATTTGGCTTGCCACATAAAAATAGAAATCTCCCGTTTTCTTTGTGGTGCTTCTCAGCAGACCATGTTTCAGTTAGATGATTTTTTAAATTCTAGTTTTCTCAAAGGTTTCCAAATTCTGGTCACTCTTGAGATTTATATTGCCTCTAAAGTCTAAGGATTTTTAGATTTGTTCAGTGTTAAAAATAAATGCTGGATTTATTTCATGACTTCTTATAATCCCCTGTGATTTTTTCTACTGTTACACATTTACCAATTACTGTCCCTGCTTTTAAGTAAAGTTTTCATTTATGACTCAATGGATTAGCATTATTACAATTATATTGTGTTTTGTACATTTGCTTCCATTCCCCATCCCTTAACTAGTTTTTATTTGTATTACTCACTAACTTTATTTTATTATTATTATTTTTTAGAGATGGGGTTTCACTGTGTCGCCCAGGCTGGAGTGCAATGGTGCTATCATAGTTCACTGCAGCTCCTGGGCTCAAGTGATCCTCTCACCTCAGTCTCCTGAGTAATGGACTACAGGTACATGCCACAACACCTAATTTTTTTAAAAAAAAGTTTTTTAGAGATGGGGTCTCACTATATTGCCCAGACTAGTCTAAAACTCCTGACTTCAAGTGATCCTCCTGCCTCAGCCTTCTAAGTAGTTGGAATTACAGGTGTGAGCCACCATGCCTGGCTTCACTAATTTTGACCAAACTCATTAGGATGGCTGAATTTGTCATTTTAATTTTTATTCTGAAAATTTAAATCTTTCCATGTCCCTCTGATAGTGAAGTGAAATCTTGCCTAATCTCTTGAGTAGCTTATATTTAAACATATGTTTCAAGGTATGATGTGTTGGCCTTGCTGAGTTTGCCTAGAGTTAACTATTCTTCTTTTATATTTTTGTTATTCTATCAGTCCTAATTCTTATTCATCTGTTTCCATTGCTCCATTGTTCCTATTGACTATTAGGAATGATCACATTGTATTACTTTGATCTATGTCTCACCAACAGAGATTATAAATATTTTGAAGATATAGACCATTCCTTTTCAACTTTATATATGTAATATGTGGCTTATACTAGGTATTCAGTTATATTTTTGTTGAAAAAATAAAACTGTGGCCAGGTAGTATTTGTTACTTAAGTCATGGACTCTACAGAGAAGTATGGAAAAGAATAGATATTACAAATGACTATTATTACATTTTTAAATATAAGAAACATACAAATATAAAACTCACAGCTCTGGTGGATTCTTGAAAAACAGCTCGTCCTGTGCTGCTTTCAAGAAGGCCAAACGTAATAAATTTGATTTGAAATCATCCTATTATTAACTCTCAGTTTCCATTTTATGGGATTGTTTTACTGATGAGATTAATTTAGACTGAAGTTTTATAGAATTATATTAAATACACTTTTTTTGTTTAGGTTCAAGGCTAAACCACATTTTACTGAATATTGTATCACATCTCACATATTAGCTAGCATTGTAGAGTTGTAGGTTACTTTTAAATGCTTCATTGGAAATATATTCTATATTCTTCTTTGATAACTATGCTGATTGTTAAGAAGAAACATATTTTTAAAGGTTCATTAGAAAAGTGAGCCCTGGAGGTAGATACTGTGACAAAAATTGCATTCTCTGTATAATGATGTAGGGTGCCTCAAAGACTTCTTAATTGCATTTATAGTCACCTGTAGTTCTTCAGGACTTAAAGAACTGAACAAGGGCCAGATATTTATTAAAAATAAAGGTAAATTTGCAGTTTCCACTTTCACCTAGGATGTAAAAAGCTAGAAAGTATGCCACTTCCACCCAACCTAACAAGGAGAAAAACTCAGATAAACTCTAAAGTTGTAACTTTTCTTGAACCTATAAGAAAGTTGAGGTCACAAGGAAACCTAAATTCCAAAAAGCGACAAGTCCATGGAATATGAACTATCTTAACTACTGGGGGAAGAAACAAGGGCCACTCAAGCTGGTAAGAAGAAATCAGTAAAAATTTTAACCAATTGTTCAAGGCCAAGTGTGGACTAGCATGCCAATCTGAAATAAATGAGTACTCGCTCTCTTAGTCTCTTTGGGTTGCTATAACAAAATACTATAAATTGGGTAGCTTATACACAGCAAAATTTATTTCTCATGGTTCTGGAGGCTGGGAAGTCCTAGATCAAGTTGCCAGTAGATTTGGTGACTGTTAAGGGCCTGTTCCTTATAGATTGCATCCTCTTACTCCATCCTCACGTGGTGGAAAGGCAGAATGAGCTCCCTTGGGCCTCTTTCATAAAGACACTAATCCCATTTCTGAGGGCTCTGCTTCATGACCTAATCACCTTCCAAAGGCCCCACCTCCTAATACCATCACTTTGGAGGTTAGGATTTCAGCACATAAATTTTGAAGAGAGACACAAACATTCAGACTCTAGCACACTCACTAGCAAGACCTTTTCTATTAGGTTGCACTGGGTGCTCCTGAGGGCAGGACAGGAGACTGCAGAGACCACCTTTCTTTGGGGGCATAGGCATGCAGAAGGTGACCTGTGGCTCCTAGGGAAAACCTCAAAGTCTCCCTCACCCCTTTTTGGGTCCCTTCTCTCCTGTGAACAAAACTCCTTAAGCCACTGAGGCAAGGGAGCAAACACTTACACTCATGGGGCACAAAGAATGATTGTGGCTGGGAGAAGAATGGAAGAAAAGCTCCACGTTTATAGGAGAACAGGAAAGCAGGCTGGATTCCATAGTGATACCCAGCACTGGTCTGCTACCACTGGGAGAGAGCAGAAAATGCCTGCCCAAGATAAACCACAGATGCAAGCTCTTAGAGACCTATAAAGAGACATAGACTCCCACACAATAATAGTGGGAGACTTCAACACTCCATTGACAATATTAGACAGATCATCGAGGCAGAAAATTAACAAAGATATTCAGGACCTGAATTCAACATTGAAACAAATGGATCTAATAGACCTCTATAGAACTCTGTACCCCAAAATAACAGAATATACATTCTTCTCATCTCCACTTAGCACATCCTCTAAAGTTGATCACATAATTGGATATAAAACAATTCTCCACAACTGTGAAAGAACTGAAGTTATACCAAACACACTCTTGGACCATAGTGGAATAAAAATATAAATCAACACAATGAAAATCGCTCAAAACCATACAATTACATGGAAATTAAACAACATGCTCCAGAATGACTTTTGGATAAATAATGAAATTAAGACAGAAATGAAGTTCCTTGAAAGTAATGATAACGAAGATACAAGGTACCAAAATCTCTGGGACATAGCTAAGGCGTGGTAAGAAGGAAATTCATAGCACTAAAATGCCTATATTAAAAAGTTAGAAAGATCCCAAATTAGCAACCTAACATCACAACTGAAAGAATTACAGAAACAAGAACAAATCAAACCCAAAGCTAGCAGAAGACAAGAAATAACCAAAATCAAAACTGAACTGAAGGAAGTTGAGACATGAAAAACCATTTAAAACACTAATGAATCCAGGAGTTGTTTTTTTGAAAAAACTGATAGGCCACTAGCTAGACTAATAAAGAAGAAAAGAGAGAAGATCCAAATAAATGCAATTAGATATGATGAAGGGAATGTTACCACTGACCCCACAAAAATAAAAACAAACATCGGAAACTACTACAAACACCTCTACGCACACAAACTAGAAAACCTGGAAGAGATGGATAAATTCCTGGACACATACACCCTCCCAAGACTGAACCAGGAAGAAATGATTTTCTGAATAGACCAACAATGAGCTCCAAAATTGAATAAATAAAAAATAGTCTACCAACCAATAAAAGCCCAGGACATGATGGATTCACAGCTGAATTCTAAAAGATGTACAAAGAAGAGCTGGTACCATTTCTACAGAAACTATTCCAAAAAATTGCAAAGGAGGGACTCCTTCTCAACTCATTCTATGAGACCAGCATCCATCCTGATAACAAAAACTGGCAAAGGCACAACAAAAAAAGAAAACTTTAGGTCATTATCATTGATGAACATCAAAGCAAAAATTCTCAACAAAATACTTGCAAACCGAATCCAGCAACACATCAAAAAGCTAATCCACCCCAATCAATTAGGCTTCATCCTGAAGATGCAGGATTGGTTCAACAAGTGCAAATCAATAAATGTGATTCATCACATAAACAGAACAAAGACAAAAAACACATGATTGTCTCAAAAGACACAGAAAAGGCTTTTGATAAAATTCAGCATCCCTTTATGTTAAAAACTCTCAATAAACTAGGTATTGAAGGAACATACCTCAAAATAATAAGAGCCATCTATGACAAACCCACAGCCAACACTATACTGAGTGGGCAAAAGCTGGAAGCATTTTCCTTGAAAATCAGCACAAGACAAGGATGCCCTCTCTCACTGCTCCTATTCAGTATAATATTGGAAGTACTAGCCAGAGCAATGGGACAACAAAGAAAGGGCATCCAACAGAAAGAGAGGAAGTCAAACTATCTCTGTTTGCAGATGACATGATCCTATATCTAGAAAACCTCATGGCCTTGGCCCCAAAGCTTCTTCAGCTGATAAACAACTTCAGCAAAGTTTCACAATACAAAATTAATGTACAAAAATCCCTAGCATTCCTATAAACCAACAGCCAAACTGATAGCCAAATAAGAAAAGCATCACATTCACAATTGCCACAAAAAGAATGATACTTAGAAATACAGCTAACCAGGGAGGTGAAAGTTCTCTACAATGGGAATTACAAACCACTACTCAAAGAAATCAGCAATGACACAAACTAATGGAAAAACATTCTATGCTCATGGATAAGAAGAACCAATGTCATTAAAATGGTCATACTGCTTAAGGCAATTTATACATTCAATGCTATTCCTATCAAACAATAAATGCCATTCTTCACAGACTAGAAAAAGCTATTTAAAAATGCATATGGAACCAAATAAGAGTCCAAATAGCCAAGGCAATCCTAAGCAGAAAGAACAAAGCTGGAGGCATTACATTACCTGACTTCAAAATATACTACATGGCCATAGTAACCAAAACAGCATGTACTGGTACAAAAACAGACACATAGACCAATGGAATGGAATAGAGAGCTAAGAAATAAGGCTGCACACCTACAGCCATCTGATCTTCAGCAAAGCTGACAAAAACAAGCAATGAGGAAAAGACGCCCTATTCAATAAATGGTGCTAACTGGCTAGCCATATGCAGAAGACTAAAGCTGGAACCTTTCCTTATACCATATACAAAAATCAACTCAAGATGGGTTAAAGACTTAAATGTGAAACTGCAAAATATAAAAACCCTGGAAAACAACCTAGGCAATACCATCCTAAACATAGGAAGGGGCGAAGTTTTCATGACAAAGACACCAAAATCAATCACAACAAAAGCAAAAATTGACAAATGGGATCTAACTAAACTAAAGAGCTTCTGCACAGCAAAAGCAACTATCAACAGAGGAAACAGACAACCTGCAGAATGAGAGAAAATTTTTGCAAACTGTGAATCTGACAAAGGTCTCATATCTAGCATCTATAAGGAACTTAAACAAATTTCAAGCAAAAAACAACCCCATTAAAAAGTGGGCAAAGGACACAAGCAGACTCTTTTCAAAAGAAGACATACATGTGGCCAACAAGCATATGAAAAAAAGCTCAATATCATAGATCATTAGAGAAATGCAAATCAGATCCACAGTGAGATACCATCTCACATCAGTCAGAATGGCTATTACTAAAAAGTCAAAAAATAGGCTGGGCATGGTGGCTCATGCCAGTAATCCCAGCACTTTGGGAGGCCTAGATGGGTGGATCATTGAGGTCAGGAGTTCGAGAACAGCCAGGCCAACATAGTGAAAACCCGTCTCTACTAAAAATATAAAAATTAACTGGGCATGGTGGTGCATGCCTGTAGTCCCAACTACTCAGAAGGCTGAGGCAGGAGAATTGCTTGAACAGGAAAGGCAGAGGTTGCAGTGAACCGAGATCACGCCACTGCACTCCAGCCTGGGTGACAAAGCAAGACCCCGTCCTAAAAAAAAAACAAAAAAAACCAAAAACAAACAAACAAAAAAAAAACAGATGCTGGCAAGGTTGCAGAGATAAAAGAACACTTACACACTATTGGTGAGAGTGTAAATTAGTTAAACCATTGTGGGAAGCAGTATGGCGATTCCTCAAAGATCTAAAAGCAGAATCAACCTAAATGCCCATCAATGACAGATTGGAGAAAGAAAACATGGTACATCTAGACCATGGAATACTATGCAGCTGTGTAAGTGAACAAGATTATGTCTTTTGTGAGAATATGGATGGAACTAGAGGCTATTATCCTCAGTAAGCTAACATGGGAACAGAAAACCAAACACTGCCATGTTCTCACTTATAAGTGGGAGCTAAATGATGAGAACTCACGAACACAAAGAAATAAACAACAGACACTGGGGTCTATTCGAGGGTGGAGAGTGGGAGGAGGAAGAGGAGCAGAAATAATAACTATTGGGTACTGGGCTTAATTCCTGGGCTATGAAATAATCTATACAACAAACTCCCTTGACATGAGTTTACTTACATAACAAACCTTCACATATACCTCCCAACCTAAATTAAAAGTTTTAAAAATGAAAAAACTCTTTCAAAAAATGAAGATTAAATACTTTTTCATACAAATTTTTATACAAAATTTCAAACAAAAAATGAGAGAATTCATTGCCAGTTGAACTGCCATATAAGAAATATAAAATAAAGTTCATGCAGGAGTATGATACCAGGTAGACATTAGGATTTATTAAAAAAGAAAGGCAAAGTGCCAATAATGGTAAAAATAGAGGTAAATGTAAAATGCATGTATAACTTATTTTAATCACTTTAAAAGATAATTGACAATTTAAAGCAAAAATAGTAAAAATGTACTGTAGGGTTTATGATACATGTAAAAATAAAATATATGACAACAAAATGTAAGTTATAGGAGAGAGGAAATGGAAATATACTGTCATAAGTTTTTTCATTGTATGTGAAGTAAAAATATTATTTGAAAACAGTATATGATTGTTAAAGATGCATATTATCAACTTTAGGGCAACCACAAAATTTTTCAGAAGAAGATGTAACTAACAATCCAACCATAGAGAAAAAAATTAAATGATAAAATATACATAAACCAAGTGATTGTAAAAAAGGGAGAACATCTGGGAAATGGAAAACAACTAGAAAGGTGGTAGATTTAAATGTCATTATATCAACAATTACCTTAAAAGTGATCTAACACACTGATTAAAAGGCAGAGATTGTCAAATTAGAGAATAATGCAAGACTGAATTATTTTCTGTCTATAAGAAACTGTTTTAATATAAAGATATAGATCTGTCAAAAGTGAAAGGATGGAAAAAGATATACCATACAATCATGAATCAAAAGGAAGTGACCCTATTAAAATCAGACAAGATAGACTTCACTTAAGATATATTATCAAGGATCAGGAGGGACATTACATATTGATAAAAGTGTCAATTCATGAAAAATACATTGCTATTTTAAATGTTTTTGGATCACAGTAGGATACATGAACCAACAACTTATAGAAATACAAAAATCCATAATTATACCTGAAGATGTCAATACTTTTAGTAATTAATGCAACAAGTTGACAGAAAATAACTAAAAATACAGAAAGTATAATAACTATCAACTAATTTGACCTAATTGACATTTTACATTCATCAAAGTAGACCATATTCTGGGCCATAAAACAATCCCAACAAGTTTTAAAGAACTAAAATTTTACAAATTGTGTTCTCTTTGAAGTTTTATAAAGAATTGAAATTTTACAAAGTATGTTCTCTAATTTGATTCTGGGGAATTAAACTAGAAATCAATAACAAAAAGATATCTGGAAAATTAGAAAATGTGTGATTAAACCTAATGCTTCTAAATAACCCATTCAAAAAGGAATTTACAATGGAAAGGAGAAAATATTGACAATGGGGTAAATAAGAAAATATAAACTATTAAAAATTAGAGGTGCACCTAACTGATGAATAAAATAAAAATTATAGCATAAAGTTCTTATATTTTTTGAAAGCACTTTTACATCAATATTTAAAAATTTCTTCTTTAGAAACTAGAAAAAAAGAGCAAATTAAGGTCAAAGCATGCAGAATGAAGTTTTTATATGACCAAAAAAAAAAAAAAAAAAAAAAGAAAGAAAACAGATGAGTAAGATGAGTAAGAGACAAATTGATAAACTGATCTAAAATTTAAAGATTTAATACCAATCAAAATCCTAGCTGAATTTTTTTTTGGGAGGGAGTCATGGTACTTGATAAGCTGACGTTAAAATTTATATTGAAATGCAAATAGCTGTGAACAGGCAGACACTCTTTAAGAGAAAAACAAAATGAGAATTTGATCTCTATTGGTTATCAAGTATGAAAGCTATATTAATGGAGCCAATATGGAGTTGGTGCAAGAATTGCCAAATGGGCCAATGAAATAAAATTGAGAGCCTAAAATTCAACTGTCACATATATGAATCCTTGATTTATGACAAAGCTGGCACTGCATAATAATGGGAAAAGGGCAAATATAAAAGCTGCTAGGAAAAGTTACACATCCACCTCAAAAAAAGAGTAAATTGGGATCCTACTTCATACTATATATAAAACTAATTTTGGACCTACATATTTGAGGGAAAACAACAAAAGTTTTAGAAGCTAACATCTGGGATTTCTTTGTGATTTCTAGTTAAAGAAGAAGTACTGAAAAATATTTGCTTGAGTTCCGATAAAAAAGAGATTACTTTGGCCTAGGTAATGATTTAGACAGTTTTTTGAAGAAGATCAAGTTGATCTGAGCCTCAAAGAATGGGTAGGATTTGAACAGGTAGAAATTATAGGGAAGGATATTCTAAGCACAATCAAAATGTAGACTTTGGAAAACAATGATTACACTGGTTTGGCTGGAGCAGAAGATCTTCCGTATTGAGAGAGCTGGTGGGGGAGATGCCCAAGGGCCAAAAGTTAATGGGCTTTGAATGCCAGATGAAGTTGGTATTTACCTCATGGGCAATGAAAATGAGAATATAACGTAATGCAAGTAATAACATGGTGGCAGTGTCAAGTACGGATTGAGGTGAGGAAGTAAGAAGGATGCAATTGGTGTATCCAACCCTGAAATGGTGGATACAAGAGACTTCCTTCAAAGATGAATATTACCAATACTGTGAATAGATCATTGAATGTGGAGGTGGATGAGGTGATTCAAAGATAACTAAGATTTTAACTGAGAGTAACTAGAGGATTGGTGGGCGATGTTTAGTAGCAAGAGGAACATAAGGGAGAAGACATTGCGGAGAAAATAATAAGTACATTTGGAGCATGTCACACTTAAAGAATGGGCAAGATAGTCCAGGTAGAAATGTTCAAATGGCCATTGGAGATGGGTAGTTTGAGCTTAGGAGATAGATCAGGAGAGGAGATATTTGTGTACATAAATGAATGTAATGATGTTTAAAGCTGAATAGATGAGGTTTCAGGATAAGTGCTTAAAGAGAAGTGAGGCCTGGACTTTAAGCCTTGGGGAACACCCACATTTAGGAAAAAAGAAGAGGCAGAAAAGGAATCTGGGACAAGGTGATTAGAAACATGTGGAAAACCAGCAGAGACTGGATTTCAAGAAGAGGTATTGCTAACAGTTTTGAGTTGCGACAAATTGGTAAAGAATGAAGGCAAGGCAATTGCCTTTTGTGTTTGTGGTCAGGAGATGATGGATAACATCAGGAACACAGTTTCAGTGGAGTGGGAGAGGAGACAAAATCTTCAGGGACCGAGGAGTGTGCATGGGAGTTGATTCCCAAATATTTTATAAACAAGAGAAAGGAATGAAATAGATTATTGATAGAGGAAACAAAATGTCATTTATCAGGTAATTCCTTTACATTTATCTTCAAAGATGGAAGGAGCCTTAGAAATTATTTAATTCAGAGACAATTATCTGAATGCCTGGGGACAAATATGATCTTCAGGCTGCATTACACCAACAGATATTTTTTTGCTTGGCCAATAGAGTGCTTAAAAAATTGAATTAGTTGTGAACATTTAGAAATGGGAAGATGTTACATATAAATCTTTAATTTCTATCTTCTCTTGAAAAAGCTGGAAATTTGGTACTTCTGGGCCCATACTAGGCACATACCATTTAATTAGCTGGAGATGAATAGCACATGACCCTTTGGAAGGGCATGCATTCTTAACTGCCATCCTTACGCTGCTGGGTCTCCCCTTTAAACTACCTGCTGGATCCTTGAAGGTATTTGAGTTGGTAGTCCCTAATTAAGTCCAACTCTCTCATCCTATAGACTAGGAGACTGAGGTCCAAAATGGGGGGAGTGACTTGCTTCCAAAGTCACATATCTGGTAGGTGGAAGAGCTCATTTCAGAGCCCAAAACTCCTGCTTCTTATTTCAGTAATTCTCCTCCCTATTAACTCACTAAGTGTTTCTCTAGCTTGGTAGTCTCTTGAGGACTGGTCCATGGCATTCCACCCTCTTCCTGGATTCTAGCATTGCCAGATGGCACCCACGTGATTTGTTTGGCTCTGCCCCAACCAGGTTCTCGATACTTTTCTTGTGGTCCAGATGGTGACCAAAGCTATTCCTTGGACAAGAAGGAAACTCTACTCTATGGTCACCAAGTCCAAGTTCACTCTTTTTAGAACTTGGCATGCAACAAAGCTCATAAATTCCCCATAAAGTTTCTTTTATGGAGATTTTTTAGTCCTAAGTGGAATATGTTAAAAAATGACTCTCATGCATTGCCTCCCAAACTAGAAAATTCAATTCAATTCACTGAAATTAGTACCAGATCACACTCTCCAAGTCCCTCCACCCAAGATCTATAGCTGGTCTGTCAACTGAATTTGAATACTGTGTTTAGATTTATGTACTTTCTGTCTTAAGAAGAAAGTTGTTAGATAATGGCCTTTCCTATTTTCCTTTAGATATGAAAATTCATTAATTTTTCAAAAGTATTCCTTTAAAATTTAGGAGAGGTGGTAACACTATTTAAAAAACCAAACTGCATTGTTAGCTGGAGCATAAATAGTTTCTAACCCACTCACTCAAAAAGGACTTTCAGAAACCCTGGTGTAACAGCCACATTAATTCCTTTCTCATTCCTCACGCCCATCTTTGTCCTTCCACCACTCAAAATGTATAGACTTGGCTCAAAGACACAGGGCCTGAAAGATGTTTGACTATTGGACTTCAGTTAGACAGTGTCATTCTGCTTAATGTTAAAGTTATCATAGCCCTGTGAAAATTCAGAAATACTGCTATTTCAATGAAGCATGACTCCTGAGATAATTTAGTGTTCCAAACTAGCCAAATCTTTCCTGAGCTTATCTTTTTTATGTAATGCCTTGCCAAATGCAGCCTATATTCGCCAAGATACACTATGGGTATTACATCTTTCCATTTTCTTCCTCTAGAGCCTCTGATGCAGTAGGCTGTAGTGTTGTCTATTAAGTTATCATTGATAATAGTTTTACAACCTGTTTCTCACTGTGCAACTTAGATCACCGTATTTCCAGCCTGTGATATTAGCTTCTTTGCTGCCTGATGCTCTGCCACATCTGAAAAGTTTCATGATACAGTATCCACTGCCAGTATTAGTCAGGTTGGGCTAAGTTGTGGTGCAGTGATAAACAAGCTTGGGACTCTCAGTGGCTTAGTAAATTAAGGTTTACTTCCCTGTCCGATGCAGTTGAAGTTGCTCTCCTTCATCTTGCTATGCTGCCATTTTCATTGCATAGTCTCCGTTGTTGCCTTTATGGATGACCATGCATTGAATTTTATGAAATAGGCATGAAAATGGTAAATCGCTTCCTTCTACATGTCACTGGCCAGAACCCAGGTACCTGTAATTAACTCAACTGCAGAAAACACTGGGAGTTTTATTTTTCCTTTCTTTTTGGAGAAAAGGAAAATAAGATTAGTAAATGTCTACCCAATCTTGCTGTAATATGGATCCAAATATACATCACTTTAACTGTAAATAGCGTTTTTGTTTCTTTTAAACTAGTACCTTGTGACAAGAGTACGACATAAACTTTAGAGCTCTAGAATTCAACTCTGATTTGACCAAGCAGGTGAGATCACCAAAGGAAAACCTTGTGATGAAAGAGATCAGAGTCTCAAATATCATCTGTTTGTGGTAGGTACCTTCTAAACAGGAAAATAAAAGCATTTAAATGTGTATATGAATTTGTTAGAAAATATAAATGTTTGTTCCTACAAGAAAGAATCGACATATATGAATGTGTATGAGTATGTCTACTAATTACTAACAAGTGATCATCTTTCTCTATCCCAAGGGCGATTCCAACCAGCAAACTAAACTACAAATCATAACAGTGTCATTTCAAAGTTATTGAAATAATTTTATAATAAAAATAATTCTAAGCAGCTCATTAAGAAGTAAATAACATGCTTAATTGCCCCAATGTTTAAATATCAATTTTTTAAAAAATTCAATTTTGATGGTGATTATTTTTCTATGGAATTTATAAACTCAAATTTTGGGACTTGTATATTAAATATGTTAGTTCAAAATTAAAATTTTAAAATGCATTTTATAAACATGGAAAGTTTAAAAATTTTAGTTTGGAGATTTCCTTGTATGCAATGAAGAAAAATATCTCTGGACACATTAAGTGTGTATATGTACATATGAATAGTAAATTTTTTAAAAATAATGTGTTTGCTTAGTGATGACCAAGTATTTTCAAAAGAATGCATACGGATCAAGAATGTTATATTTTAATCTACGAAAAAATTCTGGCTTTGGCCTAGAGCAAAAAAAGCTAATATTTTTGATGTCTATAATTTCCTGATTTTTAATTTTTGTCTTTAATTTAAAAATCCCTTATACCACTATCTGAACTGATAATAAAAGATTTGTACTTATAATACATACTTATTATGCTTGAAGAAGTCTCTTGTAATACAAATGTGCTGTTGTTTTTCTAAATAGCCAATTTCAGAATCCTGACAAAATAAATCTATAGGCATTGTTACTCTTAAATTATTTGATATGTTTATTACATTAGATCAAAAATATTGATCAAAATATAGATCATTTCTATTTCTATCAAGAAATACATAAAATCATTAAATTTAATCTATTTCTCTAATAATTTAAAATTTTAATTTTATATAGTATATTTAACTTGATATTAATTGGGTTGCATTATTTTATATTTCTACTTTGAGGGAAATAATTGTATTTATCTAAAGACCTTTCAAAATTGATCTCTAACACTAATTTTTTCTGAATTAGAAAGTAGTGATGTTAGTAAAATTCCCCACCAGTAGATATTATTTTATAATATGCTTGGATAAGATTTAAGTTTATTTTTAAAATCGAAGTTACGAAAACTTTAAATATGAATTTAAATAATAATTTGGTATGACAATATATGATAGTATATTAATGTTAATAAGAAAATATTATACATTACATAGGAGAGAAACTGGTAGGATAGAAAAAGGAAAACATGAAAAACTTTTGTATCAGGTTAAAATGAGATAAAGTGAAGTTAGATTTAAATTGATGCATTCAAAACTTTACAGTCTGAGGACTCATGTATCATTGCACATAATTTGGTCTATTACCAAACTCACATGTAATTCAAGTGTGAATTAACATTGTGAAAAAAATTAAGAACTCATGTATCATTGCACATAATTTGGTCTATTACCAAACTCACATGTAATTCAAATGTGAATTAAACATTGTGAAAAAAATTAAAACTCATGTATCATTGCACATAATTTGGTCTATTACCAAACTCACATGTAATTCAAGTGTGAATTAAACATTATGAAAAATTAATATTGGAATGATTATAATCCCATTACTATAAAAGTAGGTTTACCTCAATTAACCGTAGCCTAAGAAGAATCACCCTTGGAAATAGAATGCAGAATCTCTATTGATAAGCTGAAATATTAGCTTTAGTGGTTATAGACTAATGTGATCAGTCTGTTCTTCTTGGTTAGGGGACTAATATGTAATCCTGGGATGAAGAAATGAATGAATTAAAAAATATTAATCAAACTGAAATGTCCTATACAAGAGCTTCAGGAACCATCCTGCCCACTGACAATGACTTCATATGATGTTTGCAAACTTGATTCCATGTTTCCAAACAGCCTAATTTATAAATTAGATTAATTAACCACTTCAAAAAGTGTTTAAAACTTTAATATAGCTGATTTTCTCTGATACTTCAAATGCCTGACAAATCTGGCAAGCAACAACTTTCTGAGCATTTAGTCTGTTCCTGCAATTTTAATAAATCTTGTTTATAGTGTTTTTGGCTACTATGTACATTGTTTTTATATATGTATGGTAACACATTACATTGCTTTGTGTGTGCTTCAACTATTAGGATACATAACAGGACTAGAAAACCACATTTATTACTATCCAGTAGTTGAATGATGTACCAAATAGGGAATGTAATCTGCATAGAAATCTATTTCTAATTGCAAGTGTTATACACAAAGAAAGGAATTTCTTAGAGTTACTCAAGGGCAAATAATTTGACTACGTAATTAGGTGGGTATATTCAAATGATGGCCCACTAAAGTCAACTGCAATATTGTCTGTTTGTTAACCTAGAAGTTTTATTGTTACTGGGGATATTAGTGAAGTTTTATTAAAAACAAGACTTGATAGTTGGTGGTACAATTGTCTGGATCATCAACACGGGGGCTGTGTTGCAATATGATAATTATAAGATCAAGGTCAATGAAACAGATAAAAGCTTGTATGCTAGTATCACTATGCAGGTGGAGGAGTGCAGAATTCCCTCAACTTTAATGAGGCAGGATGGAGGTTAATTTTAATCTATAATTTAATCTATAATTTTAATCTATAAGTGTGGGTGAAGAAACTTACAAGTCTAAACAACCAACAAAAAGTTGTAAATGTTACTCCAACTTTCTAAGACTTGGTTTCCTCTTTTGTAAAAACAGGGATAATAATAGGATGTCGTTCATAAGGGTGCTTGAAGGATGAAGTTAAGTCATCTATATGCCGTGTTTGGTAGAGCACATAGTCAATAAGCATGGAGGCCGAGGCGGGCGGATCACGAGGTCAGGAGATCAAGACCAGCCTGGGTAACACGGTGAAACCCTGTCTCTATTAAAAAAAAACCACAAAAAATTAGCCAGGCATGGTGATGGGCACCTGTAGTCCCAGCTACTCAGGAGGCTGAGGCAGGAGAATGGCGTGAACCCAGGAGGTGGAGCTTGCAGTGAGCCAAGATCGTGCCACTGCACTCCAGCCTGGGCAACAGAGTGAGACTCCGTCTCAAAAAAAAAAAAAGAAGGATGTTTCTTTAGTAATTCCTTTTGTACTTTCTCTGCTCCCTTTTTTCATCTTTTCTTTTCCTACAGGGTCCACTTGCTGCCCAACTCTAGCAGGTAGTATTCATACTGAATGCTATGTGAATGGTGGCCCTGAAATCATGCAATTAAGTCATCTTGCTCCCAACCCAACCTTGCAGTTCTATTAAAGCGATACTCTACAGAATCATATAAAGTATTAGTACCATGAGAAAATGTAAATGAATCATAAATTCCTAACATAGAGATATTGGAGAGATATTATCATAGCGGTATTAATATAATTTTATGAAGTGTATACAAATGGTTACTTTTAATGACTACAAGTCCACTGGACCCCATTTTTCTCAGCAAGAAAATAAAATTGGAGTCTTTGGTAGTAGTATTCTACTTGACTTCTGGGTCTTGTTTGCCACTATATCCTTAAAGAGTGCCTCACATACCATAGGTAATTTATTGAAAGCTTACCAATATGGTTGAGGACCTCACTCAAAAACCTTTTCTCTACATGGTTCACCATGTCTATAATCCTGTGGGTGATTGCATCACAGAGAATAACAATAATTGTTAATCATTTTAAGAGCTACAAGTAGCAGCTTTGGACAAAGTTATTATTAAGATGGTTATTAAAGTGACTCATATGATCTTCAAGTTCTACACTTGCTTTCTATCAGTAGCAGTTTCAGATGGTTAGTGTTATTTACTTTCTAAACCATTTAGATATTTTTGTTTATAATCTTGCTAAGATGGTATGCAGCCTGTTCTAACTGAGGTCAGAGTATCTGAACTACTAGAATAAGCATCTCAGAAAGTGGTTATATATGTATCCCAGCTTGCAAGTTCTTTGTGGAAATCATCCAGTCTTGGGCTAATTCTTGCTGTCTCTACCACACTGTCATAGTCAACTACTTTTTACATTTTTAAAGATGATTAGACTAAGAAAATTCACAGAATATTTACTCACTTTAAATACCTTCTGTTTTTTCCCTACATCATGGATGACAATGAAAAAAATGAAACAAGAAAAAGAGGAAAAGAATTGTAAAGATTTAATACATTTCTTTTAAATGTTAGGTTCACCCTGACTTCTTTCAGGTTGAGGGTAAATAAGTTTGTATCTGATTTGTGAATGCATAGTATAGCTCAATTTTGCATTCTTAGGTTCTTGTATTGGTTGGTATTTAAAACATGAATACAATAGCAAAGTTTATTGGAGCACCTATCCTGTGTCCCTTTCTCTTTATGAGACTAAATAATATTGACTCATAATCCCTATTTCATCACATAAAGGCTCATGATACCACGGAGGACCTTAGAATCTTACTTATGTTCCCAGTGAAATGCTTGAACCGTCCATATCCATTAAGGGAGTGTTTCTCTGGCAGATGCTGTTCTGGGTTCTTGGGTGTAGGTTGATATTGATCCATGAAGCCCAGGCTGGCAGGGCATGACTTAGGGTGCCTGGAGCCCCCTCCTCCCCCTCACTACCTTCACTTTCCTCTCCTTCCCCAGCTAGTTATTTCTAGACACACTGACTTGTCTGATTACTGCTGGGTATAAATACATACTATCATTTTCTCTGAGAGCCATTACTTGGGAAACACTACTTTAAGTGTTGATATGATCATATCTAACTTTTTCTAGTCAGATAAATATGAAATCCTATGGGCTGTTGGTATATCCCAAATCTGAGAGAGACACCAGAACCAGCTGAGAGGATAAAGGCAGACTGTCAAGTGTCCCAGCTATCTGCAAATTAACACAAATACTGCCCTTCATTCACACATGACTGGTGCAGTGGAGTCCTGAATAAGGTGGCTGTGGAAATTGTAGAAACCCTTAACAATTCCCTTAATAAAATGTTGTGGGGGACTTCTTTTTTAACATTGAGATGGGGGGCAACAAAAGATAAAGGTGTGTGGCTGGATGCAAGCAAATGACATCCGTTATCAACTACATTTTCTCTGAGTCTCCCGTTAAAGGGAACATTCTTAAATGCAATTTTTTCTCTCCCATACTCATGTTACCTTAAGTCAAGGCTTAATTCAGTGCCACTATGTAATGATCCTCTGATGGGCCACAAAAAGTACACTTAACATTTTCCCTAAAGATGTTCTATGATCCCTTGTTCTCAGAGGGCCATATTTAATTGTTCGCTTTGGTAATAAGAAGCCATTAAGTCTGCCAGTGCTTCTTGTCTTCAGAAGTTGTAGCTAAATATGCAGGTGTGGCTGAAGGGCTGCTCAGGACTGTATCCTGTGCTCTCACATCTGTTGGTTTTCATTATAGTCTCATGTAAGGAGACCTGCAGAGGTGGCCCTTCCAGTTAAACAATTCAGCCCTCATTTCATGTAAATCCTTCTTCGATAAGTAATTTGGCCCTTCTCTGTTCATGGCTTATTGTTTGTCTTATTAAAAACTGTTAGGGTAGTTATGATCTTCTGGCACAGTACATTAAGTGAAATTAGTAATTAGAAGAAAGCTAAGAAATGAATAAATTCAGAAGTGTCCCAAATTTTTACATTCTGATATGACTGTGGCCAGCAGGGAGTCAGGTCTGACTACAAACACTTCTGGTGCATAAATCCTTGTGTTTTTGTGCTCTGGAGAAATAATTGTTACATGCCTAAGAAATTAATACATATTTCAGGTTCTAGGTTATGGACCCACTGAAGTACCAACAAACTACAAATAAAACCAGACTAGCCCATACTCACAGATTGTTGCTATTACAGCCGCATTTGTCAGACCATCCTGCAAATATTGACCATCTCAGAATCATTAGTCACAAAAACCAAGAGGCAGGCTTACTGTGAGAAGATATTATAGATGTATCATCTGCTCCTTCCCAGTTTTTTAGGATTAATAGCCTACTGGGCTAAAGCATAACATGGTTCACTTCTTTATAACGGTCTCTAATTAAATTGAGGAGGTTGATGTCCCTTCTTCAGAATCCATACATTTTACCATTAAACAAACAGTCCACTCTATTAAGGCTGGAAAGGATCAAGCTATGCTTCAGGGACAGACCATTGTCTAAGACGATGTTCCCTGCTAAGGAGTGTGAAGTAGCACAGCCTGGTGATGCTCCTACTGAGCCTCAACATGAAGAGACTGGCTTCTGCAGAAATATATTTGAAACCATGTCTTCTGGCATAAGAATGATGTGCTTATTTCCTTACAAGATGGCTATTTTTCACTGGGACTTAGTTTTTGGCGTTTGTTTCCTGTGTGTACGTTTCTGATATGGTGTGCTTAGGCTGTTTGTTTAAATTAATCTGTGCTTAAAGGAATGTGATAGAGAATGTGAGAGCATTTCTGGAATTCTTTGGAATGCTCTGGCTATTTGCAAGAACATTCCTGCCTTCAGCTTGATTGTTTTTGGCTGACAGGTGCTGACTTTCCCCTTAATTATCAGAGTAACAAAGAGATGTGCAGTTCTCATCTATCTTCAATATTAGAAAAACTTGGATATGTTAACTTCACTTATTAACAAATAACATTTGGTCAGCTTTATTTCATGCCATGCATGGCTGGTCTAATCCTCGTGACAAATTTTTGATGTAACTACTAATATGATCATTTTACAGAAGAAGAAACTGAGGCTTTAAAAATTACCCAGTTGTTCCAGATGACACAGCTAAAATCTGTTGGAGAATTCAGTGTTCAGGCTTCTTTGATACCAAGGCTTGAGCCCACAATTTTCAGATTTATAAATGTTTGGTACATTAAAGGATGCAATATATAAGCTTATGATTTGTGAATTCTTCTGAGAAGCTAGTGACTCTTCCCTTTTGGGGAGTGGCTTGTTTTTGTTTGTTCTTTGTATGCCAGCACAGCATATTGGACTATATTCTTTAGAATAATGCATCGTTTCATTTAACGTATCACTTTCATTTGTATGAGGTACTTTCACATCCATGATCTAATTGGCGCATCATAGCACTGGATTTGATGCTTTGCTCACATAAATTAACCTGCGATGTTCCCCATGGGAATGCAGGCTCCCTCCCCTGCCAGGCATATTCCCTCTTATTTCCTTATGCCCAGTTTAGCTCTTACCTTTATTGTGACACTTTTCCCAAATTCCTAAGGTAGAGTCAATTTCTCCCCTTCTGTGCTCTTAACTCCTTTAGAACAGTTATCAGGTTGTTGCTTAATTATTAACTTACATGTCTTCTTCCCCTCATGGGGCTCTAATCTATTTGAGGTGGGGGTATTATCTATTTATCTTTATATTATCTGCGTGTCACATAGTTGTAAGTATACTTATATACAGAGAAATAGTAGGGAGTCCAGGAAGATGGCAGAAGTGAGAAATGAATCCTGTTATTCACAAGAGTTTGATAATAACACCTCACTTCTATTAACCAAGAGAGCAGTTGATTTAATAGCCTATATTTCTATGATAGAAGAACCAGTGTATAATTAAAAGGATGCAAGTTTGGAAGGATCTGAAACTTATACAATTTTGGAATACACTCCTTAAAAAATATAAAATTATGAATATAAAATTGTATAAAAGGTAAATATTTATTACACATAGGAAATCACAAGAAGTTGCCAACTAATAAAATCTGAGAAATGCCATATATACCTTAACTTCCAGAAAAATAACATAATGGTTTTTATTAATACAGTACCTTGCAAAATTCCATATTATCTTTTTACCCTACTTTTGGGCTACTTTCTTTTTTTATCAAACCTCTGCATAAGACAACAATTCTGTAATATTTTTCATAAAGAGAACACAAAAAGAATTCAGTCTTTTCTCTAAAACATGGTTGATTTAAATGTATGTATTATTAATAACGTAGAAAAGTTTGTTTCAGATTTATAGCTTGTTACTGGTAATGCCATACATTTTTAGGGTTGCTGTCAAATTTGGGAAGACTTCTATCAAGTTTCTTTCACATATGAGCCTTATAATTTAGAAGAATTTTCACAGACTAGCTGCACCTTCACGTCATGATGCTGCCTAAGTTGGCAGAGCAAGTATTTAAAATACATTCCCTTTATGATTCTTTTAATAAAAGATCATTGAACAAATTGATTAGTCTTGTCTGTTGTTAAGGAGGATTCTTCTTACCTCAAACTTTTCCCTAGGTTTCCTTGAAAATGTCAAGTTCAGTCAAGAACGCCAGAGAATGAGGAAGGTAACATGGCCATTGTATTTCACAACAGGGAGTTTTTTGTGGATTTACAAACATTGTTGTCCACAACCTTTCATTATGGCATTGGAGAGAGAAGAGAGAGTCCATATTCCTAGGTGAGGAGGAGGAAGCAGGTGTTGAGAAAAAAAAAAAGGAGGCAGTGAATATAGACTATATATTTGAAATTTTTGTAAAGTAAGAAAAACTAGTAAGAGAAAGACCAGTAGAATTAAATAAAAAATTGTGACAGAGGGCTATTTGCATTTTTAAGAAAGAGGAGCTTGAATGCAGATTCATAAATTTGTCTAATCAGCTCTGTGTTGGCTCTGATGCAACTTCCCAGGAAGGCACTGTTTGTGGGAGAGTGTTAACCTGGCATCAATCACCCATGCATAGAAATGTTCCTTCTAATAACTCCGTCATGCACTTGTCAATCATAAGCTTAGATAAACTGGCCAGGCATGGTGGCTCATGCCTGTAATCCCAGCACTTTGAGAGGCTGAGGTGGGTGGATTACTTGAGGCCAGGAGTTCAAGACCAGCCTGGCCAACTCGATGAAACCCCATCTCTACTAAAAATACAAAAATTAGCCAGGCCTGGTGGCGGGCACCTATAGTCCCAGCTATTCAGGAGGCTGAGGCAGGAGAATCACTTGAATCTGGGAGGTGGAGGCTGCAGTGAGCCTAGATGGTGCCACTGCACTCCAGCCTGGGTGACAGACCAAGACTTTATCAAAAAAAAAAAAAAAAAAAACAGTTTAGATAAGTCAATGTTTTAAGTTATTTGACTTGTAACATCTTGCAGGCAAATATTAATGGTATCTTCTATTAATGTACCACTTCATTTGTATGAGGTACTTTCGCATGCATGATCTAATTAGAGCATCATAGCTGTTAAATTATTTATAAATGAATAAGCGATGTCCAGTTTACAAGAAACAGGTGAGACTTTAACATGCCTAGGGAAACATTCGAAAGAATAGACAGTTAACAGTTTGGGGAACTGAAAGAAATGGCATTGGGAGTACCTTCCTCTTCTTGACAATGTGGAGCAAAGGGACTGGTGGGGATACTTACGGGGAATTAAAAATTTTTTTTTTCTGCAGTATGCAATGAATTTCCCCTCTCTCTTCTGTGTCACCTAAAAAATGCTTGGAAAAACAAGATTCACTGTTCCAATGTTTTTACATCAAAGGATTCTTTAAGGGGGAATAATGAGCATGCTTTAGTGTGACTAAGTGGGTGCTTGAGTAGAGAGTGAAACTGCAGACTGAAATTCAATGGAAACAAAACGGGACAGGGAACTCAAAGACGTGTTGAGTTCTGCATCCAAGTGGGTGTGGGTCATGGACTGGAGTGGGAGGATCAGGACAAAGCTGATCTCTGGATTGTGCCTGTTTCTCCAAGGAGGAGTCTGAGGCTTAGAGAAATTATATGACTTACCCTGGGTAGCTTAGAGCTGACAATTGGAGGTGGACCAGGGACTTGAACCTTAGTCTTCAGTCCTTCAGTCCTACATTGTCTCTGTAACTGTGGCCTGAGAGACAGCGTACCAATGTGGTGAGGACTGTGGATTTTAGAACCAGGCTCCTTGGGTTTGAATCTCAGCTCTTCCACTTATTAGCTATATTATCTTAGAGAAAAGATTTAATCTTGGCAGCCTCAGTTTCCCCATTTGAAAACAGGGATAATTTGTCATAGCTTTAAATGAGTTGCTACTGGAGAATCCTGCAGTAGGCACCATGCAACTATCTGTAAGATAACGAAGAAACTCCTCTCTCGTGACCTACAATGTAGAAGACAGTACTTTATTTGTTTGCCCCAAGTGTATATTGCACTTCATTGCCTCCTCTCCACCTACATCCTCATCTATGGTATACACATCTGGTGTCTCCCCAGCTCTGCCTTCACTGAGTCTTCTCCTTCAGCTTTGTGGGCTCCAGGAAAAGAGAGAGTGACCCAGTTAGAGGCAGGCACTAGCTGCCTTCAGTGCAAACCCAGCAGAGGCAGAAAGGTTGTTCTAGCTCATTCTGTTGCTTTGCTCTTGCTTACATTCACAGAGACATTTAAGTTTCAGTTTTTAAATCGGCCGGTAGAAAATGATTGAAAATGCTACCCAGGCACAGGAGAAAGTGGGCTTTTTTGTTTTGTTTTGTTTCACCCTTTGGACATTCTAATATTCTACTCTTACTGGCCAGGAAATTTGCCACAGGTTTTCCAAATCTGTAATGATTCCCTTTCCTCTCTCTTTTTCAATGTTTTTCAGAGCAAGTCTTCTTATTTGCTGAATGTGGACGGCTCCTTTTTCCCCCTGTCCTATTTGTTAAAGGAAA
Organism: Pongo abelii; assembly: GCF_028885655.2. NCBI lineage: Eukaryota > Metazoa > Chordata > Mammalia > Primates > Hominidae > Pongo > Pongo abelii. Next base: position 169,015,780 of record NC_071988.2, on the reverse strand, counting down.
ACACATATGCATTTAAAAATCATAATTTTCTCTCTGACAGTGTCCAGCAATTCTCAGTTGCTTTGTTATTTTTGGATATTTTCCTTTGCTGGCCTCTGATATCACAGTACATGTGGGTGTTGTTAGCGGCTGTTAGCCAGTCCATGGGACAGCTGGGTGTTGTCTCTTGTCCTTGCCTTGTCTCACAAAGGTGGCACTAGTAGAGGGCCTTCATAGACTTTTTCTGTGGGAAGCCATGACCGCCCAGGCAAGTTGCTGGCTCACTCAACCATAAAGGGCAGTGGGGCAGGCTCATTTATACCCACTGCTGGGAGCGAAAATCAGTACCTGGTTCCGAAGATAAATATGGCAAGATGTATGCATACATATTACAAATACATACCTATTACTTAATACAAAGTACATGTTAAATCTTAAAAGTTTGCAGTCCCTGACTTGGTAATTCCATTTCTGGGAATTCTTTATTTCTAAGGAAATACTAAACAAGTGTACTAAGGTTTATAAACAAGTGTATTTATAAAAATGAGTTGTTTATAACAGCAAGAAGATTGGAAGCCACTCTACTGTCCATTAATAGAGGCTTGACTAATAAATTATGGTACATCTACATAATGGAATGTCAGGCAACTATTTAAAACCATGATATGGGATATAATTATTATATATAATATGGAAATTTTTAATTATATTTAGCTATGGGAAAAAGGATTATATATAATGCATCTTTAAAATTTGGTATATTTACCTGTGTATGAATTTTTATACGCTTAGAAAAAGCAAATCTACACAACAAAATATTAACAATAGTTATTTCATATTGTGGTATTATTAATGATTTTAATTTTCTTATTTTAGCTTATTTATTTTCCTAATTTTTCATACTAATAGTGTATGCTACTTATGTAATAAAAATGACTATGCGGAACAGTTTGTATATGACAAATAGTGTGTTGTAAGCTGTTCTTCCCTGAATTCTTATTAGAGAAGTTTACACATGGGAGTAAATGTTCATAACATTTCATTTTGTCAAATGAGGGAGAAGAAAGAGGCAAGATGGCTCCTTGAAGTGCTTCTTGAAGTGCTGCATCAGTACTCAGAAAGCCAAATTGCTTTAGGTCTGTCATTTGTTGGCTTGTACAGAAAGATATCTCCATAAAGTTAGACCACTGTTGGGTTAGCTTGTGGACCCTCTGTTTTTATAGTCTGAGATCCATGCTACAAAACCAGAAGGACTGATCATCTTCCGTGTTTTTATAGTGCACATCTAGAAGCCAAAAGAAATAAAGAATAAAGCCAAAACCCAATACATATACGTATAATTGTTCTATATTTTACTTGGAAAATATTCTAGAGAAACATCATTAGCACCCAAGATTGCATGGCATTGAATTTGCTTCTTTGTACTCTATGCCATTTAAATTATTTTACATTCTTATCTGCAATTTTGTGGACATGTTACAAATAACCTTCTGAATGCCAAGAGTCTTTTTTAAATGCTTTCTCAGTTTGAAGTTTTCATGTTGTTTCTATAATAGAGAAGAAAATATGTCATCATGGTAAGTTAGGCAACCAGATTTTAAGCCTGCTTTTGCAGATGACTGCTCTGTGAGCTGATATGATGGTGATCATGATGATGATGTAATAATAGTTGTAGTAGTAGCAATAATAATTACTAGGTAGTTATGCAATAATAATATTAATTGTTAATATTAAATGTTATTAATAAATCTAATACCAATATCATCTATTGATCCCTTACTATATGTGAGAAACTCTACTAAATGCTTTACATACATTGTCTAATTTAATCTTGAAATCTCCCTTATAAGTAGATATTACTACCTTCATTTTACAAGTGACAGAATTGAGGTATAGAAAGGTTAAATAATCTGCACAAATGAGAGAGTTAATAGGTTGTAAAACTACTGATCCAATCCAGGTTATTTGTGTTGAAATACCTTGCTCCTTCTGGTATACGCACTGTTTTCCCAAATCTCTTAACAATCCTTGGAGCTTTAGTTTACTACTAATACAATGAGGAAGTTAGGCTAACTAACTAGTCGCTACGTTTTCCTGTAAGTTTAACATTCTTGCAGTCCATATACATTACAGTAGGAAATTGAGGTAACTAAATGGATAAAGCCTGTGTTCAGATCTTGGCTTTACCATTTGCTAGCCTTGTGATCTTGCCAAGTTACTTAATCTCTCTGTACCTCTATTTCCTTATCTGTAAGCTTAAACTTGCAATAACTACATTTCATAAGATGGTGGTGAGGATAGAAAGAGATGATAGGTTATGTACAGTGTCTGGCATGTTATGAATGTTAGCTTTATGAAGGGAAGATCAAAATTGAAAACATGTAAGTTCTACAGTGTCATCCCGAACCTGACAAGTAAGGTCCTCTCCTCTCCCTCTTGTCCCAGGGTTAATCTACACATGAGCTGCTGAAACATCCCAAGTGATTTCCTATGACCTAAAATATCTTTGCATTTTCACTGACCTGGAATATTTAGCTGAAAAAAAATACTCATATGCCTCATTCTTTTTACTTTAATAAGTATTTACTTTAATAAGCATTTCTTCTGCAATGGCCTTCATGGCTTGAACCTAAAGTGTCAGAATATGTGACCCAGGCATGTGGAAGTATGCAAATATTTCAGTGATACCACATGATCAGCTAACCCATGTACCCTGACTACTTCTATATTGTTGGAATATAGTTGAAAGTCGTTTAATCATCTGTCACATGTCAATTTTGTGTCAAGATTTCTTCTAGGAAAAACTGCCTAAAATGCATGCCTTTATTTCCTTATCTGTGAAATGTAACTAATAACAGTACTCATCTACTAAGGTTGCTCTGAGGACAATTGAGATATTCTGTGCGAAGCACTTTAGTCTGTGGATGGTATATTAAGTTCCCAATAAGTATTTGACAGTATTATTGTCTTTCATTAATATGTATGCAGCTAGCACAAAAGTCCCTGGACAAAGTTGCATTCAACAAAGTACAGCCCACCAATCAAGAATAATAAAAATATTTCTGATATTTTCATATTTTCACAAGATACGTTAAAGAAAGTCTAACTTTCCTTTCTTTCCTGTACAATTCTTTCACATCTTTAATCTTTGATTGAGCAAAACTCCAAACAATTTCAAGTTCTAGTAACCAATTCATTGGGGTTTGCCAGGGACTTTTCCAGCTTGAGCCCTGAAAGTCTCATTTCCCAGGAGACTCTTCTGTGCCAGACAAACTTGGATAGTTGGTTACTCTACTTTTTAATTCTCTACCAAAACTCCCTGAGGCCCCGGTTTGTGTGGCTTGTCTTTTCTTCATTCATCTTTACATTTCCAGTAGCTTTGTCTCTCCCATCCTGGAGGGATGTGGGAGAACTCATTAATAAATTTCTTTCTTGCTACACTTCTCTATGTGCTTTCCTACCAGTTCACACCATCCTACCAACTCACACAGCCAAAAACATATATATATATATATGCATGCTTGTTCTACATTGTACTTGAAAAATATTCTAAAGAAACGTGATACAATTTCCATCATGCAAACTTGGATGGCATTAATTTTGCTTGGCAAATTGTGACTCTTAAGTCAGAGTGTTATAGAACTCTAGCTGAAAGTTACCTTAGATTGATTGTATCTTGTCATGTTTTGAGATATGGCTGGAAGCGGCCCAGGTGACTATAATAGGATGAGGAGGCAGAAAAAACTCAACCCATACATTAAGCTCATGGAGGGTTTGGGGGCACAAAGCCAGGTGTAAAGAAAAGTTCACCCAGTTTGTTCCATGTGAGGGCTCTGGTGACAGGCGGCAAAAAGTAGTCTTGATTTTTTGGAATGAGAAAAATACACCGATGAGTCCAATAGGTGAGTGGCACACAGCAAAGGAAAATCCAGGGACAGGGATTTTCAGTTTCAGACAGGAAAGGCAGGTAGGCAACGTCAGGGAAACCAGTCATTAAGCAGACAGACTCCAACTAAAGAACAGTTCAGGGACAGAGGCTCAGGGACAGAGGCCCAGGCAGGAAGCCGTAGAACTGGCCTTCTGAAAGCGGCCAGAATTTTAGGCAGGTTCCAGTCAGGGAATCACTAAAAATTAAGGCAAAATCCCAATTATTTGAATTGGGACACAGATGCAAACCATATTTAATGAAAAGGCAGAAGCCCATTGTCAGATTCAGGGCACTAAGTCAGGGCCAGAATATTGACAGGATGGCTTGATGCCAGGTACTAGAGTCTTTGGCTTTGTCCCCTAAATCGGAATTTTAGCCTAATATCAGGATTGGCACCAGAGTAGTAGGTGCCAGTCTTTACTGTTTACAGGAATCACCTGGAGTATTTATAAAAAGGAAGATTCTGAGGCTTGATTCTTTTTTTAAAAAAAAAATGATTATTATACTTTAAGTTCTGGGATACATGTGTAGATCGTGCAGGTTTGTTATATAGGTATACACATGCCATGGCGGTTTGCTGCACCCATCAACTCATCATCTACATTAGGTATTTCTCCTAATGATATCCCTCCCCTAACCCCTAACCCCTGACAGGCCCTGGTGTGTGACATTCCCCTCCCTGGGTCCATGTGTTCTTACTGTTCAGCTCCCACTTGTGAGTGAGAATATGCGGTGTTTGGTTTTCTGTTCCTGTGTTAGTTTGCTGAGAATGATGTTTCCAGCTTCATCCATGTCCCTGAAAAGGAAATGAACTCATCCTTTTTTATGGCTGCATAGTATTCCATGGTATATATGTGCCACATTTTCTTTATCCAGTCTATCATTGATGGGCATTTGGGCCAGTTCCAAGTCTTTACTAGAGTGAACAGTGCTGCAATAAACATACATGTGCATGTGTCTCTATAGTAGAATGATTTATAATCCTTTGGGTATATACCCAGTAATGGGATTGCTGGGTCAAATGGTATTTCTGGTTCTAGATCCTTGAGAAATTGCCACACTGTCTTCCACAATGGTTGAACTAATTTACACTCCCACCAACTGTGTAAAAGTGTTTCTATTTCTCTACATCCTCTGCCGCATCGGTTGTTTCCTCACTTTTTAACAATTGCCATTCTAACTGGCGTGAGATGGTATCTCATGGTGGTTTTGATGTGCATTTCTCTAACGATCAGTGATGATGAGCTTTTTTTCATGTTTCTTGGCCGCATGTCTTCTTTTGAGAAGTGTCTATTCATATCCTTTGCCCACTTTTTGATGGGGCTGTTTGTTTTTTTCTTGTAAATTTGTTTAAGTTCCATGTAGATTCTGGATATTAGCTGCTTGTCAGATGGATAGATTGCAAAAATTTTCTCTCATTCTCTAGGTTTCCTGTTCACTTTGACGATAGTTTCTTTTGCTGTGGAGAAGCTCTTTAGTTTAATTAGATTTCATTTGTCAATTTTGGCTTTTGTTGCCATTGCTTTTGGTGTTTTAGTCATGATGTCTTTGCCCATGCCTATGTCCTGAATGGTATTCCCTAGGTTTTCTTCTATGGTTGTTATGGTTTTAGGTCTTACGTTTAAGTCTTTAATCCATCTTGGGTTAATTTTTGTAGAAGGTGTGAGGAAGGGGTCCAGTTTCAGTTTTATGCATATGGCTAGCCAGTTTTCCCAACAGCATTTTTAAATAAGGAATTCTTTCCCCATAGTTTGTTTTATTCAGGTTTATCGAAGATCAGATTGTTGTAGATGTGTGGTGCTATTTCTGAGGCCTCTGTTCTGTTCCACTGGTCTATATATCTGTTTTGGTGCCAGTACCGTGCTGTTTTGGTTACTGTAGACTTGTAGTATAGTTTAAAGTCAGGTAGTATGATGCCTCCAGCTTTGTTCTTTTTGCTTATGATTGTCTTGCCTATGTGGGCTCTTTTTTGGTTCCATATGAAATTTAAAGTAGTTTTTTTCTAATTCTGTGAAGAATGTCAATGGTAGCTTGATGGGGATAGCATTGAATCTATAAATTACTTTGGGCAGTGTGGCCATTTTCACGATATTGATTCTTCCTATCCATGAGCATGGAATGTTTTTCCATTTGTGTCCTCTCTTACTTCCTTGAGCAGTGGTTTGTAGTTCTCCTTGATGAGGTTCTTCACATCCCCTTGTAAGTTTTGTTCCTAGGTATTTTATTCTCTTTGTAGCAATTGTGAACGGGAGTTCACTCACGATTTGGCACTCTGTTTGTCTATTATTGGTGTATAAGAGTGCTTGTGATTTTTGCACATTGATTTTGTATCCTGAGACTTTGCTGAAGTTGCTTATCATCTTTAGGAGATTTTGGGCTGAGATGATAGAGTTTTCTAAATATACAATCATGTCATCTGCAAACAGAGTCAATTTGACTTCCTCTCTTCCTATTTGAATATCCTTTATTTCTTTCTCTTGCCTGATTGCCCTGGCCAGAACTTCCAATACTATGTCGAACAGGAGTGGTGAGAGAGGGCATCCTTGTCTTGTGCCGGTTTTCAAAGGGAAGACTTCCAGCTTTTGTTCATTCAGTATGATATTGGCTGTGGGTTTTTCATAAATAGCTCTTATTATTTTGAGATATATTCCATCAATACCTAGTTTATTGAGAGTTTTTTAGCATGAAGGGGTATTGAATCTTATTGAAGGCTTTTTCTGCATCTATTGAGATAATCACGTGTTTTTTGTCATTGGTTCTGTTTATGTGATGGATTACATTTATTGATTTGCATATGTTGAACCAGCCTTGCATCCCACGGATGGAGCCCACTTGATCGTGGTGGATAAGCTTTTTGATATGCTGCTGGATTTGGTTTGCCAGTATTGTATTGAGGATTTTCACATCAATGTTCTTCAGGGATATTGTCCTTAAATTTTCTTTTTTTGTTGTGTCTCTGCCAGGTTTGGTATCAGGATGATGCTGGCCTCATGAAAAGAGTTAGGGAGAAGTCCTTCTTTTTCTATTGTTTGGAATAATTTTGGAAGGAATGGTACCAGCTCCTCTTTGTACCTCTTGTAGAATTCGGCTGTGAATCCATCTGGTGTTGGGCTTTTTTTGGTTAGTAGACTATTAATTACTGCCTCAGTTTCAGAACTTATTATTGGTCTATTCAGAGAGTTGACTTCTTCCTAGTTTAGTCTCGGGAGCGAGGGTGTATGTGTCCAGGAATTTATCCATTTCTTTTAGATTTTCTAGTTTATTTGCATAGTGGTGTTTATAGTATTCTCTGATGGTAGTTTGTATTTCTGTGGGATCAGTGGCGATATCCCCTTTATCATTTCTTATTCTGTCTATTTGATTCTTCCCTCTTTTCTTTTTTATTCGTCTGGCTAGCAGTCTATCTATTTTGTTGATCTTTTCAAAATACCAGCTTCTGGATTCATTGATTTTTTGAAGGATTTTTCATGTCTCCATCTCCTTCAGTTCTGCTCTGACCTTAGTTATTTCTTGTCTTCTGCTAGCTTTTGAATTTGTTTGCTCTTGCTTCTCTACTTCTTTTAATTGTGATGTTAGGGTGTTGATTTTAGATCATTCCCACTTTCTGCTGTGGGCATTTAGTGCTATAAATTTCCCTCTAAACACTGCTTTAGCTCTGTCCCAGAGATTCTGGCACATTATGTCTTTGTTCTCATTGGTTTCAAAGAACTTATTTATTTCTGCCTTAATTTCATTATTTACTCAGTAGTAATTCAGGAGCAGGTTGTTGCATTTCCATGTAGTTGTGCGGTTTTGAGTGAGTTTCTTAATCTTGAGTTCTACCTTGATTGCACTGTGGTCTGAGAGACTGTTATTGATTTCCTTTCTTCTGCATTTGCTGAGGAGTGTTTTACTTCCAATTATGTGGTCAATTTTAGAATAAGTGCAGTGTGGTGCTGAGAAGAATGTATATTCTGTTGATTTGGGATGGAGAGTTCTGTAGATGTCTATTAGGTCCACTTGGTCCAGAGCTGAGTTCAAGTTCTGAAAATCCTTGTTAATTTCCTTTCTCATTGATCTAATAAATTGCTTTATTTCATTGACAGTGGGCTGTTAAAGTCTCCATTATTGTGTGGGAGTGTAAGTCTCTTTGCAGGTCTCTAAGGACTTGCTTTATGAATCTGGGTGCTCCTGTATTGGATACATATATATTTAGGATATTTAGCTCTTTTTGTTGCTTTGATCCCTTTACCATTATGTAATGCCCTTCTTTGTCTTTTCTGATCTTTGTTGGTTTAAAGTCTGTTTTATCAGGGACTAGGATTGCAACCGCTGCTCTTTTTTGTTTTCCATTTGCTTGGTAGATATTCCTCCCTCCCTTTATTTTGAGCCTATGTGAGTTTTTGCATGTTAGATGGGTCTCCTGCATACAGCACACCAATGGGTCTTGACTCTTTATCCAATTTGCTAGTCTGTGTCTTTTATTTGGGGCATTTAGCCCATTTACATTTAAGGTTAATATTATTGTGTGTGAATTTGATCCTGTCATTAGATGCTAGTGGGTTATTTTGCCTATTAGTTGATGCAGTTTCTTCAGTGTCAATGGTCTTTACAATTTGGTATGTTTTTGCAGTAGCTGGTACAAATTGTTCCTTTCCATATTTAGTGCTTCTTTCAATAGCTCTTATAAGGCAGGCCTGGTGGTGACAAAATCTCTCGGCATTTGCTTGTCTGTAAGGGGTTTTATTTCTCCTTTGCTTATGAAGCTTAGTTTGGCGGGATATGCAATTCTGGGTTGAAAATTCTTTTCTTTAAGAATGTTGAATATTTGTCCCCACTCTCTTCTGGCTTGTAGGATTTCTGCAGAGAAATCCACTGTTAGTCTGATGGGCTTCCCTTTGTGGGTAAGCTGACCTTTCTCTCTGGCTGCACTTAACATTTTTTTTTTTTTTCATTTCACCTTGGTGAATCTGACGATTATGTGTTTTCCGGTTGCTCTTCTTGGGGAGTACCTTTGAGGTGTTCACTGTATTTCCTGAATTTGGATGTTGGCCTGTCTTGCTATATTGGGGAAGTTCTCCTGGATAATATCCTGAAGAGTGTTTTCCAACTTGGTTCCATTATCCTTATCACTTTCAGGTACACCAGTCAAGTGTAGATTTGGTCTTTTCACATAGTCCCTTATTTCTTGGAGGCTTTGTTCATTCCTTTTCATTCTTTTTTCTCTAATCTTGTCTTCATGCTTTATTTTATTAAGTTGATCTTCAATCTCTGATATCCTTTCCTCTGCTTGATCAATTCAGCTATTGATACTTGTGTATGCTTCACAAAGTTCTTGTGCTGTGTTTTTCAGCTCCATCGGGTCATTTATATTCTCTCTAAACTGGTTATTCTAGTTAGCAATTCCTCCAACTTTTTTCAAGGTTTTTGGCTTCCTTTCGTTGGGTTAGAACATGCTCCTTTACCTCGGAGGAGTTTGCTATTACCCACCTTCTGAAGCTTACTTGTGTGAATTCATCAAACTCATTCTCCATCCAGTTTTGTTCCCTTGCTGAAGAGGAGTTGTGATCCTTTGGAGTAGAAGAGGTGTTCTGGTTTTTGGAATTCTCAGCCTTTTTGTGCTGGTTTTTCCTTATCTTCTTGGATGTATCTACATTTAGTCTTTGATTTCGGTGATCTTTGGATGGGGTTCTGTGTGGATGTCCTTTTATTGATGTTGATGCTATTCCTTTCTGTTAGTTTTCCTTGTAACAGTCAGGCCTGTCTGCTGGAGTTGCTGGAGGTCCACTCCAGACCCTGTTTGCCTGTGTATCACCAGCAGAGGCTGCAGAATAGCAAAGACTGCTGCCTGTTCCTTCCTCTGGAAGCTCCATCCCAGAGAGGCGTGTGCCAGATGCCAGCCAGAGCTCTCCTGTATGAGGTGTCTGTTGTCCCCTGCTGGGAGGTGTCTCCCAGTTAGGAGGCATGAGGGTCAGGGACCCTCTTGAGGAGGCAGTCTGTCCCTTAGAAGAGCTCAAGCTCTGTGCTGGGAGATCTGCTACTCTCTTCAGAGCTGGCAGGCAGGAACATTTAAGTCTGCTGAAGCTGTGCCCACAGCTGCCCCTTCCCCCAACTGCTCTGTCCCAGGGAGGTGGGTGTTTTGTCTATCATGCCTTACTGTGGCTGCTGCCTTTCTTTCAGAGATGCCCTGCCCAGAGTGGAGGAATTTAGAGATGCAATCTGGGTACAGCAGCGTTTCCTAGCTGCAGTGGGCTCCACTCAGTTCGAACTTCCTGGCGCCTTTGTTTACACTGTGAGGGGAAAACTGCCTACTCAAGCCTCAGTAATTGTGGATGCCCTTCCCCCCACCGAGCTAGAGCATCCCAGGTCAACTTCAGACTGTTGTGCTGGCAGCAAGAATTTCAGGGCAGTGGATCTTACCTTGCTGGACTCTTGGGGGGTGGGATCTGTGAGCTAGACCACTTGGCTCCCTGGCTTCAGCCCCCTTTCCAGGGGAGTGAGCGGTTCTGTCTTGCTGGCATTTTAGGTGCCACTAGGGTATGAAAAAAAAAAAACTCCTACAACTAGCTCAGTCTCTGCCCAAACAGCCTCCCAGTTTTGTGCTTGAAACCCAGGGACCTGGTGGCATAGGCACCAGAATGGATCTCCTGATCATGAAGACCGTGGGAAAGGGTAGTATCTGGGCCAGAGTGCACAGTCCCTCATGGCTTCCTTTGGATTGGGGAGGGAGTTCCTTGACCCTTGTGCTTCCTGGGTGAGGCAGCGCCCCACCCTGCTTTGGCTAGCGCTCTGTGGGCTGAACCCACTGTCTAACCAGTCTCAGTGAGATGAACCAGGTACCTCAGTTGGAAATGGAGAAATCACCCACTTTCTGTGTTGATCTCGCTGGGAGCTGCAGACTGGACCTGTTCCTATTTGGCCATCTTCAAGTTTCTTTTTTTTTTTTTTTAATCCATTCTAGTACTGGTGGCACAATCAATGACTGACATTGAAATGTCAATCTGGAAATATAATTTTTAATCATTCTCAAGAACATTTATGAGATAACTATTTTGGGCTAGGCAGTTTGGAAGAACAAATCCTGTGCTCAAAATCATTCAAAGGCTGGTAATTTTCTATTAAAGGAGGGAGGGTGGTTGATGTAATAGAAAAATAAAGGGATGTGCAGTCAGACAAACTTGGATTTGAATTTCAGTTCACCATTTTCTAACTAAGTTACTGTCTAGGAAACTTTCCTGGAAAGTAACCTAACTTACCTGAGACTTTGCTTCCCTTCTTGCAAAATAAGATAATCATGGGTGTGTGACAGTCACTGCCAGTTGCCTTGATAATACTTATTCCTCTCCTTCTCCCTATTTTATTGGGGTGGCAATGTACCCAGCTAATAAGCTTGATTTCTCAGACTCCCTGGAAGCAAGTGGTGGTCAAGTGACACATTTCTGATGAATGAAGACTGAGCAAAGGGGAAAGTAATAGTCTTGAGGTCACAGGGATAATGGGGCTAGGCAGATCCTGTGGGGCCTTGAGGCTGTTTTAGGGCTTTGGATTTTACCAAGTGAAAGGGAAGCCATAAAGCATCCTGAGAGATGACTACTCTAGGTGCTATGTTGAGAGTAGACTGGAAGGGTGAGGAAGGGAGATCTGGTCAGAAAATTTTGCAGTAATCTATGTGAAAGACCATGATGGCTTAAACTAGGTTGGTGAGCTGTAGAGATGGCACAAATTGTCTGATTTTGGATAGGTTTTGGAAGGAGAGTTCACAGGATTTGAAAATAGAATAGTTGTGGAGAGTGTGATTAAGATAATTAAGAAATAATCCAAGTTTTTGGCCTGAGTAACTGTCAGGATGGGATTGCCCTCAGTTGAGAGGAGGAAGGCTATAATAAAGTGTGTTTGATGGGAAAGGCTAGGAGTTCATTTCTGTTTATGGTGAATTTGATGTGTCTACTAGAAATCCAAGAGGAAATGTGAAGTAGGTAGTTTTGTGTATAAATCTGGAGTTGAAGACAGAAACCTGTGCTGAAGAAGCAAATTTAGGATTCTAACGTGTGTTTAAAACCGTGAGATTGGATGAGATCACCAGAGTTAGCATAAGTAAAGGAGAGGTGTGTGTGTGCCCTGGACCAATCCACCGTTATGAAACAAGGAGAAAAGAAAGGAGACTGAGAAGGAAGATCTAGTAAGGCAGGAGGAAAAGCAAAGGGGTGTTGTCTTGGAAGCTAAGAGAGGGGGTGCTCCACTGTGTCAAAGCCTGCAGATTAGTCACTCTAAAATTCAGACAAAGAATTTACCATTAGATCTAGCACCATGGAGGTCATAGGTCACCACAGGGAAAGCGCTTTGTGCCTGCTAGATGTGCCTTGGGGGAAATGGAAGGGGAGGAATTGGAAACAGAAAGTAAACAGGATTCTCAAGGAGTTTTAAGGCAAAGATTTAAGATAGTTGTTAGTAGGAAAGTGGAATAAGGGGCAAGAGAAAGTGGTGTGTATGTGTATATATATGTGTGTGTTTAGAAAAATTACATAATAGTATCTTGATGAAAATAATCCCATCATCAAAATTTTGATGATGTTATAGAGAGGAAAAATGGCTAATCACTTTAAGTAGGATAGAGGAGACATAATCTAAAACACATTTAGAAGAGCATGTACTTCTTTATGTATACCATCTGTAGTTAAGGCATGGGTGGTTATGGAAGAAACAAAAGGCAAAGTCTGTTACTTCAAAGTACATATAGTTTAGCTAGGGAAATGAGAACATTATGTACCCTGCTACCTCCTTAGAGTATGTCCTACCCCATCCTTTTTGTTTCATGCGTTGTGAAGATTCTTTGACTCACAGTGAGATGGACACACTATTATCCTTCTTTGTTATCTCTGAGCAGAGAATTTCACAAGTGGTATGCATTTGTCAATTAAATTCACCATACCAGAGGACTACCATAATTTTACCTATATTTTATGATTGGTTTATAACAGCTTCATTGTGTTTCTTTAAACTTTCAACAAACTTTTTCCACTCCCTCTGCAATTCCAGGCCGTTTGCTAGGTGCTGGGTTTGGAGAAATAGGAACTCTGTACTTAAGCAAGTAATGAGACCCTGAAATAAAGCAGTGGTGTTGACAGCAGGGTAGAGGGAATGGGGCATGTTAGAAAGAGATCCAGAAAGTAGAATCAGCACAATTTGGTGATTGCCTAGCAATGAAAAATTGGTGAGACTGAGGAGTTTAACTTTATTTTGAGAATGTTCTAAATACAAATTTCAGTTTCTACAATAATTAGATTGATAATCATATATTATTACTCATTTTATTTGACTTCTTAAGTTAGTTTTATTTGTGTTTTCCTATAAATTAATCAATTTCATATACATTTCTCATCGTTTTACCATCAAGTTGTATGTAACATTCTGTTTACATTTTAAATATTTTGTAAATAAATTTGCATTTCTAAGATTTTACACTGGTGCTTTATCTCTTAGCTTTTTGAAAATTTTAAATGTTTCACTAACCTCTGTGCTTACCTTTTTGCTCTTTCATTTCTTGCTTTCCTTAAAATTTTCATTGATTTTTCCCTTCAGATTCTAGAATTAAATATTTACTTTCATTGTTTCCATTCTTTCTTATTTAATAATAAAAGCTTGAAAAATACAACTTTTCCTCTGAATATAGTTTTGACCACATCCCACTTCAATAATCCGAGTAGTGTGTCATTCCTACTTGACCCCACTTGATTTTTCATATACTTTAGTTTTAACATACATTGATGTTTTTACTTTTATTAATAGGTTAGAGTCTAACTTTATGGTATTCCGAGAATATATTGAATTTTTCATGGAATAATAGGTGATAAACTGAAGGCCTACTATATAAAGTGATTCCAAAGTGATAGAGAAATTGTTTTCTGTTTTGTGTGAACCTTGAGTTCTGAAATAGGAAGTAGGCAGAGGAAGAGAGAGGGAGAAAGAAAAGGAAAGGATATGCTTACTTTTAGGTGAGCAAAGCATTGGTAGGCCACAATTAAATAGAGCTTTATTGGCCTTCTAGGTTGTAGGAATTTTATTTTATTTATCTAATTTTATTTTATTTCTGATACTTTATTTCTGATATTTCCTTGGCTTTATATATACTTTTTTGGTTTTATTTATTTTTTTTTAAAGATAAGGTCTTTTTCTGTTGCCCAGGCTGGAGTGCAGTGGCACGATCATAGCTCACTGCAGCCTCAAACTCCTGGACTCAAGTGATCCTCCCATCTCGGCCTCCCTATATATACTTTTTCATTTTTCTTTTTGGAGGTGGGATCTTGCTATGTTGCCCAGGGTTGGCTCAAACTCCTGAGCTCAAATGATCTTCCCACCTTGACCTTCCAAAGTGCTGGGATTATAGGAGTGAGCCACAGTGTCCAGCCTTTATATATACTTTTATACCTTATTTCTGATATTTTATTTCTGTTACTTGGGTTTCAATGTTACTGTATGTTTTCATTTTTCTGTCTTCATAAGCTTAAGTGAAATGTTAAGAGTGCCTGCCTTGTAGTCTTCCTTATAGCTGGGTACCTGAAAGAATAATGACAAAATTAATACATGATTAATTTATGAAAATTTTAAAATACAAAAAGTGAATTTAGAGCTATAACTTTGTCACCCAAAGACAATTATCAGCATTTTTACACATCATGAATATGCTTGCTTATATAGAACAGTAATATTATAAGTAAAAAAAAATTATAATCATTTAGTAAATATTGTGTGTAACTTGAGTATTTCACTGAACAGTATATGTGTTATTTCCCCATATTACCAAGTATTCTTCTATAACATGCTTTTTAAATGGATGCCATTCTGTAGTAGTATTATTTATATATACTCTTTTGATGAACCTGTATATATTACCTTTAAAATATATATATATTTTGCTATTATGAACTTCCTTGTGCATATATTTTCTATAGATCCCTGTGGTTTTCCTAGGATAAACTTCCCAAGGCGTTAAAGAATTTGTGGGGAGAGGCACCTCAGTGCTAGGAAGCTTAGCTCTATGTTGCAGGTTGCACTTTAGAATGATGGTATCAATTTACACCCTCACCAGTATTGCACTTAGGCCCAATGGATATTACCATTTGTTGTTATCTTTCTTATTAGTTTGCTAGGTCTGCCTTAAGAAGATACCACTAGCAGGCACAGAAATTTATCTTCTCACGGCTCTAGACAATAAAAGTCTAAGATCAAGGTGTCAGCAGGTTTGGCTTCTTCCCACCTCTCTCTCCTTGTCTTGCAGATGGTTGTCTTCTTGCTGTGTGTTCACATGGTCTCTGAGTGCATGAACGTGCCAGGTGTCTCTCTGTGTGTCCAATTTTCCTCTTCTTGTACAAACACCAGCCAAATTGAATTAGGGCCCTACCTCAATGGCCTCATTTTAACTTGACCACTTCTTTAAAGTTCCCATATTCAAATACAGTCACATTCTGAGAAACTGGCGGTTAGGGCTTCAACCTATGAATTTGAAGGGTGGGACACAATTTAGGCCATAACATGCAACTTTGTTGGAGAAGAGGCAAGTAATGCTATCTAATTGTTGTTTTCATTTTTATTTGTTTACTTATTAGTGAGGTTAAACATTTTATATATTTACTTACCATTTGTATTTCCCCTCTTCATATTCTTTGTCCAGTTTTGGATATTTCTAATTTCTTCTTATTCTCTACATCTTCTTATCTTTTAAAAGATATATATATTAATATATATGCATCTTGTTGATTTATAAGAGCTCTTTCTATATTATAAATATTGGCTGTCAAATATATTGAAAAATTTCAATTGTACCAGTCAGCTTTAATAATCTTCACATTTTGATATATAAATGTTTTTAAAATTTAAATGTTCCTTTTTGGAGGACATTAACCAGTTTTTCTAATGGATTCTTGAGAAATACATCTTCTTAGTATTAAAGGTATAAAATACCTTTATACTTCTTAGTATAAAATACCTTTAATGCTTCTTAGTATTAAAGGTATAAAATACCTTTTATGTATTAAACTATTACATAAATGTGAATGAATTGATTTATTTTTATATATGGAATCTCTATGTTGTTTAATAACATAATTTTATAATACATTTTAAGAAAATTGCAGGGCAAGCCTTGCATCTTTTTTTTTTTAAAAAAACTTTTTCCTTATGTTTCTTTTTTGCCATTTTTTTCTTCACATACATTTTATAATTATTTTGAAAAATCTTCTGCATTGTCTAATGCCCCCCCGCCACCGATGCTATTGGGATTTGCATGTGTAATTTCATTAAATATTTGGGCTGCCCCAAAGTTTAGCCCTCTGTCACATAAGGCAGAGAAATCCCCACAGCAACCCCAGGTTTCATGCAGTAAACCAGGCTCCAATTTCTGACCTCCCTCCAGCAAATTGAGTTAGTTTTGGTGACCTCCCGGGAGCTGAATTCCCAGCCTCTTTTGCTGCCTCTGCATCTGGAACCCAGGAGGCCCATGGCTTCAACTCCACTTATTTATTTCACCCCTTTGTGTTTCAGATGCACAGAGACAGTTACTTAATTTTTGATAATGACCAGGCTATTTGAATTATCCATTTATAACCTAAGTGTCATTGCTATGTATTTAGAACAGAGGAGCTTTCAAAGCATGAATTTTTAATACCCTTTAAAACAGAAGATAAGCAATTGATCTTGTATTTTTCCTTTGTAATTGACGGCCTTGTTGACCTCTCTTCCTAGTTTTCATGTTTCATTGATTTTTTGGGTTTTCCAAAGAAATTACTGACTTGAAAATGTTACCAGTTTGGTCTTCTCTTTCCCATTTTTAGATTGCTTATTATTAATACTGTCACATGTCGCTGAATGACAGGAATACATTCTGAGAAATGCATTGTCAGACAATCTGGTTGCTATGTGAATATCATAGAGTATACTTACACAAACCTACATGGTATAGCCTACTATACACCTAGCCTGTATGGTATGGTTTATTGCTCCTAGGCTACAAACACGTACAGCATGTTACTCTTCTGAATACAGTAGGCAATTGTAACACAATGGTATTTGTGTCTCTAAATGCAGACAAGGCAATGCATTGCACTACAATGTTAGGACACATACAGTGTCAGTAGGTGGTAGGAAGTTTTTAGCTCCATTACAATCTCATGGGACCACCATTGTATATGTGGTCCGTTGTTGACTAAAACATTATTATGCAGCATATCACTGAATTATTATTTGTTCTCTTTGCACCAGCTAAAGCTGTAATGATAAATAAGGTTGGGGAAGATGGGGTAGTAAGCACGCTATTTTGGAGAAGCTTGTGGAAGCCAAAGTGGCTGGAGTGGGCCGGAGAAGGAGCACAAGAGGTCAGACCACCTCTGTGCATGAGATTAATCTGGTTGTATATATTTTTCATCACCTTTATATGTCAATGACTGATTACACAGATTGGCTGATATAAAATCATGAGACCAAAACTTTTTAAAAGAACTCTGTAGAGTAGATGTTGCGCTATTGTCCTTCAGTTTTTAAGATTGAGAAAAAGAAATTTGAGATTAATTATTTTTCTCTCTGCCTGGGTTTTGCATTTGCTCTTCTTTTTTTGGAATTTAATTTTATTGCCCTGGAATATGTCTAGATGTTGGTCTTTCTTTAGTAACATTACTTTGTATATGGTAAATCCATTTGTTCTGCACCTTCCTATCTTTTTTAGTCCAGAAATAGATCTAATGGTTATGTCTTTATTACTTCTTTTCTGTCTGCTCTAGACTCTTCTTTAAAAGTTAATAATCATTCTTGTTTGGGATCTTTGTTTTCTGTTCTCTGTATCATTCATCTGTTATAATTTTCTGTTTTATTTCTTCTAATATACATTTTAATGTCTCTAACATATTTTGTTTTCTTGGAGGAAAATTTTATGTACTGCCCTTAACAGTTTATCTTTTATTTCACAGTATTGTTTCACTTCATCTTGTATTTTATTTCATATTCTGTATTTTTGAAAGCAGAGAGTGTCTTTCTGACCAAGATTTCTTTTTTTGTAATGTCTTTATCAATATTATTCTCTTCCTCTGTATCTTGCATGATATATTCTCCCTTTTTTTATATAGAGGAATCTTTTTCTTTCTAATTATCCACGAATGAAGAACAGGCTATCCAAGCCCATTAGCAGCATGGGAAGCTGTGACTTGCAATCTCTAACTATCTTCCATCACGTATTCAATGTCTGTTGATATAACTTTAAATTACTTGCTCAGTAGTTGGACTGCCACAAAAGGGCATGGGAAGGGAGTTAAAGCCCTTGGGCAGTCCAAGCTGAGGATCATTTTTTTTTTCTGGCTTTGTAGGAGCAGCTTCCTATATCTGTCTGTTAGGCCATTCCACATCAGCTATATTGTGTGTTTGTGCTGTGTCTCCTTCTTTATGATGCAGCCATCTACATCCAGATATAAGTGCCCACCTCTCCAATCTTAGAGAATCCTTGCCCCCCTCCTGGCTCTTTTTGATGCCCCCATTTTATGAGCCAATTGGGCCTTTCAGCACAATTGTTTTGAATGCTGCAGATTCCCATGGCAAAGGGCCTTTCCAAGTGGTGTGCTCCTTCTGTCCTTAGACCCTTTCCTTGACCTCTAAATCAGAGACTTTTGAAAGAATCTCTTCTATTGTTTCCAGGGTCTCCCTTATCTATTCATGTGCTATGTTCTCAAGAAGCTCTTTATTATTTTTCTATTGTTGCCAAAACAAGTTACTACAGAGTTAGTGGCTTAAAGAAAACAAATAGACATGCACACATATGTTTATTGTGGCACTATTCACAATAGCAAAGACTTGGAACCAACCCACATGTCCAACAACAATAGACTGGATTAAGAAAATGTGGCATATATACACCATGGAATACTATGCAGCCATGAAAAATGATGAGTTCATGTCCTTTGTAGGGACATGGATGAAACTGGAAATCATCATTCTCAGTAAACTGTTGCAAGGACAAAAAACCAAACACCACATGTTCTCACTCATAGATGGGAATTGAACAATGAGAACACATGGACACAGGAAGGGGAACATCATACTCTGGGGACTGTTGTGGGGTGGGGGGAGGGGGGAGGGATAGCATTAGGAGATATACCTAATGCTAAATGGCGAGTTAATGGGTGCAGCACACCAGCATGACACATGTATACATATGTAACTAACCTGCACATTGTGCACATGTATAATAATAATAATAATAATAAGGTAACTGAATTGAGAATTGTATATGTTATAAAACTTTGGATCATTTGTAGATACTTAGTAAACTGTTAGTGAAACCTCACTTTAAGAAATGTTTCTCTTAAATGTTAAAAAAAAAGTATTTAAATTAAGAGTATATAACTAATTAGGATTGTATATTGTTCTCAAGACATAAAATTATGTAAAAATTCACATTTATCAATACATACAGCAAAACTGACAGCAAATGTAGTCACCTGTTCCTTGTATGCAAATAAAAGATGAAGCTAAAAAAAAAAAATAGAGTATCTTACAGTTCTGAAGGTCAGAAGTCTGACACACACACCTCACTGGGCTAAAATCAGGACCTTGGCAGGGCCGCATTCCTTTCTGTAGGCTCTAGGTAGGATACTTTTTTTTTTCCTGCCTTTTGCAGCTTCCCCAGGCCTCCTGCAAGCCTTGGAGTGTGGTTCCTCCCACCATCTTCAAAGCCAGCAAAGGCATCAAGTCCTTGTATCGCCTCACCCTGACCTCCTCTTCTGCCTCTCTTCTACTTTTAAAGACCCTGTGATTCCACTGGGCCCACCTGGGTAATCCAGGATAATCTCTCTCTTTTAAGGTTACATGATTAGGAACCTTAATTCCATCTTAATTACTCTTTATTATATAGTTTAGTGTATTCATAGTGTATTTTAGGGATTAGGACCTGGACATCGTTGGGAGGACCATTATTCTGCCTGCCAAGGCCTCTGTATCTTTTTCAGCTGTATTATACCTCCGCAATATCTGGTGACACTTCCTTAACATTTCCGGCATAATCTTGATACTCTTACCAACTTTCCACGACTGATGCCACTTTTCGTGTACTTTATTTTCAATGGGAGAGCTACATGGGTATACTCAGGCCACCAAATTTTCAGGGAAGTGCAGATACTATTTATTATAAAAGGAATTATGTGACTTTTTCAGGGAGTTTCACCATGATTACATTTACATATTGGTTATGAAATTTGTGGTTATTCAGGTTATATTTATTTTCCTGGATTTATGGCTTTCTGTTGCTTTTTTAGGAATTTCTCTGGAAGTTTTGTTATCCAGGAACTCCCTTTCTCATGGACATTTTCAGCACACGGTGGATAAGGAAATAAATTTAGCCAGTTTTGGTTCTCATGTAAAAAATGGACTGAGGAATGGGTCAAAAACTTCTCATCTCAAAATCAGTGTACTCAATGCAAATTTGTTATATTTCTCTTATATTGAACATTAAGCTCTATTTATCAAACACTTCCCACATATGTTTTCCATTAGCTTTAAACCCTGGTGAATATTTGGAAGGTACCCTAGCTTTTAATAGTCCCTTGAGGAAACTGCTGAAATTTTTCCAATTCATTTTACATTCATTTTATGTTGTGAAAACTATTTTCTATTCTACTTTAAATTGTGTCTTAAAAATGTCAAGGGTTTAAATTTCTATGAACAACTTCTTTGAATTTTGTCTCATAAATTAGGATTCCCATGGGCATATTATTTTCCTTAACATTTTAAAATTTTCAAGATTATATGACATTGTAATATTTACTTATTCTCCAGGGATGCAGTCTCCAAAGAAATTTGAAAGTTTTTGTTTGTTTGTTTGTTTGGTTGGTTGATTGTTGTTTGTTTTTACATCAAAAAAATTTCCTAATTGGCTAGTAATACCTTAAATCCCAGCTGTATACTTCATATTTCAAAAAGCCTGAAGAATAAGCTGTCCCAAATGGCACTAAGATAATATCTATACATAAAACAACATATGAGTCTCTTGTTTCTTTATTACCAATAAACTGCAAGATTAATTTCTTTGTTTCCCTCCAAACAGCATTTTATTTGGAATGGAGTCATTGTAACCTTTTCTTTTATGCACTTACTGACCTAGATTTTTGTTGAACTCCACAATCTAAACACCATTTAGATCTAATAATGGTGTAAGCCTTCTGTGCTGACAGAACACCCCATGTGCTAACTTTCAGCTGGGGTCCCCCGATATAAAGTCTGCTGGTGAAAGTTGCTGAGCACTGTCGAGCTTATCAACAGACTTCAGTGAGGAGTGTGGCATTTCAGTGATACTAAGCCAGGGCTGTGCTGTTCAGACATACCATTCATCACCTCCTTCACAGGGCCTGGACAGGCATTCCTGCTTCTAATCAGTACTTATATGGTGTTGGGAACAAGGACAACAAAAAGATGTCTGCTGCACCAAAGTAGGACAGTCATTATATCTAGTGGTTGTTGAATTGGTCGTGTACTAATTACTCTCATTGAGATACATTGCTCAAGAAAAATGAGGAATGAATAGCAGCCAGGACAAGCGTGAATGAGAAAGAGCTTCACAAATCCTTAGGTTTGGTGTTTCAGAGGAACCAATTGTTGAAGAGAAGGCCAGAAGCAAATAACTGAAAATAGGCTCTTCAAGTATCTGCATTAATATACCAAATAAAGTAAAGTTTATTTTTATTTGGATTATGCAGAATAATATTAACGCATTCTATATAGAAAATCATACCATTGAACCAGTGGGCCCACCTCTGTCCAAGACTGACTTGCTGTGATCAGACCTCACTGTATTTTTAAACCTGCTGAGGTGTGGGAGGATATGGAGCCATGAATCTTTCCCTTCTTGGCACAAGATGAGTTGGTGGTGTCAGGTGTGGCACTGGCATGATTCCTACTAGTGGTTGTTATAGCTCTCTTTGAAAAAGAGGTTCTCCTAGATATCCTACATTAGAAATTAACTAAATAAAGTATGGTTTGTAATTAAACAGATTATGAAGAAGTCATTAAAATCACATTCTTTAAGAATATTTAACTACACAAAAGTATATACATATTTTAAAGGTAATATATACAGTTTCATCAAAAGAGTATATATAAATAGTGCTACTACAGAATGGCATCCATTTAAAAAGCATGTTATAGAAGAACACTTAGTAATATGGGGAAATACACACATATATTGTTGAGTGAAATACTCAAGTTACACACAATATTTACTAAATGATTATAATTTTAACTACACAACAAAATACTCACTATTACAAAAAGGGGTAGGCAACAGGATGCAAAAATTATTAAAATGTACCAAAATGTTTTCAGTATTTGTTTCTGGATGTTAGCATTATAGTAAATTTAAAATTTTATTTTTTATGTCTTTTTTTTCTATTTCTTGGATATTCCACAATGACCATATGCTCTTATTATCATGGGGAAGATGTATTTTTAACAAAGAAATTTAAGGAAAATGCTTAAAGCAAATATTCCAGGCCTGGATCTATCAATTCCAAATTTTGTTGAATAAGATTTAGAGCTATGTGGACAATATTTAATCTTGAGATTTGGGTTATATTGGACAGGTAAAATGTTGGTTGAATATATTTTTAGTGGAATTTGATTCTCATGTTATTTCAGGGGGCTATTTTAAAGATAAATATGAAAGTAATAATTATTTTCAATATGTTAAATATGTACAAAGATAAGCTTTACGTTTTATATTTTTCAGTGGGAAAAGAAAAACTTAAGCTAGTGCAATGCTATGGTCCCAATGTTGGTGGCCACTGAAATTCACATGTGAAAACTACTCCTTAATGAAAACATATTAAGAGGTGGGCATTCGTAAGGGTGATAAAAGAGGCTCGAGGGACCTGTTTACCCTTCCATCATGTGTGGACATGTAGAAGGCACTATCTATGAGAAATAGGGCTTCACCAGGCACAGAATCTGCTGGTGCCTTAATGTTGGACTTCCCAGTTCCCAGAACTGTGAGCAAAAAATTTCTGCTGTTTATAAATCACCCACATTTTATTTGGAATAAATGATTGTGGAAATTTGGTTATTCCACATCCACATCACCTTTTAAGTACTCAATAGATATTTTTCTTAATGAATAAATAAGTGTCTGTTTCAGTCAATCTATTGTAGAACAATTATTGCCAGTGACAAAAGTCATTGTTTGTCTGCACTTTGGCTAAAACTAACAAATGGAGAGAAAGCTGAACTCAACAGTAAGCAATTTTGAGCTGTGAGCATGTTATGTGAAGTTATTCTATGTTCTATGATAACCATGAAAATATCATTTAGTGTTATTTCCAGGATATACAAAAATGTAGGAGGTAAGCTCTTTGAAATTCACCTCTTATTTTCTTTATGCTACAGAGAAAGGGGAGGGTGGAAGGTAAGAATAACATCTTATTGTTGAATGACAGTAATCTACTGAACTAGTGAAGGCAAGAAGATATGATGCTATAAAACAATGAATCGGGAATCAGATTTATTTGGTGTCTCCATCTGCTTTGTGATTAATTTGTGTCTGTTGGTTGCTCTGTAGGCCTTAGTTTTTTCAAGTGTAAACTCAAACGTTTGTTCTAAAATTAGCTAAAATTGTCAGATTGCAGAGGCCCAGGAAAGCTACAGAATCTGGCAATGGCAATAGTGAGGGGAGAAGCAGGGTACCTATGAGCCATGTTCACCCTTTCTGATCAGATTGCCACTTTGCTTATCTGTTTTTGGAAACTGGTTGTTTTATGGCTTCCAATGCAAAACAAATAAACACCCTCCCTATTTATGAAGAGTTGTTTTGGTGGGAGAGGCATGGAACCACTTGTTCAAATGAGTGGGGTTAATTTAAGCTTTATTTTAATATATATAATAATGTTTGAGAATTATTTTTAAAGACTTGCTGACACTACAGGATTGCAATTCATTGTTGTCAATGTGCTTTGTTCTGGAGGTGTGGTTTTACACTAGCTAGTTATTATTTCATGTGGTTAGTTCAGCGTTGAGATGAAATCAGTCATCAAGTTGTAAGCGGTGAGTGTCCCTATAAAAGAATGGGATCTAATGGCTGAAAAAAAAAATAGTCCCTGATGGGAAACCAGAAAATCTGCATTCTATTCTCATCACCCACTGGCTAAAGGAAGGGGGACAATATAATAGAATTTTCTGCATTTTGCTTTTCCCATCAGCAAAATGGAGGTAGCACATGTCAACCGTCAGCCTCCACTGAGGTTTTCCTGGGAATCAACTAAAAAGGCTTTTCAAGTGCTCTCTGGGGGAGACACAGTTTGTATTTAAACGACTTTGACAACCATCTTGGAACAGCTTCACTTGGCATTCTAGTGAATGAGCTCAGATAATTTTTTCATTCAATTTATTATTTTATTGATACATAATAGCTGTACATATTTTCAAGGTACATGTGATAATTTGTTTTTTGTTGTTGGTTTTTTTTGTTTGTTTGTTTTACTTTAAGTTCTAGGATACATGGGCAGAATGTTCAGGTTTGTTACATAGGTATACATGTGCCATAGTGGTTTGCCACACCTATCAACCCATCATCTAGCTTTTAAGCCCCACGTGCATTAATGCTCTCCCTCCCCTTGCCCCCCACCCAACAGGCCCTGGTGTGTGATGTTCCCCTCCCTGTGTTCATGTGTTCTCATTCATTGTTCAACTCCCACTTACGACTGAGAACATGCAGTGTTTGTTTTCTGTTCCTGTGTTGGTTTGCTAAGAATGATTTTTTTTTCTTTTTTTCTTTTTTTTTTTTTACTTTAAAGAGCCTGGATACTTTTAGAATGACTTTTTCTTACTCTTATATAACTGAACTACTAATAACTTAATTTTCCCCAAAGGATTATTTCCTTTGTGAGCTTGAATGAGGGAGAAAGAAAGGAGGTATGGCAAAGTTTACATAACAGACTGTACTTGAGTGTTTTAACTATAGTAAAGCACAATGATCTTGCTTCTCGCCTGGGATGACTAGTTGTTCTGAGGTCTGGAAAGTCTGTCAAGACCTACATCCATGAGAGAGAAACTTATTGACCACAGTCCTGTGTGTCCTCAACCTCATGGGTCACCCAAAGTTTTCTTGTGACCATAGAAAGATAATTATTATCTTTTCTCTGCTGAGATGTTTGTGTTCTCTTAGATTTCAGAAGATTCCAGCAGTTATAAAATATAAGGCCAATATTTTGCAAAGACTCAACAACTTTTTTGGGAGAGCTAAATTTGCAATGCACGGTAATGTATCTGCTTTCATCAAATAATCAAAGGCTTCCTTATTAGTATAATGTAATTGTAAACTAGCCCACATTTTTTAGAGGAACCAACTAGACCTAGAATTGCAGTAATAGATTCCTGGACTGCAAAATTAAATGCCCCAATAGTTTGCCTCTGTATCCAAAGTCATGGTTATCCATTCACTGGGTGACGTGTGTTACATGCCCTTCTGTACTCAGGAGTATTAGTTCCCTTTCATTAATAATGTGCAAGTTAAAAACATATATTTTTTCTTAAGTAATAAATAGGATCATAAAATGTAATAGATAATGAAGTTCCTCCTATGGGCAAAATCTTAAATTTGCTTAAACCTTAAATTTGGTTTAAGTCTTTTGCTGTGAGTGTAGAATTTTCCATCTCCAAATGGGATCAAATCATTTCTTGACTGTGTTCAACTAATTTATTTTAAGGATGTTCATTTTCTTATACACAGATTTTCTCATGCTATTTACTTTTCTTTCTTTTGGAATACGATGCATCATTCCAGGTCTTCCTCAAATCCCATCTCTTCCAGGAAAGCTTTCTAGCCATGAATGGCTCACAGTGTTCTCTCTCTTATAGGAACTTTCTTAGTACATGATTGAGAATTTCTTTGATCTTTATTTTTGTGTAGTCATTTATCTTCCACTTCTTTTTTTCTTTAAACACACATTTTTATTGTGGCAAAATATGCATAACATACAATTTACCATTTTAACCATTTTTAAGTGTACACTTCATTGGCACTAAATGCATTCACATTATTGTTCCATCATCGTCTCTAATCTTCTCCAGAACTTTTTCATCATTCCAAACTGAAACTCTATGTCCATTAAACAATAACTCCATATTCCCGCAGAACCCTACCAACCTTGGTAACCATCATTCTACTTTCTTTTTTTTTTTATTATACTTTAAGTTTTAGGGTACATGTGCACAACGTGCACGTTTGTTACATATGTATACATGTGCCATGTTGGTGTGCTGCACCCATTAACTCGTCATTTAACATTAGGTATATCTCCTAATGCTATCCCTCCCCCTCGCCCCACCCCACAACAGGCCCCAGTGTATGATGTTCCCCTTCCTGTGTCCATGTGTTCTCATTGTTCAATTCCCACCTATGAGTGAGAACATGTGGTGTTTGGTTTTTTGTCCTAAACCATCATTCTACTTTCTATCTCTATGGATTTGACTACTTCAGGTACCACGTATAGGTGGAATCCTATAATATTTGTCCTCTTGTGCCTGGCATGTTTTATTCAGCATGATATCTTCAAGGTTGTAGAATGTGTCAGAGTTTCCTTCATTTTCAGGGCTAAGTCATATTCCACTGTATGTATATACCACTTTTGGTAATCCATTCACATGTTGATGGCCATCTAAGTTGTTTCCACTTTTTGGCTATTGTGACTAATGCTGTTATAAACATTGGCATGCAAAGCTTTCATATATATCTATATATGATTTGAGTACCTAAAACAAAATCTTTTAGATAAGACAAACTAATAAGACATTAGAAATCTAATACTTGGTGTTAACTGGGATGCCATACCTGGTGAAATTTTTGAATCATTTTGGAATTATCCATTATAGTTAGAGTGACCACATAATTTATCATCCAAACCAGGATAGTCTTGACAATAAAAATAATATGACTAATATTTACCTAGACAAAATCGGCACAAAACAGAACTATCCCAGGCAAACCAGGTCATGTGGCCACCTTATCCCTTTGAAAGGCAGTTTAATAAATAGAATCTTTTGTTTCCAGGTACTGGAATCTGTCATTTGAAAATATTGTATTTAATTTCATTGGAAATCGTGGTCAAATTTTCTGATTAGGAAGTATATTAGTAGTTTTAAACCTCTGGGATTCCATTTAGTGAGATGAAGTCAAACCCGTTATTCTCTTCTCATGGAGAATCTGAGATAATTACTGACAAAAGTGCTAGCAATAGAAAACAGTGGGTTCACCTAGACCTATCTGCTTGGTGCCACCTCTGTTAATAATTATCATTTCCTTAAATAATATCAAAGGACAGTATTAAGTGGTTAACTTAAGGGAAATATCTTCCATTTCTTTAGGAATTTCCACAACGTCTGGCTCAATGCCAGTATGGTGCCAAATAACAAATAAGTTCTCATTAATTACTTGTTGATGACCATTTCTAAAATGAATAAATGAACAGGTCTTCAACTAATACAAAATTATTTTTACTGGTTTTAACTATGGTTTCTGAACTCTGTGTTGTTCTGGGAATAATCACAGAGAGACTAGAAGAACATCATTGTAATTTTAGAAGCAGGAAACCCAATTTTTTGTATTGTTTTGAGACACAGTAGATAAACAGAAGGGTGATACTAGCTTAGAACATAGAAGGTTAACCTACTGAGTCAGAGGTTGGTAGTCATTATGCAGGAGTTGAAGGGGAGCTTCCTTGACTTTTAGATGTGGGCACTCAGGCCTCTGTGGTTGGTCAATATCTACTGTTGACTAATCTTTAATTCACTTACTGATCATACTAATTGATAATTCTAGCATTTCCATTGGACTGATAAGGTATTTTCTTCACTCTAAGAGAATAAATTGGCATTCTGATTTACCAGTCTCCATGTACTTGGCTAATGTTAGTCTACAACCAGGAAGATAGTTATTCTCAGGTTTCTAAGCCTGCAGGGCTGAGGGCCAAACTGTTAGCTGTGGTGCTTAGGAGGCCCTTCTCATGGAACCTTCTATACTTCTTATACTACATACCTTGACATTAAGAGCACTAAAAAGAGCTAAAAAGAGACAAAGCCTTTTATCTCAAAAACTATCATATTTTAAGCATATAGAACATAGCAGCACACTTTTAAATGCAGAATACAACAGCTTCCTCTCAATGCTCCATGAACAGTTTCTTTTTCTTTCTTTGTTTTTTTTTGAGACAGAGTCTTGCTCTGTTGCCCAGTCTGGAGTGCGGCGGCATGATCTCAGCTCACTGAAACCTCTGCCTCCCGGGTTCAAGCAATTCCCCTGCCTCAGCCTCCCAAGTAGCTGGGACTACAGGTGCATGCCACCACACTCGGCGAATTTTTTGTATTTTAGTAGAGACAGGTTTTCACCATGTTGCCAGGATGGTCTTGATCTCCTGACCTCGTGATCCACCCTCCTCAGCCTCCCAAAATGCTGGGATTACAGGTGTGAGCCACTGCACCTGGCCTCCATGAACACTTTCAACAGGGAGTGCAGATGACCTTCTGAATGCAGTTCTGAGTGACGACATTTAGTTTCTTTTTTATGTATTTAAAGAGGCATAGAAAGAGAAAAAGAAAAAAGAAGTTCAGAAACAGTCAAAAGGGACTTAAGATTCCATTTTTTTAAAATGAAGTCTCATGAACACTAATCAGTTTAATTTTTTTAAGTTTTATGTGCCCATGTGGTATGCTTAAAGAGATAACTACACATTTATATAAAAGAAAGAGCCAGAGACGGAAGGGGACAATTATGGTGACCCAACATGGCTAAGATGGAAGATTTTTTCTTTTTAAATTTTAAGTACCTGCACACCAGAGGGACTTAGGTCAACTGGCTACTGCAATCCTAATTCCTCAAGTTTTCCAACTAGGTTGGAAGAGAGCTGAGGGACCTTTTGGCTCTCCATGGAAATTTGAGGCATGTAGGAGTCACTATAGATAGGGAGATTTGAAGGTGTAAGAAAGGGAAGCTGAGCTGTAAAGGATTTTTTTTTTTTTTCTCCACAGTGTAGCCATGTAATCCCAGCACTTTGGGAGGCCGAGGCAGGCGGATCACCTGAGGTCGGGAGTTCGAGACCAGCCTGACCAACACAGAGAAACCCCATCTCTACTAAAAATACAAAATTAGCCGGGTGTGGTGGCAGGTGCCTGTAATCCCAGCTACTTGGGAAGGCTGAGGCAGGAGAATCACTTGAACACCTCGGAAGGCAGGGGTTGTGGTGAGCCAAGATCGCGCCATTGAACTCCACCCTGGGCAACATGAATGAAATTCCGTCTCAAAACAAACAAACAAACAAAAAAACCAAACCAAAAACAAAAAACAAAAAAAACCCACATGCCTTTGATTTCACTTTTTGTTTACCTAGAAGTGGCAGTCTCTTCATGTGTAAGGTAATGGCAGTTGCCCTTTTGAATTTGAAGTGTTTGAGGAGGATTGAAATGGAAAGAATTTTAAAATTTATTCTCAGAATGGTGAGAAGTAATGGCATTGGTAGAAAAATCATGCTAGCGTCTCACGTATTTCTATTTTCTCACAGAAATTGTAGAGCTAGATCTTTGGCATTTGTCCTCCATCTAGATACAGTTTTCTTTGGACATCTTCTCAGTCTTTTGGAAAAAAAATTGAATTTGGAAGACAGTACTTAAAGACATTTATTTTCTTCTTTAGGATGACTTTTTTTTTTGGTTGTTATACAACACAATGACAATAGCTACTATTTTCAAATGTCTATTGGGTTTTTAGGGGTTTTTTGCACAGTATCCCATTTCATCTTCTTACCAACTCTGTAAGAAGTGAATCGTAAATATAGTAAACTTTATTTACTGCCCCTGTTTAATTTAACTAAGGTGGCTTAAAGGAGGGAAGTCAGTTGTTCAAGGGTACAGAAGAATTTTTTTTAAAACCCACGAAATATCATACAGGAACAATGTTATGTAAAAGAGCAGGTTTCCAAAGCTGATGAGACTGGCTTGTTGTATAACTTATATGATGCAAATGGTGTTTTGGTTGAGGAAAATACTGTGATTGGAGGCTCATAGGAAACTAACACTCTGTTTCCCCTAGGAGTGATCATTTGACATTTACTGATTCAGTGATTATGGCGACTTTATAGAACATGGCTACCACAAATAACAAGAATCATCTGTATACAGTAACTCCTTACTTAATGTCATCCATAGGTTCTTTGAAACAGACTTTAAGTGAAATGATGTATAACAAAACCAATTTTACCATAGGCTAATTGATATAAATGAGTTAAGTTCCTATGGCATATTTCTAGTCACAAAAATTCACCAAACTTCTAAATAAAGATGATGACACTTCTAATATTAAACATTGAAATAAATGTGATATATATATACATTTAAGAAAGATTAATAAAAACAAATAAGGTAATAATTTACCCAGTTATTCCAGCTCAGGGTTGCATATGGCCTGATTCCATCCCCCCAGCTCAGGGCACGAGGCAGGAATCCCACCCTGGACAGGATGCCATCCCACCACAGGGTGCACTCACCACTCCCACACTCACTCAGGCGGGGACCATGGAGACACACCAATTCATTCCACGTGCACATCTTCAATATGGGAGGAAACCAGAGTACCTGGAGAAAACCCATGTGGACCTGGGAGAATGTGCAAATTCCACGCAGACAGTGCCCTTGGCTGGGAATTGATGCTTTTCCTCATCGATGTTGTAACAAAATAACATTGAACAAAACAATATTAGTTGAGGACCTGCTGTATTCACCAGGGATAATGCAGTGGATTCTAAACACTATTTGACTCCTCTGAGAAGGAGGACTCTGTTTGTCTTTTAACACATCTTTGGGCTTGTTTTCTTTCTCTTTATGATGGTTCCTTCATTTTTATGTTGTTCTCAAATTCCATATCAAGTAAGAGCTTTTCTTAGCAGAACTGACAATCTGGGAATCAAAGGATGTTGACACCATGTGCCAATATTACATTACTTTGGATTGAAACTGTCATCTTCAGTCAATGACTGCAAGTCTGAGTGTAGTGTTTAACCAATGAGGCGAGGAGAAATGGCAGTGACACAGCCTTCAGGTGGGATTATTCTTTGACCTGGGAATCACAGAGCATCATCTTTGTATTCAGCAAGTATGTGAGCCCAAGTATGTATTAATGCCCAAGGCACTGTGAGTGGCTTTTGCATCTCCTCGGAAAGAAAAGAGCTTCAAATATATATATAACTTTGATAAAAAATGGACTTCCACAAAGAAGTGTTTTTTAGGATCATGTTTTCCAGGTTTGTTCTTTCTGAGGACCAGAATTTCGACTTTAATAGTCAGGAAGGTTCTACCCCATTGAGGTATCAATATGTCACAATCCCTGAAGGGATGCTTGAACTAAGCATTTTATGAACATAGCAAAAGCCCATGACTTAGCCAAGGCTGGGTAAAGAGTAGGCACTCAATACTTATTTATGAAATAGATAAATAAATGAATGATTGATAATCAACACTGTGCATTGGTAATTATATATATGTACACACACAATAAAACAAGTGACAAGGAATGTGTGCATGTGCTGTACAGTCTTGCTGTGATTTCCAATTCCTTCTCCCTGTAGAATTAGTCTGGAGCATGACCAAGAGAGTATATGTGATCCTGATCTGGTTTGAATTCCTCTTCATGCATGGGTCTAAGTTCCTGCTGGATAAGCTCCAAAAGGACAAGCATTATGTTTGTTTTGTCCACTGATGTTTTCCAAGTATCTACAACAGTGCCTGGCACATAGTAGATACTCAATAAATATTCACTGAGTAAATGAATGAGCACTCATCATCTTTACATGTGTGCCAGACTGTTGTAGTCCCATGCTGTCTACTGGACTGTTGCTCTCATATGTCAGAGCCCTTTTGGGTAAGTGGGTAACATTACTTCTTTCAGTCTTTATCATTGTTTTGCTAGAGTTGTCTACTCCCTCACATCTGCTCTCAAGAAAGCCTGCTTCCTGCTTGACTTGACAACATGAGAATGTCTATTGCTGCATTTTTTGCCTCTTTCTGATTGCAGAGCTGTGACTACATTTCTGCATTTATTGCCTGCCATAATGTGGTTAAAAAAGAGGCATTTGAAACTCTCTTCAACTTGCATGTTTCCAATGTGGACAGTGCGCAGGGACGTATGAAGAACAGCAGCTATAGCTTTTGACCAACAGTTGGAGGTTGTGAGGGTTAAATAGGCTTCTTATTTCTCATTGGTAGACAACTCCTTAAAAGGAGCACTCATGGCTGAGGAAGAATCTTTTTAGGTGTGAGCTGAAAGGTAAAACCTTAAAGGTTGGGTACACTTTCCTAACTCATTGATTTTGCTCTCTAAAAAAGATATCACTTTGATTTTTTAAAGCTGGGGAGCTTTTTAGAAAATACAGTTTTTCAGTACTGCACCCATTCATTTGTTCTGAGGTGTAGCGCAGAAATCTGGATGTTTATTCCCAGGTTATCATGATGAGAGAGAGGTTGTTGTTATGGAGAGGGAGTCGGGTAGGGAAAAGAATTCAGACAGAAAGAAGATATCTATTGTATCGAGTGAAAACCCACTGTCTTTTGCAAGAATGCGCCTATGAAACGTTTCTGAGTTCCAGGGTGTTATATCTTTGTGCTTAGGGATGTAATGGGGTTTGTTGGAAGGACAGGTGAGACTATGCCCTGTTGATTGCACAAGCAGACCTCTTTGTTATTCAAAGTCCAGATCCATCTGAATTTTCCTCTCTGCTCTCTTCTGGGATATCATTCTGCTGACAACAGCATGAGATTTTAAGTGGCAATGTTTATTCATAAGGAATTAGACTTGAAATAAGCTAAGCAATAACATTTTTTTAAACCTCTAAAGCTCTATAGGCATTTTTTGTATTATTATTACTACTAAGAAAAACAGTATTATTGCTGAATCTTGTGGGTGCTTTGAGGCATGCAGTAAGCCAAGCTGGACATGGTAAGTTGGAAGGCCCAGGTGTGGCTGGTAGACTCACCTCTGGTGAGCGTGCTGTGAAATCAATTGAGTTGGCTTATGCTCTCTAGCCCCAGAAGGATAGGCTTTTCACATTGTATCCTTTAGCAGTTTAAAAATGTGTGTTCCAGGATTATTACTTTAAAAATTTTTGCCTGTGATCCTACACCCTAACAAATATGTTGTTTTTCTAGCAGATTTCTTTCTTTATTCTTATACATATATGCACATATTTTATACAGTTTTATTTATGGTATGGATACAATTTTCTCAATTTTTTTTCACCAAACATTTTTCTCATTTTTTCTAATCTTCACAATTTTAATCATAGCAACTACATATTATTTGGTATTTTTATTTGATTATTGTACAATTATTAGATAGGTTGTTTCCAAATTTTTCTGTTATGAGTAAACCTAGGATTAATATGATATCTTCATGCCAACAGCTCCTCCAACAATTTGAGTTTTTATCTTTGGCCAAACACTCAAATGTGGGATTATAGTTACAAAAGATAGAAACATTTTCCAGGCTCCCGAAAACTATTAGAAAAACCTCTGCGCTTGATTTTCTCATCCTTATGATGAGGTTATAATAGTATGTAAAGTGATTAGAACAATGCATTCAATACATATTGGTGGCCACAGCTGCCACCACTACCACTGTATTACTACTACAATATTATTTGTATTATCATTTCGGGGAAGATCAGCTTTATTTTTATGAATAAAAACAGACATCTTAATACAATTTTGATAATCAGAATGCTCATATAGGGTTTTTTTTTTTTGGTTTCTCTTTGTTTTTTTAAATTGATTTGAAGGCTATTCGGTTTTTGTCCTTCCTCTTTAATACCAGCTTTCGTCTTAAAATAATTGTCTTCTTAATTTCCTCCTTTTCCTTACTTTTTCCTCATGATGCCATTTCCATATAGGAAAGTAAACTATGTGTCTCTTATATTTATATATAATATTCTTATATTGTATTTGGTGGTGATAAAGGTAAATTGAAGAGGAAAAGGTGCTGGGAAAAGAAACACCATTTTCTGTCTCAGACTCAAGTTTAGCATCTATTCGGGTGGGATGTAAAAATCTGACCTCTGGTGGTTCTGACCTGTAGCTGCAGGTCAGACTTAACCAAGTCTGAAATGGAGCACAGAAAAATGTATTCTCCTGCAGTGGCTGAACTGGTATAGGGCTGATTGATTGTTAAAGTTCTTTTGTATTAGTTGTGATGATCATTCCTTATGCCAGTTAAGACACTCTTGCTTTCTTTCTTACCAAGGAATTATCTTATAGTTCAGTTCCTCAGAATGAAGGGCTTTAAATAAGTGTACCAAACATCACAGTCTCCAAAAAATATTTTCTTAAAACTACTAACCACTACCATCATCACCACAACCACCACTACAACCACCACCTGATGAATTTTATCTAGAAATTTCAGAGAGAAAAAATGGATTCTAAACATGAGCAAAAGGGAACATCAGAGGGATTAAAATTCTATTTTTTTTGGTCTTCAGAACTTCTTTAAATGGAGATACACCTTATCTCCTAATCAAATATTTTCAAAATTTTTACCTCCCAGGATTTAGGTTTTCTTAAAAAGTAAACTTAAAAGTCTCAAAAATAATTTTCAGATCTCATCAGATATCCGTATTTATTTATTGATCGTGTGATTAAAAGGGAATAATATGAATGAAGGAAATATAACTAGGTCTAAGAGGCTACAGGGAGTTTATGAGAAACACATGGAATATTTTTGTTTTTAATGGTTGTTTAAAATGATATGGGAAGGGTGTCCCTTTGCCTAAGCTTGAGAATAAATATTTATATTAAATTTTTATTATTTTGACTCTATAAAAACCTGTTTTCAAGGTGATTGAATTAATAGCACACAACTAAAAGTTAATTTGGTATTGTGTGTTTACATGTGTTTGTGCACAAAAGCTAGTTGAAAAGTGGAAGGATTTAATTAATCATAGCTATGTGTTTGGTTCACATGAAATTACAGACTGTGAGACAGTTGGCATTGAAAATAAGTTTATTATTTCTAGATAGATGACACATTCTCCTTTGGTCCCACCATAAGTAGGGGCTGGTGTCTATGTTATTGTCTCTAGTCAAGAAGGGGACTATTAGTGACATGTCCTTTGCAAATTGGTTCATCAATCTTCCCCAGAATTTATACTATTGACTTGACTTCAAATAAACAAGATCAATACTTTTCTGTAAAATAAGGTTGAGATTTGAATGTGTTTCTTGATCTCTTCCAAACCAAATCTTAGACTGATTAATGTTTAAAAGCTTACTAAGGAGCCCTGTCATTTCAATATGTTCTAATTATATATTATAGCTATGAATTATTTTTGAATTTGTATATATGTTGCAAAAAAGTTCAGAAATGCCAAAATATATAAATAGGACAATTATATATATATATGTATATATATATATATATATATATTTTTTTTTTTTTTTTTTGAGACGGAGTCTCGCTCTGTTGCCCAGCCTGGAGTGCAGTGGCGCGATCTCGGCTCACTGCAAGCTCTGCCTCCCAGGTTCACGCCATTCTGCTGCCTCAGCCTCCCAAGTAGCTGGGACTACAGGCGCCCACCAACACGCCAGGCTAATTTTTTTGTATTGTTAGTAGAGACGGGGTTTCACCGTGTTAGCCAGGGAAGATTCGATCTCCTGACCTCGTGATCCACCTGCCTCAGCCTCCCAAAGTGCTGGGATTACAGGCGTGAGCCACCGCGCCCGGCCTAATATTTTATTTTTAAAATATGTTGACATTATAATTTATTTTAAATAATTTATTGAAATAAATGACATTATAATTTATTTTAGTTTTCTTATTTGAGCAGAATTAGTTAGCAAAAATAAATAACTAATATTTATTGTGTGATAATTCTGTGTGAGACAGTTTTTAGTCTTCATATGTAGTACCTAATGTAATGTTCCAACAATCTCATGAAGTACTATTATCCCTAATTTTGCAGATGAGAAAATCTACAGAAAGTTTGCCCAACATGATACAGTAAGTGGCTACATGAGGAGGTGAACCCAGGTTACGTGACTACAAAGCCTACCTTATAAACAATGCAAATTTAAAATGGTAAAATCTACGTGTGGACCGATACTCTGTCCATGAGCCGTACTTCAAAACACACAACCCAGACATACGAAACTGCTTAATTAAAATCAGTTATAATATCTGGAAAACATTATCTACCATCAATGAATTTTACTAGTATAAAATGTATTTAAAACAAATCAGAAATCTATGTATATTTTGATAATATGAAGTCATCTTTTTTTCATACTTTAATTTATCCTGGGAATTTTGAGCAACCAGAAATTGGTTTAGAGAAGGAATTTCTTCTTTACTTAAATCCTATTCTAGTTCCAATCTTTTCAATTCACTGAACTTAAAAATAATTGCTATCCATATTTTTTTCTCACTAGCAATAATTGCACTTCTGGAAATGTATTAAGTGGTTTTATTATTTTCTAAATCCTGCTTGCATTTCTTTTTCCCAGTTGAATCCACACCCAAAGCCGTATCTTCACCCCACCACAAACCGTTAGCTTTAGAAAGGAAAAGAAAAACCAAAACAAAACAGTGTGTGTGTACCAAAGACTTATGTGTGCATAAGCAAAAGCAAACAATAGCATTAGCAGGAACTCGTGGACATTCCAGGGAAGGGGAGGAATTAAGCGGGGGAGCGCGCCTCGTTCCCTCTGATCTGATGCACAGACAGACACGGACACGGTTATCCCCTAGGGTCTGGAGGGCTGTCAGGGAGCCCTGGCTCAGTCTTGCTGAGTGACAGGCCCAGGGAGCCCCGACTCCCCGCTGACCCCGCTCGGCGCCTGCCTCAGGACGGCCGGGAGCTGCCGGGAGGGGCCGCGGTGCCTCCTGACAGCCAGACGCCAGGCACAGCTCTGGGGCAGAGGGGCGCAGCTCAGGGGGCCCTCTGAGAAGGAAGGGGGCGTCGCTTCAGGGAGGGAGGGAACGCTGCGCTTCAGGGGGCTCAGTTTGTGCAGCTAGGAATGCAGCTACTGCCCTCTGAGGATACAAACTCGCCCCTGATTGGCAATAGACCAGAGAAGAGCCTTGTTTCTAACTAAAATCCGTAACTCCCGGTCTCAAGCAGGGCATCAAGCCATTCCACCCAGGCAGTAACTAGGGTTACTTAATTGGAGCAGCAAATACTGACTTGAGGCTAAGGTGTGCCATCTACTGTTCTAGATACTGGGAATATAGAGCTCTCAGAAAGCTGACAGTTTATAGAACTGGGTCTTTACATCTTATCCTCTTCCCACCGCCCAATTAGCATGGGACCTGATGCATGTAATAGACACTTGGTCATGTTCATTGATTGAATGAGAGCAGTGAAAGGTGCCAGGGCAGAGGGGATTGCGCAATGACCCAGCGATGAACCTGGTGGATCACTGTGTTTCCAGGTTTGCCAGCAGTGCTAAGATGGGTTTTTCTCCCACCTGGCTGCTGCTTCAACCTTCTCCTGATTTCTTCTCCTCAATCAGGCAGCTCAGGTGAGCCTCTCCTTTCAGTTGCTCAGACCATGATGGAGATGGATGTTCTAACAGCTGGTAGTGGCCTCTGAAAAGCCAGAGAGGAAATCAGGTGAAGTGGAGAAACACTTGTATTTTGAATGCCCAGAAAAGAGAGAATGGAGTAAACAGACAAGAGTGCAGGAAATGCAGAAAGTGGCAGGAAACACTGATGGATGAGGACAGACCTCTGCTCGGCAGTCAGGTGGCTGTGCTGCCTTCCATCCCAGAGGGGCTCAGAAATAGGGTTCCAGAATCTGTTGGCAGAGGCCTGCAAATGACTTTAGCTGGGTAGGTCTGTTTCCACACAAACTACTCATTTTGCTCTTTGCCTATTAAAATGTAAACCACTGTGTCCCTTAAAATGTATCACACTTAAAAATGTTCCTGTAGCAGAGCCAGTTTCAAAGACGAGCAGTTGTACTCCAATGGTCAAGGATGCCTGTGGCTACTCAGAACTCCTGACTCTTTCTGTAATATGAGGGGCTGGAAACTGCTTCTCATCCATCTTGCCCTTGTAAACCATTTGGGCAGGCTGCAGTCGCTACTCCCACCAGTGTAACTAGTACAAGTTAGGATCACTTAGACAATTGAATTTCACGGTAGGGAGAGGTTACGGGAAATTTCCTTGGCTGCAACCATGAAAACGAGAATTGTGGTTTGGATTTTTATTGTTTGCTGTTTGTCAATGAGAATATAAGGGCTGTATTTCTCCAGAAATCTCCAAGTCTATTCCTGATAGTTTGACAATTAGGATCAGGGATAATGAGAACCATGTCTGCGGAAGCAGAAGAGCCAATCTCCTTGTATGATGGGCCTTTCCCCTTTCAGAACCTGATGTCCTGCCACGGCCTTTCTTTTTTTACCCCCTGCCTGAATGGTGAGCTCTAAGATGGCTTCAGCATGTGAGACACAAAGATCGTATCCAAGGCTTGTTTCTGTGGCATGGATGAATCCTTTATCAGATGCCAAAAGTAGTTCCTGCTTTCTATACATGGGTCACAGCAAAAACTCTTGGGCTAGTGAGTGAAATTGTATGTTTTAGTCTTAGTGCTTTAATCTATATATTTTTTTCAGAAATGTTGGCTATATGAGTGCACTAAGAATGCTACAAAGTTTGGGCCTATTTTTCTCGATAATTAACAAAACTACATGAGGCTATTTACATTTTGGTTGTTATCTTCCCTCTGAATAGTAGGAGGCTCCTCATTATGGGCTCTGAAAGGCTCAGCTGATGAGATCTGATGAGATCTAAAGGGCCTGTGCTGCTGGGAAGCCACTCAGGTACATGGAGCAAATAACCTTTCCTGGCTGTTGACACATCCTGGCATGTGAGCAGATTGAAAAAGCCTTGTTCCACAGCTCGATATTAAGATGGATGTTACTGAACCACGGGGTTAGGGGAGTGTGATTAAAAAGAAAAAAACTAGATTTGTGTAGCCTGGGTCTAGGCAACACTAGGAAAGACGTAAAGTTTACCTTTATCACTTTCCCTTTTGTGTGTCTTTCATTTGCTTTGCCAAAGTAAAGTTTAGGGGTGTGTATACATATTTGTGTGAATGTATGTGTATGAGTCTCTGTGTTTGTCTACCAGTGAGTTAAATCCCAGTCATCCAAAATAATAACATTCAAACTCTGTCTTCAGTGTATTATTGATAAAGCATCTACAAATCTTTAGCTAAGGATGGTTCTGTAATGCTATGGCCATTGCAATGTTATATAAGAAAGGTGTCTATGTTTTTCCTCACTTAGGTAATGTCTTTTTAATAATCCCCAACTCTGATATGTCATGGTTTATTTTAGTTAGTCTTCATTTAGGATCTCTTTCCTAAACGGCAATTAGCAGCACTTCTAACTCTTTCTAAAAGGAAAATATTCAAGTAATGCCTAAGGGAAAATATTGACCAGGGTAAAAGGTCAAAAGAAGAATACTCTGCTATGTTGAACTCTCAAGATCTGTTGACTGACCTGAGGTGACCATTACACAACTCACAACCATGAAGAACAAGGAAATTCAATCAAGAAAGCACTTATTGCAGAAAACCTTAAATGTAGACAAATTATGATTAATTTAAAAACATTGATGAAACTCATAGGCAAATTGTAGCAATATTTCAAAAATTTCTCTGTAATTGTCCATATATCTACCTACCTATTTGTTTCTATATGATGGACATAATAAAATTGACATTCCTCAAAGTATATTACATCTGCAGGATGCTCAGGGCAAAGTAGTTCCACAGTAAATAATTTTGGGACTTACCACCTGCTTACCATATGTCTCTCTTACTAAGACAGTCAAAGGACTCTCTTACATAGAGAGTTCTGAGAAGTTCTGCAGTAAACAAGCCTATTAAAATTTATTCAGTTCAATGTTCTTCAAGTGTACTTGACTCCAAATCCTTCTTTCCAATGATACCTATTTTGCATTCTCTTTTTCTTATAAATGCAAAAAAACAGATGAATCTGTTTTAACAGGAAGCTAACTTTTACCAACATTGATGCACACACACAATTTTAAACAAAATTTTTAAAGAAATCTTAACAGATCAATACTTATGGAACAAAAATTTTAACTTATAAAAATTTCTTATAGATTTCTAGGTTATATATATATATATATATATATTTTTTTTTTATGACACGGAGTCTCGCTCTGTTGCCCAGGCTGGAGTGCAGTGGCATGATCTTGGCTCACTGCAAACTCTGCCTCCCGGGTTCATGCCATTCTCCTGCCTCAGCCTCCCGAGTAGCTGGGACTACAAGCGCCCGCCACCATGCTCGGCTAATTTTTTTTTTGTATATTTAGTAGAGACGGGGTTTCACCATGTTAGCCAGGATTATCTTGATCTCCTGACCTTATGATCTGCCCACCTCGGCCTCCCAAAGTGCTGGGATTACCGGCGTGGGTCACCGTGCCCAGCCTCTAGGTTATATATTTTTGTGGTTAATTTGTAGGAATATTTAAAGGAGCTCATATTTTTTATACTACATGTTAAATTAATAAATCATTTTGAAGCATATAGAATGATGGACAATATTCCTGCCAAAAATACCTGAAAAAGATCTTCCTTCCTTGTCTCCCACCCTCTCCATTCAAAGAAAACCTCAGAGCAATTCTTGTTATGAATTTATATTAATTCTTAAATAATAGTAAGCCATATTCCTTGGTCTATCTAAGAACAATCCACCATCGCTAACTAGGGTTAGCAAGGAATGTAAGGGTTATTTATTTATTAGAATATTAAATAACGTAATTATTTCAAAAGGTTAATAATGATAAACCATTGAGAAAGATTTTGAAAGTCCATGATAAAAATTAAGCCTCTGTTTGTGTATAACTCTAGCTGTGAGCTAGGACTTGAAGAATAATTATTTAACAAGATAACTAGTACCCACCTCAAATCAATTGCCAATATCATCTTTAATGGTGTAAAACCATGGGAAATAAGAATGTCTGTCATTACCATGAACATTTCCATTTCAAACCAATACAGTAAGATACAAAGTAGAAACAAGAAACCAACCAATAATAATATATAATAAAACACAAGGTTATTATTATTTTCAGATAATATATTAATCTAGGAAAACAAAAAATCATCCCACCAAATTTTCCAATAGTTCAGATAATTGGCTAGTATAGAATAAATGTGGGGAAAACGTCAATAGATTTTTCTCTAAATACCTAAAAACACTCTATTATCTGAAACTGAAGACCTCACTAACAATATCAACAACAACAAGCAAGAATCCTATATAAAGAAAACTTTAAAAGTGTGCTGAGTGATTTTCTCTTCCATAAATGATGAGTGGGACAAATGAAGATATAATCTGTTCTTGAAGAATAGATTTATTCAAATAAATATATCTATTCTTCCTTTTAATTTAAAGTATTAATGAATTCTAATTTAAAAACCTAATTTCTTTCTTAACTTGGAAAATATCCTGACATTAATTTAGAAAAATTCATATGAAAGGAAGAGCTAAAATGTTTTAAGAAGAAAAATAATGGCTTAGAAGATTTTACTCTATGAAATATTTAAACTTGATTTGAATTCCTGATAATTAAAATAATATGGTATCAGGAAAAAATGGATAAGCAGATGAATGGAAAAATACATCAGCTTTTAAAATTGTTGCAGTACAATAGTGTGACAGGAAATTATTAAGGTTAAATACAGGAAGTGTTTAGGGTCAAATAAATGAAACTATTTTAAAGAGGTTTTCATAGCTGTATAAACATTACGTAACCTTTATTTTGGTCGCATATATTGGGAATCTCCAAGAGGGGGATTTAATATCCCACATTCTCACAATCATTTAAACATGAAACTTTTTATTTTAAACTAGCTCATTGTTGGAACCATTATTCTTTGAAACATTCTTTGTGAAAGGCTGGCAAAACCAATCTAGAAACAGCAAATATTTGCTAAATAAATAAGAAAATCTTTTGGTCTAATAGCACACTGTAAAAGTTTATCTCCTCATTGAGTATTCTTTGCTAACCCCTAAAAATATTTCTTTTAGTTTAAAAGGACAACCTTCTCTTATATCTCACAAATCCACTGTTAGTATAATGTCCAATTTCTCCTTTGTGCTACTATGTGGCCACACTAGGAGATACCATACAGCAGCATTTATCATTTAGATGTTAATAATTATTTCTAATTACTAGCTGTACTCCTATGACATGAAAACAATATTGGAATATAATTGCACAAGAGAGATTCTTACCTAACAACTATGTATCGGTGAAGTTCCAAAACGGGGCCTGAGGAGAAGGTTAATTCATTCTAGGCATGGTTTATTAAGAGGGTCCCAAGAACAGTTGATAAGGCTTCAAGTTTGGGGATTCTCTAGCTGTGGGTCCATGCCTATAGGATTCCTGGCAATTATAAAATGAATATGAAGCCTTGATCAGAATTTAAATTAGTTTACCTTTTTGCTGTTGTTTTTCAAATTCAATTTAGACTATAAATTAATACCAAAGTCCAGTAAAGTCAATTTCCAAATTTAATGACATTGTACAGGGTTATTCTTAGTATAAATAAAAAAGATCCTCCCCAGCCCCTGTCACTCTTCTACCTTATCCCCATATATGTAGCTTTTTGACAACTGACAAATACCTTTTTCTCTTCTCATATATCAGCACTGTTCACTGTTAAGATTTTATCTCCTCCTATCTTTTTTTCCCAACTCTTTTCCTTTTCCTGCTTTGCTCCTTTCATCTCAACCCTATGACAAAATCTTCATGGATTGGCTACTGTCTTCCATGCGCTGTTTCTTTGTCCCTGCTCCTAATCCATAAGCAGGGACCCTGCTGAGCAACATAAGCCATTTCTTCCCCTCTGTCCTCTGGGCTCCCCGAAACACACACACATCTTTGGTTTAACATATTGCCAAGCTGAATGCAGCTGGAAGGTACAGTGGTTACTTGCATACCTTATGGGTTTAAAAGCCATAGCATACATAGGAGTTTACTGCCTATATTGCATTTTGATTATCATGTCCAATAAGCGTCAGGCAGCTGACTAAATGGTTCTCATTAGCATAACTTGACCTTTTTGCATTTGTGCAAAGCCTTACTCTATCTTTCAAAGATAGATTTAAGTCAGCAGTTCAACCAACTGGACATGTGCCTTATGCAAATGTTAAAAATTAGTTCCAACTCCTATAGAGTGTGCCTCTTTTAAAAACCTTAAGCAACTTATAGTAACATTTAACATTCCTTAAAACCAGAGGGATGTCTAATCCATGACGCCAAACTACAAGTCCAGACCTAATCAATAATTCAATTGTAGACGAGAGATATTTTTTAACTATGAGGAATTTATTCATTTGAGTTTAGTGAATTAAGTTTCAGAAAAAGTGGGAGAATGTATAATAGATATGATTTTGATGATAATACTATATTTCATCTGCTTTATATCAAATATTACAAAACATTTCACATACTTAAAAACAGGATAACATTTGTTTTAAATGACATTTTTCATAGACTATCACAGGCTACATAAACCTATTATTAGAAAAATTATACACATAATTGAATTGTAGTTGCGGGTATGAATGTGTCTATACATTTTACATTGTAAATGAAAGACAGAATTTCTTGTCAATTAATTAAAAATGAGTATACAGTGATTAGATTGGCAAAAGTATTAAAGTATTCTAAGTGAAAATGCAAATTGTCATGAGTTAGCCAAAGGAAATGCTTCAGTGGAATGAAAAACTGGCAAAAAGGTGTATTTTGCATTTCTCCTTGTACTCGATGTGGTGCATAGAGGTAGACCACTTATGAGATTTGCCATTTATTCCTGATACCCACATGACCTGAGGTGTGTATGAGATTGGGTGGCCTCAAAATATGCTTGCAGAGGTAAGAATACCGACAAGACCAGAAACTGTGGCATTATTAAATCATAAACCACACTCAGGGAAGAGTGCACATTCGTTTTCATTTTGTAATGCAAGCAGAAAAG
Organism: Pongo abelii; assembly: GCF_028885655.2. NCBI lineage: Eukaryota > Metazoa > Chordata > Mammalia > Primates > Hominidae > Pongo > Pongo abelii. The sequence continues at coordinate 168,971,824 of NC_071988.2, read as the reverse complement.
ATAATTTTACTCCTGAATCCCATATATCTATTAATAGATGAAAAGAATGTTGTTTTTAGATAAGACAAAAAAGATAAGATAGGAAAAAGGATCAAAAAATTTCTAACAAGATTGAAAGCTGATGGATACATGTAGCCATCATCTTTAACACAATCAATTAGACTAGTAGAAGGTGAAATCATTAATAACAAAACTAGTAAATTATAAAACATCTAGAGTATTGTAACTATTATCGAAACCTGTACTGCAATTGTTTTACAAAATTTTTGAGTTTGATATAGGCTCATTTTTTTTTTAAATAACAGATTTCCAAAAAATAAATTGAAGGAAAATATGCTGCTAGAATTACTGCAGTTTCCACATCTTTGAAAAACAAGAAAGCCTGTAAAATGTATAAGGTTAGTATCAGAGAAAAATAATGAATTTCTTTCTATTCGTATTTGGGAAGAGAAAATACCTTGTACCTACTCCAAGAGGAAAATGACATTCTACTTTGGTCACTATTGGATTTCAAAATAGCTTACTTTAAATGAAGCTCCATGCAGAAATAGGGCTAGAGATTTGCTAGTTTTAAGAAATGATAACACATAGATTTTACAAAAGAAGAAAAAATACCTTCAATGGAAAAAATAAATTTAGTAAAGTCTGAGCCATTGCTTTTTGAGCTCTAGGAAAATAAACAATCAAATCGACAGCTTCACTTTGCAACTGATTATTACTTAAATACATTCATGACACCATAAAGAAAAAGTAAAATAAAGAAATCAATAGTGTATCTGTTTGTGTGACTAAATATTGAATGTTTTTATTTTTATTTTTTGAAATTTTTTAGATAATCAGAATAAATATAAGATCAAATGTAAAACTACAAATGTAAAAACATTAGTAAGTGGTTTAACACAATATGTATTAAAATGAGGCCGGAGAAAACTTGCATGTAAAGTGATGACACACAGGCACACACAGGTCGCATTTCCAAACAAACTTGACACAGTGAACCAAATGAAAAGAATGAATTCTTAAAGTTAACATTTTATAAATCAATTTTTTAACCTCATAAAAACTAATAAAAATGTCTTTCTTATTCATAATTTACACCAAAACACAATAAGGTGCATTAAAAGACTTTAGAGAAGTGAAAAAAAAAAAAAAGGACATTCACCACGCAGTAAGGTTTCCTTAAAACTATGGTGATTACTAAGTGACATGCTAGAATGTCACATGGCTTACTATTAATTATTAATCAATTGCTATAGACCTGCAATTTTTGAAGCTTTTCCAGACCTTGGTCTTCTTCAAAATGACAAAAAATATGAATGGCTCACTCCATCTGCTCATAGGAGACAGATATCAGATAAAATAAACATTTCTCCAGAATATCAGAAGGACTAGTTTTACATCTTATGAGATACCAATGAACTCAGTGAATTGTATTCACCTCAGATAAATTAATAATTCATACTAAAATATTAGTTATAAACATTAAGATTAGAAAATGACAAACTACAAGTCTGTAGACATCCTGGAAGCTCTTTATTTTCTGTTAAAAGTCTTTCAGAGCTCTTCTCTTTCCTTCCTGAAAGATTCGATCCTAAATCATGAAGTGGGGCAGAGCAAGGCAAGCATCCAAGGTATGTGTGTGTCGGAGATGGACTGCAGTGGTCCAGAGCCTAAGCAGGTTGAAGATGGTCCACAGCAGGGTGTCCAGTGTCAGAATCCATGCAGGCTGGGAAAGGCATCCCTGCAGGGGTGGACTGGTGCGGAGTTTGAGCCTGATCAGAGTTAGGAAGACGTCCATGCAGAGGGAAGTTGGCATAGAGTATCAACCCTGAGCAGGGTGAGGAGTGAGTCCACGTGGAGGGGAAGCTGGAGAAGGACAGGAAGAGAAACTCCAAGGAGGGTGGCCTGGGGTGGGATGTGAGAGCTTGAGCAGGGAGAGAAGAATGTCCTTGTTGGGGGTGGCCCGGTGGGAGATAACCCAAACAGGGTCAGGTGCGATGCCTCACAGAGATGTGATGTGAGCTGTCAGAGTCTGAGCAGGGAGAGGAACTGTCTACGTGGAAGCAAGGGCAGCTCAGAATGTGGAATCATAGCTGTGCAGAGAAGAGGAGGCAGCCTTGCAGGGGAGGACTGATGGCAGATTACATACAGTGGGATGGATCAATTAAGTAAATACATAAAAAATAATTGAGGGGCTGAGCACGGTGGCTCACGCCTGTAATCCCAGCACTTTGGGAGGCCGAGGCGGGCGGATCATGAGGTCAGGACTTCAGGACCAGCCTGGCCAACATGGTGAAACCCCGTCTCTACTAAAAATACAAAACAAATTAGCTGGGTGTGGTGGTGGTTTCCTGTAATCCCAACTACTCTGGAGGCTGATGCAGGAGAATTGCTTGAACCCAGGAGGCGGAGGTTGCAGTGAGTTGAGATCGTGCCACTGCACTCCAGCCTGGGTGACAAAGAGAGACGCCATCTCAAAAACTAATAAATAAATAGAAATAATTGAGACAGATTTCTCACTTTTGGAGAAGGGAGTTAAAAATACAGAAAGGGAGGAAACTAGAATAAACCCAGTTGTTGGATTGGATATGTAATGTCCATGTGAACTCATGGTCTCTGATAGATAATGGATAGGAAGATGGATAAATAGGTAGATACACAGAAAGATAGATAATTAAAGATATAAATGTATGGATATGGAAGTTATCTGTATGTGTATTACATATATATATTTCCTAGCTTTCCCCACTGAGAGAGGTGGGAGCAGTGACACTCCAGTAGCAGTGAACACACCTAACACTCACATCTTGGCTTTGAAATACCATTTTCCATGCAAAAGAGCCAGGGCTCCTTGAGAAAATAGCTAATTTCAAGGATGGGACCGGGAAAATATGAAACAGGACATCTTGTGCCAGAAAGTAAGGATGTGCTAAAAGGATATTGGGAACATGTCAAAAAGAAGTAGAAATGAGTTTAAATTGGCTTCTTGTAGCCAAACTTGGGACAATTTGAGCATAAAATTAATGATAGCAATGCGTTATAACCCACTAAATGAAATAGGAAATTCATTTAGGTATAAATAAATTTATGAATAAATAGAAAATTTGGAGAGAAGCAGGATATTTATATAGTTTCAAAATATTTCTCCACAAAATAATTGTTAATTTCTAAGGAGAAAGGAAGAATTTTGCAATGGAGAAGCTTTGCAGATACCACTTCACTCAAGAAGTCAAAGTAAACATCATCAGTAATGGGACTAATAAAAATGACTTGTAATCTGGTAGTATTCAGTGAGAACATATTGTCACCTCTGAAATACTCTTGCCAAAAAGGCATAGTCTGAATCTAATCAAAAAGAAATACTGAACAAAGCCAAACGGAGGGACATGCTACAAAGTAACTTGTCTGCAAAGTTTCCAGTGTCAAGGTCAGGAAAGTCAAGGAAAGACTGCAAATCTGTTCTAGGTTGAAGGGACTAGACAACTAAGGGACATGACAACCAAATTCATGATTCTGGACTAGATCTTTTTGCTCTAAACTGGATAATTGGGGAAATGTGCAAAACTTAGATGGCATTTGAGAATTAGGCGGTGCTATCACTGTGAGATATCATGGTTAATATCCTAACATCTGAGTCCATTTTCGTGTTGTTATAAATGAAAACCTGAGGCTGGGTAAATAACAGAGGTTTATTTGGCTCATGGTCCTGCACACTGTACAAGCAGCATGGTACCTGAATCTTCTTGTGAGGCCCTCAAGAAGTTTCACTAATGGTGGAAGGGAAAAGGAGAGTTGGCATGTGCAGATCACATGGTGAGAGGAGGTGGTCCCAGGCTCTTTTCAACAAGCAGTTCTCATGGCAACTAAGTGAAGACTCACTCACTCCCATGAGAATGGTACCAAGCCTATTCATGAGGGATTCACTCCCAGGACCAAAACACCTCCCACCAGGCCCCACCTCCAACACTGGGGAGAAAATTTCAATTTGAGATTTGGAGGGGACAAATATCCAAACTAAATCACCTAACTTAATAGATGTATTGTGGTTATGTAAAAAAATGTTCTTGTTTATTGGACATACACACTAAGAAATCCAAGCATAGCAGGACAGCAGTTAGGCAACTTTTAGTTCATTTGCCCAAAAAGTAAATAGAAAATGTTCTATGTATTGAATATCCAGCTGTTTTGTATGTTTCTGGTTATTAAGAACTATAGGCACATGCCTTGCCTTTTGTTCCAGCTACTCAGGAGGCTGAGGCTGGAGGATCGCCTGCATCTAGGAGTTAGAGGCTGCAGTGCACTATGATCATTCCTGTGAATAGCCACTGCACTCCAGCCTGCATAACAAAGAAAGATCCTGTCTCAATTTTTATTTTGTTTATTTATTTATTTAAGATGGAGTCTTGCCCAGGCTGGAGTGCAGTGGCGTGATCTAGGCTCACTGAAACATCCGCCTCCTGGGTTCAAGCGATTCTGTGTCTCAGCCTCCTGAATAGCTGGGATTACAGGCGCCCACCACCATGCTCGGCTAATTTTTTCGTATTTTTAGTAGAGATGGGGTTTTGCCATGTTGGCCAGGCTGGTCTCAAACTCCTGACCTCAGGTGATCCACCCGCCTTGGCCTCCCAAAGTGCTGGGATTAAAGGCATGAACCACCATGCCCAGCCTCTATTTTAAAAAAATAGATAATTTTTAAAAATTGGAGAGGGGCCAGACCAACCGCCCTGCCTCTCCCACCCCCACACACCCAGCCTCCAGAGGTTGCAGCTGCACCTGAGCTCTGGCATTATTTCCGGAACCTATCATTCCCATTAATAGCCTCTCCAAAGGGAGCTAAGGGGCCTCTCTCCAAGACCCAGCTTGTCTGCAATCTAGAAGCTCAGATCATAAAGAGTAGAGAGCTTCTTCATCCTCTGGAGGTGAGTACTAGGTCTAAAGTCTAGCCCTTGACCCATTGCTGCAGCCGTCAGTGATGCTTGCCCTTCCTAACAGGTGAGGCTTAACAATCAAATAATCCTTTGGCTAGCCTACTCACCTTGACAAGGTTCCCTAGTGATCAAAAATGAATCCCACCTGTAACTAATTCAAACAACTAACTGTCTGCAGCTCCAAGGAGAAACCTGTTATTAATTCTTTGGAAACCCTGAGGACAGATGAACCCACAATGCCTCACATCTCTGACTTCCTTGATTGACATTTAGGACATATGACCCTCCAGTTCTTTCTCTTCTCAGGTATTCTCTTACCCTTGAGTCAACCTCAGACCATTTCCCAACATCCCAGGCTCTCATCTGAGATTCGTGGTACCCTTTTATATAGGTAACCAAAAACATTACATCCTCAACCCATCTCTGTTGGTTCCATCCATCACTTGGCTGCATCTGAGGAAATCGCTTCTCCTGAAGCCCTCTCAAGTCAGGTCAGGTTATCTGTCCACACGTCACTTTCCTCAGGGTAGGAAGTGGGCTCAGCAGCCTCCTCCTTGGCTTCTTTCAAACCACTGCTCATCCATCCTGATAAAAAAAAAAAACCACTGTTTTGGTGCTCAGGCCATCTGACTGTATCGTCTTTTATCCTTCTTCATTGCCCTTTCTCACCAATGTATTCCTTTGTCTGCTCAAGACTTTAGCAGCTACTTGTGTCTTTCTTTCACCTTGAGTTCTGGCATTCTCTTGCATGTCTGTGTAGATGATGCACCGACACCCTGGCTCTCAGTTCCTTCACAATCCCAGCTTCAATGGCCTTCTCCTCCATGCCCCTTGAGCTGTTCATTCTCATGTCCATAACCTGGATCTTGCTAGCTCCTGGATTTTCTCTCCACCTCTGCATATTTTAATTCATTTATGCCACTGTTTTACATCAACCTCCTTTCCTTCAGTCTCTCATATGTAATGACTCTCAATATTCTTGACCTTTTACTTCATAAAGATATTTAATTTCTAGCCCTTTTTGCTATATCTACTAGTCTTCCTTCATGCCAATTTCATTCCTTTCCAACTCTGCTTCCATGATTTATCCCTTGAGCCATCTTTCTGTCAGTATCCACAGAATCTTTTGCATTTTCATTCTTCCTCCATACTCACCTGGCAATACCTTAAACTAAGTCATTGCAAATTTCTACTCTTACCTCTACCTGGGCTGTGGAGCTCTGCTGAAGCCATTAATGTAGTTTTCCAGGTTCATTCCACTAGAAATGTATGGCTTTAATCTCAACAAAATACTCAACATTACCCAGAGACACTTCCATGGTTACTTAGTCATCTCTCTGTGCTATTTTCCAATGTGGCTATTTCAGAATCCCCACCCTTCTCAAACTCCTGACCCTACCTCCTCCCCTGTTACTCTTAACAACAAATCTTGCTAGCAGATATTAAAGAAAACAGAAACAAGAAGATCGCTTCCTCAATTCCTGCCACCATATTGAAAACTTTACTTACATCCAAATCCACCATTTGCTTTTTCCTTCTGTTTCAATGGATGATGTGTCTTTCTCTCAAAGATACTCCCTCAATCTGCATTCTGGATGACATCCCTTCTTGTGTCCCTTAAGAACTGCTTTGCTGATTGCATCTTCAATCTTCTATATAGATTTGTTAACATCAATATTTAACATGGTCAATTTTCTCCCTTCTTACCAAACAGTTCCTCCTTTGGCCTGTGACACCACTGCTTTTACTACCTTCATATGGGTTATAGGAACCATACATAATATTAAATTATATGGCTACCATAATCCAGTTTTCCTGAAATCTATTTTTTAGTCTGCAGTCAGTGTTAGTCTTCTAAAACACAAATCATTTTCATGGCTTCCCTGCATAAAAACCTCCAAAGGCTCCCATTACCCTCAGGGTAAAATTCAAAATATTTGATATGGCTTATGAGATCTTTTACAACCTATCCCCTGCTACCAGCTTGAAAACTTAAGCACCATCCACATCTTCTTCCTTTTCCATCACATCTTCCAACCCCACTCTTCCCACAGCCCTCACCAATACAGGCTCTTGTAATTTCTGGAATGTATCTCTCATCTCTGGGCTTTTGAAAATACGTGCTCTTATTAGAATATTCTTCTCTTTTGTCCTTTGTTCAATTCTTCTCATTCTTTAGGTTTCAATTTTGAAGTTTCCTTTGAAAAACTTCTCTGACACCCCAAGCCTTTGTCTGACAATGTGCCCTCATAATTAGCACTTATCCTCAGTCATAGCGCTTTGCACACTCTTGGGATGCCCTGTTTACCTGTGCTCATTAGGATGTCAACTCCTAAAGGGCAGTGGTCTGTTGTATTTCACTTGCCTTTGTCTTCCTATTGCACAGTTCATTCACTTGTACAAAGTGGATGTAGCTGGTAAACATTGTTGAATGCATGTGTCAGTGGTCACTGTCAATGAATTGTACAATTTTGGCAAAAATATTTTAAATTAAAAAATTATTGCACATTTTCAGAAAACTGAGTAATTCAAATGCAGCTAAAATGTGTTCAAGTTAGTGGACAGAAGCTTCCTATTTAATACAATAATAAATGGTAATTAAGGGAAACCATCTCATTTTGGGGGAATGTTTGGAAATAATGAGGATAAAGGATCGGGAGTAGCCATTGCTAACATACTATTTTAAAGACTTATTTAGAGTTTTTTCCCCTTGTCTTTAGAGATAAAAACACCTGTTCAGAAAAGTGATAAAAATAAGTTATATTTTGGTAGTATTCACTGAACTATGATGGAGAGAGAACTGAAAAGAAAAAGAAGTACAGGCATACCTCAAAGGGATTGCAGGGTTGGTTCCAGAACACGACAATACAGTGAGTCAAACACATTCTTTGGCTTCTTAGTGCATATAAAAGTTATGTTTAGGCCGGGCACAGTGGCTAATGCCTATAATCCCGGCACTTTGGGAGGCCAAGGTGGGTGGATCACCTGAAGTCAGGAGTTCGAGACCAGCCTGGCCAACATGGTGAAATCCCATCTCTACTAAAAATACAAAAATTAGCCGGGCGTGGTGGTATGTGCCTGTAATTGCAGCTACTTGGGAGGCTGAGGCAGGAGCATTGCTTGAACCCGGGAAGTAGAGGTTTCAGTGAGCCGAGATCACACCACTGCACTCCAGCTTGGGTGACAGAGTGAGACTCCATCTCAAAAAAAAAAAGCAAAAAAGTTATCTTTACACTATGCTATAGTCTGTGCAATGGCATTATATCTAAAATAAAAATATACGTACCTTAATTTAAAAAACACTTTTTTTGCTAAAAAGTGCTAATAATCATCTGAGCTTCAGTGAGTGATAAACCTTGTTGCTGGTGAAAGGCCTTGCCTCAATGTTGATGGCTGCTGACTAATCAGGGTGGTGACTACTGAAAGTTGGGGTGGCTGTGGCAATGTCTTAAAGTAAGACAGCAATGAAGGTTAGATTGACTCTTCCTTTTATGACATATTTCTCTGTAGCCTGTGATACTGTTTAATAGTATTTTACCCACAATAGAACTTCTTTCAAAATTGGAGGTAATCCTCCCAAATCCTGCTGCTGTTTTATCAGTTTATGGAATATTCTAAATCCTTTGTTGTCATTTCAACAATGTTCACAGCATCTTCACCAGGAGTGGATTTCATCTCAAAAAATTATTTTCTTTGCTCATCCATAAGAAGCAACACCTCAGCTGTTCCAGTTTGATTATGAGATTGCAGAAATTCAATGGCATCTTCAGGGTCCACTTCTAATTCTATTTCTTTTGCTACCTCTACCACATCTGTAGAGGCTTTCTCCACTGACATCCTGAACCACCCCCCAAAGTCATCCATTAAGGCTGGAATCAGCTTCTTCCTATCAGCTAATGATATTCTTCCAATATCAGCTAATGATATTTTGACCTCCTCTCATGAATGTTCCTAATGGTGTCTAGAATGATGAATCCTTTCCAGAAGATTTTTAATTTACTTTGCCCTGATCCAGCAGAGGAATCACTATGTATGACAGCTATGGCCTAACAAAACTGTATTTCTTAAATAGTAAGACTTGAGAGTCAAAATTACTCCTTGATCCATGAGCTGCAGAAGGAATGTTGTCCTAGCAGGCATAGAAACAACATGACTCCTTGTACACCTCCATCAGAGCTGTTGGGTGACCAGGTGCCTTGTCTATGAGCAGTAATATTTTGAGAGGAACCTTTTTTTCCTGAGCAGTAGGTTTCAGTGTGCTTAAAATATTCAGTAAACCATTCTGTAAACAGATGTGCTGTCAACCAGGCTTCATTATTCTATTTATAGATGACAGGCAGAGTATACTTGTAATAATTCTTTTTTTTTTCTGTGTGTGTGCATATGTTATCAAGCTAAATCTAAGATTCCCACCGGACCTTTATAGGCTTTTTATTATTGTTATTATAGTTTAAGTTCTGGGATACATGTACAGAGCATGCAGGTTTTTATATAGGTATACACATGCCATGGCGGTTTGCTGCACCCATCAATCCATCATCTCCATTAGGTATTTCTTCTAATGCTATCCCTCCCCTAGCCCCCAACACCCCCCAACAGGCCCCCATGGGTGATGTTCCCCTCCCTGTGTCCATGTGTTCTCATCGCTCAACTCCCACTTATGAGTGAAAACATATGGTGTTTGGTCTTCTGTTCCTGTGTTAGTTTGCTGAGAATGATGGTTTCCAGCTTCATCCATGTCCCTGCAAAGGACATGAACTCATCCTTTTTTATAGCTGCATAGTATTCCATGGTGTATATGTGCCACATTTTCTTTATCCAGTCTATCATTGATGGGCATTTGGGTTGGTTCCAAGTCTTTGGTATTGTGAACAGTGCTGCAATAAACATATGTGTGCATGTGTCTTTATAGTAGAATGATTTATAATCCTTTGGGTATATACCCAGTAATGGGATTGCTGGGTCAAATGGTATTTCTGGTTCTAGATCCTTGAGGAATCACCACACTGTCTTCCACAATAGTTGAACTAATTTACACTCCCACCAGCAGTGTAAAAGCATTCCTATTTCTCCACATCCTCTCCAGCATCCGTTGTTTCCTGACTCATTTTTTTTTTAGAAGGGGTCTTGTTCTGTCGCCCAGGCTGGAGTGCAGTGGCATGATCTCAGCTCACTGCAAGCTCCACCTCCTGGGTTCACGCCATTCTCCTGCCTCAGCCTCCCCAGCAGCCGGGACTACAGGTGCCTGCCACCACGCCTGGCTAATTTTTTGTGTTTTTAGTAGAGATGGGGTTTCATCTCAGCCTGCCATAGTACTAGGATTACAGGTGTGAGCCACTGCACCTGGCCAGCAGAATTTTTAAAGCTTTACTATATAGTTTTTATATGTGACCCTCCAAACCTTATGTTGAAATTTGATCCCCAGTGTTGGAGGTAGGACCTGGTGGGAGGTGTTTGGATTGTGGGGGCCAGATCCCTCAGAATGGCTTGATGCTATCCTCACACGAATGAATGTCTTCTTACTCTATTCATTCCGTGAGAGCTGGTTGTTAAAAAGAGTCTGGCGCCTCCCTCCCTGCTTGCGCTCTCTGTCACTCTCTCTCTCTCTCTTTCTCCCTCTTTCTCCCCATGTGATCTCTGCCTGCTTCTGTTCACTTTCCACCATGAGTGGAAGTAGTCTGAGGTCTTTACCAGAAGCAGATGTTGGTGCTATGCTTCTTGTACAGCCTGCAGAACCATGAGCCAACTAAACCTGATTTCTTTACAAATTACCGAGATTTGCATATTTCTTTATAGAAACAGAAATGAACCAAGACAGAACCCTAGGACATTCAGAATGGTAAATGAGCATTGGCTTTGACTTAAAGTCATCTTTGCATTTGCCTCTAACAAGAGAGTCAGCCTCTCTTTTGAGACTTTGACTTCTCTTCTCTAGCTATAAAAGTCCTAAATGATGTCTTATTCCACTATAAAGCTGTTTTATCTGCATTGAAAATCTGTTGTTCAGTCTAGCTACCTTTATCTATTATTTTAGTTAGATCTTCTGGATAAGTTGCTGCAGCTTCTACATCAGCACTTGCTGTTTCACGTTGCACTTTTATGTTATAGAGATGGTTTCTTCTCTTAACCTCATGAACCAACTCCTGCTAGCTTCAAATTTTTCTTCTGCAGCTTCCTCACCTCTCTCAGCCTTCTTAGTATTAACTAGACTTAGGTTCTTGCTCTGGATTTAGCTTCACCTTAAGAAAATATTGTGACTGGTTTGATCTTCTATCCAAATGACTCAAACTTTCTCCATATCAGCAATAAGCCTGTTTTGTTTTTTTTCTCATTCATGTGTTTGCCGGAGTAGCACTTTTAATTTCCTTCAAGAAGTTTTCCTTTGTATTCACAACTCAGCTAACTGTCTGGCTCTAGAAGCTTAGCTTTCGGCCTGTCTCGGCTTTCGACACGTCTTCTTCACTAAGCGTAGTCATTTCTAGCTTTTGATTTAAAGTAAGAGATGTGCAACTCTTCCTTTTACTTGAACACTTAGAGGTTGTTGCGTGGTTATTAAATGGCCTAATTTCAGTTACTGTGTCTCAGGGAGGCCTAAAGAGCGGAATAGAGATGGGGGAAGCACCAGTCAGTGGAGAAATAAAAACACAATATTTATAGATTAAGTTCACTGTCTTACGTGGGCATGGCTCCTGATGCTTCCAGATAATTACAATAGTAGCACCAAAGACTAGTGATCACAGATCACTATACCAGATATAATGAAAATGAAAAAGTTTGAAATACTAAGATGTGACACAGACACAAAGTGAGCACATGCTGTTAGAAACGTGGCTCTCATAGAGTTGGCAGATGCAGGGTTGCCACAAACCTTCAATTTGTAAAAATTGCAGTATTTGTGAAGTGCAGTAAGGCAAAGTGCAATAAAACAAGGTATGTCTGTATTTAATATTTTCAGAAATGACTTGGGGACTTACCAGGCTCATATTTCTCCCTGCTTACCTAACAGTCCCTCTTTGGCCTGACACTGCCGCTCCAACCACCCTCAACTTGTGTAGGGCTTGTTATAGTCCATGTTTCCCTGATACCTATATCAGGGACCTATATTTCAAGACCTATAACTTAGTTATCTTTATGTACGTGGTGCCAGATGCAATGCCTGGCACAAAATATTGCCCAATAAATACATATTAAATAAATAAGTGAAGATAGAGGTGCCCTCTTTGATCCAAGTCTATAATTTTTCTTTTCATGTTATTCTTCAAAAAGGATTGCAATCCTTTTCCTTATCCTATGCTTCCTCTTGTGAGAGTTTAGGAGTAGGAAGTTGCTTATCCTTATTACCATCTAGTATCTTTACGTGTGGTATGATCAATGGCAGGACACTAATTTTATCAGATCAGGTTCTACTTTGGCTGCCTCTGTGGAGGTGTGAATCTCAAAAAAAGTTGTGCCTTCTATAAGCTCTATTACATATGAAACTGGAGGCAGCCTATTTCCTTGCTCTTTCTTCTATCAATACATTTGTCATTATCTTCATTCTCTCAGAAGTGACCTTACATGATCGTTCTCTTTACTCTTATCTTATAAAACATATTTTGGTGTGTTTACTCACTCAATTTTCCTCCCATCCCATTGATCATGAGAGAAAAATTGCATTAGACTGAAACAAGCCTGGCTCCCAGGACTGCTGACCAAAGGCAGTTCACAGCCCTGGGGACATCTTCTCCCCAGTGTTCAAACCTCACATTCCATTCTGGTCATGCTTTCCGTTGTTAATCCTGGCTTTAGACGAAGCCCAGCTTAGAAGCCAAGAATGTATTAAGTAGTTTCCAGTGATCAATTTTGCCTCTGATCTTTGACTGCAGATGTAATTTTCAACCTATGCATATGAGTCATGTAAGTTGGCTATTTGATGAGAAGTAAGGGCACTATGTTATTTTACTTAATCGAGTATTCATAAACTCTTTATAAAGTTGTGACAATCTAGCAAAAATCCCCCAGTCATTTACCTTAGCACATTAAGCAAAAATATATGTTCTTTGTTTAGGGAAATGTCTTCTCAGGGATTGTCTTGGAAATATTATACTGAAAATGATGAAGACACAAATATCCCCACAAGAGAAGAAAAACATAGCTTCTTATGTACCTGTAAATACTGTATTTTCTCTGGTTCAGTTGGCAAATGCGCATGGCGTACCTAAAACATCTATCAAGTGTCCAGTCCCCGACAGACCCTTACCCAAAAGTAGCTAATAACTGTTCTTGTTACGCCTTTCGACAGCTAAGCCACAGGATCTGCAGCAAGCACCCAATTTTTTATTCTGGTCTTGCTCATGTATTCATTCAATACATATTTATCTTGTTCTTCTGGTGTCCCAAGCACTATTATAGGTGCTGGAGATACATCGGTAAACTAGGTATGATTCTTGGTCATGACCAGTGGAGGCAGTTAGAAGACAGGTAATTAACAGAAAAAATATTAGAGAAAGTGTCAGATGGAATATTTAAAAAGTGGATTACGTAGAGAATAACAGAGGGTTTGAGGAGGAGAGATTTTAGATTGTGAGGCTGGGAAAGGCTCTCCTAGGGAGACAACACTTAAGCTGAGAACTGAGGACAGCAGGGAGCCAGCCAGCCAAAGATGACAGAAGGGCATGCCCCACAGTGGCTCAAAGTCAGACATAAGCTTGGTGTGTTTACAGCAAAGAAAGAAGGCCTCCAAGTGGTGAGACTTCGGTGCTTTAAGATGAGGCCATATAAAGCAAGATAAGATGCTTGTGTTTTTATTTTAAGACACTGATGACCTCATGGCCTGGCTGCTCTGGGAAAATGGAGGCAGAGTGGATGAATGGAGGCCAGTTAGGATACTATTATAGGACTCCAGGCAAGAGAGGGTGGTGACTGGGATCAGGATGGCCACAGTGGGGATGGAGAGAACTAGGCAAATGAGGGAACTCTTTTATCAGAGAAGTTGACAGCAGTTACTCTTAGCTGCGATGTGGGGCTAAGGAAACAAGGGAACCCAGGACAATTCCCAAACATTTTTTAATTTCCTTTCTTTTCATTAGGCTTGTTGACTGTGCACTTGAAAACCTTGGAAGCTTCCTAGGAGTAAACCAGCTTTCTGTGTTCCAGGAAATAACCACAGGGAGCTTTCAAAACTAGGGGCCAAGGAATCAGTACTTCCTTCCAGTCTGGAGAGGTTGTGATTTATTTTCATTCATCGACGTTAATTTTAGTGAAGCTGTTTGGTTAACATAGAAATTTTTACAAATAATTGATAAGAGCTTTGTTTTAAAGCTTATATTTTATGGAAAGTGTGTAGCATTTCATCTTGAAATGACAACAACAACTCTGTGTCCTCAGCTTTTTGATTAAGGAGAGAAGTGTGAATAACATTTGTTTGGGGTTTTTAGCACTACTATGGTTACAGTGTGATGGTTGAAAATGTTCTATCCAGCACATTATTAGTTATTCCATTTCTTGATAAAGCAGACATTTACCAACAAGGCAGAGGCAGGGAGTGTGGTGGGGGTGGGGGAGGCCAAACTCTGTGAAACGCTTAACCTTTTAACATAGTTCAACAAAGTTTAGATTTCTGGCAAAACGCCTAGACTTTGTAAGGCTGTTCATGGTTGCAAAACCCGACAAGACCCTAGTGCTTAAATTATTCTGGCTCAAAAATTGAGACAACGTGAAGAGAGCAAAGGGAAAAAACAAACACACCCTGATAGCTACAGTTGGGCTCATGGCACAGAGTAAGTAATTTGGAAAAGGATGCTGGAGGTGATTGATTACAACCTACAGTTCTCCTTGGAGGTTTGTCAACTACCTCTGCCAAGAGAACAAATTCTACCCAAAGGGAAAGCAAGTTCAGCGTGCAAGGTGAAGAAGGACCTTAAGAACACATGACAAACCAAATATATCATAGATTCGAGAGAATTGCTTGTTTCCCAGAACCTCAGCGATTGTCCTCACAGAGAACAGCAGCAAAGACTCATCAAGGAATACAGGTGTTAAGCACTTTGCCTGAGAAGAGTTGTCTCATCCAGAAATGGAGATGTAGATTATAATTGCTGACAGTGTCAATGGTAGCATCTTCTAGCCAAAGAAAATGGGGAATTTGTAACTAGCCAGAAGTAATCACATATTTCCTTATACTGGCCTTTGTCTGGTATGTGTCAACATTTCCGTTGGTTTGAATTCCTAGGAGTTTGTCTAAAATTTGTTAGAACATATGGATCATTTGTAAATAAGAAAGCATAAAATGATAATTATGAAATAATTATGGATGAATGTAGTATAGTGGTTCCCATACGTGGTCCTCAGAACCCTAATTCCGAGGGAGGCACTGTAGATGACAAAGGGATTAATTTAAATATTAGTTCCTTGATCAATAAAATTGGGAAGCTTCTGAATGTTGCTTAGATTTCTCCACAATAGTATTTCTCCTTTTCAAAGTCTGTAACAGTTTTATATGCATTGTGAAGCTCTAGAAGGGGAACAGAGTATCCATCTTTTTTTCCAAATGTATTTGGTCACAAAATTATCTCTATACTGTGTCTTCATCCCACTATTTTGATGGATTATATCGTCAAACACATATTCTGAGGACACATACACTGGTCAACACTGGTGTAACACAATGTGCATCATAGGCGTGTCTGCAGATGGATGCGTTTTCACGTGGGGGCTCAAGAACAGTGGAGAAGTAATCAGACAAACAGCAAAACAAACGGAGGAACTGGGTAATTCAGTTCAATTCAGCAATTTTACAATGTTAGATCCAAGATTTCTGCATTCCTTTCAGCTGTTCCTTCCTAATTGCAATATGGCTGCTCTAACTCTGACACCCACATCTGCATCCGATGTAGGAAAAAAGTAGGAGAAAGGGGAAGGGCGTGGGAAAGGCTGTTTTTGTAATCAAGAAAATAAAAAAGTTTCCAGGAACACTACAGCAGATTTGTGAATGTATATAATTTCATGGGACTATGTCACACAGCAAAGAGCTGTGAAAGAGATTACGTTAGAATTTTATTTTGCTCTATGGGGCATTTTCTTGGTGACTTAGAGGCAGTAACAATTGAGGTCAGAAAAGGAGTTTGGGGTGATTTGTGCGTATTTCAAGCTGTAGAAATATGAGGTGGAATGTGTTATTTTAGACACATTCCTTTGGGCAAGTCTTTTGAAGTAACTGGGTCCTTCTTTTAAAAAGTGGTAAAATATCCTATCTCCTTTATTTTTGTCTTGGGGGAAGTATACTCTCTTAAAATAAACATAAACACACACCACACACACATACTCCTTTAAAGCTAGGTCAGGAGCAGACATGCCCCCCCATCCCTGGAAACGCTGTCTAGTGGCTTTTCAACCACCAGATCCAGGTCAGTACTTGTCAGAGGACAAAATGTTCTGAGGCTTTTCCTTAGGTTACTAGTAGACTTTGTTGTTTTTGCTAGATTGGATCTTTCAGGACCCAATCCAGGCAATGGCTTAAAACATGAAAGTGTTTTAGAGACATCTGAGAGAATTGCCATATTTTTTAACTCTCTGTGCTCTTAATGAGGATAAACATACACTAGCAAACAAATTGGTTCAGTTTGCTTATGAAATTTTCTTTGGTAGCAAGACACAGACATGTTGGTACAACACTGTTCTCTATGGAATGGAATTTTTGAAGAGGAAGTCCCATGATGAAACTTCCAGAAAGGGCTAGCAACTTTTAGTCTACGAAATACCAAAAAAGAACATTTGCTATAAAATGATTTCTTCGAAAATTGTCAATCATATGGGCCTCTAATTCTGTTATAAAAAAATCCCACTGGTTTTATACCACTTTTAGCAAAAAAAACTTAAAACATGTTCTTTTTTATATTTTTCATTTTAAAAATAATATAAGCCTCATTATTAACTCTTCAAAAAATGGAAACACTACTCTGAAACCAATCATCCTAAACATTCTCTTGAAATATCTTCTAGGTTTTTAAATATGAGTTTTCTTTAAACATATGATTAAACTTGTAGCATTATACTGACATCTTACTTTCTTCACGCTGTTACATGGTAAGCACTGTTGTCATGATACTATCTAGTCTCATACCACCATATGAACAATCGGGTTGTTTTCATTTTTTCTCAAAGTGTCATATTATTAAGCCCATATTGTCATCCCTCATATGGTAATACTAGTGCTTTTGCCCATAGATGCAAAAATTACTCATTTAATCCTTCAACTGATTTATTGATTACCTATTTACATATGTGCAAGAAACCATGAAGGATACAAAAAAAAAAAAAAAGAAGTGGGCCCTAACTTCAGGAGTATGAGGGTAAAAGTTATCCATATGTATGTCCATATGGAGTTGACAAAACTAGCCATTTGTAGAAGGTAAGTATAAAAGATAATAGGAACATCAAGGGCATGTACACAGAGGAAAGGCCCCCTGGGGACACAGCAAGAAGGCACCATCTGCAAGCCAAGAAGAGAGGTCTCGGGGGATACCAAACCTACAGACATTTTGCTCTTGGATTTCTAACCTCTAGAATAGTGAGAAAATAATTTCTGTTGTTTAAACCAAAACTAGAAATAAAAAAAGATGACAGGTGCTACAGGAGTTGAGAAGAAAGGGGCTGAGGAAAGAAGCGATTGGAAATGGACTCACCATTCCATTCAGCCTGGATCTGACCTGGATTTAGAGAGGTGAGGATGAGGCGGCTGAGGGACATTTCAGGCAAAGCAGAAAGGGTGGGAAATCCCTGGGTATGTTTAAGGAGTAGTCAGATTTATGCCTAGTTTGCATAGTGGAGTTTATTTTAACTGTAATTTCCTGCCTTACCAGAAGAAAATGGTCTGGAACCTTTAAATGCTGAGAATTTCCCAGTTCTCTTCTTCACTTTATGTGCAAAATCAGGGAGTACGTGTTTGACAGTGAATAGACATGAGGTCTCCTTTTTTCTGGTATAAGCTACTTTCCCAGACTCATACTCTTTGCCTGTCATCTCTTAAAAAATCTGAAAAAAGAAAGCTTCATTTGGAAGAAAAATCAAAGCCATTTATACCTTTTCATACTCAGCCTTCCCAGAATTTTCATGTTGACTCATATTTTGGGTAAAACTGGAGTTAAATGTCTCTGCATTTTGCTTTATGAGAATTGTATTGAAAAGTACATGCAAGTTGAAGAAATTTTGTAATTACAAAGTGTCAGAGCCGCAGAGGCCTCATTACAGATCACTTAGATCATCTAGGCAGTGGTTTTCAAACACTGCATTTTTAAATGTGTATCTTTCCTATTAAATGGAAGCTTCACTCTTAAGACCAAATGCAAGTGACATAAATCCAAGTCCCTCTCCTTAAGCAAATTATCTGAGTCCCTAAAGTTTCTCAGAGCACAGATGAAAAAACACCTGTTTAATCTTATCTGCTCACTTTACAGATAGTAAAATTGAGTCCTAGAAAATAAAGTACCCTTAGAGGATGTTATAAGTCCATTATTAGGGCAGGTATGTTCAGGATTCATCATCTTGGCTGACTCTAAGCTTTTAAATCAGAGATGAATGCAATGAGTTAAGCCATAGTAAGTCTCTATTTCTTCATTCTCCCATCTCCTTTCTCCTAGGGAAAAGAAAGTCATGTTTCTGAGGCCTGGGAAGCAGAGGACAATGCAAAGGGTATTCGCCAGTATTCAGCTGCATCCTCCGCTTCCAGGTCCTCTGGGTCCCGGGGTCTGGGCTTCCCCTCACACAGCCCCAAGAGAGCAGGGAGACTCATAGCTACACGTCCGCTGTGATGAGGCTGCCTTTCAAGGAGCACCAAGCAGCATCGGAATGGGAATGAGAGCAGGAATTCTCATTCTTTTTTTTTTTTTTTAATTTTGACATTTTCTTTACCTCCTTTATTGTAAATTTCCTTTTTGCATGTTTTATCAACCACAAATATATTATTACAGTAGTACATTACAGAAAAGAAGAAATGACAAATACATCAATATACATATATTGCCTTCATCCTAAGACATAGATTTTCTTCACACTTTATCAGCTCTAAAATTGGATGACACAATATATTACATATGTACGGCTTAGACAGAATTAAACTTATTTAAATAAAGACAAAAGATGAGTGTGTAGCTGTCTTAAAAGATCCTTCTCTGGTGTATTGTTTACATCATCATAGACTCAGAGCCCTTGAGATTGGTAGAATGGATTTATTAATTTGTCATCAGCCTAAAGGTTCTGATTGAAATTTGCCTTAAGCGTTAATGAAATAGCTGGGGATTTGAGTGCCCATAGTCCTCAGAGTTTATAAAATATCAGTAGAGTGTAGGTGTGAAGAAGAAAATTGGTAATCTTCACCTAATATCTACTTAGCTTGTCAAATATTTGCTCAGTATCTGTAGTCAAACCCTCTTTAAGACAGAGGGAATATAAGATACAATCTTTCTTTTTTAAAATTTTATTATTATTATACTTTAAGTTTTAGGGTACATGTGCACAATGTGCAGGTTAGTTACATATGTATACATGTGCCATGCTGGTGTGCTGCACCCATTAACTTGTCATTTAGCATTAGGTATATCTCCTAATGCTATCCCTCCCCGCTCCCTCCACCCCACAACAGTCCCCAGAGTGTGATGTTCCCCTTCCTGTGTCCATGTGTTCTCATTGTTGAATTCCCACCTATGAGTGAGAACATGCGGTGTTTGGTTTTTTGTCCCTGCGACAGTTTACTGAGAATGATGATTTCCAATTTCATCCATGTCCCTACAAAGGACATGAACTCATCATTTTTTTTGGCTGCATAGTATTCCATGGTGTATATGTGCCACATTTTCTTAATCCAGTCTATCATTGTTGTACATTTGGGTTGGTTCCAAGTCTTTGCTATTGTGAATAGTGCCGTAATCAACATACGTGTGCGTGTGTCTTTATAGCAGCATGATTTATAGTCCTTTGGGTATATACCCAGTAATGGGATGGCTGAGTCAAATGGTATTTCTAGTTCTAGATCCCTGAGGAATCGCCACACTGACTTCCACAATGGTTGAACTAGTTTACAGTCCCACCAACAGTGTAAAAGTGTTCCTATTTCTCCACATCCTCTCCAGCACCTGTTGTTTCCTGACTTTTTAATGATTGCCATTCTAACTGGTGTGAGATGGTATCTCATTGTGGTTTTTTGATTTGCATTTCTCTGATGGCCAGTGATGGTGAGCATTTCTTCATGTGTCTTTTGGCTGCATAAATGTCTTCTTTTGAGAAGTGTCTGTTCATGTCCTTCACCCACTTTTTGTTGGGGTTGTTTGTTTTTTTCTTGTAAATTTGTTTGAGTTCATTGTAGATTGTGGATATTAGCCCTTTGTCAGATGAGTAGGTTGCGAAAATTTTCTCCCATTTTGTAGGTTGCCTGTTCATTCTGATGGTAGTTTCTTTTGCTGTGCAGAGGCTCTTGAGTTTAATTAGATCCCATTTGTCAATGTTGGCTTTTGTTGCCATTGCTTTTGGTGTTTTAGACATGAAGTCTTTGCCCATGCCTATGTCCTGAATGGTAATGCCTAGGTTTTCTTCTAGGGTTTTTATGGTTTTAGGTCTAACATTTAAGTCTTTAATCGATCTTGAATTAATTTTTGCATAAGGTATAAGGAAGGGATCCAGTTTCAGCTTTCTACATATGGCTAGCCAGTTTTCCCAGCACTATTTATTACATAGTGATTCATTTCCCCATTGCTTGTTTTTCTCAGGTTTGTCAAAGATCAGAGAGCTGTAGATATGCGGCATTATTTCTGAGGGCTCTGTTCTGTTCCATTGGTCTATATCTCTGTTTTGGTGCCAGTACCATGCTGTTTTGGTTACTGTAGCCTTGTAGCATAGTTTGAAGTCAGGTAGCGTGATGCCTCCAGCTTTGTTCTTTTGGCTTAGGATTGACTTGGCGATGCGGGCTCTTTTTTCTCCTCAGCAAATGTAAAAGAACAGAAATTATAACAAACTGTCCCTCAGACCACAGTGCAATCAAACTAGAACTCAGGATTAAGAAACTCACTCAAAACCCCTCAACTACATGGAAACTGAACAACCTGCTCCTGAATGACTACTGGGTACATAATGAAATGAAGGCAGAAATAAAGATATTCTTTGAAACCAACGAGAACAAAGGCACAACATACCAGAATCTCTGGGACACATTCAAAGCAGTGTGTAGAGGGAAACTGATAGCACTAAATGCCCACAAGAGAAAGCAGGAAAGATCCAAAATTGACACCCTAACATCACAATTAAAAGAACTAGAAAAGCAAGAGCAAACACATTCAAAAGCTAGCAGAAGGCAAGAAATAACTGAAATCAGAGCAGAACTGAAGGAAATAGAGACACAAAAAACCCTTCAAAAATTTAATGAATCCAGGAGCTGGTTTTTTGAAAGGATCAACAAAATTGATAGACTGCTAGCAAGACTAATAAAGAAGAAAGAGAGAAGAATCAAATAGATGCAATAAAAAATGATAAAGGGGATATCACCACCGATCCCACAGAAATACAAACTACCATCAGAGAATACTACAAACACCTCTATGCAAATAAACTAGAAAATCTAGAAGAAATGGATAAATTCCTTGACACATACACCCTCCCAAGACTAAACCAGGAAGAAGTTGAATCTCTGAATAGACCAATAACAGGCTCTGAAATTGTGGCAATAATCAATAGCTTACCAACCAAAAAGAGTCCAGGACCAGATGGATTCACAGCCGAATTCTACCAGAGGTACAAGGAGGAATTGGTACCATTCCTTCTGAAACTATTCCAATCAATAGAAAAAGAGGGAATCCTCCCTAACTCATTTTATGAGGCCAGCATCATCCTGATACCAAAGCCGGGCAGAGACACAAGCCAAAAAGAGAATTTTAGACCAATATCCTTGATGAACATTGATGCAAAAATCCTCAATAAAATACTGGCAAACCAAATCCAGCAGCACATCAAAAAGCTTATCCACCATGATCCAGTGGGCTTCATCCCTGGGATGTAAGGCTGGTTCAATGTACACAAATCAATAAATGTAATCCAGCATATAAACAGAACCAAAGACAAAAACCACATGATTATCTCAATAGATGCAGAAAAGGCCTTTGACAAAATTCAACAACGCTTCATGCTAAAAACTCTCAATAAATTAGGTATTGATGGGACGTATCTCAAAATAATAAGATCTATCTATGACAAACCCACAGCCAATATCATACTGAATGGGCAAAAACTAGAAGCATTCCCTTTAAAAACTGGCACAAGACAGGGATGCCCTCACTCACCACTCCTATTCAACATAGTGTTGGAAGTTCTGGCCAGGGCAATTAGGCAGAAGAAGGAAATAAAGGGTATTCAATTAGGAAAAGAGGAAGTCAAATTGTCCCTGTTTGCAAGATGACATGATTGTATATCTAGAAAACCCCATTGTCTCAGCCCAAAATCTCCTTAAGCTGATAAGCAACTTCAGCAAAGTCTCAGGATACAAAATCAATGTACAAAAATCACAAGCATTCTTATACACCAATAACAGACAAACAGAAAGCCAAATCATGAGTGAACTCCCATTCACAATTGCTTCAAAGAGAATGAAATACCTAGGAATCCAACTTACAAGGGACGTGAAGGACCTCTTCAAGGAGAACTACAAACCACTACTCAATGAAATAAAAGAGGATAGAAACAAATGGAAGAACACTCCATGCTCATGGGTAGGAAGAATCAATATCGTGAAAATGGCCATACTGCCCAAGGTAATCTATAGATTCAATGCCATCCCCATCAAGCTACCAATGACTTTCTTCACAGAATTGGAAAAAACTACTTTAAAGTTCATATGGAACCAAAAAAGAGGAATTCTCATTCTTGAGCAAATACTTTGTGCCTTAAAGACAATCAATTTTTACATTCTGAAAAATTGCTGTTTCTCAGTTCCAAGCCTTGAAATCCTTCTAGTGAATTGGTTTTATTGCATGTAGACAGAAGAAACATATCTAAAATGGACTACAAATGACTCTTCTGATGGAGTATTTCTACTAGCACCTATTATGCCTTCATGCTTCATGGGCAAAGTTGTTTCCATGATATGATTACCTTTCAAGTCATGCTGATAGTTTTTGGATTAAATGTACCCATGGGATAAATGGTGATATTTAGAACATGGGTGACCCATGCATGTTAGGTGTATCTTGCATAGGCCACAAATTGGTGAACGAAGAACAAAATGTAAGACGTAGATTTGCTTTGTGAGGCATGTCTGGCATTTTAAAATTTTTGAATGAATTTTTAAGGGATTTCACCTAAAAATTCAGATTTCCTATTTCTCTTCAAAAATCAGAAGACTGGGCAATACTGCCTCCAAAGTCCTAAGGATGACTGACATGATAATTTTGGATCTGAGCTGTGTGGTATCTGCTTCCTTTAGATGAGACATGCGTTCCTCAGTTTTCTCTAGTTCCCTATTGTGAAGCCACCACAGGGGCCTGGTGCTTTTTTCTAGTATTCAATATTCCTTTGAAGCCATGCTTCTGTTAAAAGTGAAATAAATATTTGGTGTAGAGGGTACATGTTTCTTACATAGAGTTGGGCTAATATACCTGATTTAATTGGCCTTGTGAGCATTTGAGTTTACCACTCCTGTACAATGTGTGAATGGATAACATGGTGTGGCACTAATTCTGTCATAAACATTTTTCTCATATTTTAGCATCTCTAAAATTGGGAGGCATCTTAGATTTGCTGTCACTGGGCAGCAGCCATGGGGAGTTAAGTGGTTACTGCCTGCAAACTTGGTCATAACTGTTTATGTTGTTATATCAATTGATTTTATGTCTAGTGTTGGAAAGGTGCAACACCAACAAAGGCATTGGTTTTAAGTTACTATTTAAAACATCTTCAATAAGATTATGCCATTACTCAGTATTGACACAAAAAGTGACTTTAATATGCAGAAAGAGGGAAACAGCAACTTGCCATGACTTTGACATTAGTGAAGCAAAAGTTCCTTGTAGGGGTAATAACTGCATTTCCTTCTTTTCTTGGAAAGAGGATCCAAGTGCTTTAGGAGAGGTAAGAAGGGGAAATCTTACAGGTCTGTGAGGCTTTGTTACATTTTGTTACTGAGATAAGTGCAAAAGAATTCTTATTACAGGCCAAGCAGTGCAACCAAAGGCAAGAGAAAATGCCAAATAATTTGTAATAGATAAAAAGAAACGTCCGGACAAAGGCTGTGTGGCCCACCCAGGCTTTACAGAGGACTATCATTAAGGGGTTGCATCTGGGATTGATTGGAAATGTATCCTCTTTTCTGTATTGGTACCGTTAAAGAGAACCTGAGCCAGACAGTATTTAAAGCAGTTGGAACACGTTTTATTCAGGAGCGATTACAATATGGGAAAAGCTACAACTGGGCTATGCAGGTCCAGCAAGGATGGAAGCAAGGCTGAGACCTTAGTTAGGAAGAGGGCTCAGAGGAACCTGATTGAAGTTTGGTCAAGGAGAGTTTTGGTCAGTGCATGAAATAATGGTGCATTTCACCATCCATGATGTCTTAGATTCAATAAATACGACGAAACACAGCCAGAAAATGGGAAGGCCTTGCTGCCTCTGCTGACTATCAACATGGTCCCTTCTGCTACCGTCTATCTGCCTTTTTCAGAATTGCCTCCTCTCTCTTTCTGACTACTGAGTGAAAAAGAAATGGAGGCAAAATGCTTAAATGGCGTGACTCTTAGGAAACAGCAAATGCTGCTGCAGTAGAAAATAGAACCAGACACAACAAACCAAGCTGCCTCTAAAATTCTAAAGGCAGATCAACCTAGACCCACACATCTGAGAATTGTCTTCCCAAGTCTTTCCAAGTTTAAAAAAGGACATTTAATGAAAACCCCAACAGATTCATAGGAAGCCATAGCTGAAGGGCTAGGTGAACTTGGCCTGTTGTCTTACAGGCACCAAAACCTGCTGTTCAGGACAGTGACACATCCATCCCCTGTCATGTGTTATTACTTATTGTACGTGTCATGGGACAAATGTTTGTTATTAACAGAAGTTCCATGGACGAGTTTTATCATCTGCTTTCTGGTCCACTCCAATTTAACAACAATTTTATATTTTGCCTGCAGGCTAAGAGAGCTGAGTTTATGCCAAAGACATTTCTATTTTAGCTGTCATGCCCCAAAATGAACACTTTGTTTTAAAAAGAACTGGAAAAATAACAGGCAAGAAGAAAAAAGTAATTCTTTTTTTGACATTTTGAAAATAATTTAAACTTAATTCTAACCAACCAATGGCTGTTTGGTTCAGTTATCTTTCCAGAAAGTGAGATACTGGCTTTAGTATTAGAAGCAAATCATCTTTACTTAGCAAAAGGCCCTATTAATAACACACATGTTTAGGGAGTTGTTTAACTGTATTGCTATGCTGAAAGACACTGTGAAATGTCCCAGGGAGGTGTGCATTCATTTGAGTATTTTCTGTTTCTCACATTTATAAGCCGTGCTATCAACCAAATAAACTGCTAGCATGGGAATGACCCCATCATATCACTTTTGGTAAAATTCTTTGAACTCCAGGGTTAATTAGCATATTTTTTTACTGGTAAAACAAAGTGGAAATGGCCTTGCCTAAAAATTAACCACCCATACTCCTTTCTTCAGAAGGAAAACAAGAGCCAAGGTAAAATGTTACTTTCTCTTGCAAATTTATGCTTTCACTTTTAAATTGCTAAATTATTGTGTTTTGGGGGCTGACATTTTCATACCTTTAACAATTTTCTAATGGTGAGATTTTGGTGATTGAGTTTTAAAAGTGTAATTACAACATATTTGAAAGCTAAATGAAAATTGCCACTGTTACTGCTAGAAATTTTGTACTGAATAGAATTAGAGCTGGAATATGACAGAAGCTTATTTGGGTGGAGCACATCAACATAGTTTTAATGTTTTAAATCTGGTGTGTTTCCAGAGTTCCCAGGGCAATAAGACAAACTTAATAGGTGAATAACAGTTTACATAGTGTGTGATATTGAGTAGGCACTTGTGAATATTTGTTGAAAAAACTTTGCATATGCATGCCCAAATACATAAAATGTGCACACTATCTTTCAATAAAATTCAAAATTAGGACATGTCCCACAAATATTACGTTTAAAACTACTCAACAAGTGAACTCAATATATTTATAATAATGATGATAATTATTATAGGTAAGTTATAAATAAATTTTTTTATTATTAACTCTCAACTTCATTTACCTTTTCTGCTGTTATCTCCGCTTCAGATAGTACCTTAAGACCTCAGTAATTCTAGAAAGTGTCTCTGATAAGAAGGCCACAAGTCATCTCTAAAGCAATTCCTAGACCCAAACTATGTCAAGTCACAGAGAGCTGCACCTTCATCCTCCAAGAGAATAAGGACCAAGAATAATCTTTTCACTGGTTTTATCTGGTTGAGAGGAGAAAAGCAAGAAGAAAGATCATTCATTTATTCATTGATATATTCCATATTTATAGAGAAGGGGAAAAATGTATAAAATTTCAGGTGATAGAAGAAAGCCATTTATATAGAAACATGAGCACCCTGCTGCAACTTTACCTAAACATTCTCACGAACTTCTCAGTGAATTAAAGTTAACTTGATTTGGGAGGAATTTGGAAAAGTTTGAGTCTACATCATATTGATAGTGGAGACTCACCATGTGGCAAACCAGGCACAGTACAAGGGTGGTCCTCCAAGAGAGACTAACACCAAGATTGCTCAGTTTATTTATTTAGACTAACAAAAATTAACTCCTTGACCAAATTTGAGTCAGACTCCTCTGAGTCCTCTTTCTATCTAGGTATTGTCCTTGGGCTCTGTCATTGGCCCACTTAGTTCAGTTTTAGCAAGAATCCTGCTACGTCAGTGATATGGTTTGGCTGTGTCCCCACCCAAATCTCATCTTGAATTGTAGCTCCCATAATTCCCATGTGTCATGGGAGGGATCCAGTGGGAGGTAGTTGAATCATGGGGGCAAGTTTTCCCATGCTGTTCTCATGATATTGAATACGTCTTGCAAGATCTGATGGTTTTACAAGGGGCAGTTCCCCCGCACACACACTCTTGCCTGCCACCATGTAAGATGTGACTTTGCTCCTCAGTCACCTTCTGTCATCATTGTTAGGCCTCCCCAGCCATGTGGAACTGTGAGTCCATTAAACTTCTTTTTCTTTATAAATTACCCACTCTCAGGTATTTCTTCATAGCAGTATAAAAATAGACTAATACAGTCAGGTTAGTGAAAACTCCCCCACCTTTGGAATCTGATCACCCTCCATGTCTGATCAAATTCCTTATCCTCTCATTCTTGATATCTTATTACCTTGACCTGTCTTCAGCAAGAATCCTGTGAGTCCAGCTCTCAAGAATCCTCTGGCCTTGATATTTAATCCTGGTAATGTTCCCTCCACTGACCCTGACTCTGTTCCTTGCTATAAATCCCTACTTGTCTTTGTTATATTTGGAGTTGAGCCCCATCTCTTCTCCCCACTGCAAAACCTTCATTGACGTAATCTCTCTTGAATAACATCTTCCTTACTGTCTTTAGCAAACAAGTGTCATGAACAACTTTTTATTTAACAAAGTGTAAATATTACCATAGCTATTTTATAGCCTGTAACTTAAATTGCTAAATCATTAATCCTCTATTAAATTTTAAGTCAATCTAGGCATATTAGAGATGGTACTCTATGAGAGTTATAATCTGAACAGTTAGGACCCCTATTCACAGATTTATATTTCAGGCAATAGAAATCTCTGTATTGGCATGTCAAAACTAATAATATTTTATTTTATTTTTAGTTCTATGTATTTTATTGTATTCATTTATCTATTGACTTGACCAAACTCTCACAGAGATTCATGGCATAAAAATGATTTTAAAAAGAAAACCCTGGATTTATTCTATTGAAATATTTTTTAAAATTCAATAATGTACTTTATTTAACCCAATATGTGTAAAACATTATCATTTCACCATGTACTCAATATAAAAATCATTAATAAAATATTTTACATTTTTTTGCTGTCTTGTTAAAAATGCATTGTTAATTTTACACTTATAGTACATTCCAATTCAGACTTGCTATATTTCTGAAATAATCTGTAAAAATAACAAATCAGAAAGCCTATTTTCTGTGTGCCTAAGCTTGATAGAACTTTGAACTGACGTCATATCGGTGACTCTTCCTTTTAAGACAGCATTAGAAGAGATAAGTTGAGAAGACCTGAGAGAAACGTAAAACAAGTTGGCAGGATTTCAATGCGGATGAAAATTTATAGGTTTGCAGTCCAGGACTTTACCAAGTATAGTTCTACAGTAAATCATAGCTGAATTGTTTTCCAATGAAGTTCAAATTTCGAAATTAAAGAGAAATTACAAGTGTTATTAGATTTAGCTTCTGGAAAATAAATGTTTCAACCATACCTGTTGTATAATGTCATTGACCTCTGTCAATTAATTGGGAGAAAATGGTTTGCCTGTTTGCTTGGTTGTTTAGGGGACCAAAGGTCTAACTGTACAATACACCTTGGTGTATGAGGAGAAAATATGAGCTCTGTATTCTGACTTTGTTAGCTGAGTGGATGTAGAATTAATGTTTGGTTGACATTTATTGAGCATCTATTTAGCCAGGCACTGTAATAGGCTCTGGGGAGGCTACAAAGGTAAGTGAGAGAATTTCTTCAGATGACTACATTGTTTGGTTATAGAAGAGAATCACTGTTTTTGTAGAATGTGAATATTTTGTTAAATGGCACTTTTATGACTTTAAACAGTTAGTTCTCCTTTTACCCCAATTTCTTATCATCAGGAAATAATTAGATGATCTAGTTTTCCTTTCTTCTAGAGTTTTCCACAACATTAATATTCCCAACCACCAAATGTGAGCTCCTTGAGCAGGGCACCACGTCGAGAAGCAGCTTTATCATGGTGGCGAGTCCTGAGGTGTCAATAAGGCATGGCTTAGGAGGCCTGGAAGGCCCTCCTGACCCAACAGGTTTCTCCCAGGTTGCCCAAGATAGTCACATTACCAAGTAGCAATACATTAGAAATTCACTGGGTCAATAAGTATTGATTATACCTCCTAATGACTCTTTGAGCCCACCTTCACTGAGAAAGTAGAAATTTTCACAAGGGTGGGGGTAGATTGAATATGAGCCACTGTAGGAGGTGAGGTCACATGGGGCAGAGCAGATTGAGGTGCACGGTGCTGCTTGCAGTGTGCAGCATGAGGCCATAAGGCAACCCCCCGGCAACCTGAGACAATTCTGTCCATTTCAAGAGTGGCCTTGTAGAGTAGTGCAGATGGGGTAACTCTTCCAGTTAGAGGAAGGGTGCAGAAGCCAGTGTTGAGAGAGGAGGGATGATGCCCCCTGACCTTGTCCTCAGTGGAGTCCTCTTGCCCTGTGACTCCACATTTAAGCTGATCTCTGGCAGTGCTGCCTCCCTCATTGGACTGACTGTAAATGATGATACATTGTAAGAATTCTTCAGAGCACAATGAAATGCAAGCAGCAACATTCAAATAAGATTTTATTAACCACTTACGGATACCTGAAGGTAAAGAGAAATAAGAGCATGAAATTAAGTAATTTGGATTTTAAGGAATAACTACTCTGTCTTCAAGTTGTAGTTCAGCAGCTCCAGGCCAGGTGTGTGGCAAAGGCCATCCTTCTTCCCTGACCTGGGGATGTCCTGTAGCATATTTAGGCCCCTCTAGGCCCATAGAGATGCCAGCCACAAGGGGAAGCCTCGAGAGATAGGAGTTATCATTCCTGTGGACTGTAACTTTCTTAATGGCAGAGATCACATCTGTTTTACTCACATTCTTTCACTGAGGAATTTTTTCACTGAGCATCCACCCTATGCCAGATGCTTGGGATACATCAGGAAGCCAAAGAGACAAAAACAAAACATTTTCAAGTAACAGACAATAACAAAACATTTTTAAAAAGTTTGGTTAGAGTGAAATAAATGCTACAGAACATGATAGATAGGTAAAGGGGGACTGGAAATTCCAGCAGGGAGTTTGTATGTTTGGGGGTGGGTGGTGGAGTGGTGTTTTTGCAATGCAAAATAGGGTGGTAAGGGTAGCCTCATAGAGAAGGTGAAATCTAAGACAAGGTTTGAAAGAGGTGCACAGATGAACCACGTGAATATAGAAAGGGAGAGCAGGAGGCAGAGAGAAGAACCAGCACCTCAACCTTAAGTTGGTCACTATTAGATAATTAGAGGAAGAGTGCTAATTAGAGGGAGGGTGCAGAGGCTGCCGTCAAGAGAAAGGATGATCTCAGAGAGGTAGGAGGGATGAGGGGTCATGGGAACCTTAAAGGCCATAATAAGGACTTTGGCTTTTCTTGAGTGAAATGCAGAGCCACTGGAGGGTGTTGAGCAGATAAGTGGTATGATTTGAACTTAAATTTTATCAGAAATACCTGTGAGGTGGTGCTGAGAATGGACTATAGGGAGGCAAGGTGAAAGCTGAGGTGCTGGTGTAGAGACGATGGTGGATGAGAGCATGGTAACCGTGGTTAAAGTGGTGGAAAGAAGTCAGACTCTGCATATATTTTGAAGGAAGAGCCAACAGGATTTCCTGATAGATAGGATGTGGACTGTGAAAGGAAGAAAGGCATCAGGTATTTTGGTTTGTGCAACTGGAAGCATAGAGTTGCCATCAGCTGACACGGGGAGAAGTGGGTTGCACATGGTGGAAGTTGGAATGTAAGTTTAGTTGTGCACACGTAGAATTAAAGATGTCCATTAGGTACTTTTGTGGAAACACTTAATGGGCAGTTGGATATACAGTTTCTAGTTTTGGGCAATGATTTGGGCTGGAGAACACTGCCAGATAGGTAGTAAGCATTCAATCAATATTCATTGAATGAATGAATGGGCGAATGAATGAATTGAAAGTCTGTCTTCCAAGGTTGGATTTTCTGTCTGAGGAACTTCCTTTCCCCAGATAATTGTCACAGAAATACTAACTTTCCTTAGTGGAGACATCAATCCATTTAACATCATAAGACCACACTGTCAAAATATAGCAGAGTAAGTCTAACATATGCATGTAGGAACAAATATCTACTTATTTATAAACTGGTTGGGCTTGGGTGCATGTGTTGGTTTGGTGGCAGCTGTTATAATTTTTACCAGGTGATTGAATAAGTGACGATTAGAGTGGAGCCAAGGAAAGTGATACGGGTGATCTTAAACACACAGGGTTTCTAAATTTTGCTTAGAATTGCCTTGGAATGGATTTAGAGACCTAAAAACCAGTATCATGAAATCAAAGGCCACTAGGATGGCCCATAAATTATTGTTTGACCTGAAATGTTTCCAGTAATTCAGAGAGGGCAGAGGTGAATGTCTAGGTTTCCAATCCTATGATCTAAACTTCCTTCTTTCCCCATTTGCTCCATTTGTTTTTCTAGAAAATTTGTCCCTGTAGGAGGTAGCTGAGCTATTGGAAGAATTTGATCTCAATAAATTACTATAGTAGTAATACTGTAACACATCTTTACTTTTTAAAAACAGAGCTTTCCTATCCAGCCAAAAAGCATGTAGGTCTTTGCATACACAATACATTTCTACAAAAGTAATTAAAACAACATGAAAGAACCATGTTGGTGGAGAGCCTTTTAAACAGCCCAACGAGTTTGTTTATAAATGTGGTTTTCTAGATCATGCTCAGAATTCTTTGCAAATAAATATTTGCATGATATTTTTGTTCAAAGATTAATTTTTCCTGGGATAAAATGGGGTTTTAGAAATATTCTTGTGTTTAGCTTCGTATTGCTTTTCAGTGATATTATGGATTTATAGAACGATTTCTATTAAATGGAAATTGTACACTGAGCACAAAATTTTGTGAACTTAATTTGAAATGTGGGCTATATTCAAACTACAGAATATGCTGTTTTAAATAATTCACAGTAGAGATAGACAAAGACAAAAATACATCTGGACAACTGTAGTTGAGCTGGCTATTTTAAGAAATCAGTCTCAATGGTAGCAAAGTCACTCTCTTTATGAGATTGTAATTTCTAAAGCACAGTTAATATTGGGCCCTATCACATGCATCTGGGAGTAACTGCACATCTGTGGAACATTTTTACAAAGATAATTCATCTTTTTCTAAAAAGAGACATAAAATTACTTGTTGGGTGAGGCTATTTATATATAAAATATTGTTATTTTTTGCACCCAACCAGGAAAGGGGATTGGTTTGCATCAGGTTCTCCTTGTTTTCCTTCTGTTCTGATTTATTCTTTTGTTTTTATCATAATTATTATCAACAGTAGGGTGTTTTTTGTTGTTTGTTGTTTTTTTTTTTAGGGTCTTGCTATTTTACCCAGGCTGGTCTCAAACTCCTGGCCTCAAACAATCCTGCCTTCTAGCCTTCCAAAGTGCTGAGATTACAGGCATGAGACACCATGCCTGGCCCATCAGTAGTTTTTTACTTGGTCTAGTGCTTTATATTATTTTAATTCCCAGATGGTCGATTTGCTTATACATCATTTTTCCTGTGAAATGACTAGAATGCTTTGATCTTGGCAACAAAAATTCTTTCAGGTTTATGACATGTTGAATTGAATCTTATCATGAGGGAAGTGAACAAATCAGGAAAACCGAGTAGGTATCGTAGCTATATTTATCAAAGTACAGCAATCGGAACAAACAATTCAGGCAGTTGACTAGATTTGAACTTTAACATCATTCCAAATATTTATTGTTGTGGATTTAACCTGCAAAAGTTTTGATTCCTAAAATATAAGAGTTTGTAAATAAGCTCTGGTTTCCTAAAAAGGAAAATGATATTACCATACACATACACATATAGATCCTAAAGTAATAAGGTCTGTACTCCAGCACAGTATAATTGAACTCAAACAATATTATAAGGTCCTCACTTCAAAGAGGAGCTCAAGAGAGTATGTTTTTCAAAGAAAATCAGATCTAAGGAATGACTTCTCTCCGTTTTTCACAGCTTAATTAAGCTTGGCTTCTTAGAACTTAATGAGAGGGTTCCTTAAAAAGTTATCCTGGATTCTTGAGGGGCCAGACTGCCTCAGCCTTCTTCTTCACTTGCTTCAGGCCAATTTGGCATCAAGTGTCCTTCCAGGATCCCATAGTTCAAGCTCACAGGGTGGGTGTCCTCTGAATAATCAAATTGCTCAGTTAGCAATTTCTCTAGCCTCATGCCTCTTTCCAAGTAGTTCTTTTCTGAAGTAGAATAAGAAAAAAACTGCCAATAGAGAAAGAAATATAATTTATCCTTCTGCTCTACCTTCTCTCCACTTTTCCTTCTTTGTTCCACTTCAGGGTAAGGTGCAAAACATACCTGTGCTAGGGTACTAGAGTTAGAGAGAGTAAAAACCCAAAGCAAAGTCAGGAGACACACTGCTTGCCTCTTTTCTGTTTGCTTTGTATACTTATCAGTTCTTCCTCCTGTCTAACTGAAACACCGTACCCTTTGGCCACCAGCTCCTCATTCCCCCGACTCCTCAGCCTCTAGTAACCACCATCTCTACTCTGTTTGACTGTTTTAAATTCCAAATGTAAGTGAGAACATGGTATTTGTCTTTCTGTTCTGGCTTATTTCACTTGGCATAATGTTCTCCAGGTTCATCCATGTTGT
This sequence comes from Pongo abelii, assembly GCF_028885655.2. Classification (NCBI taxonomy): domain Eukaryota; kingdom Metazoa; phylum Chordata; class Mammalia; order Primates; family Hominidae; genus Pongo; species Pongo abelii. The sequence goes on along the minus strand of NC_071988.2, from coordinate 168,938,206 downwards.
CATAGGTGACAGGATTTCCTTCTTTTTTACAGCTGAATAATATTCCTTTGTGTATATACACCACAGTTTCTTTATCCATTCATCCATTGGTAGACACTTAAGTTGATCCCATAACTTGGCTATTGTGAATAACGCTGCGATAAACATGGGAGTATGGATGGCTCTTTGATGTACTGATTTCAAATCCTTTGGACATGTACCCAGAAGTGGGATTGCTGGATCATATGGTAATTCTTTTTTTTTTTTTTTAAGGAACCTGCGTGCTATTTCGAATAATGGCTGTATTGATTTACATTCCCAGTAGTAGAGTGCTAGGGTTCCATTTTCCCCACATCCTCACTAACATTCACCTCTCATCTTTTTGTTAATAGCCATTGTGACACTCCCTGTGTCTTTAAAGAACACATCACCTGAAAGCTCCCTGCTCCTTGAGGTGTGCCACTCCAGACGCTGGGTCTCGTGCTATTTGGTACAATCTTATATCACAGCATATAATGTTTGGAATAGTATGTTTAAATAGAAAATTTAACATTTTGAGATGTTTAACAAAGAGGTTACTGTTTGTTTGTTTGTTGGAGAACAGTCTATAAAAAACATTTACTTTAGGCCAGGTGCGGTGGCTCATGCCTGTAATTCCAGCACTTTGGGAGGCTGAGGCTGGCGGATCACCTGAGGTCAGGAGTTCAAGACCAGCCTGACCAACATGGCAAAACCCCATCTCTACTACAAATTTAAAAAATTAGCCGGATGTGGTGGTGGGCACCTGTAATCACAACTACACAGGAGGCTGAGGCAGGAGAATCGCTTGAACCCAGGAGGCGGAGGTTGCAGTGAACTGAGATCGTGTCATTGCACTCCAGGCAACAGAGCGAGTCTCCATCTTAAAAAACAACAACAACAACAAAAAAAAACCCCAAACATTTGCTTCATACATTTCTTGGGATAGTTACCCAAGTACATTTTAGCAGCCAGTTGAATTGGCTGGCAGCATAAAGTAAGTATTACCATTGTGTTAGGGTTTATGAGATTGCTAGTTGCAATACTGCTATATTATTCTTCTAGTTAGTTAAGTCATAATCAATTTCTTTACACTTTCTGCTTTATGAAGGCTATTGCTCTGATCTTTGGAGTGGGAGAGAGAGAAAAAGGCCTCATTCAGTCAGCAGTGGTTGAGAGTTTTCTGACTAGGTGGGCCAGCTTGCATCAGGAAGAATGGAAGCAAGCCTCCTGAGAGGTGCTGCGCATGGCTCTGTTCTTATCAGATTACAGTATTTTAGGGACTAGTGGCCACTGCGGTCAGGACCAACAGCATTCAACAAGGACCAACTTCTGAGATTTCTCTGCTCTCTAAGCCGAAGTGATGCTGGGTGGGGGTGGGGAAGGTCGGGTGAAACAGGGATGAACTTCTAAACTGCTGTAATCTCTTGAGTAGGGGTGAGGTCACCTGGCAGCAGAGCCCTGGGTGGGAGGAATTCCACAGTGGTGGTCTTCACCTGCCACGCTTGTTCTGGCCATCATGACCGACACCTGGATGAGACAGGGAGGTGTCTGTGCTGGAGAAACTGAATGGTTATGTTTTAATATGAACTGCATAAACTGAATGTCTGGATTTCACCGTCACATTTGCAGCATCATTAGGACACAAGTTGGTCTCTGAGAGCAAAGTGTACTTGTCAGGGGGAACTGTTCCTTTGCAAAGTACCAGAAAGTGAGATGATGGCAATAAAACTGTAATAAGGGGACAGAGAATACTTTTCACCTCTGCCAAGTTTTCCTAATACGTTCTCTAAAATGCAAATTCTGATTTTCATTAATTCTCTTTATGTAGGCAGAATTTTCCATTATTCCTCAGCAGACAATGCCTTAGTATATCTCCAGACTTGGAAACATTTCACCTTTAAAATAGTTAATGTGGATTGTGAGAGTGAGAGAATTCTGGTGGCAACCCTTTTTAAAAGGAATATTTTGTTATCCTCCCTACTTTCCCAATCCCAACTGGCATGAGGTGGGCAAAGCCCTCTGCCTACTTGTTGTAAATGTGTACTCCAAATGGACACATTTTCGTAAAGTGGGTTTCCTTGGATGAGATAATTACGCTGATCTTTGTAATGACCGATGGCTAAAGTTCGTTTGCAAAAGAAGAAAAAATCATGTAGATATAAATACAGCCTCTGATGTATTTATATCATCATATATTTATATTTAGCTACATGTCACATTTTATGTAGCATTTATTAATTTTAAGAAAGCAAGATACCCATTTCATCTGTATTAATGCCTTATCATTTAGAATATCCACTAGCTTAAGGTACCTTATTCTATTTTATTTTCTACTACCTATTCTCTTGGGAAATGTATTAGATGAAGTGAAAGAACAGGAACGGGAGAGGAAAAACTCTCCTAACATGATTGTGATAAACCTCAGGAGCAGTATCATGTTTGCTTAGGAGTTTCAGTTTTGCTTGGAAGCCTTCCCCTGTCCATTCTTGGTTATGGGCTTTGGTCCAGTTTCTCAACTAGCCATGCTGTTAGCAGCAGTAACTAAAGAGGAAGAGAAATGACATAGCAGCATCAGCTCTGTGAAATCAGGGCCTAGCACATAGTGGTCACTTAGTACCTGTGTGCTGGATTTGGAAGTGACAAACAATATAGCGCATCCACATTTTGGGGTTAGGATGGTGCCCCTGCAAAGGTCCACTGAGAAGATAAGGACTGTGTGATGGTGGTGGTAGGGCCAGCAGGTGCCGAGGCAGGGCCAGGTGACTTGAAAGCAGAAAAAGATGGGAAATGCTCCTATTAAAAGTTGGAGGCAAAAAGAGACTGAATGCTTTCTGTGCATTTTTGCAGATAACCTAGTGTGTAATATACCACAATATGTCAAAAATCCATTCCCACACCTCCTAAACAGCCATACCCCAGTACTTTAGCCAACAACCAAGGTCATGTGGGCAGTAGAGAGGCTGGTATTAAAAAATATATATTACTTGTAGGCTTTTTTTCTGTAAATAATCTAGTTTTTAAGATAAAATTTGTAATATTATTTTTAATAAATAAAATTGAGTTTCAGTTAGATTGCATCTCTTGTGCATTTATTTCATCTCTGTCTTGAAATAATCATCAAGAGAGGAAGCTTGAGTTTTGTATTAGTTTTTCAGGTGTGTTTTGATGTTATTATAAAAATATGTTTGAAAGGAGCAGGAGAAGAAGATACCTATCATCCTCCAAATATCAGAGATTTGCTGAGCATGATGAGAAAAATATTGCTTTTTCCTTAAAATGAAGAATGAAAAGATTAAAAGAACATTGTCTTTTAGAACCCAACTCCTCTTTAAAATATAAAATAAAGAGATTGTTTGCCAGACTATACAGGGTCCATGGAAAAATTACCACCATAGCCAGATCTGAGAAGAAACACAAGGATCTAGAGTGAGAGAGTGAAAAACAACTCATAATGTTTGGATTGAGGGTTAAAGAAGGAAAAATCCACAATCAAGGTGTGATTCCAGGAGAGAAGGAGTGAGACGGCCGTCAACAAGAAAGCTGGCTTATTGCAGAGCAGGAACTTGGCAGGAGCAAAATGGTAATACAGACATACAATCTTATCTTCTCCCGAGAAAGGCCTCCAGCTCTGAGCCTAATCCTTTTGGCAAGGGAGAATCAGGAAGCTTAAGATTTTATAGCCTTGCTGGGCTCTCCCTGTACCTATTTGGAAGATGAACAAATAACCCCAAGGCTTTTCATCACCTTTTAGCCTAAATAAGGGGTACATTTCTCCAGATAGATGGCTATTTTCAAGCCAAAAATGAGAGAGCAGGAACACATCCACTGTGGAAAGAGATAAGAGCTGTTCTGCTTGGACAGCAGAAGATCTAGAGATACCAAATCCCAGGCCAGATTTCACCCTGAGGAATCTGGGGAAAATTTCTAATCTTCTGGGGATAAGAGACTGTAACTAATTCCCTTGGCAAATGGAGTTACCTGTGAAATAATCTTCAGTGACAAAGTCATCTTAAAATGATCTAAAATGACAATTGTCTGCATTTAATATTTTTATCACTTACTACTTGGTTAACCAAAGGTTTGGCACAACATTAAGTGGTTTTGAAAGTGATGTGGCCAAAAAGAGAGAGAACATTTTTCTAAAGATATAGCCTGGTGTAGCAGAAGGATCATGGCTTTGGGAGCTAAAGATGTGGCTTATATCTGAAATCTTCATCTTGCTTCCTTTGTGATCTTATTACAAGTTACTTACTCTCTCTAAGTCCCAGATATTGTTTTCATCTGAGGATCATGATAACCTACTTATTGTTTTATGGTGATTAGATAAGATATTAAGAATAGACATATGTTAAATGATGTCACCTAATAGCATGTTTTAGGTACTTGGAACGTAATCTGAATCCTGAAATTCTTTTTTTTTTATTATTATACTTTAAGTTTTAGGGTATATGTGCACAACATGCAGGTTTATTACACACGTATACATGTTCCATGTTGATTTGCTGCACCCATCAACTCATCATTTACATTAGATATTTCTCCTAATGCTATCCCTCCCCCAGCCCCCCACCCCCCAACAGGCCCTGGTGTGTGATGTTCCCTGCCCTGTGTCCAAGTGTTCTCATTGTTCAATACCCACCTATGAGTGAGAACATGCGGTGTCTGGTTTTCTGTCCTTGTGATAGTTTGCTCAGAATGATGGTTTCCAGCTTCATCCATGCCCCTGAAAAGGAGATGAACTCATCCCTTTTTATAGCTGCATAGTATTCCATGGCGTATATGTGCCACATTTTCTTAATCCAGTTTATCATTGATGGACATTTGGGTTGGTTCCAAGTCTTTGCTATTGTGAATAGTGGTGCAATAAACATATGTGTGCATGTGTCTTTATAGTAGCATGATTTATAATCCTTTGGGTATATACCCAGTAATGGGATTGCTGGGTCAAATGGTATTTCTAGTTCTAGATCCTTGAGGAATCACTACACTGTCTTCCACAATGGTTGAATTAATTTACACTCCCACCAACAGTGTAAAAGTGTTCCTGTTTCTCCATATCCTCTCCAGCATCTGTTGTTTCCTGACTTTTTTTTTTCTTTTTTTGAGATGGAATTTCACTCTGTCACCCAGGCTGGAGTGCGGTGGCACCATCTCAGCACACTGCAAGCTCCGCCTCCTGGGTTCATGCCATTCTCCTGCCTCAGCCTCCAGAGTAGCTGGGACTACAGGCGCCCACCATCACGTCTGGATAATTTTTTTGTATTTTTAGTACAGATGGGGTTTCATCCTGTTAGCCAGGATGGTCTCGATCTCCTGACCTCGTGATCTGCCCGCCTCGGCCTCCCAAAGTGCTGGGATTACAGGCATGAGCCACCGCACCCGGCCTGTTTCCTGACTTTTTAATGATCGCCTTTCTAACTGGTGTGAGATGGTATCTCATTGTGGTTTCGATTTGCGTTTCTCTGATGACCAGTGATGATGAGCATTTTTTCATCAGTCTGTTGGCTGCATAAATGTCGTCTTTTGAGAAGTGTCTGTTCATATCCTTTGCCCACTTTTTGATGGGATTGTTTATTTTTTTCTTGTAAATTTGTTTAAGTTCTTTGGAGATTCTGGATATTAGCCCTCTGTCAGATGGGAAGATTGCAAAAATTTTCTCCCATTCTGTAGGTTGCCTGTTCACTCTGATGGTAGTTTCTTTTGCTGTGCAGAAGCTCTTTAGTTTAATAAGATCCCATTTGTCTATTTTGGCTTTTGTTGCCATTGCTTTTGGTGTTTTAGTCATGAAGTCTTTGCCCATGCCTATGTCTTGAATGGTATTGCCTAGGTTTTCTTCTAGGGTTGTTACGATTTTAGGTCTAATATGTAAGTTTTTAATCCATCTTGAATTAATTTTTGTATAGGGTGTAAGGAAGGGATCCAGTTTCAGCTTTCTACATATGGCTAGCCAGTGCTATGAATTTCCCTCTACACACTGCTTTAAATGTGTCCCAGAGATTCTGGTACATTGTGTCTTTGTTCTCATTGGTTTCAAAGAACATCTTTGTTTCTTTTCTTTTCTTTTTCTTTTTTTTTTTTGGATGGAGTCTTGTTCTGTCATCTAGGCTGGAGTGCAGTGGCACGATCTCCGCTCACTGCAAGCTCCGCCTCCTGGGTTCACACCATTCTCCTGCCCCAGCCTCCCGAGTAGTTCGAACTACAGGCACCCACCATCACGCCTGGCTAATTTTTTGTATATTTAGTAGAGATGGGGTTTCACCATGTTAGCCAGGATGGTCTCAATCTCCTGACCTCGTGATCCATCTGCCTCGGCCTCTCAAAGTGCTGGGATTACAGGCGTCAGCCACCGTGCACAGCCAGAACATCTTTATTTCTGCCTTCATTTCATTATTTACCCAGTAGTTGTTAGGAGCAGGTTGTTCAGTTTCCATGTAGTTGTATGATTTTGAGTGAGCTTCTTAATCCTGAGTTATAATTTGATTGCACTGTGGTCTGAGATACAGTTTGTTGTGATTTCTGTTCTTTTACATTTGCTGAGGAGTGCTTTACTGCCAATTATGTGGCCAATTTTAGAATAAGTACGATGTGATGCTGAGAAGAGTGTATATTCTGGTGATTTGGCGTGGAGAGTTCTGTAGATGTCTATTACATCTGCTTGGTGCATAGCTGAATTCAAGTCCTGGCTATCCTTGTTAACCTTCTGTCTCGTTGATCTGTCTAATGTTGACAGTGGGGTGTTAAAATCTCCCATTATTATTGTGTGGGAGTCTAAGTCTCTTTGTAGGTCTCTAAGGACTTGCTTTATGAATCTGGGAGCTCCTGTATTGGGTGCATATATATTTAGGATAGTTAGTTCTTCTTGTTGAATTGATCCCTTTACCATTATGTAATGGCCTTCCTTGTCTCTTTTGATCTTTGTTGGCTTAAAGTCTGTTTTATCAGAGACTAGGATTGCAACCCCTGCTTTTTTTTTTTGCTTTCCATTTGCTTGGTAGATCTTTCTCCATCCCTTTATTTTGAGCCTACATGTGTCTCTGCATGTGAGATGGGTCTCCTGAATACAGCACACTGATGGGTCTTGACTCTTTATCCAATTTGCCAGTCTGTTTCTTTTTATTGGGGCATTTAGTCCATTTACATTTAAGGTTAATGTTGTTATGTGTGAATTTTATCCCGTCATTATGATGTTAGCTGGTTATTTTGCCCATTAATTGATGCAGTTTCTTCATAGTGTCTATGGTCTTCACAATTTGGTATGTTTTTGCAGTGGCTGGTACTGGTTGTTCCTTTCCATGTTTAGTGCTTCCTTCAGGCGCTGTTGTAAGGCAGGCCTGGTGGTGACAAAATCTCTCAGCATTTGCTTGTCTGTAAAGAATTTTATTTCTCCTTCACTTACGAAGCTTAGTTTGGCTGGATATGAAATTCTGGGTTGAAAATTCTTTTCTTTAAGAATGTTGAATATTGGCCCCCACTCTCTTCTGGCTTGTAGGATTTCTGCCGAGAGATCAGCTGTTAGTCTGATGGGCTTCCCTTTGTGGGTAACCCGACCTTTCTGTCTGGCTGCCCTTAACATTTTTTCCTTCATTTCAACCTTGGCGAATCTGACGATTATGTGTCTTGGGGTTGCTTTTCTTGAGGAGTATCTTTGTGGTGTTCTCTGTATTTCCTGAATTTGAATGTTGGCCTGCCTTGCTATGCTGGGGAAGTTGTCCTGGATAATATCCTGAAGAGTGTTTTCCAACTTGGTTCCATTCTCCCCGTCACTTTCAGGTACACCAATCAGACACAGATTTGGTCTTTTCACATAGTCCCATATTTCTTGGAGGCTTTGTTTGTTTCCTTTTACTCTTTTTTCTCTAAACTTGTCTTCTCACTTTATTTCATTAATTTGATCTTCAATCACCATTACCTTTCCTTCCACTTGATCGAATTGGCTATCGAAGCTCGTGGAGGCATCATGAAGTTCTCATGCTATGGTTTTCAGCTCCATTAGGTCATTTAAGGTCTTCTCTACACTGTTTATTTTAGTTAGCCATTCATCTAACCTTTTTTTCAAGGTTTTTAGCTTTCTTGCAATGGGTTAGAACATGCTCCTTTAGCTAGGAGAAGTTTGTTATTACCGACTTTCTGAAGCCTACTTCTGCCAACTCATCAAAGTCATTCTCCATCTAGCTTTGTTCTGTTGCTGGTGAGGAGCTGCGATCCTTTGGAGGAGAAGAGGCACTCTGGTTTTTAGAATTTTCAGCTTTTCTGTTCTGGTTTCTCCCCATCTTTGCGGTTTTATCTACCTTTGGTCTTTGATGTTGGTGACCTACAGGTGGAGTTTTGGTATAGATGTCCTTTTCGTTGATGTTAATGCTATTCCTTTCTGTTTGTTAGTTTTTCTTCTAACAGTCAGGTCCATCAGCTGCAGGTCTGTTGGAGATTTCTGGAGGTCTGCTCCAGACCCTGTTTGCCTGGGTATCACCAACAGAGGCTGAAGAACAGCAAATGTTGCAGAACAGTAAATATTGCTGCCTGATCCTTCCTCTGGAAGCTTCATCCCAGAGGGGCACCCGCCTATATGAGGTGTCTGTCGGCCCCTACTGGGAGGTGTCTCCCAGTTAGGCTACACGGTGGTCAGGCATCCACTTGAGGAGGCAGTCTGTTTGTTCTCAGAGCTCAAACGCCATGCTGGGAGAACCACTGCTCTTTTCAGAGCTGTCAGGGAGGTTTAAGTCTGCAGAAGTCTGCTGCCTTTTGTTCAGCTATGCCCTGCCCACAGAGGTGGAGTCTATAGAGGCAGTAGGCCTTGCTGAACTGTGGTGGGCTCCGCCCTGTTCAAGCTTCCTGGCCGCTTCGTTCACCTACTCAAGCCTCAGCAGTGGCAGACGCCCCTCCCCCAGCCAGGCTGCCACCTCACAGTTCAATCTCACACTGCTGTGCTAGCAGTGAGCAAGCCTCCGTGGGTGTGGGACCCGCTGAGCCAGGCACGGGAGAGAATCTCCTTGTCTGCTGGTTGCTAAGACCTTGGGAAAAGTGCAGTATTTGGGTGAAAGTGTCCCGTTTTTCCAAGTACAGTTTGTCATGGCTTCCCTTGGCTAGGAAAGGGAAATCCCCAGATCCCTTGCACTTCCTGGGTAAGGCGACACCCCACCCTGCTTTGGCTCACCCTCCATGGGATGCACCCACTGTCCAACCAGTCCCAATAAGATGAACCAGGTATCTCAGCTGGAAATGCAGAAATCACCCGTCTTCTATGTTGATCATGCTGGGAGCTGCAGACCAAAGCTGTTCCTATTCGGCCACCTTGGAACGGAGGTGAATCCTGAAATTCTTCTGGAAATGTTCTGAAATGATTTCTTTTTCTTCATCTTAGATATGGAATTGTTGGGGGGTGGGTGGGTGATATGAGCAACAATGAAATAATGGGTACTGTGTTCCTGGCTTTAGAGAATTATCTTTAAATAAAAATACAACATGAAAGTCCTGATTTATTTTTATTTCTTTTATTTTTGAGGTGAAGTTTTGCTCTTGTTGCCCAGGTTGGAGTGCAGTGGGGCAATCTCGGCTCACTGTAACCTCTGCCTTCCAGGTTCAAGCGATTTTCCTGCCTCAGCCTCCCGAGTAGCTGGGATTGTAGATGCACACTACCACACCTGGATAATTTTTGTATTTTGGTAGAGATGGGTATTTACCGTGTTGGCCAGGCTGGTCTTGAACTCCTGAACTCAGGTGATGCACCTGCCTTGGCCTCCCAAAGTGCCAGGATTACAGGTGTGAGCCACTGCACCTGGCCAGAAAGTCCTGATTTAAATAATAAAGTTCAAGAGTGTGTTCTCTGCCATCCTCGATTTATTAGCTTGCTCTGCTTTAGTGTATCCATCTCTAAAATGGGAATATTATTACTTACAGTTATAAATAGCTGTAACAGAGCATACAGTAATGGTCATTGAGCTTCTCAGTGTCACAAGATTCATGTTTTAAACATTTTAAATTCTTCTGCTTATCTATAGCACTCAAGAACATAAAGTGCTTTGAAATAGTCCAATAAAAAGGCCAGGTTTTTTCCTGCTATAGATATGTGGGATGAGGTACATTCAAGTGGTAAATCAGTGACACCCAGTGGCTGCTGCTTTTATATTTAGTTTTTAAATTTTCAATTTAACTTTCTAAAGTTCTGTCCCAAAACAAATGAAAGAAGATGTTGAGAGCATGGAAGTTGTAGATACCTTTAAAGAAAGAGTTTCTCAGCAGTGATACAGCTTTCCTAGGACATGAGAGCTATAGAATAGCAATACCAAAAATAGAGAGAGTGGAGGAAAGTGGAAAACAGTTCTGGGAATTTCCAGCCCCATCATTTGCATGCTATTAAAGAGTGTACTCAAGCTTTCCTGTCACTGTTGGATTTCCCAAGAAACATTCCCATCCTTGAAGTGGCATGTTAACTGCCCAAATCCAGCGAAATCCTTACGTGTTAGAGACAGTTGGGAACATTCACTGGATATTAGACTTCCTAGGTGTAAGCAAGACTTAAGTGGAGGTTTAATCCATAGCCCGAACCAAAACTCCCCTCAGTCATAATATGACTCGCTGTAACTGCCTCAAATCCCTACACACATGAAGTCAAGTAGATTAGCATAATGGAACATGCTGGGCTCAAATCCCAGCTTGCACACTCTGTGGTTGGAGTCTCTTAAGTCACTTAAACCTCTTGGAGCCCTCAGTTGTTCCTCTGTATAATAAGGAATAAAGGTGATAATACCTAACTCCTGGGTTAATAAATAAATACTAGGTTGGTGCAAAAGTAATTGCGGTTTTTCTCTCTTCCTTTCTTCCTCCCTTCCCCCCTTCCTCCCTTCCTTCCTTCTCTCTCTCTCTTTTTGATGGAGTTTCACTCTTGTTGCCCAGACTGGAGGGCAATGGCACCATCTCACTCACTGCAACCTCCGCCTCTTGGGTTCAGGCAATTCTCCTGCCTCAGCCTCCAGAGTAACTGGGATTACAGGCGACCGCCACTACGCCCAGCTAATTTTTATATTTTTAGTAGAGACAGGGTTTCCTCATGTTGGCCAGGCTGGTCTCGAACTCCTGACCTCAGGTGATGCACCTGCCTCAGCCTTCCAAAGTGCTAGGATTACAGGCGTGAGGTTGCCATTACTTTCAATGGCAAAAATCTCAGTAACTTTTGCACCAACCTAATAATACACATAAAGTGGTGGTCATATTACAGGCGCTCATCATTGTCCTTATTTTTATTAGCTGACATTCTCCGTTGACCTAGATGCACAATGGCTGCTGAGAAAACCCTTCTCTGAAACTGGTTGAGTCTATTGCACTTTTTAGGTGTTCTGTGATCTGACTCCTCTCTGAGGTAACAGCTTGGATGGAAATGTACTCATTGTCATATTTTATAATTAGAGAGTGGGACTATTTTCCATATAGGACTAGTGTTGCTAAAGTACTTAGGATTTTCTGGATGAAGGACTCTAGAGAAATACTGCATTTAAAAATTCTTAGCTAATAACTTACATTTTAAGGATTAGTATTCTTTCCACATAAAACATTAAAGAAGTTATAATAGCACAGAGATATGCTAAGTAAGGCAATTAGGTAACAGAGTTTATTAAAAACTACACAAAGGGTACATTAAAACAAAAGGCTGTAGTGCTTAGTTGCTGCTCCTTTTAATTGCTAGATAAATATCTTCAATAAGTAGATTATTAAACTATATAAATAGAAATATGGTAGTAGTATTTTAAAAAGATGACTTTTTTCTACATTAGTTAAAAAAGTGGAATGGTTAAGATGCCAGGCCTTGCAGCCAGGTGGACTTGAACTTGAATCTTGGATTTTTCCACTTACTAGTTTACTTAGATTCTTTAAGCTTTAGTTTATATAAACAATATAAAATTGTGTCGTTTTATATCATCTATAGAAGGTTGGGAAGAGTGAAGGAGAGCAAGTCTTGGAAATACTTAGTATCTGGCACACAGGAAGCACTCAATATGGAAAGTGGAAAAATAGGAACTGCATAGAACAGTGGCTCTTAACCTTATCTGATTCCAACTCTCTTTACATAACAAATATTTATTTATGTATTTTTACTTGACAAATAAAAATTGTGCATACCTATGGTATCTAGCATGATGTTTTGATAAATGTGTACATTGTGGAATGGCTAAATCAGGCTGTTTAACATATGCATAACATCACGTATGTATTTTTTGTGGTAAGTGCTTAAAGTCTTGTTGAAATTTTCAAGTATACAATATATTGTTATTAACTATAGACACCATGATGTTCAATAGGTCTCTTGAACTTATTTCTCCTGTGTAACTGGAAATTTTGTGTCTGTTGACCAATGTTTACCCAATCCTTTCTCCCCCAACAAATAGTTTTATATTTTCTTTTGCCTTTACTATCTTAGAAAGAAATTTTAGAGCTAACACAAGATACTACGTTATTTAAATTAGAGCACATTAGAGTGCTCTAATTATAACATAAAGGAGAAATAGAAGAAATTGGCAAATGGTGAAATAATAATATGTATTTCATAATAATTGGCAAATGGTGAACTAATAAGCATTTCAACATAATGCTTGGGTACAAATGACACCAGAAGACAAAATATTTGTGCCTCCACAGTCACCCTGAGTATGGCAGCTAGCCATGCAGAACTATCCAGCTATGTGACTCAACAGGAAGTAGAACTTCGGTGACTTTTTCAAATAGGAAAAAACCCTTGGTAAATATCAAACAAGGCATAGTGATATTCCCTCACATAGGTGGTAGGTGCATTACTGGGAATTTTATATTGGTTTATACAAACTAAATGTATCATTTATATTTAAACCATACAGAAACACCATTAGAGTTAAGGTTCTAAGCTAAAAAAGTTATAATCAGATTTTTTTACCTACACAAACTTGGGATGGAATGATTTTTCGTTGTGGGACTGCCTCATTACACCATGTTGATAATTCTGGACCCCCATCTACTAAATACCAATAGCCCCTACCCTCTAAATCTTAACCAAAAGTAACCCCACAGCTTTCCAAAATACCTCCTAGCGGGAGGTGCTACTCTCTTTAGGAACCAATGGCCCAGAGAGGCATTGAATCTCAAAGCTGATTTTCTTCTTAAACAAGCCAAAGGTTTTGAAATCCGGGCTGTGGGGAGCGAGACTGAGGAATTCCTTTTTTTTTTTTTTTTAACTTTTAAGTCCAGGGGTACATGTTCAGTTTGTTATGTAGGTAAACTCATGTCGTGGGGGTTTGTTAAACAGATTATCTCCCCATCCCAGTGTTAAGCCTAGTACCCATTACTTATCTTTTCTGATCCTCTTCCTCCTCCGACCCTCCATCCTCTGGTAGGCCCCAGTGTCTGTTGTTTCCCTCTTTGTGTCCATGTGTTCTTGTCATTTAGCTCCCACTTATAAGTGAGAACGTGCGCTATTTCATTTTTGGTTCCTGCATTCGTTTTCTAAGGAAAATGGCCTCTAGCTCCATCCATGTCCCTGCAAAGGACTTGATCTCATTCTTTTTTGTGGCTCCATAGTATTTCATGGTGTATATGTACCACATTTTCTTTATCTAATCTTTTATTGGTGGGCATTTAGGTTGATTCCATGTCTTTGCTATTGTAAATAGTGCTACAGTGAACATTCATGTGCATGTGTCTTTATGGTAGAATGATTTATATTCCTTCAGATATATACCCAGTAATGAGATTGCTGGGTCGAATGTTAGTTCAGTTTTTAGCCCTTTGAGGAATCGCCACACTGTTTTCCACAGTGGTTGAACTGATTTATCCTCCCACCAACAGTGTATAAGCATTCCTTTTTTTCCACAACCTCGCCAGCATGTTATTTTTTTTTTACTTTTTAATAATAGCCATTCTGACTGGTGTGAGATGGCATCTCATTGTTTTGATTTCTCTAGTGATCAGTGGTGTTGAACTTTTTTTCATATGCTTGTTGGCCACATGTATGTCTTCTTTTGAAAAGTATCTGTTTATGTTCTTTGCCCACTTTTGAATGCAGTTGTTTGTTTTTTCTCTTGTAAGTGTATTTAAGTTCCTTATAGATGCTGGATATTAGACCTTTGTCAGATGCATAGTTTGCAAATATCTTCTCCCATTCTGTAGCTTGTCTGTTTACACTGTTGATAGTTTCTTTTGCTGTGCAGAAGCTCTTTAGTTTAATTACATCCAATTTGTCAATTTTTGCTTTTGTTGCGAAAGCTTTTGTTGTCTTTGTCATGAAATCTTTGTCCAGGATGGCACTGCCTAGGTTGTCTTTCAGGATTTTTGTTTTTTGGGGGTTTTACATATAAGGTTTAATCCATCTTGAGTTAATTTTTGTATATGGCATAAGGAAGGGGCCTAGTTTCAATCTTCTGCATGTGGCTAGCCAGTTACCCCAGCACCATTTATTGAATAGGGCATTTTTTCTATTTTTGTTTTGGTTGTTTTTCTATTGCTTGTTTTTGTCAACCTTGTCAAAGATCAGATGGTTGTAGATGTGTGGCCTTATTTCTGGACTCTCTATTCTGTTCCATTGGTCTAGGTACCACTTTTTGTTCTAGTACCATGTTGTTTTGGTTATTGTAGCCCTGTAGTATAGTTTGAAGTTGGACAGTGTGACATCTCCAGCTTTGTTCTTTTTGCTTAGGATTTCCTTGGCTATTTGGGCTCTTTTTTAGTTCCATATGAATTTTAAAATAGTTTTTTCTAGTTCTGTGAAGAATGATATTGATAGTTTGACAGGAATAGCATTGCATCTATAAGTTGTTTTTGATAGTATGGCCATTTTAATGATATTGATTCTTCCTATCCATGAGCATGAAATGTTTTTCCATTTGTTTGTGTCATCTCTGATTTCTTTGAGCAGTGGTTTGTGATTCTCATTGTAGAGATCTTTCACTTGGTTAGCTGTATTCCTAGGTATTTTATTATGTTTGTGGCAATTGTGAATGGAATTGCATTCCAGATTTGACTCTCAGCTTAGCTATTGTTGGTGTATAGGGATGTTAGTGACTTTTGTATTTTGATTTTGTATCCTGAGACTTTGCTGAAGTTGTTTATCATCTGAAGGAGCTTTTGGGCCACGACTATGGGGTTTTCTAGATATAGAATCATGTCATCTGTAAACAACAATAGTTTGACTTCCTCTCTTCCTATTTGGATGTCCTTTATTTCTTTCTCTTGCCTTACTGCTCTGGCCAGGACTTCCAATGCTATGTTGAATAGGAGTGGTGAGAGAGAGCATTCTTGTCTTGTGCTGGTTTTCAAGGGGAATGCTTCTAGCTTGCTCATTCCGTATGATGTTGGCTGTGGGTTTGTCATAGATGGCTTTTATTATTTTGAGGTATGTTACTTCAATACCTAGTTTGTTGAGAGTTTTTATCATAAAGGTGTGTTGAATTTTATCAAAAGCCTTTTCTGCATCTATTAACATAATCATGTGGTTTTTGTCTTTAGTTTTGTTTACGTGATGAATCACATTTATTGATTTGCATAATCCCTGCATCCCAGGGATAAAGCCTACCTGATCATGGTGGATTAGTTTTTCTATGTGATTCTAGATTCAGTTTGCCAGTATTTTGTTGAGGATTTTTGCATTGATGTTCATCAAGGATATTGGCCTGAAGCTTTCTTTATTTGTTGTGTCTCTGCCAGGTGAGGTATTTCTAATAATCAAGATTCATTAAAATTTCAAGAGGAAAGACTGGCAGTTTGTGGAGTTCACCTAAGGGAATCCTCACCCAACCCTCCCCCTACCAGGAGATTGTTAGAAGGAGAGAAAAATGGGAGAGGCTGGGTGAGACATACATGTCCCCATTTTTCCTCTTTCTGGTCAGGAGCCAAGGGAGGAGAGGTGTTGGGTCGAAGGATGGGAAAAATTTGCCCAGTTTGGAACCCTGTAAGGAGCTTCTGCATAGAGTGACCACCTCAACATGGGATGGTGGAGGGGGCAGGATGGCTACAGCTGAGCACTGAGTAGCAGAACAGGATTGAGCAGAAGAAGGGCCAGGTTTAGCTTTCCCAGGTCTTTTTGACACCTCTGGGATGTGAATGGAACTCAAACAAGCCCACAGGCCTCCAAGGAGAGCCAGTGAATGGGCCAGGGATCTGTAATAGGAGAAGGGTAAGGGATGCCCTCAGAGCTGAGTGCACAGCCTAGGCCAAGGGCAGAGGGAAGAGGAGGGGCAGACTCTGACAGGCTGCGGCACTGCCTCATGGCAAACCCAAGCCTGGAACATGAGGGGGCTCCACAGAATCCCACACATGAAGCCAGGAAACGAAGCAGCCTTTCAGTAACAGATGTCAGCAGGAAGCCCAGAGATGGGCTCGTCACAATTTAGTGTTTAAATCCAGTCTGAACAAGTCACTGTGCCTAAGGGGCCAATGAGGGTCCAGAGGATACCTCTTGTCTCCTCTGTCACCATCTGATCATATAAGCCACACTCTTTGCTGACAAAGCCAGAGATGATCTAGAGTGACATTTAAGAGACTGAACTTGACCTCATTCATGACCTCAGAGATGGAGCATTTACCAAAGGGATATTTTAAATTATTGAGTCAGACTATATTAAGTTTTTTTCCCTTTCATATCCACCAGGTAGGGGCTTATGAGAAAGATAGACTCAATTATAGGAGGAAGTGGAAATCTGTATTTTCTTTACATATATTTATTGTGTGAATAAATTTGTGATTCTTCTATGCTATTATTAACCAAGGGTTTACCCCCAGGATCTAGACATGACACGCTGGTAGTGCTTTTTGATGAGAGATGGCTTTGACATTACATATCATAGTGGCTTCATTCACAATGTCAAGCCTAACTCACACATGTGTTTGGCATTTATCTCATTAACAAACAAAATTAGCTCAGTAATTTTCACTAGCAAATTAAGAGACCATGGAACTTTTGTAGGAAAACAGGGTGTCAATTTTAAAATATTACTTTTAGGTAAGTTGCACTTGAATCTCATAAAAAACTTTACCTTTCGCCCTGATTTGATATAATCAAATAATATTTGGTTATTTGATAGCATTAATACATGGCAATTTTTAAAACATCGCTCCTAACCAGTTTTAGAATTTCCTCTCACTCATCTTTTAAGGAAAATATTTCTGTGATTTGTTCATGGCCAACGTTAAAGGGTCAGGTAGCACTATAGATTAAGGGAGGCAGAAAATTGACAGAGAAAAAACTATTTCCCTTGTTATGAATTCAATGTAGGAAAAAACGATTTCCATAGTTACGAATTCAATGTAGCCCCGCGCCCTCCACCCACCAAATCAAATGCCTGTGGCTCACACAGTTTTCACGCGTGTTCTACATTTCTGGTTGAGTCACAGACGGGAGCAGTGAACCCTGAGGAAACTCAGTGCACATTCTAAGGACAGTCACGCGAGAAGCTCGCCTCACCAACTCCCTCCCCAGGCTTCACGCAGCCCCAGTGAGTCAGGCAGAACTTTCCCAGCAAGGCAGCCTGTGTGTCAAAGTGGACCAAGGCGAGCTCCTGCTGTTATAAATAGATTCTTAGTGGGACTGGGAAGGGCATGGAGACACCAGAAAATATAGCAGTTCTGGGTGGGGTGGCAGACTGAGGACAGAAAGTGGGAACAGACTATGATGCAAGTTAAATTGATGCCAGAACCTAGACTTCTGCTATTAACAGTGTTTCCTTTCTCAGAAGGGACTAACTGGGCAGTTCTTTGGCTCCAAGTGACTTCTACCCCCCTTGCTAAATGATTTGATTTCTGCTGGCTCGCACCCTCTTTGCTTCTTCCTGGCAAGCTCTTGGGCTGATTTCCAATCGCTTCCCCTTGTGGGTACCCTTTTCCAGGGTTGTTTGAGGTCGTGCAGTTGTTTTGTTTCTTCACAGACTTTTAGGCAAAGTTATTCCACATGGCTCTTTAAAGGCCACCCAAACTACAAATTTCTTTAAAATATATGTGCATATACATGGGGAAAAATCATAAATTTGAGTAAAAATGTTCATTATAAAACAAAGTTAAAAAAAAAAGCCAGTGGCCTCTGCACAAAATCTGAATAGACTACATGGTCCAAATTATGTATTATAACCTTATAGGAATAGATTATGTTTACATTACTATACAAATGCATAGACAAAACTACAATAGCAATATAAAACCTGGAAGGAAATATAACAAAATATTTATAGGAATCTACCTCATGTAGTACAATTAACAAATTATTTTTATGGTTTTCATTACAATTTTCTTCACTTTCAAATTTCTATAATGGTATATATAGTTTTATAGTAAAAACTATTTAAAAACCACCAGTTGTTTTTTTTTGTTTCCATTTTTACATCAGCTAGTACATACAGTTTTCTAAAACAACAATAGCTGTGTGCAGCTGGTGGTATATGGTGGGTGGGGTGGGTGTAATATAGGAAGAGGAATGTAGAAAAGAACAGTATATTCAGAAGAAATGAATTGAGGCTCTTGCTTTAGACATAAAATATTTTACACAAATTGCCCAAGATTTCCCATTTACAGTTGGTCACAAGCTATAGTGAACATTGGCTGGGTTTTGGCAACCCTGAATGCAATTTTGCCTTTCTTTTCTTTCTTTTTCTTTTCTTTTCTTTCTTTTTTTTTTTTTTTTTTGAGATAGAGTGTCGCTCTGTCACCCAGCCTGGAGTGCAATGGCGCGATCTCGGCTCACCACAACTTCTGCCTCCCGGGTTCAAGCAATTCTCCTGCCTCAGCCTCCTGAGTAGCTGGGATTACAGGTGCCCACCACCACACCTGGCTAATTTTTTTATTTTTAGTAGAGATGGGGTTTCGTCATGTTGGCCAGGCTGGTCTCGAACTCCTGACCTCAAGTGATCTGCCCTCCTTGGCCTCCCAAATTGCTGGGATTAGAGCCGTGAGCCACTGAGCCTGGCCAATTTTGCTTTCTAACAATTTTCTTTTCAGAAATTACTTCTCACCCAGTCTAGTTTAACTGTTACCAGGAGCCCCATACTTACTTAGACTGGGGACAGATACACAACCCAAGTCTAGTTATTGAAACGTTCTTTTTGCCGTGAATTTGAACTATGAATAGAGAGACAAAAGAACTGAAAAACTGATTGTAACTCCATTAGGTCCTGGCAGCACCTTGTCATTCCCGCTACCTTGTCCAGGGCCTGCCTTGCTATGTGCCTGTCCCCAAGTCTAACTAAATTTCCTGCTGCTTAAGTTAATCAGAATCAGTTTCTTTTGCTTGCACCTGTGCAGGTGCAAGCAGCTGTGCACCTGCTTGCACAGTTATTTTTACAGCTTGACTACGGCAGCCCCATGCTGACCTCCATGAATGCCTGGATGCTTTGCTTTGACACTTGGCCAATTTAAAGTCAGTGGGCTAACTAACCAACTAATCAGTGATTTGTAATGCACTGTTTACAGTCCAGAAATCCCCTGGCGAAACCCAGGGCCAGAATGTTTGTTGATAGCTTTCACCTGGTGTGACCAGTTGCCTGACTTGGCTAACAAAGGGGTGAGGGGTTTGGGGAGACTTCTGCCTAGAGGTTTTGAGAAGCCAAGTTCATATCACAAGTCTTGGTTATTTAATCTGGAGAGCAAGCACCTCCTTATGCAAATCAGAAGAAACCTAGTGCCTAGAGATGTCTCAGATTCCCAGTGCTTGAGTGCCATCTCTGTCTCTTGTTATACCTGAGCTTTTGCCTTTATTTCAAGTCTTAGGTGAGCATGCTTTGTGAAGTTTCCTGAGCTCTTTCAAATAACTTAACCTGAGTAATCTTTATGGGACCCTAACTGACACAGAAGTAAATAGCAGTTACAGAGTGACAGAAAACCCTCAGTGATGAAAAGGTTTAAGACAGCGAGTAGGTAGAGGCACCATTTAAGATTGAGAGAGGGGCTTGGCTAGCTAGGCAGTCTTTTTAAAAACAGTTTTTTTTTTTGAATTTTTATTTTTTCAGAGACAGGATCTTGCTCTGCTCTGTTGCCCAGGTTGGAGTGCAGTGGTGCCATCATAGCCCACTGCAGCCTCAAACTCTTGGGCTCAAGGAAGCCTCCCACCTCAGCCTCCCAAAGTGCTGGGATTATAGGAGTTAGCTGCCATGCCTGTCTAACAGTCTTTCATATCAGATCCAGAGAGGGGAAATGTGCAGTGATTTTTCCATGAATGTGGGAAAAACTAGGCAGCATTCTAGACCATTCTTATAAGATAGTGTAAATCAGAATGAAGTCAGGAGAACCTTTGACCATTTTGTGAATATGATAGAACCCACTCCTGTTACTGGATAGGTGACAAAGCCATGGCTCCGCGGTAGTGCTAATGAGCAGGTTGCTGCTGCTCTTCTTGGGTGCATCTTCCCCACAATTCCATTCCCCAGGTTGCATCCTCTGGGCCAGTTCTACCATTGTCCTGTGGTTGCTTGGTGAATTGTAAGCTAAGATCTAGTCAGGTAATGATATGTTGGGAGTCAGTGAATGATATGTTCTAAATATGCTGTTCATCTGTGGCTGGGTGTGGTGGCTCATGTCTGTAATCCCAGCACTTTGGGAGGCTGAGGTGGGTGGATCACCTGAGGTCAGGAGTTTGAGACCAGCCTGGCCGACATGATGAAACCCTGTCTCTACTAAAAATACAAAAATTAGCTGGGCATAGTGGCAGGTACCTGTAATCCCAGCTACTCAGGAGGCTGAGGCAGAAGAATCGCTTGAACCCGGGAGGCGGAGGTTGCAGTGAGCAGAGATCATGCCATTGCACTCCAGCCTGGGCGACAAGAGTGAGACTCCATCTCAAAAAAAAAAAAAAAAAAAAGAAGAAGCTATTTATCTGTTGGGGTCAAGCTGTGGATGAGTTCTGGTTCACAGAGATTTATAGGATTCACTGGCTCCATTCCTCTCTTTTTGAAATAATCAATTACGTTATTGCACTATCACAGTGAAGTTTAAGTCTTTATTTTTTAATCTCCTGTACTGCTGTGAGCATCTTGATTGCTGCAGCTTGGCATTTATCTTCCCATTTTCCACAGTGTCAAGCAAATGCCTTGCACATAGTAGGTGCTCAAAAAGTATTTGCAGAATAAACATATACATGTATATATTTATACATTTGATGACCAAGCTACTGGAAGTTCAAAGAAGCCTATGTTTTTCCTTCTGCTCCTCTGTCATAAATTAGAGAGTGACAAAAAGGAAGCACAATAAACTGATAAAAGAAAGAAATGCAGCTTATATCCTCATTTATAAAATGGGGATAATGATCCTACCTACCTCCAAGGGTTGTTCCAAGGATTAAATGAGCTAATTTTTCTAAAGAGTTTCTGGTACATAGAAACCATCCCCCACCACATTCCCTTACACAATAAACTCAATATCTAAGGCCTTACCAGCAAGGAGTTTGCAATATAAGCTGGAAGGCTGCTATAAGCCTTGTATTCTCTATCACCCTTTCTCCGGGTTATCCTTAGATATTCTCTCTTGGTAGATCTTCCTGCATGTGCACAGATTGGAACAAGAGAGCCCTACAGTATCTCCTTGGCCTCAGGCTACCTGTAAGTTCTTCAAGAGGGCTAGTGGAGGCTTTCTATAAACCCATTCTCTCACACCGATCATGCGCCTTTTCATTTCCAAGGGATTAGCTAGGAAATACAGATTGCCTAAATCAATCAAGAAACAAATCTTGCATAAGAGTACCTTTTGTTGAGGTAAACACAGAAATAGGTCCCATTAAGTGAAAAGTACAAGGAATAGATTACTATTAGTAGTGACTGGGATTTCCCTCTAAGAAGCTCCTTAGGGACCTCTGCTATACTAGGGGACCCTGCTTCAATGTGTAAGAACTACTTTGCTGCTTTTTGAAATATAATGTTACACACTCCACCTTTCAAAGACACGCCATCTGTTAAAGATGGCTGTCCTCAGACCAGTCTTGTAACTCTCAGAAACAAAAAGATGAAGCTAGAGTAACATTCAACTTAAGACATATCATGACCTAATTGAGATCACTTAGATGAAACCAATTATTTAAAATTAAAATCACTAAAATTACTTAGTAATATACCTCTTTGATTTATTCCTTTCCTTACTGGCTGATCATATATGCACTAATATCTATGGTCAAGTGTGCATACATGTGCAGACATGAAAGTCTTCCTCATCCAGACGATTTGGGAAGCCAACTCCTTCACACAGCTGAGTCCTTGGAACATAGGTGGTGGGCTCAGTCTAGGAGGGCTTCTAGAGAGAATACTTGGAGAAGCAATGTGACCCCCTAAAATGTCAGAGGTGGGGAAGGGGCTGAAATCTCCCTTTCAAAGGCTCACAGCTTCCTTGGCAGCTTGAGTAATTGGAAGAAACTAGTAGCCCAGCCACAGCTTCAAAAGGTGGTATCACTGATGATTTGAGAAACTCCCAGTGTTAACATCTACCTTAGAACCTTCACAAATACACAAACATGACAGGATTTGTCATACTATTGTTAGAGTCAAATGAAACACAACCTTGTTGTCAACTGACCAATACTTTGATTTTAGAGCTAGAAGCTAGCATGAAGATTAAGGGGGTCTGCTGGTAGTAGCATCTGTAGTTGGGAGAAATCCCCTCAATAATAGAATTTTTTT
The DNA here is from genome assembly GCF_028885655.2 of Pongo abelii. Lineage (NCBI taxonomy): Eukaryota > Metazoa > Chordata > Mammalia > Primates > Hominidae > Pongo > Pongo abelii. The sequence goes on along the minus strand of NC_071988.2, from coordinate 168,915,608 downwards.
ACTAAATTTTTTTAATGACCGTGCAAAAACAATTTATTTTGAGAATAAAATATCTATGAAGTTCAAAATGCATGATGATAATACAGAAAATGAGATGGTGGTAAATGGAGTTAAACTGGTAAAATTTCCTAGCATCATCAAGGAAATGGTATAAGTAATTATTTTATTATGTATTTATTTATTTATTTATTTAATTTTTTATTTTTCCATAAGTTATTGGGGTACAGGTGGTATTTGGTTACATGAATAAGTTCTTTAGTGGTGATTTGTGAGATTTTGGTGCACCCATCACCTGAGCAGTATACACTGCACCATATTTGTAGTCTTTTATCTCTCGTCCCCCTCCCACTCTTTCTCACAAGTCCCCAAAGTCCACTGTATCATTCTTATGCCTTTGCGTCCTCATAGCTTAGCTCCCACATATCAGTGAGAACGTAGATGTTTGGTTTTCCATTCCTGAGTTACTTCACTTAGAATAATAGTCTCCAATCTCATTCAGGTCACTGAAAATGCGGTTAATTCATTCCTCTTTATGGCTGCTTAGTATTCCATCATATGTATATATATCACAGTTTCTTTATCCACTCGTTGATTGATGGACATTTGGGTTGGTTCCACAATTTTCCAGTTGTGAATTGTGCTGCTATAAACATGTGTGTGCAAGTACCTTTTAAATAATGACTTCTTGTCCTCTGGGTGGATACCCAGTAGTGGGATTGTTGGATCAAATGGTAGTTCTACTTTTAGTTCTTTAAGGAATCTGCACACTGTTTTCCATAGTGGCTGTACTAGTTTACATTCCCACTAGCAGTGTAGAAATGTTCCCTGTTCACCATATCCACGCCAACATCTACTGTTTCTTGATTCTTTGATTATGGCCATTCTTGCAAGAGTGAGGTGGTATCACACTGTGGTTTTGATTTGCATTTCCCTGATCATTAGTGATGTTGGCATTTTCCCATATGTTTGTTGGCCATTTGTATATCTTCTTCTGAGAATTGTCTATTCATGTCCTTAGCCCACTTTTTGATGGGATTGTTTTTTTCTTACTGATTTGTTTGAGTTCGTTGTAGATTCTGTATATTAGTCCTTTGTCAGATGTATAGATCGTGAAGATTTTCTCCCACTCTGTGGGTCGTCTGTTTACTCTGCTGACTGTTCCTTTTGCTGTGCAAAAGCTCTTTAATTAGAGCTATTTATCTTTGTTTTCATAGCATTTGCTTTTGGGTTCTTGGTCATGAAATCCTTGCCTAAGCCAATATCTAGAAAGGTTTTTCCAATGTTACCTTCTAGAATATTTGTAGTTTCAGGTCTTAGGTTTATGAAATATATTTACATTATTTCCTGAGCTATCTTTTCCTTCAACTTGAAACTTCACGCAATGGTCTGATCCATTAATGTCTTCAATTGACCACTAGATGGCAACATTGTTCTTTTATGTTACAGCTTTGACTCCCAATAAACAAGACATTTAATTTTCCAACAACCAATTTTAAAAAGTAAAAACACAAAAGCTAGTAATTTAAATACATCACTCTGTACAATGGGAACAAGGAAGAGCATATTAAATTATGATTTTTCAATTCATTTATCTAAAAACTGTACTACACAGTATTCTATTTCTGTGCATTTTTGGGTAACAGACATTTGTACCTGGTGTGTTTGGAGATGGTGTGGCCTCGGCTCTTCTAGTCTTTGTGGCTGCAGGGAACTGCCCACATGTTGAAATATGTTTTCATTCAAATCATTTAACATCTCTCTTGATTTTGCAACATCCTGGAGCAGTGGTTTCCAAATCTGGAAGCTAAATAAATAAATAAGATTCCAGGAACCCGTCCTCAGAGATTCTGATTTAGTAGCTCTGATATGGGCATGGGTATCTGAATTTTTAATAGCACCTCCATCTGCTTCTGATTATCAACAAGTTTGGAAGTGGTCTTCGTGTCCTTAATTCCTCTAGCAACAGAATCCTTCAAATAATATGAATTTTAAGTCAACTTAATTTAAAATTGCCACACTTTTTTTTATTTTAGCAAAATGGTCTTCACTAAAAATACTCAAATATCTCAATTACTAGAAAGTTGAATTCATTGTAAAAATAGCAGGGCTCTAACAATTGTAATTAATATTCATTCACCCTGTGTGTCTGAAAGAAAGGTGATCAGACCCACGTGTGGGTTGGGATTGATGTGATAAGAAAGATGGCTCGCACATGGGTTGCCATTCCTGTATGTTTCTCAGAATGGGGATCCTTGCACTGGGGAGGGGTGGATTTCTGCAGGAATAATTTCAGACATTGCAGAAGGATGTGTCTCTATTGTTATTCTGTTAAATACTAGGATGTATAACATAAAATGTCATTATCATTTTGGATAATTTTGAGGGTCCCATCAGCTATGTGAAGTAGTATTTTTCTTTGTCATTTCCCATTTTCCCTCTTCTCTTTTTCTCCCTGTTTCTTTCTCTCTTTCTCTGTGTCTGTCTTTCTCCCTTTCTCTCTCTCTCTCTCTCTCTATATATACACACACACACATATACACATACGTGTGTATATATACAAATATACACGCATATATACACACATATATAGATTATATATCTAAATAAATATATATATATATTTCTGTCATTATTTGTTCTGGGTCATTATTAACTCTTTGGTTTAATGTGATAGCTTTAGACCAATTAATCACTGTTCAAATATTATTTGCCTTGACTCATTTGAATTAAGTGACCTCATTAGTTTTTTTTCTTTCTCTAATATTATATTTTTGTATTTAAAAATGATATGAAAATATAATGAAGACTAGTATTACAAAATAGCACTATCCTTTTCTGGTGTTAATTCATGAATGTGTATAAAGGCCCTCATAATGATAATTAAAGAGAATGGTGCTTTCTTGAATGGGTTTACAGTTAAGCTACACATACTGTTTAAACATTAAAAACCAGTTTTATTCTCATAGAAAAAGAGTACCAGAATACCATAGCATGACTCTCCAGTTTAAAAGAGTCAAGTCTACTGATCTCCAAACTATACTTACACAGATTTTTGTTGCTAGAAGGTAAGAGTCAGGGAAAATTACTGCTTTGTCACATTCTCTTGCCTTCTTTCTTCTTGTTTCTCTAGTTTTTTAAATAAATCCTTGACTTTAAAGACAAGGAGCTTCTTATAAATTTTCTAGTTCACAAAAACCACTTCTAATTTTTAAAAGACAATTTCAAAAAAGCGTGGTTAGAAAATGGAGCATGTATTGAAATGTACATTGACTTCTGAGTCAGATACACAACTTAGAGAAATTCTGTCTGGGCAGCTGCTTGATTTTCCTGTCATAGTTGGAGTCCACACTTACCACTCCCTGCATTCCAGTGATGGTCCTTGGCCATAGGAGAAGAGTAAATACAACATTCTATTTACAAGTTTTCATTTAGAGGTAGAAGTCTCTGAGCCTGCCCTTGACAGCTCCCACTGAGCTGGACCAGCAGAGGGACCTGAAGCTCCGCTCATGAGCCTGGGGTCAGGGATAGAAATTCGTGTGTCCAAATAAACATTTATTTTCTTAGAATTTTATTGCCTGTTTCTCCCCTTTAAAAAATGCAAGAGAATTATCTGCAGGAAAACATTCAGATTTAGATCAAAACAGAAAAATGAAGCAATGCTCTCTAGTGCGAGGGCTAAACCATACTTCTTCCCTCCTGAAAAATTGTCAGTGATTTTGATTAGCAGGAATCATTGACACTACAAATCAACCCTGTTTTAATTTTTAAAGGACACTTGAGATGTGTTTCACAGCACATTGTGTCTGTGCAAACTAAAAAATTAAAATAAAATAAAATTTAAAAATATTTTAAGCCCAAAAAGCGGGAAAGGGAGGGCCCCTAAATTTAGAAGATGCCAGATCTTAAATACTAGAAAACCCTGTCCTGGTTTCCAAATGTTTACCCTTCTGCAAGCCTGGCCCACAGAGTACCTTCTCTCTTCAAAAGAAAATCCTGGCACCTAGAAGATTGGGCTGACAGTGAGTATTAAAATGACTTGTTTAATGAGCAGCATGATTGAACAGGGTAGGGAATGCCGGGGAGTTTTCTCGCAAGGACTAGGTTTGGTGTTTATATTTTGTTATGTTGTGTGCTTCCACTGTCCCTTATTTTGACAAGCTATCGAAAAGTTTAAGATGAGGATGGGCAATTTAAAAAAAAAAAAACTGGTTGCTAAAAAAGAACTGGTGCCTCTTCTTACCCGTCTCTAATGGAATATAGGCTGTACCACTTAAGTGAGAGAGTACTTGGCATTAATACAGCACCAAAGATTCTTGAGGTCTGTATAGTACAAATGAGCAGGGGCTGTGATAGATGTTTTATTTTTTTAAAGCATTAGGCTACCCTCCACTAAGTAAAGGCTATTTACTAAATGGTAGGCAAATTGCCTATTCTTAGGGCTGGAAGGAACTGTCCTCCAGAAATCATTAACTGCTTCTTCCAGGTTGGACTACATTTACAATGTTTGTGACCTTCACTCTCTAAGATGATACTGTCTATTCTAATCTTTACTTCCTGATAGACTGGACAAATTCTGCCCCTCACCACCCAGATGATTCTGTTGTTTAGGAATCTAACCTCAATTTCCCTCCCTAAATTTAAGATTATTACTTTTTTTTCTTACTAGAAAAATGGAGAACTTTTCTTTGCCAGGACAGATATATTGACTTTCTTTTATTTTATATTTGTCATTTTGCCTCTAAAGTTTGGACTTATTTCTCAAGGAGTTCAATCTTCTCTTTTCTGTCATTTTGAACTTTTCACCATTTTCATTTTTTTTCATGGAGTAATTAACTGAAAGGAAGAGGATATTAAATAACTAGTAAATGTTGAATCAAAAGAAACTCAGGATGTAATATCAAAAACCATACATAGAAATATCATAGAAATCTATTATCATAGAATTTTAAATTTCATGGCTGACTAGTAGGAAGAACGTAAGTGGACAACTTTATTCTCTTCTACTTCATAGAATTGGACTCATCAATTTACAAAATGTCCTAGAAGCAAATAAGTGGCTGGTAAATATTCTAAAGATTCTAGCATTTATTCTTTTAAACTAAAACTTCAAGACTTTTATGGATAATATTTTATTCTTTGTGTCTTCCAGGGAAAAGGGGAGTCTATATTGTTCAAATTTACATTATCTATGTTAGAGTCATTTTCCTGAAGGCTATTTAAAGGTTGAGAAATACTGCAAATGTCTGAAAGACAAGTGTATATTTTAAAAACAGAGGCATAGGTGCATGGCTTTAACAGAGAAATACTAACATATATAACTAATTTTTTTTTTTTTTTTTTTTTTGAGACGGAGTCTCACTCTGTTGCCCAGGCTGGAGTGCAGTGGCGCGATCTCGGCTCACTGCAAGCTCTGCCTCCCGGGTTCATGCCATTCTCCTGCCTCAGCCTCCCGAGTAGCTGGTACTACAGGCACCCGCCACCATGCTCGGCCAATTTTTTTGTATTTTTAGTAGAGACAGGGTTTCACCGTGTTAGCCAGGATGGTCTCGGTCTCCTGACCTCGTGATCCGCCCGACTTGGCCTCCCAAAGTGCTGGGATTACAGGCGTGAGCCACCGCACCCAGCCCATAAATAACTAATTTTTCTGCAACTAAAGAGAAAATTTGCTCTCTTTCGACCTCTCTATTCACATGGTCTAAGATTTCTGTTCATATTGCAGTAGATGGAATGGAGTAAAATAACCACAGTAGGGCTGTAGGGAGAATGCTTCCAAGATAGTGAAACACAGATTGATTGGCAATAATTGGTAAAAGCTCGATTGTTTCAGGGAAAAAATTTTCATCAGGCTCGGAAATACACATGCAAATGGCACAGAGTTCCAAAATGGGCTGTTGCACCCAACACAAAAGAAGACCTGTGAGCGCATGCATGTGCAGGCATATGTATGTGTGCACAGGTTTTCTGCTGCCAAAGGCTTTATATCTTTGTGGCACCCAGATGGTGAGGAGGAAGTAGTCAGAATTGCCTTGCTTGACTAACTCTCCATTTTGATGATCAAACCCCAAACAAACCCAAAGCTTTGGTCTGGGAGCAGGGTTGTCACTTTTAAATACAACAAAATAAAATACCCTCCCTCTCCCCCCAAGAGCAGCCATTCGTAACCTAGACATAGATTCAGGGGCCATGAGAGCAGAAGGGCTCCTAGAGCCACTGAGACCAAAGCCTCCAGGTGGCAGAGGAGGCGTCAGGCCCAGGTCAGCATGTCTTTTCAGAAATCAGTCAGGAAGACTATGCTGGCGAAGGCAGCTCCCATGCAGACCTGTGTTGCCCTTCTCTTTAGAGTAAGTCTCCAGTCCTTGCCTTTTCTTCCTATGGACTCTCCTTTTCCTCCCTCTTCTCAGAGGGAAAATGATCTCAAAGTCACAACATGAATATTTGCTAGGTTTGATTTTGGTAAGTTAAGTAACCCCTTGGTTTAAGCCAGGTCACAGGAGAGCTGTGTGTTTTGCCTGGTGTAGGCTGGAGCCTGGTGAATTGTGCTTTTGTGTTGTGCCATTGCTAGTATTGAGAGACACGAGCAAGGGGCCTTATAAAGCCTGTTACTTTGTTCACTGTAGGGATTCCCCAGGCTGCCATCCATACAATCAGGCCATTGGCAAATGCTTTCACATAACTCATGGGAATTAATATTTTAAGTTTTACAATCTGGGAAAAATCATGTTTCTCCCCAACAATTGTGAATTTTTTCCACCATAAATTTTGTAACTGAACATTGTCTGTTTATTGCTTAGGCTGTTGGGAAGCATCATTTGTCTGAGCTTGCGGGTTCAGTTTCCTCGTCTGTAAAATGAAGATAATAATAATGTACCTCATAGCTTTACTATGAAGAAAGATAATGGCTTTATTATGAAGAATAAATGTTTTTTTCTACAAAGATAAAGAAAGTAAAACATGGTGCATCTTTTTTGGCTCATGGTGAATGTTTAATTGATGTCAGTTGTTATGATTTATGCATGTGACAACAATAACATATAGGTAAGCAGTAGTGATATGTCAGGCACTCTGATAGATGCTGGAAATAAGGAGCAACCTAGACCCAGCTGCTACTCTCCAAGAGTGCATTCTCAAACAGCAAAAGCAAGCAGGTAAGTAAATAATGAAGTGTGACAGGTGCTGTGATGAGGAAGGACAGGTGGGAACATGCTTCGGGAGCACCTACTCCAGTCTGAGAAGCATGACCCAGAACTGGAGGAAGTTTAAGTGCAAGTTCAGCTGGTGGAGAGGCAGAAGAGCCTCACTGAAAAAGCTGTGCAGGAAAGGACATATTTGAATTGTTGAACGAGGTCTGGTGTGACCAGAGGGCAGAGTAGCTGGTGGGGCGCTGAGACTGCTAGAGAGGTGGACAGCAGTGAGGTGCCAGGTCACGCTAGTATTATAAGCTACACTGAGGAATTCTGACTTTATCTTATGTATAGGGGGCAGTCATTAACATGTTGAAGCAATGATAAGACCTCATCTGATTTGCTTTTTAGAGGTATCACTCAGGTATGGAGACTGAGATTAGAGGAGGGCTAGGTGGGAGTTGAGGAGATGAATTGGGCATCTCTTGAGCATTGGTGCTGGGGACTGGACTAGGGTCAGGGCATCCATCCAGCCAAAGTTCCACCTTCCACTCTCCAGCAACCATACAGGAGTGAATGGTTTGCATTTATATATATTTTGGAATATTTCCTTCAGCGTTAGTTTTCTTGTCTATTTTCTTTTCTGCTCCAATTTCAGCTATTTATTATATCCTGTGTATTGTGTGTCTTCAGGTATGCTTTAAAATCTTTTGTGAAATCAAAATGTGGAGGAAAGAAGGAATGAAAGATGGAAGAAAGAAAGGAGGAGAGAGGCTGGTGATACTCATGAGCTGGTACTTTCCCTTTTTTACATACATTTATTTTAAAATAATTATAAAGCATCTGTCCTGGTTTTGACCCGATTTGAGGGAAAGTCTTTATATCAGACTCTGTGTATATTTTTTACCATTAAATGCATTATAACCTTGTTGAGGATGTGACCCAGATGGTGTTACCATTTTAGGACAGATTTGAGCTTTCCTCCTCTGTTAAACTTCTGACCATAATTCAAACACCTGCGTATTTAAACTGGTGCAGTCAGAACAAGTTTCTGCACTCATCACTTCTTCACCCAGCAAGGTATGTGAAAGAAGATTTGTGCAGCCAGTTGGTACTAAATTGCATAATAGGTTAACCTGAGCCCTTTGAATTCAAACAAAAGAAGTTCTCAACCTGATTGGAATTAACCTACACTGACTTTCTGCTTCATCTTTCCTAAAGTGAAGATGATACCGATCGGCAGGCGGGGAGCCTGATGGATGTTAATGGGGGGTTTTCAAGTTTGTCTTCCTTTTCTTAAACTATTAAGAAAGAACAAAAAACATTATTTAGAGTGGAATCAGTTTCCAAGAAGGGAAAAAAGAAAACTGAGAATTTATTATTAAAGAAAGAAATGGAGCCAAGGTGAAAAAAAGAAAAAAAAAAAAAAAGGCCTTCTCACATCTCCTGGCCAGGTGCTCTGTGCGTATAAATGTTTCAAGTTAAGCTTTAAGATCAAGGGAAAGTCTGTAGGGAGCCTTGTTTCCTAGAGGTCTGCTTGCTAGAGCTGCTCCCGAATATGGGCTGCCCATTTTTATTTGGTTATTAAGGATTAAAGCGGGCGACAATTCTGGAATGGTAGTTCCTTGGTTTCCATTAACTTTGTACAAGAGAGTGAAAAGCAAGCTTCCAAGGGAGGGTTTGCATATGTATTTTGGGCTATCAGCTCGCCCCCTTCCCTGTCATCTTGTGTGTATGTTTAACATGAAATTGCCCTTCCTCTCATGAACTCGCACTACAAGAAAGCTGCCTCGTTGCAACGATTGAGAATCTCTGTGCCTCTCAGAAATCCTCCTGGTTTTCACAGGAGTGTGGAGGGAAGATGAAAGGAATTTTACATTAGCTTGCTGGTTGCTCCAGATACTGCAGGTTAGCGACTGCCCAGGTTCTCTGGGCTTTCAGCCTCTGAATACACGATCAGGAAGGCAACCCATCGCTCTGTGTCCATATCTTTAAATTTTCTTTTTTTCTTGTTAGTTTTACAGCCTGCCCTCAAAACTAAAGCCCGTCTGAAGTTACTTTAGTAAAGTGACTAAGTTTAGTGATAAAACAACACACACCTGAAGAGAATGCCTGATCGTCCTGGTGGGTAATTGGGTCATGAGTGTCAGTTTTAGTAACAGTCGTTACAATAAAAGCAGAGATGAAGAGCTCAGCCTTCCAAAGTCACAAAATAACAGAAATAACAAGCCAATTTGCTGATTTAATCCAAGCAATGTTTTAAAAACAGAACTGGAAACTCAGAGTTGGTAAAGACTTACACCCTCTGTCATCAACATTTTTCAATCCCACAGGACCCCAGGAGGTTCAATGTATAAACTAAAAGGCTGAATATAAATAGACTTGTCCCGTGTCACGTGACTGGACTAACAAATCATGGAATCTGAAATGAAAACTATACGGTTTCACTTCAGTATTGTAATATCCAGTGCCATTATTGTGGTTTCGATGCTGCATGTTGTTCTTAATCATTGCTAGGTTTTGCAGCACAGAAGGCTGCATAACATGAATGGTGAAAGATCAACCAAAAACATGTAATTCTGGAACAGTATGTCTTATTGTATATTTTTTTAATTGAAATTTTTATACGCTCAGAGCCGAATTTATTTTCTATTATAACCTCATAGTTTTATATTCATGGCTACTTGATAGCATGGTTATTTTAAAAGCTGTAATCAGTAATTATATGTCCATGGTCATTATTACCTAATATGGTAATGAACACAGTTAAAGACTAAGACTTGCAGTTTCATCCAGAGGTTACATCTATCTTCTGTTAAAATGTGAACTTCTCTTTGATGTGGAATAATAGTTGAGAAATAAAGATGGCTGGCCATGGTGGCCCATGCCTGTAATCCCAGCACTTTGGGAGGCCGAGGTGGGCAGATCACGAAGTCAGGAGTTCAAGACCAGCCTGGCCAACATGGTGAAAACCCCGTCTCTACTAAAAATACAAAAATTAGCCGGGCATGGTGGTACGTGCCTGTAGTCCAGCTACTTGGGAGGCTGAGGCAGAAGAATTGCTTGAACTCGGGAGGCAGAGGTTGCAGTGAGCAGAGATCGTGCCACTGCACTCCAACTTGGGCAACAGAGTGAGACTTCGTCTCAAAAAAATAAATAAATAAAAATAAAAATAAAAATAAAAATATTTCAGTGCTTAGTAATCCTGAGACCTCTGTGCAGTATTTGCTCTCTCTCTCTCTCTGCTTTCAGAACGTTCCAGAATGCTGCCTTTCGATAGTCTGTAATGCAGAAGCTGTTAGAGAAGCCTCACCCTGGGAAAGCATTGTTCAGGACAGATGACATTCCATTTTATTTACCCTTTGATTGTATCTTAGGCAAAAGTCATCACATTTACTGGGCACAGGACTTTGGGGATGTTGAATTTAGTGACGGTCATTTGTGAGATTTGAGTCAGTCTGCTGCCTCCACCAGCAGAGCCTTCACATATGGGCCTTAAAGAAGAGGCATGTGGCGTCATTCACTCATACAGCAAGTGTTCACCCAGTTCGTACTTCGTTGGGGTAACTGAGCGGGTCCACAGCATCCAGCAGCCAACTAGAGAGAAGGAGGCAGTGACTGCAAAGAGCAGAGTCCACAGATAGAACAGAAGAAGCACACTGGGTGGGAAGGTGGCATTCTCATTAGTGGGGAAGGGTCTAGGATCACTTAAATCCTAGTGGAAACACTGAGTGGATGTGTTAAGTGAAGAATCAGTAATGTCTCAGTGTAACCATCACTTTAACTTAAATGAATGCAAAGACAACAAGCTAATTATTTTCTGCTGAAATTCTTGTTTCCAGTATGCATGTCAAAAATTTACAATAGTTATCGTTGTTTTGGACTAGACTTTTTTTCTAAACATTATTATTTGTTGTTATAACAGCTTAGGTTTGAGTTGTTCAGGGCTAAAATGAGAAAACAATATAAAGTGAATTAAGCTAATGATCAAACCAACAACATGAAAGTTACAACTTGGATGATCTAAGGAAACCCAGGTTGCAAAAGCTACCAGGGCCATTAATAGGTTTCTTATTAATTTTTTCCCCCACTCAGGAACTTCTGTGTTAGTTTATAACAGCAACTTGGATCCATAGCACTGGATGGTTTACAGAGTTCATTTCTGCGCCTTTTTATCTTAAGATCTTTAAACAATACTATGGCTATGACCTAGAGAGTGCAGATTTTATCTCCATCATACAGAAAATAAACTGAGGCTTAGGGATACACTAAAGATAACCACTTAATGATAGAGACTAGAACTTAACTCCAAATTCAATCTTCATTCTACTACTTTCTACCTTCCTACTATGAATTCTAAATCAGATCTTCAAAAAATTTAAAGATGATAGCAGTCATATCCTTGTATCGAGAATTTTAAACACCCAATATGTCTAGGTTAAGTACCTATTCTGGGAGATAAGTGATCTTTAAATCACCCACTCTTTCACGAAACCCCATCTCAGAACTGAGAGTGAATTCAGGAATATTTTTCCAGCCTCGGAATAGAGAATCCTTTGGGAAAATAGTTTTAATGGTTATGGATCACTAGCAAATCTTGACTGGTATTTTTTTTTTAAACCAAGCCATCTGGCAGTTGTGTCTTATTTCTTCCTCCTGTCAATGGCTGGACCCACACACATTCCAACCTCACACAAAAAATGCCAATGTCTGCACATTTTCACTATGAACAGGCATTTTCAGTCAAAGCAGAGAGAAATGAGGCTCTGCCTGTCTGTGGCAATAACATTAATATTACCTCTGTACAGATGCTTTTAGAAGTATGAAGTTAAATGCAGAGCCCTGGAGATGCCTAGAAGCACACATGAGATAAGCACAGCCATTCACGGAAGACCTAAGAAACTGAACATTTGCCGGATAAACTTTTCACCATGACAAAGTAGAGTAATGTCGCATATTCCAATGTGAGATTGACAGCAGGAAATAATGACAATAAGATAAGAGTAAGATGCATTTATGATGCAGAGAGGTGGAAGACATATATATATATATGTACTTGGTCAGAATAAGCCATATTATTAATTACCAATGTAAATTTAGCCTTGGGGAATAAAACAGCTGAAATCTGAAGGCAGCAAAGTCAGTCTGGCTACAGATAAGCTAAGAAGTATAGATCTGAAATAAACATTCATTACAGGCTCTTTGACAAGAAAAACTGTTATATTAGTGGACAGCATTTCACAACTCAGAGGAGCAGAAGGTCAGCTTCACAACCAGAATGCCAACTGCTAAATGAATGTGCTGAGTAAAACTGGCCAGAGAGCGCCCTCACAAAGGCAGCGGTAGGGTGGGACTGGCCCCTGGGGATGCTGAAGAAAATGCTGGTGTCCAGTGGCTTATTGACCCATTTCACTCTCATTCTTTCAACTGCTGTTAAGTGAAAAAAGGGTTACATGTGAGCATACACACATGTGCATCTGCGTACATGCATATTTATTTAATGCCAACAGTCTCTTTCCTGTTTACCCTTCTAACTTCATAAACAAGAGGAGAACATTTTCTCTGCATTAAAAAAATCTGATAAAGCAGAACCACCCTAAATTATGGGAAAAGAAGAAAAGCAGTTAGTCCATTGAGTCAAGCTCATGGAACCAGAAGTATGCTTGGAAATCGGCCATTAAGGATAAAGTTGAGCATTTGCAATCCAGGCACTAGATCTAAATACCTATAATTGTTTGTTCATGTCATGGACTAAATACGCAGTTGTATTTTAACACTCATGTTGACCCCTGCATTGAATTCTGCAGATAACAAGGCTGTTTTCTATTTGTGGATCATGATAGTGGCCATCAGATGCTCTGCAATGGTGTACTTACCTAAAATGTGAGGCTATGGTCAGAATTATATAGTGTTCATCTTATTTTAAAGAGTTAAAAACTGTAGTTTTAGGACAGTAAAGAGATTTTTAGGATTTTAAGCATGTGCACTTGGTGAAAGTTTCACTACTCTGTAATTCAGGTTTTGCTTTTTATTTTTCATGTAAATAGAACCAAGACACTATTTCTTTCCACAATAAGTGAGTTAGAGACTGGAGCCCAGAAATGAGACCAAGCATAGGCTTGGTCTTGACTTCGTACCTTAGCCATTATCAGTTTATTGCATTTTATAGTTGGATCATTTTTTTATTCCCTGACTGTGAAGTGTGAGGTGGATACAACAGGATTAGTAACACATTAAGTGATTTATTCACTTCTATTAATTGCCAACTATATATGAGGAACTATGATAAGTATTAGGGATGCAGAGATGAATAAGACAAGGCCTCTGATTTAGAGGATCTCATAGTTAAGTGAAGGAGGTAAATTAGCAGACAAGTCATAATACAAATAGTCTAACTGAGACATGACTAAAATGTTCTGGAAATTTAGAGGAGAAAGAAACCCTGCCATTGTGAGAGGGCATTTGACTTGTGTCTTGAGTACTTTTTGAATATTTGTGTTAATTCTCCCAGGAAAAATAAAGTGAGGAGCCTTCCAATCTCACGTGTCTCACAAGCCTTCTGCTAAAATGATTGAGATTTGCTGAAAGCTGGCTATATGCTACAGCAACTATATATATATATATATAGTGTTTTTCAGTTTACAAAGTGCTTTCTAGCATGACTCTCACAAAATGCCCTTACCATGGGGATTATTCTCCCCATTTTACATGTGAGAATGCTGAAGCACTGAATGGGAAGTAACTTGCACCAGGGCCTGGATTCAAACATTGCAAATATTGGCGTTCTTCCAATTCCAAAAACTTAAATCTTTTTTCTTGTTTATATAAATAACAAAGTATATATATATGTATGTATATATACATATATATACATACATATATATATACACATATATATACACACATATATATACACATATATATATACACACACACACACTTTGGAGATACATATATATATACACACACACACACCACACACACAACCTTGATTATAGAAATAACAAATTTCAACAGCATCATTTCATTAAGCTTCCCATTTAAAATGGATCCATTTCATTTATGCTTCTATTGAAGAGATGGATGTTCATCTGGTCCTGTTTCCTATTAGCTAAAAGGAACTTTGGAACTGCTCTGCTGGAAAAGCCCATGTTCCATCCAACCTAATATTGTGTTGACAACAGAGGCCTCAAGGGATTTGCCAGGGAAGGACATAGTTTTCCTCCCTGACATTAACCTTAAAGGTCAGGTGTACTCTCAGTAGCCATTTATGGCTCTGACATTCATAAATTTGGTCAAAACCTTTATGAATCCATTTATATTCCTTGCCTGTACCTCTTTTGTGATAATGAGCTCCATACATTTATTATTTTCTGTGTAAAGTAATACTTCCTTTTATCAGTCCTTAACTCATCTCACTCAAGTTTCAAGAGGGTCCTCTACTTCCAGTGAGAAATTGAGGATTAGGAGAATAACTGTGCTGTGTTCAGTTTACAAATGATCTCCAAAATTCTCTGGGTTTATTTTATTTTTGTCTAAAGCAAGAATAAATAAACTGTACATTATATTTTTATTGTAGAGAGACCAATATTTTATTTAAAGATGAAGATTCTGCCTAGTGGCATATTTTTAGTATACTTTTTGATGCTGCTAAAATTTGCTCTAGAAAATAACCTCATTTTGCTGTTTGTAATACACATTTTGCATGTCGAAGGCAGCTCCAATCTGGCTATGGGGAAAGCTTGAGGTAATTTTTGTTGTCTTCTACAACCACTTTTGAAGAGTAAGTATATTGCATATTATGTATATTTGATAACTGATTATAATGGATGTATGATAGAATATCATGAAGTAGTAGAAGAATGCTGGCCTGGGTGTCAAAGACCTGGTGTTCTAAAACCATTTCTGGACTGTAGTTTTCAAACTTATGAGATTAGGGATTGAATTAGGTAATTTTCAAGATTACTTTGTACTTTAAAATTGTAAGTCCTTCATTTCCTTAGCCATTCAATTGGTGACTTAACAGAACACAGCCAATCCTAGCTTCTCTAAGCCTTGGCAGCCATCTCCTGATTCTATCATGATTCATTTGCTCTCAGTACTATTGAAGGCTTGTAGATATTGCTTATTTCCCACTTCAGGGATCTCAGTAAATGAAAAAAATTATAATTTGCTCACTCTACCCCCTTACACAAATAATTACCTATCCTACAGATTTTTCTCAAGTGGTGGGTTTATTTTAGGCTCCCCAAGCTTTTCTTATTTGGAGGTAGGGCTTAAAGGCCTCTTCTGGATCTCTTCTGTTCTAAGTGGTCACCCTTATATTTGATCAGTACCATCCTTTAGAACTCACTACAAACAAAAGTAAATATTCACCAAAGCCTCTTCATTTTCATCTTTCAATTTGCTCAGAATATTGAGGCTGATGGCTTTTGTCCCAACTACATTTGTTTGTTGACTTGGGTTAAAATTTTTTTCAGCGTTGGCCACTTACTAGTTTTGCCATGAGAAGTAGACATTTAATAAGAATTATTTTATTTGCATTTTTTTCAAATGGTGAGTACAGGTTGCAAAGTTCTCAGCCTTTTTTTTTTTTGAGACAGAGTTTCGCTCTGTCGCCCAGGCTGGAGTGCGGTGGCGCAATCTCGGCTCACTGCAAGCTCCGCCTCCCGGGTTCACGCCATTCTCTTGCCTCAGCCTCCCTAGTAGCTGCCACTACAGGCGCCCGCCCGCCACCATGCCCGGCTAATTTTTTGTATTTTTAGTAGAGATGGGGTTTCATCGTGTTAGCCAGGATGGTCTTGATCTCCCAACCTTGGGATCCGCCTGCCTCGGCCTCCCAAAGTGCTGGGATTACAGGCGTGAGCCACCGTGCCCGGCAGTTCTCAGCCATTTGAATATAACATCACTCTGCTCATCAAACGAACACTCACTCCTTACACACTCATTTATGACCAGGTCTCCACTTGCTCTACCCAGGCACAATGACACTTCAAGCACACAGTTCATGGCATGGTGAAAGCATGTGAATTTACAGATTCAACAGTCACATCTGTAAAATGGAGCCAGTGATGCCCACATCATGGGATTGTGCTGGGCCTTAAATGAGGAATGCATGACATACCTCGGACACGTAGAGGAAATTTAGGTGTATGACTGTTGGCTTTTTTTCCTGTTATTTTCTAGTTCTCTAATTAAGCCATCCAACAATTCAAATTGGAATAGACCACTGTATCAGAGGTGTATTAAAGCAATAGGATACTGACTCCCTGAAAAACATTGTTTATAAATAGAGAAACGCTGTGGTCTGTGAAAACTGAAGTGAATTGAATGTGTCTTGTAAAGTTGACCAGGCTGATGGTCATTGTTTTGAGAAAAATTTTTCCTGCTCACATTGGCTCTAGTTGTTATCAGATACTGTGTTGCTATGCTGTTCATATTTTGCTGTGTGGCTGATATTAACCACAATGATCTGGGTCTTTCTCTTAGATAGCCTATTTTATTAGGCTATAAAGCTTTATCTGTCCAGGTCTGAAATCAGGGCCCCTGCTCCTTAAATGATTTTCTCTGACAGTTGAGTAGCTCTCTCAGCCTCTTTGTGCTGTCAGAGAGTTACTGTCATGAGCGAGTTGATTTCTGCCACCTGCCCTGCAATATTCCTTAAAGGAGTTTTTTTTCTGTTTACCACCCAGTACTGTACCTCTATCCTCCCTTGATCCCACTAAGTAGAGGGATAAGGAGGCTGGAAATAAAACCAAAAAGGAATATAAATCCTGGAAATATTATTTGAAAATCCTAATTGTAGATAGGGTAATGTTTAATAAAATGACTCACTTTTGGTATCTCTAAAATTAAAAAAATTGTAACAATTTAAACATGTTAATCAGACAAAAATGAATGACTTTATTTTAGAAGAACAGGCTGTGTATTTATTCGTAAAGATACTTCATTAATCCTAGAGGATTCATAAAGTTGATTTTTTAAAAGTTCAAATACTGCTTTGAAGTACCTAATAGAAGGTACCTGGTAGACATTGGAGACTATAATGATGAATAAAACAAAAGTTCTGTCTTTGTTTCATTTAAATATATAGCATCATTGTTAGCTTAGATTAATGCTTAATCTAGGTGGATTTTGAATGAATCACATTGTATCCTGGTGAATTTCTGATGAGAGTGCACAGGGAAGAGGGAATGGGTAAAACAGCTGCACTTACTTTCATAGTGACTTGACTACAGGGTAAATACAGCTATTTTCATTATAAAGCCTTTTGGCAGCAAACAACAGAACAGTTATTTACCAGGTTAGAGAAAGGGGGTTCTTTTTCTCATGTAGCAGAATGGTGCAGCTGCCTATGGTCAGAAGAGATGCTTCACAGTCCCTAGAAGGGGCTGCAGCTCTAAGCACCAGCTCCAGGCGATGTCCACACTCAAAGCAGGAGAAGGGCACAGAGGCCAGCACAAGAAACATCTGTCTTTCATATCAGGAAAGCAAATACTTTCCCAGAATCCCCCAGAAAAAAAACTCTTAGGTACTATTGGACAGAAATAGTTGACATGCCACATGCTTCAAAGGAAGCCGGGAAAGTGAGTGTTCAGTTTTACCAGCTTCTAAGAGGCAGAAGAAGGGAGTTGAGAATGGAAATTGGGCTAGTCAACTTACAATGTCTGCCATAATGTTTTAAACGTAAGATCCCCAAATCAATTCTTCCCAAAGCCCGAGGGAGAGAGAGGAAGAAGCAAACACAACTGGAGAGGAGAGCACTGCTCTGTCACAGTGGCCTGTCAGGTGCTGGTGAGGTGCTTCTTTTCTAATTTCTACAATTGTTTTAAGGAGAAAAATTTCCACCTGGTTTTACTATGTCAAGTTCTCCAGAATCTCTTTGCCTTTTTATAATTTTCCATGCAAACAGAAGAGTGGCCAAAAGGCCTGGCATTTGGCAGGTGACAGAAAAGCGGTTAAGTTACCCTTTGTCTTAAATACGAAATATCCTCCTTGAGTCCTATCCCATGGTGCTGTGAAGTCTGAACCCTTCCCACATACACCAAGCTGGGCTCACATGGCTTTTCTAGAAGTGGTCCATTTCCCATCTCGCAGTATTTATAACCTCTCTTTGAGAAGAAAATGGGCTTCACTAGGAAGTCATATTAAGATAGAGAATTCAGGCAGCCCCATTAGTAAAAAGTAAGGACATAATTTAAATTCATTTGGTTGAAAAGACAAATGCAGATAAAAGCAGTAGACAGGAGTCAAATGCCTTGGCACAGGAAGCAGGCAGACAATGAACTTGGCCCTTTGCCACAGGAGCCATTCACATTTGCTGAGGGCCTGGTTCTGAGCAGCAGCGAGTGCCCACTGAGGGTCTCTGCCTAGTGCTGTGTGTGGAAGCGAACTGCTGAATGAAACTACTGGGGAAGTGAGGGCAGGCAGAAAAGCTGCAAGAGCGTGAGAAGGCCAACTGGCGGGGAGGGAGGCCCCAAGTCTGCAAGAGCTACACAGTCAAAAATAGCCTCGGGCCACGGTGCTCAGGAAACTTTGCAGATATGCCCTTTGCTTTCAGAAAGAAAACCCAGAATGCTGTTGTCCGTCTTAGGAGTGAAACATTATGTTTTAACTAGAAAATGTCTTCATTAGAAGTACCTGGAAGAATGCTGTTGACACTGCCTGGGTTCTCTGTGACGTTTTGCTGGAACAGTGTCACACTTCTTGAGCTTCAGATCAATTCATTAAACGTTGGCTGAGTGTATGTTATGAGGCAGGCACTCTGCTAGTTTCTGAGTTTAACAAGATGAAAAAGGTAAGGTGCAACCCTGGAGTGGCTTGCACTATAACTGGAGGCGCTTTTGTCCTCCAGGGAACGTTTGGCAATGTCTGGAGACATTTTTGATTGTCACAATTTGGAGGGATGCTACTAGAATCTAGTGGGCAGAGGTCGGGGATGCTGCGAAGCATCCTACGATACCCGGAACAGCCCGCCCCTGCCACTACAAAGAATTAACCAGCCTCAAATGTCAATAGTGCTGAGGCTGAGAAACCCTGCACTATAGTGAAGATACATGTGAAAAAATAAAAATAGTACAATTGTAGAAGTGTGGATAAGATGAAGTGTCTGAAAGACAGGATTTATAAATTCTATCCAAGGAATCTGTGAATGATATGAAAGTGATGTAAGGTCTTCAGTGAGTTTTGAAGAATGCTCAGGAGTTCACCAGAAGATTAAGAGGAGAGAGAACTCCTTATGGGATTACCTAAGCAAGAGAGGATAAGACTGTGGGCAGAAGCATTTCCAAATCAGAAAGACTTCAGATTGCACAATGTGAACAGTAGGAAGTGCTGGGAAGCAATTTGGAAGGGGATAGGCAAGATCATGTTATTAATGGCCTGGGAAGCCAGTCTAAGGAGCTAGAACTCAGTTATATAACTGATGGGGAAAGACTGAAGAACTACAAAGTAATGTAACCAAAATTTTAGGTAAAATAATCCATGTAGAAGTAACAAACTGCTTTTCTCTGTTCTTACACTCAACACAGAACATGTCTGTTACCAAATGTGTGGGTGCTTCTCCCACACCAAGAAATTCTCCAATTATCTGTGGATACCAACTGGTGTCCTACAGTTTATCTCAATTCTGAAACTATGTACCTGGAGGTAGCATCAAATCAAGGGCTTGGTGTCATGGGTTGCCTCCACTCCAGATGCCAATCACAAGTAGTGAGTGAGTACCTAGGTTACCCACAACTTCTGTCCAACTTGGCTACAAATTGGTGGTTCCCATGACCTTTCTCAAGTTTGATAATGTGCTGGAATGGATCATGGAATCCAGGAAAATGGCTTACTTACTAGGTTACCATTTTATTACAAAGACTACATTAAAGGATACAAATGAACAGCCAGATAAAGAGATACACAGGGCAAGGTCCGGGAAGGTCTTGAGCACTGGAGCTTCTGTCCCTGTGGAGCTTGGGATGCACCACGCTCCCAGCATGTGGATGTGTTGCTGTTAACCACCTGGAAGCTCTCTGAACCCTGCCCTTTTGGTTTTTATAGAGGCTTCCTTACATAGGCATGATTGATTAAATCAGTGGCCATTGGTGATCACCTCAACCTTCAGTCCTTCTCTGCTCCCTAGAGATTGAGGGATGGGGTGGGAGGTAGCATGGGGCTGAAAGTTCCAACTGTGTAATCACTTGGTTGGTTCTCCTGGCACACAGCCCCCATCCTGAGGCTATTCAGGAGCACCCCCCCACCACCACCAGCCATCCCATTAGCACATGAAAAGACACCTATCACTTGGTTTTAGGAACTTTCTACCAGGAAATGGAGGCTGAGATAAAACCTGTATTTTTATTATTACACAGATAAATAACTACTATATTTGAATTATTCTGAAAAGGATTTGAGAGGCCCCATTACCTAGTCATTAGCATTCTACCAGCTCTTTCTCAGCTCATCACACAAAGGCACATCTTCGATGATATGTCCCCAGAATCATCTATGGTGTTGTAGACTGCTTTTATGGAAGAGACGTTGCTTGGTTATCAATGGAGAGGCCTGGTCTAGATAGGAAAGTAAAACCAAGGAAGGTTTCATTACTTGACAAAATGTGGAGGCACTGAGAGCTTAGAGATGTGTATGAAGCCAAAAATAAAAAACAAAAAACAAAAAGAGACAAGTTTGGCAGGAAAAAGACCACGAGAAAAATGTAGGATTGGAGATTGTGTCTAGGGAGTGGAATGTAAGTATTCTGGTGTAGAGCAGATTGGGTGAGATAGGTGAGTAAGATGTCTAAATACCAGTGAATGAAGTAGAAAGCAGTTGTTGGCACTGAGTGTGAAGAAAACAATGAGTCATTGGGCTGGGGAGTTGGGTAGCTTATTCATGTGACCATAAACGATGCCAGAGATGAGGGCAGGACTTGAAGTGAAAATGAAGTGTGCGAAGCAGGTGTCAAGTGTGTCCATAAATATGATGGAAGACATCTCATACATTCACCATGAATATGCTGGAAGACAGCAGTGATGAGGGAGGGTAGAAGCTATCCAATGGCTTAACCCACAGAGTGAGAGGGAGTTTTGCAACATATTGGGGAGTAATTCCCTGGAAATAGCAATAGGGAGCTAGAGAATGCCAACTTCGTACCGTTGCAGGACTTTTCCTTAGTTCAGCTAAAGATGGAGTCCTTGTCCATCCCATGCCACGAAAATGTAGGCTTGCAGACAGTTTGAAGGGTGAGTAAAGCAGGGTTTTATTGAGTGAAAAGGGAAAAGCAGGGAACAGGGACCCTCTGCAAAGCCAGAGTCCCCTGCTCCTGTGCTTCCTGCCTCGCAGTTTGAATCCCAGTTTCCACACAGGACGAGGAGGGGCCAGGCTTTTCCCCCGCTGCAAAAGGCTCAAACTTCCCGACTCAACCCTAGTGTACAGGCTGGCTGGAGTTTTGCCAGGGAGCCCCTCCCACCTGGCTGTCTCAGTGAAGTGATGAATTGCCCTTGAGAGAGCCACGTGTAAAGCCAGGTCTTCAAGACAGTGTTAGAAGCAGAGAGGCTGTTTGGTGAAGAAAATAAAGATGTTGGGAAGTCTCTTTAGCATGGAATGGGAGTTCCAGATGTCACAGTTAGGAGATTTTTTAACAATCAGAATGGGAGCAACAGATGGGATGTATCAGTTTGCTGTGGTTTCAGTAACAAAATAAAAATACCACCAACTGGGAGGCTTAAACAACAGAAATGTATTGTCTCACAGTTCTGAAAGCTAGAAATCTGAGAATAAAATGTCTGCAGGATGGTTCCTTCTGAGAACTGTGAAGGAGAACCTGTTCTAGGTGTCTGTCCTAGCTTCTGGTGTTTTGCTGGCCATCTTTGGTGTTACTTGGCTTATAGATGCACCCTTCTGATCTCTGACTTCACCTTCACATGGCCTTCTTGTGTCTCTCTCTACCTGGAGTTCTTTTTAGGAACACGCTAGTCATATTGAATTAGGGGCCCACCCTACTCCAGTATGACCTCATCTTAACCAATTGCATTAGCAACAATCCTATTTCCAAATGAGGCTGCATTCTGAGAGTTAGGGCTTCAACATATCTTTTCTGGAAGAACACATTTTAACCCATAATGTGGGGTAAGAGAAGCAAAACACCCGATTGGAAAAGACACAGAGAGGAAAGATGGCTAGAGAGGTTTCCACTTTGGCCACTGATCAAGAATGATGGGTGTATGAGACTCAGTAGAATGAGTCAGTCCTAAGTCTCCAAATCTATCTCAAATGGCAAGGTCAGGTACAGTTGGGATGGACCAATTCTCATTCTGGGGCAGTTGGCTTGACACTGCCCAACTCTAAGGGGCACCTCTTATAGAAACAGTCACATAGATTAATGTGTGGCTGGAGCTCTCTGTTGACCAGCTCTAGGCTGTAGCTCACTGTACATGCCTCAGACCAAGGGAGAGGAAGTTTGCAACAGGCCAATGAATTGGGAAAAATCTTAGTATGAATTATGTTGCATACTATATTTTGAAGGCTTTTGAGAGGCCTTCCTCTCTGAGCAAAACACCTTGAGACTAGGATCCATATCTTCTTATTTATAGATATCTCCTTCAGTGCCTTAAAGTCTGATGCAATAAGTACTCAATAAATAAATGAAGAATTAATTTCTAGTGGTAGTAGTGTAGTTACACTTAGTTAAGAGTGGATTCATAGGGAAATGTTTGGAATTGAAAGATTCAATCCTTGGAAAATAGCCCAAGATGTTTGAGAATATAGGACACATTTCTGAAGGACACAATGTGTCTGTGATTTAGGCTTTAGCAGTTAACTATAACACATTCCTTTCCCTTATAGAGTCAACTTCCAAAAGCATTTTCTACTTGAGTGTTTTTCTAAGAGGTTTCAAACACTTTTATCAGAAAGATGTTCAAAGACAAGTGTTCTGGGAGGCCACATTTTGGATTTGAGGGGCTTTGTTTTTTCTTTTTTTTGTCATTTTAAGTTTTATAATTCAGTTTTGCCCAGCTGCACAAGAAAATTGTTTTTACATCATTCTTTGAATGGGGGAAATTCAAATGCCTATATAATAGAGGCTCGTGGTGGATAAGAAATGTGACAAGCATTATCAAATTAATCCTGAAAGTCCTACAAACCATTTGGTTGAATTTATGCAGATTGTATGAGAAATGGGAAAGGAAAATGTTCTTGGATGACATATTCTAGAAATTGAAATGTCATATTTTTCTAGAAGATTAAAATTATGCAGCAGTTAGGGCAGTCCTAGTTGTGGAGTAAGCAGCAATTCCAAATTAAAGTGGCTGAACTTATTGTCTCATATAACAACTAAAAGCTAGGGCTCTTACTGAAATGATGGATTCCACAGCTTAGGGGCTTCCTCGTGGATCCAGGTTCTTTTAGTCTTTGTGCTCCACCTTCCACCACCTGTCAAGAAATTTCTTTGTGGTCACGGGATGGCTGTAGCAGCTGTACGCATTACTTTTATTTATTTCACAATTGTTCATTGAGTGAATATTATGTGCTAAGGTTGTAGGTACTGAAAATACAGTGGGACTGAGTGGACCCAGTGGAATAAGCTGGCTATAAGTTTCCAAATAGATCTCCTGCTCTGTTATTAGATAAAAAACAAATTATCTGCCTTCATCAAGTTACACTCTAAAGAAAACAGAGGCCCAAAAAAGGGGAGGGGATGATACATATATTTCAAGTAGTGAAAAGTGCTGTGAAGAACAATATTGCTGTGCAAGGTGAAATAGTGTTGAAGGAGGTGTTCCTTTTTTTTTTTTTTTTTTCTTTTTCTTTTTTTGGAGGCAGAGTCTCACTCTATCACCCAGGTTGGAGTGCAGTGGTGTGATCACAGCTCACTGCAGCCTTGAACTCCTGGGCCCAAGTGATCCTCCCACCCTAGCCTCCCAATTGGCTGGGACCACAGGAGCATGCCACCATGCCTGGATAGCTTTGGTATTTTTTCGTAGAGACGAAGTTTCTCCATGTTGCCCAGACTGGTCTTGAGCTTCTGGGTTCAAGTGATCCTCCTGCCTTGGCCTCCCAATGTGCTGGGATTCGAGGTGTGAGCCATCGAGCCTGGCTGGAGCTGTTACTTTATAAATAGTTATCAGAGAAGTCTTCTTTGGCCTACAAGGTAAGACCTAAATGAAGGAGTGGAGTAGACTGTGGGAACTTTTGGAGAAGAGCTTCCAGACAAGTTCAAAGCCCCGAGGGTAGGGACATGTTTGATGTATTTGGGAAACAGCAAGGAAGTAAACATGGCTGGAAAGGAGTGAGCAAGGAAGTTGGCAAGACATGAAATCTCAGAGGTGGTACATTGGATCAGAAGGACCGTCTAGCCATGATTAGAATCTTGAATTTTCTCATAATGTGGGAAGTGTTTGGAGAGTTCTGAGCAGGTGGGTGATATGATTGCTGTTTAAAAGGGACACTGAAGGGATATTCTCTTTTTCCCTGTCTGAGGATATTGATGTGTGAGACTATCAGTATATCCTGAATCTGACTACTTCTCACTCCCCAACCACTATAAGTCAGTTGTCTCTTAACTGGACTGCTTCAGTGGCCTCCTAAGCACATTCCGTATTTCCGCATTGACCCTCTTACAGCCAGTTCTCCAGAAAGCCTCCTTTTAAGTTCTCTTTCTTCTTTCTCTGAGATTTGCAGCCATGCTTTTGTGGGAGTTCAGTCAGGCTGGTGGGAAAAATTTTAAGATGAAGTTATAGGAAATAAACACAAACCCTCTTGGAAGTTCTGGAGGTTTGCCTAAAGTGGTTGGCTGAAGGCAGCTGAATCCACTTAATAGCTTAGGACATAATACATAGGAATGTAGAGGAGTTTATCCAAAGAGCTTGTTTACTTATGTGGTCCTAAAACTAACCTTTGATCACTCACAGGCAGGATGGCTCTCCCGGGGTGGGGGCGACCAGATTAATTACCCACAGATGTGTTGACTCAAAGCCTTTGTCATTAAAACTGTGCTAAATAAATGCCTGCAGGACCAGCTAGTTGGGCCATGGCTGCTGACTCTTTACAGCACCTTCCTTGGTGTCCATGAGTGGCTTGTACCCCTAGCTGCTCTTTCACTGAATATCGGTGTCTGCGTACATTATTCATCTGTCGTGTGAGCTGGGGTCCCTCCCAGGCTTTGCTATGTTTTGGGGGTCTTACAGGATATTTACCTGAAAGACTATACCTTGGCCCCTGGCATTGTGATCAGTGTTCCTGCAGGATTTGCATTAGATACTCACACATCCTCTTTTCAATCAATTTTGGTTTGGGGTTTTTCTTGGCCACCTCATTAATAAGGTGTCATTGAAGTACATACTGCCCACCTCCTCAGAGGAATTCTTGACAGTTTTCTCCAAATTAATTACTTACTGTGTACCTTCTCAGCTTTTCTGGATTTTAACTATATTTTCTTTGCTTCTAGGATTTTGAAATGTCTTTTTGAAAATATCCTTTTGAAATATCTCAAAAGGGTCAATACTGCTATTTTAGAATGAGTAGGGTTTTTTCTTTTGCACAGGGGGAAGAGTATATAATTACTGGACAACATGAGGAACAAAATGAAGTGCATTTTAAGCAGGCCAAAATTTTTTCTTTTTCTTTCTTTTTTTTTTTTTAATAAAGAACTTCTTGCCTTCTAGGGTATAACGGCTTTTGTATTCCTTCAAGCAGAGAACAATCAAGTGCCTTGGTCATTTAGATAGTCACCAGGCAGAATAATTTGGGTATCATTGTCTGAAACCAGTGGTCTTCAATCTTTCTTCTACTTTGGGTTAGAGTTCTGAGTGATGGCTGTAGGCTCCCAGGACATTATTCTCTCTCTTAGAATGAGTACAAGCCTAGAATCTTCCAAGTCAGGGAAACCTAATTCCATTAGGTTTATGATTGCTAGTGGAATTCAGTTTTTGATATGATAATTCTTGTTATCACTGATGGGAGAAAATTATCTAAATATGTTAAAAGGTATTTGGCAAGCTTTTTCTTCTACTCAATTATTAGTATTGGTTAATCAAGAATATATAAAAAGATTTATATAATCATGTTTATGTTTTATTATAAAGTTTTTGATGAATACTTTAAATTTTCTTCATAAAACTAATTATGCCAACTCATTTACTTTTGCTTGGGTAAGTTCTTTCCATAATGTTGAATATAACCACTAATCCCAACTGTCACTTATGACAAATTAGGGCTTCCAGGCCCACAAATGCAGATCATGCAGGTCACATGCCCCAGAGATGGAAAATGTGATTTCTCCCAGGGGCCAGATATACAGACCATTATATCATCTCACGCTCTGAGAAAGTCTCCCCTCTCCACATTTACGGTGCATCCTCTGGCTGTGGAACATCTTTATCTCTGACCTCTAAGCAGGGTCACTGTTGTAACAGCTGAGAGAAAGCTTTCAGGAATGAACGAGTGCTCACAGAAATCAGGTAGCATGCTCCATCCAGCATGGTGATCATTTCTGACAATGCTGATCGAGAGGCTTCTTCTGCAGTCCATTGATTTCAGTGTCAGGCAGATGAAAAGTAGCATATTGATGAGACTTTGCCAAAGGTGTCTTGTCAGATAAAAGACCAATAGAGGAAGCCAACTTAAGACAGGCCATCGCATCAATTTTCTTGGTGCTGAAGGAAAGAGAATGAACTGTGATATTGAAACTAATCGATGACTGTAAAGATACTCTTAAACTCATACAATAAATTGTTTTGATTTACAAAAAAAAAAGAGAAGAGTGATCTACAAAAAGGATAAAGGAAAATAGGCCACATAAGATGAAGTAAATGATTTTCATTCGCAGCAATAGTGAAGTTACAACTGAGACTCTTTTTTAATATTTACCTGTACTAAAGGCTTTTCTGTATAGCAGGATTGTGTAAAATATCTTGTGCAATGTTTTTTGACTTCTCAGTATTGGCTTCTAGAACTCAAAGTTGAGAGTAAAGGCCTATTGGCTTCTAGAACTCAAAGTTGAGAGTAAAGGCCACTCTTAATTCAGAGAGAATCTCAGATGAAGGTGCTGGTCTCCAGCTCCAAGGGCTTGATGAGAGGTGCTGCTTGAGTAGGATCAGAGATGAGCACTTTTTTCAAGCTCTTTCCTTCCTCTATCCACCCATCCTCTGTTTGTATAAAGAAGACTGGAAAGGGGCTAGGAGGTTATTTTTAGGGGCCTTGTCCTAGGCACTTACTGATTTCTTTTCTCAAGCTTAAGGGAGTAGGAAACCAAAGACTGTAGGTATCAATAAGAAATGGAGAATTGTTTTTCCCCTTGCTGACTTCTGAGAAATAGAGTTTGCAAGAACACTAAAGGAAGATGATGGGAGCACTGAGGCCAAATGAAGGCAGCACGAGTTAGTACTGTTAAGTGTTCCATGGTTCCCAAAAATGCACTGGGAGAGGGTGCAAAATATAATTGAGATAGAGAGAGGTGGCTGCAAGCTTGCTGGGGTCCACTACAGGCTAGGATGTGATATGGTAGCTAGGTGATATCAACTTTTGAAGATTTATTCAGTTTTCTAAACGAAATACCTTGGAGCTGAGTCCAGTGCCAGCAGGGTCTTGGGACCTTTTCCTCTCTACTTCTACTGTATAGACCACAGCTTGATTAATGGTGCTGAGCACAGAGAATCAGTGAGGATCTTTGTTGCACTACTGAGGTTGGAAAACATGCTTATCTTTGATTCTGCTCAAGTGGCACCTCTCACCAGTAATATGCTTTTTTCACATGTGGGCACTCATGTTAGGCAAGAGCAGTTCAGGCCAACCAAGAAAAGGACATTTGCCATGCATAGGCATGTCGGGTAGTAGATCTTCTCCTTTCTTCCTCCCAGCACTGATGCCAGAGGAAGACTGCAAGGAAGAAGGAGCAGGGAGGTGGGAGAGAAGACTTCCACCCCCAACTCCAGGCTCTGGAGTCAAGGTCTAGTGGCCTTCATGGGTCTGAGGAGAAGGGAAAAGCCTTGACTCTAACAGGAGGTTGATCTGGACCAAGTGTGAATAACTGAAGATGACAGAAAAACAATGAGATTGGATTTAGAGACTGTTAGCGAAGGGAGTTGGCAGCACAGCTGATAGAAATTATTGGAAAAAAAAATGTCCACACTTAACAACTCAATGACTTGAGACTTCTTGAATAAACCATGACATCACTTTCTCTAGAGAATATTTTAATCTGAGTAATTACAGGTTTACTTATAAGGCAAAGAGAAGATTTGTTGTTAATCTTCAAAAAATAAGGGATCCAGGCCTGGCACAGTGGCTCACACCTGCAATCCCAGCACTTTGGGAGGCTGAGGCAAGAGGATTGCTTGAGCCCAGGAAGTCGATTGCTTGAGCTGAGTTCGTGCCACTACACTCCAACCTGAGTGAGAGAATGACACTCTGTCTCAAAAAAAAAGGAAACTTAAAATTTTAAAATTATGATATCAGCAATGTAAATTCATTCCTTCATGGGGTTGGGGGGGCATGGTGAGGACTGAGGTGCTCCAGCTCAGCATCATTTTGCCTCTGCTGACCTGACATCTGATTGCAGACACAGGAGATAGTCCAGGTCAGATCACTCAAAGCTGGCCCAAATTGCCAATCACAGACCTGTGAACTGAATAACTTATTTTGGTTTATGCCAATAACCTTTAGGATAGTTTGTTATGAAGCCAAAGCCAGCTGATACAACAGTATGATGTGCTGTCTGAAAATCATAAAGAATATTTAAAATAAAATCATCCCATGTTACCATCGCCCTAAACCAGCTCAGCATTGTAGAATTAGTTTATTACTTAGCCTGGGCCTGAAATTCCATTAAGATATGTTATTCTTAAAATTTCCGAAGGTATAAATTGTTTATCAAACTACATTCTCTTTCTAGCATGTGTGTGCAGGCATGTAGAATTCTCTGTTCAGACACTGGCATTATTGAGCGATTGCTTGTGTAGGGTCACCTTCCACACCAGTGCTTCCACTTCTTGAGGACTCGATTGAATTTTCACAGCTTAGCCCTGTCCTTGGTCAGATCAGAGGCCCAATTTGCTCAAAGTAAATAGTGATGGTGACAGCAGCAGCACTAGCAGCAGCAGAGAGAACACCCAGGCTGACCTTGGTGGCAACTGATGAAGCTGGATTTTATAATTAGCATTTGCCCTGAAAAATGTTGTCCTCTACTGTGATTCTTTTTGCCCAATCTTATTGTTTATAAGAGAAATATCCATTTGTTCCTGTATTTATTGTTAACATTAAATTCTTCTCGGTTTTTTGTTTTTATTTCACTAGTTTTGGGGGAACAGGTGGTGTTTGGTTGCATGGAAAAGTTCTGTAGTAGTGATTTCTGAGATTTTGATGTACTGTTACCTGAGCAGTGTACACTATACCCAGTGTGTAGTCTTTAAAAATTTTTTAAAAATATTCATTTATTTTTTTCTCCTTAATAATATGTTTTGACTTTTTAAAAATCCTTTCTCTAGTTCGTTATAATAGGCAGTTAATAAAATCAGACCAAGGTAAGAGGTCTGCTTGGCATGATCTGGAAACAGCTATAGATCTAGGAGTCTGGAGACTTAAGATTGGTTCTTGTCTCCTTCACTATTTTGCAGTGGTATGTTAGAATGAATTGCCTTCAGTTTTTCCCATGATTAAAGTCAGAATAGAATGCCACAATTGGCTCAGAGTGTGGTAAGTAAGATCATATGGAGAGAAATAATCTCCCTCCAGACAGGACATAGAGTGGCAGTGCACAAGCTTGAGAGGAAGGCCGTATCCCCCAAGTCTTGTGGCATGCAGGAGGAACTGGGTATGCTTTCACAAAAAATCATCTACCATCACAGAACATCTGGTAGCTTGTCTGTGCCTCCTATTCCTCCTAATTTAAAGTGATAATTTATTAGGCTGCTGTAAATAGAAATAGCATTCATAGATGACCAACATAAAATCTTGAATAAAAATATATTAATTTCAACAAGCAAGTGAAAGTATTCAATAGCTGAGGAAATCCAATTAATAGAACAAACACAAGTGCAATATATAAGTATTATTAATATTTTTCTCAGGACGAAAAATCTTCTCATGAGGGCATTTATAAAACAAAGTTTCTTTTGAGGAATTAGCAACATAAGAAATAAATATATAATTGTAAAAATTAATAAATCCTCAAATATAAATATTTCTATTGATGGTCCTATTCAGAGCCAACTAGAATGAACCAAAAAACACAATCTAGGCACATCAAAGTTCAGAAGGAAATAACTTTGAGCTCCAATTCTAAACACAGCCGAATCATCAGTAATAGGTATGCAAGGACTCCTTGAAAGACAAGAATGCATTTCAGCAAAATAAAAAATTGAAAAGAATGGTATATATGATACAATAAACAGTGACAGGCAAAGAAATCAGCAAAATGTGTAGTTGTCTAATTGTTAGTTGTAGAAGTAATATAGAACAAAATAAATCTCAAAATGGATGTTGGAGTGGGTAAGGTGGGTTGGGTAGAAGATGATGTGAGAATAGAGAAGTCTAAATGCACCAGGCTTCTAACTACTTATAGAAAAATGTTTTAAATATGTTAAAACTTCAAATTACAAGTAAAAAATTGTAAATAAAACATACAACTTTCAAACAAAAAAGAAAAAATAGTTTAAAGACCCTCCATAAATCAAAAAATAATAAATTAAAAAGTTAAAAATAAAGAAAGTAAACAAAACTTTTCCAAATAACTTTACATAATAAGGAAATCAAACTAAATTTCTATTTAGTTTCAAATTTCATTAGAAATAAATGACAATTGATGTGCATACCAAAAACTATGAGACCTAGCCAAAGTAGTACTCAGTGGCAAATTTATACCTTAAACACATTTGTTAGACAGTAAAAAAAAAAAAAAAATTAGAGTTTCAACTCAAGAAACTAGAAAAAGAAAATTAAACAACCCCTCCAAAGAAGTGATTTCTAAAGATAAAAAATGTAATGAAAAAATAGAATTTACCAGTAAGACAAAATTTTGCTTATTTCCTCCTTCTAAAGATACTCTGTTAAACACAGACACACACACACGGACTATTAGTGATTTTAATTTTGAGAAAGATAAATGAACACTAAGTACAAATATGTATATGACTAGAAATTTCTGTAGAACATGTCCATATACATTTTAATAGAAATGTATATAGAAATGTCTAAAGATAATGGCCTAATAGCATATGTCTATCAGTTGTCCCTTCCTGATTCACCAATGAAATGGTAGACAATAAATTAAAAGGTTAACAAACAAAGAGAAAAGAAATGAGGTTGTTAAGGGATCATAGATTTTAACACATATTTAAAATATTGAGAGCAGATGGAAGCGTGATGATTGATGTCACAGGGTAGAGAAACTGGAGCTTAGAGCACATCAAGAGCAGATATATCATAAAAGACAGCCAATTTGCTCCAATCTATGGTTTCTCAAACCCTAGGGTGCATCAGAATTGCCTGTTGTGCTTATTAAAAGATAGATTTCTGGGCTCTGTCCCTAAAATTTCTGATTCAATAGGCTAGAGTAGGACCTGAGAACTTACTAGAAATGCTGATGTGGATGTTGTTGGTTTGGGGACAACATTTAGAGGGCTGTTGTTCTAGATAATCTTGGATAGGTTCAGAATTTTGAATCATCAGGTACAGTGGAGGAAAAGAATGACAAGTGGGGCAGAAAACAGGGAGCTAATCAAAAGTCTGTGTATAATCTGATCTGCACAGTCTGTGTATATTGAACAATTAATTGTTCAGTCTGCTTTTCAAACACACAGAATGTTCAACAACAGAAATCTTTGCTAAAGCAAGTAATGAGAGGCTTTTTTCACTGGAGCTCTGTTGAAAAGGCCTACTGAGAATTAATCTGTTTTGTTTGAGTTTCCTACAAGGGCAATATATTCACATAGTACTTGTTCAATTAAAAACCAGGTATAGATGGTAAACAGTAGTGACATTTGATTACTGTCACCATCTTTACCTAAAAAGATGAGGAAATATTCTAAAAGGGTCTTGGTCCTCAAGAAAGAGGCTTTCAAGAAATATACTTTTTTTGGTCTCTGGAAAAACTGAAAGAAAAGGAAATATCTTCATCCACATATTGCAGAGTTAGTTTCTCTGTTCTGTCAAGAATCAGATTAGAGCATGTACATATATGAATGATGAACCTCTTAATATCCATATTTATAATGGAAATGTCTGCTAGTAATGACTAGAATAATATAACTGCTATATTTGTAACTGTTTGTAATGTGTCTCAGAGCCCAGATTTTCTCGATAAAGTTGCATTATTTAGGGCTAGACAAAAAAGCTACAATTCATGAGACAATAATAATTTTCTCACTAAAAAATGAATAAGCAGTAGTATATATGCCTGCTGCCTTATTATTTTAAAATAGCTCAAGTCAAATTTTTATACCTTCAAATGCTATTTTTTGTTTCTAAAAATCTTATGACTTAACAAATGTTACTTTAAAAATTTAAGAGTCCAAAATCAGACCCACTATAAACTATATTCCCTTTTTCTTTACTTGTGTGAGCCTCGGTCTCTATCTCTTACAAATTTCAGCGGAAACCAAGTGCATATTTCAAAGTCAATTCCAGTAAGGAATTTTGCTTTGGTCCCCCAGAGTAGTAAACCATAGCAGACCATGTTCCTTGTTACCCAAATAGATATCCAGCGGAACTATTTTCCTTCCATGCAAGGCATCTTGCAAAACAACTCTTTCCATCCCAAGAACTTGTGACAAAACTTGTTTGCACTCCAGGTTTTCATGCCTTTCCTATATAACTTCCTTCTGTTAGGCCATCACCAACAGTGTAATGAAAAAAGGATGCCAAGACATCATGTTGCCAAAATACCGTAATTGACATGCCAAATGTCTAGTCTAGTCTTTGCTGCCTCTCTTAGTTAGACAGTTGATTCCCTTAAGGAGCCAAACACTATTGGGGATTTTGACCTGGTATGTGCTCTGATGAAAAAATAAAAGGCCCTTAGCAGGTGAGCTTTGATGTAATACAAAAGGAAGAAAAGGAAAGAGCCTATTGAAAACAAAAACAGGCCTGGCACGGTGGCTCATACCTGTAATCCCAGCACTTTGGGAGGCCAAGGTGGGTGATCGCCTGAGATCAGGAGTTTGAGACCAGCCTGGCCAATATGGTGAAACCCTGTCTCTACTAAAAATACAAAAATTAGCCAGGTGTGGTGGCGCATGCCTGTAGTCCCAGCTACTCGGGAGGCTGAGGCAGGAGAATTGCTTGAACCCGGGAGGTGGAGGTTGCAGTGAGCTGAGATTGAGCCCCTGCGCTCTAGCCTGGGTGACAGAGTGAGACTCTGTCTCAAAAACAAAAACAAAAAAAAAAAAGAAAAAACAGAAAAAGCAAGAAACAAACGAACAAAAGGAAATGGGGGAAAGGAGGGAAATTTTTCCCCTAAACACTCAGAGAGAATGTAATTCTAATTATTATCATTTTTGTCTTTAATTTTCTTTCAACTTCTCTGAGATATGTACATCAAAATCAGATAAACACTATTAAAAGTAAACACATGTGTGTATAGAGTTACTCTCCAGATTCTGTTGAAAGCCTGTCATGCCTTACATCTTTTAATTCTCACAAATCCTGTGTAGTGGATATTGTAAATTCCCATTTTACAGATGATGATACTGATGGTCAGGGAGGTGAAATAGCCTGTCCCATGTTGGTGTACATATATTAATGCTGGGGCTGGAATCCCAAATATGTCTGACTCTGTATCCCATGATATTAATGCAGAACTACTGGAAATCAGACAATAGGATGTCAAAGTTATAAAAAGTGAAAAACGCCTTTAATCAATTGCCTTGGTATTTGCAGTAGTACAGACTAACCTCTTATTGATTAATTAAATTTACCACATGCAGTATAATTGATCAATTGTTTACTGGAACAACCAACTCCTATCTTGTGTCTTAAAGACTGGCTTGACATGAAATAATTTGTTGGGGGCTTGACATCTAATGTTATCTAATAACATTAATAATGCTGGGCCAGGCACAGTGGCTCATGCCTGTAATCCCAGCACTTTGGGAGGCCAAGGCAGCATATTCACAAGGTCAGAAGTTCGAGATCAGCCTGGCCAACATGGTGAAACCCCATATCTACTAAAAATGCAAAAAATTAGCTGGGTGTGGTGGCGGGCGCCTGTAATCCCACTACTCAGGAGGCTAAGACAGGAGAATTGCTTGAACCTAGGAGGCAGAGGTTGCAGTGAGCCAAGATCATGCCACAGCACTCCAGCCTGGGCGACAGTGCGAGACTCAGTCTCAAAAAAAGAAAAAACAAACAAACAAAAAACGCTGATGTAGCAATGCATCACCTATCTAAAACCCTAAAGAAAATACAAATATTTCTCCTGCCTAGTATTATTTTGTTTTAATAAAGAGAGAAACTAAGACATTTGTTTAAATAAATAATAAATTAGTGCTAAGGTTTATAACAACACCACATTCATTCAAAGATTACTGAAGGCTTTTGCCTGATACCAGCTTTTGTCTTTTTCCCTGAAGAAAAATGTTTTATCCGCTAATGGGTATTTTGTATAAGACTACTACTTTAGGAAAAGTGATATCAGTAATTGTGCACAAAAACTAAATAAATAATAAACAAATGAATGAATCAGACACCAAAAAATTCATAAAGGTTTGCAATTAACATTGCGGAAGAGTAGCAAAGTCTGGTCGAAGTTCTTTGTACTAGAGCACAATTCCCAACTTTGAGAAATAACTTCTGACTAAATTTCAGAGAGGAGAATATTTTCAAGATAATCAAGGAAACAATGCAATAAAATCTAAATAGATTAGCAACCAGTTCCCACTTTGCTGCCTTTCTTTTTGTTTTCTCAAAAATATTTTACTCTTTGCATGAAAAATCTCGGATACTTACCAACTCTTTAGAAAATTCTTCGCTAACAAGAGTCTATACCTTAGCTTGCCACTTTCCCTACTCTGTCTCAGGGACTGCTGTGTTCTTGAGCCCTGTGTCATCCTCATGGTCCAGGAGTGCCTTAAAGAGTTAATATACTTCCTGGGCCGTTCACTTACTTGGCTGGTTGTGGGGAGAATTGAACATATTCATTATGAAATGATTCAAGGGAAAGTTTGTTTACCACTTTAGAAGAGATTTTAAATAAGAGATTAAAATAATAGTTTCTTAGTGATCATTTAAACACGTTTCATTGGAAACCTATTTTTTTATTCCATCCTATGACACAGAGGCTACCACTCCACTGTCTCCAATTTCACCTGTCTACTGACCAAATTTCCAGCTGCCTGATAAATATCGCCCCTTGTTTGTCTTGCAAACATTTCCAACGTGACATTTCCAAAATTTAAATTGTCAACATTCTTCAATTCATAAAGCTTGCTTTTCTCTAAAGAAAAATTTCCTAATTTTGTGTCATAATCACGTTTTGAGCATTTAATACACAACTCTGCCCTTAGTAGGGGGACATATTTTTTAAAGCAAAGGCTAAAGTAAAAAGTTTCTCTACTCAAACTTGTAAATAATGACATTCATTGCCCATAGCTACATGGGGATGGGGAGAGAGTGGGGAAAGCATTGTCAGAGATGTAAATAACATACTTTCTAGCTAAGGGACATAAGCTCTGTCTTTTCATTTATTTTTCTTCAATTTGTTCAGACTTTTTATTTTGTCACTCATAATTCAAAAACAATTTAATGGAAAAACTTCAAGTATTGTATATATATTAGTCCTCGATGAGAACTAGAATGTAAGAATAATTTTACCAACATGGAATTTAAAGTTTTTTTATTTACTGAAGGTTAATTTTTCTCTTCACCGGAGAGCACCATGAAGGTCCCTACAGACAATATTATTTCCACTGGGCATCTGGCCACACGTTTACTAACCTGAGGTTTCATTTTGAAAAATAAAATGCCTTGTCCTTTCTTTGAAAGGACAAAAGATCTTTGCCATAAAACGATTTCCTGTGGGTCTAAGTTTGTCATATTTACTTCTATAAAGTGGCAGCTTATCCCACTGGTTCTATTTTCATTTGCTCCATATAGTTCTCCTTCACCTTTGCTTGTAGATCTTTCTAGGAGAAGTTAACAGAATGTCTCTGTCTGTGGAAATGTGTGTTTATCAAAGGGGAGGATTGGGCCAAGTGAAAATGAGGAAGGTAACAGGCATCAGCTCCCCAGATATCCTCAAAGCAAGGCCAGTCCATGTTCAGGGAGTGGGAAGTGTGTTTCCTAAACTCTTTCATTCGAGTTAGGTTCCCTCACACCAGTAATTTAGTGAACAGGAGAGTTCAGGCTTGTCCCCAAGAGTGCCTAGATTGCCTGTTCTGTGAATGAGTATTGTCTAGAGATAACTTTTATCTCTAACAGGGCTTGCTGAAGCCCTGGGCAGCAAGTAGGAAGGGAAATTGAAGTAGCTTTGGGGACAAGTGCTTTCTCTTCTCACACATGCCACAAATGGCTTAATGCTCACACAAAACCTATGGCCATAAAATTCCTTCCAGTAGGTTCCTTATAGGAAACAGAATAAACCACAGCCTGCCCATTATGGAAGGCTAGCCAGCTTATTACCCCGCAGGGATGAAGGATCTCTGGCTCCAAAAAGTCTCAGGGTTTTCTTCAGCTTGGTACGTAGAACTGCTGAACTATCACCTCTGAGAAGCAGGAGACAATAACAAACAGGTTAAGGAATCATTAAGGCAAACCTTGCTCATTGATAACATTTCCTTCACATTCCTTTTATTAAATGCTTTTAAAGCTTGCTGCCAAATAGGCCTACAGTGCATTAAAACTCCTGCTGAAAGGAACAGCCTAATCTAATATGGGAAATGATGAAGAGCCATGAAAGAGTGCATTGAGCTTATTGTCTTAGATGTGGAATAAGCATCATCTTTGTGGTTCATATTGCCATTAAAAACTCTACTTGTGGTATGTAGTTCTTACCACAGTCAATGCAGCTAGCAGACATGATGTGAACTGTGAAGCTATATTACAAATGAAAGGGGGGTTTTTCTTCCCAGGGAAGCATACCTTGTAGTGTTGTCATCATGTGCCGGCCTCATCAGCTGGGATACAATATTTTACCTGGATGATCACTGGGAACATTTCCATTAGCATCAGTTAATCCTTGACCTTCGTCCTGTGTTGCTATTTGGGTTTCTCCTGGAGGGTGAATTGATGCCACAGAGCTTATCTGCATTAGCTAGTGCATCCTGTAAAATAATTCCAAATAGGTTCTGTCATATGTGCTGGTGCGGGATGGGGATTGGTTAACTGTTCACTCCTAGCATTTTTGCACCCTGAATGTGATCAGGGAGTAGCCAAAAGTTGGTGAAAAGGAAAAAAATAGGTTGTTGACAGCACAGCAGTAATAGAGTCTTGAAGCCCCAGTTGGGGAATTAGACTGGCCTAGAAGAACAGCAAGGCTGAATAGGTCAAGAAGCAATGAACCTTAAAGCAGCTTTAAAAGGAAACAGATAAGAAGAGTGAAGAATTCAGCAGGACACTGAGGCCTAAAAGCAGGCTCAGAAAAATTCCAGCAACACTAAAAGAAAGTATGAGCTGCTGCCAAAGGAAAAGGAAATTTGAGCTGGATGGGGACATTTGGGAAGGAGTGCATTTTGGCAGGCAGTCCGGGTAGATGCAACATGTTACGATATGTGTTTCAGTTATTGAGGAATGATATTGGGTAAATCGATTAACAAGAACTCGACACTATTCAGTTTTATAAAAAATATAACAAAAACTACTGAAAAAGACAATTCTGAATTCTGAATCACTTCACATCATATGTCCGTCTTTGTTTCTCTGACCTTCTCTTAAGGACACAGACTATTTGTCTCCACTATCTACCCTCTTGAATAAGGAAAGATGCTATATTAGTTGGGAATCTTTTGTTTATTAGTAATAAAAAATGGACTCAAGTTGTCTTATGGAACATGGAAATTGATTGGTTCTCCAGACCTAATATGACTAAATTCAGGTGTTCAAAAATGTAATAAGTCATCAGACTTAATTCTTTAAAGTCTCTTGGTTCTGATTTTTTATATAGGCTCCATTCTATAACTGACTTTCTCTAGTTGGAAATAAATGGCCACCTGCAGCTCCAGGCTTATCTTCTACCCACTTGGCTATACCAGGAAAAAGAGATCCTCATTTTCCCAACCTTCTCAGTAAAATACCTCTCATGTGAATAACTTTATTACTGATAAAGTCACTTGTCTGCCACAAAACCAGTCACTATGACCAACACGGGAGGGGGTGGGTGGAGACATGCAAATCTTTGACTGACAGTTTTTGGAAAGTGTGGTGTGCTACTATTAGAGGAAGTATCTTAGACTCTTTTGTGCTGCTATAAAAGAATACTACAGACTGGGTAGTTTATAAGGAACATAAATTTATTTTCTCACAATTCTGGAGGCTGGGAAGTCCAAGATCAAGGTGCCAGCAAGTTCATTGTCTGGTGAGAGTTCAGTCTCTACTTCTAAAAGTGCACCTTGAATGCTGCATCCTATGGAGGGAGGAGGGTGGGAAGAAACACTGTGTCCTCACATAGTGGAAAGAGGAAGGGCAAAAAGGGACAAATTGCCTCCATTGAGCCCTTCATAAGAGCACTTTATCCAGTGAATGAGGGAGAAGGCCTCATGACCTAATCATCTCTTACAGGCCCCACTATTTAATACCATTACATTGGCCATTAAGTTTCAACACGTGAATGCTGGAGGGGACATATGCAAACCACAGCATTGCAAGGATGAATGGATACTGAGCAGACTAAAGCAACAGATGTCCACCTCCTATGCTCAGTGGCTGGCAACTTTTCTCCACCATGGACTTGCATTGGATGAGCGCTTGACTAAAGCGATGCCACCAGAATGCCCCCTGAACTGCTCATAAATCCAGAGACATTTTTACAATAGGATTATTTTTTAAAGAATCCTCTTAGATAAGTTTGACCTTTATCTAGGTAATCTGAAATCAGACCTTATATGTCTTTTAAATAAGCATACAAATGCAGAAATTACCTAAAGAACTGAAATACAGGTGGCAGCCAAGAGAATAAACTGAACTTTATGACTTTCTCAGTTCTTTTACAGACCTTGGAAGTTTTAATCAGTTATTTTCTGCCATTTGTGGCTTATTTTGAATATCTAGGGACGATGTTTATGTGTATTTCAAGAGAACCGTGAAAGGGCCTATATAAATATTATTGTAGTAGTTAACTCTTTTGGAGATCTTAATCAGAATTACATTATTTGTTATTGTACAATTGGTAATTCAAACCCTAAGGATGTGAACTCGTTGAAGGACTTACCTTTTTTAGTGTTTCAAAAACTTGTCATAATAGCCAATATAGTATAATGTGTCAAATTATCAAATATAGCAGATAAAAATGATTATAGAGATGTCACTTGGCTTGATAATTTTAAGAATAAAATAAAAAAAGGGAAAATGATTATAAAGATGAATTACAAAGAGTCTTCTTACAGCTTGGCATCATCCTCTCTCAGGCCTGCTATATAGCTTTCATTTTTAATAACATTTGGGTCTATGTAATAAATGAATCAATTTTTATGACATGTATTTTTATTAACAAGAAGGAAGCCCAAGTGCTACATTCATCTAAGTTCAAGTTGTACTTTTCTTATAACTAACATCTCACTATATACAGGAACCTGGAAATAGGAAAAAAATTAAGTTCAACTTAGATGTGCCCATGAAGAATATGGCTTAGTACAAGAATCTTAAAGAGTCACCACTTTTTTATGTGACTAGAGTCATGCTAATAAAGTAGCTAATTGAAATTCTAGCTCTAGGGAAAGCCATTAAGGTTAACACACTTCTTGAGGGAGAAAAAAAAATGTTCTTGAGGCAAAGGAATGCTTCCTTGAAAATCTCTTACAGTATTTTTAAAAGGATCTTGGTTGGTGGTCTATGTACGCCCATTGTCTTTAACATTTCTTGCTTGATTTTGTTTGTTGAATGTGATTCCCTTGTACGTTTCTTTGTTCTTTTTTCCTTAAAAATGTTGCATGGCTACTTACCTTTAGATCAGACAAATAGGCACTTTCCCCTTCAGGAAGTGCTGTTAACAGGAAGAAGCCCGAGACGCAAGGACCAAAACAAGTTGAAGACCTTTCATAGGTTTCTTTTCTTTACATGACTTTACTTTTGTTTCTTTTTAAAAGATCTGTTGCCAATGACAGTATAAAGTTACTCATTTTTTTCTGCATATTTCTTTCCCACCTTCTAAGAATTTTATGTGTGAATTTCTTTGCAATTTTACCACTATTTTACACTTTCACTTTCAAAATACTATAAGTTAACACAGTCAGCAGATTCCAAACTGCTAAACTTTTGAATTCTCCGAGTCCTACGTGTGTAAATGGGTCTATTTAGCTGCAGAATTTGGAATCAGATGTTTTGTCAGTTAATCCCACTAATTCAAACCATCCAGTTTTCTCTGTCACCCTCTACTTCAAGCAAAACCCACAGTTTTTTATTTTCAAATGAAATTTAAAAATGTTATTTTGATTCAATATAAGAGTGGCCGAAATCACAGCAGAATTTTGTGTGCCTTTTTGTCAGTTACCACACGTTTCCTCACTTGCCTCGTTTTGGTGTTTTTAATTGAACATACTGAAGTTGTAGCAAGTTCTTCCCATGAACATTGCTCTATGCACTCCCTCTACTGATACCACCGTGTATAAACATTGTTTCTGTGTGTGAGAGATAGAATTTCCCCAGAGGCCCACAAAACATTTAATGAAGTGTGAAGCACAAACATTTCATTACAACATATTGTGTACTTTGCCTTTAATAACTACATTCTTCATCCAAGAAGTCTCAATAGCTTTCAAAAATGAATTACAGTAGTATTATTTTTCCCAGAATATAGTTTTTCCATGACAGAAACAGCACTTTCCTAAACTATTGTATTTATTAGCAACCTGTTGCCCTTCGACACTAGTGCCATTTTCATCGACCCTGATCAAGTGTGTATCATTTAAACTTCCTTTAAAAATTATTAAAATAGTTTCATGTTATTGGATTCTTTTTCCTTAACTGTTCACAATCACCACTGAAAATGACGCGCTGAAAGGGGAAGTATGAAGTTGCTGAACATTACTTTGAGTGGAGAAGTACATTTAATTGAGGATCTTCATGGTAGTGGGGAGATTCTTTTTTTCCCTTGATTGTGCACAGAGGAGGCAGGTGAGCTCTGAATTCCTTTGTTTTACTATTTCCCACTTTGGTCTGCTGCAGAGAAACTCTCCATCTTCTGTCTTTATACCCTTCCTTCCCAAGGCAACCCCTCTTAGCTATTTTGTAAACAAAATACAAAATATTGTGGGATGACAATATTCTATGGCCAATATTACAAATATAGGAGATTCTTTGCCTTGTTCAGTGATGTCCTTCATGATTTTATCCGTGTAGTTAGTTTCTTAATTCACTTTTTAATTATCAGTAGTTTATGTATAAATAATAATATACAATATGTATTATTTTACTTTCTTGGATTCTTTTTTGGAATGTAACCTCTTAGGAATGTTATCAAAATATGTGTTCCTCACTAGTGAGTGAGCTTAAATTGGCATATGATAAAGTTATCTTAGGTAGATTTTGAATAGAAGATACAAGAAAAATTATGAATCTATGAGACACACATCTCATCTGTTGTTGAAAGTTACATTTTTGTTCTATAAACTTTCTGAACTAACACTTTTTTTTTTTTTTTTATTGAGGCCAAACAAATTGCTATTGTCCTTGCAGCACAAGACCATCCAAACAATTTTTCATCAGGAAATAGGACTCTCCTTCTCTGCCGTTTGCTCCTTCTGCATAGTTTTTGATAAACCAAGTAACATCTTCAAGAGTGGTAGTTTGCCAACTTAAATCAAAGATTTCACTATGAAAACATTAATGTTTTCACTGACTCCATTTCTTCTTTCTCAACTCTCCTTTGCCTTATTTTGTACTGTGCACTTGATATACATTCACTTATGTGTTACTCATGGTCCACTGAATAAATTGGACACTTCCTATGTGCACTCCCTATTGGGTACTCCCTATGTGCAAATGGGAGATATGAAGATGAATAAACATAAATCATGCTCCCAGTAGGCCTACTAAATATGGCGGATATTGTAGACTGGATCAATTCACATTCTCTCCAATCCATTTCCATCGTGCCTTTTATGTTTGAATGGACGTCTAAAAATGACATTTCTCAAATTCTCTTGTAACTAGGATTCCACATAGGCACTAGATTTCGCCAAACAAATGAACCCACACATAAGACTTTGAAAATGAAAGTGAGAAACATGAGATTGGGCTTATGGGTGGGGAGATTGAAAGTTGTGGTGGAAGCGCTTTGTTTTCCCAAGGCATTTGAAATGTTACAGTCTACATTTTGTCCTTGGTGCTGTATCATGAACTGAGAGGAAGCAGTGGTAATTAAATTTCTATGCAAACAGTTCCCTTAATGTAGCAAAATAATTCTTTTGGCTATATTGTTTCAGGATGTAATTGGTCTAAGCTTGATTTTCTGGCTCTTCCAGAAATTCTATAAACTATTTAGTAGCCTGTGATAAATCCCATTCTGCTTAGACTAGCTGGAGTGGATTCTGTTGTCTGCCTCAAAGGACCCTGACCCTTACTATACAATTGGGAGATATGAGCACAAATTGCTTGAATATCAAGTAAACAGTAAGCATAATAGGAAGGTAAAGATAAATTTGTATGAAGAATGGGAGGAAAAGTTATTATTTCTTGCTTGAATGTTCAGAGAGAAAGGGCTATTGGTATTTGAGAAAGGCTTTGAAATATGAATAAGGTAAACTTGCTGGAATGGGGAAAAGGATATACCAAATGAAGGAATAGAATAGAGTAAGAGATAAGAATGGGAGCAGGGCTGGAGCATATGAGCATAATAAGCAATAATGAGATACAATGAGATTTAGTGTTAGAAAGATAAATAGGAAATAATGAGACACTGACGTTTTTGTGTAGGATAGATGAGAATCACTGATTGATTTGTTCATTTAACAAGTGTTTCTTGAGACCCTATTCTGTGCCAAGCATTGTGCAAGACAGAACTCTGCCTCATTATGATTAATTTAGTAGTAAAGAAAAGAATATATCTTAGTGACAGGAGCACTGAAGGCAGGGAGCCAAGAGGATTTTACCATAATCTAATGAGAGATAATGAGCAGTGACAATAGGAATGGAGTTTGCTGTACTATACTGTTGACTTTTTTATTTGCCCATTTTTATTGCATAGCTCAATTTTGGCTCTGCTGCATTAGTTTAATAATTCTGATGTATTTATTTACACAAACATGACAAATTGTGGTTTATGATTTCATGTTTATGTGGCTTATCACCTCCCATGAGATTGCAAGTACCTGATTAGTAAATGACTGTGATGTTCTAGATTGTTTCTTGATTGATGGATTTAAGAAATCTCCAGATCTATATGGGTGGCAGATATGTATCCGAGAACTCTAAGACCCTATAAAACCATATGCAAGCCAGGTGCTAGCACAGGTCATCCAGGCTTTTGTAATAATAATAAAAAAATTGGCTTAAATCCCCATCTCACCTCCAGTGGGAGACCTGCCCTCCTCTGGAACTTCTGAGTGTCCTTGTGATACAGGTTTGGAGTAAGGGAGGAAGTTTGAGATTCTAACTTTCCTCTGGTCCCAAGTTCCCGGATCACCTAACTGTCCCAGCTGTGCCATTATGTCCCATAGTAAATTCCACCCTGCATCCTTTTTTTTTTTTTTTTTTTTTCTTTTATTATTATTATTATTATTATTATTATACTTAGGTTTTATGGTACATGTGCGCAATGTGCAGGTAAGTTACATATGTATACATGTGCCATGCTGGTGCGCTGCACCCACCAACTCGTCACCCTGCATCCTTTACTGACCTCAATACCAACACCAGCCTTGGTGTAGAACAGATTTTTGCTAATGGGTTAGAGTCAAGAGAGGACTTACATTAAAGCAGGCAAGTGTCTTTCAATTGGTTCTTCAGAAGTCTTGCTCCTAGTAGACTGAGACTGAGAACCCAACCTCTGTCAATCTATCTCCAACCATTTATTGGTCAGATCTAGCTTCCCAATATGCTGCTTAGCCTAGTCTGTCTTTTGTTGTTTTTGTTGTTGTTTGTCTCCTTTTTTCTATGTTGCTCCTGTCTCCAATCCCCATTAATTTTGTAGATGAAACAACTCAATTACGTATTGGTTTACTACTCTCTCCTCCAGGCCATCCCATTGGGTTCTTAACTTCCTCAACCAAGGCCATCATCCATCATGAAACTTCCCTAACCAAACAGGGAAACTCTTGGATTATCTTATAATATCTATTAGTTCTGCTACACAAATATTAAAGAGCATGTATTCTGGGGATATTCCTCTATCAGAGGAGGACTTTTATTCCTGTCAGGAAAAAGGAGCTAAAATTGGCAGAATAAATTTCTCCCAGTTTATGAAACATCATATAAACAGAATTAAAATTTCCATTTTTAAATTGCATTAAATTCTATTCTCATTGAAAAAACAAGTAAGAGATTACTAAAATTTTCTTCTTTTAAAAAAAATTGTTGAAAACTATAAGAAACAAACCTAATTTGTTTC
Organism: Pongo abelii; assembly: GCF_028885655.2. Classification (NCBI taxonomy): domain Eukaryota; kingdom Metazoa; phylum Chordata; class Mammalia; order Primates; family Hominidae; genus Pongo; species Pongo abelii. The sequence continues at coordinate 168,870,812 of NC_071988.2, read as the reverse complement.
ACTGCAGCAACATTGAAATACCACTTTTAGAAGAATAGTTGTGCTCCATAAAATGTAAATTTATTTAAGTACCTTTGGAAGTTTAAATCCCAAATATTTTGCTTTGGATCAACCAAAAGTGTTGAAAATAACTATATATATATATATATATAGTTATATATATTTATTTATTTCATATATATTTACATACATATATATTTATAACTATATGTAGTTATATGGTTTTATGTATAACTATATATGCTTAGTTTTATATATAGTATATATAACTATATATGTAACTATATATCTATATATAGTTATATACACTATATATAATGTGTATATAACTATATATCTATATATAGTTATATACACTATATATAATGTGTATATAACTATATATCTATATATAGTTATATATACTATATATAATGTGTATATAACTATATATAGTTATAGAACTATATAATATATAAGTATGTATAGTTATATATATATTTCTAAAGTTCTTCCAAATATAATTAATATAGTAGATGGTTTAAAATAAACAGAAACCTTATTCCCTTACCCATCTGTGAGCCAGAGAGATATTGACTACTGTGAGATCACAAATCAATTAACAAAGGCAGCAGCGGCTTCTAAAGCAAAAGAAAGTATTCAATTAAGCCAGAAAAGCTCAAAGAGCTCTCCTCTGTCTGATGAGTCTTCTGTGGCTAGTTCACATCAATACTCCGCAAAACCTGAAAAGAGACCACCAGACAGTGCCAAAACAGACATTCATTCTTCAGTCCACACTCTGGCTTTGAAACACCTCATGAACAAACAACCCTTGGGCATCTTTCCTCTTCAGGGTTAAATGTGGGCTGTCAGTTGTTGATGGTATGTGACCCATCTCAATTCACTTCCCTGAACAGATACACCTTCATGACTTAGTAGTCATTCTTTTTCCGGCAAAGGATATGAGTACCTATGGCTGGATGATCTCTGTCTCCCCTGTTTTGAACTAGGCAAAGACATTTCTCCAAAGCAATTTTAAAAATAAAATTTGTTGTAGGCTTTTTTTTTTTGGAAATAAAAATAACACACTTTAATTTTGGAAAGTGTTGGGAAAAAAAATCACACCCAGAAATGATCATTGCTGATATTCTTTTCAATCTTTTATTCTTAAAAATGCATATGTGTACAAATGTATATATGCTATATTAATGAAACCATACTATTTTGCAAACCCTCATTCAATACATTGTGAGATCTTTCTGTGTCATTGGATATTATCCTAGAGCATTATTCTCATTAACTTTATTATATAAATATATACCATAATTTATTTAAATCAGTTCCATACTGTTGCATATTTTGGTTGTTTCTAATTATTTACTATTTCAAAAAATGTGTGTGCTTGTGTGATATTGCACCTATTTCATTATAAGCAAATCCTAAGTAGTATAATTTCTGCATCAATAAATATGGGAAATTTTTTATCATTTTGATAAATAGAAGTAAATTGCTCTCAAGAAATGTTATACTGCCATTACTTGATGTAGAAGAATGACCATTCTTGTTGTTATCGTTCACTTTAACCTTTTTTATTTCAGTATTTTAATGTTCATACTTTTTCTGGAAACTGCTTTATATTAGTTTTCTGTTGTTGCTAAAACAAATGGCCACAAATTTTGTGGTTTTAAAAAACACAAATCTATTATCTTACAGATCTAGAAGCCAGAAGTCTGAAATGGGACTCACTTGGCTAAAATCAAGGTGTTTGGAGAGTTCTAGGGGAGAGTCCATTTCCTTGCTTTCTAGCTTCTAGAGGCTGCCGGCATTCCTTGGCTTGTGGCCCCCTTCCATCTTCAAAGCCCAGAATGGCCAGTGGAGATTTTCCCACGTCACCTCTCTGGTTCTGTCTCCTCTGCCTCCCTGTTCCCCATTTACTGACCTTTGTGATTATATTGGGCCCACCTCATTAATCCAGGATAACTGCTCATCTCAAGGTCATCTAATCAGCAACCTTAGTTCCATCTGCAACCTCAACTTCGCATTGTTAGGTAACATAATATATCCCAGGTTCTGAAGATTAGCACATGCCCATCATTAGGTGGCCATTATCCTGTTTACTACATGTTTCGTTTCTTGTATGGGAAAATACAACATAGCAAAGAATGTTTAATGGATTGGTACATGCAATTTGAATTCTGCATTTGCATTCTGTATGTGTAGATATATGCAATGAATATAGGTCATTTTATATATTTTGTCCTTCTATGTATATGGCTCTAGGACAAACCATAAATTTACTTCTGTGCAATCTTTTCCATTAAAAATACCTCCTAAATCTGTAAAAATTTTAAGAAGAGACTTCTGACACCAGCTGTATCAATCTCATTTGGATTGTTATACATGTTGATAAGCAGCAGTGAGAAGTGAACTTTAAAAAGGAAATCTTGAGAAAACTTATCATTAAAAGAAATTGTTACATTGATATAAACTTTAGCACTGAAAAAACAATGTTTTGGTGGTACTTTCATCGTTTTTTCTTTCTGTCACTGATGCCCTGCAGGATTCCAGAGTTCCTTCATTGCTTTTGGCATTGCTTTTTTGTCAAGATGCAAATAGGTTGCAAACAAACCAGTAGATTGAGCTTTGCCATAGCTCTTCTAATGGGTGTTTATTCAAACCCAAAGGTTTAGAAGGTGCATTGCTTCATGACTGTAAGTGATCTAAAAATAGTTGGGTAACTTTCCGTGCACAAGTCTTAGAGTTCATTCCTATCATGCTCTGCTGAAACATATCAAGACCAGAGCACAGTGCCAAGAAATTTGAGTCTGCCCAGATTAATTGGGTGTGAGACACCCTGGAAAAATAAAAAGCTGCAATAAGGTTTAAAGTGAAGTGGATGGTAAATTTTTTCCCCTTAGAGTAAGCTTAGATAAGGGCAGAAAGGGCATAAGGTAAACCACGATGACTCAGCTCCATCAAGAAGCACTCAAAGCAAAAGAACAGCCCCAACGCAGCTTTAGCACTTCTGGTTTTCAGAACACAGTTGGATGTAATGTCAACATCAAGGAACTGATAAAATGAAGCCTACTGGTGTGAAAGGAACATCCACCCCACTCCTTCTAAAGAAGCTTCTAAATATCAGTTGTCTAAACCTATTGATAAGCATGGATGCATTATTAATGAAGCCAGCAGCCTGCCTGGTGCTACTCAGATGGTTCAAGCATTTAGTAGGAAATATTTCTGTGAAGTTCTGCACAAAATAATGACAGCGTCTGTCTTAAATCGAAACAAATGGCTGTTGCAAGCTCTGGGGAGGCTGGGAGCAAGCAGCTGCTTTGCAGAGAAAGGCAGAGGGCCACCACCTGCTGAAGACAGGCGAGCAGGCAGCGGCCCACTGAATATTGACTATTTAATAATTCAGGATAACAGGAACCCCTGGCTCTTCAAACATGGCACTGCCCCTTCATCATGGGCTTTTCATCACCCTAATGAGTTACTCGAAGAATTGGATGCTAAAATGTCTTCCAGCAATTCTCCAAAGTCTAGGACTCAAACTGCCACAATGAAAAGTTCTTCTTTGCAACAAAGGGTCCATGTTCTTATTTTATCTGTCTCTTCTTTTCTTTTTTTCTCTTTCTTCCTCCCTGTTACCTTCTCTTCCTTCATTCTCTCTTCCACCTTTTTGTACTTCCACCCTGCCATTTACGTCATGAGAATGCCAAGTAAAATATTAAGTTAGAAAAAAGCTTTAGAATCACCATTCTCCACAAGCTTCTGATACAGTAAATTAAAAAAACAACAAAACAATGTTGGTCCAATTAGTTTTCTACCAGAAACATTTGAAGAAGTTCATGTGTTCAGTGGAGCTTTTTCTTTGGAGCCTCCTGTAGCCAAGCTTTCAGATGAATGCAACTTCCCTATCATTTCACAAAGGAAGAGATAAACACTTGGGTTCAGCGGAAGGATTTCAGCCAACAGGACCACCCCGAGCCCCCTATGAAGCTGATTCTTGTGACTCATAAAGACCCAAACTACAATAGGGGATTTGAGATTTAATTGGGCACACAAAATGGCAATGTGGACAAAGTGATATTTTTATTGACTAGTTGAAAAACAGTTTTCTTGGTGTTACTTCTCATTTGTTTAACGTGGACTTGTTGAATTCCACATGTCAGATATGAGGCCGGGTCCTGGGAATACAACAGTGATCAAGGCCCACAAGCCCTCTGCTCTCATGGGGTTTAGACATTTTTGGGGATATGAAAATAACAAGAAAATAAACAAATATGCTTTTATATTCTATATATATTGTATATGAAATAGACAAATATATGTAAAATAACAAATATATAAGAGCAACAATTACTGATTGTGTTAGGTGCCTTAAAGGATATAAACAGCATGCAAGGGAGAGAATAATGGTGTGAAAGGGAAGGGGCTACATCGACGTGAGTTGGGAAGACAGTCTTGCTAAAGAGGTGAAATTTTAGCTGATACCTTAAAAGTGAGAAGGAGCCAGCCATGGAAGAAGTTAGATGACAAGCATTCCATGCAGAAGGAAAATCAATTGTAGAGATTCTACACTGGAAGACTTACCAGAAAACCAGTATGGTTGAAGCATAGTGAGCGAGCAGGAGAGGGCTTGAGATAAGGTTGGAAATGTTCGTCTTAAGTATATAGGACATTTCAGCATTACAGAATGTGACTTTCCCAGTATCCATTCTTCCCTCATTCCTTACTAACAAAGTCCTGATTTTATTCTAAACAGTAAAGCACCGAGATAAAAAGACTATATTTCCTGTCTTATGTTTGCAGGTGAGGATGGTTATGCTATGTAAGTGGAAGACATTAAGACATTGGGTAGGATTTCTAGGAAATCTTATTACAGGGACTGACTCAGCAAGAAGACATGACATTTTGTCTTTCCCCTTCTTCCTCTTTTTCTTCCCTGGAATGTGATTGTCAGGCTGGAGCTCCAGCAGCCATATTGGGCCATAGGTCAACCTTGAGAATAGAAGCCACAACTAAGAGAGGTGGAGCACAAAGGTAGAAAAAGCAGAGTCCCCGTTGACTGGTGTGTCCCCAAATTAGCCTATGAGTACCTTTCCTCCAACTTTTTTCACATTAGAAAAAAGTAAACCTCTATCTTATTCTAGACAGTTCAATTTGGATTCTTTGAAAAACACCACAACTGGTATTATTTTAGATTCTACGTTTTAGATTCAAATATTCGTTTTTGAAAGAGAGTAAAAAGTGATATATAGTTTACTAGGAGAGGAGATATTGCTAAGGTTTTTTTTTCAAAAGTGGTGTTTTGAGAAGGATTTTTCAGTACTAGTACTATTTGAAAAATATTTTCATAGATGATTCACATTCACATTCATTCATCCTTTTTAACATTCAAAATGAGACAACTTGAAAGATGATACAAGTAAAGGAATGAAAACTTCAAAATATTCAAAAAGCCAAGAGGGACTTTGTCAATGCTAAATTCCCACTCTCTTTCCAGTTTGAAATATCATTACTTTTCTACTATCCTTTTGGAATTAAGGTAGGCCATCTAATCATATTTATCTATTTCCAAAATCATTCAAAAAATTAGTTTTTAGGTTTTCGTTTTGTTTTGTTTTGTTTTTTGTTTTTTTTTTTTTTTTTTGAGACAGAGTCTTGCTCTGTTGCCCAGGCTGGAGTGCGGTGGCGCGATCTCTGCTCACTGCTGCAAGCTCTGCCTCCTGGGTTCATGCCATTCTCCTGCCTCAGCCTCCCAAGTAGCTGGGACTTACAGGCACCCACCACCATGCCTGGCTAATTTTTTGTATTTTTTTAGTAGAGATGGGGTTTCACCATGTTAGCCAGGATGGTCTCGATCTCCTGACCTCGTGATCCGCCTACCTCGGCCTCCCAAAGAAAAAATTAGTTCTATAAAAAATTTTTTGAGTATCCATGGATTTTCTTGGCTATGTCTTCCTTCAGTTACTATTAAGTGCCATATTCCCTTTTGAGACTCATTCATCCACGATGTCCCATCTGAAATATCATCATGTTTACATTCCTACAGTATCATTCACATTAGCTGTGGTTGTTGACAAACTCTGGGTCCACATTTTCACCTAAATAAATGTAAAAGTGTAATGGGGGAAACATAATTGCTTTCCTCAAGTTGCCACTAGGTGCCAAATAGACATTGGAATTACTTTACAATTACCTAGCTTATTGTTATAGTCTAATAAACAGCAAAGGTATGGAAATTTCTATGAACATTTGGGTTTAGAAAATCATTGACTTGTTTGCCAGTTTTTTTTAATAAGTGGAAATATCATGTGCCTAGTAAGTTATAACATGTGTTTGTTGAAAGGAGGGAAAAAGGAGGTCATCAATTAGATATTATTTAAAAATTGAAAAAAAATTGTACTAAGAGAAATACCCCAAACAATCAGAAGTGTGGCTGTGAAGGAGACATACCTGGATACAACTAAACTTGCTGCAAACCAAGATGGGATTAATAAAATAGTACTGACATTCAAGGAGAAATTAATTCTAACTGTGGAATCAGAGAAGGCTTTTGAGAGAAGGCAGCATTTGAGCTGGGTCTTAAAAAACAAGAAAGAATTGGAAAGTTTGTAGCATGTAAGGAAACCATTCCAGGCAGAACCCTGCTGGTGTGGAAATGCCTGGTAAATTTGAGAGAACAAGGAAGGATAGGTTCTCAGCTGCAGAAGATGGGGGAGGAGATCTGGCTTGGGACATACTACATTCTCTTGGCTTGACTCTTGTTCTTCAAAGCCACATCTTATAAAGGGGAAATAAATACAACAGATAAATGCCTGAGTGACAATTAGCGAGATAGAATGAAAGGGGAAATAGAGTGCTATGTGTGAAAACAACCAAGGTTGGACCCTGCTCAAGCAAGCTGCCAGGCATTTCAGGTGACATTGAAACTATGACCTGAAAGAATCTGGCCAGGTAACATTTGGGGAAAGAGCTTTCCAAGCAAAGGGAGCAGAGTGCAGTGTGTTTGAGGGACTAAAAATGTGTCTGAGATGAGTTGTGATAGAAGGTGAAGTCGTGGGGGTATATAGGAATCAGATCATCTTGAGCCTTTTGCACAATGGAAAGAGCTTGGATTTTAATCTGAAGGCACAAGAAACCATGGAAATATTTACATAGGAAAGTGGTGTGGTTTGGTTTATGATTTACCAGATCATTAACTGATATATGGACAAGAGATTGGAGACGAAGCAAAGAGGCTAGGAGGCCATTGCAGGAATCCCACTGAGAAGCGATGGTGGTCCACACTGGCGAGTGCTAGTGGATTTGAGAGATATTTGGGAGGTAGAATCAAGAGGATTTAGGGAAAGACTAGATGTTAGGTTGGGGCAGTGGGGAGGAAGGAATCAAGTACAACAACCTTACTGAAGTTATAGCAAAGTTCCTAGAGTCATGACATTCAGGAATAAGTTAAAAAAGAAGTTGGAATTCTCTAAAATTTTAAAGATATTTATAAATTAGAGAAAATTTACAAATCATAAATAAACTACAAAAATTTACAAATTTACAAATACTAGAAAAAAAGTGATAGTAGTGATTCTGATGGCTATCAAAATCAGACCTAAAATAATCATTGTCTCACTTCTAAAGACCCATTACTGGGCATGGTGGCTCATGCCTGTAATTCCAGCACTTTGGGAGGCAGAGGCAGGTGGATTACCTGAGGTCAGGAGTTTGAGACCAGCCTGGCCAACACAGTGAAAACCTGTCTCTGCTAAAAATACAAAAATTAGCTGGGCATGGTGGTGGGCGCCTGTAATCCCAGTTACTTGGGAGACTGAGGCAGGAGAATGGCTCGAACCCAGGAGCAGAGGCTGAAGTGAGCTGAAATGGCACCACTGCACCCCAGCCTGGGTGACAGAGTAAGACTCCGTCTCAAAAAAAAAAAAAACAAAACAACAACAACAACAAAAAAAAAACCCATTACTTTTAAAAACAATATTTTAAATGAACTAACCTTACTTAAAATCTGCAAGTTGACCATCTAAAAGAAGGCAAAAGAATTAATTGTAGACTGCATCTTTGGAGTTCACTTGCAACACTTTTGAATGCCTTCTTTATTTCAATTAAATTATTTTGTTGATTCTGATAGTTTATAGTTTAAGCTTTTAAGCTTTTTTTTCTGTTGTTAATGATGAAATATTTATTCCCTGTGATGGTGGTAGACTGAAAACTTCTAAACTAATTTTAACCAATGGATATAATGATATTTCCTACTAAGACTTTGACCAGATTTATAATAAATAGCAAATAAGACAGATTTGTTGTACTTCTTAGTTTTGCACTTGATTTGGTGAAATGATGATCTGAGCAATCTCAAAAAGAATAGAAAATACATCATATTGTTTTAATGTCATGAGGGCACGTGTATAATTGATTATTAGCTAAAGGCTATTTTTAGATGTTTGCCTATTACCACTGAATGCACAGATAATTTTAAACATCTGAGAAGCCATGCATATATACATATATATATACACATATATATATACATATATATATACACATATATATACATATATATACACATATATATACATATATACACATATATACATATATACACATATATACATATATACACATATATACATATATATACACATATATATACACATATATATACATATATACACATATATATACATATATACACATATATACATATATACACATATATACATATATACACATATATACACATATATATACATATATACACATATATCTACATATATGCACATATATACATATATACACATATATACATATATACACATATATATACACATATATATACATATATATGCTTTTCAAATTTCAAAACAAAAGTTTTCACAGCTCAGGTAAATGAGAAGTTCAGTGATATTGCTGTTTCACCGCATAGAAAGAAGAACTCGTTTTGAAAGATGTATTTTTAAGTGTCTTTCAAAGAAGTTTGGATTTGGGCTCCTTGTGGTTCCCAGGAAGTGAAATGAACCATAAATGAGACACATCAAAAGTAACTTACAAAGAACTTTTTTAATATTAAAGTGATGAATCAGAGCTCAAATTAACAAGTAAAGGAGTCCGCCTATAATGAAAATCTTTTTCCAACATAACACTTCATTATAAAGGGAGTTTTTCTATAATAGAAGCAAGTGTAATTACATTTTTATATATAATTAGGACATTATTATCATTTCACCATATCAAAGTTCATTATAAGACATCTCCGATACATTTTTCATAGAGCAAAAATAAAAAGAGAACAGGAGTCCTTCAATTAGACTCATATAAGGACATCCACAGAGACTGAGAGAAGCTGATCAAACAACTTACTTAGCCCAAAAGGGACCAGGTAGAACCCACGTTGCTTTTATGACACAGAAGTTGCTTTTTTTTTTTTTTTGTATCTGGAATAATTTCTAATTATAGTTTTCACTGGTTCCTATTCAACCATGCAAAATTAAAGGTGCAACATTCTCAGCTGGAACCCAAATTTCCCCAGCATTGCAAGCCGCTGCACCACAGATCTTCATTGTTTACTCGGCTTGGAGTAATTTGTATTGTCCCTGACACAAACACCTGTCAAACGGGAGGGAATCCACTGCTCTGTTCACAAGTTTTATAAAAATAACTGAAGTTCCCTTTTTCCCTTAACCCGCCCTCTTGTAACATCTTTGGAAGATAATTAAAGTAGCTTCTAAAAAGAAAGTGACATGTTTTAGAACAAGTTATATAACAGAAATGTTATATAATAGATTTATATATATAAAACAGATTACATAACAAATGTCTAGTCGAACATGAAAAATTAGTCATGTGTCAGGATTTGTTAGCATGTGTGCAAATAAATTTTGACTTGTAGAAATTAACATATTAACATGTTCAAAGTAAAAACAACAATACAATTTTTATGCATTAGTTTTACAGTATAAAAATTATTTTACATTATTTTACATCTGCTCGTTATTTTGAGCAGATAAAATGAAGAAGAGAACATGATGCCAGAATGGACTCTTAGTATTCCAATCTCAGAAATTCTTTTCAACTTCCTGAAGACCCCTCACTGAGTAATGCCCCCGTGAATTTGTCATGTATGTTCATCTTGGTTTTAAGATCTTCAGTCTCTGCTCTACCGGAAAGACGTGGATATGTGCCAGGGAAAGATTTTTGTCTGACCCAAGTAATTATAAAGTTAGCACTTGGAGCTGTAGAGAGCTTCCGCCTTGAACAGATGGTGAAACTTTGACTCACAAAAGGCCTTTGCCTGACCTTAAACTGGGTCCCTGCCTCCATGGCTGGGGATCTTTCTGCTCCACCCCATTCCGACAGCATTTGTTGTGCTTTTTTTTTTTTTTTTTTTTTTTTTTATCATTCCCATGCTCCCAGAAAATAAGTTTTTTACAATTGAATCATTATCTCTATTGCACTATGTAACTTATCTTTATTTTAAAGACTTTTCTTGTGTGCATGTGGTTCTTTTTGTTTTGATTTGTTTTATGCTATGCCATCTGAAGTCCACCACCTTATTTTTTTGAATAGCAGTTTGATGTGAATTAATATATGTAAACAAATAAAATACATGTAGACAGTCTCCAATACTAATGATTCAGAAGGTACTTCAAGTTTTCCAGGTTTATAATTTTAAATAACAATTATTAAGTAGTTATGGAAAGGTTATAAGTAATAGGGTTTCCTGAAATTAAATTAATATAATTTAAATAGAGAAATTTATGTATGCCAATTTTACCTCAGCTCCACAGATCCTTTTATTCTTTGGGTTTCTAATACTTCTAGATGCATATTATTTCTTATAATCATAGACTGCATATGAAAATGTTAAAGAAGACTAGAGATCTAGGTCATTTATGGCAGAGATGGATTTCAAATCGTGCTCTTATCACTTAAATCGCACCACACTGCTTCTCAAAATAAGTGATAACCCATACATGTAAAAATTGTGATTAACTAGTCTGAATATTCACTTGTAGAGTTGTAAGTATAGCTCTTTAGGCAGAGTGAATCCTGTTAAAAATTGGCTCATCTCCTTGCTTTCTTAAATCAAATTTAATGATCAGTAACTTCTTACTATACCCATGTTCCTGCCTGTAATCAAAGTTGTTTGTGATGGTATCATCACCGTGTTATGGAATAAATGTTTATCAAATGGCATCTAGTATTTCTGTACTTTTTTGAATATTCATGAATTCTGTTTGCAATAGAATTTTCTGAGAGATTATTCCTTAGAACAAGACACTTTCTCCTTTCTCTATTATACTAAAATACTAAATATGAAAATGATAGTAAAATTAAAAGTATAGTCTTTGTTAATGATTCTTAGAGATGGAGAAAAAATCTGTTAAAATACTGTCTCATTTCTTGCCTTTTAATTCTAAAAACCGTAAGTTAACACAGTGATGTGTCTCATTTCTTCCCAATTAAACTTAAAAAAATCTTTCAGGTTCGTTTTTAAAATATTAAGAGTTAAAAGTCTATAAACTATCTTTTTTTTTTAAGTTGAAATAAAATCCATAGGCTTTGTAAAACAATCAACAGAAGGGTGAGTTAATCAATTATGGGATTAATTTGATGAAACCTTTTATCATATGATCAAACTATGTTAACTCCTGTCCTATCTCACAACAAATAAATGCTTTGACAGAAAATGAACAAGTTTCTATTGTGGACAATATTGTCACTCAGCTGTGCTTGTGTGCCTGGCACTTGAAGTTTTGGGACCATTTCAAATGAAGTCACCCTGTCAGTCGGGAGCCTCTGCATAAACTCCTGTGTTTGATTGTAATTGGTTTTGCATGCTCTGACTTTTTGAAATGTATGTGCTCTTTGTACATTCACATACATTTGTTTGTATGTATTTCTTCTGTTTGACTATAGGCACTTTGAAGGAAGAAAATCTATTTTCCATTTTATTTTTACCTTTTCATGGTAGCTGGCAAAGGGCTCTGCCCACCATGGGTTTTTGGTAAATACCATTGACATGTTTTCCAACTACCAATCACTCCTACATTGTGGTTTCTTACTTGTTTGTTTTATTTTAGTTCTATGGCACTGTACTCTCTGAAATAAAGCTGAAAACTTCCTTTCAAGAACATGTGAATACTGGTGGGGGAAACTGGGATAGAAGGACTGTAATTTATTATATGCCACCACTGCACTTGTGATAAATACATGCTAAGGTTTCAGATGACTTCCTAAGGAAATGTCAAGTTTGTGCTCCGTATTTACAGAAGAAGCAATTTTTTTTCACAAATCAGAGAAAGTACAGCTTTTTCCACGTTGCTTTCAGAATACATGGCTGGTGAAGCACTCCTTTTAGCCTATCAAAGGACTGATCAGGCGTTCAGAGTCTGAAGTTATGCAGATTCATATTTAATTATGTTGGCCAATTATTTTGCTACACTTACAGAAGGGGGAGGATGGTGACATGGTAGAGAATTCCCAGACCACATAAACTATTGCTATCCCTCCTAGCCATCACTCTCATACTATCTGCATATTCTTGTACCTTTTTTTTTTTAAGTCAAACTTTCATCTGTGAAAAGAAAAGCATTAAAATAAAGTGCAACAGAAGGAGGCTGCATTTGGAATTGAGCAAGATGTTCAAAGTGCTTGCATTTTAGAAATGCATTTTTTTTTCTCTCCAAAAGGAAAATTTCTTGATCTCATCATGTTTGGAGTAAAAAGTTTGAGACATGTTTTTACTACCTTGGCTCCAAATTGGACTGATTATTACATTTGAAAATAGGAACTCTGCTCTTTTTAACCTTTTGCTCCTTGAGGTTAATAGTAATTATTATTTTTCACAAAATGTGTGCATTATATTTGTATTTTATTCTAAGTGATAGCTTTATTTGGAACAACATTTAAGGTGAAATTAAAACCAGGCTTGCGCAACACATAATGGAATGACCAATTCTAAATACATTATGCTATTTTCTTGTGCAGAAAAATAGGAATTTTACTAATGAGAACTATCTAAAGAAGTATCTAAATCTATTCCCTTCATTAGTGTTTCTGACCCTAGGTAAAGGACAATTTATAAAAAGCTGAAAGAAGTTTGTTTTAAAGTTTTATTTGTGGTTTCATGCTTGTTGAAAATGGAGTAAATCTTGTTATAATTCTCCAAGTGAACCTCTAACTTCACATTTCTACTCTAGAAAATTAGACAGACAACAGTGCACTATCATTCACAGGATTCAGTCTTTTTATTTAATGATACAACCAAAGAAATATACTTAAAATTCTTTTTCTTCCATGAGAGCTGCTCTTAAGATATTCTCCACCCAGGTCTCTGTACAAGGCTGTATACTGGGTATTTTGCCCTCATCAAACCATCAGTTCATGCTGCATACATGCTTTCATCCAGATAGATGCTTAAGGGCTGACCACAATGCTGATAGCTGCTTTCACAGAGCTCCCAGCCTGGCAGTAAAGCTCACAAGAAGAGCACAAATTTGAGCTTAATGCTTTCATTATTTCCAAAGCAGTGTTAGCTTGTTTTTGCCTTCTCCTCCTCCAGGACAGCTGCTTTGCCCAGGAGACTTGCCCCCAGGTTGAAACACAGTGAGGCCACAGTGGTTCTCGTGGACAGAACCCCTGCTCTGTGGGAAGATACAGCCCCAGCCCGGATGCTGTGATGTTGCATCTCAAGGGCAGCTTGGACAGCTGTCATGGCCAGCTCATCTCTTGTTTTCTCTGACCTCTTCTGACCTCATTTCATCCATAAGTAATGTCTGAAGTTTCATCCAGTGGGCGATGCTCCTGCTCTGCTAATGTGATTATTAGGGTCCTGCAGCCGACCAGTTGGCCAGATGAGCATGGAGAGTAATCTTGCCCGGATGCTGTCAGCCCCGACAGATGGCTGTGTCAGTCACGTTTAAAGGCACCATGTGCTTGTTCCCTCTTAGACCCCTTTAAGGCTATACCCGCCAAGTTGAGTGCAGGAGAGAAGGGCCAAACAGTAAGACTGATGTGAAGCCTGAATGCCACAGACATAAGGAGCAGATAGTAAAAATGGACACTATGAAGACAAGGGGATGAGTAGGTTTGGGGTATTGTCCAGGAAACTAGTCTCAGAAGTATTCTTTTCCATTCATTCTAGTTTTGTTAAATCCAGGGTGCAATTCTCCTACCCAGGACTTACGTGTGATTAAAGAAACATCCCCCTCGAGTTGGAAACAGCGCCTAGGTTTTAGTCACTACTGGTTCCTCAGCAGCACTCTTGTGCAGGGCACAGCCTGCTCAACTGTCTCTGTCAGCCCCATTTCCCTACTTTTTCTTAAGTAACATCAGCTGATGGCTCTCTTCTCTTGCAGCATCAAGAGCTCGCCACCTCCAAAAGCACACGGCCTGGACAGCCACTCCCTGAAGCAAATCTGCCATGTATCCATATATTCATGCTGTGAGTATCACTTGGGAAGCCAAGATATCAGCATTACAGACCACTACCTTAATAACACATACTTAGTCTTATTTCTATGGAGGGATGGACGCCTTGTTTCCAAATAGCACAAGTGGGTAGGTTTGTTGTTATTTATAATTAACTGGTCACTTCCCCACCTCACAATAAAATAAAGTGGTCTTTACACTCTAGGAACTATTTTAAACAAGTGCAATGCTTTTTTCCAATCTGTGGAGAGTTTTTGCATCCCAGTTTTGTCACTCATTCAGATTCATTCATTCATTCATTCAAACATTAAGAAGAGTGTGTCATCTTCAATACTCTTTTAGGTACTGGGAGAAACAGTTGGATAGGGGCACGGTATTTGTCTTCACAAAGCTCACAGTGTAAGAGGGAAGAGGAATGATCTTTTTTTTATGTGTCTTATTAGATGCCTATGAACTGAGTTCCTTTTCCTCAGAAGGATGCGTGGGATTCTCAGCATGTTACATTGGAACTGCCCACCTCAGCATAGAGAGTATTGAAGAGGTAGGATAATGAGGTGATCATTGGCAGAAATTCTTAGCAGAATTCTATTCTGCTAATCTAAGTCCCCCAACAGTGTCTCTTAAATCCAGCCTCTTTTCTTCAGCTGACACTACCATCATCTCAGTCTGGAGAACTACACATGTCTTAAGTGGTCTCCTTGTACCAATCTGTTCTAGAGGGGTCAATATCCTTTCCATAGAACCATCAGAGTTATTGTAGAAAGGACATCTGATCGTCATCCTTCCTCTTTGTGGAAGGTTCCAGTTGGCTCCCTGTTGTCTGTAGGGTGAATTCTAAATGTCTTAGCTTAGCATATGAGTCCATGTAGTCTGCTCCAAGCCCAATTCCCTAGTCTTATTGCCTCTCTCTATTCCCTCTCCTCTCCTCAAATGCACAGCCTAAGCTCTGGCCACATTGACATTCTCACCATCCCCAATGTTGCTGATTATCTATGACTTCAAGTCTCTCCATCATCTTTGTCCACTGGGTAAGCTTCTGTCCACACATGAAAGATGCAGACCCCAGATACAGTCTCAACACATGTGGCCTAGAAAACAGTGTATTCCCTCCTTGGAGGTCCTCAGCACTTTTTCATGCCTTCAAAAGAGATGACATTATAGGTTTTATGCTTACAAATGTCCTCTCCATTAAAGGATGAATTCCTTGAGGAAGGGGGTTGGGTCTTACCCACCCTCCTATTTTAGGGACCTGGCAAAATCCCTAGCATGGAATATCATGTGAAAAATGCTTCTTGAATGAACAGATACATGAAAGAGAAATTGACTGTGCCTGCTCCAAGTCCTTATGTCATCAATGCCCCTCTGTTTATTGTTGAAAAGAGCTTGTTGATAGATAGACTCATTCCATGGATGGTAGAGTGAGTACATGACTACCTCTGGCACACACCACTTCAGTATTTGGGAGAAGAGGCTGCTGACGCTTTGAATGTAGCCACAAAGAGCAAAGGTAGTACACAAGCAGTTAGCTTCTTAAGCACAAAACCGTTGTCCCTGATTTCTCACTGCTTACCCATTATTAGC
Organism: Pongo abelii; assembly: GCF_028885655.2. Taxonomy (NCBI): domain Eukaryota; kingdom Metazoa; phylum Chordata; class Mammalia; order Primates; family Hominidae; genus Pongo; species Pongo abelii. Next base: position 168,854,810 of record NC_071988.2, on the reverse strand, counting down.
AGTTGGGTCAAGCTTCTCTGTACAGAGCCACTGGAAGTCTTTATTTTCCCCATGATTATTTTTCTTGGTTTTCGAAGAAGTACAGCAATGCTATTTGGGCGATTGTTTCTGTGTGATGCCAAGATGTTTTAGAACAATGTTATGATGGCTGGTCGCACCCACTACCACTGAGACAAGCCCAGAAGTTAAATTATGAAGCAAACGTAAGCTTTGAAGAAATTTTTATTTAATCTGTATTCCCCTGTTTCATCTGCACATCCATCCAGCACAATCTGCATCATTATTAGCCACATCAACTTGCTTTAAAAAAAAGAGTAAAAAGTAAGACATCTGTGTTATAACATTAATATATTCAAAGGTTTTTACTTTCATCTTGCAGACATTAACAGTGTGTAAATGCAATGTAAGCGCAACTTACAACTGCACTAAGTTAGCAGAAGAAAAATGCACTTAGCATAAAAAGAAGGGGGGCTTACAAAAAAAATAAGAAAAAGGTATGTTTATGTGGAGGGGACAACCAGGATGGGACTTATGTAAAAAGCAGAGTTTTATCCATAAATAGAGTATTTTGCCTATTGCTCTTACATAGTTTTATTTCTAATTGCTAGCGCAATTTCTAAGGCACTGAGGCAACCCTCTAGCAGTGTGCTGAAGGTGTGTTTGTGCTGCTATGCCCTCTGGCTTGGCTGCCAGCCTATTCCCTTAGATCAGAGCCAGAAGGCAGACTGTTTTCGAATACCGATCACCTCACCCGGACCTAATCCTTTGAGTTCTCTTTGGCATCTATTCCTTCTGCCAGTTTCCTCTTCTGTTCCTCTCTTTTCTTCTGAAGTTGACAACAAAGACATCCTCAGGGCCCTCCTTGATGTAAGACCACTCTTGATGTTATTACAGTGTGGTTTTTTTTTTTGTACCCTAAAGTTGTGCTACTTTTATATTCAGCTAGCACAATATTTGCACACTAGAAGATAAAGAAAATGTGAATATGTTATACAGAGTGATCGTTTCTTTTTAATTTGTACCCCTCAGTGTTTTTTGATGTAAACCTTTTCCTTCCCTGTCACTCATCTCCATACCTGATCAAGAACCTGAAGGTCTCTCTTTATAGACAACGTTACTTCTATACCTTAAATTGGCCTGACCTGCCACTTTTAATTTTAAAAATATGGCTGCATGAGATATGGATGAATATGGAATTTCTATGAAGCACAGAACTTTTGAACGGTTCCTGTCCTCTGTGATAGTAAGTTTTAAAAGGGAAATCTCCAAAGAGCTAATTAGTAGACAAGTAGAGCTGAGCCTGAACAAAGCTGAAAAGATAGCAGATAACTAAAAGGACCTGGCCATAGCTGACAAAAATCAAAGCCCTGACAGAGAGCTGGCAGTAACCTTGGGCTGCTAACTGACAGGGACAATAAAAAAAAAAACAAAAAAAAAAACCCCCTCTGAACCTGGCGGAGAGTGACAGCCTCACTACTGGCTCTCTGAAGAGCACAGTATCTCCACCACAAGGAAGCAGTAATCTTCCAGCAGGCAAAACCAAAGGCTTCTGCTGCCCGCCCCAACTCCAAAAGATGTGCGCTGGCTCGGATCACGGCTCTTGGAGGAGAGGGAGAGGGGAGGCCCAGGAGCTTTGAAAAGTTCCTTGAAAAGTTCCAGGCCGGTGGTTAACTTGACAGTGGATGTCTTTCTGGAGTGGTGGGAAGAATATGGAGGAGGACAAGGAGCGAGGCGGCTGCTGGAGGCTCAGGCTGAGGAGCCCGTGGAGAAAAGCGGAGGGAAAGCCCTACTTGGAAAGAGCCCATGCCAGCCAGAACTGACCGCCAACAAAAAATGGTTGGAAAGAAAAGGAGTGGCATTTGTAAGAAACTTGAGACATGCAAGGAAAAAGGGAAGGTGGAAGTCAAGGAAAAGAATAACAGCAAGGGCAACAGTAGTTCTTCATTAGAGAAATAATTTGCAAGGAGCAAATTATTTGTGTGGAGTAGAGACCCGCATTTTAAAATTACTAGAAGAGCGAAAAAAATGATGTTGAAAAAAACTCTTTAATTCACTATGAAGAGAGAGGAAGTTCTGGAAGCTTTATATTAGGTTTAGGCACTAATAATCCCTGTTCTGAAATCCTAAGGGTATAAAGGTCATGAGAGGTAAGGAAATATACTTCTGTGAACTGCGTGATCTTAAAATTTCTGTGTTTATGACATTCCATTATATATTTCTGGACACATGAACAATTAATGTTTAAGAACGAAGCCAAGCCCTGACAAAGTGCTACAACTATTAGTAGGGTGGAACTTGAAAGCAAGTGCTTAAAAAGCATTCTACTTTGAAACCCAAATGATAGTAACATACATTAGGTGGTTTTTATTATCCCTAAATAAGGTCTTAGTTTCAGACAAGTTCTTCTGGTTCTATATTTATTCCTCCCTGTGATACTAAAATCTAGATTCGTACTGACATTTTAGCACTTGAAAATATGATCAGTGATTTCAGACTCCAGGGATACTACCTCAGACGGAAACAAGTAGGAAGACCAGGCGAAAGCTTTAGAAGTAGAAACTCAAGGGATTTTTTTTTTTAAAAAGAAGGACATATAGACATGTTTAAATTCAAGGAAAATGCAAGTCAGTTTTCTTCGTCAGACTCCAGTGCCTGCAATCGTATACCTCACAAATGATGGGGAATGGAAAGAAAACTGTGTATTTACTATTCATTTTAAGAATGTCATCCAGTCCTCCCTGCACCACAATCCTGTTTCCACAAACAACACTTCTGGCAAGTTAAAAAACTTGGCTTGACTCAGAATGAGTCCGATCTCATATGTCTGTCTGAATCGGAACAAAAATGACAACAACAAAAAAGATAATGGAGTAAAGTCTGGGTCAAGAAAATATTTGAAGATTTTAATCATGGAAAATCTGCCCCAGACTACACTTGGGATAAAGGAATAATTTTCTTTTTTTGATGTGGACTTGAGATTCAACATCCACTTAGGAAAAATAAATGTATATCAGAAGACTTTTTTTTTAAATATATCTATCTGCTCATATTTAGAGCTCAGTATATAATCTAAAACAAGCTTGGGTTTGTTTGTTTTTTGTTTGTTTGTTTTAAGCAAGTAACTTAGGAGTTAGTATAAAGTACATTCTAGCAAATATTTGCTTTTGGGTTCTCCTTAATTCACATTAACAGGAAAAGTCAGGATTTTCTGTTTCATATTTAAAGATGATGCTTGTAACTCAACTATAGTAGAACAAGTTGTCAGTTATTTTCTCTAGGAATGAAAAACAATTTTTGATGAGCCATTTGCAGGCTATGCCAAACATTTTACTGTCACACAGTAACACATATTTGTGGTGCCTGGCCAGGATTCAGATGAATAACAGGGAGAACTGGAAGGGTTTTTAGTCCCTTGTTGTACAGATGAGGTTCCTGAGGCCCAGAAAGGTTGAGAAACTTGGAACTCAGTGGTGGAGCTGGAAGTAGAGCTCAGGCCTGCCTCTCTGCACAGACTGCTCACTGTTAAGAAGCAAAGGAGCCAAACCATTTTTTGCCTGCTTTGGTATAAGTCAATTACTGCTTTGACAATTACTGCTTTAAAAATAAACTGTCCAAATATAAAGGCTTTGATGATCATCGGTAGATAGTGTATCTGAAAATCCCCCTTCTCCCTTTCTCTCTTGAAAGCTTCCTCTGTTGCCGTCTTCTGTGTTCTCTCTTTCATTTGTCTTCATGAGACATCAGTATGAGAAAACAAAACAAAAGTTGGTTATTGGTTTCCCCTCTAGCACCTACAATGGCATGCGGCATACAGATAGAATGGTGGCTGGCATACAGCCGGTATTCAATAATATTTTTCTCAATAAGTAGATGAACCAGTGGTTTTCAGTTCTTGGTTGAAAATCAGACAGTGGCCCAGCTGATTTTTAAAAATAACTCTCCATATGAATTTTAATTAGAACTCATGAAGATGACCCAAATAATATGCTTCCTTTTTTAACTTTTACTGGTGGTTATACTTACTTGATTGGCCCATCTATAACTTACTCACGAAAACCGCTCCCAAATTTGATTTATTAATGTAAATGCTTTAAATCCTTCCTCCCTTAATATATGCATATGTTTGTATACTGAAGTGATTTTCCTTTTGTAGTTTTCTGTGATAAAATCTTGAAGTGTGTCATAACAAAATGGAAGAGAGAGAGTTGAAAACACACTGTCATCTAGACACAGATTGTATATGCTTCATTTGCATAATTTTGGAAAGATTTCTCTTTTTTTCTGAATGTCTTCAATGGGAATTCTATGAATCAGAATATATGCTTCTTAGCCTTTTTAACAGATCTCTCTGTAGTAACACCACATACATTGCTATCAACACAAAACTATGAAAATTCGGCATTTTCCAAGTCTCTGCATTCTGCTATTACTTCATCTCAATGTTGACTTTGCTTTAATTTTCTCTTTAGAGGACAAAAATGTATCTAAAGAACAATATGTATTTTAGTTTTTTTAAAAAAGATAAATGGTCCTGAGTAGTGAAATCTCTGCACCTATCATATGATAATTTTAATATCCTTTAGGAAAATTGTCAGAAGATATCAATATGTTAAATACCAAAGCATCTCTAAGAAAAGGCAGAATATTCAATATCCTTTTGTTGGCATGAAGTGTCACTCTGCATCAGCCTTTGTCCTAAGTAGCCAGTGCAAACTCTTTCCATTATTTTGTTGTAGAAACACAGATAATTCCTTTTTTCTTTCCTTTTTTCATTTCTTTTTTCTTTTTTGCTTCCTTCGCTCTCTCTCTTTCTTTCATCTCAACATGTAATTCAAAAGTATGGAAAGATAATATTTGAGGTCTTTTAAATACATTTTGTTAATATGATTTTTGTTTGTTTTTGAAAAGATTTACTTAAAGTGATTTATTTTTAAAGCCCACGTACTTCAGTGGAGACTGTGTTTTCCCATCATTAAAGTGCATTTACAGAATTGTTGTAAGCTAAAATTTTCTATGTCCTTTAGATTGGAGTAAGAAATAGTTGATGGGAAATTTTCTTTATATATTTTTATACTGAGGGCTTCTACATGTCTGCAAATGGAATAAGTCACAAGGAAGTTATCTGTGAAAATGATGCTTATAAGACAACTTAGACCTCTGGTTACAGAATAACCTTAGGTAATCATACTTCAAAAATGATTTTGCTTCCTTTCATGATAAATGGCATTGTCTCTTCCAGAAGCAGACAATATGCAAAATGATCCTTTGTGATTATTTTCTTATTCAATTTTATAGGGTTCTGCTTTATGAAAGAGAATTTTAAAAAGGATCTTGAATATAAAGTGAATCTACTCAATCAAATTAACTTGGCAAAAGAAGTTGAATGCAGTCAGTTATATTGAGAACTAGTTGAATTCAATTAAAGATTATTTAGAAAGAAAATAATTGGTAATAATTTTCTCCCAAAATAAATAGTGACCAAATTATTCTTTTTATCCCAAAAAGAATAATTAGAATCTCTAACTTCCAGAACAGCCTTCAGAGTCCATCACTCCAAAACACATTGCTTCAATGCCATAAATGATATTTAGAACAGTCCAGGAAAGCTGATTTAACAGAAATATTGTACATTGGCAGTTAAAATTTTGAATATATTCCCTTAGCCAAATTTTACTTTCATAATTTGAAAAAGGATCACTGTGCTCATGACACAGCTTTTATTTTAGACCTTTGTGGTCTAAAATATGGTATATTAAATTTCTACATCTCTATCTATCTGGGTAGGATTAAGAATAAAAAGGTATAAACTAAAGAACTGTGGCAATATCTCTTCATCTAACCCACTGTGACTTTGCAAGTTCCCCTTTCCTCAGCTATCTTATTTGTGAAACAATGATTGCCAATTCCAGAGTATCTCCAACAGACTGAATGAGAGATATGTACACTTCAAAAGTAAAAGGGGGCAGAATACTGCTTAATGATTACATTACATTTCCTCTAAGTTTTCCTAACTTCTCAAAATGCATAAAGCATCACAACAGAATCCACTACAAGATCTCCAATTTTGTGGCATAGACAAACCATTTTGGTGTTTCAATTTAGGACTATATGCTGAGAATTACATTTTTCATATCTTTGGTAACAATTTCCATCTTAAAGTGTTTAGAATGCTACATGTGCATGCTTCTTGATGATTATCTTCCAAGTTTATAAATGGGAAAAGTAGAGATTAAATACGTTAGCAAAGTTTGAAAGTCAGAGTTAAGGCCAAGTTTTCCCGATTCCTGGATTATCCATGGAGGCCTATCCTGGTGATTTGATTGCCTCTTCAGTCCTCTTCACTCATGGGAAACATACTGGTACCTCTTTTTCATAAGCAATCACAGAATTGTATTTAGTATTAAATTCAAATAATTTTCATTTTTAAAAACATTAAAATAATTTCCAGCATAATAGCCCATAATTACTTCAGAGTTAACTTTTCTAAGTGAAGATGAACACGCCATGCTTTTCTCTAGGTTTTTTTTCCCCTATATTTGATAATTACATCAAATGATGCATATATCACAAATTTGATTAAGTTCACCACAGTAAACACCAACAATGGGTACACTCAGCTCTGGGCTGAAATCATTGTAAAAGCCAGCAGCTGTTCCATGTAAGGGGCTAATTATGCATAATGAGTGTCTAACTTGAGAGCAACACAAAGCACATTTCATCTAAAAATCAAAGAAATTGATGTGACATGCTCAAGTATCTCTTATGAATTTGTTGATTGGCCTTACTAATTCAAAGGATGAGGAGTGAGTGAGCACCTCTTTCTACTCTTGGCTCTTTTCTGAAAGACAGCAATTTTTCCTTTGGGAAGGACTTATGATCTGTGCATCCTGCTGAATGATACTAAGTACCTTACCATTTAGATAGGAATACCTTAGTTCAGCACTGAGGTGCTGTGTATTGGCATTGAAGGCCAACTATTCTCTTCCTCAGTATACCTGCAAAATATAAAGGTACTTGGTGGTGTCAACATGTTGGCAAATTCAGGAAATCAACCACAAACTTCTCCTTTAACAACTTGCCTCATATTTATGAAATATCATGGTCAAAGTGTATCTGAAACATAAATATTTAAAGCCTGACGAAATATAAAACACTACTGATCCTGCTATCTTCTTTAAATTTTATACATTACTTCAAAGAAGCAGCATCTATTTGTACTTATTTTCTCACATTCTAAGGCAGGCAACGTTGAGCCCTATATTGCTTCAGAATCTACAGAGGCCAATCTGCATTGCACTGTCCTCTGTAGGTACTTGGCTCTGTGAGAGAAGAGAGCATTTCCATCTTGCTTATAATTCTATCCAAAATGTCAATCCCAACACCTGACACATAGTTGGCAATGAAGGAATATGCCTCGGATAAATAGAAATAGAACAATTGTGGTTATCCAAATGCTTTGAGCTTGAATGCTGTCTAAGTAATTGGATGGACAATTTCTTACAGTTTTCATTTTTTTTCTAATCATTTTTGTCCTTTAGGTGATATACTGTATTACACATGGTGAGGTGAGACCCTTAGAGGGTTGAATCATTCCAACTATGGATGTACTATCACCAGGTAAATAATATGACCATGTAGGGAGGAAAATGCATACTTTTGAATCAGACTTTGGCTGGTATCCCAATGTATTTAAACCCTCTGACCTCAGGTTCTTTGTCTTTAAAATACCCACTTTGAAGAGTTGTTTTATTAGATGAGAAAATGAATATAAACTCTCTAGCATCACACCCAATAACAGATAATAGGTCTGGATTTTATATTAACTTCTTCCTTTTCCTTTATAGCAGTATATAGATGACTACTAGATTCGGATTGAGAATTTGAGTGAAAGAATTCTTAACAACACATTAAAATATTAACCCTCTCTTTTAACTTCACTGTAACCTGTGAATTATGCATCATTTTTCTGTTTTCACTTATAGCTTTGGAAGGCCTATCGTCTGCTTATTTGATCTATAATCTCTTCATAAAACATATAAACTGGCTCTTGCCTTAAATCCAAATTGCCCTCATCATCCAAATTAGCATAGACATATAGACATAGATTTATAGCAAGAACAGAAATGGTTACTTAAAGGAAATCAACATTAAACATTAAACTCAACAGGCCATATTAAACCCACATTAAATCCACCTGAGCTGCACTCTCCTCTTGACAGGGTAATTGTTAGGGGGACTAGTGAGGCTGAAGGGTGAAGTGATTGCACAGATGGTGGGAGGGTGGAAGACAGGTGTTTGAATAGACACAACCTTCTCACTAGGTCTGTCCAACTCAATGATTCTCAATATATTTTTCTTGCCCCACAAGTTCCATTTTTATTCACAGTGGTTTTGCAGATGGTGACTGAGTAAACAGATACAAATGACAGTAAAGTGCGTTTAAATATTAAACATGACATTGACGTGGGCTGATCTAGCCTTTGGAAAGATAATTGTGTACAAGGTGTCCTTTTGTGATGACAGGCCCTAAGTGTTTAATGCCACCAGTGGCCATGAATCCTAAAAGCTACAAGCAGGTTTGGGTGCCAGAAGAGAATCATCAAATTGTAAGAATTATATGTGAGCCCTTACATTAGAGTGAACAGTGCATTGTCTTTCCTAGTCCCTATCACCATAGAAGGGAACAAGCATGTATAATAGGTCAGCTTATGTCAATATATTTACAATAACATACAGGAATATAGGAAGACAACAGGAAGCTACATTATGCTGAATCTGGCCCTGCCAGAGATCACTCCAAACGAACTGGCAGCATTTAGTCAAAAGTCCTTGAGATAGCCATGCTGGAATGTTAGAAGCTAGTCACTGTACTACATAAGAAGTACATATTTTGGACTCCATTGTTTCAGAATAAAGCAAAAGGGACAGGTGACTTGTCTGAAGAGGACTGCAATTGCATCCTAAACTCCATTAGGAAAGGATAACATGAGCCTTGCTGTGGAGAAAGTGAGTCAAGTTGGTAGAGAACCAAAGATCCGAGTTGTATTCTTTCTTTTATACACAGTGCTAGTGATGCCACTCTTTGACTCTAACCACATTCTGACCTTCAGCAAGATTCCATCTTAACAGAAAAGGACCACAAATTCTCACCCTTCAGCAGCCAGATTAAAAGATTGTGGACACCGAGCATCACATTACTTTCATGGGGGACAAAGGCAAGTGCTGTTCTGCACACAGCACTCACAGGCTCACTGTCTCCATCCCTCTCATCAGTGCTTCAGCACTGAGTCTGGTCAGAATGGTAACGCGTGGGAGAAGCAGAAGGGCTTCTCTCTCTTCTCTCTGCAAACACATGCATAGGAAACATTGCATGTGCTCTACCCGAGCAGGCTCCGTGGGACTGTAAACAAGTCTAGGATGTTGGAAATTAGAATCTTATTTACTTATTCATACAATATATCGAGTGCTTGTCAGCTGATAGGACCCATGGCAGGTGCTGGGAACAGAGGGATGTGCAAGATGGATGTGGCCTCTGTCTTTATAGGACTTACAGCCAACTGGGGGTCATAGCACACGAACAATTATACAAGTAAGTATTAAAGTATAATTATGTGAATTGATGTGTATAGAAGAAGTAAAATTTATGGAAAGCACACACCTCAAAGTGGCCTGGCCTAGGCTGGGAGTCAGGAAAGCTTGTCTGAGGAAAACAGTGTTTATGCTGACACAGAAAGCACGAATATTGGTTAGACAGATGAAGAACAGGGAAGAGTGTTTTAGTTTGGGGGCAGAACAAACATGAAGTCCCTGGGATGGGAAAGCATTTGCGCATCTGAGGAGGAAAATGAAGATCAGCACAGTTGAACTTAAGATGAGGTTTGCAAGGGCAAGTTGGTATAATTCCTTGTGGTAATGTATCCCTTGTGCAATGGGAAACTGTTGAAAAGTCTAAATAGAGATAGTGTGGTGTTATTTTTAAAAGTTCATTTTGGACCTCATGAATAACTAGAGATATCAAAGGTGGAGGTGGGAAAAGGGGCTAAGAGACTAATGTAACAATGCGAGTGAAGAGATGGTGGTGACTTGGACTAGGCTGGGTGATGTGAATGGAGAGAGACATATGCACATGTGTTAATTGCCTTTTCCCGAAGCCCTACCTGGGCCATGTCCTTTTTCACAGCTAATTAGGCCAAAGCATTTAAATCATATCTTACTTTCCGGGAAAGAATTGCTTCCCTTTCTGTAAATGGGCACAGCAGTACTTGTATTGTCAAGACTAATGCTTAGTTCAGCCAGTCATCATCAGGAAGATTCTAACAATGTAAGGCTAATTCGTGTACTGGATGCTACTGGATTAAAAGTGAAGCTATAGCACTTCTACCCCTTGATAAGCTGTCCTCTATACATGGTACAGTGAGAAAGCTGGTTGCAAGTAATTAATAAGATTACAACTGTAATTTAATATGATTAAGTGAAGCACCGAGGTGTACCATAAATAATTTAAACCGTCAGAACTGTAAATGAACAATCTGCATTATATTTAGGCCACCAATCTTTTCTTACCCAGGTAACTGGCAATGGCTACTCTATGTCTTAATCCATTTGTTTCCTGTCTCTTTATCCTAGCCCACTCTTCTCTACTGGGCTTTCTGTTGTCTGGTGGAATCCTCTGTGTTTCACCACTTTCTTGTCATGCCAATTCCCCTGCTGTCTGCTTTTGCCTTGTATTTCCTCCCCTTTTCCTGTTTACTTGGGTAGCTCGCTCTCCTTTTCTCTCCTATTTTCTTTGACCTGTCACTTCCCTTCTGCTGCCACACACTACACTGATTTCTTGCTCTCTCCTTCAGTTAGTTCTTTGCTCTTTTTTCTGTTCTGCTCTCACTAAAGGTTTCTCTTAGGAAAATCTTCTACTTTTCATAGGACAGAGGGAAGTTAAATTCCCAACTCAGTAATGAAGCCTGTGTCTCTACTAAAGTCAGGAGAAGAAGCTGATTGGATAAGCCAGAGAGCTCTTGCCCTACTTCTGGGAAACAAAAACATGTGCTATAACAAGGGATTTATCAAGTTTCTATCAATACCAGATCTTTTTTTTTTCCCCAAGACGTGAGCTTTGAGACTCGAGTTCTACCCCTAAAGCTTACTCTAGTAACAAATGTAGACATTTGTTACTAGATAGAGGTAAACAGCATGTATTGTACATACTAATATCATCACACACACATCAAATTGTGAAACAATCACACAGTCACATCAGATCAGTGGTCATCAAATTTTAGAGCTGGAAGAAACATTAGACAAATTTGAATAGCATGCTAATTGGAAAGAGTAATTAGGCATCACCTACTAAGAGGAGATCTTATGGCAATGAAATTGAGGACAGGTTCACTTTCATGAGATGAAGAGAAATGAACAACTTGAAGGAAATGGAGCATGGCTTGGCCATTCATGAGGCCTGTGGGAAGAAGATGTCAGGGGAAAAGGCCATCAGCATGAGGCATAACAAAGAACACAAGTGATGCCCACTTTGTATCTAGGCATATGGGGGTGCTGGACCAAGTGTGTGCAGCTGTGACATCAAACACTATGTTCACCCACTCATGAACTTTAGCAGCCAAATTCCAAAAGTCACGGAAAAAGGATGATGAAGACTTGAAGTCATTTATGCATTCATTCATTCATTGAATAAATAATTATTAAGCCCTTACTATGTGCTAGGCACTCTTCTTGCAATGAGAATATAGTAGTAAACAAAACAAAGTCTTTGTGGTTAAGAAGGTTATGTTCTTGCGTAGGAGACAGATAATAAACCCCAAACAAATAAATGTACTACTACTAATAATAATAATGATTGACACTTACATCATGCTTACAATTGGCTAAAGATTCTTCTCATTGTTTTACATGCATTAACTCCCTTGATACAACCCTTTTTAAGGTAGGTATCATCATGATTCCCATCTTACAGATGAGGCACAAACAGGTGAAGTGCCTTCCTTAAGGTCACATGGCCCTAAGTGGCAGAGTTATATAGTGTCAGTGATAAATATCATGAAGAAAAATAAAGGTCAAGACATGCTGTCTACAGATCTGGCCAATGGAAGTAGTATAATTTAGAGTAACAACAGAATATTTGGAACCTGAAATCTTGGATCAGTGTGCTATATCCAAGCTGTCTGATGTTAAATAAATTACATCATTTATTTTGGCCTTCAGATTTCTCATCTGTAAAATGGGGATTAAAAACCTAGTTAAGGAGTTTCTGAAGGCATAAAATAAGATTAAATTATGTAATAATTGTAAAGATTGAGCACAGTCCTGAAGAACATCGTATGTATATTTTACATATATGTGTTATATATATTTTATATATTTGTATACGTGTGTGTGTCAAAATTAAACAACAGGGCTTGAAGCTCAGCAACAGCAAAAAAAAAAAAAAAAAAGTGAGAAGACAAATTGCCTGTTGCTGCATGTTTCTGGGACAAGATTTAGTAACTCAGAGAACTAAGAAGGAGTATAAGAGACTCAGATCTCTCTCCAAGGCAAATGGACTCTTTTAAGAAATGATCATTTTCAGCATATATGCAAAGGAAGAGGCTCCCTAAGGAACTCAGACTCACTAGGAAAGAACAATGGAGCAGTTGGAGAGAAGCTGAACCCTAGGGGTTAGCAGGACTTTACATAACCCATAACCACAAGGGAAGCCCTGAAGTTGGAATGCATCACACAGCCCCTGTTGGTCATAGAACTCAGAGCTGAAAGCAAAAGAGCTGGGCCAGCCTGAAGCCTTGTTATTGAAAGACATTTCATCTGGCAATGTATAGGTGGCTCCTTGTACAGATCTAAAAGAAGAGAACATGGCCTGAAGCAATGACGTCTGATTTCATTAGAAAACTTATACAACCTCCTAATGCTCCCTTTTCCAGACTCACTCTGTTCAGCAGGAATCTAGATGATATTTCCCATTATTGTAAAATGAAAAAAAAAGTTATTTGTCACTAACATGTTCCTCAGTTTTTTTTCTCTTTCCTATAATCATGTTCTTTGCTTATCAAACATTTACGATTCATTATTAATATTCTGAGATACGGCCAAGTTCATTCAAAGGATAGCTCTGAGACACATATTATTTTTGGTTGGTTGGTTGGTATATTAGAAAAACATAAGCCTCATGATTCCAGAGTAATTTTCTTGGTCAATCAAAAAGACTTTAGGAAACTTGACTTCTGACCAAGGTTAACATAGAACAAAAGTTTAGTGCCAGCGTTAAAATGTATATTGGCATTGTGGTAAATGCTCATCGTTTGAAAATGAAGAATCGATTTTATGCTGGATTTTGCCAGTATTGTCTTCTGATATTTTTGGAAATCTAGCTAGCCTGTTTAGACATCCCTTTTTCAATGGTGAATGAGAATAATAAGGGTCCATAATATTGGTGTGTTAGTGGTGTAGCTTCAAAAGGATTTATCTCCACTGCACAGGGATAGTCAATCAAGGGTAAATAAATTAATGTAATACTTCATAGGGGCAGGAAGCAGGGAAAGTACAATGTAAGCTTTGTATTATATAATAAAGTGTAAAGTTTGAAATGTAGTATCCTTAATGCAACTTGTTTTAAAATACTCTTTCAGACTACTTTTAATATGATACAGTACGTTTGAGAAGTGTCCTAGGAGAAAGTGCAAGGGAAAATAATCTCTACATATTTATCATTATCAATATTAACACATTTCAATAGAATGCCTAAGTATGTGTGACCTTTTGTTGAATATCTTAAAAATGATTGCTGGTGATACACATTAGTGGAATCCACCTTGCTCTGTTCTTCTTGGTCTACCAGATACCCACTGGCCATTTTTGAGCCTTTCTAAAAGACACAAAACTGGAGATCCCAATTGCTTTATTGGCCTTCAGATTTTCACTAGACTTGATTCAAATTCCTAACCTTTCTAATATAAATTTCCTGAGACAAACAACCTGGAGTGACTTTCACCACTGAAACTTAAAGTTTGGTGTCACCTATACACCTAAGCAGGTTCTCAATAAATATGTGTAAGTGTATTCATGGGCAGCTCCAATGTGAGCAATCAGCACTTTTATTTGAAGGATGCTGTCCTTTAAATGTGAAGTCATGCTGACATATAATGAATGGAGTATCTATGTTTGCTACAGTGTTCTGAACCATGGGCCCCTCAGAGCAGTGACAATTAGAGATTCAAAATGGCAAACAACAAAAAAAGAAGAAGGTTAAGAAAGAAGGCTTCAGGGAGGCCAGCCTGTAAACCTGAAGAATGCTTTGAGTAAAATTGGGAGAGTGGTCTTTGTGGAAATGCACATATTCATAGCTCTGGATAGAATGGATAGATGGACTTGCAGGCAATTTTGAACAAAAATTATTGCCTCTTTTGTATAAAAAAGTCAGTTTCACATTGACTAATTTTTTTCAAAGTTTTTTCTGCTGTGTTTCTAGCAACTCAAAAGCATTATTACATGATTCTATGTCTAGAAAATCCCATAGTCTCAGCCCCAAAGCTCCTTAAGCTGATAAACAACTTCAATAAGGTCTCAGGGTACAAAATCAATATGCAAAAATCACTAGCATTCCTATACATGAACAGCAGCCAAGTTGACCACCAAATCAGGAATGTAATCCCATTCACAATTACCACAAAAATAATAAAATACCTAGGAATACAGGTAATCAAGGATCTATATAATGATAATCACAAAACATGGCTGAAGGAATCAGAGATGACACAAGCAAATGGAAAAACATTGCATGCTTATGGATAGAAAGAATCAATATTATTAAAATGGCCATACTGCTCAAAGCTATTCATAGATTTCATTCTCTTCCTATCGAACTACCAATGACATTCTTCACAGAATTGAAAAAACTATTTTAAAATTCATATGGAACCAAAAAAGAGCCCAGATAGCGAAGGCAATCCTAAGCAAAAAGAACCAAGCAGGTAGCATCACATTACCTCACTTCAAACTATACTACAGGGCTACAGTAACCAAAACAGCATGGTACTGTTTTGTACTGTATAAAAACAGGCACATAGACCAATGGAACAGGGTAGAGAGCCCAGAAACAAGGCTGCACACCTACAACCATTTGATCTTCAACAAAACTGACAAAAACAAGCAATGGGGAAAGGATTCTTTAGTCAATAAATGGTGCTGGGATAACTGGCTAGCCATGTGCAGAGGATTGAAACTGGACCCTTTCCTTACACCATATACAAAATCAACCCAAGATGGATTAAACACTTGAATGTAAAACCCAAAACTATTAAAACCCTGGAAGGCAACTTAGACAATACTATTCTGGACATAAGAACTGGCAAAGCAACTTATGAAGATGCCAAAAGCAGTTGCAACAAAAGCCAAAATTGACAAATGGGATCTAATTAAAATAAAGAGCTTCTGCACAGCAAAAGAAACTATCAACAGAGTAAAGAGACAACCTACAGAATGGGAGAAAATTTTTGCATTCTACCCATCTGACAAAGGTCTAATATCCAGAGTCTACAAGGAACTTAAATAAATTTACAACCCCATTAAAAAGTGGGCAAAGGACATGAACACTTTTCAAAAGAAGACATACATATGGCCAAACGAGCACATGAAAAAGAACTCAATATCACTGACAGAGAAATGTAAATCAAAAGCACAATAACATACCATCTCACACCAGTCAGAATGGCTATTATATTTAAAAAAATTATTAATTAGTTCAACCATTGTGGAAAGCAGTGTGGTGATTCCTCAAAGGGCTAAAAACAAAGCTACCATTCTACGAAGCAATCCCATTACTGGGTATATAACCAAAGGAATAGAAATTGTTCACATAGAGACACATGCATGGCTATGTTCACTGCAGCACTATTCACAATAGCAAAGACATGGAATCAACCTAAATGCCCAACAATAGAAGACTGGATAAAGAAAATGTGGTACATATGTACCATAGAATACTATGCAGCCATTAAAAAAGAATGAGATCATGTTCTTTGCTGGAACATGGATGGAGCTGGAGGCCATTATCCTTAGCAAACTAATGCAGGAACAGAAAACCAAATACTACATGTTCTTGCTTATAAATGGCAGCCAAGTGATGAGAACACATGGACACAAAGAGGGGAATAAGAGACACTGTGGCCTACTTGAGGGTCAAGGGTGGGAGGAGGATGAGGAGCAGAAAAAAATAGCTATTGGGAGCTAGGCTTAGTACCTGGGTGATGAAATAATCTGTATAACAAGCTTCCATGACATGAGTTTACCTATGTAACAAACCTGCACATGTACCTCTGAACTGAAAATAAAAGTTAAAAAAAAATAAAATAAATAAAAGTATATATGTAAATTCAAAAAAATTGTAAATATTTGAAGAATATATCTTCATAGCATGGATAATATGGATGTATTTGACAAGGAAAAAATGGTTTTGCAAGATTTACATAAGAAACAAAAGGAGCACTGTGGCTTGTTGGGTTCACCTCAGCCATAAATTAACATCTGGCACAATGGGCTCTGAATATACAGTTGTTGAATAAACGAAGAAATTTAGTGATCCATGGAGAGTAGAATCTGTAAAAAGTCTTTTGAGTTTTGGAGATACAAAAACAGAAATAGACTGGTCACAGTGGCTCACACCTGTAATCTCAGCACTTTGGGAGGCGGAGGCATGAGTATCTCTTGATCCTAGGAGTTTGAGGCTAGCCTGAGCAATATGGTAAAAAATCTCTACCAAAAAAAAAATACAAAAATTTCCCAGGTGCTGTGGTGCATGCCTGTAGTCCTAGCTACTCAGGAGGCTGAGCTGGAAGGATGGTTTGAGCCTGGGAGGCGGAGTATGCACTCCAGCCTCAGCAACAGAGCCAGACCCTCTTCCAAATAAATAAATAAATGAAAATAAGACCAGAAATGCTCACTTTACTTCTTCTTTTTTTCCTAAGTTTATTAGAGCCCCTCTCCATAACTTCAGTGTTCCTTTAGCTGACTCTGCCTCTTCAATGACTCTCCCACCATGGCCAGGCTAACAGTGTGTGCTTTAACAGGGACGGTGGTGACACCCCACACTCAGTAAGTCTCTCTGGGCTCTAGTTCTCACCTATGTCCTGAATGCCCTTGCTCTGGTCAAGAATATCTGTCCTCTCTTCCACTGCTTGACCCTCAATTATACTCTTTACCCAGCTGCTACTGTCTTCTTGGTTTTAAATCTAAGTATGAGCTTTGGCCCCTTTCTTTATCACACAAACCGTAATCTGTGGAGTTCTTGTCTCACCTTTGTGCCTTACCCAGGCCTTAGATCTAAGACTGTGGGGTAACCACCTACATGCAAGAGCTGTTTGAACACCAGTCTCTCAGTCTCTTTCCTACCCCTCAGGCTGCAGTGGCTGGGTGTGCTGAAGATTCCTTAATGGCCAGTGTAACTGACTGATGTGTTTCTTCGGGAAGCTTCTCCATACTTCAGACAAGCACACACCCAGAGCTTGAAATCACAGGCCTATAGACTCGTCCTTTTCTAGTTAGTTCACTAGAAATAAAGGAGAAGCTTAGGCTTCAGGAGAGTTCTAAAGGCCCACTGTGTCCTGAGGCTCACGAGTGCCCTCCATAGGGGTTGATCTGAGTATGGCCAATAGGACCAGGGGCTAAGCATTTTAACCAGAGCATCCCCAAACTCCAGGCTTGTGCCTAGAAATGCAGTAGCAAACAGAGGTCCTGCCATCCTTCCTTCTCAGTATGGGTATTTTTGTTATCTAGGTTTTCAGAGGGGCTTAGCCCACCTAGCTGCTCTCATGCTCAGCAAGAGAAAGAGAGATAGACAGGGTCTGCCCTCCAGCCAGAAGCCTACGGCCTCCCAGCAGCAGCAGCAGCATGTATAGAGGGTCATGCAGGAAGAGAGGACCAAGGAAGCCAGATACGGGCCTTTTCCAGTCCTTCTTCATAGAGAGCAGTGCTCCATGTGCTTCTCCCCTGCTCACAGGTGATCTGTTTCTCTCTCAGGACTGAGATGATGATGTAAGGAAGTACCCTCTAGGCAGTATGGATAGGAGGCAAGAACTGGGGTCCCGGGGCAACACTGCCTGGATTCCAAGCCTGATTTTGCATTCATGACTTGAGACTTCAGGTAAATTGCTTAAACTCATTGTAACTCAGTTTTTTCTTTATAAATTGATACTTCATCATGCAACAACTGTTTATTGTGCTAATTATTTGGGAAGGGTATCATTTTGGGGGCTAGGATATAGCCATCAACAAACCAGATAACATTTCCTTCCACTGTGCAATGTTAAGTTCTGGAAGGGTTATAAGCAATGCACAAATACATAAATTTCTTCAGGGAGATAAGAGCTGTGCAGAAAAATAAAGGATGGCAAGGGAATAAGCAGTGGGGTAGAGTATTTTCGTGATCAGAACAGTGTTCACTGAGGAGATGACATTTGACCAAAGGTCAGAATGCCGTGAGGAGTAAGCCATGCATATACCTGGGAAATGGTGTTTTGATTAGAGGAAACTTCAAGTGCAAACACTCTGAAGCTAAAGCATGCCTGAGATCATGACATGATCTATTAAATACAGTTGTTGTGATGTTAAGTGAGTTAGTTCATTAAAGTAGAGCTGGTAGATAAATATTTCTTGATGAATATTAGGTATTAGTATTATGAAAATGCTTCATACTTTCTGGCCCAGCTGGTCCACTTCCACACCTGACCTGTGGCCTCCCTGATGTTGGGGGACACTGCCACCTGCTGCTTCATGTTGGTAAACCATTGAGTGTGAGTAACATGTTGAGAAGCTGATGTGGAGTCTGATCTTCTGCCCTTGGCGTCCCTGTATCTTAGCTTCTTCTGGCTAGATATTCACTCAGCTCCTTAAATCCACTCTGTTTTCTGCTTCATCAGATTTCTACCATTAGTACTGCCTATGTCGCCTGTCAAGTGTCAGCTTGCCTTCAAACACAGTGCCTGACATCCAGGACAATTGTCGTATAGGGAGATGTCTTTAAACACAGAAGACTGCTTTCAATACATGTTTCACTAGGGCCTGTGCTTTTGCCAAATGGCTATCTTTGTTCTTTGAGCCTAAGAAGCCATGGAGAAAAACAAAGATACCGAGTTATGGTGGAGTCTAATGAAAGAAAAATGGACCATCTCCCCCAGAGCTACCACTGCTTCAATGCATTCACTGTTTAAGGCTGGTACCTGCTCCCACAGACTCATGACTTTCTGAAACAGCTCCGTTGAATGCATTTGTAATTTGCCACTAAAAAAATTGTACTTCCACGTGTTTACAACCTTGTCCATATCTGGGAAAGTGACAAATAGAAAGTTGGCCTTCTAGTCCTTTCTGAAGGCAGGGTCTGGCTTTGGTCTGTCTGTGCATACAATGGTGCTGTTTGGTATATGCAGAAGCCTGGGTACCTACAGGATTTGCTTAGCGAATATATCTTATATGACCTTCTGGTCCATCACACTTACATAATCCCCTAACATACCATCGCATAGTCAATAACAATAACATCAATTACGATAGACATTTACCTGAGATCCTATTAAAAAGTCATATGTTGGCTGGGCACGGTGGCTCATGCCTATAATCTCAGCACTTTGGGAGGCCAAGGTGAGAGGATGACTTGAGGCCAGTAGTTTGAGACCAGCCTGGACCACATGGCAAAACCCTGTCTCTACTAAGAATACAAAAATTAGCCAGATGTGGTGGCAGGCGCCTGTAATCCCAGCTACTCAGGAGGCTTGACACGGGAATCAGTTGAACCCAGGAGGCAGAGGTTTCAGTGAGCCGAGATTGCGCCACTGCACTCCAGCCTGGGCAATATAATGAGACCTTGTCTCAAAAACAAAACAGATGTTTTGCTAAAAACTTTTTATTCATTGTCTCATTTCAACCTTGCGACAATCCTATGTGACCCAGATACCCCATACATCAGCAGGTTGTAAGATCACACCTCCCATGAATATCCAAACCACAATAATCTAGGTCTCCTTTCCTTATTACTGTCAGAGGTCCAGTGGCTTCTCCAGTTTCCCTTTCAAGAATTTCTTGGAACCCCTGGGAAATTCTTCCTGTCCCTAAACCTGTCTATCTATGGCATGTTGGTTTGGGTTTGCGCTGCTGCTGGGCTCTTCTGAAGGTCTCCTCTTCCTGTCCAGAGACTCTTTTCATTCAGGCATCAGCTGCTATTCTCCTGGCACAGCTTTGTCTGAAGTGTAGGCTCAGATGCTTCCCATATTTTCCTACAGTGATAGGGAAGATTGAGCTGTAATGTGTGAGACATTTATGACGGCTTTGGGGAACAGAATGAATTAATGCACAGAGGACTTAACACTGGTTATTAGATATGGTTATTGTGGGAGTCCTCGGGCTCAAGCTCCTTCTAAAGCCCCAGCGTGCAGTGCATAGAGCTTTTAGCTCCCTCCTTCCAACATATTGCAGGGGTCAATTTAAAATGCTGGCACTTGGATATCCTTGCAAATATCTCTTGTATTTTGAGTCTAAACTTTTTTCTCCAGTCCTAAACAGAGGGACATTTATCCCATATTATCTAAAATCTTACCCTTGGGCTTTCATTTTCTACCTCTGGATGGGGAGCACTCTCATCTCTATCCACAGGGCCTTACCCTAAGGCCCCCAATACATAAAAACACTATAAACCAACATATGGGGACATTTCTCAATTTCTGAGTGATTCCCTGCTGACTCACTGCACATACGAGGCCTAAATAGAGCTGTCCAGATTGAGCCTTGGCATTCCCAGATCAGTCCCTTACAGACATGGGGCTAAGACAGCTGCCACACCCTCCCTGACACCTTTCAGCCTCTGCTCCCAATCTTCATCATGTTTTGTATGTGTTATCCCATTGAGTTCTCACCATGGTCCAGGCGAACAGATATAACTGCCTTTTGCCACTCACTATGCACAAAGTCAATGAGATTGGAACTATTATTAGGTCCACGTCACAGGTAAGAAAACCCAGGTTTAGAAAGGTTAAGTAACTTGCTCAAGGCAGTAGACATGTATACATAGAGGGCACCTTGTGTATTCCACTTGCTTTCATCCAGTGCTGCCCTCTCCATCAAAGGTATTTATTATCTCTAGGAAACCCTTAGCCGCTCCGCTAACTACCGCTCTGTCTAGTTGGCTTTCTGGCTTTGGAGCGGGCTACTCGTACCACCACTGATCTATGCACATGGACAAGACAGCTCTCACACCACAACCTTAGGACCTCCACTTCCCTGACCCCTCCATCTGGAGATCTTCCCTCTCTGTACTGCTGTAAAAACTTATTTTTTTTTTCTTAATACACATAGCATAGCATTTTATTATTTATTACAGAAAGTCCTCATTAATCACTACAGAGAGTCTTACACTGTTCTCCCATGCTTTTTATTTCAGTAAGTGCTGTATTTGTCTTCTGCATAAAATTAGAACTCGAAGTTATCCTGAAGGACCATGCCTTAAATGTATTTTTGTTATCTCTAAAGAATGTAAGGTTATGCTAGTTGTCTATAAGATGCTAAATAAATATTGGCTTGATAAATCCTTTATAGGAATTAATCAAAGGAACTGGTATAAATAAGTCAATAATGTTCCTTAAAATACATGTTTTAAATTATTTTTCATATTGCCAGTAAACTTCAAAATATTAGAAATTGTCAGTGATAATTCTAAAGCAAGTAGCAAAGCCTTCTTATCTTTTAAAAAATTTAAACATTTTTAAAATAAGTGGTAAAAAAGGAAACAGACACATGTGGTTTTTAATAACTCGGAAAAAAGGTTAAATAGTTTCTTAGCGTTTCTAAGTAATAATTTCCACATGTTAATTGTTAGATAGTCTTATCTTAACATTTTCTCAAGTGTCTCCAGATATCTTTGTCATCTACTTTATATAAGTAAATTAACAATGTGAGCTTTGCAATTTAAAAAAAGAGATTTTTGGTTTGATTTTAAAGACTATTGTTTAAAAAAGGCAAATTCCATCACCTAATTTTGAAGCCCTTAGGTTTAATGACCTTCCTTTTAACATGTTTAATGAAATCCTGAATTAAAAGCTCAATTAGTTTACTATATGCTTTGTGAACAGCACCTTTTTTTCTGCCTCTTCAAGAAACTATGTTGCTTTCTGATTACACATGATTTATCTTTGGTCTTGTTTCTTAATGTTTCTGGAGTTAAAAAAATATCTTATGGCAAAGTTAAATCTACTTTAGGAACATTCACATAAAAAGCCAAAGATGATCTCATGGGCCATTGCTATGCCCTTAAATAATATGAACTTGATTAAAATCAGACATTGAAGTAGATGACATTCACTGGAAAGTTTTCATTTCTTTCCTATTTTCTTAAAACCCCCAGAAACTTGTTTATTTCAGCAAAGAGCCCACCCTCTTCCAAACACATCAGCCTTCGGAAAGCTTTATTTAAATGCCTCTGCCGAATGAAAGGCTCTTTTCATGCCATTTCAAGCCCCGAAGTACCAAAAGGGTAAATAACTTGAAGTATCATTTTTGACTGACTTGGCTTTGAAACAGGCACAGCCTGCGTAAACAGCTGCTCAGCTGCGCTGTGAGAAGCTCACCGCCTCTCTAAACATTTCCCTCCGTTATCTCCTAATGTTGGTAACAATGATAAACACCTTAATTCACTGGATTAATGAGTTAGAGCCCATAGAAACGGACAAAACCCATAACTTTCCCACAAACTTAGTTAAATGTCAAGGTTTTTAAAGGCCTAGTTAGCAAGTATATTAGATGAGATATGTCAGTTTCCCAATTTACGACTCTGACTTGTCTCTTGTGATTCCTCATAGCCTCTAGCCATTCTCCTCTTACCTGAGGCATTCTCTGGCAAAAACCTGATGCTTCCAGTCATTCTGCATTCTTGTGTTTCTTCAAAAATAATTGGACAGGCACCTTTCCATAAACAATCATCATTAGTTATATACAGTACACAGATAAGAATACCACACCAATAAGTTTCAATGGAATGTCTTGAGCCAAATAGTAATAATTTGGCCTGCATGTTACGGATGTGATTGACAGAGAGTTAATGCACTTAGCACTTTTCCAGGAGGCTCTGAGTATTAGCTTCTTGATGCTCAGAAAGTCCTGCTCCCAGAAAAGTGACATAGACATTGACCATTGAGTTTGTTGCTATTCAATAGCCGATTCCGTTTCCAGACTCTATGATTAAAGTCATTATAGGAACTGTCAGCAGAGGGGAAGAAATAGAAACTGTCACAAAAAGCAACTGTCTGAAACGTTAAAGATTTCCATAATGTTTTAAAGCAGGGAATTTTAACTTAATGAAGATAAACTTAAATTATAAAGCTACAAGCTTCAAATATTTTCTGCTAGATTGATTATTTTCACATCCCTCCTGTTTTTTTTTTTTTTAAGTCTTTCTTAGAAAAATTCTGAAGAAAACAAAAGCAAAAACAAAACAAAACAAAACGTTTGTACTTACGGCTATGAACAAAGTTTACAACATAAATTCATTAACATCTTTCAAGGGTCTGTTCTTAGAAGTATGTATATTCTGTGGAAAAACTAATGAAATGAAAATTCAAGGTTAGTAAAATAAAAGCACATGATTTGAAAGTTTCCAGTAATTATCTTTATATTCGAAGACCATGATAAGTACAATGTTCAACTGAAAACAATTGTTCCAATCTAATGATGAGCTCATACATGTTTACAAGTTGCTACAAGTTATATTTTTCCTAATGTTAAAATGAAAAATCCTGATTTATAATTATGATTTATTACTGTTTTTGTAATCTTATATATACAGTATTAGATATAGACTATTAAAATAATTTATATTAAACATTTAATAAATGTGTTAATTTTTAAAAAGTGGATTTTGAATACATAATCAAGTATTAACACTATTAGATTATCAATTAATGTTTTAGCTCATTTTGTACTGTGTTTAAAAGCAAACGGGAAGTCAGAAAAACTGTTGCAGACCAGGGGAGCCTACCGAGACATGATGACTACATGTAATGTGCTATCCTGAATGAGATCCTGGAGCAGAAAAGAGATACATAAGAAAACTAGTGAAATTCAAATAAAAGTGTAGAATTCAGTTCTCTAATATTTATTCTCAGTTGTGGCAAATGTAGCATACCAGGGTTACGTTAGGATTGCCATGGGACATTGGTACATTAAAAGATCGTTGATCTTAAATTCAAATTAAACTGGTGTCCTGCGTTTTATCAGCTAAATCTGGCAACCCTGATAGTAATGTAAGATGTTAACAACAGGGGAAGCTGGATGAAGTGTGTACAGGAACTCTCTTTAATATCCTTGCCACTTTTCTATAAATCTAAGATTTTTGCAAAATAAAAAGTACCTATAAACTTAAAAAAAGAGTGGGAAAATCTATAGCCCCCAATGCATTTTGCTTGAATATTTTAGTTGGAGCATTTTATACACCTAAGAAAAATTAAAACCTGACACTAACCTAAGCATTATTATTTTTTCAATATGTAAGCAAGTTTACCCTTTAAGAAATGTATGCTTTAACCCCATCTGCCTGTGAGAGGAGATACTGAAACAATAATACTAACAGTAATATTCTACTATTTATTTTTCTTTTCTCACCTGCTATGCCCAGGTTTTGACATTAAGAATATTGTGTTTGATATTTTCTGCATTAAAAACCACTTTAGGCTTTGGTTCCATTTTACTCCCAGTCAGAAAGATCAGAAAAAGCTCAAGTAACACAGTGAGAAACTTTATCCACTGAATGAGACATTATCCATTCCACCAGACTGCAAATCAAAGAGTATCTCTTAGGCTGCTTAAAAATTCATTTTAAAATCTGATCCTGATTGTACTTTTATGGTAATTTCATACCATCAATCATCCTTTTACCTTTAGTCTCTGGGTCCACTGCTCTCCCCATAGAGCTCATTCACTCTACCTCATTATAATTCCTTAGGTGAGAAAACAGGGTAAGAAACCTTAACAGAAAATGAGAGAAAGATGTAAATTTCTTGAGAAAAGTCAGGTTCACTAAGAAGCAGAGTTAATGATATGTTCTGATCTTTTGTTTTTGGATTAAAATATAGGAGGAAAAATGGACCCCAATAAAGCAAAAAAAAAAAAAAAGTCTCCATGCAAATAAGATAGTTGTAATCTGCATTCAATCTCAATTTTATACCTTATAGTTTTTACCTGTCATGGTTCTGACTTGTTTCTGCCATTAGAAGTGAACAAAAGAAATATTTTTTGAAACTCTCCAGAACTTTTCTTTCCTTGTGTGATGTTTGCCTGCCCTTCACCGAGGCCACCTCCTTTCTAATTCTGTTTTCAGTGAATGGAATTACCAGAGTGAATTATCAGCATGCAGCTATAAGCCACAGAGAGCAGGCCCCTCTCTAGGTATATAAGTTCACATAGAGTTATGGGAAATCAATAATATAACTTTGGTTATTACTCTCCATTTGGCAATGTATATATGCCTGCTCCTGCTAACAATTAATCACTGGAAGAAAAAACATGTGGCTGTGTGTCAGCTGAAAAGTGCTCATGGCAAGTGGAATGATTTCTAACATCCAGTTTAAGTTAAGCATTCATTCAGCCTTTTTCAGCATGATTCAATTTTACTAACAATAAATGTTATATTTTTGCTCCATTGATTTGAATGCTGACTCCAGTGTAAAGCATATTTCTTAGAGCAACAAGAAATGTAGCAGATAATAAACTCAGCAGCACAGCTCAGCCTCGGTACACTTAGATTGGAAGAAAAAAATGGCCATTAACCACAAGGGAAAGGACTGATTTCTCTGAAATATCAAGTCCAGCTGCACTATCGTTTCTAATGTCTTTAACAAAATGTTGTCATAAACCACAGATGCCAATAATAGCGATAATCCCTGCAAAATGGGTTGTTACCAGCAGTTAGTGACCAGTTTCTTAGTTAATGGCCTGAGGGAAAAGGCTTTAAGAAAGCTGTATTCACTATTTCCTCTCAGGCAATTTAACCGGATGCATTAAACTGCATTTTCATTGGGATTTCAAAATGTTTGTGCTCTGACAAGGCGCTCATCCTAAGGTCTTTTGATTAAATCTCCATCTCCACAGTCTTAGGAAGGGCAAACAAGCAACGGATCTAAGTGTGGAGGTGGGATAATTTAAACAGTCTCTTAATTAATAACTATGCAACAGTCTGAAACGTATACAAATATATATGCCGACATAATCACGGGGAGCGTCTTTGTTCTTGATTTAATGCTCTGTGCCACTGATAAACTGTAACTTGACCCTCCCTTCATTCATTTCTGTGTGGAGATGATAATCCCTGCCGCCTTCACTGGGAGGTTATTGTGAGGGTCAAGGGCAATTCTATTGGTGAAAGAAATTGAAAACTACCTGGTGTTTGGGATCGTGAGGCAGGAACTGCCAGCCAGCAGCTTCCTTCGTCAATAGTAACCAGGTGGGCTTTGACAGAGTGAACTAGTTAATTCTCACATTTGCCCAGAGGGTTAAATTTTAACTCTATATTGCAAAGGAGGTTGGGGGTGGGAGTGAGGATGTGACCAAGGAAATGAGTTTTCAGTAATTGCTTCTAGCAAGAGTCTGAATCCATTCAAATTTAGATTGAAAATTCAAGATTTAAGGGATTCACTTTTATTTTAGGGCTTATAAACCACCAACCCCACTTTGTTTGAAAACGTAAATTTTTTATCAGATGTCATAAGATGTCTGATTATTATAGGATAGTTTCTGTTAGAAATAAATTGCACCTAGCATGCAAATTAACTCAGGCCTATAGACTTCGGACTTTGAAGCGATTACAAGGAGTTTTAAAATTCCACATGAGAAAATATGAGAATGTTATAATAATTCATATTGGAATAAACTGCCTGATGTACATGACCTCAGAGATGTTTTACCAATAAATGTGAGAATAGCTGACGTAACTATATTTCAGGCGATAATCTGATACAGCATCATTGAAATGGTCATTGCTATGTCATTATAATAATAATGATAATGTCAGTATAATAATAATAATAACATCTGCCTTTGAGGAACTTCAAAATAATTTTGTATATGCCGTCTTTTTTGATGCATTGTTTTTCCTGACCACACTTAAAATAATTTCCTTTCCTGATTCATATTTTATATATGTAATTAAAATATTAAAATGAACTATGGCCACCAAAACATTTGTTTCAATGTGTTAATCGTAGGAATAACACTTCTAGATTTAAACGCAAATGTTCTGACACTATTTATATATCAATCATAAATCATTCGAAACCTGAATAGGTTACATAGTATTATTTAATTCATCTACTTCCACAGTCTATTGGTTTTAAGTGAAACATTTCAAGTGCTCATTAATCTCAAACATTAACCTAACTTTTTAAATAAAGGCAAAAATGATTGACATTACAAAGAAAATGACATGTGTCAAGTAGTGGTCTGCTCATATTCATTAAATCTCGTGCTAGCTCAGATTATAAATACTCACTTTTATGTGTGCACTGAGGGGACAAAGGTAAGGTATGTGCACTATCTTTCACTCTGTGTGTGTGAATAATATTATGTTACATACAGTATATCACATTTTCTGTGTGAAAACAAAGCAATATAAGTGAAGCATTACATAGTAAGCTTATCAAATCAAAATTACATTTTGAAGAAAATCAAGTATGCACTTGAAATCAGAACTTTTTATTTTCCTAATAACCAAATTTCAAGCTGTCTAGCACGTGATCCCTTTTGCTTTATTTTTTTAGAGACAGGGTCTTGCTGTGTTGCTAAGGCGGGAGTGCAGTAGTGTGATCATGGCTTCCTGCAGCCTCGAACTCCTGGACTCAAGAGATCTTCCCGTTTCAGCCTCCTGAGTAGCTAGGACTACAGGCAGCTGGTAGAGGCAGGGTCTTGCTATGTTGCCCAGTCTTCTTTTAAAGGATAGTTGAAAAATTATGGATGGCAGGACTTGTCAGCCAGAGAGGATGGTTGAGAATGATGGGCCTCTGAAGAACTCAGATGGGGAGGAAGACACAGCCACATGCCAAGGCACCATTTCACAGCAGGAAAAGGCAGGATGGAGAGAAGCCGGCAGCTGCAGCAAGAGGCGCATGCCGACCCTGCTCCCCTCAGTTCTGCTCTTTCTCCCTCACCTCAACATGGCCAGCTTTGGGATATCTAAAAATACTGTAATAGAGACAAAGCTTTTATTCTGCCATGCACCTCAGGAAAAAGGCAGTACTATTATAAAGGTTTGTTTGAAAGGCAGAGCCTTGAAGGAGGGAAAGGGTGCCATTCAAAGTGTGGGCACGGACATGGTAAAGACAGGCTGTGGGTACAGGAAACCACCGCTGCAGCTCCTCCAGCGTTGCTTCATACAACTAGCCCTTTTGCCCATCAGTGCATCTTTTAGGACTGTTATGCAAATGTTATTTTTTATTTTATTTTATTTTATTTGAGACAGGGGCTCGCTGTGTTGCCCACGCTGGAGTGCAGTGGCACAATCTTGGTTCACTGCAGCCTCGGCCTCCGGGGCTCAAGTGACTCTCCAACCTCAGCCTTCCAAATAGCTGGGATTAGAGGCGTGTGCCACCACACCCAGCTAATTTTTGTATTTTTTAGTAGAGAGGGGCTTTTGCCATTTGGCCAGGCTGGTCAAACTACTGAGCTCAGGTGATCCGCCCGCCTCAGCCTCTCAAAGTGCTGGGATTACAGATGTGAGCCACCACACCTGACCCTTTAAATAAATGTGAAAGAGTGCTGAATTCCTTGGAAGGAAGATAAGCGAGTGTTCCAGTATGACCGCATCTTGAAAGAGCTTGACAAATTTGGGAAAAACACATGGAGCATAATGTTAATTCAGAATTTTACTAATTTGATTTTCTTTTATTTGATATGGTACTCACTTGCTATACATTAGAGGAGTCAACGAAAAATATAAAAGGATGGTAAGAGTACAAATTCTTTTGAAGGGCACTAGTGCCTGTGTTTTCTTCTGAGTGTGGCCATTGGTGAGAAGCAGTGATGGCAGATGAGAGGAAAGAGAAAGGAAACTTGAGCATAGTGTTAAGTATTTTCTCACATATTATTTCTTTCATCCTCAACTATGCGGTAGCTATTATATTATTACAGTCGGTAAAGTCATAGAAAACTTAAGTTAACGTGCCTAAGCTAGTAACTTGCATAGCAAGTTAAGTAGCAAAATGCCCAAATCCAAAACCAAGTCTTTCAGACACCAATGCTCAAGTTTTTTCTGCAGCAATAATTGAGGGTCCCAGTACCCATAAAAATCAGGCCTGGCAGGGCCTCTTTTAGAAATATGTTCATAATTCATTTGAATGATTATAAAGTACCTGCTATTGCAGTTGCATTTTAAAATATCAATTTTAAAGTCTACAAGTTTCCATAGTAAATATTCTGCAAATATATTTGATCCCTGACATGTTTCTACATTTTCCTGGCTGGAAAAGGAAGCTTTGAAAAAGATGTTTCTATCTCAACTAGTGACCTACTTGCTTTGCAATTGTAAGATTAAAAAGACCTTTTCTGCAATGTTTTCTTACCATTCTGGTGTGTAAATTTCTGCTGCTCACCACTCTCTAATCTGCTTTTATTTTCAGACGTTAGATTTTCTAGAGACTTACTTTTCCGAAGAATCCAACAACAGTTCTCTCAGGCTGCTTATAGAAAGAGCCCTTGCACCCAGGGCTTATCAAAATGTGCAACATTTTTCAATATACAAGGTTATCCGGTGACCAAAGACATTTAATACGAAATTACAAAATTTCAGGGCTAAAAGGGACTACTGAGGGCATCTAGTCCAATTCCTCAATGTGTTTGAAATTCATTAGGACAGAGCATGATGTATGTAGTAAAACTGATTTCTTTCCTTGAATGTGGCTCTCTCATGCTACAGACATTTTACTACAGGCAATTCTCAGCATTGTGGCAGCTTAACAGCCCCTGAATGTAAACGATATAAATTAAATTGATTTCTGCATATAAACAATGTTGTAACAGGATCAAGAATTTGGAGCTCTGTTCCCATTCGAGACCATAGAGCATCACTACTTCAGTATTAAAACTTAATGACAATAGTCTTTTCCAAATTTTTAGGAAGAAAATTAAATTGATTACTGAAATTCTCTCCACTAAAACTTAACCCCCATTTTTCTTAAGCCTTCTCTATTCTCATTATGTAGAGAATGATAAAATAGGATCTCAATCAGTACTAAATTAATTTAAATTTGATATCTGAATATTTCATCATACTTTATGATATGATTTTCAGTTGCTCCACCAGTTAAATAATACATCTGCGACTCAAAGTCATAGGGGACTACTTTTCTAACTAAGAACCTACTCTTAATTTTTTAATAAAACAAGACACAAATACAACATTTAATCAATTGTCAATAACACGCTTTTATATCACACAGCCTAAAATATTCCAATTATTTTTCTGTAAATGGTGAATTAGAAATAACACTACTATGTTTATCAATTATATAGGGAAGCCAGAGAAAAACCAATGATACGCATTTATCCAATGGATTCCTGGAAAAGCCTCGGGTAACTACTGAGGACTCTTGGGCTGGGGCCTGTCCTGGCTAGGGCCGCACTAAAGTGTCAGGGCAGAGGACAGGGGAGTTGCATATTGGCCAGGTGGTACAGTTGGTTTGCTCTCTTCACTGAGTGCTGCAAGTCAATAACGTGCACAATTTCAAGAATTTTGTCCATATTAACTACAGGAAGTTGGATCATTGTGAGTCAAGAAAGCATCATATTATAGATGATGAAAGTGGAAAATAATAGAAAGGACTCTCGTAAAACACATTAAAAAAAGATAGTAATAGAAAGTGAAAAGGTTTAGCTTATAAAATGGAAAGGAAATGGTCATTGCTAATTCTTCAAAGAGCTTATAAAGAAATTTGAGACAGCTTTTCTAATATCTGGAAAGGTTGTTATGTTATACCTGACTTGGAGTTTTTTTAAAAAAACCCTAAGCCTAGTATTGTCTGTTTTTGTTTGAGGAACACTGTGCTTCTCATTGACAATTTGCAAATTCAATTTAGGACTGAAGGATTAGCTTCTCAACCTACTTACCAGAACCAAGATTAGGTGCTGAGAAGAGTCATCTAAAAAAATGGGGCAGAGAGTCACCTAAAAAAATGGGGCAGAGAGTCACCTAAAAAAATGAGGCATCACTATGGGTGATAGTACCATGTATTAAAGATTCCAGTCTAAAAAGCAAGGTACTTGAGTATCTCATTCAATCTCCCCAGCACAGCAGGTCAGGAAAACTGAAAATAGAAACAATTCTTCTAGCAGGAATTTGAAGAAGCTCTTCTAGTTGATCTTCCAATTGACTGTGAAGATGGGTGAGAGGATATTAATGACATGAAACCAGCTAATAGAATTATGTGGAATTATTGCTTATTATAAGCAGAAAAATTAAACTAACAGGTTGAATTCTTCTGGCTTTCAGTTTTAATATTGCATCTTTTAAATGCCTTCTTGGTGAAACTTTAATATAAAACAATATCTTATTCAGAACTGGTTACTTAGGATGAGGTATTGATGACTAAGCAAAATTATTTGTTGGAGACTGAGCTGACTTCTATCCTTTGGTGTGATACCATGACCTGGCTCTACATCTGGCACATAGTAAGTGTACAATATACTATCATTAATGGACAGCATACATGAATACATGCTGTATGTGTGAGATTTGGCAGAGTAAGGAGGCAGTAGATTGTAAGGTAGAATATTAGTATTGCCTCAAAAATGTGTCTTAATTCTTTTTTCTTTTACATTTTTCTATCTCCACTGCTACAACCACAGTCCAGATTTTATCGTGTCTCATGTAAACTACTGTACTCGCCTCCTACTTGGCCTTCCTGCTTCTACATTTACCCCTTACATTCTGTTTTCCAAAGAGAGGCCAAAGTAATTATTATAAAATGTGAGTCAGGTCATGTCATTCCCCTGCTTGAAACCCTCCAATGGCTTCCTGTAACACTTAAAGTACAATCTGAAGTCTTCGCCTGGCCTATAAAGGCCCTGCCTTCTTAGGATTTGTCTGACTGTCTCATATTCCATTCCTTACTGTCCACCTTAACGACTGTGCTTCTGGTACATTTACCTTTTTCTAATTCCTTGTATTTGCCAAAGCTTGTTCCTACCGCAAGGGCTTTTGCACTGTCCTTTTTACCTGGTAAGCCCAGGTGCTCAGAAAGCATGCTCCTTCTTATCATGAAAGCTTCAGCTGAAATCCCGTTTTTGGAGAATCGTTTTTTAACCACCCTGCCAAAAATGGCCCCTAGGGGCTCTCTAAGACATCACACTG
The DNA here is from genome assembly GCF_028885655.2 of Pongo abelii. NCBI lineage: Eukaryota > Metazoa > Chordata > Mammalia > Primates > Hominidae > Pongo > Pongo abelii. Next base: position 168,822,442 of record NC_071988.2, on the reverse strand, counting down.
ATTATTGTCATTGTTCTGCATTTATCACCACCTGCTATTTTCTTGTTTACTTTTTAAATTATTTGTCTCTCCTACATTAAAAGGGAGGCATCATGAGAGCTTATTCAGTGATGTATCCCCTTAATTTAGTAAAATAAATACATAAAATATTTTTAAATTAAGTAAGTACGTACAGAGAGAGAGAGAGAATGAGAGAGAGCTGTATCCCCAGGAACCAGAATAGTCTGCCATTTGATAAGAGTTCAGTAAAGGACTGTAAAAACAAATGAAGAAATGAGAAGTTTATCTTGATTTGTGAAGGATCTATGGTGGAGAATCTTAGCAATTGGATTGTTCTGTGTGTTTATATGCATTTCTATGCACATCCCAAATGCCAAAATAACAAATACCCAGAAGGGGGATATCAGTGGAGCAAGAATATTTCTGGTACCATGTAGGCAACCCAATGTCTTCATGAATAGTATTATTTTCTTTTTGGCCAGGCGCGGTGGCTCATGCTTGTAATCCCAGCACTTTGGGAGGCCCAGGCGGGTGGATCACCTCAGGTCATGAGTTTGAGACCAGCCTGGCCAACATAATGAAACCCTGTCTCTACTAAAAATACAAAAATTAGCTGGTCGTAGTGGTGGGTGCCTGTAATCCCAGCTACTCAGGAGGCTGATGCAGGAGAATTGCTTGAACCCAGGAGGCGGAGGTTGCAGTGAACTGAGATCGTGCCACCTCACTCCAGCCTGGGGGAAAGAGTGAAACTCCATTTCAAAATAAACAAATAAATAAATAATAAAAAATAAAAGATTTTCTTTACAGCCTTCCATTTGGAGCTCTCATCAGATATGAGCTATTTGAATTATTCTTGGATGCACTTAAAACGTGAAATTTCCAGTGGCCATTTTCTCGTAACTTCTGACTTGTTTCACAAAGTCTATGATGTTCACTGTGATTCTTCTCATCCCATCAGGATGGTCTTCTGTGATCAGGCTTATTCAGTCGTTGACAAATAAGCAGCAGCTGTGTCTGGAGCTAGCATATTCCTAAGTAGGGTGTTGTAATAGGAAATATAATGCAGTGGGCTGGGGGAAGGAATGGAAGTGGTGAGATGGGAACCTGTCCACACATACCAGTTGAAAAACCTACTTTAAAACTCACCCAGCACCCAGGGAGCTTAATGTGGTTGTTACAGAGAGCATGGGCACTGTGATGGCGTTGTGTCAGGCCTAATTGGGACCTTCTGAGAGCTAAAAGGACATGCAATTTGAGCAGAAAAATGTTAATCCAGCCACAGACACTGTATTCACAAGAAAATTTCCCTTCAGCCCTCCCTGCCTTCCTTACTTAGCAATTCAAGGGACGTGATCGGTGCATGCAAAACTTATAAAAATTTAAACTATTTGGGTGCTTTTGGAAATGAATTACAGAACTCCACTAAACAAAAAAAAAATCCTCCATGAAAATGAGATCTTTAATAGGTATTGCTGACTCCTCTCTCACGTAGGGGAAGTCCAGCCAGTCAAGCAAGCCACCTGAATTTACAGGAGTGACATTTCCACGTTATTCAAATTCAAAACAAGCCTACTCAGTGAACCTGAGCCCCAAGGAATTCACAGTGCTCTGCATCAACTCCCAATTGCAATTCTAGGTAGGTGTTCACCAAACCACTGTTTTTTGTTTTTGTTTTTGTTTTTGTTTTGAGATGTAGTCTTGCTCAGTCGCCCAAGGTGGAGTACAGTGGGACAATCTCAGCTCGCTGCAACCTCCACCTCCCGGGTTCAAGTGATTCTCCTGCCTCAGCCTCCCAAGTAGCTGGGATTACAGGCGCGAGCCACTGTGCCCTGCTAATTTTTTGTATTTTTAGTAGAGACAGGGTTTTGCTATGTTGGCCAGGCTGGTCTCGAACTCCTGACCTCTGGTGATCCACTCTCATGGGCCTCCCAAAGTGCTGGTATTATAGGCGTAAGCCACCGTGCCTGGCCTCCAAATCACTTCTGAAACAATCGATGAAAAATAATATGAGAGAAATCTCTCACTCCCTGGCTTAGAGGGAACCTGAAGGTGGGAGGAGTTTTGTCTATGTTGATATGATCAATTCTGGTGTCATGAAGACCCAGGGAGGGCCACTTCCTGGAGGGGGCTTGCCACACTTATGTTCATTCCACAGTTGTCTTTCACTGGGGTAAAAGGTCAAGGTCAATGTAGTTTTTTCAGGTCAAGAGATGACTCTAGGTATTGTGACCTTTATTTCACCTTGCTCATTGACAAATAATGAACACAAAAAGCCAACAACTCATAGATGCAAAAAAACAGTTTGTACCCCTCACTTTTGTTAAGTACAATGTGGCTTGCCATGAAAAGAAGCTTTGACCAATAAACTATGATGGCTATCAAGATAGATCTAAAGGAAATTAAGCAAGAGATCTTAGAGAAATATACTTTACCATGCCTGCCTTTCTATTTAGAAAACAGCAAGACAAATTCTAATGGGTTTCACTGAGAATCTAGATGTATTGGGGACCTTTGATATAATTGTTGAATAGTCTTTATCTTGTCCTCGTTTGCCCTAACACTTATTGATTACTCACGCTGTTCCAGATATTATCTAAAGGCTTTGCATACATTAACTTATTTAATTCTCACAGCAACTCTGAGAAGCAAGTATACCCATTGTAACAGACAAGGAGGTGGACGGGGTCGCATGGCTTTAAGATTGCAGCACTCTCATGAATAATAAAATACCAATTAACGGATCATTTTCAAAGAAGAACTTGAGCAAAACTGGAGAGATAAATCTTGTAAGATTTAACATTTTCAGACTAGAGAATGCTTAGAAAAGAACATTGGGAACTATGAGGAGTTAGAGAGCAGCATTCTAGACTTAAATGAGACTTTTTATCATAGATATGAGCACACATTAATCAGAACCTAGAGTTTCCAAGGACCAGGAACCTTGCAATCATACCTTTTTTCTACTACCTAAAGCAAAATAAAGTCCTGGTTAACATTTGCCTTGACTGCACACCATGTATCCTATAATATCCTATAAGTTGTTTACACGTGTTTTTGCTTTGTTTTGTATAAACATTTTATCTCAGGGGTTGCAGGAAGCACAATGTGGTAAGTCCCCCAAATACGATCTCTTCTATGAGATTTCTTCTCTGCACCTAGTGTGTAACTACAAGTAACTTCCTTATGGGTTATACTTAGGACAAGGTGGGGTGATGTGTCCTGCCAGGCTCCCCAGAAGCAATTCTTTGTTTATCCATATTTCTTCCAGATCATCTCCAAAGACCTGTCTACCTGTGTTTTAGTTCACCTATGTTTTATTTACAGCATCTCACTGAGACCAGGCAGTACAGAAAGGGACCTTGTGTTTTGTGACAAGTTCTTCTTTCAAGTCTTCATGCTCAAAGAGAATTGACTACAGAGTGTCAGGTGACCTTCAGCTGAGATTTAACAAGCAGGTGGGATACAATGATCAGAAAATGGCTTCATTGGACTTCATGCACCAAATCACAGCCAACATCTTAAGTCCTTCCCAAATATTCCAAATTAGAGTAATATATATTATAAAATTAATTTAAGAAATTCACAGTGGGAATCTGATTTTTTCACCCTATAATACTTTCCTTCCCTGATAAACCTTATGTAGAAGTAGCAAACATTATTTTTCATTCCTGCCATATTCAGCGCAGTAGGACATAATGTCAGCCAGAGACATTAACTCCCGCGTTGTTGTGCATGCTTAAGTGTTCTCATTATCTACCATGCCAGCTCTAAACTTATTCAAGGGAAAAAAAAGATCTCAGCATGAAACTCATTCTGACTATAGGAAGTCCCATGAACTGTGTTTAAAAATTCAGCAGAAACTGTCCTCATCACATACATGAAGTTCTTTTGACAAATGCCTAAGGCCTTAAATTTTAGGAGCCACTTTATGATTGTTTTTCAGGGAATCTATGAAATCAAAAAAAGATGTGATATGGTTTGGCTCTGTGTCCCCACCCAAATCTCATCTCCAATTGTAATCCCCACATGGGATGACATGGGAGGGACCTAGTGGGAGGTGCTTGGATCATGGGGGTGGTTTCCCCCATGCTGTTCTTGTGGCAGTGAAGAAGTTCTCACGAGATCTGATGGTTTTAAAAGCAGCAGTTTCCCCTGCGCCCTCTCTCTCCTGTCATCATGTAAGATGTGCCTTGCTTTCCTTTCACCTTCTGCAATGATTGTAAGTTTCCTGAGGCCTCCCCAGACATGCAGAACTGTGAGTCAATCAAAACCTCTTTTGTTTATAAATTACCCAGTCTCAAGTAGTATCATTATAGCAGTGTGAGAATGGACAAATACAAAATGCCACTACAGGTGGCATTGTCTGAGAATATTGGGCTTTCTTGGTTAACAACACCAGGCAGTCACTGGCAGTCCTTGTTATATTTCACACAAATAATAAACTCTTTCAACATTTTCTTGAAATGCTTACTTCTGAAGCTGATGAGCCAGCCAATGGAAAAATAGGCAATGTTATAAAACAGTTTTGGACTTTGAAAAGACCAGCTCAGTAAGTGCATGTGTTAGCCACACACCCTAGTCCACCATCATATACAACACATGTTGCCCAGTGAAGTGGAGGTCGCAACAGTGAGGACTGTAATATGCAGCACAATGTATTCAAGGGCATATAACAAGGCTATTCAGAGGTTCCATCATCAGCAGTAAATGTAGAGTTGTCTCTCTTTTGGATTTGCTCTACAAAATTCATCTTAGGTATCTCTGCTTTTGTTCATGTGCTTTAAGTACATCTATGCCAAGGCCCTCTTAAAGACCAGCCAGGGGAGATTTCCCTCTTTCTTTGGGTCCGAAGTAGTCTGCAAATTTCCACATAGCATGAGATATGATGGGATTCCTGATGTTAAGGGAGAAGGAAAGCCTTGGATTCCATGATCCAAAAGGATTGAATGATTCACCAGGCCCTGATGATTTTCCACAGTGAGCTCATGCAGCACCCCTTTTAGACTGCAAGGATTCCTCACTACTTAACTTGATGAAATGTATATAATCTGCAGTGAACTACTAGAACTGAAATCATTTACCATGAATACTCATGGCTTTAGGTCCAAGGCAGTGAAAGGGCATTGAAGAAGGACTTGGGCATGGCTGGGGTGGCATAGGCTATCTATGAAATCAACATCGATAGCACAGTGGTTCTCAAACTTAGCTACACTCAAGCCTCCAGCCCCATTAAAGCAGCCTCACCCTAGCTTTTATGATAGGCAAACAACCACAGGGACAGCTATGTACGGAGAAAATTACCCCAAGACAGACACAGTTTAAAGGGTACCAACACCTGTCTTGTTGTACTTGATGAACACAATTTGACTCATGTATCATTTACATAATCTGCCTATAAAGAATGGCAATTTTTTGTAGTTTTTTACATTGAAACTGTAAGATTGTGCATCCAAAAGGCAAATTTCAATGACTTGAGTCTCACCAAGATAGCAGAAGTTACTTACCATAAATCTGGTGCCTGAACCAGAGTAGGGGGCCAAAACTTCCTGGATATGTGTCATATGCATTCACAACTCTAATCTTGGTAACATGCTAAAATAGAGAGGTTTAGGCACATTAAGAAATATTTTCAGAGTGGCAGACTATATTGTTCAAATATGGAATCATCCCTTTAAATATAGAACACTTAACTGTGCAAGTCATTTCCATTTACTCTTGTCTATTTACTCCTACACACTGTCATTGCTAAGATCCCTAATAATTCATGCATTCCTAGTTTCCTCTCCTTAAGGTTCTTCTATAAAGGTAGGATGAAGCAATGCCTCATTACTTATACTTCTTATCACCTCTACATTTACCTGGTCATCAGAATGTTTATCTGTGTAAAGCATTTCTCTATTTCTTTGATAAAACATTTTGAAGTATTAAAAATATTTACTTGACCTCATTGGAGCAAAAAACATGAGGTGTTTTCTTCTAAATTCCAGTATCTAACACAGTGTCTAACTCATAGTGGCACTCAATAAATTCTTATTAAATTGATTTTTTAAAATTTTATTCTCAAAATGAAACGTGGTGCAAACCAATGGATGCTAGCCTTTTCACACAGCCTTTTACACCCTCCTCTTCAAATGCTACAAAGTGCTGACTAGAACTTCAATGACTTACTACTTTCACTTCCAAAACTTTGATTTAAAAAAAACTTACTGGGAATAAAAATTAAGCTGCTTCTACAACATTGAGACAGGCAAGCTTGAGAAGATTTTTTTAACACTTTTGCAGTGGAAAAATGGTACTTAAATATTCATATTAAATCCATCATATAGGAACAAGTTTTATCAATTTCCATTTAATATCTAGAGTCTGATATCATAATATTTTATTTTAAAAAGCTACTATGAAAGAGCAAAGATATAGCTCACGAAGGAGATGGCATTTGAGAGGGGCCTTGAAGTACACGAAGCATTTTGTTTGGTTTAATTTTAATATTGATTTTAATAAAAGTATGTATATATAAGTGATACACACTTTTGTGTGTAGGTTTATGTCACAAACTACCAGGCAGGGTTTTGATATAGGAAGGGAACAAGGATAGGAAGCCAGGTCAGTGGGAGATGGATAGGAAGCCAGGTCAGTGGGAGATGAAGGATCATGTCTTATACATAATAGGGGCTGGCATGTAGTAGGTACTCTGTGAATGTTTAGTGAAGGAATAAAATGAAAGAAAGCTGGTCAGACATGGTGGCTCACTTCTGTAAACCTAGGATTTGGGGTGGCTGAGGTGGGAGGACTGCTAGGCCAGGAGTTTAAGAGAAGCCTGGGCAACAGAGCGAGGCCCCATCTCTACAAACAAACAAAAAAACTAGCCAAGCATGGTGGTGGTGCATGCCTGTAGTCGCAACTACTCAGGAGGCTGAGGCATGAGGATTGCTTGAGCTCGTGAGTTCGAGGTTGCAATGGGCTATGACTGTGCCACTGCGCTCCAGCCTGGGCAATACAATACCTTGTCTCTGAAAAAAAAAAAAAGAGGAAGCTACAAAGATGAAACATACAGAGGCTATTTAAAGAACCACAAGTTGTCCAGTTTGATTGAATAGGTTAGGGCAGGGTTTCTCAACCTCAGTATTCCTGATGATTTGAACTGGATAATTCTTTGTTGTGAGGGAGGACTGTCATTTGCATTTTAGGGTGTTTAGCAGCATCCCTGACTTCTTCCTACTTCATGCCATTAAACTCCCAAGTCATGAGAGCCTGAAATGTCTCTAGACATCGCCATATATCCCCCAGATGGCAAAATCATCCCTGATTGAGGACCATTGTTAGGGAATTCCTGTAAAACAGAGCTGGAGAAAGAAATTAGGATCACAATTTGGGAGATCTTGTATGTTAGGATAGGATATTTGCACTTAATTTGATAGACACAGGATATTTATTAAAGATTTCTTGGGTAGAGAATGGCAAAATCAATATTGTGATTTAAAGAGAGTAAGTTGACAGTTTGCAGGAATGTTTGAATTTTTGTAAAGTGTTAATATTTATATTATATGTAACAAATAGGTAAATTATTTAACTTCCTGTGCCTCAGTTTTCTAAAATGTAAAATGGGGATAATCATAGCAGTATAATGAGAATTAAGGTGGGTAACTCATGTAAAGTGTTTGAAACACTGCCTAGCATATTTTAAGGAAAAAATAATTTTTTGTTATTATTGTTAATATCATGTCAAAAACCAACCTGTTCTACAACCTTGAGACATGCAAGGCCTTGTTGTGGTGTTAGTAACTTTGAATCATTTTTGAAGTATAAGTACCATGTCTAATATGAATCAATATCAAATCATTTACTCCAAAACTAAGTCCCACTTTAACCAAAATAATCACACCCAGAGGGATTAATATTCCCATTCCTTTTTAAACCCTGAATTAAAGGATAATAAAATCACACTTAAAAATAAAATGAGAGAAAAGGTTAGAAAAAGAAAATGGATTTTAAAGCTTCTCAAATAACGTATTGGAGTGCTCTGAAACCATGTAGAGACAGATGGAAGGAAGGCAACAGCCTAAAACTCCTCTGCAGGGGAAACTTTGAATGGGTTGGCTTCTGCAATGTAATTGCTAACAAGCCACAGGTGCCAAGCCACATGAGCAGATGATAGCCTGATTTTGAGAAGAGAAATGACAATTCTTTACCCATCATTCATCCCAAGGTGCGCTTGTCATCTCTCATAGCACATAGCGAGTTACCTTTTTATTAGTGGCTTTGGAAAAATTTTCGCAGGGGAGTAGCAGCAGCATCCATAAGTGCAAAACTGCGTGTAAATGAGACTATGCTCGATGGAAGATGTGCGATCCACCTGCCAGGAGGATGAAAGGTGTGTAGTTGAGCTCTCAGGCAATAAGATTAGGGGCTCCTTTCCTTCTTGTCTGTCTCTTCTCAATGACCAAAATGATGGGTGAATGCAGTTCTCCCATCTTTGTTCTCTTCCCCAGTTTCCCTGACCATCTAACCTCACCAGCTTGAAATAAAGTTTAAAATGCAAAATCAAGTTCATTCTATCAGCTTTCTTTAGCAAGTTTTCAATTGCCTTCTCATAAGTCATCTTGTTTGAGCCCTACCAAGATACTTAAGATAAACAACGCAAATACTATCTACTCCTTACAGAAAGAAACTGAGTGGAGTTCAGTGAGTTTAAATGACTGGTCCATGAAAATGATGGAATTGAGAATTGAAGTCAGGTATTCTGATTTATAGTCCCTACATCTGCTGAGCCATATGGGTCCATCTACCATCTTATTCCAATCCAATTCTCCTTTGTTCTGACCCCACTTTTTTGGCACATTCCTTAAATCGTCTCATGGACAAAACATCTACACCCAACGATTCACTGACTTGCCAATCAGTTTCTCTAGCCAATCAGTTTCTCTAACCCTGAATGTCTTGAGCCCCAGAACCATAATATTAACTGCTTATTCAACTGATATTCAGCACTTGGATATGACTCCAGGGTGAACACATGTGCGCTTCACTTGTTCTTTCTTCTCCACCCACCCTTGTCTTAGCCTGTTCCTTGATTTGCATTTCCCATCTATACATGGCAATAGATGGCAGTAAATAGCACAAGCATTTATCCAATTATCTTCAAATCATTTTAAAAATTTTAAAATATTTTTTGGAATTTTAACTTTTATTTTAGATGCAGGGAGTACATATACAAGTTTATTACTTGGGTATTGTATTAGTCCGTTTTCACGCTGCTGATAAAGACACACCCGAGACTGGGCAATTTACAAAAGAAAGAGGTTTAATGGACTCACAGTTCCACGTGACTGGGGAGGCCTCACAATCATAATGGAAGGTAAAAGGCACATCTCACATGGTGGCAGACAAGAGAAGAATGAGAGCCAAGCGAAAGGGGTTTCCCCTTATAAAACCATCAGATCTTGTGAGATGTTTTCACTACCCTGAGAACAGTATAGGGGAAACTACCCCCATGATTCAATTATCTCCCACTGGGTCCCTCCCACAACAACAAGGGAATTATGTGAGCTATAATTCAAGATGAGATTTGGGTGGAGACACAGCCAAATCATATCAGGTATATTGCCTATTGCTGAGGTTTGGGGTACAATTGATCTCATCACCCAGGTAGTGAACATAGCACTCAATAGTTTTTCAAGCCTCACTTCTCACCCTATCTCCCCGCTCTAGTAGTCCCCAGTGTCTATTTTTCTCATCTCTGTGTCCATGAGTACCCAATATTTAGCTTCCACTTATATGTGAGAACATGCAGTATTTGGTTTTCTCTTCCTGCATTAAGTTACTTAGGATAATGGCCTCTAGCTACATCATGTTACTGCAAAAGACACAATTTTGTTCTTTTTTATGGCTGTGTAGTATGCCGTGGTGTATATGTACTACATTTTCTCTATCCAACCTGCTGTCGATGGGTACTTGGGTTGATTCCATGTCTGCTATTGTGAATAGTGCTGCAATGAACATGAAAGTACATGTGTCTTTTTGGTAGAATGGTTTATTTTCTTTTGGATATATACCCAGTAATGGGACTGCTGGGTCAAATAGTTCTGGTTTAAATTGTTTGAGAAATCTCCAAACTGCCTTCCACAGTGTCTAAACTAATTTACATTCCTACCTATATCATATAAACGTTCTTTTTTCCCTGCAGCCTTGCCAGCATCTGTTTTTTGGTTCATGTTTTGTTTTTTGCTTTTACTTTTTAATAATTGCCATTCTGACTGGTGTGAGATAGTATCTCATTGTGGTTTTGATTTGCATTTCTGTGATGATTAGTGATGTGGAACTTTTTTTCATGTGTCTGTTGGCCGCTTATATGTTTCAAAATCATTTCTGATACCTTTCTCTCTGTAAAGCCAACTGGATACCATGTTGTATCAATTTTACTTTTTAATGATCGCAAGATTCTCTATCTTCCTCTCTGTTGTCTTGGCTACTGCTTTAGTTCAGGTTTTCATCTTCTATCTCCCACCTAGACTCTTACAAAAGCATGTGAACTTTAGTTTCTTTTCACTTTCATGTGGTGATTCTCAACAAACCACCCTGTGTGATAGGACAGGAGGAGTAGATGAGAGAAAACTTTTCTGCATTTTTCAATCTCATCATTGAAGTGCCTACGTGTTCTGTGGTGGTTTCCTAGCCATGGCCACTTCCTGAGGGTGCCATCTCTCTGGTCCTGGGAATGGTGGTGTGTTTTGGGAGTTGGCAACTGTAGCAGTAACTTCCCAACTTGGTAGCTGCTCCCTTAATGGCTCAATTCAGAATCATGGCTCCCAAAGTCGTTTCTAGAAGTTCATCTTACCATTGATTTCCTCAGCCTTCCCAATGATATATAAGCCATTTAATATTCCAGAATACATTAATTTCTACTTAAACTTGGTAGAATAACTTCTGTTCTCTCCCCGTGAACCCTCTCCCTTAACAACATGGTTTGTCACATTTTCCGTTAAGACTATTCTAATTCCAGAATTCCAACACAGAAGGAATTCCCCCTCCTGTAAACATTTACCTCTTACTTTTTGAAGCAATGGTTCTCAAATTTTGCTGCACATTAAAATCATCCAGGAAGTTTTTAAAGACCCTGATGACCATGCTGAACCTCTTACCAATTAAATCAGAATTTCTGAAGGTGGAACTGAGACATCTGGATTATTCTAAACTACCCAGGGGAGTTCAGCCTACAGCCAAATTGAAAAGTCAGTCATTGGAATACTTGTTAGACATCTGTGCCATTATACTATACTGAAGAGCGTGGTATATAAGATGAAATACAATTGGCATCAGAAATTGTTTTCTCCTACTTAGAACTCATTTCATCAAGATACTTTGAAACAGAGAAAAGGAACTAAAAAGTTAAATTCATGAGCTCATTTCAGCATTGTTCAAATGATTTCCTAGATGAGAAGAGCATATGCTCAAGCATTTGGAAAACTTAAATATAGCTTATCTTAACTCAGATGTGTTGTATTCAATATTTTGAAACAAACACTAGAAGTTACTTTCAACTTCTCTACTGTGTCTAAGATAGAGACGGGTTCCAAGTGTCTGTAAACTCTATCTTGCTCTTCTGAACAAAACTGCCTATTTGTCCCGTCCCCTATTACATTGTAATTTCTGGGGTTATGTCCCTGGGCTACAGAGCAAGTTTGAATTGTACAATGCCATATTTATTGAAAATGTATCTATTAGTGCAAATTATTAATTTATAAAATAATGAAATTTCACTGATTAGATTGCCCTGTTGCCTTATACACACTCTATTCAAGCATTTCAAAGTAAATGACCAAAGCATTTTTAAAACTTGCATAAAGACTAATAACACTGTTATTGTTTCAGATTACTTCCTTTGATAAGACAAATACATATTTATCTCCAGGCATTAGGAAAAACCAGTATTAAAAGGTGTGTTTAGTTTCTCTTAAGATCTTTGAATTAAAACTGATATTGTAGATAAGTGTTCAAACAAACTGGATCATGTGAGCAAATAAAGATTTAACTTTAGGCCAGGCGCAGTGGCTCACGCCTGTAATCCCAGCACTTTGGGAGGCCGAGGCAGGTGGATCACTAGGTCAAGAGATCAAGAGCATCCTGGCCAACATGGTGAAACCCCGTCTCTACTAAAAATACAAAAATTAGCTGGGAGTGGTGGTGCGCACCTGTAGTCCCAGCTACTCAGGAGGCTGAGGCAGGAGAATCGCTTGAACCCAGAAGGCGGAGGTTGCAGTGAGCTGAGATCGTGCCACTGCACTCCAGCCTGGCGAGAGAAGGAGACTCCATTTCAAAAAAAAAAAAAAAAGATGTAACTTAAAATATAAAATATCTTATTCATATAATGGATGGATAACAATTAGTTTGAAGTGAAAACAATTAAAACAAAAGATTCTTTGAAGCCTAGGAAATCTCGTCACGTGTTTCATCAGTGTAAATCAGCTATCAGAGCCCAACTGAGTTGGAGTGGAGAGAGCTGTGTCAAGAGAGAGGCACATGCATATGAAATCATGCATTGATGATCATGAAAACACAAGAAAGAACCAGCGCATTTTTACAGATTGCACTTAGTGGGCCAAATAGAGTTTAATGACAGTCTAAATAAATTAAGTGAGAAACTTGCTGTTAATACTAGGAAAAATAGCCAAAATATAAAGCCCAATTTATACAAAGATCCATCAAATCCAAATTCTTGCTTGTTCAAGCTTGTGAAAAATAGCTTTACTATTTTACCAGATGAATCACTCATTTAATTGGGGTGAAGTTACATACAGTCAGCCCTCAGTATGCAAGGGTTCCACATCCACAATTCAAACAATGTTGGATAGAAAATATTCAGGAAGAAGAGGAAAAAATAACAATACAACAATAAAAATAGCACATTTAAAAATACAGTATAACAACTATTAAATAGTATCCATATAGTGTGGTGGCTAACCATATGGCCTAAGTGTGTAGTAGGTTATACTGTCTAGGCTGGTGGAAGTATACTCTATGATGCTCACACAATGATGAAATACTAACCAAGCGTCTTTCAGAAAATATCCCTGCTGTTAAGTGTCACATGACTATATTCACCCATATCTCTGGTAATACCCCTTCCCTTATAGCCTTCTTTGACTGATATTATTATAATCTCTTCAGCTTTCTTATTATTAGTGTGTACTTGTCACAAAGCTACCTATTCTCTTCACTTCTAACTAATATAAAGTGAATTTCCATATTCAAGATGGGTAACTAGACACAGCCAGGAAGAATGTCTGCCACTGAGAGACTGGGACATCCAGAAGACTGGTGCACTCTGAGCCATCTTCAGAGGGAAGGTATCGAGAGTGGATGGAGGGAGGACGCAGGTGCCGGGCTGAAGAGAAAGGAAGCTGGGAACCCGACATGGCGCTACTGCACACTGGGACTCATTCCTGGCCCTCAGTGACTCCTGGAGAAGGGGTGAGCTGAGCAGGCAATCAGCATCCTGCTCTCACTGGGGACCTCTGGAATCCTGTCAGCAGGAGACCTCAGGACCTCCATGGACACTTGAGCTGGCAGGGAGAGCTGCTTACAGAGGTGGTAGAGGCAGGACTCCATCCAGTGTGGAATCCAGAGGGTTTGGTGTGGGAACGTGTGCAGTGGAGCATGGCCAGGGATGCCCATCCCCCAAGGCTTGCCTTGTGCCTCTAGGAGACTTTAGCCTTAGGGTGACTGTAAGCCTGGGACAGAGCAGGGTGATCTTGCCTGCGAGATGGGGCCAGCCCAATCTGAGTGACAGCCTGTCTGCTGGCCTGTCCTAGAGCCCCAGTTCGGCTGCACCTGCTTGCAGTACAGCCTCAGATGCCCAACAGGGGTGCTTCCCGGGGGCCTTCACTGTAGCTCCCCCACCAGCAGACTGGGCCTGACTATCAGCTACAGCAGAGCGGCCCTGTCAATTTGCATCAGCACACACACACACTCCCTTACCCACTGAAGCCTCCTCCAGGCTGCTTTGCCGGCATGCACTCACCCACAGCCACCCCTTATCACTTTGCCAGCGCACACACATGGGGATGGACATCGCCTCCCCTCCATCGCCAATTTGTATGTGTGTGTGCACCCTGCCATGCCACTGTTGCTGGTGTGAGCACACCCCACACCCCCTGGCTGTACTGTCATTGCTGACATGAATGCATGCTAAGATTCCATCAATCCCAGGTTCTCCATATGTAGACATCACCACCAGTGCAAACACATGCCAAGAGACCAGCAACCCTGCCCCCACCCCACACTGCCATCACCACTGCTGAAAACATACACACAGAGGCTGGCAGCTCCGCACTCCCCAGCAACACACCCTTGTTGCTGTGGCCACTGGTGTGAGCATGCACAGGAACGCCACAACCCCACTCCCACTAGTACCCCACAACAGCAAACATGCATGCACCCCACCACATTGCCACTGCTGCTGGCATGCACGAATGGGCATGAATCCTGCTGCCACCACCTCAGTGAAGCACTTTGGCTGCCATCATCCATCAAAGTGCTGTGGCCAGCCGTCTGGGAACACCTCAGCCCCTCCAATTCAGTAGGTTCTGAGCCTCTAGCAAACAAAGAACAAAGCTGTGGGCTGGTACCATTTCTCCAGAGTTAGAGCACAGAGGCCAAGAGTGCTGAGCTGAGACTTGGCTTCCTAAAATCTTTCAGAAATGAAGCTAGCTGACTGAACCCACCTTATACCACAATCAAACGCTGAGAGCCTCAAAGAGGATAAAAGCAAAAAAAACAAAACAAAACAAACAAACATCCTGCATTCAAAGGACAGCAACATCAAAGATTGAAGGAACATCAGCCCACACAGGTGAGAAAGAACCAGCACAAGAACTCTGGAAACTCAAAAAGCTAGAGTTCCTTAGCATTGGTTATTAATTAGGCTGAAATGGCTGAAATGATAGAAATAGAATTCAGAATATGGATAGGAATGAAGATCATTGAGATTCAGGAGAAATTCAAAACTCAAAGGATTCTAAGGAATACAATAAAATGATACAGGAGATAAAAGATGAAATGACCATTTTAAAGAAAGAACCAAACTGACCTGATAGAACTGAAAAACTCTCTTCAAGAATTTCAGAATACAATCACAAGTATTAAGAGCAGAATCAACCAAGCAGAGGAAAGAATCTCAGAACTCGAAGACAAGTTATCTGAAATAACTCAGACAAAAATAAAGAAAAAAGATTAAAGAAGAATAAATAAATCTACCATGAAATATGGGATTATGTAAAGAGAACAAATGTGTCTCACTGATGTCTTGGAAAGAGAGGAGAGAAAGCAAGCAACTTGGAAAACATACTTCAAGATATCATCCATGAAAATTTCCCTAACTTCGCTAGAGAGGCCAACATTCAAATTCAGGAAGTGCAGATAATTTGTGCAAGGTACTATACAAGATGACCATCCTCAAGATGCATAGTCATCAGATTCTCCAAGGTTGAAATGAAAGAAAAAATGTTAAAGGGAGCTAGAGGGAAGGGGCATGTTACCTACAAAGGGAGCCCCATCAGGCTAAGGGTGGAACTTTTGGCAGAAATCCTGTAAGCCAGAAGAGAATGGAAGACTATAGTCACATTTTTAAAGAAAAGAATTTGCAACCAAGAGTTTCATATCCAGTGAAACTAATTTTCATAAGCAAAGGGAAATAATATCCTTTTCAGACAAGCAAATGCTAAGGCAATTCATTATGACCAGACCTGCCTTACAAGAGGCCTAAAAGGGAGTACTAAATATGGAAAGGAAAGACTATTACTGGACACTACAAAAACACAGTTAAGTACATAGATCATTGACACTATAAGGCAACCACACAAACCAAGTCAGCATAATAACCAGCTGACATGATGACAGTATCAAATTGGCACATATCAATATAAACCTTGAATGTAAATGGGTTAAATGTCCCAATTAAAAGGCACAGAATGGCAAATTGTAGAAAGAGCCAAAACTCAATGATATGCAGTCTTCAAGAGACCTGTCTTACACGCAGTGACACCCATAGGTTCAAAGTAAAGGGTGAAGAAAATTGACCAAACAAATGGAAAACAGAAAATGGCAGGGATTGCTATCCTAATTTCAGACAAAACAGACTTTAAACCAGCAATGATCAAAACAGACAATGGCATTACATAATTCAGCAAGAAAACCTAACTATCCTAAATATATTTAAACTTAGTACAGGAACATCAGTCATAAAGCAAGTTACTGAAGACCTACAAAGATACCTAGATAACCACAAAATAATAGTGGGAGACTTCAACACCCCACTGATAGGATTAGGCAGATTATCAAGGCAGAAAACTAACAAAGGTATTTGGGACCTGGACCCAACACTTCAACAAAAGGACCTAATAGATATCTACAAAACCCTCCAACTGAAAATATCAGAATATATATTCTTCTCATCTTTATGTAGCACACACTCTAAAACTGACCACACAAACAGCCATAAAACAATCCTCAGCAAAGTAAAAATACCGCAAATTACACCAACAACAGTTTCAGACTACAGCACATACAAAAAAATAGAAATCAATACTAAGAAAATTGCTCAAAAACCCTATCATTACATGGAAATTAAACAACCTGCTCTTGAATGACTTTTGGGCAAACAATGAAATTAAGGCAGAAATCAAGAAATTCTTTGAAACTAATAAGGGGAAAATACAACATATCAGAATCTCTGGGACACAGCTAAAGCAGTGTTAAGAGGGAATTTTATAGTGCTAAATGCCCACATCAAAAAGTCAAAAAGATCTCAGATTAGCAACCCATCATCACACCTAGAGGAATTAGAGAAAAAAGAGCAAATGAACCCCAAAGCCAGCAGAAGATAAGGAAAAAACAAAATGAGAGGTGACTTGAAGGAAATTGAAATATGAAAAACCATAAAAAAGATCTGCAAGACCAGGGCTTGGTTACTTGAAAGATTAAATAGTTAGATAGATTGCTGGGTAGACTAATAAAGAAAAAATGTAGCTTCGAATAAATACAATCAGAAAGACAAATTTTTTTCCAACTTTTATTTTAGGTTCAGAGGGTATATGTGCTGGTTTTTTACATGGGTATAAATCATTCTTCCATAAAGGCACAGTCAATTGTGTTTTAAAGAAATTAAGATACAAGCAGAAAACTTTTCTGTTTTACCCACATATTCCTTGTTTCTGGTGCTTTTCACTCCTTCCTGTAGATCCATGCTCCCATCGGGTATCATGTTTTTCCACCCAAAAAACTTTATCATTTATTGTAATTCAAGTCTGCTGTTGATGAAAGTTCTCAGCATTTGCTTATTTGAAAATGTCCTTATTTTGCTTTCATTTTAAAAGAGTATTTTCTCTGTATTTAGAATTCTAATTTGACAGGTCTTTTCTTTCAGTGCTTCAATAGTAACATCACTTGATATTCTGGCTGGCATTCTTTCTTTTCTTTTTTTTTTTTTTTTTTTTTTTAGATGGAGTTTCACACTGTCACCCAGGCTGGAGTGCAGTGGTGCAATCTTGGCTCACTGCAACCTCCGCCTCCCGGGTTCAAGGGATTCTCCTGCCTCAGCTTCCCAAGTAGCTGGGATTACAGGTGCCCGCCACCACGGCTGGCTAATTTTTTTGTATTTTTAGTAGAGATGGGGTTTCACTATGTTGGCCAGGCTGGTCTCAAACCTCTGACCTCGAGATCTGCCCTGCTTGGCCTCCCAAAGTGCTGGGATTACAGGCATAAGCCACTGCACCTGGCCAATTTCTTTGAGTATTTTTTCTGCTCCATCTTCACTCTCTCTCTCTTCTCCTTTTGGATTCCAAATACACACATATTAAACCTTTCTGTCCCTACATGTCACCTCTGGTCCTGTAGTTTGTTTTCAATTTTTTTCTTCCTCTCTGTTTTTAGTTTGATACTTTCTTTTAATTGGTTTTTAAGTTCAGTGATCTTTCTTCTGCACTGCAGTGTCCTGCTGTTAAAACTATGCATTAAATTTGTCTTTTCTTAGATTGTATTTTTCAATTCTAGCATTTCCATTCAACTTTTGATAGTTCTATTTTTCCATTGTTGTACTATACCTGCCCACTCATTATGCCCATTTTTAAATCTTGAACATATTTGCAATAGCTGCTTTAAAGGTCTTTTCTTTTAATTTCAACGTATTTGTCAACTCTGGATTTGTTTTTTCCGTGTCCTAGTTTTATGTCACAGTTTTCTAATTATTTGCCTATCTAATTATGTTTTGTCGTATGCCAAACATTGTGGATGCTACATTGTTGAAAATCTGTATTTTATTATCTTCCCTTAAAGAGTGCTGAGATTTTTTTCTTTTTCTTTTTTCTTTTTCTTTTTTTCTGACAAGCAGTTAAATTACTGGTGGACCAGCCTGATCCTATCAAAGCTGGTTTCAGATTTTGTTAGGGCAGTTAGAGTATCCCTGGCTCTAGGGCTAGAGAAGCTCAATGCCAAAATGTAGACTTTCTGGATTCTTCAGGAATGCTTGAGTTTTCAGGAAGATTTCTCCATGTCATTGGCTGGAATTCCAACCTCTCCCAGTCCTGTGTGACCTCTAGAATCCCTGTTCAGTTCACAGTGCACCTC
Organism: Pongo abelii; assembly: GCF_028885655.2. NCBI lineage: Eukaryota > Metazoa > Chordata > Mammalia > Primates > Hominidae > Pongo > Pongo abelii. The sequence goes on along the minus strand of NC_071988.2, from coordinate 168,803,824 downwards.
ACACTATCATTGTTCCCTGCCAAAACAGGTCTTTCACAGTCTCTCATTGCACAAGTACAGCTTACTATCCAGCAAACCACGTAAAGAGGCCCAGCTGCAACCTCAGTCATCTCATTATGTGGGTACAAGCTAAAAATGGATGGCATTTGTTTGACAACTACAGTCAGACATATCCCTGAAACATGTGGAGAATGAAAAATTGGCTGAGCTATGAGCAGTGCACTTGCTCATGCACTTTGTGTGGAAGAACACATAAATATTTCTGAGCAGTGGCCATTGGCCTAACAAATTGCTCAGGGACTTCGAGGGGAAAAAGACTGGATGATCTGAGAAAAGCAGTTCTGAATAGAGGCATTTGGATAGACATATGAGAGTGAACACAAAGCAAAAAGGTTTTTGTACCACCTATTAATGCCCACCAAAAGGCATCTACCCCTGAAGAGATACTAAAAAAAGAAATAGATAATATGAGTTGGTGAATTGATTTAGCCAGCCTTCATTGTCAACTACCCCAGGCATGTGATAGCATTATAGGATATGATGGAGGTGACATTGCCCCAAAGCATGGACTCCCACTTACCAAGGCTGATATAGCTATGGCTACCTCTGAATACCCAACCTTCCAGCAACAGAGACCAGTGATAAATTTCCAACATGACACGTTCCTCATGGAATACTCCTGGAAGGTCCAGGGGTTCACAGGGATGGATACCTAAACTAAATGTGGGTTTGCCTTTTCTGTCCCAGGGCAACACTGTGTGTGTCCCACTCTGTTATTTGGTGGTTTATGGAATGAGTGGTCCACAGGCAAGAAATCTCACAAAGCATAGCCTCTAACCATAAGACCAACTTCGTAGTGAAATGAGCACAGAAGTGGATCTGAGATCATGGGGTTCAGTGGTTGTATCACATACCTTACCAACCAGATGCAACTGGTCTCATACAAGTCTGGAAGAGTCTTCTAAAGGTGCCAATGGAAGCACCAGCTCAGAGGAAACACTGAAAGGTAGATGTCATTCTCTAGGATGCAGTGCATTTAATTAACTAGAGATCCGATATGCTGTATTCTCTATAGGAAAAAGGCGTGGGTTAGAGCATCAAGGGGTAGAAGCAAGAATAGCCCCACTTGTCGTAACTCCCAGTGACATACTGGTAGTTTCATGCTTCCTGTCCCTACAACTCTGGACTCTTCAGGGCTGGAAGTCTGGGTCCCCAGTAGGCACATGCTCTGCTAGGGAACATAGCATTGAACTATAAGTTATGGCTGCCTCCAGAGCACATTGAACTCATTATTCCCAGACTCCTGGTAAGGAGAAGAGTCACCTTACTGGCAAGAGTAATTTTCCCTGATCAGCAAGAGGAGGCAATGCTGTTTTTACCCAATAGGGGCATGGAGGAATACATATGAAACACAGGTGCTCTATTTGGTCACCACCTGGTTCTCCCTTTACTTGCTGTATCTGTGAATGGACATTTGTAGCTACCTCAGGCTTAGACGAATGTGATTTTCAGGGGTTCAAATACTTCAGAAATGCTACCAAGACTTGCCTAGGGAATAGCTGATTGTAAAGGGAGTTGGAATGTATAGCGGAGGAGAGACAGGGTAAGTCTCAGTTATGGCCCTAACATCAACAGGAGCAATGGGAGCAGTAGCTCATCCCAGTCACCTCCCTATTCTGAGTTTTCCCACCGGAAGAAAAGACCACAGAAACCACAGAGGAGCTACTCTACAAATCTGCATAAAAGTAAATCTGTGTGGCCTGAGTGGCCTGTGGCAGCCATGAGAAACACACCTTGTAGATCTGCAACTGTGTGGGAGTATACTTGATCAAAGGCCCCAGCTGCTGCCTTTTAACTCCATTGCCACATTTCTCTCTGATGAACCTATGCTCTCAACATGCTGCTTCCGGTCAATGATGAGTGCATTGGTTCTACTAAGGCAGGACAATTCCTGGAAGACACTGGCATCCTCTGACAGCAAATTTGATTTTGAGGACTCCCCATGGCCTTGCTTAGACTGTACAGCACCCAGACTTCCTTCCCTCTCTCCTCTCTGGTCAGACTTGCACTGCAGTCTGATGGTGCTCCCAGTCTAACCTAGCTTCGACCTATTTTCTCAAACAGAGCATTTCTCCTAATAGAATTCTTGCCTGTTAATCTTGTCTTAGTGTCTGCTTCTTTCAGAAGCAGGATTAAGAACTTGATAGTTTTCTAGGTATGACGTGGAGACTTTGAAGGATTGAAAGGAGGGGAATGATATGATCAATTACTTGTTCAGCCAGTGGTGTTCAATATTATTTGCCTAATATTTTATGAGGTCACTTCAGATACAAAGCCAAGAACTGAGAGAATAGTGAAGGAGTGCTTTGCCTTGTCCCCTTCCAATTACTAGTGTCCCTGATTATGACTGTAGAAAATTAATATGGATTGTGTCTTCCATCTACAATGTATTCTTGTCTTATTCCAATCATCACAACTCCATCTTTCCCCCTCATGAAACTGTTTCTCCTGAATGCCCATGAAATGTTATCACATAGGAAATATTTGTGAAACCTGATCTCTAATAATTATCAGCACTGAACGACTTTTGAATGAAGAAAATGGTAAGAATTATCTCATCTCTTAGGATTCTTCTACTTGGTAACTATTAATACATTTGCTAATTTTTTCATTTACTGGCAACAAATACAAGTTTGCAATGGTTTAATGTTTACCTTTTTAAAAATAACACTTTGGTTTTCAGTGTATTGAAAGGAGAAAGCAAAAAGGGATTGTATTTTTAAAAGCTTTGGTGTATTGTCACTGAGAAATGAATTGGACCAGCCATATTCCCAAATCTTTTTTTTTTTAAACAAGTGGTAAATGGTAATTAAGTAATCCACCTTGAACAACATTTCAAGTTTTATGTTTATTCAGGATGCTATGGCCAAGATGGCTCCCAGTTTTTTTCACTAAAGATTACATTTTTTGCAACAATTTTCATTGTGTTGGTCAACTTGTGAGCAAGAATCATAGTTTGGAGACTTTGACTTCAAAAACACCTCAAAACTTGGTTTCTTCTGCTTCAAGATTAGTATATCAACTAAAATGATTTGAGAAAAAATGAGTGAAAAATACAGAACAACTCAGTAAACTGTCAGCTATCTATAATACGTTATCATTTTCTCCCCCCTTTCCTTCTATATCCTTTTAATTGTCTTGACTTAATGACTTTCGCTTGTTGTGTAGGCAAAGTGTTTCTGACAGCGATATAATAATGACATCACTTTTGTAGAATCCTTTATTGTTTTCGAAGCACACACATCACACAAATTATTTCATGTAATCTCTTAGAAATTATGAGAATAAAATAGAACAAAGACTATTAGCTCCGTTTTACAAATATAGAAACTGAAGCACAGAAAGGTTAAGAAATCTCCCGAAGGCCACGTGGTGTTCATATGAAAGCCCCAATATTCATATAGAAGATTTATAATCATCAATGTCACACACATGGAGTTTTGTATATTCTGTTTACAGAAATATGGATCGAAGTTAGTAACCAAGCTCAGAAGTCACATGTTGCATATGACGTACAAACTGAAGCATATATTACCACAACTATTTTTCAAAAAGAAGCATGGCAAAATTACATCCGATTTTGAATGTGCTAAACACAGTTTGCAACAGATTTATTTTCATTCCCCAAAGAGACAAAAATGATGCTACTGAATCCCTCCCACATTCAAGTAATTGGGCAAGCTGAACTGATCATATTTTACCAAATTATTCAACTTGTCCAACTTTGGACTAAGTCATGATTCTTTCCCATCAGGATTGTTCATCTGTATGACAGAGAGTTGGCAACATTGGAGTTTGCTTAACATTCTCAGCCCTCTTCTCCTTTGATCTTCATCTCCTTTCTTTGCGTTTCCTTTTCTTCATTAAGACCCATTCCCTGGCCCACTCCAGCTGAAAGAGACTTTTGTTACGGACTAAATCTGTCTATTTGGCCAAATTAAATGGTTAACTTGGCGTAACAGAAAGCATAGGTGAAGGATAATTAAATGTCCAGTCGACTACCTATGACTGATGAAATTTTCTCTTGGCATTTACATTATGCATTTTTTATTTAGATAGCAAGTCCAGGCTGGGCACAGTGGCTCACGCCTGTAATCTCAGCACTTTGGGAGGCTGAGGTGGGTGGATCACGAGGTCAGGAGATCGAGACCATCCTAGCTAACACAGTGAAACCCCGTCTCTACTAAAAATACAAAAAATTAGCTGGGCATGGTGGCATGCGCCTGTAATCCCAGCTACTTGGGAGGCTGAGGTAGGAGAATAACTTGAACCCTGGAGGTGGAGGTTGCAGAGAGCCAAGATCGCGCCACTGTACTCCAGCCTGGGTGACAGAGCGAGACTCCATCTCAAAATAAAATAAAATAATAAAATAAAATAGATAGCAAGTCCATTAGGCAGAAGCTTTATGTTTTTGTAAGCTGTATCATATAGTCAAAATTTCATCAGCACTTTTTGATATAAAATAATAATATAGTAGGCTACATGGACATCTACATTGTTAGTAATGCTACATTATTACATCCACACCATACAAGCAATGATGCATCAGAAAGTAGAACTCCAAGGCTATTGGTGATGAACTATCACATAGGTTTTCTCCTCTAAAAGTATCATACTAACATTTAGGCTTTAATTCGTGGTAATGATATACCAAGTTTTGTACCAAAAAGAAAAATGACAATCTTTTCCATACTATATTTGCTATCTGTAATTTACAGAGACAAAAGTAAATAAATAAATACTCAAGCCCACAGTGAAACTGCCCACACACTCCTGTGCTCTGAAGACAATGTTCAGCAGCGTTTGCTGATAGGGCAGGCAGTTAGCTAAGGCACTGTGGGAGGCTGGATTTGGCCTTTGCTCGGTTCATGTAATCAGAGACCAGAATGTTCTTAACCTTCTATGGGTGAGTGAACAACAAATTAGGAATTTCTAATTGCCTGCTCTCCGAGGGCCCTCTCCCAACTAAGTAGTGAAGGTATTAGCAGAAAAATGTTGTTCATCCACGGTGATGTTAACTTTTTGTGAAATTAAGAGACCTTTATTTGAAAACGGCTTCAATAGCTAGAGGCATAGAATATAAGGAATGTACTCCAGGCTGTAATAATTGCTGGCTGCCCTGGGAAATGGCTTCAAGGCCTGAGCAGTTGTGGCTCCATGCAAGCACATCCTCTAATTATTGAAAAACCTGTGTAGAGTCTCCATGTTAATCAGTCTCTCAGAGACTTCAGCTTTATGTGGTTAGTGCAGATTTATGGCATTTTTCTTTTTCTGTTATTAAAACTGATATTTCAGAAGGAAGAAACTATCTCCAGACAACTGTTAAAATGCAAAGTTTCAATCATAAAAGAAAACTGCAAGATTATTTTGAGAATATTCCATAGAGAATTCCAAATAAGGATAAGAAACAACACATCAAAGGCGGGGGGAAATTTCAAAAAATAAAAAGGGCTGACTCTAAAATATTAAAAAAAAGACTCAACAGTTGGCCCATGGAATCAAGAGGTTATGGTATAATTAATTTAAGTGCTTGTTACAATTATGGAAATAAACATTTCATGCATAAATGCAAACCGAATTATACATAATTATGAAAGCACTAAACTAATTGGAACATTTGGATTAACATAGTAGGAACCAAATTGCCTTTTAAAGCCAGTGATATAGTGCTTTGCATGTATCTTGCATGTACATGGCAAATATTAGTTAATAATGGAAAGAAGCATATTTGAAAACACATATTTATACGAAGTTGGCATTTTCTTTCTCTTGTAAAGTATATACATATTATAGGTTAAATTATAGTGAAATACTATGGGACATTCAAGGCTAGGACAGGCTGGTTACATCAGTTGTCACTAATCCATAGATGAAGAATGACGGGCAGAGACTCACAGTCCAGGACTTGAGTTTCCCTCCACCCTGCCACCAGCCATATTCTCAACACTCCAGGCTCAGTAGGATAATGCAGCTGGAAGGCAAGAACAGGCAATTTGAGAAAGATATAAGGAACATTGTGCTTAGCTGAGATGAGGAAGATTGAGTATGAGATTCTTCCTCCCCTAAATTTCAAAGTTTGTCTGGACCCTCCCAGCTCCCTTTTGGTATTTTTAAAGTTTGTCTATTAATATACTTTCTCTTCTCCCAGATGTACCACATCATTTTACTGCATGAAGGCTGTACAAATCTTTATAATCTATTGCTACATAGTAGAGAAGTGCCCTGTGATTTTCAAATAAAAGAAAAACAAAAATCCTCTTTCTACTTTTCTTCTGTCCTTCAAAACTCACATTCCTACAGAGAAGGTGACCATAGCTTAACTTCAGAAAAACAGTCTGATTAAACTACATGTATTATAGTTGAAATGACTGATAATATCCTTTTAATTCTCCCAATAGTAACATCTTGTTAACCCAAATGAACCAGTAATTATATGTAATTAGAGTTCCCCAGACATTACCATTACATTAGATAAGGGATCATAGTAACAGCAGTGGAGCTAATCTCACCAGCTTCTCTGACTCTGCTTGTTCATCCATTACCTTATGCTCTTGCAAAATCTCACTCTCTGATTTCTAACATCTTGAAAAATGTTTTATACGTGTCTAGGTACAAGTTAGCCAGTTATAGTCTACAGTGCATCCACCATGGTCCTCCTGTCTGACTAGAGCCACTTTCATGTATATGTCACCTCCAAACCTCCTCACTATGGCTATGATTCATGGTACCTTTCACAACAAGGTTGGCACCCAAACCGAAAGTGCTATGTATTGATACTCCCTGAGAGTATTAGGAACACTCTGGGTCTTCTGTGATTTAAAGCCATCGTATTTGTTATCCAGTAGTGAGGAGAATGTTTTCCTTTCTAATGCTCATACTGATACTAAAGTAACCCTGGATACCTGTGTTTCATGGAGTCTCATAAAAATATTCCCTTAGCTTCTTCCTTCAAGCATGCTCTACATAGAACTCAAATGCAAATCACTGGAAGCAGGTCATATGAAGCAATAGACCCTCAATTCCAAGTCACTGTCCATTTTATTGATAGAATATTAAAAATCACCATCACTTACCATGGTATCATTTTTCAGTGTAGTATTTTAACATGTTGCTGAATTATAGTTTACAATATTTTTCTTACAGATCAAGGAGTTCATTAGTGGGCTCTTGGAGTGTTCTTATGAATCTGTTTATTCTCTCCTTTTCTCAGTTACTCTTAGAAATTTTCATGTGGGCTTTGGGTGGAATGGGGCAGCAAGGCCAAAGGCTTTCACCATTGCGGATTTCTCCACAAGATGAGGAAAAGCATCTATTGCTTTATGACATTTTTATCTTCTTATTGGGTGTAGATATTCACTGATAATTATTTTAAGTTACAGAATTTCTGTTAGAACTAGAATTGGCTAAACAGTCAATAGCCACCAGTGATCATCAGTGGACAATCATCTTTTCAATCTAATGGTTAGTTAAATAATAACATTTTGGGAGGAGTTTTAGAAAATCAAAAGGGGACAAAAATGATCTAGTAACAAAAGGATGAATATATGCACAATCATTTTATCTTAATCATATTAAATGTAATAATTCCAAATGAATACAGAAGCTATCCATTAAAAACATTCTCTGTCTATTTTCACCTGACAACGAAAATGCTAACAGACGCCTGGGCCCAACCCTTGAGATTCTGATTTAGTTGTTCTGAGGTGGGGCTTGGATGCCCACATAAAAAATATAAACAACTAAGAGATGAAACAGTACACAGATGCATATATAAATAAATATCTACCCAGGATTGAGAAGTACTGATACACTGTGTACCAATTCCCAATAGATACCATTTGCCTTGAAATATCTATCTCTCAAGCAGAAGTGGCCCACAATTTAAGAGAGTTAAATCATCCTCCACAACAGATGAAAAGAGAATAAGCCCATGGTTCTTTATAACAAAAATAAGCATCCCATATCTGTTTGCCTCTTCCTCCACTGTATCGGTAGGAGTCCAGGCTGGGATTGGGAAGAGCACTTACCTGTGGTGAGCCCAGCCTCTGAAGACCTGGCTGCTCACCATGTGAGCAACGAAGTCAACCTCATTAAAGGAAGTGATTCGTGGTCCTGGCTCAGGAGAAGTCTATGGAGTATGGCCATCATCTGGTAAGGCTGGAGAGGTAGCTATTCTTTCTCTATTAGATAACACCAACCAGTTCCTAGAGGTCTCCAAGTTGCTGGAAGCACTCCTACTCTTTCCTCCTGAAGTTCTATCTAGGAGAATGGGATAAAAATGCCTCCCTCTTCTTTTGGTTGAGGATGCGACCCTTGGGGGTAGAAGAGGCGGGTGAACTCTAAAACTTGCATTGGTTTTTATTCTATTACAGGGTATGTGTATTTTCTGTAAAAAGCAAATTCTTAGTTTCATCTTAGGAATGAAAAGATAAGTGTTTCTGAAGACAAAGACACTATCATAGCCCCCTTTCCACCTGACCCAGAATTGCTACCATTAGAACTACTTCTACAAATTCAGACCACGATGTGGAGACTTATTCTCAGGAAGCCAGAGTTGATTTGCACAGGTTACTTGGGATGAGAAAGGGGTGGAAAACTGTAAGATTTCCAGGTGACTTTAGGATAGAAATCATATAAAATTGAATGGAATATGTTTGCCAGGGAAAAGAAAGTATTAATAACAGGGGAATGCTTAAATGTCTCAATTCCAGTCTCAGTACTGCTACCAGTTTTCTTAAGGATCTTATGTGAAGTAGAAAGGCAATGAGTCATTTCACTGATTTTTTTTTTTTTTTTGGCCCACTCAGTTGCAATGTAAATACATGGGGCATGTACACTACAAAAAAGAGGAAAAAGAAAATACTCAAAAAGAAAGATTGTGAAGTTGGTAGGAGGATAATACTGCGTACTGATTTAGAATCATTAAATCCTGGTATCCCATTACTAGAAATGACCATAGACATCATTAAGTCAATCAATGTATTTTTTCTTACATATGGGAGAGCTGGCCATCAGAGAGGTTAAAGGATGTGTTCTAGGCCACAAAAACTATCAGTCATGTTATAACCAGGTTGCTTAATTCCTTCAGTTCAATATTTTCCATTTGGTTTATAACCAGCCCTAATTTCCAGCTAATGGAGATATTTTTAATATAGTAGAAGTATATACAATTGAAGTATATATAATAGATGTACATAGAGAATAGAACATATTTACTCCCAAAGATACTTTTGCATGAATTGGCTGTCCATACGACCTGCAATAAGTTATCTAGACCCTCTATGCCTCTGTTTCCACATCATTACTGAGTTGGACTAGATTTCTATAGTACCTGAATGGGCCCACCAGGATCCCAGACCAAGATTCTTGAAAGCTAAGTCATTCTGAAGTCTTCAGAAAACTGCAGATGTGGCAATATTTGATATATGGGTATAAACCTTGTGGGCACACGTGCTGGAAGCTGAATGGACTCCAGGCTTCGATGACTTTTCTCTCACTTCTTGTAGCACTTGCTGCACATGTCATCCATGAGGCATTTATCACTTGTCTTCCACGTGTTTACAAGTACACATATGTACATGTTTGCACACCAGTAGATTTATTTTAAGTCTCCACGGAGTTGAAACTGTGACTTACCATTCTTTGAAGTCCCAGTGCCTGGTCTATATGGAATATATAATAACCCTCTGCTGACATTAAGGATTAGATGCCTCATGTCTACTTTCTTAGTTAAGGAAATATCTATGGAAAATGTATAGGTTATCTGGCATGAATCATTTCCTACAACTTGCCTATATTCCCATTGGTATGAGATGCCTTTCCTTAGGTTTCCTTCTCATTACAAGGGATAAAAGAAAGTGAGGAAGATAGGGACCTAAACACAGAACCATGTCTTACTAATCTGCAGAATTAGTAAGCAATGTAAAGGCCTCACTGTTTTTTAACAAAAAAAGTACTTGTATTTGCTACTACTGTGGTTGTTTTGAGTTTCCGTTCAAACGAGAACCAGATAACTTAGCAGCAGTTTCTCTAAAAGTCTTAAATCAATAAATGATGTTTCAGCAGTGCTAATAAATCACCACTTCTCTATTAAGCCCCTGATTTAAATCAGTCAGAATTTCTCAGGATTTTAAACTTATCATGTTCTTGAGCAGGAAAGAAAGGAATGGGAAGTATTATCTTTGTTAGCTTTAAATGGTAGGCATACCTAAGGTAGATACAAAGAAGAGCAAAAAGAGAGTGATGATTAGGATTGGTTTTGATTTGGATTTATTTTTGCAACATTAGGTTTGTTTAGTGAAAGTGCACATTATCTGAGTGAATAAATAATTTTTAGCCTAACACTGGAAATGGTGCACTGAGAACTTCTCTATTCAGCCTTCCCCTTTCATCTCTCAAAGGGAATGGAGCAAGTGTGTGATGGGAAGAGTTTGGATTGGATTCAGACAAGATTATGGGACTTAACTTCTCTGAGCCTCAGAATCGCCATCCTAAAATGAGAGTAATAATTTCTTCTCTGGGGATTTTTCTCAGAAGATTAAATGGGATAGTCCAGAGTATCTAGGATTGTGCCTAATGCATTATAAATGCTCATTAAACCACCTGTGACTTTGCCAAGAAAAATAGCCAAGACAACTGCATTAATTGCCCATTGTTTCTCAGCTCATCATTTTCATTCTTAAAATACTTACTTATTGCAAATCTTTCCTGCAAGTTTCCCCAACAAAATGGAATTTATCCTGCACAATTAGGAAGTCAACTACATCCATATTCACATATGCACACATACCACTCCTCTCCCAGTAAGTTAAAGAAATTTTAAATATTTATGCATACATATGCTACATAGTTGTATGTATGAATAGACGTATCATATAGTAATTTAGAATATAACTTTTTTAAAGACAGTGAATCTTGTGCTTGTTCTTAGTTCCTACGTATTTGAAAATACTATATAAGTACTTTGGTTTGCATTTAGTTAGAATAAGAGTTTCATTCACCAGTGACTCATCCCTTAAATGTTTCATATTCTAGACATTTTCCCTACCCAATCCTCATGTCTCTTCCACGCATTTGTCTTTATATTTACATTGTCTGGTAATATGGATATTTTTGTTTGAGATTATTTGGCCTATATCAAGTATTCTTCTCTGTGGTCCCCAGGGTCTTGTATCTTGTTTTTAACTTCTTCTTTTTCCTTGCTCTCTTTTTATCAAATGTCATCCATTGTGCCTCAGTATTTTACCCTTGGGTGTTTCAATTATGCATGAATGAGATCCGTCTCACAGTTGCACGTTCCCATTTTCAGTCTAAATAACCGCACACAAGAATAAAAGTCTCTGCATTTAACTTGAGGGGCTCTCAGCTGGTCGCAGGTTTCATTTGGGCTCACTCTGGTCTTCTCTGCTAGTAGCAATTTTGGAATTGTGTTTAAATCAGCCTGCTTAGGTGTTGCCCAAGCTTTTACATCCAGCCCTCTTCAGTCTTCACTCCAATGTTCCAACTAAGCCTCTATTTTTACGTTTATGTATTTGCTACTATTGTGGTTGTTTTGAGTTTCCATTCAAACGAGAACCAGATAACTTAGCAGCAGTTTCTCTAAAAGTCTTAAATCAATAAATGGTGTTTCAGCAGTGCTAATAAATCACCACTTCTCTATTAAGCCCCTTATTTAAAACAGTCAGAATTTCTCATGATTTCAAACTTACCATGTTCTTGAGCAGGAAAGAAAGGAATGGGAAGTATTATCTTTGTTAGCATTAAATAGTAGGCATGTCTAAGGCAGATACAAAGAAGAGCAAAAAGAGGGTGATGATTAGGATTGGTTTTCTTTTGTGAAACATCAATCTGGCCATGCATACTAGCCCTTAACTCTTCCAGCTTGCTCCTGTCTGGAACTTCCCACACTTGATTACTTACTGCATTACACTTGTTCAATTAGGTGTCTCCAGTACATAGCACAATGCCCGACCCATAAAAGAAACAAAAAGAAACAAGTGAATAAACAAATTCAGGAATTAATCTCAAGGATGTTATGACTGTGACAATAAAAAGAATTACTATATTAGGCATTTCAACGACACAATGTAAATTTGTAAAGTAAACCTGAGGTGGCCAATAAAAACAACTAACCTATAAAATTAGTAGCTTTGTACTAGAACAAGTTTAGGTGATCTTTTTTATGAGCATTATTCTTATAGGTAATCCTTTGGATCATATGTTCAAAATGGCTTTAAATATGTCTATGCCATGTTTGTCTTCATTATCAATACAGCTGGAGTAGCATGCAGAATTAGAGAAACAATGCAAAGTAACTCTATGCTAGAGTGAATATGCAACTCAGAGCCTTATAAGGGTCTTTTTCAGCCCAGTTAATGGTGTAATTCTCCTCAATCTGCAGCCCCAGACACTGGCCCATGCTGTGTAAACAATCCTTATAGTCCATCTATAGAGCACAGCCTTGGTTTTCCTACTGATCTCATTTAAGATAAGAAACAAACTCAGTGCTAGTGAAATTTGCGTGCACACTTTCCTGAGCCATTCTAGCTCCATTTCATTAAAGGAGAACATATTCTTTAACAGCTTTGTGTCAAGGACTCCTGTTGTGCCATCTGCCATCTGGTCTCAGAGATCAACCACCTGCACCATAAAGATAACAATCATGTGTTCTCCATTGCATAGAAACACACTCTTGCAACATCAGAGGAAGACTGACTAGAATTTGGAAGCTGCAGCATCAAACATAAGCAAGAAAACTGTATGTAGGTAGGCTGATATTTCTCAGCCAATGGGATTTCATAAGACAGAAAATTTCAAACATATTTTTAAAAGAAATAGTAGAACCAATGTGTTAATATAAGTGCAAACTTTTAATTGCAAAGTGAGATCCTTTAACAAACATATACGCACACCTTAATATTAACTCTCACCATCATAAAAGGAAAGACATGTTAATGCAAAAAAAAAAAAAAAAAAAAAGGAACAGTATAATTGCAGCAGTTCTTTAAGTGGAAGTGTTCTTATTTTTCTTTTTTACTGGGTTTGGCCCTGTGGTTGATGGCTTAGTCTTGGCTGTTGCCTCTGGAAGCCTCCTGCCTCTGGAAGCCTCCTGCCTCATCCTCTTCAGTAACACGCTCAGAAGACTTCTAGTGGAGGTTGCACAGCTACTTTTGTTCAGTCCTGGGTGGGAAACAGTAGAAACATTTAGGTTTTTTTCCTGCTTCTTGAAGTAACTGTTACAGGCCAGGTCCAGGTCAGCTCTGCCCGTGTGCAGTAAATCAATCATTGTGACATAGGTTTTGCAAAAGAGAAAAGATGTACTCACAAGACCGACATGTAGTGGGGGAAGGGAGGAGCGTGGGAAAATAGCTTTCAAATCTGCCTCCCCCAGGATAAGGCTTAGGGGTCTTTATGGTTTAGGGAAGTGGGGTGACGTAAGGCATGAAAAAAGATGACTAGCAATGGGGAACAATGAAGTAACAGATTCATTTTGGACAAGCATAGTTGGAGATTATGGCAGTTCTTAGAACATATGTACAGAAAATGGTGGCATTATGATGATCCAAGGAAGAGGTTTCAGCCCTCGGATAACAAAAGGCCACCTCTTGAGCACTTGCCACAGGCCAAGTTGAAGGGTCAGTGGTCTCAACCAGTTTGACTGGACAGGAGCTGGCCTAAGTTCCCAAAAAACAACGGGAGCAACCATTACTATGGTGACCTATAAATGGTATCTATAAAGTAGCCAGGGAAAGTTAAGTTTCAGCACTCAGTGGGGAGGCCTTTAGCTACCATGGCCTTCAGTTTCATGGAAAAAGGAAAAAACATGACAAAAAAACAAGTGACCAAAAGCAAGCAGGGCAGGCAGTTCTGATCAAAATAGCCCTTTGGTTTCATAATCAACTTTTCTTTTTTTTTTGAGACAGATTCTCGCTCTTGTCACCCAGGCTGGAGTGCAATGCGTGCTCTCAGCTTACTGCAACCTCCACCTCCCAGGTTCAAGCGATTTTCCTGCCTCAGCCTCTCGAGTAGCTAGGATTACAGGTGTGTGCCACCCCACCTGGCTAATTTTGTATTTTTAGTAGAGACAGGGTTTCACCATGTTGGCCAGGCTGGTCTCGAACTCCTGACTTTAGGTGATCCACCCGCCTCAGCCTCCCAAAGTGCTGGGATTACAGGTGTGAGCCATCACGCCCAGCCCATATCCAAATTAAAGTCTGTGTCTTAAGTAAACACTCAAAAATGCAAGCCACCCTTTTTGCCCCTTGTAAATCCACAGACAACATCACCAAGAAAAGCCCTATGAAATAGGACGTATGACCAACAGTGGAGAACTGAATTTTGCTCACCCACTAGCTAAATCTTTTCTTTGTAAAGGCTTCATTGTCATTCAAACTGGTCAGTAACTCCCCTTGAGTATACATATTCAAGAATAGCAAACAAAACATTTATCTGTGGTGAGATCAACAGTGCTTCTAAAAGAACATGGATGAATAGCAAAGTAAATACAAATCAACAAACATATGACTTTAACAAAAACAACACCCTCCCTCTAGGGAACTTTTTTCTTTTTTTAAAACAATCCATCTGCTCAAACAAGGACTGGGTGTAAGAGACATGATTATTAGTTAAACCATCTTAATGAAATGTACGGACCTATGTGCTCTCAGATAGATAATTCATGTGCAATTGTATTATCTCTCAATGTTTAATTAAGTATTTGCCTTTTGGCTAATCAACAGCAATTAATAAGAGATGCTTATATTTATACAACTTAAAAGAAATGTTGACATGGCCTCCACTGGAATTTTAGTGGTCTTCTCTGTGAAAGCAAGGGTAAGTAAGAGTGTGTGCCAGGTCAGAATGAGAACCTGTATATTAGTCAGCATTCTCCAGGGAAACAGAATGCACAGAATGAGTGAATATGTGTGTGTGTGTGTGCATGTGTGTGTGATACTGTGATTAATAGGAAATATGGATTTTGGTCTTCATCCTTGGTTCCTGACACAAAGCTCCTAAAACCATTGTCGTTTCCTGAGCAATAGGGTTGCTAAGAGAATCTTTTGTTCTAATAATTCTAGTATTTGGTCTTTGATCCTGGTTCCTGACACAGAGTTCCTAATCCCTTGGAATTTTCTGGGACACAGGAGTGTCTTCTGTTCTAATTAGGTGACTCTTGGTGGACTCTTGGATGGGGGTTGGTCACCAAAAAGACTAAGCCATGATTATAAGCTTGGAACTTTTAGCCCTAACCCTCACCCTTATCCTCCAGGAAGGGGAGAAGGGCTGGAGTTTGAGTTAATAATCTATCATGCCTCCATAATGAAGCCTTCATAAAACTCCCTAACCTATGGGGTTTGAAGAGCTTTCTTCCAGGTTGCTGAACACCTGGAGGTTCCTGGAGGGTGGTGCACCCAGAGAGGGCATGGAGGCTTTGCACCCCTTCCCACATTCCTTGCCCTTTGCATCTCTTCCATCTGGCTCTGCGTGCTTTAGAATAAACTGGTAAACATAAGTAAAGTGTTTTTCTGGAGTTCTGTGAGTCATTGCAGCAAACGATCAAACCTGAGGTGGGGCCCTGGGAACCCCAGCTTATAGCCAGTTGATCAGAAGCTCCAGAGGACTGGATTTATGATTGGTATCTGAAGTTGGAGGAAGTTTTATGGGACTGAGCCCTTAACCTATGGGATCTGTCTCTAACTCCAAGTCAATAGTATCAGAATTGACTTGAATTATAGGACACCTGGTTGATGTCTGCTGGAGAATTGCTTGTTGGGGATAAAAAAGCCCACACATTTTGGTCACAAGAAGTGTGGTGTTGAGCATATAGTAGGAGAAACCAGTTTGTCTTTTTTCCTATACTGTGTATCATATATGCCTTCAACTGACAGGATGAGGTAACCTGCTTTACTCAGCCTACTGATTTACAATATATCACAAGGATACATTCACCCTCATATTTATTGCAGCATTATTCACAATAGCTAAGACATGGAATCAACTTAAGTGTCTATTGACAGAATAATGGATAAAGAAAATGTGGTATACACAATGGAATACTATTCAGCCTCAAGAAACAATGAAATCCTGTCATTTGTGGCAATACGGATGAGCCTGGAGGACAGTATGTTTGGTGAAATGTCAAGCATGGTAAGATGAATACCATTTATTCTCACTCATATGTGGGAGCTAAAAAGCAATTCGAGTTCATGGAAGTAGAGAGTAGAATTGTGGGTATTAGAGGCTCGAAGGATAGTGGGTGGGGAGGATGGGAAGAGGTTGTCCAACAGATACAAAATTACAGCTAGATAGGAGGAGTGAGTTCTCAGGTTCTGCAGCACTGGAAGGTGAATATGGTTAACTGAAATTTATCACGTTTTCAAAAAGCTAAAAGAGGATTTTGAATGTTCACAGTGCAAATGATAACTGTTTGAGGTGACAGATATATGAATTCCCCAAATTTGAATCATGACATATTGTATACACCTATCAAAATATCACTCTTTATCCTATAAATATGTACAATTATTGTGTGTCATCTAAAAATAAAAGGAAAAAATCAAATTCCCAAAAATAAAAAATAAATAAAAGCTTACATTTAAAACATCATATTGTATATATACAATATACATAAATATGTATATATAAATATATACAATTATATATAAGTATATATACATATATACAATTATATGTAAACATATACAATTATATATAAATATATACAATTTCTTGTTGATTAAAACAAAATAATCTTGGTTCTAGCCATAGAACCAAAAATAAACAAATAAAATAAAAACCTGTATTATCTTTTTTAAAAAGACCTATTGATTTAAATGTTAATCTTATCTAAAAAATGCCTTCAGAGCAATATCTAGACTGGTATTAGACCAAATATCTGGATGCCATGACCTAGCCAAGTTGACACATAAAATTAATCATCACAACCTGAGAGGAAAAAAAAATGAGAATATTAACTTTAAAATAGAAGGCTTAAAACAGATGAATATTCTAAAAAGGTAAATATAATAAATATTTTATAGATAAAGTCTCCTTTTAAAGTCCCATACTTTTCTACACAGAGCTAGAAGGAATTTGACTGGATTGAAAGGAATTTCGAATAATCTGTATCTTAAGAATGTCATCTTAAGATGTGTTTTGTGCAGTATGGATACGCACTTGTGGCACCTAAAACATGCACACAAAGCATACTTTGTCACCCTGTGAAACATAAAACTGCAAGGTAAACGGAGGAGCCTGTATTAAAATTATAAAGAACCCAGGATGTCATTTGTTTCATAACTTGTCATAAAATGATAATGATTTTTTGATCCTCAGCTTGGTGCCACCATTTCATGCCAGCAAAGTGACTATTTTTACAGTCTTAGACTCTGCAAAATTTTAAAAACATAAGGAGAAGAGGGGAATCACAAATGACAAATAATTACCAAGGTACTTTGTACATTTGGAAAGTGGTAAATGCTTTGGGCATGTGAGAGGAAACTTTGACTAACTCTCTGCTATAAATTTATTTCGCTTTAGTTTAAACCATCTGATGCTTTATTAAAAAATAACTTGAAATGGAGAAATTCTTAAACTACAGTTCAGAACAAATCATAGTTTTGGGGAAGAGGGAAAAGCCAGAACCCCATGCAGAATTTAACCAGAGTAGCCCTGATTTAGACATGAAGCTTACCAGAATTCACTTAAAGAGATGATTCTACTACTAAAGAAAGCTTGAACATCACTGTTGATGCCATTTCTTCATTTAAAGATGTTAAAATTATTTCTATGTTCATAAAATGAGCATAGAAGTGATGCTGAGCTAGAGCCCTGGCCATCCTACTGAGAGCCTTTGCTCTGCGCAGATCAATTTGAAAAAAGGCACTCCCTCTGCATGGTGGCATCCCACTGGCTTGACCAGCAAAAGGTGCCTTTGTGTGACAAAATAAGTCACCTTTTTCTTTAAAAATTGTAGCCCTTGCTAGGGCACAAGGCAGACAAGTAAAAACAAGCTAGATCTCATCCCTCATCACACCTCTTCCACTTAGGAGCCTTTGTGCAAAGTCAGAAACACACAGTGGATCTTTGACCCTATGCTGATGTACCCCAGGGTCCTAAATAAGGCATTTAATATGACCATATCTGCTTAGTAAAATTAAATCTATTCACTTTCTCTCTTTCTGCTGATGAGTTGATATTGAGTTATATAACACTATCCTAATAGATTGACCTACAGAGATTTTTAAACAAAGAGAACTTCAACTCTCAAAAACACACAGAAATAGATTGTTTGGGGGATAACCTATTTTCTACTCTTACATTCTGCCCACGTTTCCTAAAATCTGCACCTAAAACAGATAAGAAGGAGACAGATACTCTTGCAGACATAGGAGAAGAGACATCAGAAGATTCTTCTTTGCAGGAAGAATGGGGCTGATTTTTTCAGATATTCTTCCTTAAGGCCAGACACTCTGAGAGAGTCTCTTTCTCCTCCTCAGCCCCTCTACACATTCCTTGAGAATTAGAAAATCCCTCCTTGTCTTTGCTGGCAGGGGAAACAAGTGGAGTATAAAATGACTGATAACTCAGGGTAGAGGCTGGGTCACGATAGCAGGCAGTCACTTGGACGGGCAGGAGAAAAATGGTTTTAAAGCTCAATGGGTTAGGACCATGTAGGATTGGGAGAGCAGAGCTAGGAAAAACTGTAAACTAGTTCAACCCTTGTGGAAGTCAGTGTGGCGATTCCTCAGGGATCTAGAACTAGAAATTCCATTCGACCCAGCCATCCCATTACTGGGTATACCCAAAGGACTATAAATCATGCTGCTATAAAAACACATGCACACGTATGTTTATTGCCGCATTATTCACAATAGCAAAGACTTGGAACCAACCCAAATGTCCAACAATGATAGACTGGATTAAGAAAATGTGGCACATATACACCATGGAATACTATGCAGCCATAAAAAATGATGAGTTCATGTCCTTTGTAGGGACATGGATGAAATTGGAAATCATCATTCTCAGTAAACTATCGCAAGAACAAAAAACCAAACACTGCATATTCTCACTCATAGGTGGGAATTGAACAATGAGAACACATGGACACAGGAAGGGGAACATCACACTTCGGGGACTGTTGTGGGTTGGGGGGAGGGGGGAGGGATAGCATTGGGAGATATACCTAATGCTAGATGACGAGTTGGTGGGTGCAGCGCACCAGCATGGCACATGTATACATATGTAACTTACCTGCACATTGGACACATGTACCATAAAACCTAAAGTATAATAATAATAATAATAATAATAATAACAATAAAAGGAAAAAAGAAAAAAAAAAAAAAAGAGTCCAGAGAAGCGCTCAGCAGTGGCCACAGGAGGCTCTCTAACATCCCGGGGATGAGGCTGTGAGCCTGGAAGAGGCAGTGGGGATAAGTTAACAAACTAAGGAAAATGCTCTTGAGGCTCTTTGCCCTTTGGCATTTGTATATATTGGTGTAAATTGAATGACAACACTGCAGAAGGAACTGATTACTCCTCAGGAGTGTGTGTGTATGTCTGTGTGGGTATGTGCAAGCGCATGCATGTGCACACAAATGGGAAGGAAGATGTGTGACCCTTCCTCTCTTCTACTTAAATATACTCTGCTGTCTGTAGTTGTTAAGTGTAGAAAACAGACAAATGGAATAATGTAAGGGAACAACTCATGGGTAAGACCATTTTTGTTTTCACTTCCAACTATGTCTTTCGTGATAAGGAGAATAGTACCTAAGTTTCAGATAATAAAGCTTCAGCACAGTCTGGGAGAGACTGGCAAGTCATTATATTCCAGAGAAATTATTCTACTAGGTCCTGATTTACTTGAGTTCTTTGAGATTTTAGAACATGATGAAAGCTTTTGATCTGCACCAGATAAATATGTTAGTGTTAATACTCAGTTACATTGGGGCTGATTAGTCATTTTGTGGGTTTTCTACATCCTTTGCTTTCTCTTCTTTTCTGATTTTTGGCCATTTTACTGCTCATTAGCAACTTTACAAGAAATAAAACAGGAAATAAAAGAAGATAAAACTCAAATCAATTATGTAATATTATTTCTCTCTGATTTACTGTGATTTAGCTTGGGGGAAAGTTGGACATATTGGCTGAAAAAGCAGTTTGGGGCTTATTTGTGAATTTCAATGATCTATCTTGTCTCTGAAGAGGAGATAAGATATTGTCCTTCTTGTAGTGTTTTGGAGAGAGCCCTGCCTTTGCAAGACTAAGCTGGCCTGCATTTTTCTGCTTCTTGCTATTTCTGGATAATTATTTTATCTGTATTAGTCTGTTTTCATGCTGATGATAAAGACATACCCGAGACTGGGAAGAAAAAGAGGTTTAATTGGACTTACAGTTTCACATGACTGAGGAGACCTCAGAATCATGGTGGGAGGTGAAATGCACTTCTTATATGGCAGTGGCAAGAGAAAATGAGGAAGATGCAAAAGCAGAAATCCCTGCTAAAACCATCAGATCTCATGAGACTTATTCACTACCATGAGAACAGTATGGGGAAAACTGCCCCCATGATTCAAAGTATCTCCCACTGGGTCTCTCCCACAGGGTCCCTCCCACAACACGTGGGAATTATGGGAGTACAATTCATGGTGAGATTTGGGTGGGGACACAAAATGGGGTCTGGAGGATGGTGGCCCTCTTCCCACAGCTGCACTAGGTGGTGCCCCAGTAGGGACTCTATGTGGGGGCTCCAACCTCACGTTTGCCTTCCGCAGGGCTCTAGCAGAGGTTCTCCATGACAGCTGTACCCCTGCAGCCCAGGCGTTTCCATACATCTTCTGAAATCTAGGCGGAGGTTCCCAAACCTCAATTCTTGACTTCTGTGCATTGGCAGGCTCAACTCTACATGGAAGCTGCTAAGGCTTGGGGCTTGTATCATCTGAAGCCATGGCCCAAGTTCTACATTGGCCCCTCTAAGCCATGGCTGGAGTGGCTGGGATGCCAGGAACCAAGTTGCTAGGCTGCACACAGCTCGGGGTCCCCATGCCCAGCCCACAAAACCACTTTTTCCTTCTAGGTCCCTGGACCTGTGATGGAAGGGGCTGCTATGAAGACCTCTGACGTGCCCTGGAGACATTTTCCACATTGTCTTGGGGATTAACATTTGGCTCCTCATTACTTATGCAAATTTCTGCTGCCGGCTTGAATTTCTCCTCAGAAAATGAGATTTTCTTTTCTATTGCATTTTCAGGCTGCAAATTTCTCAAACTTTTATGCTGTTTCCCTTGTAAAACTGAATGCATTTAACAGCACCCAAGTCACCTCTTGAATGCTTTGCTGCTTAGAAATTTCTTCTGCCAGATACTCTAAATTATCTCTCTCAAGTTCAAAGTTCCACAGATCTCTAGGGCAGGGGCAAAATGCTGTCAGTGTCTCTGCTAAAACATAAAAAGAGTCACCTTTGCTCTAGTTCCCGACAAGTTCCTCATCTCCATCTGAGACTACCTTGGCCTGGACCTTATTGTCCATATCACTATCAGCATTTTGGGCAAAGCCACTCAATGAGTCTCTAGGAAGTTTCAAACTTTCCCACATTTTCCTGTGTTCTGAGCCACCCTCCAAACTGTCCCAACCTCTGCCTGTTACCCAGTTCCAAGGTTGCTTCCACATTTTTGAGTATCTTCTCAGGAACAACCCACTCTACTGGTACTAATTTACTGTATTAGTCTGTTTTTGTGCTGCTGATAAAGACATATTTAAGACTGGGAAGAAAAAGAGCTTTATTTGGACTTACAGTTGAACATGGCTGGGGAGGCCTCAGAATCATGGTGGGAGGTGAAAGGCACTTCTCGCATGACAGTGGCAAGAGAAAATGAGGAAGATGCAAAAGCAGAAACCCTTGATCAAACCATCAGGTCTCATGA
The DNA here is from genome assembly GCF_028885655.2 of Pongo abelii. Lineage (NCBI taxonomy): Eukaryota > Metazoa > Chordata > Mammalia > Primates > Hominidae > Pongo > Pongo abelii. Next base: position 168,781,838 of record NC_071988.2, on the reverse strand, counting down.
GACTTATTCACTACCATAAGAACAGTATGGGGGAAACTGCCCCCATGATTCAAATTATTTCCCACTGGGTCCCTCCAACAACACATGGGAATTATGGGAGTACAATTCAAGATGAGGTTTGAGTGGGGATAGAGCCAAACCCTATCATCATCTTTTTGGACCTTGATTTCCTCTACTATAATTTGGACTAGATGTTCTCCATTTGCCTAGAAAATTTCCCTGGTACTATTGAGCCACTGACAATTATGGAAATTCATTTGCAAATAAGATTTCTGACACCTGTCTAGCCTCCTTGTGGCCATTAGTCATCATTTTATAAGGAAGCTGGTTGGAAGGTAAATGCAGTTTTTGGTCATAAAACGGAGCCAGAAATCTGACTTGCTCTCAATAATCCCATGCTCCCTTACATGATCCACCTTTCCTTACAGAACTCCAGTCAGTTGCTCTTCTCATGCTTCACTCTCTTTAGTTTTTAAGTGATAATCAGAAGTGGCCTTTTCTTCCATCCTCATTACTGGAAGTATAATTTCATAGTGAATAACTCCTAATCCCCACAGTTCAGGGACCTTGCTATCATATCCAACCCCCTCTCTAGACTTTAGGGTATGCAGTGCTAACTCTTATTCTAACATAACTCAAACATTTGTTCTGATATAACTCTAACTTATTGTAACACACTCACATATGCTATTTCTACCTAGCACCTTATTATAATATTTTTCCAAATAGTCCTATTGCTATGTGGAGTCTGTAAGAAGAGAATGCAATTTTGTTTTGTTTTCATTATTTTCAGCAGAGAGCTGGGACTCACTTTGACTTTATCCTAAATTCACAGATGGTAGAATGCGTGTTTCTTTATATATAACCAGTGCTCATAACCAACTGTATGAATGAAACGGTAAGACAAAGAAACTTTTAAAGTAAACCCTTAATGTAGTATATTTGCATACTCTTAAATACCAAATATTTACTAGTTATCTAATACAAACTGGAGTGATTTTATTGAAACGTAAATCATATGCAATATAGTTTATTTTCTCCTAGGAAAACTATTCATGATGGATAATTATCTTTATTCCCTATCGATTGTTCACCATTTTATAATATTTTTCTGTTTATCATTTTTTCACTTCTTATATTTTTAAATAATTATTAGAAATTTTAATAACCTGTGCTATTGCTAATAATAACTATCAGTGACTTAATTCTGGTTCTCTGAGGGGAAACTTTCCTTGTTATGTCTCAAACTAGATCCTTTTTCTTCACCTTTTTTCGCATTCTGTTTCAGTGTATCTACCATAAACCCTTTGTTTTCATTTTCTTTCTGAAAAGGTATATTGAAGTTTCTAAAGCTTTCAGACACATAGCTCATACATGTGTCTTGAGAAATAGTTAGATACAATGAAGGAAGTTTGATATCTTTGTTATGATAATTTAATGGCTATACTACTTGATGTTAGGATGTTTCTCAAAGTTAAATAGTCAGAATAAGATTATAACGTGTGCAGTCATTAAGAATATTTGATCGGCATTGTATAAATCATATATTAAAATGTGTTCTGACTTAAATTTAAAATATTAGCTTAAACAATTCTCTATAGAATAAATAATATCTTGACCTAGATTTTGATTATTACCTTTCATTCAATCCAAAGAGGACCTTCAAACTCACTTGCCTGAGGCACTCACAAGCTCTAGGTTTTTCATGCTCATGAAAGAAAGATAAGATTTACTCTTGAGAAGTGAGAAATCCTGCAGTAAAAACTCAGCGAGGGTTATCGGTTTGTATCCTTTAACTAAATCAATCCTGCCTTTGTAGAATCTTAATTTATTATTATCAACTTATTTGCCTCTTCAACTATAGTCCATAATGCTAAACTGACTGTCATGTGTTAGCATTACTACAACTAAAGCATAAGAGAGGGTGCTGTGCTCTAAATGTTTCTGTTCCTTCAAAATTCACATGTTGAAATAGTAACTCCCAAAATGATGAGATTAGAAAGTGTGAACTTTGGGAGGTGATTAGATCACAAGGGCAGCACCCTCATGAATGGGATTAGTGCCCTTATAAAAGAGGCCTCAGAGAGACCTTTGTCCCTTTTACCACATGAGGACATGGCAAGAAGGTGTCATCTCTGAAACAGAAAAGTGGACCTTCAGCAGATAACAAATCTGCCAGCACTTTGAACTATGAGAAATAATTTTTTGTTATTTATAAGCCACCATTTTGTGGCATTTTGTTGTAGCAGCCTGATTAGACTGAAACAAATGATAAAGTTTAAGTGTGTTCCATCGACTAATTTTATTTTGGAAGTAATAATTTCTAACTACTAAATTAAAAGTGTTATTTAAACAGGTATTACTAATGTCTGAAAACCTGGAAGGTAAAAGATTACTTAAAACCAGTAAAGGGTGAAGGTCAGCCAATAGAGTAAGTTCCTTGGGGCTATATCAATGGCTCAAGTAGAATGAAGAGGCAGTGGTGAGGGGGCTGTGGGAACGTATGTCCCATGTGGGAGCTTGCCAAAAAGAGGGCTGCAGTGGAACTTGGTTTTTCTACATCTACATCACCTCCGCTATGAAATATTTATTTTATATTTTACATATGCTATTGAACATAGTGATAATAGCCTACTGGTTTAAACATTGGCAAAGCAAAATTCTCTATTTTCATTGTTAGAAGAAAGTTTCTATGTTGATTTCATTGTTTTAATTATATAGCACATTAACACTTCCTCCCTCGATGATTTTCATCCCATTCCTGTTTTTAACTACAGCCAGTATTCCAACTACTTCCAAATATGTATAACTGGTACTGAGTTCCAGATCTGTTTATTCAATGGCTTCCTTGACATTTCCCCCCTGAATATCTAATTGACATCTGAAATTGGACATGTCAAAATAGCACCCTGATTTTGTCCTCTTTCTGTTTGTTTCACCTGAGTCACCTAGCTTTACTGCTCTTGAGTTCTCCATTTCAGTAAAGGCATCACTGTAGTTCCAGTAGCTGAATCCACATAGCTAGGATTTGGTGAACTCCGCATTCAAACTTTTTCCTGACTCTTCTTCTTTGTCACCACACTCCACTCCTACTACCTTAATCCAAGCCGGTCCCTCCTGCTTACATATCTCCAATGACTTTCTAAGGCATTGAAAATAAAATCCAGTTTCCTTACTATGGTCTAAGGTTCTATGTAGTTACCCCTCTACGTCACCTTCTCTCCCACTGGATCACTACCTACAAACCAAATGTGTATTCTTGGCTCCTGGGCCATTTGATTGTTTTCTGTGCTCTGTAGCAAATGAGTAGAAACTTAACAACTTCCAGCCACATATCTATTATCTCATCATTTCTGTATGATATCTAGCTCTGCTGGGTGCTCTGTGTAGTGTCTCATAGGACTGCAAACAAGGGGTTGGCCAGGACTGAGTTTTCATGTGAAGGTTCAACTAGGGAAGTGTTGTTTCCCACTGGTGTGGTTTTGGAAGCACTCAGTTTCTTGTGGCTGTAGGAGTCACGGAAGCTTCCTTTTTCAAAGCCGACAACAGAGGGATAGAGAGACTAGAGTAAGTCTGATAGCAAGATGGATCATCACATAAAATAATCACAGGAGTGACATCCATCATTTTTATAATGTTATATAGATTGGCTAGAGTAAGTCACAGGTATCACCTACAATCAATGGGATGAGATCTTCTAAAGATGTGAACACTGGAATGAGGAAATCATGGAAAGGTACCACAGCCAATGCACCAATTCTGCTCCCACCTCTGGAGGTTTGCCTGTCCTATCCCACCTACCTGTGATGCTATCCCCACAGATCTGTACCTGACTTCTCCATTCCATCATTCACTCAGGTTCCAGCTCAAATATCACTTCACATGGTGGCATTCTCTATTCAATCTAAAGAGACATCCCCAAACACACATATGAGTGTGCACATGCATGCATACACACACATCACTCTAATTGTGTTACCTTGTTTTATTTGATTCATAGCCTTGAAATCATCTTGTTTACTTATTGTCATAGTCTTGGAATCATCTTGTTTACTTATTGTCTATCTCCCATTCCCCTCAATAGAGTTTAATATTCAAAAAGCCCATTAATCTGAGTGTTTTGTTTAGCACTATATTTAAACAGGTAGAAGTGGCACATAATAGTGTAACTAAGATTGTTAGATAAAAATAAAAGAATATTGGAATAAATTGCCTATGCCTTACAATTTTACTTGGGATAAAGAACTGAATTATGAGATTCCCATCTGAAAATCGAAAAATAAAATTGATCAAAATCTTGTTCTAAAGATCAGTTTGCTGATGTGACTAGCAATGTGTAAAAATCAGTACTTGGAAGATTGAGGTCTGAATTAAAATTCATAATCATGTATCCCGTCTTATTGTAAAGGGTTTATGAAGAAAAAGCATAGGACTTGTAAAATTTTTATTTCTTCAGTGATAATTATATTCCTAAATTTACAATACATATTCACATGAGGATCAGAGTCTTCACATGTTTATACTAGTTTGTCATTTTGTGAATTTTGCAGATTCAAGTCACAAAATTTGAACTTCATTTAAATAACACATGTCTTTTCAAGCTGGAAAAATAAACAAATTAATTGACTGTGATACTCATTACAACAGATACTGAAGTAGGCTGTTCTGTAGAGTTTTATGGGATTTTCAGATGGGAATCTCATAATTCAGTTCTTTATCCCAGTATTGGGTAGGAACACTAGCTCAGTGTCTAGCTTACAGCTTTGCTGATGCAACGACAAATATTTACTAGTTCACCAAGAAGTAATTAGGAAGTAGAAACCGATTTACAATGGTCAACATTCTGAAGACTAGTGTTTACACACTAGATTGCCAGTTTATGTTCAAATCTGTATTTGACAAGGCAACAAATCCTAATCCCTTAACTCAAGACAGAACTTCCTTTTTCAATGCATAAAGCAAATTGTCAGTCAGAAAGTTTACTGGCAAGCACAGAATTAGAAAGGAGTCAGATATCCTTAAAAGACATGTCTACCGTGCTTTGGCCACCTATAGGATTACATTACTCTAGTAATGTCTCCATCTACATGACTAGAATTGACCTTTGGAGTCAGCCCTAGTGTCTCCGGACACTGCTGGAGGGCACTTGGTCTTTCTCACCCTCTGCCTTCTGCTGGTTTTAGCAATCATGACATTATCTCTTCTAGGCAACTTATATTGCAGTGGAATCTATTATAGGCACAATTTTCTAAAAATACATCTAGGTCTTTATACGCACAATTTTCTAAAAATACATCTAGGTCTTTATAGCCACAAGTCCTCAGTCTCAGGGGCAATGCTTTTACAAGCTGTTTCGTACAATGGGCCATTTTTATAGATGCTTGGTCTTGCCTATAATGGTTGATTTTTACAGCTCTCAGTTTCATTTAAAAACTTCTTCCTTTCCCCTTCTCAAGCCCTCCTGTACCCTTTTTGGCACCTGTAGCTCCTGTGAACCGACTATATGTGTGGCTTTTTACTTATTAAATAATCATCTGCTTAGCTAGTTTTGGTGGCTCTAATAGGGAAAATATTTTCATTATAAATTCTATCAGTATTTTAGAATAAGCTATTGGAAAACATCTGCAATTTTCTATCACAATTTTCAACTTATTCTCTCTGAAACAGAAAGTAATGAAGAGAAAAATGGAAATACTGAAATAAACATTTTGGGTGTCAACTTTCTTGAAAATATTTTATTCTCCCTTCAGTGTGTTGCTGAAGCAGTACACAGATGTGCTTTTCTGGAATCTATGTGTTTAATGATTTGTGTGATGAGCTGTATCTATTAAGAACGCTCACAATGGTAGTTTAATCTTCAACGATACTGCTCTCTCTGTCTCATCTCTCATTCTGCATGTTGTAAAAAAAGGAGAGGTGATTTGGAGAATTTTCGAGGCTAATTATGTATTTCAAGTGAGACACCCGTTGTTTTGTCTTCTGATCAGAAACCAGTAATAATCATCAACTGAGCAAGATTCTGCTTAAACAAAACTATGCCTCCTGCTATGAATACTGTGCAAAATTAAGTGGATAAAGTAAGTCCATTTTGTTTGTGGTAAGCTCTTACTCAGTTAAAACAACCTAGTCAGATATGCTTCTGCATGTCTAAGGGTCTGTTCTTTTCACAAAACCTCCCACCATTTCAAAAGCAGTTTCTAGCTGAACTATAAAATACTATGTTATTCCACTTGTTGGGATTGGCAAAGAGCCAACCTGAGCAATGAGAGAAGCACTTCAGGAGTTTTGGAAGGCAGGAAGGGGAGTAGCAATGATTCCAGGGGTGGGAACCAGGCTGAACAGGGTGCTGAGACCATGCTGCTCTTTCTGGAGGGAGGAAGTAAGTTAGTGAAAGATACAATGATGAAGGGCAAGTACAAAGATTTGAGCAGCACATTAATGCTGTGAAAGGTGCAGGGCAGTTTGGGCAGATGATACTAGAAATGTCAATAATGCATACAGCTTGCTAATCAAATTGATTGCAATTATCAGTAGGTGGTAGCCAATCAGACGATATGGAGACTGTATTAACGATGTGATCTGGAAGAGTCGCGAAGAGACCACTCACCTTTGGAGGAATCATTCCCACCTGTGAGACATCACTGCTCAAAGTTGGTAGCACATGGTGATCAGGAGCAAGGACTTTGGAGTCAGAACACCTGAATAAATCCCAGCTGTGTCATTTATTAGCCAGGAAAACTGAAACAATACAGCAGAACTGGATACATGCGGCATGGCAGGTAGCTTCCCAAAGCAGAGTCAGGGCTACTCCTGCTCAGACCTAAAACAAAGTACTTAAACTGTACATGGCAGATTGGTGCTGGCTTTGGATGTCTTCCAGAGAAATGCATTCAATGCAGGTAGTAAGAGCACTTCTCCCCCAAAAGTCTGTCAAATCACCCATTTAGAACACGCACAGTATTAATCAGGGTCTTATTTGCAAAGACCAGAAACCAACTCTGGCTAATATAAGCAGATATAATGTCATTGGAATCATATTGGATCTTTCACAGAATAATCACAGCTGGAGAACAAACTTGAAGCCTACAGTGATGTCCAACGTCATGCCTCATAGCTGGTCCTGTGAACACTCTGGTGTGCTGGGAATTCATACTTCACCTTGGACTTCCAACTCCATTACTCCTGGCCCTTAGCTCTATACAGTGCTACCTCTGAAAACTGGGTGTGGGGGCTACCACTGCTCTGAGCCTTGCCAGTTCTACATAATCATTATGTCTTTGCATGACTCCTTTCTGTTTCAGATGCTGGGGCAAACGTGCCTAATTGGCTGAAACTGGCAATGTATCCATGACCTCATTGCAACAAAGTCTGGGAAAGTAACTTTTTGGCATATTGAGATTCTGTAAATGAAAGTGGACTCTTCATAGGGTACAAGATTTCCCAAACATAGGCAGAAGGTACAGATGCTGTGTAACCAGAAAGAATGCCAAATTCCCACTATGATCTACCCCTCTGGCTGCCCAACATTGACATACACCATAATTCCCTTATTTAAATATTCTTTACCAAACCAAAACCATGACCATTCCATTCTCAAAAGGGATCAACTAAAAAATCTCATTTGTTACTGCAGTTATATCTGCATGCAAGATTGCTCAGTAATGTCCATTCTTTCTCAAGTTCTGGTATGATCTCAGCTCAATATTCTGGATAGGTGGTGCAAGTTTTTTTCTACAACTTGTCATGCATCTTAAGTATGCAGCAATTTTCCTTCTCCACTATATGTTTTCTTTTATTTTTTTTGAGCTGGTCGAGGTTCTTTATCTGATGGAATAACTTGAACATTCATTCCAAATGGATACAAGCCCTTGGTGTTCCAAATCATATGAGATCATTGTGGTCTTCTAATAATTTTAACCATTAGATATAGAAGTTCTACAAGGCACTCCAGGAACCCCTTGGGTTTCATCAATAATTCCCCTTTTCTCTTGATGGTTCAGATCAATCATCTTATCTAATACCACAACCTCTTTGAGGAGCTCAAGATATCAGGTGGCAGACTCAGTATCCAACTTAACGGAAGCAAAGTTGTGTCCCTTTGTAAAATCATTTCTCCCTTTGGTACTAAGAACTCAGCACATTCCAGAGTTGTGTTGCTGAGAATTTCTGCAAATCAAATATTAGGTGTAATATCAAGCAGTGCCACTCTGTGTTCTACCTTTTGGTTCTGGAATTCAAGTATCCTGGCTATGGCAAACAGCACAATACACTGATTTCGAGTTCAGAGTACATATTATATCTTATAGGACTACACCCTAAACTTAGAAGCTAGCGTGCGGCAGCTGGAGCTCTGAGTCTTCATTTGTTTTCTTCTGTAACATCACATGTTTCTGGATGATAGGTGATGTGTAAAAGCAAAAAATTCATGAACATCAACAAACCCCCTTACTCCTTCCTCTAAAAGCCATTTGTGTTGTGGCCATAAATAAGACATTTATAAGTCCATTTATGATGTGGCTCTCAGTAGCATATCCAATAGAGAAGGTAAATCCATATGCAGAATACATGTCTATTCTAATTAGGGCAAAACACTGCCTTCTCTGTCACAGAGGGGATATAATATAACCAATTTACTACTAGTTCATCCATTGGCCCTCCCAGGAAGTGGTATCCTATCAGGAATCTGGGGTTGCTCACCATTGCATGCAAAATGGGTTCTCAGCAATGGCAAAGGCCACGTCATCCTGGTGAGGGCAAATCCTTGTTACTGTGCTTATTCATGTGTCATCTCCATTCCTGCCAATACAATCATGTAGTTCATAAATCATTGAGTAAGCACTGAAATAAATTGACCTCCACTGGGCAGGAAATTATATCCACCTGGTCTTTTAAAGCCTCTTCTGCCTATTCTGGGTAATTTTTTGGTGGACAAGAGGATTTATCTTTCAATGTTCAGACCCCAGGAGGACTAGGCTCTACCATTTGGAATTCTGACCTTGTATAATATGATATAAATGTTGAAGAGAATTTAGGAAAGTTTTTAGATGTGTTGGTCATGGTCTTTCAAGAAGTTGATGCAAAAATGGGCTACACCTGCAAAGATTTTATTTGAGAAAAATGCCCATTTGAAAGAAAATAGGGAGGGAGATGAGAAAGCTGAGAGCCATCAGACTGTGATGCAATTTTGACCCCAAATGAAGAAGTGGAAATGGTTAAGTGGAAGTACCCTACACTGCTTAAAGGTTTGGGAAAGCCTTAGGAGAATTCTTAAGCTAAGTTTAGCCTTCAGAGGAGTACAGTGTCTCTCAGGAATTGGTCTGCATCTGTACTCCTGCTGCACATAGTCATTGGCTGGAAACAACCCAGAGGAGGCATGGAAGCCACAAATTTCTAAACACAGTATCTGGGGCTCTTGGCTAATTACACTCCCTATAGTTAGTGGTCTGTGAAGTTCATTTTCATGGTCACTGCAATAGAGACTAGAACTTCACCTATCTAATTAGTCCAGAAATAAAATATGAAGATATTATTGCTAAAATTGTTAAAAGAACCACTATAATTATTTTTAGCACTTTTGTTTGTAATATCCAAAATCATTGAGTAAGCACTGAAATAAATTTGTTAGGTTATTGCTATGATCTGAATGTCCCCTAAAATTCATATGTTGAAACCTGATCACCTATGAGATAGTATTAAGAGGTGGGGTCTTTAAGAAGTGATTAAGTCATGAGGGAACAAGTCATCATTCCAATGGTGGCATGATGGTCCTTACAACAGGGCTTGAGGGAGTGCTTTCTTCCATTCTTTCAACATGTGAGGACACAGTGTTCATTCCCTCAGGTGAATGCAACAATAAGGCACCACTTTGGAACCAGATACTGTGCCCTAAGCAGACACCAGCCCTGCTGGCATCTGTATCTTGGACTTCCCAGCCTTCAGAACTGTGACAAATAAATTTCTATTATTTACAAGTTACCAAGTCTGTGGTTGTCATAGCAGCACAAACTGACTAAGAGTGTTACTAGCAGTTTCATCAATATTCTATTTTCTCTTACAGTTCCTATAATACTTAAAAATTTTTAATAAACCACATGACCCTCTAATTACTACAGTAATTAAGAGAGTAAAGATAGAGCTACCATCAAGAGAAGCCAATGGTTACTAAATTGGCCCTCAGAAGATGGTCTTTTTCTGGATGGGCCACTCTAGCCAACCTGTTTCCCCTTTTTGCAGGTCCAGAAGCTCTGCAGTACACAGAGTGGTGATCAACAGTAGTAAAGGCTTTAACCCAAAGAAACCAAATTCACATATGCTGATGCAAAAACCAAATGTCATTACATTAACTTACAGTGAGAACATAATTTTGAGACGAGCCTAAATATTTATGTCATTAATTAGAACATACTTTTCATCCACTTAGAAATCTCTACATGGAGAAAAAAATGTATACCTATGTGATTGCTTGGTGAGCATGGGCTAAAAGGAAAGGAGTTAATTAAAGGCAGTGTGATTTAAGAGAAAAGCTTTGGAGTTAGGTAGACCAAGGCTCTTTGTAGAATACTCTTATAACCAATTTTATCCATATAGGACTAATGACTTTTTTATTTTATTTTCTCTAAATAATGAGTTTTATTTTAATCTTCTGGAGGGGCATTCATAGTTCTCCCATGTCCTGACTGTAACTAATTCTATAAAATCAATATCAATTATAATCTCAAACTAAACTAATGAATATGTTATGATGTGTTCAGTTTTTTATTGTCTTGGTTGGAGCTCAAAATTTTATGTTGCTACATTGTTTCATGGCTGGCATTATCTTTCACAGCTCTCTGCCCTTGCATTCTAGAATTCACATGTATCAAGCAAGCCATTCTATTCCAATCCTCAGTACCTGGCACACCTCTATTTATTTTTCAAGGCTCAAAATCACATTACAAGCATTATTCCTTCTGTGAAGCCTTCCATTACCTCTCAACTTCCAGCCAGTCCTGGGAAGCTAGATGGCCCCTCCTTGGGGCACCAATTGAGATGTCATCTGTACAGAGCTTATCACGTGGAACTGTGGCTATGGGACTGGGCTGATTCAGGGAGGAGCATCAGCCACAATGGTCTGTGCTGTGCCAGATTCCACTGGACTAAGTAGTTATGTAAACTGACCGGAGGCAGGTAACTAATGGGTTGTGAATGCCAAGAAGGTCTGAGATCTGTGCCCAAAGAGCAAGAGTCAGATCTGGGTGGTGAGTTTAAGGTCTTAAATAGGAAATTAGGAGCAGAGAGAATTTGGAACAGATTGGGGAGTGGGGTGGGAGACTTAGGTCTAAGACTTAGGCCATTAAGAAAACAAAGACATCAGTCTAGTTCTCTCTGTTCCTGGTGCAAAGAGATCACAGAAATTAGAGGCAAATAAATAGTTGTCTCTTTTGTCTGTCTGTCTTAACTTCTAGGCTGTGAATTCATTGAGGACATGGCTTATCTTTATATTCCCACCCTAGCAGAGTACCTGGCTTGTTGAAATAATGAATGGGCTGATGGACTTAGACATTCAAATTCAGTACTTAGGGTTGTTACTCCGTATTTTTTTTCTCTGTTATATCTAATTCAGCTTTTATTTGTAACCTTATTTTAAAAATTGTTTCCCTGTGAGACTATAATGAAAATTATAGTAGAATTTTACCAAATGTGACATTTGTCATCTTCTTTATAACAGTCTCTAAGAAATATCATTATAGTCTATATATTTTTCATAAATTTTGAATTTCCTTTGCATATACATGGTTACTTTTCTGTCCTTGGAAAATGAGAAACTTCATTTCTTAATTACATTGGACAAATATTAACATGTCTCTTAATATCTAAGAATGCCATTTGTTACATATAAGTAGCTGGATATAATGTACACACATAATTAAGATTTAAATATATTTGGACAACTATTGAAGCATACTATTTTGTAGATATTTGTCTCCACCTATAGAAAACATTGCCAATGTAATTTTATCAATTACACAGAGGCATAAAATGATGAAGATGAGTAAAATTAACAATAAAGTATATTTGGATATTCATGTTTAAGTGTGATTTTAAAAAATTAGCAGATTTAGCAATCTGAGACAACAGAATTGGACCAAAACAGGACCCAAAGTATGAAGATGCTAAAAAAAAATGGGCAAGTTTAATACCCACTGATGTTTATAAGATAAATTATAAAGTGAAGCTGGTTCTTTGTGTACTTTGGATTTAAAAACAATATGATTTGTATATATTGAGGGAAAAAAAAAAACAAGGAAATGCTCATAAGATGCCATATGACGTAGCCTAGATTTTCAAGCTAGCTTCTGATGGCTTTCCAGAACTTTTTGGATGTTGATAGTTTTTGTTTGTTTGTTTTTGTTTTTTGAATCAGAGTCTCCCGCTGTCACCAGGCTGGAGTGCAGTGGCACCATCTCAGCTCACTGAAACCTCCACCTCCTTGGTTCAAGCAACCTTCCTGCCTCAGCCTCCCGAGTAGCTGGGACTACAGGTGCACTCCACCAAGCCCAGCTATTTTTTATTTTTAGTAGAGATGGGATTTCACCATGTTGGCCAGGATGGTCTCAATTTCTTGACCTTGTGATCCGCCTGCCTCGGCCTCCCAAAATGCTGGGATTACAGGCATGAGCTACTGTGCCCGGCCAGATGTTGATAGTTTTAAGGAAATCATTTCTCAGACCTTCGACTTTCAAATGTGCTCCTTTCCAAAATTGCCGCCTGAGGACTATATGGCCTCAGTGTGCTGCTTCTCCTTTGCCAGTCCCATTTCATTTTACAAAATCCTTCCAAAGGGACACTTTGGGAATGCATAATTAAAAAACTCTTTGCTGATTCTCCTTGATTAGATCTTAAAAGTTATTTTTGTAGATTCTTTTAAAGGCAAAACACTTATGACAATTACAAGAGAGTTATATATGTAGGTGAAATCTATAAAAAGGCTTTCAACTCTAAATTCAGTAAAAAGTTATTACTTGCAAGCATCAATAAGCAATTGTGTTTTTTTTGGTTTGTTTTACCTTAGAAAACCTAGTGCAGTGCACTGTTTATGTAAGATCGATAAATATTGACTTATCTACCTGACTTATTATACAAATGGAAAATGTTTGAAACTCATAAAATATTTTACAATATTTTCAGCCAGGTCAACAACACATCCTCATTTGATACTGTATAAATAAAATATTTAGGCCTTAATTTCTTTAACCAATTTTATAAAATCTCTATGTAACAATAGAAAAATTAATGTAATTGTTATGTAGGCTCTTTAATGCAATTTATCAAATGAATCTGAGAGCTTCAACTACTTCTTTAGAAAAAGTATAATATTCTGAAAAGTTCTGTGTAACTGATATTATCTGTAATTAACACCTACTAATTTGTGTTTTTTAAATAATTTTATCTCATTTGTATCATCTAATGCTTTCTAAATTATTGTATACATTAGTATTCTTTGGTTGTAAATAATAAAAATCAACTCTGTCTACCTTTAGAAAAATTAATTCATTGGAATAATATCAGGGGCTCACAAAATCATTGCGAAGCTGGAAAGCCAGACTTGAGAAGGGTAGATATCAAGGCAGATCCTGGGGCTAGAAAATAAGAACTGCAGTAATTCTCATGGTAGGGTGCAAATGCAGAAGTTATGAGAAGCTAATTCATATCAGATTCCAAAATCCAAACTATAGGCAAATAAGCATTTTGCCTGGTTGTGCAAATTTCAACAAATTATACTTTATTTTGGAGTATCCCTCCATGTAACACTCCTAACCAACCAAACAAAAACAAAAACAGTGAAACAAAACAAAAAACAAAACAAAAACCTTCACTAAGATGAAAGACTCCTGTGTTTTCATAAGATTTATATCATTTATTTGGCATGTATTGATAGTACCAAGACATGTAGGGTGCCTGCTGTTTCCTGCTTTCCAAGTCTTTTAGAATACCTATCAGTACAATGATGCTGCATGTTATTGCATAATATGGTAAGATAATTAAGGTCCCTGTGGGTTAAACTGCATCGAAGAGGCAGGGTTGATTGGTTACAAAGTTGGAACACAAAAGTATACTGCTATCCCTGCTACATAAAAGCAAATTACTTCTATTTTTTTTTCTATTTATCAAAATGTAGGGGAGAAACAGTATATGCTGTGTATCAGGTTGCTCCAGGAAAAAGGGCTGTATCAGGAACAGTAGCACATTTAAAGTTACCATCAGATTAACATATTCCTTTTCAAGATACATGTATTTTGTTCAGCTAACTCAGAGATAAAATAGGAATATGCTAGGAATGATCACCCCTAAAATATTCAAGTCTGAAATTCCGCTGGAAATTATTGCTTTCGATTTACTATTTTGGTAGGAAAGTGTGGGGTCAGCTTGCAGTTGGCCTGTGGTAGCTTTATGTTTATCTCCAAAGATGGTTGGAGCCATAGTACTCTCTTTTAGCCAAGACAGAAATGAAATGCACTAGCTAGTGATATATAACATGCTATTTATATCCTGAAGCTCCCTTGAATGCACTCCATACTAGTTTGTCTGCATCGTTTTTTAAAAAATACAGATTGGTAATCTTCACCTGTATTACCTGATATGTAGACAGGTTTTGGCTATGTGACCAGTGGAATATAAAAGATCCCTTGGTAAACTTTTGCTGTGAAGATGAAGTGCATTCTGCGCGACAGTGGGAGGACCAAAGAAGTTGTACCTGAATGTTCAGGACCAACCTGAAGTTGCCTTATGCTTTCTTGTCCCTGATTCCGTGTAGCCTTTGCTTATAGAAAATCTTTCTGAGTAAACATCACCAGAGTCTAGTGAGTCCTTTCAATTATCTGACCCAGAGCTTCTTTGACCCTTCTTTAAAATCATAATAACCTTTATTCCATAGGTTAGATGGCCACTAAAAACTTATGCCATTTTTTGCATATATCTACACACTCAGAGGAATAACCATAGGATGGGCTCAGAGTCTACTAGGTCTATTTTAGAATTAAAAAAAATTAATTTACCTGAAATCCATTGATAAGTTCGTTCTGGGTCCCTGGAAATTAGTATTAGCTCAGAGTTAGCATCTAATGTCGAGCAATCCAAAAGTTTTGGATATAATCTTTTCCCCAGTGCAGTTACCTAAGTAAATAAATACAGTTATCTTTGAGAAAAAATAGGAGAAAGATTCACAGTGTGCACTTGTGATGTTATTTCTGGACCCCAGGGTTCAGAGCTCTTTCATTCAATGTGCTATGAATCTAGTCTTAGAACATAGTCAGAGACCAGTACTCTCTACTTTCCACTGTGGTAAATCAGGTCAGGCCTCTGTTTACCAGATTTAGGAGACTTTACTTTCCCCTTTTCTCGTACAAATCAAATTCAAAGTAGATTACCCATTATTTTATTCCTAACAGTGTCATAACCAATTAATCATAATCGTAGATCTCTGTAGATCAGGTCATACTAATTAACACTATGGCATGGCTGTATGTTTATGGTAAATACACCAAATATCCCATGAGATTTGATAATCCAGCCTTTCTTTCCTGGAAACATTGCCTTTCCATTGAAGTCATGGTGCCCATTTCAATTTAACATCTCCCACTAGCGCTGTTAAACAAGGGAAACAAAATAATAAAGAACTTACAAAGTCTCTGGCTTTGTAGGTCTCAAATCCTTGAGGAATGGAAAATTTCAACATGGTCTTAAGAGAACATAGTTAGGAGGTAAGACATAATGATGTATGCTAGCATTCCTGTTTCTGAAAGACTTTAAATTAAAAAAATTTTTTTTTTTTTGGCAGCACAACTTGCTTTAGAGTTGGGAAGCTTTGCATTACCCAAACCAGGAAAGTGTCAAATATACTTAGTCACCCAAAATAACACATGGAATCTAGAATCTCTGGAAAACACACTCATTTGACAAATTTGTTTCTTCTAATATTGTATTCCAACATTTTTGTTGAAGAATCCTCAAAAATCTATTCTGAAAGAAAACAATGTCCTTAGAGTTTTACTGATATAAACTAGCAAATTCATCTCTCTCTCTCTCTGTGTATGCGCGTGCCCGTGTGTGTTTACAAGAGCCTTCTCAGATTTGGATATTTAAACTACTGTCCCCTAGGACAGATGGAATTCACTTCTAATGACAGATCTGGATAGGTTGGGTAAATAAAAATGTATTTTTTCTTCAAGAGAACCACCTTAGACAAAGAAGTAGCAGTGTCTTCAAGCAAGGAAAGAACAGCTATATCAGTCAAGAAAGGGGAATTTTCTGAGCAAAGATGCCTCAGTGGAAAATGCTTAATAGAGGCTTTGCATTTTAGGCTGCTAAGTCTTCTCTGAATATGACTAGATAGCACAATTTCCATTGTTAAAAATTTAACCACTAGGTTCCCCATTTGACCCCCTCATCCCTGTGCAGGCTTTCTTTTGATAAGATGTAATAGCTGGATCATCAATGAGGCAATCTTGGGAATGGAATCCATGTGCAGTGAAGCTAAAAACAGAAGGAACTAGGAATCTGACACCATGGAGTGTCATTCCTATTCTGTAGTTTGCGTGGTTGTTTGTTAGTCACAGCTGAACCTAATGCTAATTAACAGAGTAACCAAATACAATATGATACCTAATACAGAAATTTCAACATTAACAAAAGAAGCACTTTTCCTGGAAGAAAAGATAATTTAACAAAAAAAAAAAGACAACTTTTGAGATACTATTCCACCCTAAAAAAAAATGAGATCCTGTCATTTGCAACAACATGGATGGAACTGGAGGTCATTATGTTAAGTGAAATAAGCCAGGCACCGAAAGATAAACTTCACATGTTCTCACTTATTTGTGGGAGCTCAAAATTGAAACAATTGAACTCATGGAGATAGAGAGTAAAAGAAGTCTACCAGAGGCTGGGAAAGGTAGTGAGGGGGTGGGGTTGGGAGTGGGGATGGTTAAGGGGTACAAAAATATAGTTAGAAAGAATGAATAAGATCTAGTATTTGATAGCACAACAGAATGACTGCAGTCAATCATAATTTAATTCTACATTTAAAAATAAGAGTATCAGTTGGATTGTCTGTAACACAAAGGATAAATGCTTGAGGTGATGGGTACCCCATTTACTCTGATGTGATAATTACACATTTTATGCCTATATCAAAATAATTAATGTATTCCATAAATACATACACCTACTATGTACCCACAAAAATTAAAAATAAAAAGACAACTTTAAAAAACAAATTAATATATTCAGAGATAATTGCAAAATATTACATTCATAAAAGAGTCTATAAAGAAGGAGCAATCAGAAAGCAAGAATGCTCAAAGACCAACAATGTGACTCCTTCTATGTACAAACAAATCAGTTAAAGACTAAAAAGCAATATTGTCAAAAACTTACAGACTTTAGAATATAAAGGCAAAAAGGATAAAAATCTTTTTAAAAAAATCAAGGATAAAAAAGACAAATCTAGGGATCTGCATTCACTAAACAGAATCTTAAAGAAATAATAGAACAAATTCAAGACAAGGAAATTATAATTTAAAAAATAGAAGACAATTATCTAAATCTGAAGAAGGATGTGAGTACTCAGCTGAAGAGTTCTACCATAAAATTCGAGAATAAAAAAGATAAAGTCACCTAAAAATGCCTGTGCTGAGGGGAAAAACCAGGTCTACGACCATCATTATGACCATTAATGGATAATCTGGTCTTTCAGGCACAGGTGAAATCGCACATACCTGCTTTCTTAAAGTTGAGCATGGCTGTTTCAGTTGTGGCCAACGAAATGCGAAAGTGATGGATACCCTTTTGGATGAAACCTTTAAAGCTAATGTGCAGGTTACTCTTATGATCTTTCTGCTACAGACCAGCCATCCTCCAGGTGGCAAAGGTTCTCTCATATTGATTCTGCTGTGACATAGCATGGAGCAAAACCCAAGGCTGACTTGTGATGGTGACATACGGTAATCAATAAATAAATTTTGTTGTTTTAGGCCACACAGATTTGTGGTTGTCAATTTGTGGTTGTCATGTGGATCTTACTACTACATCACATACAAAGGAAGGACAATAAAATTGCCAATAGACTTCTCATCCCAAACACTGGATACTAGAAAACAGTGAAATCATGCCTTCTAAATTCAGAGGGAAATGATTGTTAATCTAGAATGTGCAACCCTACCAAATGATTGTAAGCAAAATAAGGATATTGTCATACATGAAAGAACTTCAAATTTTATCTTATATGTTCTTTCCTAAGATGATGTTACTTGGGGATGTGTTTAGTAAAACAAGAATGATTCAGAATAATTTTGCTGTAGAAATTGGTGATTGAGATATCAAAAACACTTTGAGAACAATTATAGGGAGCAGTTAAGATGGATTGGCTTCCACTAGAAAATTATCACTTGCTTCTTTAGGGAGCTGAGCTAACCTAAAATCATTTCTCCAGAGCAAGATTGGAAGAGGAAACTTTAGAGGTTGTTATGTCAGTAATAGCATTCAAACTATCAATTGCATCACCTGACCTTCCCCCTAGAATTCTAGGTGGAGAAGATTGAGGAAGCAATGAGAAGAATTATACAAGGAAGAATCTGTTTGAAAAACCACTCTATTCTGTCATTCAGTTAATTCAAAAAATATTTCTGAGCACATACGGTATACTAATCCTTGTATACAGTACAAAGGAATTCAGAAAACAATAAGACAAAGTCTGTGCTTTCAAGGTACTCACAATCTTTCAGGCAAGTTTGGTTCCCATAAGCCAAACACCATGCAAAGTTATACTGATGAAATAAAGGTAGGTCTAAGAGAAAGGAGGCGAGAGGAGGAGAAATTAATTCTGTGTAGTGAAAGGAAGGGGTATTCTGGAATCCTCAAAACTTTCAGAAAGGCCTGAGTCTCTAGATAAAGTTGCAGCTGAATCTGGCATCCTTCGGTTTTCATCAGTTTCCTTTTTTGCTTAAGCCCGTTTGTGTTTTCTGTCACTTGCAAACAAAGTTCTCTAACTGAAGGAATTCTATGCTAAACAGAAGGAGAAAGAGAGTCAGTCAAAGAACTTCTAGTGAAAAAACAGAAGTAGGAGAAATAAGTCCAAAGAAGCAGGAAGGAACTACCTAGAAAGCCAACTAAGACAGCCTCCTGTGAGAAAGGAAGGTGCATGGAATTCACAAACCTCTAAGTCAGAAAAAGCAGCAAGGACTGGAAAAGAATTCCCACAGGTCACAGTGGAGTGTGTTCAGGTGATGCTGAAACTGGAAAATAAACTCATGAGAATAGAATGAGAGTCTTACTGGTGTGGGGGATGGGGTGGAGCCCAATTACAGACAGTCACAGTGTTCATTGAATGTATAATGTAAACTTACTTGGAAATAATTTAGTAATTTATTACAGCAAATCAGATGTTAGAATGAAAGTGTGGTTATGGTTGATATGCTTGTACTCCAAATAGAATGGATTTATGGTTAATAGAATGATTCGTTTGAGCAATATTGCTGGCTCGTTCTCCTACAATGTGTGACAGTAGACAAGGAACAATAGCCTAACTTTCCAGCACTTCTGTATTTTAGAAGAAACAAGTGGCAAGCCTCACTCTCTTGCCCCATATATATATATATATGAGGCAATGAGCAAGGAGGCTCACTTCCTTGCACTCATGTCTGAGAGAAGAGATGGAATGATGGGCCAAGATTAATACGATGATATTTATTTAGTGTAAATATAAAACCCTGAGTTTCAGGTAAAAATGCAAAACACATAAGGACAGATTCAGGGAGATTCTCTGAAAGAGACCTTGAGTATTTAGCGAACCATAATTCAAAATTGAATTGTCTGTGGGGACAGGACAGGAAAAGGCATTTGTGGTGGGTTCTGACTGCAAGAGAGGCTGAGGAAGAGGAGAATGAATGACTTAGCTAGATGGATAAATTGGCTTCAGGTCACGGGGATCATGAATGCCTGGCTCAGCTTTTTCCCGTCAATCTTGTGGACGAAAGGGAAATGAAGAAAAAACATTGAGAATGCAAGGCCACGAAAGAAATGAAAGTGGCAAATTCGAGCCCCTTGGGTTATGTGAAAATGCCTAAAAGCGAGCTAACTTCTGAAAGCAGCCCTGCCTGAAAAGCCTCCGCTGTCTGGGGACCCCGCCCGGCCGTCGGTAAGCTCCACCCCTCTCCAGACTCCGCCCCCAAGCCCGAAGAGTCTGGGAGCTGCCCCAATGCCGAGGCCCGGTTTAGCCTAACTCCACCCCCGGCCGTCCTGCCTCGCCTTTCTGTTTCCCTGGAGACGCTCTTGGCGTCCCCTCTCTCCGCGCGGGCGGAGCCAGGCCTCGGAATCACTGAGAGAGGAGTGGGCAGCGCCAACGCCCAGCACCTGCCGCCAGTGGGGGACAGACTTCGGCGAAACGGAAAACTGGAGTTGTTTCCCTGGGTCAGTGCACCGAGGTTCGTGACGGCAGGGACGAGGTTGGGACAGGACTTCTTCAGCTCCTTGGAGAGGCGGGCTGTTTTTCAGGCAGCCCCTTCCCTGACCCCTACAGCCCTTCCTCCATCAGTCTTTCTCAAGCTTCCTGAGTCCAGGCCCTCGCCACTTACCTCAATAAACGAATTGAAAGAGAAGTAGGGAAAGGCGCCAGTTCCTCTTGCTCTCCAGTTCACCTGACCCTCTGAGGGGAGTGAAAAACTAGGCATAGGATAAGTCCTTTAGTCCTGTTGAGAACTAGGTGGGAACAGAAAGGGAACTGAGATGCTCTCCGTTTTTGGCAAAGATAACTGTATCTCGTAAATTTGAGAGAACAAACAAATGGTTATCCCTAATGTCACATTTGTATTTAAATACATCAATACATATATGTATTTCAGATGTTTTGGCATTTCACTGATTTAGTGATTAGTTTCTCTCATAGGATCTATACTTGGGGATTTTCTTGAAAAGTTCATCTAAACTTAGATGGTAGGAGGTATTTGTTGTAAGAGTGAATCTTATTCCATGACTTGGGGCGGGGAGAGGAGTTACACTACTGACTGATTTTAAACTTCTTTTCTTCTTTGCTATTATTCTTTGCTTCCTGCTTTTCAGGCTGAAGTCTATAAGCCTGGAGAGACCATCAGCAGTAATCTGCAAATGTAAGTCGAGTGAAATATGGTTTGCCTTCAAACTCATTTCCTGCTTGATTTTGTGATTTAGCCGTCAATGTCAGTTGGTAGGAAATGTGTTTTCTATTTGTTTTACCTAACAACCTATCTACCCACGAGAGAGTGCCAGAAGTGTCCAAAAATTATGATACCGGGAATAAACATTATTAGTGACTCTTTATAAATTTAATTATGTTTTTTTTTTTTACTTAGGGAGCATAATTAGTGATATTTCTTCTGTAGTTTTCGTTAAACTTTCATAGTAAAAGAGCTTGTGATAATATGAAAAGTTTTAATTCTTATGAATGATTTTTAGTGAAATCATACTTGTTTTGAAGTCGTGATGATGTATAATAAACTTGCTTACTGTGGTTTACTGGCTTTATTTCTCTAATCTCAGTTTTTACTCCAAAGTGACTGAACCCTGGAGACACTGGTCAGCCTCAGACATAGTCATTCTCCAAGTAGCCTCTGTTTACACAGTAGTAGGTCTCCCTCCTTTGTGTTTCCTGATAAAGACATCTCTGGGGATAGAGGGCAGGAGGGTTACTCTTTGAAGAATTTTACTTGGGGGCCAAAAATTTAAACTCACACCATGGGACACATTCAGCCTGACCTAGCACTCTCAAACCTTTCATCCTGTATTTCTCCATTCTCATTTGTCTTTGCATGTGGGGGCCAAACTTAGAGATTATAACTGTGATACAAGAGCCAACCAACAGATCAAAGAGCGCACCAAATCTCTTCTGAATACTAACAGTGGAATGGCTTCAGGCGGCCTTTTGATCTTTGTCTCAGCACCCCATGGTGCCACACTGTAGCACTGCCCACTTGCTGGCACTGGGGGAGGTGCCTCTGGGTCCTCCTAACAGGCTGATTCAGCCTGAGCTCCTGGGGCTAAGCTCATTTTGGTGGCAGCCAAAGAGGTATCTTTCATTCTTCTACTTTCTTACTTACTCACCTGAACCTGAGCAATTTCCCTTCATGCAGCCACACCCATCTTGTGTGTTTTCTCCTGAGATGTTGATCTAGGAGAACCCTAAGGAGGTGCCATAACTAATGGTGATATGCTCCATTTATGCTACAGGCCTGGGTCAGTCACCTCATAGCACTAGTCCCATTCTTCATTGTTGAGTCTAGATTGGAGCTCACATGGGAACTGAGAATGCTGTCTGACCAACACCGGGAAAATGATGCAACTCATATTAACAAATACCAAAAGGCTTTCTTTACAGGTATTTAATTTAATGTAAGTACTGCAAACCCTGCTTGAACTTATAAGGCATAAAAGATGGCAATTACTTAGATAAGAAAGTAATTTGTTACAGGACCCCTTTAAATATTTGGTGCATTCAAAATATTAACTGTGTCATAAAATTCAGATCACACATTATCTGTTGTGTAAAACAAAATACCTTATGTGGCCACGTATTGATTCTGAGAAACAAAATTCCCTTTCCCAATAGGCATAGGTAAGGTAGGATGTGGGGTTCAGAAACAAAGAGAAAGCCTGTTCAACTTCCACCCTGACTCTAAGCTTAAACTTTCCAACATAGATTGATTGAGGGATATTTTTTCCAACATGCTTTTTTTTTTCCACTTTATCATTCAGCTCTGATAACTTTTTTTCCACTTTATCATTCAGCTCTGACCACCCCCCATTCAGAGTTTGTGCCTTGAGGCTTGCCAGCAGGGCTTGCAGTACTTACATTAAACTAAATTTAAGAGTAAAGGTGCTCCTGCTGTTAATGTTCTCAGATCAGAGGAGAGCAAAATGAAGGAACTGGCAGCTGAAACTTTAATGGTAGGAAACGTTGACTTAGAATTTGGAAAAAAAAAAAAGCACAGTTGATCTGTATGACAAAGAAGACATATCCCTCTCCATGTATGTCATTTGCATCTGGTTTCTATTCCACACTTACATTTTCTAACAAAAATCATCGAACTCAAGTAAACATCAAAAAGGATAAATTTTATATAACATGCTGGTATGCCAACTTTGGTGGGGAGTTATATGCAACTGGATGAGCTATCTTGGCTGGATCAGCACCTCTAGGGGCTGCTCTCTTTTATCTGTCTACAAATAGCTGGATGTTCTTAGTATTCAAGGAAATTGCAAGCACTGTTCCTCATTTTGAAGCTCCTTGGTGAACTCTTCAAAGACCCCTGCAATTATGAAGAGATTACCCTGGCCCCAGTGCCCACTGCATAATGCTTTGGCAAGTAAAGTGGGGCTTTTAGAAAAGAGTCTAAAATTTATAGAGGATGGAATGCCCCAAATGAGGCAAACTTAGTTGTTTTCCTCTCTCCCTTTTGAAATTTACTAGGGCCACACTGGTGTGGGTTAAGAACTTAGATGATTCCGATGTTCACTATAACATTGGAAGACTCTGGGACTCTGTGGAAAAGTCTTCACAGCTCCTCTGAAGTAAGCTCTTGGGAGGCCTGTTTGGTGAGCTTTGGTGTCCCTTCAAACCTCACATGGGTCATAACTTCTTACCATATGCTTTGTATGATACTGCCATTTAGTAAGTTCTTGTTATTCCAGTAACTCAACTGTTTAATATAACATCTAATCAGAAAAATAGATTTTTTAAATTAAAAAAATTGTCATTACGTTATGAAGTTATGAAAGTTAATATAGTATGTTTCTAATGTTTAGTCTGTAGGAGAGGACTAACATTTGCTGTTTAGATTGTGCACTTTAAAGCTACAACTGCATAAAAATAAGTGGGCATTTTGTTTCATAGGTCATATCACACCTTGATAAACTGGTAGTACTAGGATTCTATTATATTTAAAATAAACCACTGATCTCCATTAGAATTCTCTTTAATTATGTAAAAAATTATTTTTAGGCCAGGGTAATAATCTTTTTCAGTAACACAAAGCTGTCTATTTCTACACTGAATTTCAGAAGATTTTCTCCCGTCTTAGTGCTTCTGCACCCCCACCTCCACCATGGCTTTGTAGCACTAGAGGAATATTGTGTCTCAGCTATCCACAGGTGGTTCTATTTCAGGTTTGACTACATCTCTCCTTCTCTACTTCTACCTAAGCCACCACTCTCTCTCCCCTGTATTTCACAGGAGGCTTTGGGCTGGCCTCTCTGCTGTCTACCCTTTCCCCCACTACAGTCTAACCTGAAAGAAAAACTCAGAGTGATCCCTTCAGGATGAAAGTCAGATCGTGTCAATTCTATGCTCTGTATCCTCCAGTGGATTCTTACCTCAATGAGAATAAAAGCCAGTTTTTACAGTAACCCTCAAGACATTACACTATTGGGACACCCAACAAAATTCTCTGTAACGTCTTTGGGCTTGTCTCCTTCTGCTTTTATTCATCCCTTTGCCATTGGTTAGCATTTGGGTAGTTTCTAGTTCTCTGCTTTGTTTTCCAGCAGAGAATCTTATCAACATCTGAGGTTCTATATATTTTTCTTATTTGTGTATTGTCTTTCTCCATATTTACCCCCATACTGCAAAGTCTGTGAAATCAGAGAGTTTTGTCTTTTTCTTCACTGCTGTATCTTTGGCACCTAGAACAGTACCTGGCACCAGATAGGAGCTCATTAAATATCTGCTGAATATATTCAAGGCCCAGATTTTATTGTGATTTTCCCTGGGTCACACAGGTAGTAATGCTGAAGATAAGCCATTTAAAACCTAAAACAAGCCTTTCAGTTGCTTGGTGAAGCTAAGAGTGCAGGTCAAACCTGGTGGACATAGAGGAGGTGGGATCAGGAGCCCCTGGCCTTTTGGATGCCTCTCTATTTAACAGAAGCATGGGTTCTTTTGCATCTGAGAGCCCTTGCACCATGTAACAATTTTTCTAAGTTCACAGACATCATGTCCACACTTCTTCCTCTTTGGAGTAAGATTTGGATAATTTGATTTTATAGACTTGCCTTCCTAATTGCTCACCACTGTGGCACACTGCATTTTCCAAAAAGGGCTGCAACAATATCTCCCATGCTATATTCTTTTCTTACAATGAAACTTTGACACTCTCCTATCAATAGGTGGTTCTGTATTCATTTGCCTTGAATCTGGGTGAACATGTTATTACAGTAGAAGTGGATGCTATGTGACTTCCAAGGGTAGACCCTAAAAGGGGGTAAATCTTCTGCCTGGCTTTTCTCTAAAATACTTGCCTTTGGAGCCTGGAGCTGCTACATAAGAAGTCTTAGGTTGCCATGATGTGAGGAAGCCCATGCCACATGAGGAGACCACATGTATGAGTTCTGGCAGATAGCCCCAGTTGAGTCCCAGCTAACAGTTAGCATCAACCACTAGAAAAGTGAGTGAAGACACTTCAAGGTGATTCCTGTCCCTTATCATTGGGTTACTACAGCTTCTGAGTTTTCTCAGCAGAGGCTCCCATCATCATGGAGGAGAAAAAATCCATGGCTATCATACCCTGTCCTTATTCCTGACCCATGTAAAGTGTGAGATAAAGTTGTTTTAAACAACTTTTAAAAAACAGTACATTTTGAAGTGATTCATTATATTGTTATGGCTGTGTGCTTTCTCAGGGCAGCTGTCTCCTTGTTGAGAATTGTTCTTATCATCTATCACATCTAAGGGAAAGCCTTTATTTGTGAGCGATAAGACTTTTAGAAAACAGCAAGTATGAGCAATTTTCAATTATTGATTGTAACAGGAAAGCAACACATAAACATTGGAAATCCATAGCTATCCTAAAAATCTTTATTCTTTAATTGCAATCATGTCCCCTACAAAACTCTTACCAAAGATGCCAACTGAACCATCAATGCATTTACCAAATTTTCTTCTTATCTACTTTGTGCTGAAGATACAGACAAATAATAAATTGGCCAAAAAGCAGACAATGGAAGAAAATAATGAGAGAAGCAACCTGCAGAATCCACTCACTGAGCATCATTCCTGAATAACACAGCTGTAGCACTACACATAGGCATTCTCAACTAAGGTGACAGACTGTAAATCTCTAATAATGTCTTAAAGGATCTTTTGAAAGATTTATTCTTTAAAATACAATTTCTACTTATTTCTTTTTGTAGTCCGAAATGACCACCCTGCCCCCACTGCCCATGACATGCCCGAAGCTTACAGCCTTAGCCAGACAGAAGCTGCCTTGCTCCTCCAGAAAAATTCCAAGGTACATGCCCCTGGTTTTTACTTATTTTCCTACAGAATGAATTCTCTGTAGTAAGAAATGTCAATAATGTATCTCAGAAAATAAAATCATTTCAAGAGAAGAGAAAAATACCTTGCTATATTGAAAATATTGAAATCTGCTGTTTCTAAAGGATTTATGAACCACATTCAAATACTGCAAATATATTTATTTATTTATTAATCTAGTGCTTATTTCATCATTTTATTTCCTATTGCAATTATATCATGGTTCCTGTAGAGTTTTGGAGATAAGTTTCCTGTTTTAAATGTGTATGGAGAACAGAAAGCAGAAGCTTTGGGAACAAAAGGTGTAAAGCTTTTTTCTTTTTAAGGCAGAGTCTTACTCTGTCACCTAGGCTGGAGGGCAGTGGTGTGATCTCAGCTTACTGCAATCTCTGCCTCTTGGGTTCAAGCAATTATCGTGCCTCAGCCTCCTGAGTAGCTGGGACCACAGGCTTGCAGCACTATGCCCAGCTAAGCTTTTGTATTTTTAGTAGAGACAGGTTTTGCCATGTTGGCCAGGCTGGTCTTGAACTCCTGGCCTCAAGTGGTTCACCTGCCTTGGCCTCCCCAAATGCTGGGTTTGTAGGGATGAGCCACCATGCCCAGACTGAAAGGTGTAATGCTTTTAATCTACAGGGTCCCAAGGGCTGACTTCTGTTTTGGAAGAAGGAGGGTAGAGCCTTACTTGTAGGGTAGATTGGCAGGCAAGAATCAGCTCCTGAAATGATGCTGGGGCCTGAAAATGCATCATCAAACTGCTGCTGCCCATGAATGGCTGCTGAGCTACTCAAATTGTCACTGAGGAAATGCAGGACAGAGAAATTGATACATTTTGTCATAATTATGAATATTAACTGATTGTGCTATTTTGAAATTGCCATTTGTAATTCTATTGACTTTTAGTAATATACATATTATTTACCAATATAAATAGTTTGCATAAGTAGGTTTATTTTCTTTATATGCCTACCTTTCCATTCCTGCAAGGCATAATGATCAAAGTATTAGGAGGCTTCTTTGTTCTCATGCCTCATTTTTAGTATTTCTAGGAAAGACCAAAGCCCCTGGAACAAAATAAATACATTCGGCTAAACTAACATAAAAATTATTTTAAAATAGTAAATCAAAATTTTCTTTTTCTATAGCAGAGAAATCTTTCAATGAATGCATAATTCATGTGTGTATACTATTATATATACATACATATTTTTTGTTTTACTTTTGAATAATGTAAAATATTTATGAAGTCTGAAAAAGCTTATTCTTTCTGTCTTTTTAAAGGATTTAATTTGTATTTTGTTTTCAAGGTGAGCAAAAGCATAGCCAAATCTCACATCCTTAGGATAGGATGAGTTTTAAAGAAATGTTTTCTTGTATTCATTTTACAAAGAAATGAATATTTTTTGTAATATTCATTACAAAAAGAAAAGAAAAATATTTTTATCACACCCACAAAAGGCAAGGTTTGTATCAACATTCTTTAATAGCTTCTGAATAAAACACTGATATTTGTTTCATTCCATATCATCATAGTTATGAGAGGTTGACAGCATGCTTATTTTTAAAGGTGCAAAAGGGTGTGAAGAATGAATGCACTACGAGTATAATACATTTTCAATAAGGGCTTCTTAAAATTATTTTGCACCTTGAACCTTTAATAATTTGAATTTTATGTGTGATTAAAAAAACTATTCAAAGAGCATTTCAGGACAAAATTGAGTAATGTTTGGAACAAATTCATGTTACACATTTGAATCAAACAGGTGTTCTTGGCTCAGGATTCTGTGCCAAACAATATATAACTTCAGCAGTTGGAAAGTTACACCACGAAAATATGTGAGCAAAAGAGAAGGTCTTGTAAGCTTTGAGGAGAAGACTCTTAAGTAGAAAGTGAATTATTTCAAGGTGTTTTATTTGTTTACACACTGGGTTTAATATTCTTCCTTATCATTTTCCATTCAGGAAAGATAAAATTTTGAAATGATCAACCAACGACCTAACTCTATAGCTATTCCATTTATTACATATGGTATTATACCCTGAATATTTCTATTCTCCTGGTGGTGTTTTATATGTTGGGTAGCTTTTCAACTTGATAAGGGGGTGCTTTATTATTTCTTTCTATTTCATTTAGGTCTCAATTGATCAAAGAAAAAGATGACATAGATCATTATCTAGAGGTGAATTTCAAAGGATTATCAAAAGAGGAAGTTGCTGCGTAAGTACAACCTTTAAAGGTACTTTAATATAAAGTTTGTTTCTTTTGTCTTGATTCTTTATTGAAATTTCAATTTTCCTGTGTAATATACTTTTTCATTGGAACATGGCATTTAAAAATTAAAGCTCATATTAAATAGTGATAAGTCATGTCTATTGATCTCACACATATCAAAGTCTTTAATTTTATGGCTCTCAAAATTCCCATATTTACCAAGATATACTATCACATTTGCAATATTTAGTTAAGTCTGTGCTATTAATTGCTTGTTAACCTTCGTTTTAAGGTGTGTTGTCTCCGTGGGAAAGAAAAAAGCTTTAAGAAAAAGATTTATATATCTTTTCTCCTGGTGATTAAAGAAAAAGAAACACCTTACTAGTGTACTAATATGTCTCCTTTTCGACCCAAGCACTCACAAAAAGAACCAATGGATCATAGTTTATTGGTTAATTTTTAAATAATTCTAAATTGTCTAGATTTATTTTTTAGATGAACGATACAAACTTTGACATTTTATCACCAGTTAGAATCTAATTTATGGGATGAATAAAAGCAGTACAAAAATCAATGTAGGTTAGTGAGAAATGAATAGAAACTTAGAATAATAGCTAAACAGGTTTAATATTTCTTACCTATACTTAGTGGCTCTGTTATCAGATCTTTTCATGTAAATATTGAAAAATGGAAATCTTGTAAATTTACACGTATCCTATGGAATTCATTAATTGTTTCAATTAAAATATTTTATGCAACAAATGTTTTTAAAAGATTCTCTCTATTAATTTGTCTAATGCTGTGGGATTCTACTGAAAGAGTGTTGCTAATGATATTTTGGTGTAGCTTTGATATATTCTAAAGTTCTAAGTCTCTTGGTGTTTTCCATTTTATCAGATATTATCTTTGTCAATTTGCATATAACATGGAAAAACACAGTCATTTATTTTGTCAATAACTACTTTATAGAATGACAAAATTTTACAGTAGCTGTAATCGCTCACTTCTGCAGAGCTCTATAGACTACCATGTATATGGTATGTGGGATTTTTGGTTAAATGCTATTCTGATGATTAATTCTTTAACTTTCCGTGATAACCTGTTAGATAAAATTTAAGGCCAATATTGTATGATAGTACAACTACTTCTTAAAAGAAAAATATATGTATGCCATATTTGGATTCGGATTTAAATATTATATCCAAATAGTTTTAATTGGCTTAAGAATTGGAATTAAATTAAAAACTAAACATTCTACACATAATTTCAACAAACCAGAAGTCCATGTACTAAAAGTCTACTGACATTTAAGTTTTCAGTGCAGGCTGAAGAAAAATTTTATCTAAGACAATGCAAAATAGACTATGGTGATGAGTATTCTCTTAATATTATTTTTCCACTAAAGATACTGCCAAATTGATTTCAAATTCATCATTACAGTATTGACAACAGTAACACTGGGTAATTCTCAGGCCTTACTACAATATTCTCCTTAAAGTTTCCTTCACTTCAGTGCTTTCTTAGACCAAAGCTCCTTCTGTAAGATAGTGGATGCAAATCATTAGTATGGAGATAGCTTGTACACAGGTCATTATTATGCTTTTGATTGATATACATTCTAGACCTTGCCCTAGACAGACTAATTGAATAGCATAAAAAGGAGAAAATTGATGAATGATTTCAGCATCTCCCAGCAATGCCCAGCAGGTGCCATGAAGAATTATGCATAGTCTGTTAGCCAGGGAATTACTGCATCAAACTCTTTATAGCCATTCAGCTCTAAAAAGATAAATTGATCAACAAACATTTATTAAGTACTCACTTTATATCTAATACTAGGTTTTTCACAGTGGGAGAGACAATGATATTTTACTGTAAAATACTTGGCCCCATCCTGGAGCCTTAACATCTATTTGAGACAATAAGACCTATGAGCAGGAGACAAATATGAAATGATCGAGTGCCGACTGTACTGTGAGCTGCAGCCTAGAGGTCAAGAAACAATCAGAGAAGACTAAGCCGATAGGATAGAACTTCTCAAGGAAAATAGATTTTGAGTTTGGCTCCCTGTCTGGTTGCATTATAAAATTATCTAACTGGTAAGTCATAGATCTTCAGTATATGAAAATGTAATGGGTAGAAATGGAAGAATCAAATCGGGCAAAAACAATGTCTAAGATATATCCTCAAATCCCTCTCTCTACTGCCTTATTCGTGTCTTTAAGATGGTGATCGATGTATTTGTGTATACTCATTAATACATTTGATGTACACTGGCTTTGATATCCCATATTACACATATGCTCTGTGTCTAGTTTCAAAATAACCTCTTATCATGTACCCCAAAATATGCCAACCTACCTATGTGTAAACTCACACGCTGTGACTTTCTTCCTAATGCGATGGGTGGAGAGTTCCTACTGTCATCTAAGCATGGTCCCTCTGCTTGTGCTCTGCATCTTATCCCCTTACCTGCTCCCAAGACTTCCTCCTGCAGTTAAATTTGTTTTTCTCCTACACCATCAATTTCTCCTTTTTCATTGGATCGATCTCACTGGTATTCATTTCTACTCAAACATTTTTCTTGACATCTTATCTCCTTCCAGGTTCTACCCCATTTTGCTCTACCCAAGACAGCAAGCAAAGTGCTGTCTTAATATTTTCACGTTTCAGTTTTGCCTCAGTTGACTCTAAATAGGTTTCCAGCCCCCATACTTACTGAAATGTCTCTTTAGGGTCACCCATGACCCCTATTTTTATCACATCTAATACTTATGTTTTTGTTGCCAGCTTCCTTGATGTTTTCACAGCATTTGACCGAGTTGAATGCTCTCATCTTCTTGAACATTGTGTGCTTGTGACTTTTGGGATGCCATATTCTATGGTTTTCCTCCACACTGGAGCACTTCAGTCTTCTTTGCAGGCTGGCTTTCTCTTTCCAAACTCTCAGTGGTGAGGTGCCCAAAGGCTGGGTCCTAGGTGCACTTCAGCCACACTCTCAACCTGGACCCAGTCTTATAGCTTTAAACATTAGCAATAACCCAATGTCTACTCAATTTATAAATCCAGCACTGACCTCTCCATCAAGCTGAAAGTTTTTAGATCCAACTGCCTCCTTGATGTGTCTACTTGGATATATCACAGACATCCCAAGGTTAATATAACCCAAAACTGGGCTCTTGCTTCACCCCTACTCCTCTCCTATCCCCAATATTTGTCCCACAGCCTTTCCTCAATTCAGCAAATAACATCAAGGCAGCCTGGAGTCTTACCTTGCTTACTGCTACCCGCCTCTAATCCATCAGTATGCCCGATCAGCTACAACTCCAAAATATGTCCTGTGTTCATCTCCTGGTCTTCATTGCAGAGCTGCCATCATGCCAGCTAAGATCGCTTAAATGGTCATATAACTGCTCTTCCCACACCCACTCTCACTCCATCACACTCCTTCTGCTAGAGTGGTCTTTTGAAAACATTAGATCATGACATTCCCCTGCTTAAAGTCTGCCAATAGCTTCCCATTCTTCACCTGCCCTGAAGCTGTGCATGGTCTGGACTTTACTGACCTCTCTGACCTTCTCTCTCTTTCTCCCCATCACTCTCTACTCCCGATGTGGCCTTATTGCTGACACTTCTTCTTATGCAGGTGTCAACTTGAATGTGACCTCCGCAGTGAACCATTTCTTGACCTCATAATACAATGTAAATGAGTAAGCAAGCAGGATAAGCTAACATGTAGTTGTCACTGGAATGGCCAAACCCAAGTGATGGGGGTTTATTTTACTTGGGAATGGTAGAATCATTCAAAGGCAAAAGGCTTCTGGGTTTTGTATCATCTACCTTCACAGAAGAAATTTCAGTATGCTTCGTTACTTTCTAAGTGACTAGATTATTGTTGTGCCTTATAGGTGCATTTAAAAAAATCAAATCCATTGTATTCACATTCCATATTTGATAACGATGATTTGACTTTAAACTTCAAAGTCAAATTTGACTTAGCAGTGAACTTCAAACGGTTCACTGCTACTATCTAACTGATCTTTAACAAGTACAGACAGTCATGTCAGAAGAGTTTCTGTACTTCTGTACTTCGGATTTTTAATTCTGTATAATATTATCAAAATGCATTATTGTTTTCAAAAAGAACTTAAAATATCACTTATTATCATATCATAATTACTTTGAGTAGCTAAGTAATAAAAGAGTCATTTATAGATTCAAATAAACATTTCTAGAGGACACTTTACAGCTTTAGCTATGTATCTGAGGAAACAAAATCATCTGGGGACAGAGTATGTTAATCTGCTCAATATTATTTTCTGCTTCAGATATCAAGTTCTATTATGCAGAAGAATATTTTTGGTTCAAAACTGTGTGCATCTCTAAGATATTACTTTCTTTCCGAACATCTTATTTTTAGCATCATCAGTGGGTGTTTATTGAGCATCACTTTGTCGCAAGCTCAGTGGCAGTTAGGACTGTTCGTTACTATATTCAGTGAGTTTGGGCTGTAAAGAAACAAAGAACAATTTACTTTCATATCTTTTTTTTTTTTTTGAGACGAAGTCTCGGTCTGTCACCCAGACTCGAGTGCAGTGGCGTGATCTCGGCTCACTGCAAGCTCCGCTTCCCGGGTTCACGCCATTCTCCTGCCTCAGCCTCCCGAGTAGCTGGGACTACAGGCGTCCGCCGCCACGCCCGCCTAATTGTTTTTGTATTTTTAGTAGAGACAGGGTTTCACCATGTTGGCTAGGATGGTCTCCGTCTCCTGACCTCGTGATCCACCCGCCTCAGCCTCCCAAAGTGCTGGGACTACAGGCGTTAACCACCGCGCCCGGCCTACTTTCATATCTTTTAAAGCCTTTTTCTCCTGCCTCATTTTGAATTGTATTATACTTACTCAAAGTAAATAAGTGTTTTGCCAGTCCACATTTTGTTTTTTGTAGATTAGATTTTTATCTTGAATCTCAAAATTTTTGTCCAAAGATGCTTTTATGAACTACAAATATACTTTTTATATGCAAATCTAGCTTCTGTATTTGCACAATGCCCTGGCACTCAAACATATGGAGCAAGATGAAGCCATTTATTTAAGATACAATATTTCATAATTCTTTATTGGAAGTTAGATCCTTTCAAGTGTACTCTTCCTCTGCTTCATTCATTTTTGTTTACTTTTGAAAATGTTTGTGAAATCATTTTGGTTTCTCTTAAAAAATTTGCTCTTTGGTAAAGTAATAAATTCTCTATCGAGGTTTGCAAATTAACTTCCTGAAGAAGCCAGTTGCCAAGCAGATGTTTACATGACTAATCTCCAGATGAGACAGAGATAGGTGGGCAGGAGAAGGAAGAACCCCTGTTTTCTGCTAGGAAAAGAAGATTTTGGTGTTCTAAAATGAAGAGAAAATTTCTTCCTTTCTCATGAATATTTTTTTAAAATAAGCGATTACAGAGAATGCAGATGGGAAGAGAGAAGGAGTTGCCACTTCTTTTTGAAAAAATTCTGGCATTGTCTTCTAGATCAGGTCTCTAGGATGTGAAACTAGGAATGAAAAGATCGCTTTGCCATGATTTAAAAGAAAAGGAAGAAGGAAAAGAAAGAGAAGGAAGGGAAGAAGAAAAAGCAGAAAGAAGAAAGGGGAAAAGACTGACATCAATAAAGTTTAAAATTGGGGAATTTAAAAAATGTAGTTGGAAGGAGCTTTTTTAAAAACAAAACAAGACAGAATAAAACAACAATGTTCACTAGGTACAAAAAAAATGGTCTCAAATTTTCACCAAAACCAAATATAGAGATAAAAGAAAATATTTCAAATGTCAACAGAACATAGAAATGCCAATTTCTTAGGCATTTATATCTTTGTGTCCTTTAGCAGTTTGCTTTAAAATACTATTTTCACATATGGTGTTTAAGCTTACCAGCTCTAATAGACATTAAAGAAAGATATCTCTAAGAGGAAAGCATGGAAATCATGACTAGCAGCTCTGGCTATTATAGGAGCTGATTCTTTCTGTGGTTGAAAACTTGGCTTTGTTATGTAATACCTGTATTGTCTTAAGGAGGTTACCTGCTTTCTCCCATCTTTGCTTTCCACAACTATTTGGAGAGCATAATAACAAGAAATTCTTACAAGAATTAAATGAGATTCTCTATATGAAACACGTGTAGATGACACTCAATTCAGCTATTATTAATTATCATTGCTCATTTTTCTTTGGCTTTTAAGAATTTATTAATAGTATAAATAACCTAAATATTTTGCATTCACTTAATGTGTTGATTTATGTAGTGATATTAATTTATCATTTCTCTTTAAATATGTATAGTTATATCTTTTGCTTTGTACTAAGTATTATTTTCATCATGTTCTAAAGGCAGAGTTTTAAATAACATATATTTCAAACTTATAATACTAATCAATGAGGGGACTTTTTTTTTTTTTGTAGAGACAGGGTCTCACTATGTTGCCCAGATTGAACTTGAACTCCTGGCTTCATGCAGTCCTCTCACCTCAGCTTCCCAAAGTGCTGGCATTACAGCTGTGAGCCATCATGCCCAGCCAGTTTTTTAAGAAAATTTCAAGTTGTAATAAAAACTTTTCAGAAATGTACAGATAAACTCGCAGTTTTAGAAATACACAGAATATAGCTGAAGGATGTGGTTCTTCCTACAATAGCCCATAAACCACAGTGCAAAATGCACTTCTCTATTTAAAAACCATTTGGGAAATTCCTTTTTCAGTGTCATAGAACAAAGTGATAAATAAAAAAAGATAAAAGGAGACAAGCACACAGGTACCACAGAGGATGAATCAGCCAGAACTGTCAGTCAGTGGGATAAACAATGATCCAGCCACATCACTCTCAATGTATGGGGCAAGATGGTTTTATTATGTTGAGTTTTGTCTTTGATAGTGTCTTCTTTCTGTATTAAGAAAACAGGGAAGATTAAAAACTATTTAGACCCTTTTCAAGTCTCCATTATGGCTAAAAAACAATCCTTAAAATTACTGAGGTTACTGCAGCTATGGAAAAATCATCTTGCTGGCCTATACCCGTATCCTGTTCTGTTTTCTATGCTGGAAATTGGAGATGTTGTAATAACCAGCATCACCATCTCACTGTTTAAAGCAAAACCAGGTTATGGATTCACAAGAACTTTTTTGCTTCGCCAGGGTTTCCACAGATACTACCAGACCAGGGACTTTTCTGGGAAGCATAATCAGGTGATGCCCACCTTCAGATTAGAAGGGAACAGCATTATCATTCTCTTTTATTTTTATGTTTTAATTCTCTTTTAAAATAAAAGCATTTAAATGTCTAGTTATAAGAAATAAAAAAGAGAATATAAGTTTGTAGGAGATACTTTTCCTTGATAGTTTTTATTATTTGGAAGCTTTTAAAACTTCATGTTTGTATTTCAGTGATTCTCTGAGACCATTTAAAATATGATCACCCTTTCTTTGATCTAGGAAGGCAACTTATCAAGATGTATATGTGTGTGTATATATATATATATATATATATATGCACACACACATACAAATATATGTAGTGTGTCTTTATAAATATATATATATATAGTATGTGTGCATGTTTGTGTGTATATATGTGTGTGTGTATTAGCATCTTCAAGCTCTGTGCTTTAACTGTTAATCCCAATTTTCTACATACCACTATATAAAAATCTTTCAATATATTTTAAGTGCTTCTCTTTAAGCCAAAGTGTAAGCATGTTAAGTCATATTAAATACAGGCATACCTTATTCTATTGCACTTTGCTGTATTGCACATCACAGATACTGTATAGCTAGAAAACCCAGATAGAGGAGCTTCTTCCTCTTCTTCCCCACAATCCACACAGTGCAGGCAAAACTTGACAGTTCCTTCATAAGAAGAATATCAGGAACACATCACTAATTCAGATGTCAGATTTACATTAACCAACATCGGTATATGCATGCAAACCTTGACACAACAAAGAAAAGCTCCAGAAAAATAGCCTACATATTTTACTGTCAGGAGGGCTGTGGAGGCATCCTTAGGCCAAGTCTGTCGACTTAGACATGTATATAAAATTAGGTTTTCTTATTTAACTAGCTTGCCTATATTGCTTTTCATGGAAGCATCCTGTTTTTCCTACTTTAGCTAAATTAAATTTGTAAGGAAGAAGCTAAAATACTGAAATACTAGCTGACATGGGGAAGATAAAATAATTGGCCACTGTGAAAAGGACAGACTGTCTGGGGACAAGGGCAAGGCATGACTGGGCGCTGCAGCCACTCTTTTCAGTGTATTTACATTGTGTTGAAATTAAATAACAGAATTCATAACAAAGCATTATTTTGTTGACCTTACTCTGTTTCATATGGCAGGGAAATGAATAATATGTTTTAGAAAAGTTTTAATTATATGTTTTGCTTTATTAGTTTTTGTTTTAGTCTAGGTTTATATATTGAGAGATTTGTGTTGTTGGAAAATTTACCAATGTTGATTGCCTCTGTCATTAAATTAATACAAATTTTTTATTAATTTACTTATTAATTAATTACTATAGTATCTTCCAAAACTCTTAGATGAGCAATAAGAATCTTTCCAAATCTCTTTTGTGCTTTTTGGATTTTTTAAAAATTCGCTTCACATTGTTCCTAAGGGATAGAAGTTATTTGGTCAGAATAATTTCCAAAAAGCCTAAATTTTCTTCTAAGTATGCTAGGAAACCTTTGGCTCATTTTATGCAGGGAAATGATATGATGTCACTTTATTTTAAAAGGATCACTCAAGGCTGTTGTGCTCTGTAGATATTTGACTGGGGAACACCCCAAGCAAAAGGTGTTGGTGGCTTGACCAGGGCAGATGTAGTAGAAATGATGAGAAGTGGTCTAATTTAGAATATATTTAAGTGACAGGGAGATCAGAGCTTACCAATGGAGTAAACATGGGAACTTAGTAAAGGAATAGATAAAAAATGACTCCTTCTGAAGTGACCTGAGCAACTAGAGGGATGTCTTGTTCACTGCTGAGTCTCCAGCACCTATAACAGTATCCACATAGTAGGCACTCAAGAAATACTTTTTAATTAAGGCCAGCCTCATCCCAGCCTGTGCATACTGTTTCCAGTTTAATGCCTTCCATTCCTGCTTTGAAATTCATCTTCTTGCAAAAATAATAGTAATGACTAATATTTGTAGAGCACTTTCTATGTTTCAGGTATTATTTTAAGTGCCTCATATGTATTCATTCATTTAATTCACAAAAATTATTTATTAGTTCATTTTACAGCTAAAAATTGATGCACAGAGATACTAAGTAACTTTCCCAAGGACACACACATAATAAGTAGAAGAGATGACTTTGAATCTAGGCAGTCTCGGTCTAACATTCAGTTTTGGAGCATTATACCATTCTGCCTCTGAAAATACTCAGGTCTTCATTAAACTGTGTTTTCTCTCATCTCTCATTCTTAGTGTATTTCCATTCTCTTGGCCTAGAACGATTTTTCTCCTTACTGTCTCATGATTCTTACTCATTCCTAAATGGCTTGACTGTATTAGATAAACTTGCTACTATCTTGTAATCTCCAGTACACTTATAGCACTGTATTGCCATTGCAATACAGTATAATTGTTTCCTATACCAGACTACAAGCTTCAAGAGAGCTGGGCCATTGCTGCTCTGCTCATATGTGCATCCGTGGTACTCTACTCATACAGTGCTTAGCTCACCTCACAGGAATGAGAACCCATGATCTTTTACCCTTTCATAGCCTTGCATATGTATTCTGCCTGGAAAACCCTCTGCTTTCTCTCATGCCTTGTGTACTGGGCAAGCTTTTATTTATCTTCCAGCTTCAACTTAACAGTTTCCTGCTTTGTGAGGCCTCCTTTGAAACACTTGGTAGAGTGCAGAGCTCCTGTTTGAACTATCTTGATGGCCATCGACAGTCATGTACAAGTGTTTTATTTCCCCTTTATTAATATTTAACATACTATAGTATGTTCTATACTATGCATGTATATACTGTGTATGTATGTTGTATGTATGTATTATAGTACATATAGTATATAGATTGTGACTCATTAGTGGGTAGTGATTTTGACTCATCAGTTTGGGGGGTCATGGCTAGGATTTAAAAAATGGAAAGAGAGTATAGACAAGCAGGATAGAAAAGAACGCATTGCATAGAGGAAAGCTAAATATTGGGAGGCTGCCATGTATAATGGAATAGAGCATGAATTTTTAAACCATACTCTCTGGACTCCAGCCCCAGATTTACTCTCATTAACAAAGTAAATGGTTGACTTTGGTGAAGTTACTTAACCTTTCTGTACTTCAGTTACCTAATCTGAAAAAAATAATGATAATAGGGCCTGTTTCCTAAAATAGTTATGATAATTAATTGAGTTAATAATTATAAACTGATTGGAACATTTTGCATATTTGTGCTTTAAAATATTGGCTTAATATATATTACACTCACATTTATACATGTGCTGAACTGCAATGTAAGTGTCTTTTTTTTTTTTTTTTGAGATGGAGTCTTGCTCTGTTGCCCAGGCTGGAGTGCAGTGGCGCAATCTCCACCTCCCGAGTTTAAGCAATTCTCCTGCCTCAGCCTCCTGAGTAGGTGGAATTACAGGCGTGCACCACCACACCCAGCTAACTTTTGTATTTTTTCTTAATGTGGTTGTCATAAGGAATGAACTCTGCTCTAGACTGGAGTCTTTGAAAGCAGGGATTGTGTTTTCTTCACCTTTTAGGCCTCTGACTTACATAAAATAACCCTTTTTTGCTTGTTGACTTTCTTTCCAGAATGGATTAAAGAAACTTAAAGTTAAAACTTTGTAGGCTGGATGTGGTGGTTCACTTCTGTAATCCCAGCACTTTGGGAGGCCGAGGTGGGCGGATCACCTGAGGTCAGGAGTTCGAGACCAGCCTGGCCAACATGGTGAAACCCTGTCTCTACTAAAAATGTAAAAATTAGCCAGGCATGGTGGCACACACCTGTAATCCCAGCTACTCAGGAGGCTGAGGCAGGAGAATTGCTTGAACCTGGGCAGTGAGCCAAGATTGCACCATTGCACTCTCCAGCCTGGGTGACAAGGCAAGACTCCGTCTCAAAACAAACAAACAAACAAACAAAAAAAACCCCCCCAAAAAAACAAAAAACAAACAAAAAAAAACCTTTGTATTACACAGCTGTCAGAGTATAACTAGAAAATAGAAGGCAAATAAATAAAGTATGTAAATATGCTCTCCACTGGAATTACTATAGTTACTATGAGGGAACATTAAGTTTTTCTTTCAACTTCTGGGTAGACTGGGCAAAAAGGAAGATGTGAAGGACTACAGAATTCTCATTACCTGATGAAAAGGCATACATCAGTTCTTTAAGAGAGACAAGTTTTTCCTGATACTAAGCTCCAAAAGAAAGTTATTATATAATCTTATATAAGAAAAATTTGCACACCTAATGCAACAAAATAGTTATTTAGAGAGCTTGTCATAAATATTACATCGTCGTTAAGTTTTCTTTCAAACAAGATAGTAACAGGTAAAATAAATGATTACTGTGTGCTATTCTCTGTGTTAAGTGGTCCTTAAAACAACCCT
The DNA here is from genome assembly GCF_028885655.2 of Pongo abelii. Classification (NCBI taxonomy): domain Eukaryota; kingdom Metazoa; phylum Chordata; class Mammalia; order Primates; family Hominidae; genus Pongo; species Pongo abelii. Next base: position 168,741,699 of record NC_071988.2, on the reverse strand, counting down.
ATGAACAATAACCCTTGTTATTACTCCCAGAGACCAAGGCATGGAGAGGTTGAGTAATTTGACAAAGGCAATCTATTGTTATAAAGAAGCAGAAGCAATGCAGTAGAAAAAAAAGATGGTTCAAAGAGAGGAAGGAATGAATAAGCTGGAAAGAAAATGGATGACATATATTTGAAATCAATTTTCAGACTTTTCCAGTATTTCCAGGACTACCCTGGATCCAGAACCTCCCTTGGGGTTCAGTTCTACCAGAACTCAGTCGTTCTGCAATCATGATTCAGATTTCCATGAAATCATTTTACTTAAGCTTGTCTGAAACAATTTTTTATCCTATAACCAAAGTAGCCAAAGAAATGCATTGCTGATTAAGGGAATTGTTTTCTCAAAAGTTAGTTTGGCTTAAGGTTTTTCCACATCAATGTCAAGGTCAAGATAAATGATGAATCTCATTTCTTTTCTATATTTGAAATGGCCACACAGAAGTACAAAGGATAATAAATTCTTACCATGATAAGGAAGGAGAGAAAACAAATCAGAGATCTCAAAATTTCAGAAATATGTTTTCAGAAAGCAGTTGAAATATCACTATGGAAAAAAATGATATTTTGTAATGATAAAAGGAGTTGGCTCATCAAGAGGACATAAGCCTAAATGTTTTTGCTTCTGATAATAGAACTTCAAAAAAATGTTAAACCAAAACTGATAGAACGAAGAGAAGAAGTAGAAAAGCCCATAATTTTAGTTGGAGATTCCAACATCACTCTCTCAATAACTGGTAGAAAAACCAGTAGGAATATAGAAGCCTTGGACAATGCCTTTAATCACCTTAAGTAATTGACACTTATGGACTATTCCACCAAACAACAGTAGAACACATTATGTTCAACTGTGCATGGAGGATTTATCAAAGTAGATTATAGTCTGGGCCATAAAACAAATTTTAACATGTTTAAACAATTTAAATCCTTCCAACTGTGTTCTCTTACAAGAATGAAATTAAGTTAAAAATGATAGCAGAAAGAGTTTTGGAAAATCTTCCGAAATTGGGAAGCAAGACAACATACTTCTAAATAACCCACGAATCAAAGAAGAAATCACAAGTCAAATTAGAAAATATTTTAACTGAATGAAAAAGAAAACACAGCATATCAAAATTTGTGGGATACAGCTAAAGCAGTGCTTAAAAGGAAATTTATAGCATTAAAATGCTTGTATTAGAAAAATATAAATATCCAAAATTAATTTTCTAAGTTTTCATTTTCAAAAACCGAAAAAATAAAGCAAATTAAACTCAAAGTTAGTAGAGAAAAAGGAATAGTAAAATAAGAGCAGGAAACAAACAAAAAAACCAATGAAACTAATGCTGGTTCTTTGAAAAAAAATTGATCAACCATTAGTCAAACTGATCAGAGAAAAATAGAAGACACAGTTTACCAATTTGGGAAATGAAAAGGGACACATCACTACAGATTACACAAATATTAAATTGTTATTAGGAGATAAACTTTATGCTGATAAACTCAGTGACTTAGATGAAATGGTTAAATTTCTCAAAAGACACTGCCAAAGTTCCCTTACATAGAAACAGATAACGGAAGAGATTTGTATTTATTAAAGACATTAAATTTATAGTTAAAAAAACTTCCTACAAAGAAAATTCCAGGCCCATGTGGCTCCACTAATGAATTCTACCTAACATTAGGGGAAGAAATAATGACAAACTCAACACGAACTCTTCAAGAAAATAGAAGAGGAAGAAACAGTTCTCAAGTAATTCTCTAGCAAATAATATGATTAAGCAGCTGAAAGATCTTCATGATAATGTTAATACAAACCTATCACATGTATTAATTAGGGTTAAGGAGATGATCAGGAAACTGAGATTTAAGTGTATTAAGTATATTCTTAAATGCAGAAAAGTAATATAGCACATGCTATATATATGTTATTTGTTGAATATAAAATATTAATCTAAAATAATAAAACCAGTAATATTTGAAAATCAGTTGTCCTAAAAACTTTACCCTGAATTGAAATCTCCTTTTATTAAATGCCAAATTTTCATGTGTGTATGCATATACCTATACACATACATGTACATATATATTCTGTTATATTGATTTATTTGCGTTTTCTTATATTAATGCCACTAATATTTTTATCAATATAGTTGAAATGCATTCTCATATCTGGCAGACAGTCCCTTTTGTTCCAAATGAGAAAGTTTTTCTTGTATATTCACTGTTTTATATGAATTTTAGAATTATCTTGTCAAGAGTTGGGGAGATATCATTAAGCTTTTATTGGGATTGTGTTAAGTTCATATGTTATTTTAGGAGAACTGACATTATTAAAATACTGAGTCCCACATTAACAAGAACCTTTCATTTCAATGGTGTTGAATAATAGCATTGACAGCGGTGCCTCTTCACATTCCTGGCTTCAGTGAAGATGATTCTAATGTATCCCAAACAGAAAGCCTTTTGCCATAGGTTTTTAAATAGATACACGTTACCAAGATAAGGAAGCTTTTTTTTAGTTTCTATTTTTCTTAATCATGTGTGTTTTGAACCTTGTGAAATAATTTTCTAGCACCTACTAGATTATTATAAAGTTACTAGATTTTCTATTTTGAACTATTCTTCCAATCCTGAGATAAACTCTACTTACGATGGTTTCGATTTATTGACTTCTCTGTGTGTTAGTGTGCACACGCGCGTGTGTGTGATTTTTGTATCTAAATAATAATGATATTGAGCTGTGATTTTTACTTTCTCATGCTACACTTTAAGGTTTTGTAAAATTGACTAAAGAATTTTTATCTTATTCAGTTAAAAGTGAGGGCAAATTAAAAATTTTTTCAGATTGTGCAAGGACCTAGAAACATCTCTTTCTCTGCAGTCTTTCTGGGCCCTCCCCCAGCGAAAGAAATTACAATGGTTACTTGTAATTTGTAAAATTGACTAAATAATTTTTTATCCTTTTCAACGCTCTAGGACATTTTGGATGAAATGGGAATTTTTTATGACTGAAAATTTGGCAGAACTCCCATGCGGAACTGAATAGTTTCTCACCTTTGGTGAGAGTAGGGGTCGGGGAAAGGGGGTAGGTAGGTCTTGTAATTGGTCTTCTAAGTCTTCTCCAGCTAATTGTTATTTTAAAAAAATAAGTGCCTATTTATGTAAAATTTTATATTTACTGCAATAAATTTTAACATGATATTTTCTAATAATGTTAAAGTCTCTTCTATATTTCTTGAAATATTCTCTGTATCTTGGAGGGAGTGTAAAGATAATGATGGCTAATAATATGGGGTCTAGGGTTGGACTGCCTCTGTTGATGAACCAGCTCCATCACTCACAGGTGTACGATCTTCACCTTGTTAATTAAACTCTTTGTGCCGTAGTTTCCTCATCTGTAACATGGAGATTAAAATGATAGCACCTATCTCATTAAAAATGTTGTCAGGTTTAAATAGGCTAATTACATGTAAATTATTGAAAACAGCACCTGGCACATCATTAAGCATACAGTAAGAGTTAGCTGTTACTATAATTATAATTAGAAGCTTTTTCCATTTGTGCTACTATGTTTAGTGACTATCTGTTTTTGTTTTTCATGGTTATATTTGCACAGGTATCTTTTTCTTTTCACATAACCAGTTATTTCATTTTATGGGTCAACTTTTTGGTCTCTCTTTTATCATTTCATCAACTTACTGTTAATATTTTCTTCTCGGATTTTTATTTAGTATTATTTCATGATACTTGTTTTGTTAGGATTTTTTCCTATCATCCTGAGTTGAAAGCTAGCTTCTTCACTAGTATCAGTTGCTCCTGTTTTTTAGAAAATGCACTTAAATCTATAGCCTCCTTTTTAAATATGGTAATAACTTTTTTTTTCTTTCAATTCTAAATATGTGAAAATTTCCATAGTGGTTTTGCATTTAAGCAAAAAATAAATAAATTTGAAGTGTATTTCTAAATTTGCAGGTGAGTAGTTTTTGGTGTTTTCTTTTCTTTTTTTTTGTAGGGGATCCAGGATTGGGAAGTAAATCTTTACTCATGCTTAGTAAGTGTGTCATGGATGTATATCCATGGATGTGTACTAAATGTATCAATTTACAAAATTCCTGGTGTGACCAGTACATGGTCAGGTTTTATAAATATTTATTTTTTTTGAAAAATAAGTATATATTCTCTATTTGTTTGGTAGATAATTATATAAAAATCTCTCAGAATCTAAATATTAGTGTGAGGCTGTTATTTCAATCAAGCTAGGCAATTACTGTTCAAATATTTCTACCTCTACTTTATCTGTAAGTTTCTGAAAAAAATTAAAATCAATGTCTTCTCATTATTCTGTTAATTTTATGTATTTTTAAGCTATATTATTAGGTGCATTATTTCCTACCTGCTATATTTTTCAGTAAATTAATCTGTTTATAAATCTGATATTATTATGCTCTTTTAATTTTTTTCCACCTGAATTCTATTTTGTTTAATACTAATAATATTATACAAGCTTTCTTTTTGTTGGTATTTGCATTATTATATGGTAATACAAAAGAAAAATATTCTTGTTCTCTGCCTACTAATCTATTTTATACTTTTTAAAAAAAGTTTAAATCCAAGGCGCTTTTATTTCATCTTCTTGCAAATACTTTCTTTTGTTCTTGCAATGTTCTTATTGATATACTTTTGTATTTACTAATTCCATATTCTTAGTTATAACTAGTAATTTTCTAAATGTTTAGATAGCTGCAATAAAATTAATATGATATTCAGGAAAACAAGATCTTTATATACAAGATCTTTTATATATACACAGATGTTTTCTGGCCGAAGCATCAAAATGATCCATTGACTTTTTGTTTTTATTAATTTAGTTTTTATTATGTTCTGGAAGTTTATTGTATACATACAATCTGTGAAAACTCCTGGCTTCACTGTTCATGTGTGCAGTGCACACTTACTTTGCAACGGTAATTAAAGAGCACATAATTTGAAAGATTTATTTACATGACTTACAGTTTGGTAGTTATCTTTTAAGCATTCAAGTTTGACAGGGAAATGTATTCTAATTTATTTTTAGATAAGGAGAAAATCAAAATATGTTGAGTCAAATGAGGAACTATTTCTGTGATAGAAACTTAAAAACTCAAAGAAGAAATGAGATTAACTGCTGCTCTTAAGTAGTCAGAACTTGACATTTCTCTTAAGGTATTTCTCACCCAAGACATATAGAATATTTATATGTAATTTCTCACCCAAGACATACAGATTTCTCACCCAAGACATATAGAATATTTATATCTAAAAATATAGAACTGGAGTCGTCTTAAGAATCATTTGGTTTCTTTTTAAAATTTTATCAAAAAAGGGGCGCAAGAGAGTGTAGTTAACGGAGTACCAATGATTGATTTGTAAAAGATAAGTTCTATAAGTGTATATACTTTTTTCTCATGACAAAATATCATTACTTCACTAGAAGACATGCCATAGTAAGAGAAATATACATGCAGTTTTTGTTATTTACCCCTACACTATCTTCCATTACATTACTGAAAAGAGCATGAATAATGTTTTGTTTTCATTTTTAATTTATGTGATTTTTTCCCTTTGTATTTTAAACATTATATTTCTCTTAAAATTTGTCATGTTTACAACTCAGTGTATACTATTTTTCTTGCCATTATTTTTAATATTTTTAAAGTATTATAAGGAAATATATGTTTAGAGGGAGCAATATTAGAATGTATATGACGAACCTATAGGTGTAAAGAATTGATTGTTTTACCTTTCTCAGAGAAAGCTTCTCATGTAGTTGTTTAATATGAAAGGTTTTTTCTTGAAAAGGTTAAAAAAGTTCTAATCAACTTTTGTACATTATGTAGAACTTCATTTTCTAAACTCTGCAAAAGAAAGTTTCATATTTAATGGGGAATCATGAATTATTCCATTTATTATCTACTTCCTCCTTTCAAAGACATGATCTGGATAAAAGGCGGGGTGAATAATTTCAAAAAATACAATACATTTTTAATGGGAAGGTGCAAACTACAGATTCTCATGACTATTAGCAAGTGTAGAGGAAACAGAATTTTACTTGCAAAACTCGTCAAACTCTTGCAAAGATAAAATGTATGACATACTTTAGTAAAAAAAAAATGCAGTGAGCTGAAGTTTTCTTTATAATGCAACTTGTTTTTACTAAGTTTGTTCTTTATATTCTCCAGCTTTTCATTTTTATTAAAAGTTTGATATTTCCCTGAATGTATATGGAAAGTTGATAGTTCTTTTATTTCTAATGCTGTATAGAGAGCTAAAAGAAAATTTTAAATGATGTTATTTGAGAAAAAGTTTTCCAAACAATAAAATTTCAAAAAATGTGGAGGGTATCATAGAATTATGTTTCAAAAAATAGAGTGTCAGTGTGAAGATGGGTGGTTTTAAAAAGAAGAACGCAACAGAGTGAATATCATATTCTATGGAGTTTTTTGTTAATAGAAATTATAAATACTAATTTAGACAAAAATGATCATTTGATGAGTGAGTATGATGAAATTTACATGTATATTTAGTCCACTCTTTGTAGTCCTGTGATATGAAACTCATTTTTTGTTTCCCTCCTCTTTTCCTCGTGTTTCTTCTTGTTATATTAGGACACAGAATATACCAGAATTGTATTACTTATTTGAATTTATTTTGTATCATTATAACTCAATTTAAAAGCTAAGATTATTTCCAGGGTTTATTTTTCAGCTTAGGTTTAACTGGTTTTTCTATAGTAGAGAAGTACAGTGTAATCTGAAAGAAAAGAACAAGAATCCATATGATTTGCTGCAGTTAGCCAAAGGTGTTTGGAGTCGTGTTGTAATCCTGGCTTGAAAATACTGTCCCTGAAAAATTCTCCTTTAACACTCATTTAATATCTTTCCATGTGGAATCTTTGGCTTAAAATTTTTCTACACAAATTATTTTGTATAAAGTTTGAATTTCTCAAAGGAGTTTGGAAGTAATAAGACTTTTATCAAAATTGCATATGTAATTAAGCTCATATAAGGAGCTTTTCTTCCAATCCTTTTTTACCAAACTACTAAAGAAGTTTTCATTAAAGGCAGTTACTTTTTGTGAGAGCAACAAATGTTTCGAAAACCAACAGTATTTTTTTAAGTCTTAAAAATGTGTATGTTTGAGGTTTTTCAATAAAGAAAATGAATAATGCTAAAGTTCTGTGCGACAGCTACCGTGGATAACTATTTTGGTAATACTCTCTATTGTCTGATGAATAGTTTATCCAATCCTGGTTGATAACAATTACTGTACTTCAAATATTTGATTAAATGGGAATCACTTGAATAACTCACTTTGAGCAGGTGGGCACATAAAAAATGCCTTTCTGTTATTAAGGAAATTATCTAAAGTTATTGTAAAGATTATAGTCCTGTACTATTTGCTAAATAAGCATGCTTTCCTCTGATATTTGTTAATAATCATCAATGAAAATACTGTTTGGTTTATAAACATTTGTTGATCTCACAAAAAGTGACTGCCTTTAATGCAAAACATCAGTTCTATCAAAATAGAATCTGTGAAAGAATTTCTGTCCCATTCTACACAAATATTTCATAACTTCTAAAATATAATCACCCATGTTGAAATGAATTCTTATCAGGCTATTGAGAGAATCTTTACTGATCGAATTTTTAGCTATTTTTATTATTCGTTGAAAGTGTCGTATTAGTGGTAGTACTATTTACAAAATGCCACAGGATAAACTTTATTCCTTCATTATTACTAGGTTTTTTTTTTAAAATAAAGGTTGAACTTAGGTTAGTTTTTTCAAAATAGCATTTTTCAATTTGTATATATACTTTTAAAATGTTGAAAGTCTGACTATGCTTTTCTTTATTATTAATAGATAAAAAATCCAAAAATACAAAGCACAACTTGCATAGGTAACAGTTTCCTCTAAAGTTCAAATTAGTAAATGCGTAACTGTTTTGATAATCACATAAAAGTTCTGTTCCATAAAATGTTCTGGGAGGCAGATTTTATTTATGTATTTAAAATTGTTAAATTGGCCTATTTACCTAAATTGAGTCTAAATCAAAACTGAAACAGAATGCTATATTAATATTTACATTCTGACTTTTTGGCAATATTTTTATATTGCTTAATTTTTTCAGTTCATATAATAAAAGATGAAGTCATTTATTTGGATAGCAATTCTAAGAAATTTCTAGAAAAATTATAAATTAATATATTGCATTAGACAATTTCTTTGGAGTGAAGCTAAAATGTTATCTGAATCTTTACAAGGAGAATTTTATATAATTTTTATATATAATTTTATGTAAATTGTATATCATATAATTTAATATAAGTAATATAATATAAAATTTATATAATGTATAATTTTATATAAATATATAATTTATATATCTAATTATATATTTATATAAATAATATATAATGTATATAATATCTAATTGCATTTTATAAAAATTATGTATAATTATATATAAATTATGTAAATTTTACAGCAATATATAAAATATATAATGGTAAAATATAAGCATATCACAATGTTTATACTTTCAAATTTTATTTTTAATCTTCTCTCAAAGTGAATATGATTCATAAATTCTGCAAAAAATCAAGATCATTATAACGGCTGTGATATTTAAATTATCATATGATTAGTCATAACTGAGATAATATTATAAAAAGAGCTTTTTAATTAAAATATGTTAAACTATAATACATTGAAATGATTGTATTGTGTTCATTATATGTTCAATATTCTTTAAGGAGGTTCTGAAATGTTTAGAAGACATTAATAACAATGTTCATTTTAATGATGAATTCTAGTTGTAATGACTATAATGAAAAATTCTTTTGATCCAAGTATAATAAATTCTACTTTTTGAGATGTTAACATGTAATAATTAAATTAAATCATATAGAAAATAAGCAGTAGTCATATTATTTATGATTGGTGGATGTATGAGATACAAAATGATTTGTTTTAGAGAATCCATCATAATTTAAAAGTGCTTTATATGTATTTTATTTGGATTAATAAAAATTTCTCGTTAAATATGTGAATGTTTAAGTATAAAGTATTTTTCTAATTTTTCCAAAAATAAGAATTGGATGCTTTGAAAACTGTTAATCTATGATATGCCACCTGCCCTATTTACATTTTTAACAGTTGAATATTTGTTAACTGATCTCATAGACAGCTACATGTTTTGCTGTTACCAGATGGATGAGATAGAATACCATGCATAACTTTACATTTATCTTCTTTGTCAACTTATTTGCACATCAATTAAAATAATATCTGTATTAGGATGGATAATGAAAGTTATCAAATTTACATGATGAAATTGCAGTTTGCTAAATTTCCAGTAGATGCCCCCAGAGACCAGTCAACTCATTGGAAATCCTTTAAATTTAAAGACCTTTTTATATTGAAACTTCTTTCTTGCTATATTTTGAAGTGCATGGAAAATAAATTAAGAATTCTAAAAATCTTAACTCACTAATGTTTCTTACAAAATACATATATATGGCTGTTGGTAGCCCAATTCTTAATCATTGCTAATCAATACTATGACTAATAATTGTGAACAACCTGAGTGTGTAAAATTAAGAAAAATGCTTTCAGTTTTCATTGTAATTCTATATGGCTTTAAAGTAAAAAGTCATTTTAAACACTGTCAAATTTTATGTCTTTTTAACTTTTCTCTCTTTATACATCTATATGGCTAGGAAAATGCTATATTGTTATTTTAGCTTTTGGGAAAAAATAGCATTTTTACCAAAAACTATAAAACATAAACAACTCATATAATTTTTATCAGTTAGTGTGTGTATGTCAAGAAATGACTTTTTTCATTCTAATTACAGTATACATAATATCTACCTACACCGAAAAAGATAGGTAAGAATAGTGATTCACTTTATTCCAAGGAAATTATATTAACTGAAGCTATTTAAGTATTAATTTAAGTCAATGTAATTATCCCGTAGGTGATTCCAGGAACATTTATCCCTACCATATGAATGTAAAACTGTTATAACTGACACATGGATAACCCACTCATGACTTATAAATATTAACTTAATGAAATAAAATTATTATCCTGACTTTTGATTAGATATTACATATCTTTTGATTTTATCTTTGTCAGATTAAATGAAAATTTTATGATCTTGTTTTAAAGTATGGTTTTTTTTATTGAACCACTTTTGAAATATTTCACTGAATGTAAAGCTTCATCTTGATTCCATAATTCAGTTTATCCTATGAAAAAAATATGTTAAATATATCAGTCATATAATTGAATATACAATAATGCCTTTGATTTTAAAAATTCACCCAATAACTAATACAAAGACCTACTTAGGTGGTTTTATATTACTTATTAGATGTATTAGTTTAGGTGCAGAGAGAGTAAAATAAATTGTAATTTCTATTCATTGCATCTGTTCATCTTTTTTATATTTATAGAAGTATATGCTTTTTATCCTTTTAAATGTTTGTCTTTGTCAGTGTTTTTCCTGTTAGAGTTTATGCCCTTGAGTGGGAACCATATCCATTTAATTTGCTCTTCCTGGATGCTGCTGGCTGTCTGCTCTCTCCTTTTAAAGAGAAGGATTTTCTGGGGGAGTCACAAAATGATACTGATCTCTGTCTCCAACCCAACCTATACATGGATTGCCATGGATAAACAGAACGGCTTACCAATTGAAAGGTTGCATCATAATTGTCAAATAACATCAAATTCCTAATCAATACAAATAAATAAAACATTGTGTGGAGGAGGAGAAGAAGAAAAAGCAACAACATGTGATATAATAGGAGGCAATGTAGGGAAATGGGAAGAATTCAGAATTTGCAACCAGAGGGATCTGGGTGTGAATTCCAACTCTGCCATTTACTATTAATAACTTGTATGGCTTTGGGCAATTCACAACCTCACTGAAGACAGGTTTTTTAATTTGTAAAAATTGAAGTAGTACTTTATACAGTTATTGTGCCAGTTAGAAATGATGTCTACACAGTGCCTGACACATTGTGGGTGCTCTATAAATAGTAGCTATTCAAAATAGTTTAAGGCGGAATTTTAAAACACTATAATATCTCCATGGCTGTTTAGCAGTAAATTCTCCATTTCTCAGCATCTCTTCGTATTCACCTGCTGTGGAGTTATGCCATATTGTTCAGCTCTGCTTTCTGTCAGTTTCTAGATTTTTTTAATGTCTGCATTTTTTTAGGGAGATGTTGATGTGAATTCAAAACAGTTAACAGCATCTCCATTAAATGAATAATGCCCTTAAATGGCAATAAAACCCATATGAAATGCTTGACTACTTAATTTCATTCTCAAATGCGTTCTCAAGCTGCATCCCTTATCCCATTGCAGCCCCAAGTATCGGCAGTGGCAAAGATCTTCCTTAGGATACATTCAGCATGTCCACGAATGTGACAACTTTTGCTTCTGTGAATGGCACATTTTTTTTCCTGTCAGATGAACTCTCCTCATATTTTGTAATATTAAATCTCTCCATAAATTTTACCAGCGTTCTCTATTTTCATCCAGTATCGTGGCATCAGTTCAAGAAGATTTTTCTTTTTCTGATGCTTAAAAACAGCATCTGTTAATTTAGACTAATATTCATAAAAGTTTTTTAATGTGTAAATGAAACCAAAGCCTAAAAAGTTTATGGCCAAATGAAATAACGATTAAGCGAATAAATCTGAGTTTTGTTTATATTTCTATTTGTGTTTAAAACAATTCTTTCATATAGCAAGTGAACTTTGGCTATGGTTCTCTGTTATGAAATTTAAAACCTGAGAAATTCAAATATAATGGTAGAGATTGACATTCCTTTTTTTTAGATAGCTGATTTATTTTAATAAAAGAAGATTTTCTGGTTAAAAGAAATAATTTGCATTAACTATGAAGGTTTAGATAGGAACCTATTTATTAAACCACTATAATTGTCTTTTCTTGCTCTCAAATATTAGCAATGAGGCTTAAACAGTAGCATATTTGTATGCATAGGTATGTGCGCATGTGTGTAAAAAATAGAGATGATACCAGCATAGTTCTATATGCATATTTAAATACATTTCTATTTGTAACATCATCTGTAAAGAATGATCTTTTTTAAAAATGTACTAGAAATTTTAAAAATTGATATTAGTTATATATCATAGATGTTTGAAGCTGAAAGGTGTTGTGGAAATGATTGTCCAACCCCTTCTGAATCACTTAGTGTTCTTTGGTCACAGACAGCAGAAATGGATTCTGACTAAATCAAGTGGAAATGATTTTATTGGAAGGATATAGTAGAATTTAGAGGAGAACCCAGATCAGAAGAAAAAGACCAGACCTAGCCCTCTCGAATGGACGTTAGGTAGCAGGAACTACGAGAGAATCTTGTCAAGATTCTTCCAGATTGATTGAGCACCAGCAACCTCCTACACCTTTATGTTGCTTGCCTCTGGTTTTAGAATTTTGGGAGAGAGACCAGTTGGCCTAATTTGGGTCAATAACCCACTCCTTGGCTAGGGAGTCCCTGCATTTTCATGCCACCAAGACTACATACAACGTGGGATTGGTTATTTCTGAAATACTTTTAGAATGTGCCTCCTGTGGACGTGGAGCTAGATGCTGGGTAGACCAAATCCAGCAAAAGCACCTTTATCTTCCAGGTGGGGAAAATGAGGCCCAGAGAGTGATTTTTCTGGATTTCTGACCCTGTTGTGATTAGAACTGAGATGGCCTTCTAACTGCCCTATCTAGCATTTATCTGTATCATTTATGGTCAATTTTAATTTTTATCTATTTATTATTTTCTTCATTTTGGCCCCCAGATGTCTTCTTCACTCCTAGGAAGATCGGCTGGCCACCAGTGCATACACATACAAAGGTGGCATTGCTTGTGTGAGGCAAGATTCCAACCCCTTGTCCTCTCAGGCCTCCTATGTCACCCCTCAAACTGCCTTCTAGGGTAACATGTGGAGGTCCCCTCAGGCTCCTGAAACTCCAGTTATCTGAACCTTAACTCATTATCTTTCCCCAAACCTGTTCATCCTTTCGTGTTCCCCTCTTCAGCAAATTACTAATTAACCCATTACCCAATCCCAAAACCTGGTTTTTATCCTTGCTCCTCCCTTTCCTTCACTCCTGATATCCTTTGAATCACCAAGTAACCCATATTTTTGTCTCCCTAAAATGTTTTGAAATCACCTACTTCTCTCCATCCCTCCAGCTTTACCCTGGTTCCACCCCCAGCACCTCTCCTTTCCGCAACCACAGTCTCCCATCCGTTCTTCCTGCTCCCGGTTTTACCCTCCTCCCCTCCCTTCTCTTGGATCAGGTGTGAATTTCTGACTCACAGACTCGAGAATGCTAAATTGAAAGTCTTTATTTTTTTATAACTTAATTTTAATTCCTGGCCCTGAGCCTTGATCCTCCCTAGTGTAAAAATCCAATCTTGTCACTCTCAGGTAAAGTCAGTCCAATTCGGCAGTTTCTCAGGTTGTTCAAGATTCTAAAACTTCTTCCCCTCACCCTATTTTCCTACACAGAGACAGCATCGCACTACTGGGGGCTTCAGGGGAGTAGAGTTACTAGATTTAGCAAATAGAAATACAGAGCATACAGTTCAGTCTGAGTTTCAAAAACAAGAAATTTTTTTTTAGAATAAGTATGTTCTATGCAGTATTTGGGGCATACCGCTAATAAAAAAATCATTCATTGTTTATCTGATGTTAAAATGTACCTGGGCATCCTACATTTTATCTGGTAACCCCCTGGGGTAACAGCATTTATTTTCAGATCTTGACCTGGAACAAGTTTGTCCAACCCAGTGCCCATGGGCCACATGCGGCCCAGGATGGCTTTGAATGTGGCCCAACACAAATTCATAAACTTTCTTAAAAAGGCTATGAGATTTGTTTGTGATTTTTTTTAGCTTATCAGCTATTGTTAGTGTATTTTATGTGTGGCCCAAGGCAATTCTTCTTTCAATGTGGCCCAGAGAACCCAAAAGACTGGACACCCCTGACTTCCTGGACTTTGTAATTGTCACTGCATTTGTCTGGCCAGTATCCATTCCTTCCTCCATCTTTGCAGACATAGCTCTAGTTTTGTTTGGGGGCAGTAACATGCCCAAGAGCAGGCAGGGTATTTGTTTTTCCAGACTCCTTGCACCAAGGTGAGGAGTGGGGCTGTGACAGGGTTCTGGCCAATAAACAAGTGGAAATCTGCTAGTGGTTGCAGGAATGTTTCATTTTTCCCTAAAATAAGGGATGCCAGTGCCACCCCACTTTCCCTTTTCTTCCTGTCTTGAAAGTAGACATAATTTCTGAAGCTGTAGCAGCCCTGTAGCAACCAGTAAGGGACCAGAAAGAGGGAAAGTCAAGATAACCCCAGATACATGGTCTTGAACTTGCCAGGCTACTGAACCAAGGCCCTCAGCTGCCTGCCTTTAGGCAAGAAAATTAGAAACCTCCATTTTTCACAGCACTGTGAGACAAATTTCTTTTACTTATAGCTGAATGCATTCCTAGCTTATGAGGTCCTTTACATGTGTCCATCTCTGATGTACTTGATCCGTCTTTGTTCTATCAGCTCTGGAAATATGCTGACCTGAACCCTTCAGGAGCTCCCCAGTACTGCTCATTTCCGCTTTAGCTGTGTCTTCCTTCAGTCCCCAGTGGGTAGCCCATGAACAGTCATTAGGATACATCTCCTTGCTATGGCCAGATGACATTGTGACAGACGTATCAGCCCTCTCCTCCCAGTAACTTCTGGGCCACACATGATGCCCACTAGAATATTAAGTCCCTTCTCCTATACCATTCAGGGGCTGTGGACAATTACAGGGCTGGTTCTGGTCCTCCTCTGCCTAGAAATGCTATGCAGGGACTTTTGCTGCCTTTGCATGCCCTTGCGTATGGGGAGGTGGGGAGAGGGATGTTGGTAATCCTCCCTGCCTTCAAGAACCCTAGATGGGAAACAGGATATGAGTGTTTTCTACTCTTGGCTCCCACTGCATTTCACAGGATGTTGACTTTTCTACTCTCTGAGCCCCTCCATTTGACTGGAGTGAGGAAGAGAAAGAGAACATGGCCCTCCAAGCATCTCACTGCCTTTCTCCATACTTTCCTCCTCTATCGCAATTGGAGGACACGAATAAGTAACAAGCACTATTCCTTTTCTCTTCCCCATTTCAAATATATCTTATTCTCATACTAAATGTTGGCTTTTAATCTTTTGACCTAGGATCCATGTGGTCTCTTTATTCTCTTTATGGACTAGTTCTGTAACAACCTGACTGCCATATAGGGGAAGGTTGCAGTTCAGCTGGGACGCTTCTTCCAGATGACTTTTGTAAAATGCAGTCTCGTCATGTCAGTTCCCTGACTCTGATCTCCAATAGCTCTACCTCCCTCCCAGCTTGGAGTCCAAACTTCTCACTGTTGCTTTTACCTTAAGGTCTCTTCATGATCTGGTCCCTGCCTTTTTTCTAAACTTCCTGTCTCACCACTCTCCTGCTTGCCACTCCTTATTTGTTTGTTCTCTACCTAAGTTGATCCACTGCATAAGAAATCCTTGGCAGATGCAAGTCTAGTCACTTTGTTTTATTTTGTTATTTGTTTGTTTTTTTGAACTCTGTAGGTGAATCTAATGCATAATGAGGAATTGAGAAGCAGCAGTGAGATTTCACATTTCCCAGAGTATTTTCACATACCTAATTTCATTTGGTTCCTAGAGGAATCCCATGATGTAGGTAGCATATACTAATATACACAGCTTAGAGAGGAGAAGACTGGAGACCCAGGGAGGTGAGGCAAAACTGGACTCAATCTTGGTGGTCTGGGCTGTTTCCACTCCACGGTGAATTTTTGTTGCCAGTAGTAGCACATCATGTCGTTTGTCCTATATTTTTTTAAAGAATATAATATAATTAGTATAAAGCTATATCTTTTGGTATCTAATTGTTCTTTTAATGGAATAATAGCCACTACACAGCTATTATCTCACAATTCTGTTTATTTCCTTTCTAGAAATTTTCATGATTTGAAATTATTTCTCATTTGCTTACTTATTTGTTAGTCATGTTCTGCCCCTAGAATGTAAGCGTCACAGGGCATGGAATCTATTTGGTCTAGAACAGTGCCTGGCACTTAGTAGGAAACTCAGTACCTATTTGTCGCTTGACTAAATGGAATATTCATTTGTCACTTTATCTTTTTGCATTTGATTATTGAAGTTAGAATATAATTATTAATCATTAACTTAATTCTAACTGAAAATAATTTAAAAATATATAGTTAGTAATAGATTTCAATAAATATTTTCTGCATGAATGAAAGAATGATGAACTTCTGTAACATACAGTGAAACTGCTAATATAGAGAGAATATTGTTTTGATATTAAATGGCAAGTTTTATTTTTGCTTGACTTGTTGGGGTTTTTTCTTTTTTTGGTGGGAGGCTGTTGTATCAAGTATTTTTTAATATTCATCAGTCAACTAGCTTATTTGTCCTTATCAAATGGAGCTCAGCTCTGGAACTGATATGTTTATAATGTAATTTCATTAAAATTACTGTATTTAGATAGCTCCTGGCATCTTTCATTAAGCAGAAGTTGTTCAATTATAAGTGTTTGAGGCAAAGATCTTTTGATAGTTTTCAGTGCTTTCACTGGCAGAAAAGGCAACATGATTCAACCTTTAATTATTAGAGAATGAAAACGCTGTGCGGACTGAAAGGATTAACATAAACCTGAGAGTGTTCTGATTCATATTCCCAGTTATAGGAACTCCTACAAGAAGAATATCTGTGTGGACATGCTGCGAGATGGTTATCATAAGTCCTTCACCGAGCTCTTTGCTCTGATGGAGCAGTGGGATGCCCTGAAGGAGACTGCGAGAGTCAGGTCCCTCTTCTGGCTGCAGAAGCCCCTGGAGGAGCAGCCTGATAAACTGGATTACTTCTACTATTACCTGACCAGGGCTGAGGACGCTGAGAGGAAAAGTAAGTGGTGGGACTGTGGGCAGAGCACAGAAGGAGCCAGAACAGCGAGCTCCTGGGAGAAGATTCCAGATTGTTTCATGTATGAATTTGAAACATTAAGACAACTTAGCACACTTCAACCCAGTCAATTAAGCGTCTTTATAGAATTAAGGAAAGGGAATGTTGGATCACGAGGCTGCCCAGGCACGGGGGCATTCTGGTGATGTCCTTCCGAGCCAGGGAAGACAACACATAGCACCTAATAATATCTCCAGAACTTCCCCATGAATTAACATAGTTCCTATCATTAGGTTTAAACTTTCTACAGTTTTTCTGTATACGTAATCTGAATATTGACTTTCATACAGGAGATACTTTCAAAGAGTGCTATAACTTGAAAATCACACTGATTTTCCTAAGTTTAGATAGTGGACTTTGAAGTTTGGGTCAAGAAGTCCTACTGATTTGAATCGGAGAATTTGTCTTTGTAAATAGTAAAAAGACATGAAAATCCTGCAATTCACAATTGCAAATAAAATTGTCAATTTTATATTTTCCATTACATCATTTCTAATAAATTTTTTGTATTTCAAAATTTTCCAGAAAGTTAGTATACATTCCAAGTATTAAATATTTTCATCTCTACACTAATTATACTGATATTGTTGTCATAAATATTTCTTAGTTACATATTAGGAACCGGTCATTTTAACTAGTCATCTATAATCAAATAAAAAAAGGAAATTCTAGAATTTGGCATGTAAATTTGGTATTCTAAATTATTCCTTTCTCCAAATTTTTGGGGGAAAATACCACAGGATTCAAAAAGAAAAACTCAGGCCTCAACATGACGATGTCTACATGTCATTTCAGGCTTTTCTATGAGAAAATAGGGTATTAGCAACTTTTTGTTACCCAATGGTACCATGGAGAAAATTTATGGAGTCATGTAAACAACATTAGAAGAGTCTCTATATGTTGGAGCCAATACATATTTCCCATCAGGTTGTGAACTGACTTATGAGTATGAGACACACAAAAATGTGAACAACAAAACAAATGAACTAGGGTGTGTGTATGGCAGGGGTGGGATAGGAGGTGGTTATTTATATTATGAAAAGGGTTTCACTGCAGGACGGATGTGAAAAAAAATATTTTGGTGAACTTTAAAATATTATTTACAATTATTTCTCAAGAAATTAACTATTGTAAATAAAAAGTGCTATTGTAAAAAACCTCCATTTTGGCTGGGCGCAGTGGCTCATGCCTGTAATTCTAGCACTTTGGGAGGCCGAGGCGGGTGGATCACCTGAGGTCAGGAGTTTGAGACCAGCCTGGCCAACATGGTGAAACCCCGTCTCTACTAAAAATACAAAAATTAGCCGGATGTGGTGGCAGGCGCCTGTGATCCCAGCTACTTGGGAGGCTGAGGCAGGGAATTGCTTGAACCCGAGAGACAAAGGTTGCAGTGAGCTGAGATTGCTCCATTGCGCTCCAGCTTAGGTGACAAGAGCAAGACTCCATCTCAAAACAAAACAAAACAAAACAACCTACATTCTAGTATTTGCCCAAAATTCTACAGTGATATTTAAACTGAAAGTAGAACTAATTAAGATAATATTTGCTCATTAGCTGTTTTAGTCCATTGAATTTTATCATATTCACTGTTTTAAATTGAGGCTTTCATTGGAGAGAGTGTAAATATAAGCTAAATATGTCACTTGTCATAAGGTGTCATAGATGTGAGCCAGCTTGTCATAAAGCTTTTTCAAATTTATAAGAACCTAAAATGCCAAATAGTCTATTTCAGGGTAGAAAACATTTTAATATATAATATTTCTTAAAGAAAAGTTACTACAAGTAAAAATGTTTCTCCAATCCAAAAGTTAACAAAGTCTAACTTTTTGTTTTGTTTTGAGACAGACTCTTGCTCTGTCAACCAGGCTGGAGTACAGTGGTGTGATCTTAGCTCACTGCAACCTCCTTCTTCCAGGTTCAAGCGATTTTCCTGCCGCAGCCTCCCGAGTAGCTGGGACTACAGGCACAAACCACCATGCCAAGCTAATTTTTGTATTTTTAGTAGAGACGGGGTTTCACCATGTTGGCCAGGCTGGTCTCGAACTCCTGACCTCAAGTGATTCTCCTACCTTTGTCTCCCAAAGAGCTGGGATTACAGGCATGAGCCACTGCACCTGGCCCAAAGTCCAATGTTATAATAGCCAAAGTCTCTTCTGTAGGATTATCTCCCACAAAATGCAGTGGCTTTTGACTGGTTGAAATATACAAAAATAAAAGTATTACAAAAGTATTACTGGAAAAACTTCAGCTGAAGGACATGTAAACATTTGTGCCACCTTTTTTCAAAAATTGTTATAATTTTTTTTCCACATTCAACACATGAACTTTATTGGAGGAAAATTGTGGTTTGAATTAGGGATGTACCAGAAAATGACATATGCACATTCACATTTATTAATTTGAATGAATCCTAAATCTTAAAATGTGTATGTATGCCTAGAATATAGAAATATGTTAATAGTATCTAAAAGTTCCATTCCATATGGTTGTGACGTTAGAGACAATTTTCCTGAGATAGCATGTAACTGAGCATTCTCGTTGCTTCTTATTGGAAGAACCATCACTCTAGGGTCACAGTGAAGTTCATTTAATCAAAGCTATGGCACTAACAACAGTCATCTCAGGTCAGTTCTATCTCTTGAGACTTACAGAGCAGTAACCTAGAGTTATTTAAATTACTTTATAAAACACTTGCTGTTTTATAGCAAAGATGTGTTTAAAGTAAGCCAGTCATTTCTTTTTGGGTTATTTTCCATTTGTTAAAGTGTTTCTTTGTCCCTGATACTTTTTTAAAAAAATATTATCCATTGTCGTGAATCACTGCTGTGCCATCTGTGACATCTGATTTGAGCATTATGCCCCATGGGGCTAGGGAAGAGATGACAATAATGGTAATGGGTAAGAGAATCAATAGATAATTCAAACATTATTTACACTTGACTTTTAAATTTATTAAGGGCTGAGCAGCAATTTTTTTCTAATAATGTTTGTTTAAGATGCACAAATTATGTTCTACTAAAGCAAAATTCCACAGGTATTTACAGATTTGATGTAAAGCAAAACAAAACAATTTTCTGGCAAAATAAGCTTGAGAAATACCCGGTGAACTAACATTGAGGTTAAGCAGGTTGATTTATTGCAGGACTAATCAGAGAATTTAGCATGCTGATGTATATTGTGTGGTTTACTGAAAAAGGAAATTTGCAAAAATGTTTTTCAAATTTATTTTATTGTAGAAGCTTCTTTTTAAGGAGCATAAGAAACCCACAATAAAATTGATTTTCATCTTCTGAATATACCTGCTGACAATTCAAGAAGTGGTCTACAAGCAAGGAGAGAAGGCTACTTGTAGCCTTTGTAAAGGGCACAGGACATGTATTTGGACTGCCCAAAGATTTGAAACTTGAATATATTCTTTTGTATTTAATATTCTAGAAAATCATCCTTTTTTTCTAGAAAAATAGCTTAGCTGACAAGTAGTCTTTAAATATGTAATCTTGGTAGCTTATCTAACTCATTCCTAAAAAAAAAAACCTTATGAAATGTTGCAAATATTTTTACATTAAGGTTTAATTACTAAAATATAAAAAAATTGTTTCAGGACTACATATATTTTTAATTTTATATATATATACTTTTTATTAAAGTGGAAAATATGAAATGTTTTACTTACTGGCTTCTAAAAGCAATAACTCTCTAATCAGTAAATATAACCAAGAATATGAAATATTACAAAACAGACTTCAGTGTTGTGTTCACATTATGTAGGAAGTTCATAATGGAAAGACAAAGCACAGAAATATTCTGAGGTGGGAGTATTTGCATCAGATAAATAACTTAGGTCATGCTCTACTTTTCACCTGAGCTGTCACCTGGTGTGAGTGTCCTCGAAAAGCAGAATGGCTCTCCAGAATCCCCAGCAACTTCCAGGATAGGGAGACCTTTTTATTTTGTTTTCCAGTTATTAAATTTATTTTGATATAAATGTTAATTTCCATTGGAATTTTAAAGAAGTATATGTAAAGGAATAGAATCGGTTTTAGAAATTTCTTTTGAAACATTGGGGTGACTTACTTACAGTTCTGCAAAACGACCCTTTGTTGTAATCAACTTGTTTCATTTTTTCTGAGTTTTGGTTTTAATCTTATAGGTGTCCTAGTGGGCAATATTTTTGATAATTGTAATCTCTTCAGGAATATGTGGGTTGACTCCTCTGGTAGTAGTGAACAATTAATATCAGTGAATTTTAATAGATAATGATTGTTATTAAAAAATTATTGGAAGGGTAACCCAGAGGCCACTGCATTTTATAATACAACTATGCTTTCAGCATAAATACAAGAGACATAAATATTATGAATTTGTTCATATTCACCATTATAGTGGAGTTTACAGGACTGAGACACGACTTATTAACACACAGACATATTTGTTTAGGTTTACTATCACAGTGGGGTTTATAAGACTGCTTCACAATTGACGGACACACTTTTTATGTAGATATAGGTTAGATACCCTTTAGGAAAAAAAACCTACGAGAGTTTAATTAACAACTTTCTGAGTAAAAACGACGAATATTTATGCATTCCCAGCAAAAAAATACCCATAGAAAACAGAAGCATGGAAGTCTACTCTTTCTTAACATTGCTAGAAATTTGTATTGCTAGAAACATTGCTTGAAAGCATGTGGAGCTTATAGGGTCATTCTGATCATCATTTGTTGTATCTATCAGGCCCATGACATTTTTATGATATGAAATACCTTGGTATTTTCATATCCATTCTGCCTTCTTCATTTACATTATCTTTTGCCGTGGTTGAGAAACATTGCCATCTCTAGAATCTCTAAGTACTTTCAAACCTCCAGTGGGAAAAGTACTCAATGATACTACATAATCCTTTCTTCCAAAAGTGCTGAGCACGTTGCTAGTAGGTGTTGTCCTGTCCTACATCTTAAAGCCTCCTGTTTCAACCAGATAGTGTCAGTTTCCCACATGTTCTAAGTTTTCAGAAAGGCTTTTGTTGCTTTACTCATCTGCACATCCTTTAATTAATGTAATTAATATAATAGTTAAAATAAATTAATTTTTGCTTTTAGACCAAATTTTTAAAATTGGTAATCACATCTTTAAGGAAAAATAGGAAATAAATGTCATGATATTGGTTTGCCATTCTAAAGGGTGTGCCATGAGACATCTTTCTAATGCCATTCGTGGTGCTTTTCTCTCTTTGAAGAATCCTTCGAAGATGTATATAATAACTTGTATGCTCTGGCCTGTTACTTCAATAATTCTGAAGACAAGTGGGTAAGGAACCACTTCTATGAACGATGTTTTAAGATTGCTCAGCTGATCAAAATTGACTGTGGGAAGAAAGAAGCCGAGGCACACATGCATATGGGTCTTCTCTACGAGGAAGATGGTGAGTGGGCATTTGCCAGGATGCCTTGGGTGTGTTTTGGTGGATCCTGAGATCACACAATGGAAAAAACACGTGGTGGTCGAGAAAAAGACCTGAGATTTCAGCATAATCATGCATATTATTGAGATCAAAAAGCAAAGCCATGTGACTTGTGGACCCAGCTTCAGTATTCCTTGCAGAATATTTTTTGCAGAATCCCTTGCTCATGCTTCTGCCTCAGTGCTCAGCCTACAGTTCCCACCCGGTAATATCCTCACCAAGAGAAAGCATCCTCCCCAACCCCTCCACAAACAGGATGAAAAGAATGAAAGGTATACTTTGTGATTTTCATAAAGCCCAATGCCCCTTATATGAAAACCAAGAAATATCTGTATAACTCACATACCACCTCATCATGGTTTTTAAAATAATTCCTGAATGTAATACTCATTTAAAAATAACTTCATGCTTAATAATGTTAAGACAAGCCAAAATCTAAAACAACAACAAAATTGTCAGAAATAGATATCGTGTAGTGGCTGATCAAGGATTGCAAATAGGAATTTAACAATGGAAAATTTTTATGGCAGAATAGTGTGTAGATAATATGCAAAGAAAATATAGGGAAACATGAAAAGATTTGATCTTGAGTAACGCCATTTCTTCCCTCAAAACACTATCTCGTTTTGCATAGAAGTTTTTACTTTGGTGGAACTGCTAAATTTTAAAAATAGTTATTATTTTGTGACTAGGACTGCATAAGACTTTGAAAGTGTTTCAGGAAGTTGCAGTTCATGTGATTGTAGCTAAAGCTCACGAGGCGCCTGAACATGGTCAGAAGCCACCATGCGTGCTAGACACAGGGAGTATTAGAAAAACTCAGAGAAGTGAGAGATCATGCAGACTAGATTCAAGGAAGGCACGATGCAATCAGGAGGGACTGGCAAGGGACTTGGAAGATGGGTGGAATTTAGGCTTGCAAATAAATAGGAATATATTCTGTGAAGAGGGAACAGTGTACACTAAAGCATAATTAGAGCAACTGGTAAGAGGGACAACCTGCGTCCAGTGGGAAGTGTGGGGGTGTTTTTTGGAATAGTTAAATGATTTTTTTAACTTTTAAGTTCAGGGGTACGTATGCAAGTTTGTTACATAGGTAAACTTGTGTCATGGGGTGTGTGGTATAGATTATTTCATCACCCAGGTACTAAGCCTAGTACCCATTGGTTATTTTTTTGTGATCCTCCCCCTCCTCCTGCTCTGGGAGACCACAGTGGGAAGGTAGAATAGGGATGCACCAGCAGTCAGAGCTTGGACTTAAGCTTCTGTACACGGAGGGCAAGGAAAGGAGTGTGATATCAGTCTGTCTGTGATACAAACTGTGAGAGGAGGGAAAAAAGGAAGGGAGGTGGTTAGGAAGCTGCTGCACTCAATGTAATTAACTCGGATAAAACAATGGAAAACTACTGTATTTAAGAGAACATATTTAAGTATTCCACTGCAGTGCAATCTATAGTATCCCAGAAAAGGGAATTAGCTAAACGTATTTAGCAACATCCATGCAACAGAGTTCTGTGCAGTCATGAAATAGGTTAAAGCAAAAGTCATTGGTTCATTCAACAAGCGGTGATTTAGAACCTAGTGTCAGGGGATAGAAGAATGAACAAGACAAAGTCTCTGCCCTTGTAGAGCTTACATTCTTCTAGGAAAACCAGGTCTTAACAATCAATAGCTATGTAATATAATATTAAGTCAGTGTTAAGTGCTACAATAAATAATAAAGTAGAGCAAGGGGATACACAATGGTTATCACTTTATATAAGGTGCTTATCTATTATAAGGTGAGACAGCAATGAAATGAGGGAGAAGCCCTTGTGAAAATCTGAAGAAAGGGGTTCCAGAAGGAAGATGCAATAAGTGCGAAGGTCCTGAGGCAAGTGCATGCTGATCATTGCCTAAGGACCAGCAAGAAGGCCAGTGTGACTAGAACACAGTGAGTGGAAGGTGGGAAGTGGAAGAAGCTGAAATTAGACAGGGAGACTTAGGATAGATCACACTGGGGCTTGTAGACCAAGGTAAGGACTTTGGATTTTATTCCAAATTAATATAGGAAACCCCAAATATGTGTTAATTTCAGAAAATGCTCCTGATACATTAAATAGAAAAATAAGATATAAAACAATGTAAAATATATTTATATTGTGCATATATCATACACTAACACGTTAACAGTTATTTCTGAGTGCAGAGACTCTAGGTGATTATAAATGTACACACTGAGGAACTATGGCTTACTATAAATTGAGAAGTTATTTCAAATTTGTTAAAAATTTCTAGCCTGTTGCTAAAAGTCAAGTTTTATTTTTCTTTTCTTTTTTTTTTGTTGTTTAATTACATTTATTTTTTTAATTTATTTTTCTTTTATTATTATTATTATTATTATTATACTTTAGGTTTTATGGTACATGTGCCCAATGTGCAGGTAAGTTACATATGTATACATGTGCCATGCTGGTGCGCTGCACCCACCAACTCGTCATCTAGCATTAGGTATATCTCTCAATGCTATCCCTCCCCCCTCCCCACAACCCACAACAGTCCCCGAAGTGTGATGTTCCCCTTCCTGTGTCCATGTGTTCTCATTGTTCAATTCCCACCTATGAGTGAGAATATGCGGTGTTTGGTTTTTTGTTCTTGCGATAGTTTACTGAGAATGATGTTTTCCAATTTCATCCATGTCCCTACAAAGGACATGAACTCATCATTTTTCAAACTGTACAAAAGGGTTAAGTTCTTCCTTATATAAAATTGAAAGTAAAATTATTTTTGTTTTGTTTTTGTAATTACACCATCAAATTCTGTCTGGACTGTCAAATGGAACTGTCAATTACTGACCCCCCCACCAAAAGAAGCCATAGGATAAATCATACATATTATGTGAAAATGGGACAAAGAAGTCAGGGCTATGTTGATGAAAACTGAAGAGTGGCTGCAGTGAGATTCAGATAGCTGTCATAAGTGTATTTTGAATTTTTCTATAAATTTTATTTCTACTTTTTAAAAATTTTGTTTAATTTTTAAATTCTTTATGGTGGTGAAAAACATAACATAAAACTTAGACATCTTCATCATTTCTACGTATATTTAGCAGTGTTAAATATATTCACTTGGTTGCACAACCAATCTCCAGAACTTTCTCACCTTGCAAAACTGAAACTCTTTACTCATTAAGCAACAACTCCCCATTCCCCTCTCATTCTGATTTTTAAAAATATCTTAAAATACTTCTATTGGAGGATTTATACACTGCTTAATTTATTTGTTCATTCATCTATGCACCCATTCGTTCAAAAAATACTCCACCTATGGGCCCTGTGATTAGTACACACGGCACCATGGTCCCACCTACAATTTAGTGGCAGCCACACAGTGACTGAGGGAAAGGATGAGTTGGAAAATGTGAGCAGTCGGGGAGGGTCTGCCATGAGATTACACTCCCAGGTCCTTAGCTTGCTTGAGTTTAGATGCTCCACCCTATTGGATGATGAAATGCACTCATATTTCATAAGTAAAAAGTTTGGGTTATGAAGAATTGTAAAGGCTTTTGCTTTTGAGATCATTTGAGAGTGTGTTATTTTGTTTTGGAACTACTTTTGTCAGATCTAAAATATTTTTCTATGCCCTTAAATAGTTCATAAACCCTAGAACCATACCTTTATTGCCCGACAGATAAAACAACTAAGTCAGTGTTGATGAAAACTCTGGAGATTAACTTTGAGTGTTTGATGTACCTAGTGAGGGTGAAAATTATCTGTGGAGCTTCTGTAATATGGGGTAGAATTTTCAACCCAAAAAAAGTGAATTAGGAGTTTCAAGAATATGTGGCTAGAGTGGAGTGGGGACTTACCTGGCTAAAGGGTTCCCTCTGAGGCGATGGTGGCCCAGCTTCCACATATCTGATCTGATTGGTCCAGACAAGCGAATGGAGGCCATGCAGCAACAGCTAGGTGGCAGCTGTGCCCAGGGGCAGGTGGCAGAATCCTGATTCCAGGGGTGCCTTCATTCATGCTAAAGTGGGACATTAGCTGGCAGATGGCAATGGGCAGGTTGTCAGGGCCCAACCAAGCAGGCTATAGTCCTTGGCAGGGCTCCAGCACACTCAGGGAACCATAGAGCAAATGAGGAACATGAGCAGAAGCCAGAGCCACAGAGACTGGGCACATGGCTACAGTCAGGGGTCATGTTCATCCCACTGGTGTAAATGTGACCAGAGCCCCACGCAGAGCTCCCTGGCCAGAGTCATAAACAGTAGATAGGTTCAAGTCCCCACTGCTGCTAAAAATGGGTCTTTGGTGTGCAGCATGGCCTGGTTCCCTTTGACTCAAGGGCTGGCAGTCTCATTCTTCAGGTCAAATATCTTCAGATCTTTACCTGGGGTGGCCGGTTTGGAGTAGTCATCAATTGAAAAACACTTGGAACAAATCAGCTGTATCTTCTTTCAGAATTGTGACCTTATTTGTAAGGTTTTTATTATGCAAACAGGACGAATGGACAAGCAGCATTCTCACTGTGTCTGTGGGGCACTGGAGAAAGCTCTCAGACGCTGGATCAATAGATGTTCCCATTCATTCTAGAGCTGCACACAGAGGTCTATCGGGGCCAGACATGACTGGGGAAACACCATTTCCTCCTTTGGTATGATCTGAGGCCAGGGAATAATAGCAAGATGAGTGGCACAGCCTTCATTTCAATCCTATCCTGCCAGGTCAGCATTAGTGGTTGGATACAATGCCAGCCTCTTCTCTGGCATGATGAGGGACTGGGGTCCAAGCCTTGCAGTTGCAGTTTTATTGGAGAGGTTTGGGGGGCATGCAAACTAGCAGTAGGGTTTACCACACCAGCATTCATAGTTGAGGAAGCACCAGCACTTTCCTCTCTCCTCTTCACCACGATGAGCTAAGTTCAAGCCTTGCTTTTGACCAAATTAATGGACTTAAGCACTGAGACTAGATGGTTTATGTTGAGCTGTGCAGGAGGCCAGCCTTCTTTGTGGGGGGCTAGACTGGAGAGGTCAGTCTTGGACAAGTTAACCCTTCATTTCAGTCCACATTTTAGTCCTTTCCCTTCTCCCAATTCCAGTGGGTGGCTTGTAAGTATCATCTCCCACTTCATCAGCAGCCCATTCCATTTCAACCCATTAGCTTTGAGTCTAGATATTGACTTTGCTGTGGGAAACCCAGAGGAAAATTAGATGTCCTCCTGGATGATAGATGATTGGTGACAACCCCAAGTTGCTGAATATATTCACTGCAGACAAGGCAGGGGAGACCGTTGTAAGAACAACGTAGAAAGTGCACATTTTCCGGTTTGGAAGACCCTCCCGTATGACTTTAGTACAGAGTTGGAGTAAAGGCTAACCATAATCTAAGCATTAATTCCAAGTTCTTCCAATGACTGGGGGACTTCTGAAGAAAGAAACAGCTGTCCTGACTAGCTTGCTCAGTTCGAATCCTAAAATTTATTGTTGACAGTTTTTGGACAGACACTAGCTAGTGTATCTCTACAAATTGCCAGGAGCTCAGAAGGCACCAGGAGCAGCACAGTATTGTGAAGACACATTGGAATAACTACCAGCTCTCCCTTGAAACACCCAGCGGTGGAAGGCAGACCCAGCAACAGACTTCTGGAGGAGGCCACCACTATAAGGGACTGTCCCCTTTCCCGTTTTGATCTCATAGAGAGGAGTTAGAATTGGGAGCCCTCTTATCCCTGTTTGCTGATGGTCAGTACCCTTCCCTCATTATCTCCTCTACTCATTCTTTAGTGATCGTGGCACTATGTGATTTTGTTTTATTTTTCCGTGAGTGTTATGAAGCAGTGGTTCAGCTTTCTTCTCAGTACAGTATCCATCCCATCCTTGGCAACTTGTTTTACTCTCACTAAAAAAAACAATAATTCTATCATAGAGTCTTAACCCTGTAGATCTCCCACTCCTCAGTTTTCCAGGGGTCATTCCTGCTAATAGTCACCAACTCCCAACGGCTGACAACAACTCTGCTACTAGACCCTCTCTTTGAGTCTTTAACCTATCTCTGCTTTCCTGACTTGCTTCTGGAAGGCCATGATGTGTGCCTAGACAGATATTCCATTTACTGGAACAATTGCCATGCTAGCAAGGTATCTTGGTAAGCAGCACTCACAGCAGACCAACTGGGAGCAGCATTGCTTTGTGAGAACTTGCAGACACAGGAGCAATAGCAGGGTGCTGGTCTCCCATTATCCTGCCATCAGATGCTGTATGATTAGGAGCCAGACGCAATAGCAATATGACATGGCAAAGCCTTGGTACAGTTCAGCATTCATGATTTGATGTAACATCAGCCCCTCCCCTGCATGATCAGCAGGGGGTGGCAGGGAGGGGGAGAGGGACCAAGGAGAGAGGCCTTGTGGTTGCAGTCATAGTGCATGGCATACAAATAGTAAGATTTACCACATGGGCAATCATAGTTTGGGGAACACCAACCTCTCCCCTGTCAGGAGGAGAGGACTTCTGACAAGCCTTTGCAATAGGTCACAATTGATTGCCTTGAGCACTGAGCCTAACTAGTTTCTATGGAGCTTTGCTAGCATCCATCTTCTTTTCTGAGAAGCTGGCCTGCAGGGGATCAGTGTTAACCCCTACCTCTCAGGTCTTCAAATTATGCATAAGGAGTGCCATTAACCTAAAGAGATTTTGGTTATATTATGACCACGAAAGTCCTGTCCTTTAAGAATGAGGACAAAGATGGGACCATGAGTAAGTCTGTAAGCTTCAAAAGAAGCTTCACCCCTAAGGCTAGATATTTTCAAGAACTGACCAAAGTAGAAGAGAACTAATGGGTTAAAGTAAGAGAAGAACAAACGTCAGCCCTGGAAGAATGCCTGGTAAACACAAAAATATTTACCAACTACCACCCACCTTTAGTTAGCAGAAGAGGATTCCACCAGCATCACATGGTCAGTGAGTAGAACCAAGGGGAGACTGTCCACTCTGCTTGCCTTTGAATACCAGGACTAAAGAGCATCCTCCTAACTGAGGGATGTAGGAGATGAAAGAAAAACTAAGCATTAATCCAGAGGCTTAACTTGGGAAAAAGAACAAACCTGTTAAAGTGGTAGTTTTAGAAAACTGCTTTGTATCTTCATAAAGACAAAGGTAGAAACTAGAAAGTCTTAAGGATAGAACCAGATGATATGAGAATGAGCACCAGATAAAATCAGAAAAGGCATTCAAAACAATGTCTTGGGAGAATTAAGGTACAGAGTAGAAAAAGAGTGAAATTGACATAATGAAAAATTGAGTCCGTGATGTTGAGGACAAACTTGAATAATGATCTCAAATTGCAGGGGAAGGACTAAGAAATGAAAACAATGACAGAAGGTGACAAATATGGAAGTTCCTGAGGAAGAATACACAATAATTGGAAATGAGACAGTAATCAAATATATTTTAAGAATGCTTTCTTGTTCCTCACACATCCCAAAATTCTGAATATGCATATTAAAATAGCTTTTCATGCTTCAGTCACAATTAATAAGGAGATATTCATAGCTAGACAAATCGTTGGAAATATTTTGAATATTCAAGTAGAGAGAGACTCCTACCTGTATTCAAGGAGAAAACACAGATCTCCTGCATTGGATTAAAAATTAGACAAGTATTCAGCTTTCTCCTTTGCAACAATAAATGCCAGAAGGTAAAAAGAAGTAGAGTCTACAAAGTTTGAGGGGAGAGAAAAGAGAGTTGAAATGCTGTACAGTTGAGAACTGAGGGCTATAGAGCAAAGTTCTGGTTTCTGGGTGAAACAACAGGAAAACATTCTTAGATATGCAAGGTTCAGAAACTGCATTATGAATACAGTTTCTGTATATCATAGTCTGGAGCCCAACAAAAGATAAGTCAAAATTAAAAGTTCAAGAATAGAGAAATCCTGATGTAAAAATATTGACAGTAAACAATTAAATCAATTAAACATAAAGTTAAGTTTGCAAAAAAACGCACATTAGTAATTTTGGCAGTAGAAGCTACACAGTATAAAGTATGATTTTAATTTTTATCTTCATTTTTAATATTTACTATTGTACAGTAATGTTGATTACTTCTCTATCTTGTTTTAAAAATAAATTTTATGAGAAACTTTTATAAATATGCTATTAAAAAAACAAGTAGAAAATATGGGCAAATATTTATGCAATTTTAGATGAGAAAGACCTTCAAACAAAAACAAATGAATAAAGCACAAGGGAAAATGATGGGGTTTATTGAGGGATAATTATATCCTCTCTGCTCCAAGTATAAAACAAATTCATAAGAAACAAAGGAGTCAGACAGATCATAATTGTTAAGGTTGATTAGAGAATAGAGCTTTAATCTGTTCTAATCAGAG
Organism: Pongo abelii; assembly: GCF_028885655.2. Classification (NCBI taxonomy): domain Eukaryota; kingdom Metazoa; phylum Chordata; class Mammalia; order Primates; family Hominidae; genus Pongo; species Pongo abelii. Next base: position 168,710,745 of record NC_071988.2, on the reverse strand, counting down.
TCTCTATTCTCCCCCAGAATTAATCTTAACCACCTAGCTACTGGCAGACTGGTCAAGTTCAGGCTCTCGTACAGGCTCAATGCTTGCTCCTGTGAGCTTCCTCATAGAGTTCAAAGATCACCCTCCTTGAGAACTGAGTCCAGAGAAGATGAAAGTTGAGAATTTCACCAGTCAGATATGTCCTGCCTCTTCCCTTGATGAGAAGTGAAGAATGAAGGAGAGAGGAAGTCCCCTCAAGGAAACACGAGGCTAGAGGAATGGAATTTCCTCTATGAGAAACAAAAATTGAGAGATTTGACACCTAACTTTAAAAATATTTATTAAAGACCTCATATAATTAAAGTTAACAAAAGCTGGGAAATATTTGAAACAAACATGATAATGGATTAATATTATTATATGAAGAACATTTACAAATTGGTGAGAAAAACAACTAACATACCAGTAGAAAAATAGGTAAATGAATTAAGAGACAATTCCAAGAAATTCAGCCAGGTAGAAAGCATGAGAAAAAAGCCAACACTGATAATTTAAAAAGCACTAATTTGAGCACTAAAGATATGCCACTTTTCACTTGTAATTTTTAAACACATTTACTGTGTTCCAACTCTGTGCAAGGCACTGGGCTAAGTGCTGGGAATAGTAGCTGAAAAAGATATTTATGGCCCCTTGATTAGGTGGCTTACATTTCAGTGGAAGGGTCAAATTTGTCTTCTGATAATTACAATAATGTGAGTGACTATATGCACCAAATTCAAATGTGGAGGAATCAAAGTTGTCTATTTATTTGTTTAACATAGCATTTAATACTTGTGACGTTTTGATAAGTATGCTTCTTACATTGCTGGTGATAGGATAAATGAGTCTGACATTTCTAGCATAAAATTTGGCATATGTATCAAGAGTCACTTCTAAAAAATAATCAGATATGAAGACAAGGATTTATATAAAGACATGTTTTGTCTTTGCATATGTATTATTTGTAAGAGTGAAAAAAGGACACATGACTGGGCACGTTGGCTCATGCCTGTAATCTCAGCACTTTGGGAGGCTTAGGTGGGAGGATTGTTTGAGGCCAGGAGTTCAAGATCAGCCTGGACAACATAGTGAGACTCTGTCTCTACAAAAAATAAATTAGTCAGGTATGGTGGCACGTGCCTATAGTCTCAGTTACTCAGGAGGCTGAGGCAGAAGGATCACTTGAGCCCAGGATGTTGAAGCTGCAGTGAGCCATGATTGTCCCAATGCACTCCAGCCTGGATGACAGAGTAAGACCCTGATTCTAAATAATAATAATAATAATAACAACAAAGGACACACTAGAAATGTCCTACAGCAGGTTAATAGTTAATTAATCATGGTAACTACACATGATGAACTCTTTTCCAGTTATTCAAAATGTTGCTTTCCAATAACCATAATGGTAAGAGCTACAATTTATTGAGTGCTATGTGTCTGTCATTATAAAAATGCTAATTCTGGCCAATAAGCTATAATCAGTCACTTCCAGTTTGAAGTATGGAGGAGCGGATGTGAGTTGTCCATGCTACATCTATTTTGCCATGGCAACCATGGAAAACTTGTGTTGAGGTGGTGAAACCGCATGATGGAAACAACCTGGATCCCTGAATGACCATTTGGAGGGGAGCTACCCTATAGAGCCGCCCATTCCTCAGTGGACTCTATGTGAACAAGAAAGTTACTTTGTGTGAGCCCCTGAGGTTTCAGGATCTATTTACTACCACTGTAATAAATCTGACTTTTGACTAATACAGTCTCCAACACTTATATGCCCTTATTGTGAATGAGGGATTTCCAGAGTACTGTTAATGGTGTTTGGCAATGTCTTTGAAAATTTCACGCAATGGTCTAAAATGTCCCTTTGGAATGTGATATTTTATGTATGTGTGCTTCAGTAAAAACTTCTGTTTTAACATTTTTGAAGACGAACAGATACCTCAATTTACTGATATAACAGTCTTTCAAAAACTCCATTTCTATTTCTTTAATATAGAAAAGGTGGATGTATTTTACTTTTTCCTTTATGTATTTCTGCATTATTTCATTATAGTAGACATGCAACATATTTTTTATCTAAAAAATAAAACTATACAGCTTTTTAAAGCTAGCTGATGTAGAATGCCTCCATTGCAGGTCCACAATGGTGTTTTACTTACTGTGCAAGATTGTAAACTGTTTCAGGATACCATGGTTATTATTACTGAAGACTTAACCCAGAAGGAACTAGTAGACCGCTTAACTGACACAGTTTCCTAGTGTTTCCATCTGGACCAAAGACTCAATACCTGGTCATGGGTCTTGGGGTTGGGATCCACTACTCAAAAAGTGAGCTCCCTGATTCAGTCCTGCACTCCTAATTTCCTTCACTCAAGTTTCTTGAAAGCTCCTGCCAGGCTAACTCAGTAACTCAGTGTGAAGAAGAACCAGCCAATAAAACAGAGGTGTCCATGGAATACTATGCAGCCGTAAAAAGGAACAAGATCATGTCCCTTGCAGGGACATAGATGAAGCCATTATCCTCAGCAAACTAATGCAGGAACAGAAAACCAAATACCATGTGTTCTCACTTATAAGTGGGAGCTGACTGATGAGAACACATGGACACACCATGGGGAACAACACACACTGTTTGGGGGATAGCAGCAGGAAGAATAGCTAAACGGATGCTGAGCTTAATACCTGGGCTATGGGATGATCTGTACAGTAAACCACCATGGCGTGCTTTTACTTATGTAGCAAACCTGCACATCCTGCACATGGTACCACTGAACTTAAAAGTTGGGGGAAAAAGAAAGAACAGAGATATCAAAGGAGTAGGCACAATAGTTATGGTTGTCAACACTGAACAACACAGCATACAGACTATAGTAGTCTATTCTCACATTGCTATAAGGAACTACCTGAGACTGGGTAATTTATTTATTTATTTATTTATTTATTTATTTATTATACTTTAAGTTTTAGGGTACATGTGCACAACGTGTAGGTTAGTTACATATGTATACATGTGCCATGTTGGTGTGCTGCACCCATTAACTCGTCATTTAACATTAGGTATATCTCCTAATGCTATCCCTCTCCCGTCCCCCCACCCCCCACCCCACAACAGGCCCTGGTGTGTGATGTTCCCCTTCCTGTGTCCACATGTTCTCAAAGTTCAATTCCCACCTATGAGTGAGAACATGCAGTGTTTGGTTTTTTGTCCTTGTGATAGTTTGCTGAGAATGATGGTTTCCAGCTTCATCCATGTCTCTACAAAGGACATGAACTCATCATTTTTTATGGCTGCATAGTATTCCATGGTGTATATGTGCCACATTTTCTTAATCCAGTCCATCATTGTTGGACATTTGGGTTGGTTCCAAGTCTTTGCTGTTGGGAATAGTGCTGCAGTCAACATACGTGTGCATGTATCTTTATAGCAGCATGATTTATAATCCTTTGGGTATATACCCCGTAATGGGATGGCTGGGTCAAATGGTATTTCTAGTTCTAGATCCCTGAGGAATCGCCACATTGACTTCCACAATGGTTGAACTAGTTTACAGTCCCACCAACAGTGTAAAAGTGTTCCTATTTCTCCACATCCTCTCCAGCACCTGTTGTTTCCTGACTTTTTAATGATTGCCATTCTAGCTGGTGTGAGATGGTATCTCTTTGTGGTTTTGATTTGCATTTCTCTGATGGCCAGTGCTGATGAGCATTTTTTCATGTGTCTTTTGGCTGCATAAATGTCTTTTGAGAAGTGTCTGTTCATATCCTTTGCCCACTTTTTGATGGGGTTGTTTGTTTTTTTCTTGTAAATTTGCTTGAGTTCTTTGTAGATTCTGGATATTAGCCCTTTGTCAGATGAGTAGGTTGCAAAAATTTTCTCCCATTTTGTAGGTTGCCTGTTCACTCTGATGGTAGTTTCTTCTGCTGTGCAGAAGCTCTTGAGTTTAATTAGATCCCATTTGTCAATTTTGTCTTTTGTTGCCATTGCTTTTGGTGTTTTGGACATGAAGTCCTTGCCCATGCCTATTCCCTGAATGGTATTGCATAGGTTTTCTTCCAGGGTTTTTATGGTTTTAGGTCTAACATTTAAGTCTTTAATCCATCTTGAATTAATTTTTGTATAAGGTGTAAGAAAGGGATCCAGTTTCAGCTTTCTATATATATGGCTAGCCAGTTTTCCCAGCACTATTTATTAAGCAGGGAATCTTTTCCCCATTGCTTGTTTTTAACAGGTTTGTCAAAGATCAGATGGTTGTAGATGTGTGGTATTATTTCTGAGGCCTCTGTGCTGTTCCATTGGTCTATATCTCTGTTTTGGTACCAGTACCATGCTGTTTGGTTTCCTGTAGCCTTGTAGTATAGTTTGAAGTCAGGTAGCATGATGCCTCCAGCTTTGTTCTTTTGGCTTAGGATTGACTTGGCAATGCGGGCTCTTTTTTGGTTCCATATGAACTTTAAAGTAGTTTTTTCCAATTCTGTGAAGAAAGTCATTGGTAGCTTGATGGGGATGGCATTGAATCTATAAATTACCTTGGGCAGTATGGCCGTTTCCACGATATTGATTCTTCCTATCCATGAGCATGGAATGTTCTTCCATTTGTTTGTATCCTCTTTTATTTCATTGAGCAGTGGTTTGTAGTTCTCCTTGAAGAAGAGGTCGTTCCCATCCCTTGTAAGTTGGATTCATAGGTATTTTATTCTCTTTGAAGCAATTGTGGATGGGAGTTCACTCATGATTTGGCTCTCTGTTTGTCTGTTATTGGTGTATAAGAATGCTTGTGATTTTTGCACATTGATTTTGTATGCTGAGACTTTTCTGAAGTTGCCTATCAGCTTAAGGAGATTTTGGGTTGAGACAATGGGGTTTTTTAGATATACAATCATGTCATCTGCAAACAGGGACAATTTGATTTCCTCTTTTCCTAATTGAATACCCTTTATTTCCTTCTCCTGCCTGATTGCCCTGGCCAGAACTTCCAACACTATGTTGAATAGGAGTGGTGAGAGAGGGCATCCCTGTCTTGTGCCAGTTTTCAAAGGGAATGCTTCCAGTTTTTGCCCATTCAGTATGATACTGGCTGTGCGTTTGTTGTAGATAGCTCTTATTATTTTGAGATACGTCCCATCAATACCTAATTTCTTGAGAGTTTTTAGCATGAAGGGTTGTTGAATTTTGTCAAAGGCCTTTTCTGCATCTATTGAGATAATCAAATGGTTTTTGTCTTTGGTTCTGTTTATATGCTGGATTACGTTTATTGATTTGCGTATGTTGAACCAGCCTTGCGTGGAGACTGGGTAATTTTTAAAAAGAGGTTCAATTGACTCACAGTTCCACAGACTATATGGGATACATGGCTGTGGTGGCCTCAGGAAACTCACAATCATGGCAGTTGGTAAAGGGGAAGCAGGCACATCTTCACATGGCAGAGCAGGAGAGAGAAAATTAAGGGGGAACTGCTACACACTGTAAACAACCAGATTTCATGAGAACTCACTCACTATCACGAGAACAGCAAGGGGAAGTCTGCCCCCATGATCCAATCACCTCCCACCAGATACCTCCTCCAACATTGAGGATTAAAATTTGACATGAGATTTGGGAGGGGACACAGATCTAAACCATATCACAGACATCTCAGAAACTCAGTCACACAAAGATATTTAACAGAGTCCTTTCAGTATCCACTTAGACATCAGGGGTGCCTGAACTGCTTTCCCCAAGATAATCTACCCTGAAAGCATCTGTCACCCAGTTCCACTTGAGCCATATCCCAGGCAATAATTCCATACAACTAGAAACATCTTCTAAATCTCTGTGAGCATTCCCCAAAGAGGCTCCATTGCTGATGAACTGCTTCAGAAAGACTTGTATGTCCCAAGACACTCGTGCTCTGGCTGTGCCTCAGGATGGTTCTGTCTGCAGAAATATTTGGCGACCTAAAACCCCACCAGTATCTGCCCAGGCCAAGGAGTAATATCAACATCAAAAGTCCCTGTAATCCTTGTCACCACCCAATGTCTGTGGGCTTCTAATATCCTGTGTTTTATCTCCCAGCTGCCCAGCATCAGAGCCTTGATGTTGTACATGATGGTGATGGTTTCAACATTTTCTGTCACAGCAACAAATATGTTTGTCTGCATTGACTTAGATAATATTCCTATGAGAATTCTGAGATTAAGACAAACACTGTCCCCCAAAGCAGAAGTAAACACCATCACTAATTATTGGCTACAGTCAAAGTAAAATAGGCTGAAGGTTATGTGCTACCTATAGCTCTATAGCCTTTCTCCCCCACCTAGAAAGCACATTGGAAATCAAACAAACCAGAGTAATTAACATTTTTTAAAGTGGATAATGATAAATCAACATTATGTATTTTAAAAAGTAAATCATTCAAAAACTTTGGTTGTTTATTGCTATAAGAAATTCCTTGCAACACATTTCGGAACTGATCAGGACAAACCTCTGGACATCAGCATAGTCACTGTGAACTACTAGTTTAGGGTAGAGTTTTTGGCTCTGCTCTACTCATCTACCTGGAAGTTTGACTAATAAACTTCTGAGGCCCTTCATCATCATTGCTGTTGTCAGTCTGGTTTCCTTCTCTTGTACTTTCCCTTCTGTATCTCTCTATGTACTCTGTATTTGTGAATCCACCATCTGCCAGACATCAGACCTCATCCTTGACTTTATGTCTCTTCCAATAGCTCCCTCACTAGTTAAAGGAGACCACCAAACTCAACCATGTGAGCTGAACTCTGCTCCCATTGGCATTAAAAAAAAAGCAAAAAACAAAAAACAGAAAACAAAACAAAACAAAAAACAGGCTGAAGTGTGCATAAACCAGAGAACTTTCTGGCTTTTTGTGACAGCTTTCCTAGTGATGGATTCTACCCCATAAAGCCCAGGCCCTGTATGTGTGAGGGGAATATCCAACCATCTGGGCATTAGGCCCAATCATAGAAGCCAGATCTCATTTTTTCAAATGAAGCCTTCCTGCTGTGAAGCCTCTGATGACTATCCCTACACATGGCTTGTCTTTGGCCCTGTCTCCTCTCTGCTTTGACCTCAGGTTCACCATGGGCATGGGCTCCCAGGTGCACCTCACTTGTAACCATGTCTGTGATTCTAGTTATCTCTTTGCTGGGTGGGGTGGGCCTTTCTACCTCCAGCCCTCAGCCTCCTGTCATGAGTCCCACATGCTCCCCACGCCTCGCCCTGCTTCTCATGTGGGGGCTGGAACCTCTTATAGCTCCATAAGTAAGATGGGACTACTACCCTATACATTGGTGGTACTTTTGTTTTCTCAGTTTAGAGAACTTTTTCAACCATATTTATTATGAGATGAATTGTAAACCCTTTAAAGGTGTTGAGCTCTTAACCCCCAGTACTTATGAATGTGACCTCAGAAGGAATAAACCCTCCTGATGCCTTGAGTTTGAACTTTCAGCCTCCAGAACTGTAAGACCATAAATTTTTGTTGTTTAAGCCACCCAGTTTGTGCTGCTTTTTTATGACAGCTCCAGGAAACTAATATAATATTCAATATGGTGTCAATGTTTTTCCTTAAGTAACCAAAGATGCTATTTCAGAAATAAAAAAAAAGAAATATACCAATGGTGGAGTGGCGTGACTCAATATATATGAGAAATTTAATGTTTCTTCATTTTAAACTCTACACATAAAAAACAATTATGTGCATGGTGATCAATTGAATACTATCTAAAATAATAAAAGATGATTTTGAAAAACTAATATCTCATATGAAAATTTTTTTCTAGAGTTTTTACTTTTTACCTTATTCTATATTGCATTGTAAATATCACTTTATTCTTTGGCATTTGAAGTGAGGTTGATTATCACAATATTCAGTTCTCCAAAAAAGGTAAAAACATATTTAACATAAAGATGTCACATCAAAATTGATCAAAATTTCATTGTAATTTCTTATTTGTCATGGAATAACATTTGCCAGTTTATTAGAAGAACAGACTTAATAACTAAAAGAAATGCAAAAGATATATCAGTTTTTAGTGTGGTATTTTATTTTCTCTTTGATTTTATTAAAAATTAATAGAGATGTAAGTGCTATTGAGAGGATTTAAAACCCATCAAATACACAAAATTTTGACCAGGACAGCCTCTGGAGAAGGGCATTGATGATGCGAAATTATGGGGAGACTTATTATTCCTTTTCACACTGTTAGGACTGGTTACTTTGTGCATGTATTGTTTCGTTACAATTTAAAAAATATTTTAAGTATTATTTTTTAAAACTAGCTAATTGTAGAAATCTCATTAAATTACAAATTATTGAAAGGAATGGGTTTTTACAGCTGGTATAAGATAATCATGAAGATTAAAGAATTATTATAGATCTAATCACAAGAGTATTAATGAGGTAGACAATATGTTTTGGGTGGGAGAATGTTAATTAACCATGGATTGAATGGTCTTTAGGCAGTAAGGGATATTAAAAATAAAGGACGCAAGTATTGAATAAAAATAAATTAGAAACCTGCAAATTCATACATGGGGGTTAAATTAAGGAGAGTTGATAGATGTTGAATGTGTGTCTTGGCCTTGTTACTTAAAATGACATTTGAGCATCACTCAAGTCTAGCAGTGGAAAAATGTATTAGACTGGGTAGTAAACCTAGATTCTCTTTTGACACTGCCATTAGCTAATTAACTATGTAAATCTAGGTGAGTTATTTAATCATTGTAGATCTTGCTTCCCTCAGCTCTAAAATGAGGGAGTTGGAGCAGACGCTATCTGTTAGTTCACCTCCAGCTCTGATTTCTATGGCTGCTTAAATGATTATTGAAAGATCAGTCACAAAAAAAGAATGATTAGTCATTAAAAACTCTGTGTGTCAAATTATTTACTAATTAGGGGGAGAAAAATGTCACTTTATGAAAAGCAGAGAAGGATCCTAAAATTAACCTCTTTGTACCTCTCTTTAATTATTAGAAAAAAAATTCTAGTCCTTCAGATAATTGTTTTGAAACCAAATGTGATAAGTAAAGTGTCTAGTGCTCTGCTTGGCACATGGGCCTGTATAAATACTGCTTTCTCTTTTCACTTCCAGGGCTAGGAAGAGTTAGCTATACTGTTGTAACCCAATGTTAGGTCTACAAGCAGCAATTTCAGTGAATCCCCATGTAAAAGTGGTAAATGTCCTCAGGCAGACCAGCATAGGAAGCCCAGGGCTGCAGGGGTGAGAAGCTCCATGTTAGTGAACCCGTTCAACGCTTCCCACCTGGTCTGCTCTTCACCTTCCCTCAGCGTCTCTCTTCATCATATCTCATTCTTCCTTTTAACTCCTGACATTTTATCTTGGTAATCTCTCTGCTCCATTGTTTATGTCCTCCAAGTTCTCTCTGTAGTTCTATGTAGAGGGTGCAAATCTACCACAAAGCAATCTAGCAAAACTTTAAACTATTCTTCTTTGGGCCTTGTGTTTTTGATTAAAAAACAAAACCACCTACTCCACTTGTGTTCAAGATTTTCTTATCTTTGTCCTCAGAACATTAAACACATACAGGGTGGGGAAGCTTTGCTCCATTAATAACTTCCCCATTGCCTTTCCAAGTGGTAAGATCACTGTTGTGTGTGCAGTGCCTCCTCAGCACATATTCTCTTTGTCTCGGGGAGCATGAAGGCTTTTCTGCTTGTCCCTATAGTTTCACTTTGATGCTGGGCCACTGCATACAAATGAGGTAACACTTTGAAGAGCAGTAGCTTAGGTGGGAAATAGAAGAAGGAAGAATTGTTCTCAGGTGATTAATTTTTCATAAGTGCTTATGATCCCTAAAAATTGATGTCCAAGAAGAGATGCGGTAAGAGTGGCACTAAGGGTCAGGAAAACCTAGTGTCTATGGAATAACATGTGGAGATGGATTTAGCAAATTGTAAAATAGTCCTCAATTGTTTAAAACTGGGTTGAGAATTTATGTTCAATTCTTTTAGATGAATGAATTTTAGAGTCATATTGGATCTTCAAAGTAATCTAGTCTAAACCCTAATTTGATAGATAAGTATTAAGCTGAAGCACTGTAATTGAACAATTTTGCCATTAGCCATAAAGTTAGCAGCCGGTGCTAGACTTGAAGCCAGAGCTCCTAATATCCATATCAGGCCCCTTTCCCCTCTCCCTATCATACTCTACACAAATAAACACAAACAATCTCTACACATGGTTTTCAAACTGATTTAACAGTAACATTTGACAAACTTACAGCAAGTCAAATGTATCTACAAGCTACATAATGGCAGTAACACATAAGAAGGTATATTGATGGAGACTGAGTATTTTTTTCATGCGTGCATATCATCCTCATTTTAAGGAAGCAGAAACTAGGATACTAAGAGGTTATTTTGTTTCTTTTCTTATGTTATTGTGGTAAGAATGCTTAATGAGATCTATCCTCAAAAGATTTTTAAGTTCCCAATAAATATTATTATCTATAGGCACAAAGTTGTACAGAGGGTCTGTAGAACTGATCCATCTTGCATAGCTGAAGTTTTATACTCATTGATTGGCAACTTCCCATCAACTCCTCCCTCCTGCCCCTGGCAACTACCATTCTATTCATTGCTTCTATGAGTTTGACTATTTTGATACCTCAAATAAGTAGAATCATGAAGTATTTGTCCTTCTGTGACTCGTTTATTTCATTTAGTATTATGTCCTAAGGTTCATCCAAATCACATATTGCAAAATTCTCATCTTTTTTAAGGCTGAATAAAATTAAATGACAACTAAAACATGTCAGAGCCAGATGGAAACCTGTGTCTTCAGATCTTAGATTCAGTGTTTTTTCCACTACCCAACACCATCTCCTTATGCAAGGATTTGCTCAGCAGAGACCTTACAAAGTTGACCTTCTGAGTTTTTCATTCTTGTCTTATTTTATTAAAAGTATGATAAGAAAAGGCTTCTGAAATAGGACTCACCCAGGCAAAATTATAAATTAAAAAAATCTCCTTTTTAATGTCCTCTTTCATTTGCCAACAGTTCTGGCCATTTGCCTTTATCAGGCCTTCTCTCCTCAGCCCTACCCTAGCCCACGCTTCCCATGTCGTGTTCAGTGAGTATCCCATTCTATCAGTGGGTCCAGCACATAACTCCCTCGTTACTTAATCCTTGATGCCATTTTAGCCTATTCAGATTATGCATTATAAAGGATGGTTTTTTAAGAAAACTAAATCCATGAAGGTTAATAGATGTGGAGAGCAAAGTTGAGGAGAAAAAGATGAGCAAACTGAGTCAGTGGGAAGAGACAGGAATGGATGGATTTCTAACAGGTTTTTTGTCATATGAATTGGGCTGTTCAACAAATGTGGGTGACGTAACCTACAACAGAGGAAATAAAAAGCAGAAGGAAGATACAGGAGGCATTCAGACTGGTGAAGAGAATGGGTTGGTATGTGGCTGAATAAATTGAAAGAAAGGATGATTATCAGACATTACAGCAGAGGAGACAGTATCAGTATTCAGATATAGGGCATGAGGTAGGGAAAAAGAGAAAAATTAGCTTCATATGCATTATAGATAATACAGATTTAGTAACTTTTTTTATGTATCCAATAATTGGTAAGAAAAATGTTGGCAACTATAATTTAATGGCAAAAATACAGAAAATTCACCAAAGATGAAATATGGCAAGTAATGAATACATAGAAAAATAACCAACTTCCTAAAAATCAAATTGAATAATTATAAAGAACCATTTAACACTTCTTATAATAGGGACAAAAAAGTAATCACGATTTCTTAAAGTAACACATGTGTATTGCTGCTCATGATGATGTGAATCATTTAAATGGTTTTGGAAAGTAATATGGTAAATGGTTTTGGAAAGTAATATGGTAAATGGTTTTAGGTTAGTGCAAAAGTAATTCCAGTTTTTACCATTACTTTTAATTGAAGAACTGCAATTACTTTTGTGCCAACCTAACAATCATAAAATTTGCCACACTCCCTTATCTATCAATTCCAGTTCTAAAAATGTTAAGATAGTGAAAAACATTACTTAAAGAAGTAATCTAAATACCAGAGCACTAGACAGATGATTAAAGTGTATATCCCCCCAAAAAATATTGCACAGCCTTTTAAAATATGATTATGAAAATAAATAATATGGAATGTCATTCTAATAAAATAATCTAGATACGTAGAAAATTTGTATTCAATTCTTTACAACTGTGTAAAAATTATGTGTGGATATATAACAGAATAGAATGAAACTTGACCAAAATAAGTACATTTTGAGTGATTAATGGTGTTGTCAGCAATACTTAAGATTTTTCCTGTATTGTTTCATTCATGCCAATATATTTTTGCCCTCAAAATAAGTAAACTTATATTGCATTTTATTTTTGCTATAAATATCCTTTTTTTTGCTTTATTGCATTACATTTTCAAAATCTTTTGTTATTTTGTGTCAGTTGTAGGGTAGTGTCACCCTAATTTGCCTGGGACCGAGGAGGTTCTCAAGACTCATGATTTTTGGTTGCTAGAACCAGGAGAGCCCTGGGTAAACTTGAGCTGGTCACCTTAAATAGAGTGAATGTGACAATTTTCTTTTGCCTTTCTTAATCTGGTATTGTATTCATGTATGAGATAATAACATCTTTGTTTGCTGTCAATAGATTTTGACAAGCATAGTATGGTTATTTTTGGTTTTAAATAACTCTTATTTTCTATTTTAATTACTATCATATTAAAAAATTTTTAGCAATAAAGCCTCCTTTATGTACAGGGTGTTGCAAGAGAAAATGGCATAAACTGATAAAGGACGTCTTATTAAATTAAAACACAAACAAACAAAAAACTGCAAGAACTCCTAATGGCTGCAGCTGAGTCATGACCAAAGCTCTCTGTAGGTTTCTCTATCTGGGTGTTAAATCCTAGTGTACTTTCCAGTCTCGTTACACCTTTTGTACAACTAAGCAAGTTCGTTGGGAGTATTTTTTCTCTTCATAGTCAAAAAATAAATCCTACTTGTTCATTTCCCCCATTTGTAAACTGCTTCCAAATTTGCATCTTAAAAGTCCCTCTGGAGGAAATTTTTCCAAAAAGATTCCCTGGAAGAGCAAACACATTATTCCATTCAGGCTTCCTAGTAACAACATGGAATAAAGCCAATCAAACTAGTTCCTAAGTGTAAAGCATTGATGATTGTAATATACCCTTCACTAACACTCAAACTGCAGGTCTCTTGAAAGCACCTCCTCTTTAATGTCTGTGTGATTTAGAGGCTAACTACTTCCCACTGTCACTATGTGCACACTTCATTTTTCAGAGTAAATTCCAAGAATGGATTTAGAAAGCCAACCCTAGTAAACATTTTCGAAGGTGCATCCAACTAGACCAGTGTTAGAAACTGAGTCACTTTATACTTGAATGAAAGTGAATTTGATAGTTAGAAACTTTCTTAAAGAAGTGGATTAGCATTCCTATTTCTACATAAATTAATTGTCACTTTTTGGGGCATGTCAGTTTATTCTTCATCTGCTATGTGTACATGTTCATAAGACCTTATAGTATTTAATGAAGAAATCCTTTTTAAGTATTGATAGCCACAAGAAAATTATACCATGTTTGATCTATGTTAAAGAATCAAAGTCCAAGATCTTTGAATGGAATTTAGAATAAAAATGTAATTAGGTTACATCCCTAAAGTCTGATATATCTTTAAACAAGACTGCAAATGAAACTTTATTAGAGCTTCAAATGAATTATTTCATTGCTTCTTTTTTTTCAATTCATTTTCTTCCTCTTCTCTTTCATGTCTGTGATACTGACATTGCTGCTTGTATTTTACCTGTCTTTTTCAGGGTGTTTTAATTATTTACTGCTTAACGAGTAGCACAGAGAGGAAGCCTCATTCAAAGGTGCCTGCTCTGCAGCAGGTTTTTCTTTTTTCAAAGCTTTGCAAGGAGGTCTTGAATAGTTGCACAGAGCCCACAGTTCTTGCTACACTGAATAAACTGTTCAGGAGGCAGTATTTCCTCTGTCTAAGAAGAGGCACTGCCCCTAAAATATCTCTTCAGAGGTACAACTGACCAGGAGTGTAAGGATTATTTATTGTGTTAGAGCTGGATGAAGTGGGCTGTTTCCAATTAGTGCCTCAACTGGCATTTAATCTGAAAAACTGATATTATTCCATAACCTTTAACAGGGGTATTCCCTAAAAAAGGCCTATCCAGATTCACAACAAATTGCAAACTTGAAAAAAAAAACAAAAAGAAACTATGTAACTCCACGTGAAAAGTTATTGGATGTCTGTGAGGCACCAGGCACTGAGCAAGGTGCTGACAATTGTTTCCGCACCCGTTGCAACTACATCTGGAGCTTGGCATAGTTACCCATACTTCAGAATTCTTAAGGAAAGGAAGCTCAGAAGTAGTGTGTGAATGGTCCAATGATATCACTGGGGCAGATGGCCAAAACCTGGTCTCTGGCTTTGAAGTTAAATATTTGACCCATTTTCTAAAAAGGGGAGTGACCCTGAAGAAGTAAAGCCACAGTGGGCTTTGGACATTGGTTCACCACCTACTGAGTATGTGAATTTAGGCAAGAGAATTCCTAAGGCTCAGTTTCCTCATCTCAAAAATATACTAACACCTGAGGGTGAGTGAAGTAAGGTTATACACAGACAGACACACACACACACGCGCGCGCACACACACACACAGAGAGAGAGAGCAGCAGCTAGTGTCACGCCTGGCACATAGTAAAAGTTCAACTAACATTATTTCTCTCTCCCCATACTCATCTAATTATCTTATTTTCAGTTTTTTGGGTTTTGTCGTAATATCCAAAATAACACGTTAATCATCCATCAAAACAAAGAAGTGGAGGGGGAAAGTTAACTCTCCTCACTCTCCTCATCACCATCTTCAATAATCAATACTGATACTTTGGCATAGATGCTTCTGCATCTTTCTCTTTGCTCACATAAACATATAGAAATCAAATTGAATGTGGTTTATATAAAACCATGAGCAATATATAATTCAAGTAAAAATTACATTATTGATTAAAGCCTGTGCAAATATAATTCAATAGTTGATCTAATGTCAATATTAACTTTATTTCTCCTCAGATGTTTATACCTATCGACACTTTTTAGTTAGTATTTTAAGATAAGGTGGAAACATTAAAGTAAAACAATTTATTATATGAGGAAAATAGTCAACTCTACCAACTATACGAGGTTCAAAATGGCCAATATTAATTCCTTACTTTTTATACGTTATACACATGTTACATTTTTCAATAAATTTTTTGAGTAATTTTTATACCTCCAATTATGCTCTTTTAAGAGTAAAGCTGCCTAATGCTTATCTTTAGAAATTACAAAACTTAGATTGAAACCAACTGTTGGAGGTTTATTGGCCAAGGGCAGTCAGACTTGCTCACTGGCCACAATTCAGCTATCTAAAATCATAAGCAACAACAATTAATAACACTTCCTCCGGAATATTTTGGAGATCTAGGCAAATTTTCTGGATTTAAAAAAAATGAACTTTTATTTCCAACATCAGTAATAAAACCCTGGGTGAGGTTCTCCCAAACCTGTCTACATGGGATTATTTTCATTGTCTGGTCAATATGACTGATACTCTTTAACTGGTGTGTGGTAGCACTCCTATAACATCCACTTGAAATCAGCACTCCAAATGACAAAGAGAGGATTCCGTTTTTAAACTAGCATCTTACATTTCTTCCAAATATCTAAAAGTAGCTACTCAAAAGTTATGGGCACATTTTCTTCTCAGTTTATTAGGGATGCTATTGAGTTACAGAACAAAATCTTTGTTTTCCAGTGTTCCATTTTGCAATGGTGTGCAGCGGGTTATAGTGCACAACAAATCTCTTGTGACAGGAGATAAACCCTTGAAAGTGATAGTTTCTGTTGGAAGTGTGGCAAGCCCTTAACTATTTCAGCATGTGTAGTGCCGTTATAATTATCATAATTGAATGTAAAAACCTAAAGATAATATAAATTGTTCATGCAGTTAAGCCAAAATGGAAAGCAGTGTCTTTTGTTTTTGCAAAGGGGCAATAACATTTTTCTCTTTTTGCTACTGTTCAATATTGCTTCTAGCAGATTTTATCTCTATGTTGTACAGAATAGTAATTTACACCAAAGATGTCCAGTAGCTCTAGATTAAAATGTAACATAATACACGTAAAGCTTTATTGTTCCTTTAGGTTGTTGTTTTAAACTAAAGTGTAATATTTCCCTAAAGTCTTCAGCAAATGTGCACAATTTTGAACTAAATATGCTTAAGACTTATACCAGTGCTGCTGAAGAAAGTCTTATGGATCTGTCAAATTATTTTTATGCAATTTTTTTCTGCAGCATTGTTTTTACTGGCAAATGTACAAGTCGATAGAAAAAGAAATAATTAGCTGTTTTCAGAATTGCTGATGCATGGAGCTAAAACAGACCAGTCTATGCGTCTTAGAGATTGTGACATTTTAAATTACCTAAACAATACCAGCAGCCATCTTTGGACATAATTAACACCTTGTCTAATTAATGTCAGATCTGGACAGAGTCATACTGTATTTATGAGATATTATTTTATTTAAACTTGCTTTTGCCCTTACTGTGTTGCAAACTTTAGATTTGTATGCTGTTTTCTTAAGTGGAGCAACTTCGTTTTTTCCTTTTTTTTCTTTTTTTGTTTCCCTCCCCCTTCAAGTAATCAATGCACTGCTGAATGAGTTCATTTTAATGCACTCAATCATGCCTCTAATGTTCGTAGCTTACGGGCGCAAGCATCAGTAATGCAGGAATGTTATATGGCTTTAGTTTGGGCCATTTCATAAAATATTCATGGAATCAAAAATGTGCATCAAAATAGCGGCTGGGAGAATTACATTTATGTTCCTGCTTTTATGGCAGCTTCACATTTAAACCCATTTGTGTTAATATCTAGTCAATCTTCCTACTTTAAAAAAAAAACTAAAATGGGAGAGATCATATACATTCTCCTTTGCTTAATATTTATTCTAGATATCTGCTGTGATACAACAAATATCTATAAACTTTCAAAGATGTTGTGCAGGGAAGAGGGCAAGCAACAATTTGGATAATACCCAACTATATAAAATCTTATTTTCCCTACATTGTGTTTGTCTTAACATCCTACCAAGCATTTGGCAGTTTACAACATTGTTTGGGTTTTGTTTGTATTTTTAATAAACGGATGGATTTCTTGTTTGTGTGGGCTTTAGATAAAGTAAAACTCCGTTGTAGTAGTTTTGTTTTGAGTGCTCGTTCCTTTAGGTGAAAAACTATAAATGCATGCCAGACTCCTCATTGTTTATGTAGATGTCATATAATTGATAAACAAAACAAAACTGAGGCTTAGGCTATTTCTGTTCATACCTGGATACTCTTGTTTGATGCTGTTGTTCACAGTGTTCTCCTAAGATGAGTTTTCTGATCCTACTTCATATTATTGAAATAAATTGACTACTAAGGGTATTTGTGGAGGGCCATCCCCAGCCTCTCCGACAAAACATTTTGGCTCTATTTTCTTCCCTGGTTCACATGAAATGTTGGTGGACTATCTGGACTTTTGCTTGGTATAGAGCCATGCATGCAGGCCTTTAGTTCAGCAGTTAGTGTGTCTTCCTTTCTTCCTTACTGTGGTCACTGTGATCTGGTTACTCACAGTGATGATGAAGATTTGCGGGCGCTTCCTGGTGCACCATGATAAAACTCACTTTCCCCTACCAAGACTTTAATACCTGTGAATAGTCCCCAGGCCTTCTTTTTGTGTCCTGTTTTCTGTTAACCTTTGTATTTGTGATACGTTGGTAAAATTATTCCACTTTTTGCTGTCCCTATTCCTTGATGGAAAATAATGTCAACACTTGATAATTCCAGAGGAGGACAGTCCTTGGACACTTAAACACTTGTTCTTGTCCTTCTAAAACATGAACATCAGAACCAAGTGAGATTTCTAGATCCTGCTGTGTTAAAGTTTATTTGGTGCCAAAAGGTAGACTAAATATGAACGCTTTGTAGAAGTTATAAAGGAATGCTATAAGCCATGTTAGAAAATCTGATTTATTAGCTACATTGATATTTATATTTAGCTTTGTAAAAGTGATCATCATATTGAGGTCTTTTGTAATGTTTCTCTCAGGTAAATTGAATTTAAAATTTTCAGTTAAAAGCAGTATGCATTATGTCTTAATAAATGTCTAGTCTTAATTAATATCAGAACCGTTACTCAGAAAATAAGATGATTTTAAAAATCCAATTCACAGTTGGAAATAGAAATTGGATGGAAATCATATCATTGTTAATCATGCTTAAAGGGAAATGCTTGCATATTTAAATTATTATGCTCTCTTCATAGCATGGGCATATCTTTTAATATTTTTTAATCAAATATTCTACTATATCATAATATATGCTTTAAATTCTGGCCAGCCTTTAGAAATTGCAGATAAGTCATTTGTGTGCCTGTGGTCATTTGGATCAAATCTTTGCTGGCTTATTTTCTTGCTGGCTTATTTACTGCCACCAAATACTTTTAGAAATGAATCCCTACATATGAGAAGAACTGGAAAACTGCTTCTGTGTAGTAGGGACCTCCATTTAAAATAGTACTAATCAAGACCCCACTGGCCTCATCTGTGGGAAAATGGTGAAGCAAGGGGAAGTGAAACCATGAACAGTGAGATGAGGCCACAGGTGCCTGAGTCTGGGGTACCCACGGAATTCCAGAGCCCCCCACAGATGTCACTGCATGGCTTAGAAGAGAGCAGAGAATTCAGATATAGCTGGTTATACAACAGCTTCTTCAGAAAGACCAATCAGAAACACATCAGGGGCTCACATCTGTGCTTTTCTTAGAGGTGACCTATGATGGCCTGAGCAAAGTCGGAGAATTATAGAACTGGAAGAGACTAAGAATCATGCAAATTTGATCATTATTTTTAACACAAGAGATTCATGTCCAGAGAATTTAACTCACTCCACCTAAGTTTCCTGGCTCTTGATTTGTTGACTAGTATCTGATGTGGTGGAACCAGTTGTGTGGGCTTTCGGTGACCTTGGGTTTAAATCCTAATCATCACTTATGATAACTCTGGGGCTTATATTTGAGTCATGTAAGCTTTGTGAGTCTCAGTTTCCTCTTTAGTGAAAAAGCAACTATCATATATACTTCACCAGTTTTAGGAATGTTCAGTAAGTTAATGTGTAGGGGAGAGAAAAGCCTTGCATTTTGACTAGCACCTAATAGGCCTTCAGGAAAGAGTAGGTCACTGTTCTCTTTTACCCAAGCATCTCAGGCTCCGTCCTCAGGGAAGACTCCAAATAGACCTTTCTGAAAGCTGAACTTTGGCCAATAACCATGAACTAAGTAGTATATTGATACTAGCCCTGAAAGCTCTAGCAAAAAGCAAATCCAACCGAAAAGCTACTGTTATTTCTAACCATCCCAAGGTTGCCTTCTGTAGTCACCAGCTGAAACCAGTGTCCTGAGGACCATCCTCACTTCATTCCTGCTTGGACAGCCTTATGCAGGACATCTAACAGCAACCCAAGACTCAGTAAGGTAACACAGAAGACATCTGGCGGATAAGGAATACGAAGACACAGCCCCAGCCTTCCCTCCACTCTTCCCACCTCCCATTTTGTCCTGATTTCATCCACTTCTCCTTTTCCTACTCGACCCTCCCATCACCTCCCCTTTCTGCCCCCATATAGATCAAATTTTGGAGGTGGATATCAGTTCTCATTTGCTATTTACATCATTATACCTCATTTGCCTCTAATTCTAATTGAGTTACCCAGAGCTTCATTTCTTTTATGATCCCTATCTATTCTGGAACTATCTGTTTTTCTCACAGTATTCTACATCCCTTTTTCCCTACTTACATGGCCAAAAAGAAATATGTGTCTGTACTTTATGACTAGATGGACACTAGATGAAAAAAGAAAAGGAACTCTTGTATACATCTTTCCAGGGCTACAGTGCTATACTTCATAGGCAGAAATATAGTTAACAGAGGAAATATAACACACATATATGTCAATGCTCCATTCTAGTTTTAAAAAATGAGGGTCATGGGTATTTGGAGCAAGGTGTTTCTGGCAAGAGGTGCCATGTGGGAGAGATGAAAAACTATGCCTGTTTTTCTGGAAGGTAAGAAAAAAAATATCAGCTAAAAGTAAAGATAGATTAGAGCCATGAACTTCAACCTTGAGTATTTGTCTCAATGTGAAAAAGATACTGAGCATTATTTCTTAAATAACTTTCATTGTATATCCTGATAACAAAATAAACATGCTTTGGTGATAGAAACTTTAGGAAATGCTAATAAGCAAACAGAAAAAAAAATCAAGAAAAAGAAAACAGAAAATCAGAAACCATAAGTTACCCATAATCCTACCTCCCAGATATAACAACGATAATGCTTTCTAAATGCTTTTTTATGTTTCCTAATATATTTACTTATTATAAACACTTGTTCACATAAGAAGATAGGCTTCTATAATATCATACTTATGGCCTGCAGTCTCCTATCATGTGAAAGTTTCATAATATAAATTTATAAACAAGTCTGCAGTACACATTGCTCTTTTTGTATGTATCTTTGCTGACATGCCCTCCTGCATGGCTCAGCAAGGACTTAGACTGTCCACGTCTACTGAATTTTGCTTTTTTTTTTTTTTTGAGATGGAGTCTCGCTCTGTTGACAGGCTGGAGTGCAGTGGCACGATCTTGGCTCACCGCAATCTCCGCCTCCTGGGTTCAAGCGATTCCCCTGCCTCAGCCTCCTAAGTAGCTGGGACTACAGGTGTGCATCACTACAGCTGGCTGCATTTTTGTATTTTTAGTAGAGATGGGGCTTCACCATGTTGGCCAGGCTGGTCTTGAACTCCTGACCTCGTGGTCCACCGGCCGCAGCCTCCCAAAGTGCTGGGATTATAGGCGTGAGCCACTGTGCCTGGCCTGTCTACTGAATTTTTCTACAGACCGTTTACTGATTATCCACCACCACTGGTTGTTTTTCTTTGAGAATACTATTCTTATTTCTATGTGCATTCTTTAATACTCATTCTGGTAACAAATTCAATGCAACAAATAGGAAGAAATTATATGCAACAGTCATGGAAGCAGCTCCAACCCACACTATTCAGTGAAATTCATTTGAGGAAAGATATTGAGTCTAATATAACCTGCATAGGTTAATTTAATATGTCATGATGATATTATTATAGGGACTCAACTAATTTTTGTTTTTTGTGGGAAGAGTAAGTTATACTTAATAAACATAATAAATTAGTGGCTATATTTCAATTTGCCTGCTGGAGTTTCTGAAGATATTATTACTGTACCAACTGATAACATTAGCTGTGTTTCTTGAGCACCTACCCTGTAACGTATAATTGTACATGCATGAATTCATTTCTCACAATAGTACCTTGAAAAATTACACAGTAATCCTGTTTTGCAGAAGAATAAAGTAAGGCACAGGGAGGACAGTAATTAGCCTGAGGCTAAACAAAAACTGGGAAAGCTGGGATAGGAACAGGCTATCTGCTTAGAGCCCACACTCACTCTTAACCACTATGGTTGGAGGGCCTAGATATAAGTGTTCTTCCTATCAATTCCAATTATGTAACTCCAATACCATAAAAGAGCATTTACATTTCAGGATATTGTGAGCATTCCCATGAGGCAATTAACAAATAAAATACAATCCACTGTATGGAGCTGCAGACTATTCTTCCAGAAATATGTTTGCTCATATTTTAGGGAAAGAAATTACTTACAGCTAATTTAGAGTTTTAGCTTGGAGAAGTTATATTTTGGATTTTATTATAGGGTAAAATCCAAAAAGGCAGTTAGTTACATTCTAATTATTCAAAACTAAACAGCATATACAAAAACCTCATTGGAAAGTCCAGTCAAATTTTGAGAAGCAGTTTAAGGAGCCATAATGTTTGGATTTGAAGTTTGTAACAGATGCATTCTTTTTTAAGAATGATGAAATTGGGAGGCTGAGGTGGGAGGATTGCTTGAGCTCGGGAGTTCAAGGCTGCAGTAAGCTGTGATTGCACCACTGCATTCCAGCCTGAGTGACAGAGTGAAAAGAGAAGAAAAAAAAAATGATGAAATTGTCATCAGTTGGAAAAGCAGTAGAGGATATTGGTTGAGAGTATCAGCTCTAGAGTTAGATTTCCTGGATATTATAGCACTAGACTTGCCATCTTGAGCAAAATTCTTAACCTTACTAAATTTTGACTTTCTATTCTGTAATATGAAATCAGAACAGTCCTACTCCATTGGATTGTTTTGAGAAATGCATATAAAGCACATAGCAGAGTGCGTGGCATACATAATGTTAAAGAAATATTAGACAATATGATGGCTATTAATAAATATTGCTGGCCTTTTACACCCTCTCTAAACATATGCAAGCCCAGTAAATTTCTACTAGCCAGAGTACATCCCTCTTGCAGGTGTCTATCTAAAATTCACGCTGAAACTGAGGTCCAATTAGAGATCGCTCCTTTCCCAGTTTAACTCATCTACAGCCTTAGAAATCCTTCACCATAATCCATGGTGTTTCTCCATTGAATAGTAAAGCTAAAACGTATGCAAAATTTCTGAAAATATATTCTGACCTCTGGTTTATACTTATGAATGGCTTTTATTCTCCAGGTCAGCTTCTGGAAGCTGCTGAGCATTATGAAGCATTCCATCAATTGACGCAGGGGCGGATATGGAAGGATGAGACAGGCCACTCTCTCAACTTGTTGGCCTGTGAGAGTCTCCTGAGGACTTACAGATTACTCTCAGACAAAATGCTAGAAAATAAAGAATACAAACAGGCCATCAAAATTCTAATAAAAGCTTCTGAAATAGCCAAAGAAGGTGGGTGGAAAAGAACACTCTCACATTGCTTTCTTTAATGGGTAGACACTGGTTCTCCCAAGAGTGAAGTAAAAATCGTCAAGTGTTAGGGTGATTATTTCCTATGAAATGCAAAGACAAATGCCATCAATTTACTTTCAAATTTCACTGTAAAACGGAGGTGTCTTAGGTCTGACAACAAGAAATCCATTAGTTTCCTGAAAGCTTTATCTCCAAAATTACAATCCACAGGGGGTAGTGTTGTAAAACAAAGAACCTAAAGTGAGAAGGTAAGATCATCTGCAAAAGTTAAGCGTGTGTGTGTGCATGCGCATGTGTGTATGTGGTTGTATATTCCTTGCAGTCTTAGAGACCTTTCATTGTTTGTAAATTCCCCATTGTCAGGTAATAAGGAAAATATGATATATATTTAGTTATTAGTAACAGGAAAATAGGGCTGTAACATATTTTAGACCTTTTTGCCTCTCAAAATGTGGCCTTTGGACCAGCAGCTTCAATACGTTATAACAGCCAGGATCTCTGGTCCCACCCCAGACCTACTGCAGCAGGATCCTCAGGTTAGCAAGATACCCAGGTGATGTATATGCACACTTAAAGCAGTAAAAATGCTTCTATGAGAGCTGCTCATGTCTTTCATAGTCTATATCATTTCTGTATGTATAAAATATAAAGAAAAAATTTGGAGCATATTCTTATAAGCTTTTAATTTGTGAAATGTACAGATATTTTGTTACCATATAGTAAATTATTACTAGAGTAGCCTTTTCAGGAAGGAGAAAAAGATAAAAGTTATGCTCCTGAACTAAAGTTTATTAGCTCATGGATATATTTAATTGATTGGTTTATTAAATAATAGATGGCTTATTTAGAGTAAGCAGGACTGATTTTCTGGGTGTGATTTTAATTTACTAAAGAGGAAAAATAAAGAGCTTAGTCTCTCTGTAACTTCTTTTAATAATATTAGTCAACATACTCACAGGAAATCACCCCCTGAAAGATGTATCTCGTTAAATGAACTGCTTTTGAATAAATGGTCTAGTACCTTCCCCCAAAGGGGTAAACACATAGTTAGCTCTTATATCAATTTCAGCAGCAAACTTTAGTCACATAGAAAGTTACATGGAATTTCAATGAAAAGGAATGCGTTGATTAGGAAAAGATATGTTACTTTAGGTTTACATTTGCTAAGTTTTAAGGTAGTTCACAAAGAAAGAAAAGTTCCTTGGGTCTCTTCCAACAGTCAGAGCCTGTCAAGCAGTCTTCTTTCAAAAAGTAACTCTCGCTTACCAAAGATCAGATCAGGAGAATACGAGAAGGCTTACTTCTTACACTGTTATAGTTTTTAATATCTTTTAAAACCAAAAAATATTTGTCCCCACATTTTTCATCTAAGAAAGTACATAGGTTAAAGGATTACACAATACTTCACAGAGCTCTTAAAGAGGGGAAATATTCTGGGACAAAGCATCCCTTTACTCTTGTCTCCTACTTTGATCAGGAAGCCGCAAGCTGATGATTACCTGAATAAAGCATGCCCCTCACATTGGTTTACATAGTATTTAAGCGGTACTGACACCAACTGTTGGCCAATTCCTTTGTTAGGGTACATTGATGTAATGCACAAATGTAGCATCAGCCAACACCTTTTACTTAACATAATGTTTTCAAGGTTCATCTATCATATAGGGCCAAATCGCCTTCCATGGCATGGTTATACCACATTTTCTTTATTCATTAATGATGGACATATGAGTTGTTTCCACCTTTTGCCTATTATGAATAATGCTGGAATGAACATTTGTGTACAAATTTTCAAAAATCTTGATTATATGCTTAGGAGTGGCATCACTGGGTTATATGATTACCGTGTTCCACTTATTGAGGAGCTGCCAGTTTTCCAAAGTGGCTTCACCATTTAACATTTCCACTAGTTTTATGTGAGGGTTTCAGTTTAGCCACTTCCTCAGCAACACTTCTTACTTTTTTTTTTTTTTTTTAAGATTTGTATACTACACATGAGGTAGTATAATAGTATTTTTTTTCTTTTTATTATTATTATTATTATTATTATACTTTAGGCTCTATGGTACATGTGCGCAACGTGCAGGTAAGTTACATATGTATACATGTGCCATGCTGGTGCACTGCACCCACCAACTCGTCATCTAGCATTAGGTATATCTTCCGATGCTATCCCTCCCCCCTCCCCCCACCCCACAACAGTCCCCGAAGTGTGATGTTCCCCTTCCTGTGTCCATGTGTTCTCATTGTTCAATTCCCACCTATGAGTGAGAATATGCGTTGTTTGGTTTTTTGTTCTTGCGATAGTTTACTGAGAATGATGATTTCTAATTTCATCCATGTCCCTACAAAGGACATGAACTCATCATTTTTTATGGCTGCATAGTATTCCATGGTGTATATGTGCCACATTTTCTTAATCCAGTCTATCATTGTTGGACATTTGGGTTGGTTACTTTTATCTTCTTCATTATACTCATCCTAGTAGGTGTAATGTGGTATCTCACTGTAGATTTGATTTGCATTTCCCTGTTGGCCAGTAATATTGAGCATTTTTTTCATGTGCTTCTTGGCCATTTGTATATCTTCTCTGCAGACATTTTTATTCAGATTCTTTGCCCAGTTTTAATTGGGTTATTTTTTTGTTACTGAGTTTTAAGAATTCTGTATATATTTTATATACAAGTGTTCCATCAGATATACGATTTGAAAATATTTTCTCCTATTCTGTGGGTTTTATTTTCACTTTCTGATGGTATTCATTGAAGCACAAATTTTTAATTTTGGTAAAGTTCAGTTCGTCTAGTTTTTCTTTTGCTGTTCTTGCTTCTGATATCATCAATAAGAAGGCTTTGACCAATGCAAGGTCACAGTGATTTACTTCTACACTTTAAGAGTTTTTAGTTTTAACTATATTTAAGCTTATGATCTATTTTCGTGTGTGTGTGTGTGCATATGTGGTGTGAGGAGGGTACGACTTCATATTTTGAAAGTGGATATCCAATTGTACTAGTACTACTTGTTGAAAACATTATTCTTTTCCCAATACATTGTAATGATACCCTACATAAAATCATTTGACCATAAATGTGGGGATTGTTTCTGGATTCTCAATTCTATTGCCTTGATCTCTCTTGTCTAACTTACAAGAATACACAGATTTTATTACTCTAGTTTTGTAGTAAGTTTTGAAATTGGGAAATATGTCTTGTAATACTGTTCTTTTTCAAGTTTGCTTTAGTTGTTTTCAACACTTGCATTTCCATGTGAATTTTAGGATCAGCTTGTTAATTTCTGCAGAAAGGGGAGCTGGAATTTTGATAGGAATTGCATTGAATCTGTCAATCAATTTGGGGAATATTGCCATCTTAACACTAAGTTTTTCAACCCATGAATATGGGATATCTGTCCATTTATTTAAATATTCTTTAATTTCTTTCAATGATTTTTATAGTTGTCAGTGTATATGTACTGCCTTCTTTTGTTAAATTTATTTTTAATATTTTATTCTTTTGATGCTATTGTAAATGGAATTGTTTCTTAATTTCATTTTCAGATCATTCATAACCTGTATGTAGAAGTAAAACTGACTTTTCTATATTGATCTTATAGCTTGCAACCTTGTTAAACTCATTTATTAGCTTTGACAGTTTGTTATGGATTCTTTAGTGTTCTCTATATACAAGACTATGGTATCTGCAAATAAAGTTTTGCTGCTTCCCTTCTATCTATGTGCCTTATCTTTTCTTGCCTAATTTATCTGACTAGAACCTCTAGTGCAACAGTTTTAAACAGAAGTATGATATTTACTGAGGGTTTTTTGTAGATGCCCTTTACTACGTTGAAAAAATTCCCTTCTATTCCAAGTTTGTTGAGGGTTTTTAACATGGAAGGGGGTTGGATTTTGCAAAATGTTTTTTTCCTACATCTATTGAGAAGGCCATGTGTTTTTGTCTTTTATCCTATTAGTATGGTATATTATACTAATTGATTAGCATATGTTGAACCAACCTTGCATCGCTGGGCTAAATTCCACTTGATCGTGGTGTATAATCCTTCTAATATGTTACTGATTTGGCTTTGCGAGTAATTTTGTTAAGGATTTTTGTGACTATATTCGTAGGGGACATTAGTTTATAGTTTTCCTTTCTTGTAATGTCTTTGGTTTGATGTCAAAATAATACTGGCCTCATAGAATGATTTGGGAGGTGTTTTCTCTTGATTGCTTAAAAAGTTTGTAAAATATTGGTGTTAATTCTTAAAATATTTTTTAAAAATTCAGCAGTGAAATCATCTGAGCCTGGCTAGCCTTTCCTTCTGGGAAGTTTTTAAATTACTAATTCAGTTACTTCACTTGTTATGAATTTATCCAGGGTTTTTATTTCTTCTTGAGTCAATTTCCGTAGTTTGTATCTTTCCAGGAATTTGTCTATTTCATCTACTTTATCTAACTTGTTAGTATGTAATTGTCCACAAAATTCTGTTATAATCCTTTTTATTTCTGTAAGGCCTACAGTTATTTACCTTTTTTCATTCTTGATTTTAATAATTTAAGAGTCTCTTTTTTTTCTCTTTTGTTTGGTCTAACTAAACATTTGTTAATTTTGTTGAGTTTTTCAAAGAATCATTTTTTGTTTTGTTGATTTTCACTATGGTTTTTCTATTCTTTATGTTATTCATTTCCACTCAAGTTTTTCCTATTTCCTTCTCTCTCTTTGATTTGAGTGTAGTTGTATCCTCTTTTTCTAGTTTATAAGGTGGAAAGAACTTTCTTATTTTTAAATATAGACATTCATAGCTATAAATGTCCCTCTATGCACATCTTAGTTGTATCCCATACATTTTGATTTGTTGTGTTTCCATTTTCATCCATCTCAGAGTATTTTTTGGTTTATCTTGTGTTCTTCTTTGACCCATTGTTTATTTAGGAGAATTTTTAATTTCCACATATGTGCAAGTTTCCCAAATTTAATTCTATTATGTATTTTTAATTTCACATTATTGTGAATACCACCTTATCAATGGAGTCTATTGTGATGACCATACTTAATATTGAAACCTGCTTTGTCCTCTGGACCCCCACTTGGCTCTCCCAATTCCCCTTAACCTGCTCTATTTTCCCCCTGGAACATTTGTCAGCATACACCTTACCACATAATTATTCTTTATTATTTATTTTCTCTCTCTTTATGCCTCTGTCCTCTAAAACATAAGTTTTGATGTGTTACTCAATTTTAGTAGTGTCAAGATTTTAGATCTAACCTTTTCTTTTTGGTTGTTTTTAATCCTATTCTTACCAACATTTTTCTCTGTTATGTTATTGCTTTCACTTTATCTTAACTTTGTCTCTATTCGTGTGCAAGAAAAATTCTCATGCTTAAATACTATTTAAAAACTAATATTTGGTGCTTCCAAACTGTATCAGTAGTAATAGATGTTTTCTTTCCTTTCTCCTCTTTGCTGAGCTTCCACTCACATAAAATTAGATGCAGATGATGGTGCCATATCAGCCCAGCCAGTTGCTAGTGCTTTAACACAGTTACACCACTTGACACAGAAAATACATACCACATACAGCCAACTTTTAACTCTAATAAGTAGCTTCCTGTCACAGCCTCTTTCTTCTATTCTGTTTTTCCCTTCACTAGTCCCACCTTTATCCCCAGAACCCATAATCCTGTACCAGAGAAAAAGTTAGGGCCCAGCTGAATTTTAAGAATTAAAATTCCCCTTACTGGATTACTGGCATCATCACCTCTGATAAGATGAGATCTTGAAGGTATAATTCTCTGCAATTGGGGAATAGCTAGAGAAGAAAAAAATACTGTCACTGGCATTTGCCATCTTATTTCCTCGAAGTCTTCAAAGAGCCGCTGCTTCAGCAGTGGTTATTTGGTGAGTGGTGAGAGTGAATGCAGCATGAAATGTTCCAGCTGACATCCTTCATGGTTGGAATGTGGAGGTCAGAAATCTAAGGATACTTCCTGTATTAGTCTATTTTGCATTTCTATGAACGAATATCTGAGGGTGGGTAATTTATAAAGAAAAGAGGTTTTTTTTGTTTTGTTTTGTTTTGTTTTTTTGTTTGTTTGTTTTACTTAAAGCTCCACGGTGCCAGCATCTCCTTCTGGTGAGGGCTTCAGGAAGCTTCCAGTCATGGCAAAAGGCAAAGGGGAGCAGGCATGTCATATGGCGAGAGAAGGAGTAACAGAGATGATAGGCTCTTTAAAGCAATCAGCTCTCATGTGGACTAATAGAGCAAGAGCTCACTCATTACCATAAGGATGGCACCAAGACATTCATGAGGGATCTGCCCCCATGACAGACACCTTCCACAGGCACCACTTCCAACACTGGGGATCACATTTCTATCTGAGATTTGGAGAGGACAAACATCAAAACTGTATTACTTACTTTCCAAAGACCAAAAACAAAGGTTAGATCACTCAGCATTTGCATTAGCCAGGAGTTAGTCACATTGGAAGCCAATGTTACATTTAATATACTAAATATAAGCAAGTTATATATTTGCCAAATGGTATGAGGTATGTCATGTTGAACCATGTTATATCTTTACACATTTTGCTTTCGGAAAGAAGTGGTTAATTTCTGAAAAAAAATTAGTAAGATATTGCAAGAATTAGAAAGACTAACTTTCTTGCAAAAAAGATGATGAAAAGCATTACCAGTGATTAGTAAAGAAAAGTGTTTGGATTTCAAATATGCATGGAATTTTGTACCAGGAAACTAAGCTCTGTCAGTTACTGTCACCTGTGCTTTAATCAATAGCTCTTAAACAGAATGTAATCAAAATAAAAATTCATTAATTTGTGAATTATCTGCAGTTAGAAACTTAGCTGAATGTGAGTCCATGTGATTGAGTATGAATGTTTGTGCACCATTTAAGGTTGTTATCCATTATCAGTTGTTTTACGTATGTAGTAGCAACTATGCTAGATGACTATAAGCCTTTACATGCTGGACTAGTATAAAAATTATACACGAATGTCAAAATGATAATATTGGGCTGTGTTTATAAAGGGAAACCCCCCTTTATAAACTAAATATAAGCAAGTTATATATTTGCCAAATAGTATGAGGTATGTCATGTATGAGGTATATAATTATATTGCTAAAGCATCTTAATTTAATATCTATGATCCAGGTAAATTGTGTTTATATCAGCCTTTTTTTTTCAGTATACAGCTAGGTTTTGGGGATTATTGATAAAACTGCATACTTTTAAAAATAATAATTTTCTACTGTCTTGAAAAGCAAGGATTCTGTTTGTTGTAATAAATCATTTCTTGAATAGTTGGTAATTTTTTTACATCTTCACTTCAGGAAGTGACAAAAAGATGGAAGCGGAAGCGTCTTACTACTTGGGCTTAGCACACTTAGCTGCTGAGGAATATGAAACAGCATTAACAGTAAGCTAAACTTTTGATCACTGCCATTTTTAATTTTTATTGTAGTATATTTATTTTATTTTCCTATATGTTATTACAAGGCCAATAGAAATGAGTTAGGCCTGACATAGGTGTGCCTATTTACTGAGATTAAAGCAGAATAGCAATATGCTAGAAGCATTTTAAAAATCGGTTTTGTTGTTTATTGAAGGTACAGTGGTATGTAATCAATTACTATGAAGTGCTTTGGGATATGTGAAAGTTAAATAAATGGAGTAATATGGCCCTCCATATGCCCATATCAACAAGGACAAGAGGAAATAGGTTTAAGTGATGGTAAAAAGTAAATAACAAAAAAGAAATTACAGTCATTTTATAATATGATTTGGGAAATTTTGCACACACAAAATTGCAGTTATAAAGCAAACAGAGTGAGCTGCATTGATGTATATCTTCAGTGCAGGTAGTGGGGAGGCAACAGAGGTGGAGGCGGGTGTTAGTCTCAGTCTGAGAAGTAGCCTGCCCTATAATCAAATCACTGTTCGGCTATTTTGCAACCAGGTTTTGTTTGGCTAAAAACAAACAAATAAAAATGTCAAGAGTGATCTTTCCTGAATTATAACTGAAGTCATTTTTTCTTCTTCTCTTACCTCTACTATGTATTTAAAGTATTTCACCTACATCTCTTATAATAATCTCCAATGTGATACACAATATTGGATTAATTTTTAGCTTTTGGGATCTTCTTTGTTCCTTTAGATATTTTTTGCTAAGTAGAATTCCTATATTTGGGCTAGATATTCTCCTCTAGCCCCCTTACAATTGGATATCATAGAAAACTTAGGTTTTCCTAGATGACTCTTATGCTTAATATTTGTAAATTAATGATTAGCATTCAGCAAAGCTTTGTTTCTGATACCTTGGGGAGCACAGAGACCAACCAGATGCACACTTCTCTTTAGGAGTTAATTTAATGAGGGTGAACAACTTGCAAGCATAACCACAATTCAAAGTAGGATGAACAGGGGCTTTTTAAGTGCAGAGGGAAGAGTGGTTGGTTCCAACACTGAAGACCAGCGAGGCTGCACCAAAAAAAAGTTTTTGAGAGACAGGATTTACACATGTAGAAAACATGAGAGTCCACAATGATAGAACACCAGATATGCACGTGTGCCCACATGCATACACACTCAACATGGACATACTCAGTGTGTTGGGAAGGACTTAGGTGGAAGATGAGATTCAGTTGGAGGTCAAATTGGAAAATTAGGTGAAAACTAGCTCATAGATATTCTTTCTCTCTCAAGTAATGCAAGCACAAAATAAATTCAAACAATACAATAAAATTCACAATGAAAACTAAATTTTCTTTCCCTCCCTGTACTCAGTCTCACAGTTCTTTTCTCAGAGACAAACACAGTTACACATTTCTGGCTTATCTTTCCAAAAATATTCTATATATTCAAATATCTAAAAAGTGCATATATATGTTTCCTTTGTGTTATTTAGAAAATTGTTGCATTTTATATGCACTGTTCTGCACCCTGAGTTAATTTCTTCCATACTAATGCATAGAGACATGCCTAGTTTTATTATTTTAATTTTTCCAGCTTTATTGAGATATGATTGGCAGATAAACATTGCATATATTTAAGATGTACAATGTGATGTTTTGATATATCTATATATTGGGAAATTATTTCCCCAATCAAACTAGTTGGCCTGTCCATCACCTCCCATATTAACCTCTTTCGTATGTGTGTGAGGACACGTTAAGATCTAGTCTCAGTAAACTTAAAGTACATAATATACCATTATTAACTATAGACAAGTCTCATTGTATTTATTTATTTATAATTTCAACTTTTAGATTCCGGGGTACATGTGCAGATTTGTTATCTGAGTATGTTTTGTAATGCTGAAGTTTGGGGTATGATTGATCCTGTCACCCAGATAGTGAGCATAGTACCTGATAGTTTTTCAGCCATTGCCCTCCTCCCTCTAGTTGTCTATTGTTCTCATCTTTATGTCCATGAGTACCCAAGGTTTCGCTCCCGCTTATAAGTGAGAACAAGTGGTATATGATTTTCTGTTCCTGTGTTAATTTGGACAAGCCTTATCTTAAGGGGTCTACATGATATCCCATTGTGTGGCTGTGCCATAATGGATTCAAACATCTTCTACTGCTGGGCATTAAGGTTGTTTCACATAACTTTTATTGTAAAGGATGTGGCAGTGAACAGTTTCATCAGATGTGACAAATTTATCCATAGAATAGATTCCTAGAGGTGGAAATGCTGGTGTATCCTATTCCTAGTGGTGTAGGATAGTCTAGTAATGAATAGATTGAAGGAGTATTTGACATCCAAGGGATGAATTACTTTACTTGAAACTGTTACTCCTTCCAGAAGAGTATTGAAATTGTTTCTCTGAAAGTACATGTGAAGCTTAAGTCCCTGCAACCTATTAACTGTGTGACACTGGGCAATTTCCCTTACACTCTTTAAGTCTCAATTGCCCCATCTATCCAGTGGGACTAATAGCTATACTTATTTCATAAAGGGTAGTGAGTTAAATGTTACTCCCCTCAAAAAAAAATCTACTTCCTAATCCCTGGAACCTGTGAATGCAGAGGTAACTAAGTTAAAGATCTTGAGATGAAGTGCTCATTCTGGATTATCTAGGTGGACTCTAAATATGAAGACAAACATTCTTATAAGAAAAAGGCGGAAGATTTGAAACAGAAGACAGGAAGCCACATGTGCAGAGGAAAAGACCATGTGAAGACAAGGGCAGAGAGTGCAGTGATACAGCCACAAGTCAAGGAATCCCTGGAACCGCCAGGAGATAAAAGAGGCAAGGAAGGATCCTCTCCTACAGCCTTTAAAAAGATCACAGCCCTGCTGATGCCTTGATTTCAGACTTGTAGCCTTCAAAGCTAGAAGAGAATATATTTCTATTATTTTAAGTCACTTAGTTTGTGGTAATTTTTATGTCAGCCCTAGAGAACTAATAAGAGGGTGATAATAAGAGATAATTTAATTTATGTAAAGTTTTAAAAGACTGTCTGCCTGGTTTGTCATAAACCTTCGATAATAATTTTTTTTTTTATTTTTTCACTAATCTAAGTCTCTGGACTTGAGCAGTAATAGTGAAGATGGAAGGAATTAGACAGATTCAAAAGTTATAAAGGACTTGGTAACAGGCTAAGTATAGGAGGTGAGGGAAACAGAGGTGCGAAGATGGGCCCCGAGTTCCTGGCTGTGGAACTGGGTGGATGCTGGTGTTGTTTACGGGGGTAGGGAATGTGAAAGGCTTGCAGGGAAATGGAGAGTTCAATTCTGGATATGTAGAACTGGAGGAGTTTTAAAGTTATTCGAGGAGAGTTCAAGTAGACAGTTAAATATGATGGTCTGGAGCTTAAAAAGAAGTCTAGAGTGGAAATATTATATGTGAAAGTTAATTTTATGTGTCAACTAGGCTGGGTCATGGGATGCCCAGATAGCTGGTGAAACATTTCTGAGTATGTCTCTGAGGGTGTTTCTGGAGAAGATTAGCATTTGAATCGGTGGGTTGAGTAAAGCAGATGGTCTTCCCCTATAAATTTGTATGTTTTCAGCAAATTGAAGCTGTGGAGTGGATGAGATTTCCTAGAGAGAGAGTTAATAGTGTTGAAAGAAAAAGGCCTAGAGCCAAATTGGATGAAAGAGGGAGGTACAAAATAGCTTAAGCAGGAGTATCCAGGAAGGCAGGGGGAACATAGAATAGATGATTTCATACCAGGTATTTCTAAAAGAAACGGACATGCAAACTGCACATTTTTGCAAACTGCAAAATCCTGGGATTTGGGCTGGAATGAGAGCACTCTATGCAGATATTTCCAGTAAATGTATCTGGATTGGAATTAGGTTTAGTTAATTCTTTTTCTTCGAGACAGAGTCTGGCTGTGTCACCCAGGCTGGAGTGTAGTGGCGCGATCTCGGCTCACTGCAAGCTCCACCTCCCAGGTTCACACCATTCTCCTGCCTCAGCCTCCTGAGTAGCTGGCACTACAGGCACATGCCACCACGCCCGGCTAATTTTTTGTATTTTTAGTACAGGCGGGGTTTCACCATGTTAGCCAGCATGGTCTCGATCTCCTGACCTTGTGATCTGCCCGCCTCAGCCTCCCAAAATGCTGGGATTACAGTGGTGAGCCACCACGCCTGGCCCAGGTTTAGTTAGTTCTTGTTATTTAATTCTCCAGCCAGAGTGGAGGCTTTGGGAAACTAGGCAAGGACGTATTCCAGCCCTCAGGCTCACTGCTATCATCCAGTAGCCTTTGCAGTTGGGAAAAGCCTGAGACTTTCTTCAGAGCCTACATTTTGACAGAATGTTTGTGGAAGAATATTGTTGCCTTCTTGGACACAGCTCACCCAGAACTGCAGACTTGCAGAAGCCAAGCACAACATTTGAACAGAGCTTTGCTTTGACTTCAGATTTGAAGGCAATGTCTTTTCACTCTCCTTAGTGTCCTGTCTTAGCCACTTTTTCTATTTCCTTTGAGTTAAAAGGACATTCTTCAAATTTTCAATTGAATCTCCTTTTACTTTTTTCTTTCTGGACCTGATGAAAGTAACCATGTTTCATAAGTGATCTATTATCTGCTTGCAAATTTCAACATATCTTCCTATCTGCAGGGTCTTCTGTGATGGCATTCCTTCTAGCTTACAATATTTCTGTTAGAAATCTATAGCAGGACAGAGCACTCCTTATTTAGTGAATATATTGTGTGTATATATACATATATATATAAAAAATGATAAAATATAAATAAATATGTAGGATTGATTCCCTGATTGGAGATCTAACCAGTTATGTAATCACAAAGTAAATATTCAACATATATTTTTTAAAGTTTTCTTTCAAGATCCTCTTTTATTCTACTTTCCCACCTTGCATAGTGTTACCAACATTGTCTTCACCTGTTTTAAAGCACTACTGATGTTCCTGTCATAGTGTAGCTGTGAAGAGAGGTAAGAAGGCTCAGAAACTGCTTTGTTGTGTTAGATTTAGCGTTTTCCTTTCCTTTTCATATTCAGTCTATCTTTAATTGTTGTCATTAATTCCATATACCATTTTATCTTCTCACTTGTATTTCAAATTGATGAATTGGAATATTTTCAGATTTTCAGTATCTTGCCTCTGGATTCAACTTCTATCTCTCACAATTTTCTTCCTTCCAATAATGTTATTCATCTATCTAAAGATTTTTACACATTTTTTTCAAAGAAACTTGGATAAACACAAGTGAATATTCCTAATCAATAATTCTATTAATCTGAAATAGAAGGAATTTTGAAATTTTGCTAATGTATCTTAATGGAAAGGCTTTAATTTATCAGTAAAGTATTAACACAGTAATAGAAGAATGTGCGGACAAGCATAGGAATAAAACTTTGGTGATTCATTCCTTGTTGATAAAGGGTTCTTTCCTGAACGATAGAATACAGCTAAACTAAAAACAAATAACAGATTTATTTAGGGCTGAAACACCTACTAGTAAGGAAAGAGCATTTGGTAAAGAGAAAAAATAGTTACACTAATAAATCTGTGCAAGAGGTCATGGAGACCCTGACATTTAACGAGGAGAATGCTACCTGCATATGCCATGTGCTGGGGAAGGAAAGCGTAATTCCCTTTGGCCATCATCAAATTAGACCTGTAAATGTTCTAAGTAGGGTAAATTCCAAATTTTAGGAGGTATATTATAAGGTCCTAAGATTTGAAAGAGAAAAATATTTTACCAAGAATCACATCTAAGGCCTTGTGCAAAATTGGACCAGCCACATACCAACGTAAAGTTATTTTAAGGAAAAGGAATGGCCTTGCTTAGCCGTTCGTTTTTATGTATGAATTTCCTTTCTCCCTAAATATATCAATGCACTTAATGATTCTAGGAACACCAACTTTATTCAATCTTTAAAACAGGCAGAGAATTATTTGCTTTCTATTATTTTGCAATATTGTAACTTAAAAATGATACTATGAAAACAAAATTCAACAGATTGATATTTCATTTGCTTTTTTTTTTTATTTTTATTTTTATTTTTTTGTTGTTGAGACGGAGTCTCGCTCTTTCACCCAGGCTGGAGTGCAGTGGCGCGATCTCGGCTCACTGCAGGCTCCGCCCCCCGGGGTTCATGCCATTCTCCTGCCTCAGCCTCCCGCGTAGCTGGGACTACAGGCGCCCGCCACCTTGCCCGGCTAATTTTTTGTATTTTTACTAGAGACGGGGTTTCACCGTGTTAGCCAGGATGGTCTCGATCTCCTGACCTCGTGATCCGCCCGCCTCGGCCTCCCAAAGTGCTGGGATTACAGGCGTGAGCCACCGTGCCCGGCCTTCATTTGCTTTTAAAATACAGGATTCACCCCATTACTATTATTTATTCCATATACAAAACAGTAGCCATCTCTATGTTTACATACATTAGCATCTTTGTAACAGTTTAGAATGCTTCTAACATTAGTGTTAGCTTGTAGATGTGGTTGACCTATATGTCCAGCCTCACCAGTAGCATCACATAGAAAATTGCAAATAAGTAATACAAAATAGTCTTCCCTCATCTGAGGTTTTACTTCCCACGGTTTGTTGCTGGTGGTCAACCACAGTCTGAAAATATTAAACGGAAAAATTTTGGAAATAAAAATTCGTAAGTTTTCAATTATGCACCATTCTGAGTAGCACAATGAAATCTCGTGCTGTTCCACTCTGTCCCATTTGGCACATGAATCATCCCTTCATTGAGAGTATCCATGCTGTATACGCTGCCTGCCTATGACTGCATAGGAAAAACAGTGAATATAGGATTCAATACTATCTGAAGTTTCAGGCATCCACTGGGGGTCTTGGATCATATTCCCCACATATAAGGAGGAACTACTGTATCAGAAGAAATATTCCAAAAATTTTTATTTGATATATATTTATTAACAATGGAGGATATGTATCATGTGTGTAAAATAATATATCCTTAGGGTTTCACTAAAGTAATACATTTTTTCAACTCAATAAATGTAAGCAAAGATAAAGCCGTACTGTATGAGAAACGATTTCTATCAATGATTTATTTGCTTTGTAATGTTTAGCTGACAGAAAGTTTTGGGGGGAGAGAGTTCTTACAGTTGTTTCCACTTAGTTGCTTTCTGTATATAGTTTACCTCTCTTTTAAAAGTCAACCCATTGTTTATAGCAGTGGGTTCTTAAATCAAGTGATAATATAGCTGATATGCAAATACCTTGGCAGATTTCATACTGACAAACCAAAAACTAATCTCTTCTTTGGTCACTTTAATAAGTGAAGACACATTTCTGTCTATTGCTGAAACCATTATGCAACTCAAATAAATCTCAGAGTTCTCCGTGGCTCAGTCTTTGTATGATGACATATTAAAAGAAAAGAAATCCAGCAATCTAAACTGAAAGTAATTTTAATTTCTACTTAATTACCCTTAAAGAACAGTAAAAGAGATAATCTTAACTCACAGCACCATTATTTCTTAAAATCCTCTTTTCTTCTATTTCTCCAACTTTTAAATTTGTCTATCACAGGATATTCAGAAGCCCATATCTTTATGTCACTCCCTAAACCCAAAACTCCCCGGCTGTATTCCACTTCTATGTTGTTATCACTCCTCTTTCTTCTCTCTCTCCTGACTTCTTTTCTCTTTCAGGTCAATAAATCTTGACTCTTTCAGCAGTCTTATCTCTACTTTGCACAACCCATTCCTCTGAAAAATTATAACTGTTATGTGTGTAATAGAACCCAGTAGGGATAACACTGGTTTGAGAGAAAAAGGAGTGTCAAATGGGTTATGCCAGAATTCATAGTCTGGGAAAGGCAAGGAAAGCAAATACACTTGCATTAATCATATTTTAGATTTTCTTACACTATATGTAAGAAATTCTTGAAAAGCGTATGTCAGAAGAAAAAAATGTAAATAAAAAATAATAAACAAGAGGGGAAGGAAATGAGAACAAAGAAGCCAAGGCAAAGGAGGAATCAAGAGAGAGGCTGTCTGAGACTCAGTGTTCCTTTGGGTCCTTTCTGTGTCATTTCCCATACTTCAGCTCTAGAGTTCTGAATGTCTGCAGGATATAATAATAGGATGAATCTTTCTGATGGACACCACATTTATTCTATCTGTAGTTTGAATCAGTTTGTCTACAAGAGCAATGGCCTCTTCATATCTGCATTCTCACTCTTCCCTATCATCTCCTGGCTGCATGTAGATGACAGTTGGGGCCAGTTTAATATGACATCATGATATTAGAGTTTCCTGGAATGCATATAGGTGCTCACATCTGCTACCAAATCTTTGATTGTTAGACATTTGTATGAAGTAAAGGCAGTAAGTACTAGCATTTCTCAGATAAGGCACTCTCAAAATGCTTTTTAGAGAGTACATTTATCAACTCTTTGGAGTGAGAGGACAACAACATCATTAATTGATGGGCTCTAAAATCAAACTAATCAAGCATAGAATCCCAGATCTGCTACCACCTCACCATGTGACATTGAACAAGTGACTGACTTAACCTTTCTGAACATTAGTTTCCTTTTCTGTAAGATGGGGATAATCCTACTCTGTAACTCAGAACAGCCTTGTGAGAGTTAAGTAAGAATATGTGTCTGAAATTTGTAGCATGGGGCTTAACACACAGATAACTAGAACTATTATGTTACTATTAATATACATAAAATATTTTTTTTCCAAAGTGCTAGATGATCATACATCTATGAAATCACAATGTCTGGCTTCTGCTCTAGACCTACGGTATTTTCAAACCCCTAGTTAGCATAGGAACAAATGTTAAATGTGTTGGTAAAGTCTACACAGTTAAAAGTATTTGAAGGAGAAGTTGATGTACATATATTACATGATAAAGAGCATGTTAATGGAATATAGGTCAAGTCATACATAGCAATGGCATTCTAATTATAAGTGGCCAAATATGTGAAATGGCTGTAGGTTTGGATGTACAATGTTCATATCAGAGGTAACTGCAGTACAGAAAGAGCACATGAGCCTTGGAGCTGGAAGACATGGATTTTAGTCCTGTCTGCCATGCACTAGCTGTGTGACCTTAGGGTAGTCACTTAACTTCTTGGAAGCTCAGTTTCGTTTGTGAAATAAAAATACTAATGGCAGCTTCACTGTGTCTTTGTGAAGACCAAAATTTAAAAATGTATGTTTACACTTAAAATTATAAACAGTTCTCAAATGTAAAATACCATTATCACTACAGATTGATGTAACTATAACTAGATAATGATAGCAATGATACTGTAGTAGGTAGTATTTATTGAGTATGCATTCAAAATCTCTACTTCATTCTTTATTCTTAATTGTAATTTACTATTTATCATATGTAAATTACATAGTACCTAAATTTTATCTTTGTATTGGCACATATTTTTATATAATGGAAAGAAGATAAACCAACATTTTGTGAAAAGTATTTTATTATTAATTTATTAATTACTTTTCTTTGGGTTAAAAATATGACATTTATTTTTTAAAAATTGGGTTATTTCTTTCTTTAAACATCAGAGCTACTCATTGCCCATTAAACAGAAGTTGTCTTTACTCGCCAGTTAGAAATCCTTACCTAAAATTTACCCTTCCATCCTTGGTTTAATGGTCTGGGTAACCGAGGGGAGCTCAGATGCTGCCAGAGAGGAAATCATGGCCCCTTCTCCCAGAGGATGGCTGGTTATCATTATACATAACATGCAGACAAGCCTGCTTGCAGCCAGTTTGCCTCCTGGTCGTGTGTAGTTCATCACCAGCTTCTAAGGCATGCTAAAGAGGGCTCGCCACTCAGCTTGAGATGATTCAGGTGTAGGCTCAGCGGTCTCAGCAGTCATTTTCCTGCTTTACATCAGAGTTTTCATCTGCTTTATCCTTTTGTCCTGTGGCCCACCTCAGGCAGTCTCCTTCTTGGGGACTCTAAAAGGAGCAGCTGTTACAGATCCCATTTCCCCCAATTGTTGTGGCTCGGACCTCTTTCTGTTTAGCATTACCCTCCACACACACACACACACACACACACACACACACACACACACACTTCCACCAGTACACAAACAGCGTCTACCTTATCTTCATTTCATAAGTTTTGCTAAGTAATATTCAAAATATTCAGTGTCTGAAATGCAAAAGAAAGGGTTTTTTAAAACCAACATTAAAAGGAAATAATATTTTCTAATTTTAAAATATGTATTTATTTACAAATTGTATAGAAAATGTCTTATTCAGAATTATTATACAATAACTTAAGGCATAGTATAAAAATGTATTCCATATCTGATCTTATTTTGAATAGTTACTTGGAAATAGCCTTCCTTGGAAAACAGCATTTTAGGTAGTTTAATAAAAATATGTTTTAATACTTGGGGAATTATGAAAACTTAAAATGTTTTACTAATAATTTTGTTATTGTTATCTTAATCTTTAAAGTTTTGTCCTTTCTGAAACATTGAAACAGGTAACTTTATGGTACTAATTTAACATAGTTTCTGTAGTAAAGATCACACAATAGAATCTTAGTAGATTGAATTTTTTCATTTCCTCATCAATGGGGAGTATCTTTAAATCATTTTTAATTTTTTAAAATGTCTCTAATTTTTTTACATATTAATAATATTTTAATTAGTGAATAATATTAATAATGTTACAGTTTAGGAAAATATGCATCTGTTTCTTTTTTTACCATGATTATAGTATTTGTCATATAAATTACAGTATTTGTCATTTAAATGACAAAAGCATGTAGAAAATCAGAAAGCTCAAAAAAATTAAAATATTTATTTTTTGAAACAAATCTGTACAGTAGTAATTTACAATTTATAAACTTTCCTACAAATAAAGAAATGTTTTATGTCAGGAAAGAAAGTTTGTGGCCTAAATTAATATAAATACAAATTTTCTAGTAATAAAATTTATTGATTTTTTTTAACGTGAAAGCTAGTTTTAGTTTCCCTTGAGACCTAGAATACCACTTGGGCCAAAACTTCATGATTATTTTACTTATTCGTTTTTTAAAACGTACTGCTACAGTAGCTCTTTACAAAAAAGCTGAAGTTTTTGTATCTAGGTATTCACATTTTAAGAAACAGTGCAAAAAGTTCTGATACTCACTGTGAGAGAAAAATGAAGGAAAGGATAAATTTTTTATTTAGTGCATCCTAAAAGGATGAGGTTCAAAAATCTGAAAATTGAGTACTCTAATCAACTATACTAAATAGTGACATATGGAACATAATGTATGTATACTCCTTAAAGTTCAAGGCCTAGCGTATGAAAATGTTCGCTGGAGCAATAAAGCAACCTGCATAGTTCATCACAAGACTCATTGTATGACAGACCTAGAGGCAATGGCACAGCTGTTAGCACTCGTTGATCTAGAGGCTGCGAAAGAAGAAGAGGCATTACACCTGGAAGAACCCAGAGAAGATTATAGGATTAGATGTGTTAAACAGGAATAAGTGTGTGGGTCATACTTCATCATTACAAATTTAGCCAAATTATATATAATTCCTCTAAGAGATGAAAGGGGTAACTTCAGAAAGAAAAAATGTAATCAAATATATTAAAACTTATCCAAAACATTCTCAAAGGTGTCTTTGGTGTAATTATGGATCTACAATTAACAGTAACATTGCATTTAGAAATTATACAGTATAATTGGTGCACAATAAAAATAACATATACTAGGATTTAAAAATAGCATTAATACCATACTCCTAATATTCAATCCATATACTTGTAAAAAACTCTTTTACCCAGTAATTTCAACTTTCTCCCTTAATCAACACATAAGTTTCATTAATAACTAATGAAATGACTTTAAGATTAAATCTCCATTTTTTTCCCATGACTATCCTCTATTGACCCTTATTTGTTTGTTTGTTTGAGATGGAGTCTTGTTCTGTCACCCAGGCTGGAGTGCAGTGGCAAAATCTCTGCCCACTGCAACTTGCGCCTCCCAGGTTCAAGCGAGTCTCCTGCCTCAGCTTCCAGAATAGCTGGGATTACAGGCGCACACCACAATGCCCAGCTGATTTTTGTATTTTTAGTAGAGATGGGGTTTTGCCATGTTGGCCAGGCTGGTCTTGAACTCCTGACCTCAAGTGATTCACCTGCCTCAGTCTCCCAAAGTGCTGCTGGGATTATAGGCATGAGCCACCATGCCTGGCTAATTTTTGTATTTTTAATAGAGACAGGGTTTTACCATACTGGCCAGGCTGGTCTTGAATTCCTGACCTCAAGCGATTCACCCGTCTCAACCTTCCAAAGTGCTGCTGGGATTACAGGCATGATCCACCTTGCCTGGCCCCTTATTCATTGTTTTTAATGATGAAGATGATGGCCGAGAATAGAAAAAGAGAAAGAAGATAAGGGAACCAACTAATCCACAACATGGCATTTGGCACCTGAACAATCAAGGATTGATTATATAGATGTGTGTAACAGCTTTCTTTTGTGAGCATTTCAAGGGAGGAGTTTAATATTCTTTTGCACAAAAGCATGACTTTGAGGCAAAACATTAGAAAGTTAGAAAGCCAAATAGTGTAAAAGTTTGGCAAGGATGTGAGATTACAAGAACTGCAGTTCGGAGGGTAAGCTGGTGTGGCTATCATTCCAAGAGTGATGGTGTGAGTGAAATTCTGTACGTGATTTCCTGGTGGTACACCAGCCCACTCCTGGGAATATCTGTCCCAGAAAAACTCTTTAGGGACACATTAGAGAGGGCTTATGGAGGGGAAAGGGAGTAAGAGTGAGGATGGAGGATGAAGGAGAAAAATTTATTAAGAACAATTGAGGGGGCAAGCACAGACCAATGATAAAAGTGTGCCCTGCTCTAGGGAGTATGGCTAACTCGATTCTATGTGCCAGAGTTTCCAAATAAATAACGTGAAATAACCTGGTCACAAAATATTTTTTATTGCAACCCGAATGTGTCACATAGTTCTTGCTCAAATACACATTTTTGGACATTTCGTAAAAGCTTACAAGGCATTCTTTGAGTTTTTACAAAAGCATGGGCAGCAATAGGTGAATGCTTTTGTACTGTTGAACTCACTACCTTGATGACTTGGTTCGGGTTTTCCCAGAAGCTGAGTTTGAGACGTGGAATTGAGTACATGTGGCTTATTTGGGAGGGATTCTATCAGCCAGGGAGTCAGGCAAAAGAAGGAAGCCAAGAAAAGGTGCATTGCCAAGCCAGTTATTACTGTGGGCAAATGGATCAGTCCTGCTGGAACGCTCTAGGAAACAGTGTAGAAACAAATCAGTTATCCCAGGGGAGAGATGAGGGAGCTGGTGTATTTATCCACCAGTTTCCACCATTCATTGGTTAAGAGTTGCTTCCAGAGACACTAAAATTCCCTGGAATTCCAGTTTACCATGAGCCCAGCCATCAAACAGAAGATCCCAGGTGCTGGCCTGAGCAGCCCTTGGCCACTCTGTCAGTGCAAGTCACTGACAGAATGCAAGTCACTTAGCTTGTAGGCTTCCTTTTCTGTATCTGAAAAATAGGAATGATAAAGTTGCTGCGGCAATTAAACAAGATAAAGAAGTAATGTGCCTGGCACTTAGTAAGCATTCAGTAAATGATAGCTTTGTTTTAAGGTTTAAATTTTGCACATCTTTTGACTCAAGAGTTGCTCATTTTGGAATTTACCTAAGGGAAATAATTAGTAATGTGTGCAAATATTGAGCTGTAATATTGTTCATAAAATCGTTAATATATACAGAGATTTAGCTATAACCTCTGTATACAATGCTATAAATGCTGTTTGGAATGGTGAAAAATTCAGAAAAAAAGTAAATGTAAAGTAATATCAAATTGAATAAATCATTGTTGGGTATCCTGTGCTGAAATACAATGCAGCCAATAAAAATTACAAAATGAATAAACATTTTATAACAATAAAAGTATTACTGATATGTTGAATAAAAAATCAGGTTATAAAACATTGTACATTATGACCCTACTTATATATAAATACATATATATGTAGTGCATAAATAATATATGAAAATGCTAGAACTACCAAACTGTTTTTGGTGGTTATCTGTAGAAGCTGGAATAATGAATGACTTTAATTTTTCTGTTTTTGGGGGAGATTGGTATCTGTATTCTCAACATTTTCTACAATTAACACATATTGATTTTGTAATAAAAAATAAAAGAAAAACTACTTAA
Source organism: Pongo abelii (assembly GCF_028885655.2). Classification (NCBI taxonomy): domain Eukaryota; kingdom Metazoa; phylum Chordata; class Mammalia; order Primates; family Hominidae; genus Pongo; species Pongo abelii. The sequence goes on along the minus strand of NC_071988.2, from coordinate 168,666,112 downwards.
AAAGTAAACTATTATATCTTTCCATTCCATTAAAATTTAAAGGTTTTAATTAATGTTTTTAATAGGTTTTACATAGGTTGTTCATAGTAAAAATCTTTAGTGTAGGATTGATTGTAGCAGGTTAGTCACTTCAACAGCTTATCTCAACCCACAACATTAAAGAAAATTATTAAATGCTTAACAAGTAATAAAAGAATTTAAAAATTAATTCATCAAGTAAAAAATAATCGTATAAATTATAAAGCAAAAACAATAAAATAGGGAGAAAAATACAGCTATATAGATTCTGAAGTCCTGAGTAATTTTGTCCAAAGTCCCTATGATCAGAAATGGTAATAATTATGTTGATGATGTTTTAAACTTCAGTTTAGTGCACAGTGTTGAATAATAGGTCTGGGAAGTTTCTTTTTGGTCGGGTAGATTGTTCCTATAGTGCAAGACTGCATTATCCACATGGAAAAGAGACATATACCAGTGCCATTCTTATAATAGGGAGCAAGAGCTAGAGAAGCAACAGGAAAGCTGTTGTTCCCTCATTGGAGCGGGAGCAGCAAGAGTAAAGGCCTGGGAGGGCAGCAAAATGCATCCAGCCAGGCTGGAGTAGGAGCGTTGCAGGAGTGAAACTGTTCTGAGTAGGGCTACTGGGGGAGAAGCTGTTTGAAAAGAAGGCTGAGACATCCATTAACTAGTCAGCCTGTGGTCACAAATCTAGCAGATGCAGAGCCAGACAGGAGCCCATGCCTGTAACTACTGATGTTGTTGTAATTGGTAGAGTTGTCAGTAAGATGATTTTAAACTCATTTGTTGAGCCTCGTCACAAGTTTCCCATATAAATGTTTAATAACATTCTCATCTGTTCCACTTAATGAACTACTTATTGGCATTAATAACATTTTGTTATTCTTGTCCAGTGGAAATTATTATTGAATAACACTTGAAGCTTAAAAAAGAAATCACCCCTCTGCTGCTGGACCAGTTGGGAATCAGCACAGTTTGGAGAAAAGCACAACAGGACACAGAAGTAGAAGATGCAAATGGTGGGCTGGGTGAGGTGGCTCACGCCTGTAGTACCAGCTACTCGGGAGGCTGAGGCAGGAGAATCGCTTGAACCCGGGAGGCAGAGGTTGCAATGAGCTGAGATCATGCCACTGCACTCCAGTCTGGGTGACAGAGCAAGATTCCATCTCAAAAAACCAAAGATGTAAGTGGCATCAGGCTAGAAATGACCCACTGCTTTGTAGCTTCTCCAGAGAAAAAGATGTCAGGAATTCTTACTTTCCATTTCTTATTTCCATTTCCTTCTTCCCCTCCATTATTATAGATAATGGGATACCATGGATTCTTCCTTTGTTATGATGTAACTTCCTAACTGAATTTGCCTTGTTTTCTCTGGATGTTTTTCTGACAGTGAAATATGTCCAGCTCTAAAATTAAGGCACTTGTAAAAAGAAAAAGTAATATTATTCTTTTCTAAAAGCAGTGTAATCAGTGTATTATACCTACAATCCTCAGTCTCTTCTTGCTGCAGATGCAAATTTGCTATCTACTAGCAACTCAGTAAATGCAAGGGAAAGAGCATGTGAAAGTGCTGATTGCTAGATTTTCAGTTGAAAGATCTGGTAGGGGAGATGCTTATAATTTTGGATAAAATGAAAGAAGAGGAGGGGGACAGGATCCTTTTCATCAATCTTAATTTTCTCTGTTGCCGTCTCAACCATTGTCACAATATGATTATGATCTGGTGATTAGGAGGTTGGTCCCTTGGAATCACAGTGCCTGACTCCAAATCCTGTTCCTGCCACTTCTAATCCTGAAGCCTTGAGTGAGTTATTTAGCCCATCTTGTGCTTCAGTTTCTTCACCTGCGGCATGAAGATTACTCTAGCATCTAAGTTATAATGTGGTTGTGAGGATTAAATGAGTTAACATACAGAAAGCACTTAGACCTATGTCTGGCATATGCTGCTTCCTCAATACATGTTAGTGAAAATTACAGAATAGTAAAAGTATGATTTGCTGGGTTAGTGCAAGGATTATGCTATTCTTGCTGCCACAGCTGGCTTAACAGATCACAGACAAATCTCTCAGCACCCCTTGCTTTGTAAAATGAAGATGATATATGTTAATATAGCATATTGATGAAAATTCCAATGGAATAGTAAAAAAAAGGTACGTTTATTGGTCCTTATTGTTGTAATGCAAATGATTTAACTATACATTTTTCCTAAATTTAATTAAACATATTCATTTTCCCTGTGAGCTTATATTAGCTTACAGCAGAATGATCGTTTATATCTCAATTTTATACATTTATAATATCATAGATATTAAAAAACAAACATTTTCCATTGAAAATATTGTGTAAATAAACATGAATATTTGTCACATGGTTTCAAAGCCAAAATTACTTCTTAATTGTTTTTGTAATATGTTACATGGGAATGGGAAAGTATTAGCCAAATAATCATTAGGATCTTCAAAATGGGTTTTGAAAATACCAGAAAGACCACCAAATTTGGAATCAGACATCCTGGATTCTGGTTGTGGTTTTTGTCACCAAGCTCTTGGCCTTGGACAAGTCATTAAACTTTGTTCAGTTCCCTTATGGACACTGTTGCAAGACACCATTGTTGTAATCTTGGTCAATCCACAATAGGACAGGTTGCACCAAAAAGATCCAGAAGCTGGAGCCCAGCCTGCATGGTGGCATTGTCAGGCAGCTACTTGTCAATGGGGTGGAAGAGAGGGCTCAATAAGTATGCTGTCTCTGAAGTCAGATGGCTCAAATGTGAATCCTTTCTTGACCGTTTACCAGTTGTATGACCTTGGCCCTGTGGCTTCATCTCTATGTGCTTTTGTCTCCTCACCTTTAAAGAGACAAGAATAATAATAATGCCAACTCATGGGGTGTTAAGAAGATTAAATTAGCTCACACATGTAGTCTTAAGAACATAGTTTTGGAGCACATATTGCCAAGTCTTGTTTTAGATGCTTTGGGTACAGCAATAACAACGCAGACAGGCACAAGAGCTGAAAAACTACTTACTGGGGACTCTGCTCACTACCTGGGTGACACGATCATCCATACCCCAAACCTCAACATCACACAGTATACCCAGCTAACAAACCTTCCCATGTGTTCCCTGAATCTAAAATAAAAATCGAAATAATTTTTTTTAAAAAAGAAAAAGACAGTAGTATTACCCATGGGACAAAATTTGTACTATTAGCAAGAATCATTTTGTGTCTCATTTAGAAACAATTTGACTTTTGTTCCAGTGTTTAAACTTTGACAAAAATGGTTTTGAATAGATCTTTATAACCTGATGCCATAAATACAAGATTCTCTGATACCTTCATTTAATATATCAATATTGGGCCTAAAACAGTATTCTGTAAAGCTTAAACTGGTATTAACTATGATCATCTTGATGTCTATGATAGATAACAAACAAGGTCATACATACCTTACTAAATAAAAACAAAAACAAAACAAAAAGAAAAACAACGCAGACAGACATCTTTGTCCTTGTGGACCTTCCATCCCATTGGGGAAAACTAACAATGAAGATGAAACATAATTGACAAGTGAATTAAACAGTATGTTAGACAATGAGAAACACTATGGAAAAAAGTACTACAAAATAATGAGTCAGGAGTTCCTAGGCCAGAGATAGGGTGGAGGGAATTATAAATGGGTGATCAGAGAAGGCTGCATTGAGACGCTGACTTTTGAGGAAAGACTGAAAGCCTGTGAGAGAGTGGGCCATGCAGATACTCGAGGGAAGCACACCCAGGCAGTGGTAATGGCCAGGGCAAAAGCCTTAAGGTGGCAGTTTTCCTGGGGGACTGGAGCCAGTAAGGCTGGAGAAAAGCAAAAGGGGAGAAGAGTGGAGATAAGGAGTGGGACCATAGCTGACCTTGGAGGTCATTTTCAAGCATGGCTTTTTTTTTTTTCTAAGTGAAAAGGGGTTCATTTCAGGCCAAGGAATGACCTAAAAATACTAAGTTAATATTGGCTATTATTACCTCTAATCATTAAGCTGCATGATGAAAAAATAGCAGCTGCTAACAGGCAACACTGTGACCAGGCAAGTGTGAGGTTGACGTCTAGAACATCAGACACTGGGCTGCGATGAATGTCCCTGTATGTGAGTGGAGGATAGCTTCTGGCAACTGGGGCAGAACGCAGTGAGCTGTAGGTGAAGGTCAAGGTCAGCACAATCATGCTCAGTGTGATGCAGCTGCAAGCATATCACAGTGCTGAAGAACATGGGTTTCGAAGTCCAATGAACCCAATTCAAATCCTTTCTCCTTCACCAATTCACTGTGTACTCCAGAGCAAGGCACTCAGCTTCCCTGTATTGTATTTCTCTCAGATATACAATGGGAATATTAATATATATTTCAAGGTTCTGTGAAGATTGAATGCACTATGAATATAAGACATCCTGCACATGTAGTTTTGCACTATAAATGGTAGTAACTGCCATTGGCAAGTGACAAGCACCAAGCTACAGGGACTGGGGCTCAAGGGTGAGACTGCTGACTCAGGCATACTGAGGGCAGCAGGGTAGGTCTCCAGACTCGCAGTCAGTAGGGAACAGGTTAGGCACCAAGATAGAGATTCAGGCAAGAAGAACAAGACTGGAATATAGCTCCCCAGGCTGGGATGTACCCTGGGATGCATGCTTGGTCTCAAGGGACAGGACAAAAGTCCAGTCACTTTAACAAAGGTTAAAAACATTATATGATCCATGGCAAACTGATGTGATGCCAACTTTCTGCCCTGCCAGACCAGGAACAGGAGCAGTCCTGGGGACAGGGACAGGTCTAAGTTCCTCCCAAATGGAGAGGATGGCAGGGCTGAGGAAGCAGGGCAACTGGCAATGTTCTCTACTGTTCCTCCTGGGCTCTGTAATTCTCAATGTCTAAGTATTGATAAGTAATTCAAAAGCACCAAATATAACAGTTCCTGCTATAAAACCTAAAGCTTACTATAAGAATGCTAGCAGCAGTTTGTTTTGCCATTTTATTTTCAGCGTGTATGTTATTTCAGAGCTGATCAAAGGCATTGGTTGCAAAGAATAAAATAAATCACACATCTAAATAAACCACTAAAGAGTGTTAAATTGATTTAAGTGATTTTATGAATATTAATATTTAAAACTTCTCCATCCCAAGCCTCTTTATGACTACCTATAGCAATAATAACTACCATTTTATCCTACCATTCTTCATCTTATAATATTACACAGTAAACTGTGTAAAAACATTATTTCTTAGCACTGGAATGGAAGTACAGGATTTCAGCTGCTTATTTGTGGAAGTATATCTTGAATTTTATTCAGTCAATAAAAGTATACTCGATTAATGCTTTATTATACTCTTTGCATAGGCTGAGGTGAAGAAAGTACAATGTGTGTTTTCTGTTATTAAAGAAAACTTTGCCTTCCACTCACATTTCTTTCCAGTACATTTGATTCTAAGCAGCATCTATTTCAGGTTAGTTCCAGTGTTGAGAAACTTTGTAGCTTTACAATTTTGTATATTTAGCTCATCTGAAAATATTGTTAAAGTTGTACAAGTGATTTTTGTGGACTTTTAAAAAAATGCATAGGGGAGGAAAAGGTATCCACAGTCCACACTGTTAAATGCAATACCTGTGAAGTTCCCTCAGTGGGAGGATTTGGGCACCAAAGCATCCCATGCATCCACTTTGGTGTTGGAGTTACCCAGGCTGCACAGTTTGACAGCAGGTATATGAGTGAAGACACGTTGCGTGATAAAAGCAACTCAGACATCTGGATCACAGTGCGAGCATTCAAAGGCACTTCTGAACTTTCGATGCATTTGTACTTACCCTGGTCCCCAGCCTTGTCCGTGGCTCACTCAGCATTTTCTCCACCTCGGCATGTCTTCATCTTTTTTTGTACTTCAGCAGCCTCCCTTCTCCCTGACAAGTCACCTCCATCTGCTTCTGTGTCAGTGTGGCCCTTCTGCACATGGCTCGCTGAGGAATTCTCAAGATGAAGAGCCACATCGTCCTCCCTGCCTCTGCCTCAGTGCTGGCTCCTGCCTGTCACTGCTCAGCACTCTGCACCACACTGGCTTGTTTTGTCAATAACCATTTATTTGTTGCTGGAATAGTAGCAGCCATTACATCTGACCTCCCTGTTTCATCAATTATGGATAGATTATTGAATGTGAACATCTGCAAAAGCTTGCTGTTGAACTCACCTCCTGGCTGGGATTAGATAAAGTACTAAACTGTTGTTTATTGTCAGGCCAAAACTCTACTGGGAAGCCAGGGAATTCCAAGAGTAGCAGAACCCCATCAGAAATACCAAAAATCATTTCCTATTGCCACCGCTTCCCCTAAGATCCCAGACATTTATTATTTACACTTATTACTAGTTGTTATAACCTACTTGATAAAAGCTCTTGGCAGGCATCGCATTTCCAGTCATTGTCGCTCCTGTCAGAATGGAAATGACTCATAAATTGTTTTCTTGTCTCTTCTATCACTGTGAAAGGGCAATAGACGAAGCTTCTTCTGTGTGAAAGCATTCAGTGGAAGACTTTCCTACCATGTTTTATTTTAAAGGAACGTGTTCACACAGCCTGATATGGAAGCATTACATCGTGGATCTAAATTAGGGTTTACCGAGTTTACCAGAATAATGGCCTGAGGTGGAAAGGATATCAAATTGTACAGACAGAATATGCTCAACATGTTTTTCAAGACTTTCATGGATTTCTGAGAAAGGGAAACTACAATGAAATTTTATTGAATCCTACCTTAAATGAGAAAGAAATCCAGTAAGAGGTATGATGAATAGATGATGGCTTTGCTGCCAGCGGAGAGAGAGATTTCCTCATGGTAATCAGTTCATGTGGAAATATAGAAATTTTTGTAGGATTAGTGTTTATTAAAACCTTCTAGATAGTCACCCACAAATGTAAAACACCCCCTGATCCTTTTCTGCAGAGCCAGAAACCATTTTGTTCAAGGTGGCCAAAAGGAAGAAGGTTAGGTGGCCACTGGGGAGAAGTTGAGAGACTTGTCACCATGCTAGTGACTTTTCACAGCTTCTCTGCCTCATTTTGGTACTTATCAGGATAGAAACTGTATTTGCCTCTTATTATTCTGGAGTAAATGGAAGAAAAAATGTTTTATATTTCTTCCACAGATAAGAAGAATCATTCCAAATACCAGGACTATTGTAACATGGTTCAGTCTCTGATCCACCTGTCCACACTTAGCATAATGACCCCTTGGGTTCGTAATGGGGGAAACTTTTATTTGTCTGAGAATGTGATCAAACAAACCAAATGCACCTTTAGATAGGGGGCTCTTGTGTCAATCTGACGTTTCATGTAAGTCTTCTTCTATGAAGATTGTTTGCTGATACTTCATTTCTCCAGGACTGGCTGTTAACTGAAATTTTTCATACACTTTTCATTTACCATAGGTATAAAGTGTCATTTTTTTTTCTTTTATTGAATGAGGTAGAATGCAAAAGTCAATACATACAATGGTTTGTTATAGCCATGTTAATGTTTCTACAGGTACTACTAGTACTTCCCAAGGGCTCTACAATAGTCATTCAACAATATTCAAGGTTAACATAAGACTAGGAACTAGGGGCACAATGGAGAGCAAAACAGATATGGATCCTGTCCTCAGGGCACTTACAGTCTAACTAGAAGGAGACAAATAATAAGTAGATATGTTTCATAATGTGGTGAGTGCTAGAATAGCACAAAGAAGTGGTGTGTGTGTGTGTGTGTGTGTGAGATTGTGTGTACAAGTACTGGAAGAGTAGGAGTAAAATGAGAAAGAATAATGCAGGCAGGGGGGCCTGCAATTAACAAGGGCCTGGAGGCAGAGAGAGCTGGGCCCATTCCTTAGTGAAAGGTCTGTACGGCTGGGGTGAGATTCCTAGAGTCCTGCACATTGTAAATCTAGTTGTAGATATTGACATTTCTGCATTGGCAAAGCAAGTGACAATAGCTGTTTGGTCAAGTTAGATTTGACTGGCACTTTATTTGATTCAGTTTGCCACCAACATCTTTAGTTTCCATAAATAACTGATAACTGCTATTATTGGTTATGTTATAGGTATAATGAAATTATTTGTCCCACTCACTTTGAATCCTCGTAGAAACATAACCAAGTGAAGTGTGAGAATTTATTAATAAAAAAATACACAAGCAACTTACTTTCTGTCGTATCTTTTCTGACAAGGATGTCACTAATCATTGTATGTAACCTGTGTCTACTGGCCTATTTCTCTTGCCAGTAGACACAGGCTGAAACAATCAACCTATATTGTGTCTCACTGATACACATGGAAGGAAAAGGCCTTGAAGTTATCTGTTTACCGCCTTAACTCTAAGGCAGCTGTTTTATCTCTCAGTGCTTCTCTGTTTTATTCTTGAGGTTCAAGAAAGAGATTCATTCAGACTACCTCAAGTACAAGAGTTGATTGTGAAGATTGCTGTGGCAAGGAGAGAAATCCTAATCCTACAAATTCCCAGGAGAAGCAAACAGTTGGGCCTCACACAGACCAAAAGATTCTTGGGAACTGGAAGACCCCTGGAAGACGAGAGGCTGAGTTTTCTTATTTCCCCCTCCACAGCAGCAGCAGTCCATCGATTCACTCTGCTGACACGAGTCAGTTGGTCTCTTGCTGTTCCTTTATGTCTGAGTGCCCTCCCACCTCTGCCATTACTAACGACTCAGCTGCTCTGAACTCTCTAAGAGGACATGATGGCCCTAAACTAATCGCTTTAATCTTACATTGCACAGAATTTTTGTATCAGGCTGCCTCACAGATTGCTGGACTGCCAATGAATTGGCTATTCATTGTTCAAGGCTTCCTAGCAAAATATAACCCAAGATCTCCAATGGATTTCCTTAGCAAAAAGTTAAGGGCTGGGGGCTGGGCACAGCGGCTCATGCCTCTAATCCCAGCACTGTGAGAGGCCAAGGCGGGTGGATTGCGTGAGCCCAGGAGTTCAAGACCAGCCTAAGCCACATGACAAAACCCCATCTCTAAAATAAAAATAAAAATAAACACAAAAAAAGAAGGTTAAGGGCTAGGAAATTTTTCTTTCAAGGAGCTGTAAATATAACTCACACTGTGATTGGGCTGTACAGGATAAATATTCCACGTTTTGATTTATAGTACAGTAACAATTGAGAGTTAGAATAAAAACTCTTCATCAATATGTATCTTATTAAGGTAATACAAAACTATAATGACCAATTTAGGAAATGGCAGTTTTGAGCTGTATGTTCCAATTTACTACTGAGGAAAACTTTTATTTCTAACTGTATATGAAATTTTGTTTCACTACTTTGAGGTTTCAGAGCCATCTGGATATTGGATGTTTAAAGAGAGAGTTTTAGATGAAAAAAGATTCTTGGAAATTTTTCTGATATATTTATGTTTTTACAGCTTTTGAAAATACAATGTAAACTCTTAGCATGGGAAAGATAATTGGGTATTCTTAATCAGGCTATTATATTTAAGGCTAATCTTGATTTTCATCAAATTATTAAGAACTTCTGACTGTAAAACAAAAATTTGCCATGTTTGTACAGTTATTACGTTTAACTGCTGTTTAATGTTAACCAAATAGCATTGTTAATTGAGCTTTCCTTTCTGTCATTTATTCTAATGTAGGGACATTTTAAAAAAGCAGTTCCCTAAAACTCTGCAGGACTTATCAAATGAGGAGAGAGTATGAAAATAAAATTTCAATCAAATACAGTGATTTATGCCTTAGCTTCTTAGAGAGAAAGTTTAAAGAGATAAAGTAAATTGATCAGGAATTTTGAAGCCAAAGATAAATTATTGAAAACAATTATGACATATGTTTGATTATTAAAGATATCAATGTAGAGTTCCAAAATCCAAGTCATACTTTTGGAATGGAGAATTTGAGACCATTTGATTCATCTCCATCATCTAGTAGACTTGTAAACTGAAGCACAAGGTAACAAGTGACTTGCCCATAGTCACACAATGAGCTCATGGCAGAAGAGAAACTAGTGTTCATGTCTTGCAATACTCAGCCCTTCCTGCCGTTGACCATACAGCCTCCATTTCAGGTGTTGGGCAATGTAAGCAGTCAATGTATGAGAGATACTCTGAATGATGAGTCATGGATTTCAGGGAGAAAGTGTACATACTCAAATGATCAATATTAATAATTATAAGGCCAGACTATTCCCAATTTAAGAGTATAGTTTCAGCAGAATTCAAAAGATGTACCACCTTTGTGTATTATAGTTTACAAAGCTACATCCCTGATTGTCCTCAGTGTCCATTCAAGATAACACATTTGTAGAAAAGAATTAGTGTTTTTATTGCATGTCAGATACTTTTCATAAAGTATGTAACAGCCTTTAAGTGATGTGGGGCCACTGCTATTTGCCTTCATGTGTATTATCTTCCACCAGTGCCTATTTGCTGGCTCCTCTAAAACATCCCTGAATGCTATGGCTGCCCAGTCTGGTCCTCAGCCTGTTACTGCAGTGCTTGTCAGAAATCATTAGCCACTGATTCCTTTGACTAATGTTGCAGTTGATTGTCTGAATCATGTTCAGACACTGTAAATGAGGCAGAAACATCCTCTCTGCTCACCAACTGTGAAATGGCTAAAGGGGGTTAGATTGCCAGAAATCAGAATAAATGTATTTCCAATAAGATTTGACAATGATTTCAAGCTCAAGATGGCAAACTTGATTTTTTATTTCTGTATTTCTCGTTGCATAAGTATAAATCTGTATCTTTGCCCTTTTTTTCTTCAAAGTAATGCACTACATGGAGAACAGTGCTAAACTTTTGTTATAAAATGACACAGTTTGGATTTTGTGTCGGGGATGTATAACACAATATTAGCTATGCTGACTTTTTATGGTGGGGAAGGAAGAAACGGGTAAAAAATGTACCCTGGGCAAAGGACTCATAACTTCTTGTTAACAGAGAAATCTGTCTGATGCTCTTTATGGTTTTATAGACAATTTTTGATCTAGGTGGGTTTATTTAAACTCTTCTGGTTCTCTTAGACTTGTAGACAAAACTGGAAACAAAGCATCCAAATATGGCTAACCTCTAGGGGTTTCATTCTCATTTATTTCAGAGTGTCCTGCATGACTCTCTATAAGTCTGTGGGGTTTGGGGAGGGAAAACAGCCACCTTTCAATATTGGGAGGACTGTCACAAGAAGAGGAATGGGCTTATTTTGCTGTCTCACAAAGCACAACCTTGGCTAGCAAGTGAGAGCTACAGATTTTGCCTGAGCTGAACCCATCTTTTTCTCAGGTAACTCTCCAGTGATTGAATGGCTAGCCTCCCTAGGAAATAATTTCCTATCATGAAAATTGTTCAAGAAAAGGCCAGCTGAGGGTTTCTCAACAGTGACACTATGCTGCATAATTATTTGTTATGGTGAAGACTATGGTGTGCATTGTAGGATGTTTAGCAGCATCCTTGGACTTGACTCACTAGATACTAGTAGCACCCCCCCAATAATTATAGCAACCTAAAACATATGCAGACATTGCCAAATGCCATCTGGCAAGGACAAAATAACCCCCATTTGAGAACAACTAGGTTAGATAAGCACTAAGGCAAATTAAGCAGTTGTTTTGTTCAAATCCTTAGACAGTATTTTACATACCTAATCTTATTGGAACCTTGTAACACCCCTTCAAGGTAGGCTTTATTCATTTCCATTTTGCACCTGAGGAAACAGGCCCAGAGAGATTAAGTCACCTGGCACCATCAGTCAGCTCAGTAGAACACCTGCCAGGCTCAAAAGCCTATGATGTTCGGAGAAAATTTGAACACCCAGAGGAAGATTTCATTATTTCACAAGACTCTTCCAAGGCCTGGTCTATGTCTTCAGAGAAGGAGTCCTTACTGCTTCAAATATTGAGTTAACTCAGGAAGAAAGAACAATGGGAAGGGTGGCAAGCAGAGAAAGGAATAGGTACAGAGGAAAAAAAAATAAGAAAAAAAAAAGATTCGTGTTCACTGAAGTTTTTGCAAAATTGCAAAACTCCCATCTCAAATAGGCTACATTCTAGAACTTGTTTCATATGATGGCTTCTATGGTGTTTTTTTTTTTGCTTGTTTGTTTTTTTTACACAGAAATAGTGGTAGTTAAGGTCACCAGCCAGAGAGCAGAGGCCCATTTAAATTCATGTCACTGACCTGTGTGATCTGGTCATAGTAGTTTGAGCTGTGCATGCGTGGTGCTGTGCCAGAGGGAGAAAGAAAAATACTTCCTCTCCTTTCCCTAGGCACAGGAACAACGCTGAATAAAGTCTTGAAAACTTGGAATAACAGAAAACGAGGCAGCCACCTGCACCATCTTGAATGTGGCAAATTTCACCAAACATGTTGAGGTGCTCAGAAAGTAGAAAGACAAAAACTATGAATTTTTTTAAAGTCCTGCAAAAGACTATTGTTATGTGCATGTAGAACAAAGGGATGAAAATGAATGACCTGCCTTACCTTCTCAACAACAATTAAATACTTTCTTTGAAATCAGAAAGATAAATTGCCATTTGAAAGTTTGTTCCTTAATACATCAGTTGAAACTGCGATAACTTAGTCCACATTACTAGACAAACATTCTGTGAATGCTTTTTTTTAAATTATTATTATACTTTAGGTTTTATGGTACATGTGCGCAATGTGCAGGTTAGTTACATATGGCACATATACACTATGGAATACTATGCAGCCATAAAAAATGATGAGTTCATGTCCTTTGTAGGGACATGGATGAAATTGGAAATCATCATTCTCAGTAAACTATCGCAAGAACAGAAAACTGTGAATGCTTTTTAAAGCACACTTTCTATTGAACATTGCTGCATCTATGTATCCTAGCAAAGCTTTCTCTTCTTTCTCATTGTATCATTTATTCTCATTTCCAGACTTGCTCCAGCTTCCCCAATTCTATTATTCCTTTAAAATACAGATAGAGTTCTTACATGAAGATAGAGTTATTATAGAGTTCTTATATGAAGCTTCTCCTGGTTGTATTCCTTTGTAGTTCTTACAACTATCTGAAATTCATTTATTTATTTATTTCATTACAAATTGTCTTCCCGTTGCCCAAATACAATGTAGGCTGCAATGGGCCAGGGATTTTGTATTATGGGCTGCTGTATCCCTAGCACCTAGAACAAGGCTTTGCCCATAAAAGACACTCAGTATTTATGTAATGGATTAATGTTTTTGGACTAAATTTTTAGCCATTTATACAGACTTACAGCACTATATAATTTCAATGTCTGTAAGTCTTATTTCCTTACATAGTAAGGTCTTTAAGAGCAGAAATATAATTTTATATCTAGCAGGCACACCTAATGGAATATACTGGAAGAGTTCTTTGCATAATACATTGGTTCTGAAGGTTGGGCATTATGAAGAAAGTGATAACAAGGTGGAATGGAAATAGCTGCAGTTCCCTTTACCAGGATCACATCTGCTGCTGCACATTTCCCTCTTCCTTTTTTCATCTCTTCCACACTTATTGTGAAAAAGCCATGGAGCTTCTAGAAAACACAAAGGTACAGTAGACCAAAAAAAAAAAAAAAAAAAAAAAAAAAAGATAAAAACCAGTACCCACTTAAAAGATTAAGAGATCATAATATCAAAGGTTAGATTTCAAGACAAGGAAGCTGGCTTTTTATTTTATAACCCTTGTCCCCAAATTTTCCTGCCACACACTGTCTGAGTTATCTTACTGCACTTTATTAAACTGCATAAAATATAGTTTAGAAGAAATGATATGGGGCTGACAAACATTTTCTTTTTAAAACTGCAACTTCCTCTGCCAGAGTTAATGATGTTTGAGTCATTCACACCTATGTATAAGTATGAATTAATTTAGTCAACTCCTTTTTTTCTATCACTTAGCTGAGGAAATTGCCAGGGAAATACAAGTGCTCAAGTTAAAGGAGGTGCACCAAAGGGGTAGAGAAGAGATGCCAAAATATTGCAGAATTTTTCCCAAGGAAGAACTTTTACCCGAGGAAAAGAGAAAAAAAAAGATTTTCCTTTATCATTTTCTTTTTTCTTTTTTAAGGAGCAAACAAAAAACGAACTAGGAAAGAGTATCATGAGGCATCCTTGTATGATGGAATTTTTCTGTATCTTGATTGCAGTGGTGGCTACGTGAATATATTCATGTGATAAAATAGCATAAAACTTACACACACACACACACAAGTTCATGTAAAACTGGTGAAATCTGAATAAGGCCGGTGAAATTTATAAATTTTTATTGCTATATAATAGCTATACATATTTGGGGGTTACCTGTGACATTTGGATTCCTGTATAAAATGTATAATGCTCAAATCAAGGTTATTGAGATATATATCACCTCAAACATTTATCTTTGTGTTGGGAACATTACAAATCTTTTAGCTAGTTTTAGATATACAATAAATGATTATTAACTACAATTTCCTAGCTAGTTTGAAATATATAATTATTATCTATAATTTCTCTACTGCACTATCAAATACTAGCACTTATTTGGTTAGCACACAGTACTTATAAGGCCAGTGGGTATATATCAATGTCATTTCCCTGATTGTGATATTATACTATCATTATGAAAAAAGTCATCACTGGGATAAAATGGAGTGAAGGGTATATGGGATCACTCTGTATTATTTCCTACAACTCTATGTGACTCTACAGTGGTCTTTAAACTTTTTTAAAACAAATGAACTGGAACAGTGTTTTCTTATAAAGGCTGGCTGGACAGAGGGGTCAGGGGACAATTCCATCTAATTTGGAAAAGGTAGGCCTGAAGTGATAGTTCTCATAGTGATTTAAAATTTCACTTGTTAAAGTGAACATAAGGGCCAAGACTGGTAGAATTTTATGTTTTAATAGTTTCTAAAATAAAGGCATATAAGAGAGGAATTGCAGTGGGGTGAGAAACAGGAAAACAGAGGAAGTTAGAAAGGAGGATGAATACCAAATACAGTTGTTCCTTCAGGCGTGTTCCCAATCCTTCAAATACTGTATTTTCGATCTACATTTGGTTGAAAAAAATTCACATTAAGTAGACTCATGCAGTTCACACCTGTGTTGTTCAAGAGTCAACTGCAGTTCATTTTTGTCTGTCCAAGGTACTCTCCTAACTGGTAGTCCTAAGCATAGAAAGGAAAAAAGACAACTGGGTGCTTGAAATTATTAGACCTAATAATGTCTTCCTATGTGTCTCCTTAAAGGTGTCAAAGCTCAGGCACAAAATTTATTCTTATAAATTTTAAATTCTTATCTTCTGAAAAAGCAAGGATATTTTTCTACTTTCTCTAAGACAGATAGATATTCTAATTTTTTTTGACAGTTGACAATCTTTGACTTAAATCCAATATTCCCTTAGGCTATTGCATTAAAAATAAATTAATAATCCTTAAATTTCATTTTACAACAACACTTCTTCAAAGAATCTGTAGCATATCCCCAGCATTGTTCTTTTGTACACTCTCATTTTTTTTTCTGGTGAGTATTCTACTAGTTTTGTTTTTAGGTGACCAATAGCAATTATTTTATTTTAAGAACTTTAGATTTTATTTGAAAATGGTTTTACCAAGTACATCTATTTCATTTTGGTAAGAAGATAGTCTGTTTTCTCTGAAGTCACAGAAATTGTTTTCAAAGCTTCATCTTCATTACTCACTGAAATTATTGGAGCAATTGGATAGAGTGGCCATGTAGCACTCAATTCTTATTAGGTGTATGAACTGACTTTGCCAACTTTGGTAACTTTGGTATCATGTAGTTTGGTGTCCATTGAAACTTACATAGTAGCATGCTAAATTAATGTTCTCCTCTGTCTTTTGCCAAAGTTAAGTTAGTTCCCATGAACTTCAAAGATAGACAAATTCACTTATATTTTATATATTATATATATTTTCAATTCATCAAAATATTTGTACCTGGAGATCCTTTATGTTTGCCTATCTCTGATTTGCGATGCTAGATTTTAACCATCCTGATCCTGGCTCTGTTTCCAACATATTATCTGCCACAGGGATAGTCAATCAAGTGCAGTGCACCCTTTAGATTGCCACACTGTATTTTCTTATAATACTTGAAGTATTCTTTGTAAAAGTGGTTCCACTCTTTGTCTAGTGATTCAAGTTGATCAATATTTATTAATTTGTAGGTTATACCTTACCTGCTTTAAGCAGATCAAGTTGCCTACTATAAATCAGTATAAAACATCTGTATCTTTTTTAAAAACTTTTAAGTTCAGCGGTACATGTGCAGGATTGTTGTATAGGTAGACTTGTGTCACAGGGCTTTATTTTACAGATTATTTCATCACCTGGGTACTAAACCTAGTACCCAACAGTTATCTTTTCTGGTCTTCTTCCTCCTCCCACCCTCCATTCTCAAGCAGGTCCCCAGTGTCTGTTGTTCCCTTCTTTGTTTCCATGAGTTCCCATCATTTAGCTTCCACTTATAAGTGAGAACATGCAGTATTTGGTTTCCTGTTTCTGTGCTAGTTTACTAAGGATAATGGCCTCAAGCTGCATCCATGTTGCTGCAAGGGACATGATCTCATTCTTTCTTATGGCTGCATAGTATTCCATGGTGTATATGTACCACATTTTCTTTATCCAGTGAGCATTGATGTGCATTTAGATCGATTCCATGTCTTGGCTATTGTGAATAGTGCTGCAATGAACATTTGCATGCATGTGTCTTTATGGTAGAACAATTTATATTCCTCTGGGTATACACCTAGTAATGGGATTGCTGGGTTGAATGGTAGTTCTGTTTCTAGCCCTTTGAGGAATCGCCACACTGTTTTCCACGATGGTTGAACTAATTTACACTCCCACCAACAGTGTATAAGCATTCTCTTTTCTCCACAACCTTTGCCAGCATATGTTGTTGTTTGACTTTGATAATAGCCATCCCGACTCATAAGAGATGGTATCTCATTGTGGTTCTGATTTGCATTTCTCTAATGATCACTGATATTGAGCTTTTTTCCATATGTTTGTTGGCAACATGCATGTCATCTTTTTAAGTGCCTGTTCACCTCCTTTGCCCACTTTTTAATAGGGTTAAGTTCTTCTTGTAAATTAAAACATCTGTATCTTCTACAGAATTTGTAGTATCATGTTATTTTTCCACTCATTTTAATGCTTTTTTATTTTAATGAAGACCCTCCTACTCTCTTTAGTTTGAACTACACAATTCACCAATGCACTGGGTTTTGTCTAGTAATCTCTTCATGATTTCACCTATATGCACTCCTCTCTCCTACTGCAGCTCATGTTGCTGAGGATCAGAGGGTGTGTCTTTGATTTAGAGCAGCTCCTTTGCAAGACCCTCATGTGGATTTCATGTGATTGACATTTTCCCTACTTGGTCAATAATGAACTATACTCGTCCTACTGCCTATATATTTCCTGTTTTTCTGTAAACTGTTTAAGGAAATACCCACACTCTCTCAAACCACAAAAAAGATCAGTTGTCTTTACTTTGAGGAGGGACACTCCTACCAGGAGCTGTTCACTGGCAGCTAATTAACAGGTTCCCAAATAATTCTTGTCCTAATATCTACATAGCACTTTATATTATCTCACAGCATTACAACCACTCTCAGAAGTAGATTTTCTTTTTTACTATGAGGAAATTCAACTTAAAGAGATTTCCTGACCCAAATGTGTTGGGTATGGAAGGCTAGGACATGAATCCAAGGTGTTCTTATTCTAAGGTTAGTGTTCATTTCAGCAGGCCGCATCTGTCTCCAGTGGGAAGCTACTATGGAATCAAGAGCAAGGCCAAAGCTGTTTTTTGCCCCTCTGCTCCCAGGAATTATGGCACAGTGGTGTTGGATAGGAGCCATCAACACTGAAGTATCTACCCATAATGTGTTGGGAACCTACCCTTCTATCCATGGGTTGAAGAGCCACACCTCACAGATAAAACTGGGCACCTCTGATTGTTGCCATGTGCTTCAGAGCCCATGGAGATCAGGGTCGTGAGAGAGTGTTGCAGTATAAGCACAGCTTTAGTCCTGGAGAAACCTGTCTTCAGTCATTGTTAATTCACACAGTTGTATCAGTCCAAAGTCTGGAGCACTGAACTGTAAATGCCTTGAGGGTTACAGGCATATTCTCATCTACTTAAGATCCTGTGGTCTAACGTAGTGCCTGAGACACAATAGCGGTATTTGCTGAAAAAAAACAAATGAACTATTTTGGCAGAAAATATAATTATATTCAATCTTTACTTTAAATTTCTAGAATGTCATATAAATTATATGGACCTTAAAAAGACACCAGAAAATCTTTTCCTAAATATTTTGATATTAGGATTCCAAAAGATCTCTTATAAATTCACAAAATTCAGAGGTACTGCCCTTTAACTCAGAAAGGTCCATGTCAATTCATATCAGATTAGATCTAAGTGCTACTTGTTATGTAAGATGGTGAAAAGAATATTCTCAGGTTTACACAAGGGTTATTAAAAGACTTAAAAATGTTGGTGTGCTGCACCCATTAACTCGTCATTTAACATTAGGTAAAGTATAATAATAAAAAAAGAGACTTAAAAATGAAAATCAAAGGTAATAATAATGTATATTTCAAAATTGTTAAAAGAATACATTTTTAACATTCTCACCACATTAACAAATGGTAATTTGGTGAAGTGATAGATATGTTATTATTTATTAATTAAGAATAAATACATTTTTAAAGTACAAAATACCCCACAATTTTTAACTTTGTGGTTTTAGCAGGAATTAAAACTCTGGGTCAGTATATAGCCATAAGTTTTAACAACAGCATTATGTCAAGCAGTCATTTGCAAACCACATGAAACTCAAATTTTATGAAGTGTCGCAATAGCCTCATTGAAATTATTTCCCAAATATTGACACTAAGAAAGCAAATAAAATATCAACCCTGCCGCTCAGACTTAAACCTTCTAGGCTGCCTGATTCAGGCAGTAGCAGACAAGGTGTTTTTATGTCGTCCCTCACATTGACTGTGTCTTCCAAATGCCGTCAAATGACTTTTGCTAATTCTTTCTTAGAAAATGTGCAAAAAGGATTTCCATAGAGGTCTTTGGAGATTTCCTGTGTCCTCATGTGTGTAATAGGTTAGGCCAAGTAATAATGAAGGAAAAAGGAAGAATGGGGATTCTGTTTTATGTATTTTTCTCCTTCTGGCCATTGAAAGAGGGAAAAATGGAAAAGGGAAAATTATACCATACAGATGATGTCAGTGTTAAATTAAATTAAGATCACATGTTTGGCTGTGGCAGCTTGTAATCTTTTGATTATTGAAGAGATTGTTGGTAATGAAATACATTTGTAAGAAATATTTTTAGTGTAAACTGTATACATGCACAAACTGTGAGCTATGCATCTAATAAAATGATAGATTTAGAAATTGCCTGGCACCTAAATTCATGCTTTTCAAATAGCTATTTATAGAAAGAAAAGTGATATTTAAGCTATCATAGTAGAATATTATAATCTGCCTTATATTACCTTAGATAATAGCCCCGTATTTTAAAATAATGTAAAAACCATTACATTATTTATTCACACCTAAGTTATATAAATTGGAAGATTTGGGCAATTATGCAAGAAAAGAATTATTTTTTTCCAAAAGTAAGGCCTCACTCTCATGGCTTAAAGAGATTGCCACAAAACAAGTTATACTATAGATAAAAATAAACCAAACCAACATGAATTTTTAATCAACAAAATTTTTTATAGAGACATTAAAAACAACTATTAATTTTAATTTTTTCTGTTATGAAATGAAAAATCAGTGTATCTGGCTGTGCTATGTGTTCAATATGTATTTCTCTTCCTGATAGGTCCTTGACACTTACTGTAAAATCTCCACAGACCTGGATGATGATCTCAGTCTGGGGAGAGGCTATGAAGCCGTAGCCAAGGTCCTGCAGAGGTAAGTTAGCACATCCTCGTCTTGCTGTCACTGTGAATTCACTCGACTGTGAAAGGCTTAAATTGTTTGAGGTCTGTCGCTTTCCATTACTGCCTGCTTAAATTTTAAGCAGTGCCCTTCTTAAGTGACCCTTTCATCGTAAGTTATTTTAAACCAGTTTGGTAGTTTAAAATACACATCTAAACTCTTCTTTGTCTGTGCCTCCTTCGTATTATTTTCTTTTTGGTTTTCTGTAAGTTTAGTGATGACCTTGAATAAAAGAGAAAAAAATCGGGTCACATCTCACAAGTTAAGAAAGCAGAGAGCACAGAAATATGTAGTACGCTTCAGTGGCTGTGGCTCACCATAACCTTTCCAGATCTCTTCTTTGAGGAAAGTTTCCATTTGTGCTTCAGTCATGCTTTTCCATTAAGACATCTCTCCTTTGAGCACATCTAGATAAACAATTGGGGTTAAAACCAATATTCCCAATATTTCATTTGAAACAGAAAATTTTAGATGTATGAACAACTTCTGATACCTGTTTTTCCATGGAAGATGTATCATTCACCCTTCAGTCATTATCTTGCAATCATTGTTTACTCCATTTGATTGTTATAGAGTAGCATTATGACTGAAGAAATAATAACAATAAGAAAAGTTATCAGTTAAGGCCTTGGTTTTTACTATGTTATCTTATATCCAAGATATAGCTTTTTAATAATAGTAATGTGGGTTGCAGTAACTGTAGTAATATAGATTGTGTTAAGTTCTAATTTCTTCCCATTTGTATTTCAGTTGTAAACACATACAAGGAGGTGTTTTAAAAGTAAAATTGTTATTTGAAAGGCATTTGAAACATTAAAAAGTACCTAGTGAGGTAAAATAGGAATCATTATATAAGTACCATTACTAATATAATAATCATAGTTTAAAATATCAGTACCAATGAAATTAAAGATATCCTACAAAATAAATAAAATGCAGTCATCACTGGATAAATGGTTTAGGAACACAAACACATTTAGAAGGAGAGGCCAGGCACGGTGGCTCACACCTGTAATCCCAGCACTTTGGGAGGCCGAGGTGAGCAGATCACCTGAGGTCAGGAGTTTGAGACCAGCCTGGCCAACATGGTGAAACCCCCTCTCTACTAAAAATACCACACACATACACACGCAAAATTAGTTGGCTGTGGAGGAGGGCTCCTGTAATCCCAGCTACTCGGGAGGCTGAGGCAGGAGAATCACTTGAACCTGGGAGGTGGCGGTTGCAGTGAGCCGAGATTGCACTCCAGCCAGGGCATCAAGAGCGAAACTCTGTCTCAAAAAAAAAAAAAAGGAAAAGAAGGAGAGTATGGGTGTTTACCCAAGAAAGACAGAGCCAGTCATGGATAAGGCAAGCAGCCTGTGAGTGTTGTGATACTTCTAAATAAAGATTGGTAACTAGTCCATGGAAGACCAACTCAGCTATTTTTTAAAACTTTTACTTCCAGACAACAACCCAGAAGATGCAGATGTTGAATACAAAGAAAAGACTGATAAGAATTCAATTTATGT
Source organism: Pongo abelii (assembly GCF_028885655.2). Lineage (NCBI taxonomy): Eukaryota > Metazoa > Chordata > Mammalia > Primates > Hominidae > Pongo > Pongo abelii. The sequence continues at coordinate 168,644,573 of NC_071988.2, read as the reverse complement.
CTATTTGGAACTAACCAACTCTGTTGATTGTACATTTTGATTATGAAATTACTTGACTCTGCTGTTATCACTGCCCAAAAATCAGCAGAAAAGGATTGGATTCTTTGCTTTGCTTTGTAGTAGCATATAAATGTGTCCCCTAACATGTTTATAAAATAATTTTTACAAAATGACATTTCCATTGTGTTCCAGCATAACTAGAGAGATAAGCTGGGTGTGGTGGTGGGTGCCTGTAATCTCAGTTACTTGGGAGGCTGAGATGGAAAGATCCCTGGAGCCCAGGAGTTTGATTCCAACCTGGGCAACATAGCAAGACCTCGTCGCAAAAAAGTAATTAATTAATAAAGAGATAAAACTTCAAGGGGAAAATTTATTTATAAACATCTACTAAGTGCTTACAAGGTCACTGGACAAATATTGAAATGTCCCTTTGGTTACTGATGGTCTTTATAGTTATTTTTGAAACTTCCAGAGACATGAGCCTGTCTTCAAATAATTCTCACCTCTTAGCCTTGCTTCTTATCTGGAATATTTTAGCATCCTTCCCAGGATTTGAATTCCTGGTCGGTTCAGTCAAGGCTAAGTGAAGAGTTGAACAATTATCTGGTGAATTTTGGCACTACCAGGCAATCTGATGTTTTAATTTGCCTATTTAAGTATCATTTGGAGCTTGGGAGTGGGATGGGATACAGCTATATTTGATATATCATGAAGTTGAATTTGTTTTCGGTAGGACTGGGGACCATTCTGTTCCAACACTCTCAGCAGCCTGCCAATGTGCCTTAGGGCAAACATTTAAAGGAGCGAGAAGATTTATCCCCATTTTACTTTTATGCCAAGTAAACTAATTACTTTTATAAGAATTTCTGGCCAGGCACAATGGCTCACACTTGTAATCCCAGCACTTTGGGAGGCCAAAGTGGGAGGATCACTTGAGTGCAGGAGTTTGAGACCAGACTGGGCCACAGAGTGATACCCTATCTCTATTTTTTAAAAATTAATTAAAAAAAGAATTCCCATCTACTAAAGTACAGTAAAGCTACCAGTGATTTCATGGTAGACATGGATTCTTAATTTTATAATGTTATACAATGCCACAATGCACAAGACAGTGCAGGGGATGCTTATTCTGAGGTCATAGTGAAAAAGTGTCCCAAGGCTACAACCAGGTTTCCAATCCAAATCTGTGATTTTGCAGCATTGTTTCTGGTTATAGAGGCGCGCTCAGGGGAGTGCAAGCCTCCACATATTATTTCAACATCTGTGCAAAATAATTCAAAAGAGTGATCTACTAGCAGGCAGATGTTTCCAAACCTAAAATTCTATAAGATAGACAACAGCATCCTGAATAGCGCAAAGCATTATTAAATCAAGTCCACTCATAGTATAAATGCATTGATGTAAATGCTGTGATCATTTTTAGAACATTTTGCTTGAAAGGCTTCGTATCCTTCAGTAAACATGCATGTGCACACATACACACATGCACATACCCACACACATAAACACAAACACACACATGTACCAGCCCTTTCATAGCCCTAAATTGTCCTCCTTCTCAGGTTAGTAGCAACATGCAAGAAATAGACTACAGCCCAAATAGAGGAAATTATGGTGGTGGCAGCTGAGAAATAAATCAAGTTGCATATGAAGCTTAGCATCACCTCTAAATCTCTTTTTCCTAACCTGTGCAATTGCACAAGTTTCACTAATGGTAGCCCTATCTCTATAAACATATTTTATATCTTTAAAGGAAATGGAAGAGGATAGCCATGTCTAGGATAAGTGTGTGTCTAAGGCCATCAGCTGAGCATGCATGAACAGTGAATAAGATCTAAGGCTGGAAGCTTCTAAAATGGTTATAAGAATTTATACTAAGCCCTCAATTGAAAAACACACCACAATCCCTCAAGACTGAGGATTTGGTAATACAGAGTTGCCTGTCTGGTGATATTATTAATAGATACAGACTTGGTGTTAGAGTTACTGGGGAAGGTGTTAATAAGTGAACAAGTTTTGTTATTTTTGCCATTGATCTGAATAATATTAATTGCATAAGACTTTAAGCAGCATAGCAGAAAATAAGCATTTATAATGTCATTCTTCCCCTACTTGGAATAATAGTGAAGAAAAGAGTTGTTGTTCTAAAATACTAACAATTGCTTTGTGAAACTACAATAAAAGCTAGAATTATGGTCTATAAAACAAAGAGAAAGTCAGTTGAGAAATTACAAGTAAATATTATTATTATACAGACAGTTTAAGTAAATACAGAGAGGGAAAATCCCTATATTTTCCTTATGGCATTTCTTTTTTTGCCTCATTTACTGAAGTAGTTCATTTACAGAAATGCCACAACTTTCCAAAATACTCAGATTATTTAAAAGAATACAGAGAAAAAAATTCACAAAAATATGTTTAATACATATTGGTCACAATTAACCCATCTCTGGGTTTATTCCATACCAACTGTAAATTTTCTTGCAAACTCGAGTTAAACTATTTCCTAGAAAACTTTCCACAATGGAGATCTTTAAATCAATCAGTACAAAGTTTCAAGTGTGAAAATTACCTTTCTGTTATAGCTGAAAATTAATTTTTTCTTGCTTGAGAGAAATGACACGCCCTAGTAATTTTCATATATTCTTTAAAAGGGAACATCCAGGCTTTGATGTGAAATTTCCTAAAAATGACCAAAAAAAAATACATCAAAACATATCTATTAATTCATGAAATTAAGAACAGCTTTTTGCATTTTCTCCTGTCACTGATCCCATTTGCCTTATTACTTTCATCTGTGGCCCACAAACTTGGTGGCACAATCAACAAACCCCTTAGTGGCTGTTTCATCTCTGCTCTATTTGATTTCTTCTCTCTGAGTAAATGATTAAGTTTTCATGCATTGGTTCAACCAAAATCTATGTTCACTCAACCACATCCTTTATTGATTACTTCTACTGCAAACAGTAGGCCAAGTGTGATATACATAATTGGACAGTTGTCAAGGGATGTGGGTGTTAACGGTCCTGTTTTCCCAGTTGGAAACTGGAATCACCTTGATACACAAATATTCTGCACTGTTTCATTCTCATTCTTTGGACCGAGGAGTCCTGTTCCTCCGAATATATGTTTTTAACTCTCTAAGGTCTGGTTGAATGAATTTAATGATTATACCATATAATATGCTGTTCAAGTTGCACCTGTGCACTGCATATAGCAAACTGGAATTAATATTTATCTAACATTTTAACCTTGTCCTTTAACTTATACAAATAAGCTGTACCCTTTCTGTAAGAAAATATTTGATGTTTTCCCCTTCCATAAAAAGAATGGCTTCTAAATCTGTTGCTTACTTTTAAATTTGGAAAACCTTTAACCAGCATATAATGTTAATATTTCAGATGTTGCATTAACAACTTTGCTGGCTGTAGACCTATACATTCATTGAGTAAAGCAAATGACTTACAATAATAAGACTGTTTTCTCTAGCATTATTTGTTAGAGCAAGTTCCAGATAATTTTGTATGTTTTGGGGATCTGTTGCTCCTTTGGAAGAAAAATGACATGAATTACCCAGCAATAGTTTTATTTATACTATTTTGTGTTTCTCACACTCTAAACTTAGTTTTTTTTGCTTGTTTCTTTGTTTGTATGTATCTTGATTTAACAATCCTCAGCAGGCCAAATCTAATTCAAAATGTACTTTCTTCAAAAATATATTGGTTTTTAGAAACATGAACATAAATAAGCTTCAGTGAGTCCATCTTAGCTAAATAATTAATAATAATAATTTTCCCTAAGGTTTTGAAGTGATATTCAGAGAAATCATCATTTTTCCCCCATCAATTTTTTCTTGAATAGTATAGCCTAGGAAAGAGTGTGAAAAATTAACAATTTGATAGAACATTTTTAGCCCTAGAAATCCACAAGTTCGCTTAAAATTCTAAATAATGTATTTTCTTTATTAATATTTTATACTCAAGCTCTCTCAATAACTTTTAGTTTCACAAAACAAATATTTAAATTAAAATAATCGGTGAACCTCTCATCATATTTTACTCTATGCCTGCATTTGAAAATTTCCTCCAATAATTCATGATTTTTCTGGAGAATTGACCTATGCCTATATGTGGAAGATTGGTCATAATTTTAGTATGAAAAAGTGAGGACAGAATTATAAAAAGTAGTATTCACAGCTGCGGTATCATAAAATTTCATCCTATTTCTGATATGTAGGAGACTCTTTTACCAATAAGAGGAAAAAATGTATTTGATAGTACCTGATACCCAAGTAAACAAAAAATGTTAGCTCTTTGATTTTGCCCTTAGAAAATAGACACAAGGACTTTATGTGACTGATTTGCAGAGCATACATTAAAATCAGAGTTTTTAATTCATCACATGATGAATGTTTTCAGGAAGGATTGCTTAGCTAAATTGAATTTGCCTCTTGGCTTGTGGTAGACAATGTCAAGTAGAGAGCTGTGAATGTGATAGTTGTTTATTTCACTGAGAGATAATAATAACACTAGTGCCATTTATTGAATCCCTACTACATGCCAAGCTATACATTCACACAATTTTTAATCCCACAGCAACTTGTGGCCATTTTTGAAATGAAGAAACAAAAGATTTCTTCAGTTTCATAACTTTAGTATGATCAAAGTTGTTAATATAAGAGGCTGAGCTGAGATTCAAACCTATATCTTTCTAAATTCCACCATAACTCATTTTGACTTTAAAGTAATCTAACTTATTTTTAAAAACATATCACTGTTTACCTGTGAAAATGAATGTTTTCCAAACCTTGGGAGGTTATGCAAGGAGATAACCCTAATCCTACCAATACTTGTTTATAATAAACTTCTTTGAAAATACCTTCTGGGGCATATAGAAATGCTACCGTGGGGGCAGGGCCAAGATGGCCTACTAGAAGCTGGGGCTCCCATCAAAATAAACTATAATAAGTGTGTGAATCCTTCACCAGCAACCAAGGTATCCAGATTCTGTCATCAAAATTGACTAGAAGTCAGGCAGGACCTACGGAGAGAGGGAAGAGCAGTGTGGTGTGGTGGCCCACCTGAGAGCCACACGGGGAAGGGGAGCCCCCTCTCTCCAGCCAAGGGATGTGGGCACAGACATGGATGAAGGATCAAATGGATGAAGTGGCAGAAGTAGGCTACAGAAGATGGATAATAAAAAACTACGATGAGCTAAAGGAGCATGTTCTAACCCAATGCAAACAAGCTAAGAACCTTGATAAAAGGTTAGAGGAATTCCTAACTAGAATAACCAGTTTAGAGAGGAACATAAACGACCTTACGGAGCTGAAAAACACAGCACGAGAACTTCATGAAGCATATACAAGTATCAACAGCCGAATCAGCCAAGCAGAAGAAAGGATATCAGAGTTGGAAGGCCACCTTACTGAAATAAGACATGCAGACAAGAATAGAGAAAAAAGAATGAAATGGAATGAACAAAGCCTCCAAGAAATATGGGACTTCATAAAAAGACCGAACCTACAATTGATTGGAGTACCAGAGGAGATGAGGAGAATGGAAACAAGCTGGAAAATACACTTCAGGATATTATCCAGGAGAATTTTCCCAACCTAGCAAGATAGGCCAACATGCAAATTCAGGAAATACAGAGAACACCATTAAGATACTCCATGAGAAGATCAACCCCAAGAAACATGATCATCAGATTCTCCAAGGTCAAAATGAAGGAAAAACTGTTAAGGGCAGCCAGAAAGAAAGGCCAGGTCACCTACAAAGGGAAGCCCATCAGACTAACAGCAGACATCTCAGCAGAAACTCTACAAGCCAGAAGAGATTGGGGGCCAATATTCAACATTCTTAAGGAAAAGAATTTTCAATCCAGAATTTCATATCCAGCCAAATTAAGCTTCATAAGTGAATGAGAAATATAATCCTTTCCAGACAAGCAAATGCTGAAGGGATTTTGTTACCACCAGACCTTCCCTGGTGCTTCCCTGAAAGAAGCACTAAATATGGAAAGGAAAAACTGGTACCAGCCACTGCAAAGACACACTAAAATATAAAGACCAATGACACTATGAAGAAACTGCATTAACTAGTGTGCAAAATAACCACATAGCATTATGATGACAGGATCAAATTCACACATAACAACACTAACCTTAAATGTAAGTGGGCCAAATGCTCCAATTAAAAGACACAGATTGGCAAATTGGATAAGGAGTCAAGAACCACTGGTGTGCTGTATTCAAGAGACCCATCTTACCTGCAGAGACACACACAGGCTCAAAATAAAGGGATGAAGAAAAATTTACCAAGCACATGGAAATCAAAAAAAAAAAAAAAAAAAAAAAGCAGGGGTTGCAATCCTAGTCTCTGACAAAACAGACTTTAAACCAACAATGATACAAAAAGACAAAGAAGGGCATTACATAATGGTAAAGGGAACAATTCAACAAGAAGGACTAATTATTCTAAATATATATACACCCAATGCAGGAGCACCAAGATTCATAAAACAAGTTCTTAGAGACCTAGAAAGAGACTTAGTCTCCCACACAATAATAGTAGGAGACTTTAACAACCCACTGTCAGTATTAGGCAGATTAACAAGACAGAAAATTAACAAGAATATTCAGGACTTGAACTCAGCTCTGGATCAAGTGGACCTAGTAGACAGCTACAGAACTCTCTACCCCAAATCAACAGAACATACATTCTTCTCAGTGCCACATGCCACTTATTCTAAAATTGACCACATAAGTGGAAGTAAAACACTCCTCAGCAAATGCAAAAGAACTGAAATCATAACAAACAGTTTCTCAGATCACAGTGCAATCAAATTAGAATTCAGGATTAAGAAACTCACTCAAAACTGCAAAATTATGTGGAAATTGAACACCTTGCTCCTGAATGACTATTGGATAAATAACAAAATTAGGATGGAAATTAAGTAGTTCTTTGAAACCAATGAGAGCAAAGAGACAACGTAACAGAAACTCTAAGACACAGCTAAAGCAGTGTTAAGAGGGCAATTTATAGAACTAAATGCCCACAGGAGAAAGCAGGAAAGATCTAAAATAGACACCCTAACCTCACAATTAAAAGAGTTTGAGAGGCAAGAGCAAACTAATCCAAAAGCTAGCAGAAGACAAGAAATAACTAACATCACAGAAGAATTGAGGGAGATAGAAACATGAAAAACCCTCCAAAAAATCAATAAATCCAGGAGCTGGTTTTATGAAAAAATTAACAAAATAGATAAGCTGCTAGCAAGACTAATATAGAAGAAGAGAGAGAGGAATCAAATAGACACAATAAAAAATGATAAAGGGGATATCACCACTGACTCCACAGAAATACAAACTACTAACAGAGAATACGGTAAACAACTGTACACAAATAAACTAGAAAATCTAGAAGAAATGGATAAATTCCTGGATGCATACACCTTACCAAGACTAAATCAGGAAGAAGTTGGATCCCTGAATAGACCAATAACAAGCTCTGAAATTGCGGCAGTAATTAATAGCCTAACAACCAAAAAAGCCCAGGACCAGACAAATTCACAGCTGAATTCTGCCAGATACACAAAGAGGAGCTGATGCTATTCCTTCTGGAACTATTCCAAACAATTGAAAAGGAGGGAATTTCCTCTAACTCATTTTATGAAGCCAGCATCATCCTGATACCAAAATCAGGAAAAGACACACACACAAAAAAGAAAATTTCAGGCCAATATCCCTGATGAACATCAATGTGAAAATTCTCAATAAAATACTGGTAGACTGATTCCAGCAGCACATTAAAAACTTATCCACCACGATCAAGTCAGCTTCATCCCTGGGATGCAAGGCTGGTTCAACATAAGCAAATCAATAAATGTGACCCATCACTTGAACAGAGCCAATGACAAAAACAACAGGATTACCTCAATAGATGCAGAAAAGGCCTTCAATAAAATACAACATCCCTTCATGTTAAAAACTCTCAATAAACTGGATATTGATGGAACATCTCTCAAAATAATAAGAACTATTTATGACAAACCCACAGCCAATATCATATTGAATGGGTAAAACCTGAAAGCATTTCCTTTGAAAACCGGCACAAGAGAAGGATACCTTCTTTCACCACTTCTATTCAACATAGTATTGGACGTTCTGGCCAGGGCAATCAGGCAAGAGAAAGAAATAAAGGGTATTCAAACAGGAAGAGAGGAAGTGAAATTGTCTCTGTTTGCAGATGACATGATTGTATATTTAGAAAATCCCATTGTCTCAGCCCAAAATCTCCTTAAGCTGAGAAGCAACTTCAGCAAAGTCTCAGGATACAAAATCGATGTGCAAAAATCACAAGCATTCCTTTACACCAACAGTAGGCAAGCAGAGAGCCAAATCATGAATGAACTCCCATTCACAATTGCTACAAAGAAAATAAAATACCTAGGAATGCAGCTAACAAGAGATGTGAAGGACCTCTTCAAGGAGCACTACAAACCACTACTGAAGGAAATAAGAGAGAAAACAAACAAATGGAGAAACATTCCATCCCCATGGATAGGAAGAATCAGTATCATGAAAATGGCCATACTGCTCAAAGTAATTTATAGATTCAATGCTATTCCCATCAAACTACCATTGACATTCTTCACAGAATTAGAGAAAACTATTTTAAATTTCATGTGGAATCAAAGAAGACCCCGTATAGCCAAGACAATCTTAAGCAAAAAACAAAGCTGGAAGCATCATGCTACCTGACTTCAAACTATACTACAAGGCTACAGTAACCAAAACAGCATGGTACTGGTACCAAAACAGACATATAGACCAGTGGATCAGAACAGAGACGTCAGAAATAACACCACACTTCTACAACCATCTGGTCTTCAACAAGCCTGACAAAAACAATCAATGGGGAAAGGATCCTATTCAGTAAATGGTGCTGGGAAAACTGGCTAGCCATATGCAGAAAACTGAAACTGGACCCTTTCCTTACACCTTATAGAAAAACTAACTCAAGATGAATTAAAGACTTAAATGTAAAACCCCAAACCATAAAAACCCTAGAAGTAAACCTAGGCAATACCATTCAGGGCATAGGCACAGGAAATGACGTCATGACAAAAACACCAAAAACAATTGCAACAAAAACAAAAATTGACAAATGGGATCTAATTAAACTAAAGAGCTTCTGCATAGCAAAAGAAACTATCATCAGAGTGAACAGGCAACATACAGAATGGGAGAACACTTTTGCAATCCACCCATCTGACAAAGGTGTAATATCCAGAATATTCAAGGAACTTAAATATATTTACAAGAAAAAAACAACCCCATCAAACAGTGGAAAAAGGATATGAACAGACACTTCTCAAAAGAAGACATTTACGCAGCCAACAAACATGAAAAAAAGCTCGACATCACTGATCTTCAGAGAAATGCAAATCAAAACCACAATGAGATACCATCTCATGCCATTCAGAATGGCAATTATTAAAAAGTCAGTAAACAATAGATTCTGGTGAGGCTGTGGAGAAATAGGAACACTTTTACACTGTTGGTGAAAGTTAAATTAGTTCAACCAATGTGGAAGACAGAATGGTGATTCCTCAAAGATCTAGAAGCAGCAATATCATTTGACCCAGCAATCCCATTACTGGATATATACCAAAGGATCCTACAGAAAATGATTCAGTAAACCTACATCATTCTACTATAAAGACGCGTGCACACGTATGTTTATTGCAGCACTATTTACAATAACAAAGACATGGAACTAACCCAAATGCCCATCAATGATAGACTGGATAAAGAAAATGTGGTACATATACACCATGGAACACTATGCAGCCATTGAAAGGAATGAGATCATGTGCTTTGTGGGGACACGGATGAAGCTGGAAGCCACCATCCTCAGCAAATTAACACAGGAACAGAAAACCAAACACCGCATGTTCTCACTCATAAGTGGGAGTTGAACACTAAGAACACAAAGACACAGAAAGGAGAACAACACACACCAGGGCCTGTTGAAGGGTGATGATTGAGGAGAGGGAACTTAGAGGATGGGTCAATAGGTGCAGCAAACCACCATGGCCCACGTAGACCTATGTAACAAACCTGTACGTTCTTTACATGTATCTCTTTTTTTTTTTTTTTAAAGAAAATACTTTCTGAACTTGCAACATGTTCTTTTAAACAGCCCCAGTTGAGAGGTGGGTTCAGTCTTTAGAAATAGCCAAAAGAATTTGGAGTCACATTTAGAAAACCCAGAAAACAAAAAACAAAAAACACTAGACGTGTTCTTATGAGGATAGGCGAATGAATGTACTCCAGGTTTCAAAGCACTGTATACAAGTCAGTACCTGTCACAATTGATCCCATGTATGAATTTATACACTTATTTCTCCAAATTGACAGTGAAACTTTTCAAGCACAGGAACCTTATTCCCCAGCAACTAGCAAATTTTGGGACATTTGCTAGGCTCCCAAAGTTTCTTGATGTTACTGGAATATCCAAGGGTCAGGAGTTTACAATCATAGACTCTGAACATCTATATGCCTTAAGACTCTCACCGTTTACCTGGATGCTTAGGTTTCATGTGAGCAGCATATGTGTCTCCCTTCTCAAATTTTCAACATTACTTCATTCAAAAATATATTAATGCTTACTGTATGCCAAATTCTCTGCTAGAAATTATATGTATTCCTAAACATTTTGTGAGGATATGTAACACTTGTATATGTGACTTTAGTGACACCTGAGCTTTCACTACCAATGAAAGCTTTCAAGAGTAAGCTAGTATTCGCCTTTTATAAACTTTTAAAAGTTTTTTTTTTTAAAAAAAGCCTGAGTGAGACATAATTCTTATGCTATACAATTATGACTTTAACAATTGTAGACTTTAAAAGTCTACAATTTAAAAGAGTCCTCACTTTAAAAGTTTAAAGTCTACAATTCAGTGGTTTTTAGCGTACTCACAGGGTTGAGCAACCATGGCCAGTATCTAATTTCAGTCACTCTAAAAGGAAACCTTGTACCCATTATTTGTCATTTCTCAATCCTCCACTTTCCTCAGCCTCTAGCGACCATTAGCCTACTTTCCATCTCGTGGATTTGCCATTCTGGACATGTTGTATAAATGGGCTCATATGGTGTGTGATCTTTTGTTGTCTGGCTTCTTTCACTTAGCATATTTTCAAGTTTCATCCATGTTGCAACATGTATCACTATCTCATTCTTTTTTTTTTTTTTTTTTTTTGAGACGGAGTCTTGCTCTGTTGCCCATACTGGAGTGCAGTGGCGTGATCTCAGCTCACTGCAAGCTCCGCCTCCCAGGTTCATGCCATTCTCCTGCCTCAGCCTCCCGAGTAGCTGGGACTACAGGCGCCTGCCACCACGCCCAGCTAATTTTTTATATTTTTAGTAGAGATGGGGTTTCACCATGTTAGCCAGGATAGTCTCAATCTCCTGACCTTGTGATCCACCACCTGGGCCCCCCAAAGTGCTGGGATTACAGGCGTGAGCCACCACACCTGGCCCACCTCATTCTTTTTTAAGACTGAATATTATTTCATTGTAGGTATACAGCACATTTTGTTTACCCATTCATCAGTTGATATATATTTCAATTGTTTTCATGCCTTGGCTATTATGAATAATGCTGCTATGAACTTTCATGTATATGACTTTTTGTGTTGACATATTTTTGCTTCACTTGGGTATATATTTTGGAGTAAAATTTCTGGGTCATATGGTAACTCTATGTTAAAGTTTTTGAGGAACTGCCAAGCTGTTTTCCAAGAAGATGTACCATTTTACGTTTCCATTAGCAATGCATGAGGATTTAAAAGTTTCAGTTTTAACTCAATGTATGCTCCAACAAAAACAAGCCATATATTTTTAATTTGGTATTTACACATTAAATCTCATTATCCTGATAACCATCTTGCATTTTCTACAGCAAAGACACAAGATACTTACTCTTTACTGTGACATTAAGTGAGATGATACTCCATTGACTTCCTATTTCATTCATTCTAGCCAAGGAGAGACTACAGAAGCAATTAAATACTTGAAAAAATTTGTGAAAATTGCAAGAAACAATTTTCAAAGCCTAGATTTTGTGAGAGCAAGTACAATGCTTGGGGACATCTACAATGAAAAAGTAAGTCTATGTATTTCTTGTTTATAGAGAAATTTGCAGTGTTTAGGGAGAAATTTGCCATTTTAAAAGCCTCTTCTGATGTCATCCTTGTCTTCCCACAATATATTATGCAGAATGGCCCTGGACTGCATGGTGTAGTTAATGCCCACGGCAAGGACTAGGAGGAGAAATGCCTCCTCCTCCTTCTCCCCTTCCAATATCTTAGGGCCATGCGGGGACAGTCCTTATGAGCTGCTAACCCTGATTCATAGATTGACATCCAGTGAGGATTCTAAGTGACATTGGATTTGAGGAGCAATTAAAATATTTAATTCAAAGGAAATTGATTATAACTGTTGGCTATTATCTACTTCCACTGACATTCATCTCTCTCGCTCCAAATTCTTTATTATTCCAGCTGTGGCACCCTGCTAGTTTCCTTAGAAGAAGAAACGACAATCCTAAAAATAATTCTGCAGAAAATTTAGGGTGGAATTTTAGCAACAGATTGATTACATGAAAGAGAAAACAGGAAGAAGAACAAAAAAGTCCAAAATAAAATTATCCAATTCAAGAAGCTGTTATTAGTATAATGTACTGGTCATAATGGACTTTTATCGTATTTTCTCCTGATTTTATCTTTTTATTACCGATTCACCTTTAGAAATGGTGTGAAAGAGCCTTGTTTCTCTAGTTATAATTGCTGTTTTGATCATGAATAAGATCCATCACTTTTAGGGTAATTGTGTTCTCAAATTATGTTTATACATTTTCTGTTAATCTCTTTGAGAGTCTGTGTATGTAGTGAATAAAATCACTAATTCCAAAACCACACTGCTTGAGTTAAAAACCCAGCTCTTTCACTTGTAAGATCTGTGACCTTGGGCTAGTTACTTAAATTTCTAGGTGCCTCAGTTTTCTCACCTCATAAAGTTATTGTGCGTATTAAGTTAACATATGTGCTTTACAGCAGGAGAAGTACTATCTTTATAAACTTCTGTTATTCTCTACACTCTTAGTGGTATCAAACAATTCCCCTTTGCCAGACCCTCAGATGATTCTGGGTGGCAATGGTATTCAAACCCATTCTCCTAACCACTACAGTATTCTGTTGTTTGCCATAAAATTGACTTTATTTCAGAAGGATTTAGGATTTTTTTTAAGGAAATTGAGTTTGAAATTAATTTGAATGAGTGAAACTAATATTTCTTTAGTTCCTGATGTGGAGTAAGTGCTTTCAAACAAGGTATCTCATTTCCTTTTTGTCTTACATCCCCTCTCTTGCTCCCCTGGGCTCATTTGCCTCCCCTCTCTCCTATTACTTGAAATCTAAAAAGCCCCCTTTTCTCCTGGCCCTTCTTCTCCCCGCCTCCCTTACCCATCTTGCTCCCTCCTGTCCTGCATCCTTCCTTCTCATCCCTCCTCCTTGCTCTCTGACCTCCGGGTCATCCTCTCCCTCTCCCCCATCTCCACCACGTTGTTTCCCCTCTTTTTTCAAGTCCTCCCCTGCCTGTTGCTGTAGCTGTGCTCAGGTTTTGCATGTCGTGTACTTCGTCTGCTACCCTCTGGTTCCCTGACCATTTCTTTGCCTTTATTGACTCCTCTGTCCTTGATTTTGTATTTGCTTTTGCTTACTTTTTAGGATACAGTGGTGAAAACAGACAAGACCTAAACCCTTGTGAGGCTCACAGTCTAATGAGGGAGCATCTCCTATAGCATAGGAGAAAAGATATAGTATATGAATATATGCAGTATGATATGGTGTATGAATCAACTTGTATATTTGAAGGCATATATATTTGAAGATAGTGCAAATACCCAGAATCCTCCAAATTTTCTATTAGAATAGGGATAAACTGATAAAATTTAACTTCTGGAAGTTGACAGAGCTTTTGGATATTATTTCTTATACCTTAACTTCAGATACTAAACTCTTCTCCAAGAATCAAAAATCGGAGAATTAAATACACACTGGTGAGACGTAAACTCTTGGCAAAAACATTAAGAAAATGCAAGTATAAAAGTATTGCCCCTCAGAAAAGTTTATTTTCCTTATGCTTTCTGTTTTAGGAAAATATAGGTTAGCAATGTTCATGTTGTACAGAAGGGCTGTGTTTGGGTGTTGTTTGGAGGTAGGGTAAAAAGTTGTGCTTTTTGCCCTTCTGTTTTGAAGAACAGTCCTTTTAAAAGCTCAGATCTCTCCCCTCAATTCCAAACGCATACCCCACCACCTACTTGACATCTTCACTTAGATATCTTCAACTATAATGTACTAAAAACTGAACTTATTGTTTTTTTCTCTAAATTTTTTTCTTCTAACAACTTAAATCTCAACCACATTAGAATATTATTTAGGCATTTTCCAGGCAGTCTTCTCTTTTTAATCTATGAGCTCCTCTTATCTGCCCCATCCAGGCCCATGGCTTTTAAATACTATCCATATGCCAGTGACTTCCAGATTTGTATCTCCAATTCTGATCTCTCCTGGGACTCCAAACTTTGTAAAGGCAATTGCTTCCTTAGCACCTCCACCCAGATTTCTAACATATTTCATATGGAACCCACTCCTCTCTAGTCTTCTCCTTCTTAATAAATAGTAATATTATGCATCCACCCAGTCACTTAAGCCAAAAATCTGAAAATCCTTCAATTCTCCTCTCCTCCGGCTCCATATTCAATCCAAAAACAAACTCTGACCTTTATGTTACCAAATATATATCTCAAATCCACCCTTTTCCCTCCATCTCTGCAACTGTCACATCAGTTTATGACACTATATTGTCTCACCTAGACACTGCAGTAAGCCCTAAACTCAGCTTCCTGCATGCAGTCTCTTCCCTCCCACCCCCGCATAAGCAGAAAGAGGCCAAAGTAATTATTTTAAAATGTAAATCAAATGCGATTTCTCTGCTTAAAATGCTTCCATTACTTCTCATTCACATTTCCATTACTTCTCATTCTTCTGAGAACATAAATATAAATCCGTACCCTGTCCTAAAATACGAGATAGCCCCACCCCTATCTCTGACCTCATTGCTTCCTACTCCTTTTTATCCACTGCACCATAATGAATTGACATTCTTGGAGTTCTTTAAGCATGTTAAGCTAGTTCCTGCCTTAGAACATTTGCCTTGGCTGGAATGCTCTACATGAAATGCTCTGAACTTCACATTGCTGGATTCTTGTCACTCAGATCTCTGTTCAATGCCACCTCTTCAGAGGGGCCTTCCCTTAGCAACGAAAGAGTGGCCATCAGGTCGCCCCCCTCCCTTATTTATTTATTTATTTTTTTTGAGATGGAGTCTCGCTCTATTGCCAGGCTGGAGTGCAGTGGCACGATTTTGGCTCACTGCAACCTCTGCCTCCCAGGTTCAAGCAATTCTCCTGCCTCAGCCTCCTGAGTAGCTGGGACTACAGGCATGCACCACCACGCCCAGCTAATTTTTGTATTTTTAGTAGAGACAGGGTTTCACCATGTTGGCCATGATGGTCTTGATCTCTTGACCTCATGATCCGCCCACTTCGGCCTCCCAAAGTGCTGGGATTACAGGCATAGGCCACCGCGCCCACCCCCCCACCCCACCCCCACTTTTTTTTTAATAGAAGCAGGGTTTTGTCATGTGGCCCAGGCTGGTCTTGAACTCCTGGACTCAAAGGATTCTTCTGCTTCAGCCTTCCAAAGTGCTGTGGATTACAGGCATGAGCTGCCCCACCTGGGTCACTCTTTAAAATTACTGTATTTGAATTATCCATGTAGCATTTATCTCATAGTTTTCTTGTTCATGTTATTTTCTTATTATTGTTGTTTAATTTGGCCAAAATGTAAATTTAATGAGAGCAGAAGCTGTATGTGCCTCGTTTATTATTCTAGTGTCTAGAAAAAAACCTGGCACAGAATTGGTGATCAAAAACATGTCAGTTCCTTGGACCAATAAATAAATTTGTAACCAGTTTCATACCACTGAAGAGTAGTATTCTCTCACTTGTGAAAGTTCAGACTTCTATTTCATTTTGTCATTGTTGTTGTTGTTTTGAGACAGAATTTCACTCTTGTTGCCCAAACTGGAGTGCAGTGGTGCGGTGTCAGCTCACCGCAACCTCCGCCTCCTGGGTTCAAGTGATTCTCCTGCCTCAGCCTCCCAAGTAGCTGGGATTACAGACACATGCCACCCCACCCAGCTAATTTTTGTATTTTTCATAGAGACGGGGTTTCACCATGTCGGCCTGGTTCGTCTCGAACTCCTGCCCTCAAGTGATCCTCCCTCCTCGGCCTCCCAAAGTGCTGGCTACCTACAGGCATGAACCACCATGCCCAGCCTCTATTTCATTTTTGTATAATATTTTAGCATTTTGAAAACTTGTCCTGAATCTTTAAAAGCAAACCCAATATTTTCTGGCTTCATATTACTCCTGCAAGGTATTGTAATTGTATTCTTAACAATTTTCAAGAAATAAAAATATTATAAGACCAAAATTATAATAATTGGAAAAATATTGGAGTTACCTTTTCTGTAGTTATTATAGTAATTATAATTAGAATTAGCACATCTTAAAAATATCCTGTATCCTAGTTATTTACCTTTTACTATGTAATCATAGAAAATGGACCACTCATCCTACCCTCCGGGTCTTTTGATGGACTGTTAATTGAAAATATATAATTAGTGTAAAGTGGTCAAATGAGAATGTTTTAGAGGGAATAACTAGGTTTATAAGATTTCTCATTCCTTAATAAAATCATAGACTAATGACATAGTTAAAAAGAATGGTGGTTCCAACACTAAAATTATAGGGAAAATGGGTAGGAAATGATTTATCCTTAGTACTGAGAAAATGCTCATTTATTTTGAGCTTGCTCATTGAATAGAGTGACATTTTAGACACTAAAAATCAAAATAATGCATGAAAATTCTATGTCATAATGTAATAATTCGAGCATTGTTCCAAGGTCTATGATGTCATCAAGATCCTGTCCTGGAATTGTCCACTGAATGCTTATCAGGGATATTAATAACATTAAATGAAGTTGTTCTCTTCCGGTAAGATTCATTTAGGAAGTGCATATTGTCAAACTCATATTTAAGATTGCCAAGACTAATTACTAGAATCTTCTGAATTTTATAATAGAATAGGGATTATCTGATAACAGAAATAAACTGTAGAAAGTTGCATTTAACTTTGGAGAAGAGATTTAGACAGTAAACTCTAAGAATTAAACATCCACAAGTACAATATACATTAGCAAAATCTCATTCTAAAATGGTATGTATACAAATGCTTGCATCTTAAAAGAATTAATTTTTTATTTCTTTAGTAGTGTTTTAAACTAGAGAAACTGGAAAAACTGGTAGGTTTATATCTATTTAATGTCAGTTGTGTGCATCTACAGACGGAATACTAAGTATAATTTGAGGGAATAATAATTAGCTAATTATAAAGCTTCCATTTTAAGAGTAAAAAGGCACTTAAATAAGATGTAATCAAAATTGTAGGCATATCACTACTTACACCTAATAGTAACCTCAAAAACTTGAGTGAAAATTCCATTTACTGCTCCTTCTGCATGGCCTGGCATTTGGCCTGGCTCAGCATGGTTGCCACATGAATGAATGAATGAATGAATGAATGAGTTAATTTTAACTTAATAACATATAAAAATAACTTTGGAAATTCATATATACGTTCCCTTATTGGTGGTCTCTAATTTTCCTAATTAAGACTCTCACCTAAAACAATAAATAATTGAAATCTCAGAAATATAATTAGAATATCAATTAGATATTTGTACTTTTGTTTCTAAAAAAATGGTTATGTTTGGCCTAATTATATATTTTCATATATTTTGTCCTATGTCTTTGATATCTACCAGGAAAATCTATAATTTTAGTGACATTTATTTTCATCATCTTCAATATTTGTATGTTTCTCAATTATAGTTGACTTCATTGGCATACAAATATCTTTGATACAGTTTTTTTTTCCTAATTAACTTTTTTTCTCATATAAATTTTATGTTTTATGCCTTGAAGAAAGAGAAAGAATTGTTCACCTCAACAAACAAAAGTTATTTTTGATGTAATATGGAGAGACTCTGTTTAAATTAACAAAGTTGGTTGGAATGAATCATTTGAATAAACAGTTCTCCTAAACTGTGTGGGCATATAACATAGTGTTATATGTGCTCTTCCTGTTTCTAACAAAATGATCACATAAGTCCTATTTATCCCCCTCCTCACCTTGCCAGAAATTTCTTTATTCAGTCAGTTTGACAGATCTTGGAGCTTCATGATTATACAGAGGTATGCAGTGTTGAAGATGTGTTTCACCTCTACTGCTGTAATGGTATAAAGCTGTTCCTGTGTTGTTTTTATGTTCGTTTCCTTCATAAAATACTAGAAACTGACTTAACAACTCATACAGCAAAACATTCTCCCATATAAGGGTTTCTGTTCAAAAGAGTGCACATGCATGTTTTTGTTTTTTGTGTGTTTGGTGGGGTGAGGAGGAGAGAGATGAGTGGAAGGGAGGAGATGGTGGCGCCTAAAGGGTTATAAGTCAGTGAAGAAAGGAAATTTTGTCCCCTAGAGCCTTCACAAATGTAGATCAATCCTAGATAATATCCTCCTCTTAGAAAGAGATTTTCATGAGGATTTTTAGAAGATTTGGGGGTGGCAGAAGATGCTCTTTTCTCTGAGGCTTAATATGATTATCTGTAAAATAAGAATAATATTTTCCTCATAGGGTGATGTGTGAAAGTTAATGACATAATATATACGAATTATTTAGCATTGGCCTCCATGCTTCATAAGAGCTAGGTAAACAGTATTTATTTGTGGAGGATAGCTTTTAATAGAGGTGACACTGACTAACAAACAACAACAACAACAAAACCCTGAATTTTTGCAGCTCGAGCTGTTGCAAAGGACTTCTTGAAGAGATATTTAAATGATCATTTCATTGGTGCTAGTGACATCAAGATCATATTTTTCAGAAATTTTGGATACTTCAACATTCTCGTTAACAAGAATGGCATATGAACATGGGAAAATAAGAGCAGTAAACGAATTAGAGGATAGATACATTTATTTTCAACAGCCATTAACTAAATGACTTGGCTGAAATGACCTTTTGCTGTGACTGAAAACAAAACATAGTAATCCCAGCTTTGGGAAGCCGAGGCGGGTGGATCACTTGAGGTCAGGAGTTCGAAACCAGCCTGGCCAACATGGTAAAACCCCGTCTCTACCAAAAATATAAAAAATTAACCAGGCGTGGTGGCATATGCCTGTAATCCCAGCTACTCGGGAGGCTGAGGCAGGAGAATCGCTTGAACCTGGGAGGCGGAGGTTGCGTAAGCTGAAATCATGCCACTGCACTCCAACCTGGGCGAGACAGTGAGACTCCACCTCAACAAAAAAAAAAAAAAAAAAAAAGAGAAGGTATGTAAAAAATACTTCATTAGCTAAATCCAACTCTACGAATAGTAAAATTCTATCCAAATCAATGTGAATTGGTTCACTCATTCCCAAACTTCTTTTTACTACAATGTATTAGGTTGAACCATATGAAACTGCCAATATTTGACTACCTTTTATTGATAAGAACATAAGACTTTGTTTATATATACTTTCAGTTCTGGGATACATGTGCGGAACATACAGGTTTGTTACATAGGTATACACGTGCCATGGTTTGCTGCACCCATCAACCTGTCATCTATATTAGGTATTTCTCCTAATGCTATCCCTCCCCTAGTCCCCAAATCCCCAACAGGTATGTGATGTTCCCTTCCCTGTGTCCATGTCTTCTTGTTGTTCAACTCCCACTTATGAGTGAGAACATGCCATGTTTGGTTTTTCTGTTCCTGTGTTAGTTTGCTGAGAATGATAGTGTCCAGCTTCATCCATGTCCCTAAAAAGGACATGAACTCATCCTTTTTTATAGCTGCATAGTATTCCATGGTGTATATGTCCCACATTTTCTTTATCCAGTCTATCATTGATGGGCATTTAGGTTGGTTCCAAGTCTTTGCTATTGTGAACAGTGCTGCAATAAACATATGTGTCCATGTGTCTTTATGGTAGAATGATTTATAATCCTTGGGGAATATACCCAGTAATGGGATTGCTGGGTCAAATGGTATTTCTGGTTCTAGATCCTTGAGAAATTGCCACCCTGTCTTCCGCAATGGTTGGACTAATTTACACTCCCACCAACAGGGTAAAAATGTTTCTATTTCTCCACATCCTCTCCAGCATCTGTTGTTTCCTGACTTTTTAATGATCACCATTCTAACTGGCATGAGATGGTATCTCATTGTGGTTTTGATTTGCATTTCTCTGATGGCCAGTGATGATGAGCTTTTTTTTCATATGTTTGGTGGCCACATAAATGTCTTCTTTTGAAAAGTGTCTGTTCATATCCTTTGCCCACTTTTTGATGGAGTTGTTTGTTTTTCTCTTGTAAATTTGTTGAAGTTCTTTGTAGATTCTGGATTTTAGCCCTTTGTCGATTCTGGATTTTAGCCCTTTGTCAGTTGGCTAGATTGCAGAAATTTTCTGCCATTCTGTAGGTTGCATGTTCACTCTGATGACAGTTTATTTTACTATGCAGAAGCTCTTTCGTTTAATTAGATCCCATTTGTCAGTTTTGGCTTTTGTTGCCATTGCTGTTTGTGTTATAGTCATGAAGTCTTTGCTCATGCCTATGTCCTGAATGGTATTGCCTAGGTTTTCTTCTAGGGTTTTTATGGTTTTAGGTCTTACGTTTAAGTCTTTAATCCATCTTGAGTTAATTTTTGTTTAAGATGTAAGGAAGGGACCCAGTTTCAGTTTTTTGCATGTGGCTAGCCAGTTTTCCCAACACCATTTATTAAATAGGGAATCCTTTCCCCATTGCTTGTTTTTGTCAGGTTTGTCAAAGATCAGATGGTTGTAGATGTGTGGCATTGTTTCTGAAGCCTCTGTTCTGTTCCATTGATCTATATATCTGTTTTGGTACCAGTACCATGCTGTTTTGGTTACTGTAGCCTTGTAGTATAGTTTGAAGTCAGGTAGTGTGATGCCTCCAGCTTTGTTCTTTTTGCTTAGGATTGTCTTGGCTATACAGGCTCTTTTTTTAGTTCCATATGAAATTTAAAGTAATTTTTTCTAAATATGTGAAGAAAGTCAATGGTAGCTTGATGGGGATAGCACTGAATCTGTAAATTACTTTGGGCAGTATGGCTATTTTCACGATATTGATTCTTCCTATCCATGAGCATGGAATGTTTTTCCATTTGTTTGTGTTCTCTCTTATTTCCTTGAGCAGTGGTTTGCAGTTCTCCTTGAAGAGTTCCTTCACATCCCTGTAATTTGTATTTCTAGGTATTTTATTCTCTTTGTAGCAATTGTGAATGGGAGTTCACTCATGATTTGGCTCTCTGTCTGTTATTGGTGTATAGGAATGCTTGCGAGTTTTGCACATTGATTTTGTATCCTGAGACTTTGCTGAAGTTTGCTTCTCAGCTTAAGGAGATTTTCAGCTGAGATGATGGGGTTTTCTAAATATATAATCATGTCATCTGCAAACAGAGACAATTTGACTGCCTCTCTTCCTATTCAAATACTCTTTATTTATTCCTCTTGCCTTATTGCCCTGGCCAGAACTTCCAATACTATGTTGAATAGGAGTAGTGAGAGAGGACATCCTTCTCTTGTGCCGGTTTTCAAAGGGAATGCTTGCAGCTTGTGCCCATTAAGTATGATATTGGCCGTGGGTTTGTCATAAATAGCTCTTATTATTTTGAGATACGTTCCATCAATAACTAGTTTATCAAGAGTTTTTAGCATGAATTCGTGTTTAATTTTATCGAAGGCCTTTTCTGCATCTATTGAGATAATCATGTGGTTTTTGTCATTGGTTCTATTTATGTGAGAGATTACGTTTATTGATTCGCGTATGTTGAACTAGCTTTGCATCCCAGGAATGAAGCCAATTCGATCGTGGTGAATAAGCTTTTTAATGTGATGCTGGATTCAGTTTGCCAGTATTTTATTTTGGATTTTTGCATCAATATTCATCAGGGATATTGGCCTGAAATTTTCTTTTTTTGTTGTGTCTCTACCAGGTTTTGTTATCAGGATGATGCTGGCCTCATAAGATGAATTAGGGAGGAGTCCCTCTTTTTCTATTGTTTGGAATAGTTTCAGAAGGAATGGTACCAGCTCCTCTTTGTACCTCTGATAGAATTTGGCTGTGAATCTGTCTGGTCCTGGGCTTTTTTTGGTTGGTAGGCATTAATTACTGCCTCAATTTCAGAACTTGTTATTGGTCTATTCAGGGATTTGACTTCTTCCTGGTATAGTCTTGGGAGGGTATATGTGTCCAGGAATTTATCCATTTCTTCTATATTTTCTAGTTATTTGCGTAGAGGTATTTATAGTATTCTGTGATGGTAGTTTGTATTTCTGTGGGATCAGTAGTGATATCCCCTTTATCATTTTTTATTGCATCTATTTGATTCTTCTCTCTTTTCTTCTTGATTAGTATGGCTAGCATTCTATCTGTTTTGTTAA
This sequence comes from Pongo abelii, assembly GCF_028885655.2. Classification (NCBI taxonomy): domain Eukaryota; kingdom Metazoa; phylum Chordata; class Mammalia; order Primates; family Hominidae; genus Pongo; species Pongo abelii. The sequence goes on along the minus strand of NC_071988.2, from coordinate 168,621,864 downwards.
TCTTTTCAAAAAACCAGCTCCTGGATTCATTGATTTTTTTGAAGGGTTTTTTATGTCTCTATCTCCTTCAGTTCTGCTCTGATCTTAGTTATTTCTTGTATTCTGCTAGCTTTTGAATTTATTTGCTCTTGCTTCTCTAGTTCTTTTAATTGTGATGTTAGGGTGTTGATTTTAGATCTTTCCTGCTTTTTCAGTGTGGGCATTTAGTGCTATGAATTTCTCTCTAAACACTGCTTTAGCTGTGTCCCAGAGATTCTGGTACATTGTGTCTTTGTTCTCATTGGTTTCGAAGAACTTATTTATTTTTGCCTTAATTTTGTTATTTACCCAGTAGTCACTCAAGAGCATGTTGTTTAGTTTCCATGTAGTTGTGTGGTTTTGAGTGAGTTTCTTAATCCTGAGTTCTAATTTGATTGCACTGTGGTCTGAGACACCGTTTGTTATGATTTCTACTCTTTTGCATTTGCTAGGGAGTGTTTTACTTCCAATTATGTGGTCAATTTTAGAATAAGTGTGATGTGGTGCTGAGAAGAATGTATATTCTGTTGATTTGGGGTGGAGAGTCTTGTAGATGTCTATTAGGTCTGCTTGGTCCACAGCTGAGTTCAAGTCCTGAATATCCTTGTTAATTTTCTGTCTCGTTGATCCATCTAATATTGACAGTGGGGTGTTAAATTCTCCCACTATTATTATGTGGGAGTCTACGTCTCTTTGTAGGTCTCTAAGAACTTGCCTTATTCATCTGGGTGCTCTTGTATGGGGTGCATATGTATTTAGGCTAGTTAACTCTTCTTGCTTCATTGATCCCTTTACCATTATGTAGTGCCCTTCTTTGTCTTTTTTTTTTTTTTTTTAATCTTTGTTGGTTTAAAGTCTGTTTTATCAGAGACTAGGATTGCAACCTCTGCTTTTATTTTGCTTTTCATTTACCCGGTAAATATTCCTTCATCCCTTTATTTTAAGTCTAGGTGTGCCTTTGCACATGAGATGGGTTTCCTGAATAGAGCACACCGATGGGTCTTCAGTCTTTATCAAATTTGCCAGTCTGTGTCTATTAATTGGGGCATTTAGCCCGTTTACATTTAATGTTAATATTGTCATGTGTGAATTTGATCCTGTCATTACGATGCTAGCTGGTTATTTTGACCGCCAGTTGATGCAGTTTCTTCATAGTGTCGATGGTCTTTACAATTTGGTGTTTTTGCAGTAGCTAGTACTGGTTTTTCCTTTCCATATTTAGTGCTTCCTTCAGGAGCTCTTGTAAGGAAGGCCTGGTGGTGACAAAATCTCTCAGCATTTGCTTGTCTGTAAAGGATTTTATTTCTCCTTTGCTTATGAAGCTTAGTTTGGCTGGATATGAAATTCTGAGTTGAAAATTCTTTTCTTTAAGAGTGTTGAATATTGGCCCCCACTCTCTTCTGGCTTGTAGGGTTTCTCCTGAGAGATTTGCTGTTAGTCTGATGGGCTTCTGTTTGTAGGTAACCCAACCTTTCTCTCTGGCTGCCCTTAGCATTGTTTCCTTCATTTCAACCTCGGTGAATCTGACGATTATATGTCTCAGAGTTGCTCTTCTCGAGGAGTTTTGTGGTGTTCTCTGTATTTCCTGAATTTGAATGTTGGCCTGTCTTGCTAGGTTGGGGAAGTGCTCCTGTATAGTATCCTGAAGGGTATTTTCTAACTTGGGTCCATTCTGCTTGTCACTTTCAGGTACACCAATCAAATGTAGATTTAGTCTTTTCACATAGTCCCATATTTCTTGGAGGCTTTATTCATTCCTTTTCTTCTTTTTTCTCTAATCTTGTCTTCACACTTTATTTCATTAAGTTGATCTTCAATCTCTAATATCCTTTCTTCCGCTTGATCTATTCAGCTATTGATACTTTTGTATACTTCACGAAGTTCTCGTGCTGTGTTTTTCAGTTCCATCAGCTCATTTATGTTCTCTAAACTGGTTATTTTAGATAGCAATTCATCTAACCTTTTGTCAAGGTTCTTAGCTTCCTTGAATTGGGTTAGAACATGGTCCTCTAGCTCAGAGGAGTTTTTTATTACCCACCTTCTGAAACCTACTTCTGTCAATTCGTCAAACTCATTTTCCATGCAGTTTTGTTCCCTTGCTGGTGATGAGTTATGATCCTTTGGAGGAGAAGAGGCATTCTGGTTTTTGGAATTTTCAGCCTTTTTGTGTGGTTTTTTCTCATCTTCGTGGATTTATCTACCTTTGGTCTTTGATGTCGGTGATCTTCGGATGGCATTTCTGTGTGCACATCCTTTTTGTTGATGTTGATGCTATTCCTTTATGTTTGTTAGTTTTCCTTCTAACAGTCAGGCCCCTTTCCTGCAGGTCTGCTGGAGTTTGCTGGAGGTACACTCCAGACCCTATTTGCCTGGGTATCACCAGTGGGGCTGCAGAACAGCAAAGATTGCTGCCTGTTCCTTCCTCTGGAAGCTTCGTCCCAGAGGGGCACCCGCCAGATGCCAGCTAGAGCTCTCCTGTATGAGGTGTCTGTCGACCCCTGCTGGGAGATGTCTCTCAGTCAGGAGGCATGGGGGTCAGGGACCCACTTGAGAAGGCAGTCTGTCCCTTAGCAGAGCTTGAGCACTGTGCTGGCAGATCCACTGCTCTCTTCAGGGCCAGCAGGCAGGAAAGTTTAAGTCCGCTGAAGCTGCGCCCACAGCCTCCCTTCCCCCAGGTGCTGTGTCCCAGGGAGATGGGAGTTTTCTCTATAAGCCCCTGACTGGGGCTGCTGCCTTTCTTTCAGAGATGGCCTGCCCAGAGAGGTGGAATCTAGAGAGGCAGTCTGGCTACAGGGGCTTTGGGGAGCTGTGGTGTGCTCCACCCAGTTGGAACTTCCCAGGGGCTTTCTTTACACTATGAGGGGAAAACCGCCTACTCAAGCCTCCATAATGGTGGGACCCCCTCCCCCCACCAACTTCGAGCATCCCAGGTTGACTTCAGACTGCTGTGCTGGCAGTGAGAATTTCAAACCAGTGGATCTTAGCTTGCTTGGCTCCGTGCAGGTGGGATTCGCTGAGCTAGATCACTTGGCTCCCCGGCTTCAGCCTCCTTTCCAGGGGAGTGAATGGTTCTGTCTCGCTTGCATTCCAGGCACCACTGGGTTGTGAAAAAAAAAACTCCTGCAGCTAACTCAGTGTCTACCCAAATGGCCACCCTGTTTTGTGCTCAAAACCCATAGGCACCAGAGGGAATCTCCTGTCTGTGGGTTGCAAAGACCATGGGAAAAGCATAATACCTGGGCCACAGAGCACCATTCCTCACAGCGCAATCCCTCACAGCTTCCCTTGGCTAGATGAGGGAATTCCCCAACCCCTTGCACTTCCCAGGTGAAGCAATGCCCCACCCTGCTTCAGCTTGCCCTCCGTGGGCTGCACCCACTGTCTAACCCTTCCCAAAGAGATGAGCCGGTTACCTCGGTTGGAAATGCAGAAATCACCTGCCTTCTGTGTTGAGCTCGCTGGACGCTGCAGACCAGAGCTGTTCCTATTCAGCCATCTTGCTAGACATTGCAGAGCTTAAGTCTTATATAGCTTAGTCTAATAGATACAACTTTCCTACTAAGTTAATTTCAAGATATTGAATGGTGAGTAATCACAGGTCTTTAAAAGAACCTTATCCTAATAGCCTGCTTGCCATCTGTTTCTTCTTGAAGATGAACTGCTGTAACTGTCGAAAGGTCAGTGTGGGACATGCCAGGGTAAGGTCAGAAAATATGTGAAATGGTGACATTAAAAGTAAGAAAGAAAATTATTTCTCTTACCTTTTTAGGGATACTACAACAAAGCTTCTGAATGCTTTCAGCAAGCTTTTGACACAACAGTAGAGCTAATGAGCATGCCTCTGATGGATGAGACAAAAGTTCACTATGGAATAGCAAAAGCTCATCAGATGATGCTTACAGTGAACAACTATATAGAGTCTGCAGATCTCACCAGCCTCAACTACCTGCTGTCATGGAAGGAGAGCAGAGGTAACATTGAACCTGATCCAGTTACTGGTAAGGCATTGGTTTTTAGAACACTTTAGTTTTCATATCATTCTCAATGGTTAATTCACTTTCATTGGAAAGGTTCACTCAAATGTTGGTGATTTTAATTTGATTGGTAATTTCAATTTTATGGATCCATTACTACATGAAGGTTGGATATACTTTTGTGCTAAATTATACCTTTGATGTTTAAGAGAAGCATAAAATAGTGGTAATAATGTGGTGTACCTGATAAATCACCATTCTCATGCTGTTTTTTTCATCAGTTATCTTAGTCAACAATATGTACTGATGAGGCATAAGGAATGTGAAATAAGCTTATGCTTCTTTAGCATGCTCTGTGTTATACCTTACTGAAAAGAGTGACTGTTGATGAATGCTAATTTGTTTTATGTGCTTACTTTACTGATGAGTATTTTTATCAGTTTGAGTTGGAATATTAATTTAGAAAATACTTGGTAGTAATCTTTCTCAATTCTACTTTTTTGCCACATGCTTTTTCTTATTCAATAGAATTGAAGAATTCTATTCAAAATAGTCAATTAAAACCAAACAACTAGAAGGGATGCAGGGGTCAGTATTATGTGCCAACTAGGCTTGCCTCTAGTTCCCAGTTAAGAACTTTAAAATGGGATATTTTAAAAACCAAAACAAAATAAAATAAAAAACAATACTGCCTATGACAGCCTTTAGAGTTTCTTTTATTTGTGTGCAAATCAAACTTTTTAAAGTAAAATATTTTGGCATAACTCAAATGGAATCATAAGGCAAACCTTTTGTAATGTGAAGAAGTATCTTCTATTTGATTTGAACTCTTTGTTTTCCCCTGTGGTCATTTAGATGAAACAACAATCTATTTTGGTATTTATTTCCTCCATAGAATAAATTGTAAATAATAGCAAATTAAGCACAAATAAGTTTTGTTGACTTTTTTAGGTCAGTAGAATACTACTTAAATACCCACCGTCCTCTAGTTATAAAATAAGGAAAGATCTTCTTCCAAATACATCCATAGTAAGAGAAAACAAGATGAAGTCTTTAAAAAATTGGCAGCTTCTTGAATTTCAGTGTGTTCAAACACCCCCAAAATATTTACAGTCCATTATTAACTGACTGCTTTCAGGTCATATCGTGCTTACTTCAGCATGCTGTCTTGTCATCATGTATTTGAGAGTTCTGTAGTTTTGAGTTATGTATTCTTCAGGTTCGCATATTTTCTGTCCAGAATAGCAGAAAATAATGCAGAGGAAACATGACCCATATTAGATTACTTATTCTGATGAAGGTTTAGTAGAAGATGAGTAAAGCTTCTCACATTTTCAGATTTATTTTGGATAAACTCCAATCATCACAATGGTAATTATGAAAAAAAAAATACTCCTGAAAAAAGTATCTTCTGATCAGATCTATGTCTATTCGAGGCCATCCTGATTTTCGCTTTAAAAAAATCTCTTTTTTTTTTTTTTTGAGACAGCCTCGCTCTGTCGTCCAGGCTGGAGTGCAGTGGCATGATCTCGGCTCACTGCAAGCTCCACCTCCTGGGTTCACGCCATTCTCCTGCCTCAGCCTCCTGAGCAGCTGGGACCACAGGTGCCCAACCATGACGCCCAGCTAATTTTTTTTGTATTTTTAGTAGAGACGGGGTTTCACGATCTTAGCCAGGATGGTCTCGATCTCCTGACTGCATGATCTACCCGCCTTGGCCTCCCAAACTGCTGGGATTATGGGCGTGAGCCACTGCACCCGGCTCTTTTGTTTTTCTTTATTCTGTAAAACTATTTATTTTTCTATAATTTTTATGTTTTATTTCCATGTTTTTGTAAGGTCATGTTTTTTTTTTTTCCAGCAGGACTTAGGAGCAGAACAAAAGCATATCAAAATATTATTCAGACATTAAAAACAGCTATTTGTATGGTAGAAGGGGCAGATTAAGTTGTTCAGAATGCTATAAAATAAAACACTCCTTTGCTGATTTATTTCGCCTACATTAGAAATATATGCATGGATGAGCCACAACATTATAAAACTGAAAAATAACAACCTTTTGGATCCTAGTACAAGTGAGAAATTAATTCTCATACTACTGGCATGGTTTAACATTTTCAGGGGTAGCCCTTCTATTTGGAAATAAAACCTGTAGGATATTATCAAACACGTTTGTTTACATAGACACATTTTTTAGTTCAAAAGACATGAAATTCTGCTTTAAAATGCTTCAAAAATACTTCTTGAACCACAACTCTTAACACCATCTCTGCTCTGCTTAAAAATCTTCCTCGGCTCCCCACTGCCTATTCATTAAATGCAAGCTTCTCCATCTTTTCTGGCCACTTCCCTCCCCTGCCCTCTGCCACTCCCCCTGCCCTCAGCATACCACATGCTTTATTATCACCTACTTTCAGTTGTAGCCCCATCCAGGAAAATCTGGCCCTTTTTGCTAGGTCATTCTCAAATGCTGAAACCCTCCATGATGCCCTCTTATTTAAATGCGGTCTCTTCTCTGTCCCACATTGAATGTCATTCATTTCTCTCCACGCGCTTTTCATTTGGCATATTCTGCATCCTACCACGGCCATTTCTGTAATCGCCTTAACTGCCTGATTAAGGGTAAAAGTCTTTTGAAAACAGGTCCCTGTTCTTGGTATTCCCTACAAAAGAAGACACGATGTTTGGCATCTACTAGGTACCAAGTAAATATTTGTTGAATTAAATAGAATTCAAAATGAGTATGTATGCCCTAATCATAAACTAGTTTGCATTAACTACTTTCCAAACAATATGCATAGTTTCCCCCTCTTCTTGGAAAACCTGTGATCCAACACTGCATTTTGATTACCATCCAATTATCACATGAATGAAGGATGACACTCACCCAACATGATGTCAACAAAATGAAAAAATACAAAAATATTATTTGGAAATCTGAGCAGCTTTTAAGTTTTCAACTTTTGCCTTTCTTCTAAGAAAAGGCATCTTTAATCTTGCCATTGAAGGGTCCCATGTATTCAGAAAAAAAACAGATCAAAGATCTGAAAGATACATTTTAAAAGCTGTGCAGTTATCTTCACCTCTGAGACTTCCATCCTCCAAACAAATCATTAGCTCAGAGAGCAGGCAATATTCTTTTAAGCAGAGGAACATGACCCCCTAAGGGAATAGAGCAGTGAGAGCACTCAGGTCTCTAGATGAAATAGAACAGTGACTCACCAGTAATCATCTCTCATCTTTATATCTTTCAGAGGGAACACAGCAAATATAGGCATCTTCATTCTATTCTAACACTCTTAGATATGGTTAGACCTGATTGCTTATTCTTTCTTTCCAATATTAAAATAAGAATAGATTATCCTCCCAAACTTAGGGACTTAGAAGAAATTCAGACTTATTGCAGTTCAATAAAATTGTTCATTCTAAATCAACTGAAATTGGTTGGCTCCAGAAGGCTTAAGAGCCTATGAATTTCTGCTGATTTCTCCAGAATATAGTTTACTTTCCTTACTAGAGCTATTATCTCTACAATCAAGAAGAATTTTTTTAAAATGAAAGGCTCATTCATCTGGCCTTTTGGAGATCTCAGACCCACGTGTGGAACAGCAACACAGAAGCAAAAGCTTTCCATATTCAACTTTATAGCAGTGTTAACCTAGAAATGTAATTATAGTCATTGAAATACCAACGTTGTTAACCACTTCATTGATAATAATTATATCAGTAACATGGTTTTAATGTACTTTCTTATTGTAGCCAAATGTAAATGACATCAGAGAAATAAGATGCAAATCCTGACTATAGAAATATAGTAGATTAAACTGCGGGCAGTACTTAAAGACACTATTTTCTACAAAATGGCATGTAAAGGTTTCTTTGACTGGCAATGATATCATTGTAGTTTTATGCATCATTTAGTATTCTTAAAAGAGAATGATCAAAACCATGACTTGGTCTCACAGCCCTTGGTTTATGTTGGCTTAATGTGGGTCCCTGGGCTTAATGTTGAGTTATGTTTTTGTAACCTGTTCCTTGCTTGTATTTTTCATTCATGAACTCAACCCTTTAAAAAAAAAAGTGAAAAAAATCACACTCACTAGTGATCCTCAGCTTTTATTACAATCAGCTACTTCTGTTGGTTAATAACTTTAATAATGAGGAGGAAGTCATGGAATTAGCCAAAAAGTCAGCAAGCAAGTAGGTTTCATCCATCTTATAATCACAGAGCAACTCTCTGTCTTTAATAATGTTTTCATAACCAACACAAAGAAAAATAAGAGTCTGGTGAAAAATATGACTGAATCAGAGCTCACCTACTGGCAGCGTGGTGTCATTCAGAGAGGCTACTAGTCAAGAGTCCAGTGATCTGAGCTCTAATATCATATTGAGCACTAATTAGCTTTGTGACTTTCAGCAAAAGATTTCATTTTGTGTCCTTAGCCTGTTACCTGAGGTTCAAAATATATGTCGATAACATTCCTCCGGAACTGACCATGATTTCTCAGTAAGAGCATCTTTCTCACTAAATATGGTATTTTGTAGTCTTTTTTTTTTTTTTTTTTTTTTTCTTGAGACGGAGTCTGGCTCTGTCGCCCAGGCTAGAGTGCAGTGGTGCAATCTCGGCTCACTACAAGCTCCATCTCCCGGGTTCATGCCATTCTCCTGCCTCAGCCTCCCAAGTAGCTGGGACTGCAGGTGCCCGGCCCCACACCTGGCTAATTTTTTGTATTTTTAGTAGAGACGGGGTTTCACTGTGTTAGCCAGGATGGTCTCGATCTCCTGACCTCGTGATCCGCCTGCCTCAGCCTCCCAAAGTGCTGGGATTACAGGCGTGAGCCACTGTGCCTGGCCCGGCCAGTATTTTGTAGTCTTTAAGAGTACAATCTAGATGTTCATGAGCATTTTATTTGTTGTTTTTCTCCCCACAAACATCGGCTTCTGTAAGTTTCCACAAAAGGAAACTTATTATTATCATTATTTTTATTATATATTAAACAACTGTAGGAAGACCAAGTGTATTTGATCCTTCTGCTAAGATTTATAATAAAAGTTTTACTTTTCCCTGGTTGGCACTCTTGAGGTTGCTAATCTTAGTGAACTATTTTATCTGAAGACTTTTAATTCATCCTCCTGTATCCAATCCTGTGTCTTACTTCCCCTTAGCATTTCCTCAACCCTACCCTATCCCCCACTGTTCCTGGGGCTCTTGATTTCTGAATATTCCTGCTTTTCTCCTCATGATTATTCCTCTTCATGTACTTTACTTTGTGGCTACCTCTTCCCTCCTAAATCTGGTGCCACTCCTATATACTATATCCATATGTTCAAGGAGGTAGTAGGAACTTAAAGAGTCATGGAATAAAATGTCCAAGATGAAAAATAAATTGAGTGGGATCAGCAGCAGATTACACAATGCAAAGGAAAAGGTTAGTGAACTTGAAGACATAGCAATAGAAACTATTTACAATGAAATACTGTGAAAAAATACTGAAAAAAAAAATGAACAGAGAATGTCAGAGAACTGTGGGTCAGCTTCAAGAAGCCTAATATATGATTGAGTTGGAGGCCCCAAAGGAGAGGGAAAAGAAGAGAGAACGAATATATATATATATATAAAACAAAGTAATCAGTTGCCAGTTGTTTTACAAATTTGATTTAAGAAAAACCGCAAACTGGAATTTAAGAAGCCCAATAAACTCTAAGCAAAAGAAACATGAAGAAACTAAATGGAGGCATACCATAGTCAGTGCTTGAAATCAGTGATAAAAAGCAGCCAGGGTGAGGTGGGAGAGGAAGGACATTACATACAGAGACAGGACAAACAAAAAAAACCAGAAAGATCTTTGTAAAAAATACAGTTCAGAAGAAGGTATTTAAAGTACTGAAATAAAAAAAAAATAAGCTTCAAACCTAGAATTGTATACTCTGTGAAAATATCTTTCAAAACCATAGGCAAAATAAAGCTTTTGCCAGCCATACAAAAGCTGAGAGAATTAATCACTAAACATCAGTACAAAAAAATGTTACAGTCCTACACACTGAAGGAAAAGGGATTCAGTTTGAAATCTGCATCTGTGCAAAGAAATAAAGAACATGAAAATTAGAAATATATCAGTAAAAATAATTTTTCTTTTTAAATTTGCTTTAAAAATAATTGATTAATGTAGACAAATAATAATGCATTGTAGGGTTTATAACAAATGTGAAAGTAAATGTAAATTAAATGGAGAAATCTGATTTTGTAGGGGCACCTTCAGTTTCCACCAGGCAGACAACTGCCAGCCTGGGGACCACCATAGCTCAATATTTGAACTGAATGTTGTCAGTGCTCATCAGTCTCTTCTTTGGGAACCCACTGTTTTAGCATCCATATCTCATTGCCTAGTTGTTGGGTTCCTCTAAAAGGGATTTGTTTTTAATTTTGACCTTTCTTTTTCTTAGATTACAAAAACTTTACCTGGCTAAGGGTGGGTGATATATTTTGATACTGGGTATTTTGGGGCCCCAAATCATCACAGCCTACTGCACAAAGGGGGCTTCTAATGTCGGCTTTGTGGGTTTTGATGGCTTTCTATTTGCTATGAGAAATTGTTTCAGGCTCATGGCATACATCTTTGCATCCAGACCTGGAATCTATCATTTTTACAAGGAGCCCCAACAAAAGAAATTTTTGAAAAAGCAAAAGTAACTTCTAAAAATCTAAAAATAAATAAACAGATAAAGTCAATGACTGTAAATATGTATCCAGTTGGTGATATAATCACACAGAAAGGAAAAATTCCAGATGGCTTTAAAATAGAGAAATTTGACCCTACATCTCTAATGGATTATATCCTAAAAAATGCCTCCCACCCAAAAAATCTAAAATTTTTTTCAGTAGTCATGTTATTGGTGTTGATGCTGACATTATTATTATTATGTGTGGTTTAGGAGACATTAAGTGGATAATTACTTAATATACTAAGTATTTTATTCACAGTGTCCCTATGGACTAAAATTCTCACTTTGTGTAACTTCCTCATTTGAAAATTGGGGTGCAACAGAGGTGATTAGACTATATGATCTCTGAATTCCTTTTTTGTTCTTTAAATCTATGATTCCTAGGTTTCTGAGAAAATTCTTATGCTTTTAAGTTTTATTTTACTCTAAGTGAATTTAAGATAATCCTAAAAACTAATAAAATTATTATGGGTTTTTAAAACATCATTCTCCCTGATATGGTTTTCAACAAATTCCATATAAATAACTCCTTTACATTGTTTTTGCCATGATATTGCAAGTATATCAACATATGACAGTGGGGGTGGAGGTGGGAAAAAATAAAGGTTTATGAAATGAATCATTACATAATCTCAAACAAAATTTCTTCAAAATTCCTTAGTTATATCCTAGAATAACACTTCTTTAAGAATTTCTGGCGCAACACACTGGAATAGAGAATTAAGAAAAACCTAAAAAACATAAGCCTGTGAATTTGGAGAAGGCGTATTTTAGTGATGGGAAGTCTTCTTTGACTATAGTCTCCAAGTGTTGGGCAGGGAGGAATTTGGGCTTTGAAGTCAGTCGATCAATCTCTTCGTTTGAATCCCAACTCCTCCCCGCCATAGCTGATGGACCTGGGTAACTTTACCTTTGTTCCCTCATCTATAAAAGGAAGATGACAGTTCCTCCCTCACAAGGTTGCCTTGAGGATCCACTGACAGAATGCACCTGTTGGCCACCTGCCTAGTGGCCATTGCCCGACTTCTTACCTGCCAACAGAATCCTGACCAGTTTTCCCTCCTCAAGGTCCCATGTCCTTAAGGGGAGGTAAGGCCTTTCTTGATCCCCAGTCGTTGAATATTTACTATATAATTCAGTCACTGGGATCTCATTATACTTGCCGAGTGACAGCTTCAGAAAGAATATGTGACACAATCCTAAATAACCATATTAGAGAAGAAAATCTTCTGATGAATTCCTAAGAAGATTTTCTTCATTCCTAAAAGGGAGCACAAGATAAGGAATTCCCCTTTTCCTGATTTTAAATGTTGATGCATGAATATGTGATGCCTGGAGCTACCATAGCCAACTTGCGACCAAGCTGTCAAAGTGCTGAGGATGGCAACGAGAAAGCACAGAAGGAATCAGAAGCGTAACGAGTTCCCTGCATGCCAAAGTAACCAACCCTGGAATTACCACCACTACTTACTATTAATGTGAGATAAATGTCCCCATTTCTTTTTGTATTTTATTATTTTTAATTGACGAAAACAAATTATACATATTTATAATGTACAACATGATGTTTTGAAACATGTATTCATTGTGGAATGTCTCAAGCTAATTAGCATATACAATATCTCTCATACTTTTTTTTTTTATGGAGGGAGAACACAAACTCTACTATCTTAGCAATTTTCAAAAAACAATACATTGGCCGGGCGCGGTGGCTCACACCTGTAATCCCACATCTTTAGGAGGCCGAGGCAGGTGAATCACCTGAGGTCAGGAGTTCGAGACCAGCCTGGCCAACATGGTGAAACCTCATCTCTGCTAAAAATACAAAAATTAAGTGGGCATGGTGGCAGGTGCCTGTAATCCCAGCTACTCGGGAGGCTGAGGCAAGAGAATTGCTTGAACCTGGGAGGCACAGTTTACAGTGAGCTGAGATTGTGCCATTGCACTCCAGCCTGGACGACAAGAGCAAAACTCCATCTAAAAAAAAAAAAGAAAAGAAAAGGAAAGAAAAATCAATACATTGTTACGACCTACACGCACTATATTGTCTGATAGATCTATTGAACTTATTCCTCCTATCCGACTGACACTTTGTATCCTTTGGCCAACATCTCCTCCTCCCATCCCCAAATTTTTGTATTTCTTAAGCCATTGTTAACTGTTTTTAAAAAAAAAAAAAGAAAAAAAAACTTGTATCTGACAATACTGCAAGAACAAAATGTCAAGTAGTGCCAACACATTATCTATCACGGAGAAACAACTGTAGTCATTACTGTGGTCCCAGCTGCTAGCACCATGCCAGGCACATAATAGTGCTCAAGGAAAACCTAAACTGTGCAACTGTTTGTTGAACAATAGTCGTTTACAATAGAATTTTAGTAAATATGTTTTTTTAAAGCATTAGGCAAGATCTCAAAATCTGATATGCTCTCTGAATTTTAAAAACACCTCATGTTCTAACTGTATTTATCTCTCCTCCCAACTTAAGTCCTTTCCTAATGAGAACACCCATTCCTTCAGAGTATCAAAGTTATGAATGTAGTTAGGAAGAAATCAAATTGAACTGATTCCTCAACAAATTATGCCTGAAAGTGTTTTAACCTATTCAGAGCAATTAGGGTGTTTTTAAATGTTGGAAGATTACCTATGACCAGAACTTAGGACAGTTGTAATATAGTATGTAATTGAAATCATTCAGGCAGTGTGGGGAAAGATAATCATGGATAATGAGGCCAATACATGGATCCATCTTGTAAAAGTTGGGAATCTGCCTTTAAATTCAACTTCTGTAAGCTATCCTGAATTTCAAAGCTTTCCTTTATTTAACATGAATCTACATCCCCTTTTTTGGGGGGAAAAAAACAGGTCATTAGAATTTGTATTAAGAAAAATGTGTATGCTATATTTTAACAAAGGAATTTTTAAATGACAGATCACTCTGATGAATCTGATGAAAGCTAAGGGGTCTCTCTCCAGAAAACGTGCAACTATGGCATATGTAGCTGACTTGACTGACACAGGTTTGAGCTACGTAGGTCCACTCAGATGCAGATTTTCTTCCACCTCTGCCATCCCTGAGATAGCAAGACCGATCCTAGTTCTCTTCATCCTCCTCACAATTTTCGTAATAACATTTTCTTTTCTCTATCTTACTTTATTGTAAGAATACAATGTATACATACAACATACATACATACAACATACAAATTATATGTTAATAGACGGTTCATGTTATCAGTAAGGCTTCCGGTTAACAGTAGGCTATTAGCAGTTACATTTTGGGGGAGTCAAAAGTTATATGCAGATTTTCCACTGCAGCAGGGTCAGCACCCCTAGCCCCTTCATCGTTCGAGGGTCAACTGTAATTTCAGAGAGTTCAGTAACCATTGCTCAAATAGGTAGAAACGACAAGTGCTTACAAGTATCTGATTCTTTTCTCTCACATGGAAGATTGCACTTCCCAGTCCCTTGCAACTGGACAGGGCTCTGGGACTGACTAGTTCTGGCCAATGGACTGTAGTCAAAAGTCACTTCTGGCTTAAGCATAGGAGAGCCCACCTGAAACTGCAGCTGATTCTTTTCCTGCTACAGCGATCGTGGAGAAAGCCTCATTAATAATAATAGAACCACCAGATCGAAGCAGCCTGGATAACTAAATCTCCAATTGGAGAACATTTGCCCAGAAAGTCACTCATATCAGCAGCAGACTTTGTGTGAACATGGAATAATCCTTTTTTGGTGACAAACCATTGATATCTTCAGACTTTGTTACCACAGCCTAATTTAGCCTGCCCTAACTCCAAAAGATTCAGGATTCTTCATCATGACTCCCAAGAGGTCAGCAGTGGGAACTCCAGTGGGAGAATTGGGACAGCCATGAATTGTATGACGATTTACAAATTGTGTTTTTAGGTTGTTGGTCTGCACGTGATTCTTTTAGAGAGAGAGGCCCTTAAAATCTTTCATTTGTACTTCCATTTCTAGTCACAGAAAACAAGTTTGATAAGACAAATAGAGAGAAAACATTAAAATATGTTTTCTATGTATATATACTACATGCTAGTGTCAAAAAAGTGTAAAGAAGGATATGCATATTTTCTGCTAATCTTATTTAAATTATAATAGATTATGTAAGTATATTTCTAATAAATATCAAGAAGGGGCTTAGATAATTCAGTGACTTCTGCAACCAAAAAGAAAATGAAATAATTCCAAAGGTGAAACATGCTGAAAAAGATAAGTCAATACTTAATTGTAACCAAATTTTAATAAAGAAGACAGAAACATTTGAGTTTGAATTACAAATTTCCTCATTCAAATACAATTCACCTATCTTCATTTATTTTCTACGAGTGACAAGTTGCTTCCTTAAGAATAAAGTATTTCTTCAGAAACTGTTGCTCACTTCATTGGGAAATAATAATGTAGCTCTAGATCCCTCGGGTTGAAAGATCTTTTTTTTTTCTTTTTCTTTTTTCCCCCTCTGAGAGTCTCCTTCTCTATCTGCTGCTTTGGTTCAATAAAAGAGAATTCTTGATTGCTCAAACAAAAACTACACTTCTTTTAGATTCTGCTCACAGTTCTTGGTAGCTGGTGGTGTTACCGGTTTTAACTTTCCAATCTACATTGAACTCATCACTTGTAAGAAAAATGTAGCTGGGTTTCTCTAATCTGATTTTATTTCAACTTTGTCTTTAATTGCTAGTTTGAGGAGCTTCTGAAAAGTTTGTCAGTTAGTTAAACCATAGCAAAACGAGAGTGAATCAGTAGAAGGGAAGAGTTGGAGAACTCAGCTGTCACCCCATTTATATTTGTCTCATTCTCAGCAAGGGTCTTACCTCTGCCTCTAGCTATGTCATTTGGCCTGTGGCCACGGATTCCAAATATTATACCAGTTTAGCTAGATGTTTTCTACCATTGCTAGAATTTGGAAGCAAAATGATCCTCTCCTATGTGTATTTAATCCTTTTTTGGTAAGGCTTTCTTAGGACAATTCTAGTGGTTCTTGGTCCGTAAGATTTCTTCTGAAAAAAGAAGCAATATGACTGTATTTAAAACATGAACACATTGAAGGCACATGTTTTGTTGGCTTCTAATTCTTTCTAAACTTTTCCTGATTCAGGGTTTTTTAGAAAAAATATATTCATGGTCCCATAATTTACTTTTCTTAATGTTCTTTTACTGTGTCCTCCCTGCCTTTTTAACTCCCAGATGAGGATAAATATTCTAGATTATTTGGCATAATTAATACAAAAATAAATGCTTTTCATGACAAATATCCCTTTACAAATTATTTCCAATGCCTTATCCCTTGATACATATTTCACTTCTCGTGGATGATGTCTGGGATGATGTCTGCCTCCTGGTGATGGGTCAGTGGGCCCAGTATAGGAAACATTGGGCAAGACTCTAATGACAAGAAGTAGTAGCATATGTCTTCATTTTAATGCCAGTCCATCCTGACCAGTGTTTTCATCTTCCTGGAATGAATTTTTGAATCACTATGAATGTACCTGCACACATTTACTTTCTTAGTCCTCTGAACTACTGTGGCAATGAAATAAATATTAAAAGGACTAACCAATATTCACCATACCCAAATCTTTACACACTACATTATACTCAGGTTTTCTCTTCCTTTCATTTCATTCTAAACGTCAGTCAAAAACCCTGAGAAAATAGGCATTCTTTTACCATGCTCTTAAGGTAAACAAAGTTGGACTTTGTCAAACCAATAGGAAAAACTAAAGTTAGTTCTCTTAAGTGCTATTCCTTTGAGGGATTGCATTTATTAACCTCTAATATGAAATCAGATACCTAAAAGGAGAAAAAGCCTAGTTAATTTCAAACTTTAGTGAGATAGGTCTGATTTCTCTGAATTAAGACTGTGCATTTCCATTTACCTATGTAACACACCTGCACATCCTGCACATGTACCCTGGAAGTTAAAACTAATTTTTTTAAAAAAAGGCTGTGTATTTCATGATATCAGCAGCTAATCAAGTATATTTTGCATTATTGTCAAAAGAAGTTTAGTGCAACCATTCAAAGGGCTTCTAGCCTTGCTTATGAGATAGTAAGCTCCTAAAGAGGGAAACAGTTTTCCAGTTTCCACATATTTTTAATTCTAATACTAAAGTATCAGTGGGGAAAAATGAAATGAAGCTTCAAGATCAATAGGAAAAGAAAGGGTGAGAAAACTCGGGAAAACTGGATCAAAATAACCATCTTAAAACTTTGAGATTAATATTTATACTGTACTGTACAGATTTATTTGGCCCAAGTTTTTACCATCACCAGCTAACAGGATTATGGAAAAGGGGAAATAAACTATGCAAGAGGAAGCTATCGCATTCATCCTTTAGCTACTAATTTCCTTCCATCATAATATGAAAAAACTAATTGTGTTGAATACAATGTGAGCAAAAGAAACAATATTTTTTCATTAAAATCTTAGTAGGCATGGATGAGCAGGCTGATATTATAATTTGATCACAGGAATATTCCCTAAAAATATAGATGTCCAAATAGCTACATTAACTACCTCTCATGTGAATGACTTCATTCGTCCACTCACTTTTATCCAGGGCTTTAAATTGTAATCACTTTTGAAGATCTGTATGATGAAATGTGAATATAGTCTTTTTTTAGTAATTTGATTGGCAGGAAATAAGAAGCAAAACATTACAAGCACAGCTTTTTAATAATTTATCATTACTTACATGAATCTACTAAGTTTGGGCACACAATTATATGACTAATTATGTTGAAAATCCAAGTGGATGCTTAAATAGATGACCATGCCCTGAGGCCCTTCCAGTTGTTTCTGCTGTCTCATTTAACCATGCAAATGTTATTAAGCATTCCTGGCTAAAAATTTTCAAGCATGTGCAAGTGTAATTGCATAGGTAATTATGCATAATGCTGCCACTTACTATATCTAACGTAGGAATTTTTCTTTTTTTAAAAAACTTCAGCTTTCTACTGGATAGAGTTCTCAGTACAAATATGATTTATAAAAGACACGTAGATGAAAACCAAGCTATTGCTTTTCTTTAGGGCCTCTTCTAGACTCTCTTTTGCACATCAATTTGAAGGAAAAGAGAAAAATATCAAGACAGATACAGGCATACCTTGGAGATATTGTGGGTTCAGTTCCAGATTATTGCAATAAAGCGAGTCACACAAATTCTTTGGTTTCTCAGTACATATAAAAGTTATGCTTACACTGCACTTTAGTCTGTTATGTGTGCAATAGCATTTTTCTAAAAAAACAATGTACATACCTTTATTAAGAATACTTTATTACTAAAAACAAAATGCTAATTATCATCTGAGCCTACGGCAAGTCGTAATCATTTTGCTGGTGGAGAGTCTTCCCTTGATGTTAATGGCTGTTGATTGATCAGGGTGGTGGTTTCTGAAGATTTGGATGGCTCTGGTAATTTCTTAGGACAATAATGCAGTTTGTCACATTGATTGACTCTTCCTTTCACAAAAGATTTCTCTGTAGTATGCAATGCTGTTTGATAGCATTTTACCCACTGTAGAACTTCTCTTAAAATTGGAGTCAAATCTCTCAAACTCTATGACTGTTTTATCAACTAAATTTATGTAATATTCTTTGTTGTCGTTTCAACTATGTTCACAGTATCTTCACCAGTAGTAGATTCCATCTCAAGAAACCACTTTATTTGCTCATTCATAAGAAGCAACTCCTCATTTATTCAAGTTTGATTATGGGATTGCACCAATTCACTCAGATATTCAGGCTCCACTTCTAATTCTAGTTCTCTTGCTATTTCCACCACAACTGCAGTGACTTTTCCCACTGAAATCTCAAACCTCTCAGTCATCCGTGAGTGCTGCAATCAACTTCTTCCAAATTCCCATAACTATTGATATATTTTGACCACCTCCCATAGATCATAAATGTTCTTAATGGCATCTAGAATGATGAATCCTTTATAGAAGATTTTCCATTTACTTTTACCAGATCCATCAGAAGAATCAACTACCTATGGAAGCTAAAGCCTTACAAAATATTTCTTAAATATTAAATAATATTAAAGCTGTACAAAGTATTTCTTAAATAATAAGACTTCGAAGTCAAAACTTCTTATTGATCCATGGGTTACAGATGGATATTTTATTAGCAGGCGTAAAAACAACATTAATCTCTTTATACATTTCTATCAGAGCAATCTTGGGTGACTAGATGCATTATCAATGAGCAGTAATACTTTGAGAAGAATCTTTTTTCTAAGCAGTAGGTCTCAATGGTGGGCTTAACATATTAAGTAAACCATGCTACAATAGACTTGATGTTATCCAGTCTTTGTTGTTCCATTTATAGAGCACAGGTGTGGTAGATTTAGCATAATTCTTAAGGACCCTGATTTTCAGAATTGTAAATGAGCATGGGCTTCGACGTCAAAGTCACCAGCTGCAGTAGCTACTAATAAGAGTTAGCCTGTCCTTTAAAGCCAGGCATTGACTTCTCCTCTCTAGCTATGAAAGCCCTAGATAGCATCTTCTTCCAATGAAAGGCTGTTTCATCTGCACTGAAAATATGTTGTTTATTGTAGCCACCTTCACCAATTATCTTAGCTAGATCTTCTGGATAACTTGCTGCAGCTTCTCCATTAGCATTTGTTGTTTCACCTTGCACTTTTATGTTATGGAGATGACTTCTTTTCTTAAACCTCATAAACCAATTTCTGCTAGCTTCAAACTTTTCTTCTGAAGCTTCCTTACCTCTCTCAGCCTTCATAGAATTAAAGAGAGTTTGGGGCTTGCTCTGGATACTGGTTTTGGCTTAAGAGAATGTTGTGGCTTATTTAA
This sequence comes from Pongo abelii, assembly GCF_028885655.2. NCBI lineage: Eukaryota > Metazoa > Chordata > Mammalia > Primates > Hominidae > Pongo > Pongo abelii. The sequence goes on along the minus strand of NC_071988.2, from coordinate 168,602,305 downwards.
TATTTTATCCACACCACTAAAAGTTTCTCCATATCAGCAATACAGCTGTTTTGCTTCCTTTTCATGTGTTCACTGGAGTAGCACTTTTAATTTCTTTCAAGAACTTTCTTTTCTCTTGTATTCACAACTTGGCTAACTGTTTGGCACAAGAGGCCTAGCGTTCACCTCTCTCAGCTTTCAACATGCCTTCCTCACTAAGCATAGTAATCATTTCTACCTTTTGATTTAAAGTGAGAGCTATGCAATGCTTCCTTTCACATGAACACTTAGAGGCCAGTGTAGGGTTATTAGTTGGCCCTTTTTCGATATTGTTGTGTCTCAGGGAATAGGGAGGCCCAAGGAGAGGGAGAGACAGGGGAATGGCTGGTCAGTGGAGCAGTCAGAGCACACACAACATTTATCAGTTAAATTCACTGTCTTTTATGGATGCAGTATACGGCATCCCAAAACAATTACAATAATAACATCAAAGATCACTGATCTCAGGTCACCATAACAGATGTAATGATAATAATATTAATAATAAGTTTGAAATACTGAATTACCAAAATGTGACACAGAGGAACTAAGTGAGTACATGCTGTTGGAAAAATTGTGTTGATAGACTTGCTTAAAGCAAGGTTACCATACACCTTCAATGTGTAAAAAATGCAACATCTGCATAGTGCAATAAAGAAAAGCACAATGAAACAGTGCATGTTTGTAACAAAATTAAAGGAAATTTGAAATACTTATAAATGGAACAATCTATATTCACAAATTGAGAATTCTCAACTCAATTGAGAATATAATTCAACCACTCTACTTATGATAGTCATAATCATACTTACATGGACTTTGGGCCACATAAATATTTATACAAACTTGGTAACAGGGATACAAAAGAAGTAGCTGCCCTGTTCTAGGAATAAAAACTACGGGCTGCAAATTTTTCAGGTTTGCATATACTAAAGCTATGTAACAACAAAAAAGGTCCAGAAAATTTGTTTACCAGTACATACATGTTGCTGGGTGAATTTCTTGTCATGAGAACTATTAAGGAAGCTTTACAATACAGAACCCTGCCTGGTGCCATTCCTTGCTGAGTGGGATTCTGCACAGTCTTGCTTAGCAAGTCCCAGCTTCTGATGCAAAGTTTAGTGTGCACAGCACACATGACTCATATGGTCAGAAAGGATACTCGCTTCCTGAAGCTGGAGGTGAGTATCTGGCTTTTCAACACCTACAGTGAGAGCAAGTCTTGACTTTCCACCTACATTTATAAAGTAGGAAATTACTTAAGCATAGGAATGGAGATTTAGATGCTGGTGGGCAATCTCTAGAAATAGTGGTTAAGTGCTACAAAAAAATAAATAAAGCAGATATGAAAATAGAAAGTGATTGGGTTTGGTGGCCGGGTGCGGTGGCTCACGCCTGTAATCCCAGCACTTTAGGAAGCCGAGGCGGGCAGATCACGAGGTCAGGAGATCAAGACAATCCTGGCCAACATGGTGAAACCCTGTCTCTACTAAAAATACAAAATTTAGCCAGGCGTGGTGGCGGGAGCCTGTAGTCCCAGCTACTCGGGAGGCTGAGGCAGGAGAATGGCGTGAACCTGGGAGGCAGAGTTTGCAGACAGCCGAGATCGGGCCACTGCACTCCAGCCTGGGTGACAGAGCGAGACTCCGTCTCAAAAAAAAAAGAAAGTGATTGGGTTTGGATTTGGTGAGGGCTGTTTTAAATAGAAGGTTTTGAGGAGTCTGAAGAGAAGCCTAACTGAAATGAGGAATCAAGGCATGTATATGTAGGAGGGTGGGGAGAAGATATCCAGATAAAGCAAGGCTTGTTTTACCTGGATAGAAACCGATATGGCTGGAACAAATTGAGTGAGAGGGAGAGAAGTAAGAATTGAAGTTTGAGGGGAAGCCAGTTAATTTAGGCCTTGTAAGTTGTGGTGATTACTTTAGATTTTATTCCAGTTGCTACTGAGTTACCACTGAGGTCTGAGAAGAGAACTCTAACTTTCCAAAAAGATCACCTTGGCTGCTGTGTGAAGAATAGCTTGTAAAGCAGTGGGCTTTTTTTAAAAATTAAAATCTACAGTAAAAACTATATTTTACCCTGTGACATAGAATACATAACTGAATAAACAGTTTGACAAAACAGAACTTACTATGTGTGAAGTACTCTGATATTTTTCTATTGTAGTCTAGTTTAGTCTATTTCATAGTTCAATGATTTCAAAGAAATTATAAGTGGAAGATTTTTAAGAGGAAAAAATGACATTGAAGTTAAAAATGTTCAGTGGTGACAAGATATTCTGTTGCATTTCTAATATGAACAAGTATTTTAAGACACCCTGTGGAAAATTAAACTTCACAATAAGCCTTAGGCAGTTTCTCAAGGTGCAGCTCAAGGACCACTTGCATCAAAATTATGAGGGGTAGGTGGTGTTGAGTTGTTAAAAATGTATCTTTTTAGGGTCCTATCTTAAAATTATAGAATCAGAATCTGTAATGAAGGGGCTTAAGAATCTGCTTTTAACAAGCTCACCAGGAGATTCTTATATGCAGGAGCTGTTCTTAAGTTTCTTGAATTTTTCGGTATTTTGAGGTGATAATGCAAGGTTAGCTTTTCTTCATGAATACGTGATAGTTCACTAATATATATAAACCCAGTTAGTGAGTCTTAAGATAACATTTCCTTATCCCTAAACTCATCCAGTTGTATACATTAAATATGTACGGCTCACTACATATCAATCATACCTCAACAAAGTGTATTTTTAAAGGATAACATTTCTTAGTAGTATTAGTACTGCAGAACATTATTATAAATTCACAGATGGAATATGGAAAGCACTTCAAATCGGTGCTTTTATTCAGTGCATCTATCCCCATCACCTCCTTTAGATATCTATTTAAAAATCAGTTCAAAAGTTCCTTGAACTCTTTTCCTCTCTTATCCCAACTCTGTATCAATACTTGTCACTTCACATAATTTATCCAAAGTAATCTACTTTCCTCTGCTTTCCTTTCCTTTCCCCTTCCAAAAATTTCTGAAGTTTTACTTAAGAAACCTACCCACCTGCAATGGTTGAAATGTGACTAAATGCCACATATGGACAACTTTACAATTCTAAGTGGTATATGACAGCATCATTTTTCCATACCTTTGTATGTCATTGATTTTCACTAAATATTATGCTCCACTGTGGCACAGGTGGAATTTTCTCAGCATGTCATTCTATTTAGATGCATTCTAGATACTACAGGTTAAATGGTCTTTCTAAAAAGCATTTTCAAACTATTATTAAATGGTGTGGGAAGTTTTTCTTTGCTTGGTTTTAAAACGAAACACAGGAAACCCTAGACAGTAGCTATATTACGAATCACACGCATGTAAGATCAGGCTCCAATCTGGCACATTTGATGTTTGTGAAAAATGGGCCTTAAGACCTGATGTAATAAGGTCATTTTGTAAAATGTTTTCCAACATCACCTTCACTTTTACTATGGATGGAATAACGTGCCCCACATTAGTGATATCCCTATAGCAAAGCCTGTCACAGGGGCATTCTCCCCATCCCTTAGCCAAAGCAAAATATTCTGACATATGACTGTATGTCAAAGAAATCATCTCTCATCAATTCAGCTTCAAAAACAAAAAAGGGACAGAATTCTTATGTGTTCATGGGAAAACATGGGGTTAAAGTGGACTGCATTCCAGGAAGTGTTCAGTTGACTTGCTATGTGGTGAAAGGCTGTGCAGTCCTAGCTAATGACTTGTAGGTACTGAATCCTCAGGTCTCTCAGGTGGTTTCAGTGGATCAGTTTCAGCAGCATGATGAAAAGGTTGAGATAAAATAAACTGACAGTTGCTACTCATCGTAGGCAGCATGCTGTACCCAGGCAGCTGAGACCCTGGAAGCCCTCTTTCTTAAACAAAGGCTTTCACTGCAGTGAGCAATGAACTCCAAATAAAAAAAAAAAAATGGGGGCAGATTGGCAGCTGGTGACCGACAGGAGGAGGGGAAGGAGGGAAACTGGGAAACACAGCAATTGTTGGCTAATTAGAAGCCATTCCCACCTACTTAATACCAACCCATTAAGCAGAAAACACTTTTCATCTTTCTCTCCCACATGACATTATACTCCAATCAATACCCTCCCACTGGCTGCCTCAGTGCCCACAAATGAATACGCTGCAAGTTTAAGAATGCAGGAATTGACTTGGGACGGTGAAGCTGCAGCTTTCACAGATTTTCTGAAGATACTAGGCTAGTGATGCTTAGATAAAGTGATCACATCTGTTAACTGGCAGCTGTCAAAAACTGGCAAACACAGGAGAAAACCTAAGCACGCTAAACTTATTTGAGTCTTAATAGCAAACAACTATGTAAATCAATTTTCCCACTTTGGAGGGAACAACTCAAATATTTTGCTTTCGCTACAACTACTACCATTTCCACACACACACACACACACACAGACGCAAACATACACGCATACAATTTTTAAGACGATACATGGAAAATATAATAGGTACATATCAAATTATGTTGCATTACCCATTGAGCATGATGTTTAAGTAGAATTCTTTCATTTGTCTCACCTATAATAATTTCTCTTAACAACCCAAATAAACTACTGGAAATGTATCCTCATGCAATATGACGCTATTCATGTACCATCACCTTCATATTATTTTGAACAATTTTTCATCCTTACTAGGTAGTTCTTTAGCTCTCAAAAGCAGATTTTATCCCAAATAATGTTTACATGAAAATAATATATATCTAAAATGTTATTTTGATTTGTTTCAGTTCTGTGACTTTAAATTTACTCCCAGGCTCAAGCAACCCTCCTGCCCCAGCCTCTCAAGTAGCTAAGACTGCAGGTGCATACCACCACACCCAGCTAATTTTTTTCTCTTTTTTTTTTTTGGTAGAGGTGGGGTTTTTACTATGTTACCTAGCCTGGTCTCAAACACCTAGCCTCAAGCAATCCTCCTGCCTTGGCCTCCCAAAGCACTGGGATTACAGGCATGAGCCACCATGCCCAGCCTTAGTTCAGTGACTTTTATAAAGGTTAGATTTTTTTTCTGGGCCTAAATATTAGCTTCTAAAATTTATACAGATTTTCTAAATGTTATGTGGTCACTTCTTTGCATTCTTAGGCACTATTTCTGAGACATTTATCACAATATTAGTCAGCTTTCTGAGTAGGGAATAGAAAGGAAAACAAAATATTCCTCCCAAACTATGTAAAAATAACTAGGAAAGAGTTGTGGAACCAATTACGATTTCGGAACCTAAAGTTTAAATTCTCTGTACAGAAGGTTGTTCTATGGGACTGCCTTGAGGTTTATTTAGAGTAGAACCTGCAGCAGGGGAGAATATATGGAAATCATTCTGGTCAAAAAGGGAAGAGCGTGGTGCTATGATTTCATCCATGTGCATAAAACAAGTGATGTGACATCCAAATTATCTTTTAGTAAGTGTGAGTAGAGTGAATTAAATTTTACAAGTTGATTCAACCGTGTTATTTTAAAGCACATATTTCAAACACAGGCATACTTATTACCCAAAGTGTTGCCTGGCAGTACCACTCTTTTAGATAACAAACGGTCACTTGTGCATTATACCTTACAGCCATCTGCAAGGTAAGGCGACCTCTAAAGATGGTGCACTGGAGGAAGAGAAAGAGGAAGAGGGAGAGACTTCTTGTTTTAAAATTGTGGCTGGATTTCAGAAAACAACTCCACTCATAAGTTTTATTTCTCAGCAAGCATTTACACTACTAGTATCAAGCCTCTTAGGTAATTCACAGGAATATTCTTCTGGTATCCCAAACCAACCAAGTTTACTATTTCAGTTGTAGGTGTGTGAGTGTGTGTGTGTGTGTGTGTGTACACATATATACTGTAGATATACATATATATATTTTTTAATAACCCAATTCTAGTACAAAGAATATGGTTTCCTTATCACTAATTTAGTGACTTTTAGTTAAATGTCCAAACTTTGTTATTTCAGTTTAACCATAAGTAAAATGCAGATAATATCAAAACTGTTAACATCATTTTAAGAAATAATAACAGAAATGTTAATAGAAATGTCATCTTTTATTATTAGACCAGTTTTGGTTTTGAAACCAGACAGCTCAAGAAACATGTAAAAGAATGAAAAGGGATTTGCAGAATTATAATGAAAAAGTTTAATTATTTGGAAAATGAGTCACATGAGTAAAGGTTGAGATTTTTTAGACTGGGGGAAAAGAAGGTTCTCTAAGGACCCAATAACTGTCTTCAAATAGGTGTCATTAAGGAGAGGAGTCTTTAACAGCTGTCCTCCATCTCCTCAGAGGATAGAGCAGAAGAAAATGTATTAACAATTACAGCACAAGAGATTTATTTTGATTTTCCTTTGACTAGTGCAGAAATATTTCACTTACTCATCAGTCAAACTTTGATGACTTCAACAAGCCAAACATTTTTGTTGCTGCCATTTGAGGCAGTTGCAACCCGCTTTATAGAAGGATATATTTATCCCTCAATAAGTGTATTGAAAATTAGAGGCTGAGGCAGAAGAATCGCTTGAACTTGGGAGGCAGAGGTTATGGTGATCTGGGATCGTGCCATTGCACTCCAGCCTGGGCAACAAGAGCGGAACTCCATCTCAAAAAAAAAAAAAAATAGGCAGCAAGTTATAAACAGACAGTGATTACATCAATAAACAATAGCTGAAAAAATATTTTTAAAAGGCTCAAGTATGTACACACACACACACAGAGACACACACTCTTACACAAAACCAATCAAACAAACATGCAGCAATGCAGCAGTCTGGGGTCATTTTGCACAGGAACCAAAGGATCTTACAAACTCAATAGCCTCTTACTATATCACATAATTAATTTTTCTATTGATGATCTCCAGCCACCAAGAGAAGATTAAATTATGTTCATTTTAGTCTGTTTAAGAATGCAGGGAAATTTTAAAGAAATATCATTTGGTAGACCTTAATGATGAAAAAGACTCTCAGATTTCTGGTTCATCCTCCATTTTTTCAGATAAAGAAACTTAATTTCACAGAGGGTGAAGTGTACTATTGTCTTAGTCCATCCAGGATGTTATAACAAAATACTATTAATTGGGTAACTTATAAACAGCAGAAATTTATTTCTTACAGTTCTGGAGGCTGGCAAGTCCAAGATTGAGGCAGATTCAATATATGCTGAGGCCTGCTTTTTGGCTCAAAGGCACCAACTGCTTGCTGTGTCCTCACATGGTCAAAGGTGCAAATGAGCCCTCTTGGGTCTTTTTTATAAACACACTAATGCCGTTTATGAGGGCTCTGCACACATAATCTAATCACCTCCCAAAGGCCCCACCTCCTAATACCATCACCTTGTGGGGTTGGGATTTCAACATAGGAATTTTAAGGGGACACAAACATTCAGACCATAGCACCTACCAGAGGCCACAAGGAGTAGGTGACAGGGTCAGAACTTGAAGACTTGTCTTCATAAACCACATATGACACTCTTTCCATTTTACTGTGTTGTCTCCAACAATTTTACTATTTTTAATTTTTTTTAATTTTTGTCACTTATTGGAGTAAGTTTAAATTATCTAAAAGGTTTACCACTTGTCTTCTCAAAAGATGTTAAAAAAGGGATACTATATTATACACTATATTTATGTCACTTTATACAGTAAGTATAGTATCCTCCTATTATATAGTTTATGGTATAGTAAATATGGTATATATTTTATAAATATAGTAAATATAGTATATATATGTATATACTATACTATACCTGAGACTTAGCTCCTTTCTCAGTTAAGAAAACTAGTTCAAGCTACTGAGTTAATTCACAAGAATCGATTTCACAAGTCTTTAGAAAGGTTAGAGATAGAAATGAGTTTTAGGTTTCCAGTTAGACATACCAATTGAGAGTAGAGTCCTGGTTAATTTGTCTCTTAAATCTTCATTAATATGTGGATCCCATCATTCTCTCTTTATCTTCAAAGAATAATTAACATAACATTTGTTAAATTAGTCAGTCTATCCTTAAAAAATGGTACTGTTTAACACAAATATAGAAGACAAATTTCTGAGATGCTCCTATAATGTAAAAAATAAGAGGCTACCTCTTCCCACTTTAGAAATTGTAGTCAGTAGTCTACCGTCACCTGAGACTTAGCTCCTTTCTCAGTTGAGAAATACCAAAAATATGATGAACTGTTGGAAACATTACTTCTTCTATGAATGCACATTTTATATGGCTGCCTCTGTCAGGAACAGATGTTACTGAACTTATGTTAAGGCATCGCAGATTATTCTAGATTTATATTTTATAATAAAACATTTCCCTATGATGACTCAAAATGTGTTCACATGTGAATGTTTACAGGCTTCCTTCATCCCCACGTCTGCTCCATTTTCCTCCTCCTAACCCCCAAAGTAAAAGTATTTTCATTGGCTGAGAGAGAGGCGAAGTTGATTTACATAGAGGCTAAGTTTTCATTCATAAAAAAAAATGAAGAAGAGGGTGTATGGGGACAGAGACTAAGAAGCTAAACAAGAGACAGATGAGAGAGGAGGTTTGTGAGTACTGTTGGGGGTTGTGGAGAGTGAAAAGGAATTTGATAATAAAGAAAATAGGATGTGAAGTAACAAATATGTTAACTAGCTTGACTTAGCCATTCCACAATGTATACGTATATCAAAACATCATGTTGTACACCATAAATATATACAATTATTATTTGTGAATTTAAATAAGTAAATACATAAACAAATAAGTTAAAAAGAAAATTTGGAGATTATGATGTGGTATGTTGAATTTTTATATCTAAAAAATGCAAGTGAAGAATTTGAGTTATACTTCAACTGCTTTTGTTGCTGAACTGCTTCCTCTCCTATGACAGAACTCTTGAGACTGGACCACACGGGTTTCTGGATTTACAAAGTCTTTTCTAGTTATCTGTTTATTTGCTGATGCTTACTTGATGATTAAAACTTTGGTCAACTTAAGTAAAACAATATTCCTTGCCTTCGGGCTTTTATATTCTATTCTAAATAATAGTCAATAGTAAAGTAATAATTACAGAATAAATTGTTTGGACAGATCATTTTCTACTCCTGTATATATCTCCTTGTACTATAGGGTAGTTTTTAAAGCAACAAAACACTATAATAGACAGCATTTTACATCCTGGAATAGATTACATTGATATGTGAAAAACGTTTTCTTCATCAGTCTTCTTTAGTCGCTATCATCTACTTCTTACTAAACAAAAACAATGAGCCAAGTATTGTATTGAATGTGGTATTCCCTAACATTTCTCTGTAAGTTTCTCCAACAGAGTAATGTCAGAAAACTTGCTACAAGATAAACATTTCATTTCTTAAGTAACTTTACAGGAATGTACTTAACAATCATTTTATCTTGCTATTCAATTTCCTTTTATTCTTCTCTTGATAATTAATGCATTTCAATAATCCATTAATTTCAAATAATAATATTTTTATATAAATGACCAACATATATTTAATATATATAAAATAATACACTAAATAACTTATTTTTAAAGTTGTCAGTTTCTGCACAAAGTTATCAGAGGAGAGACTAGCAGAAGACAAGATAAAATTACTGAGAAAAAGTGAAAAAATGTACTACAATGAGTAGAAGTTTAAGTGTCTTCTGTGTGTATTAAATCAGAATGCCAGAAATCAATTTCTCAAAATAAAAATAAATATAGAATTTGTAATAGGTTGTTGCACCTCTAGACTCAAACAATTCCATGTTTTCATTGGCTAAATAGCATGTTTTATAGCTGGTAGTCTTTTTTTTTTTTCATTTATTTGCTTCAATTTCTTATTTGGCCGTGAGATTTGCTAATGATTGTCATTTTAGATTTTTATTCATTAAAAATTAAAAGTCAAGGTTTTCTCTTGGCTATCAGAATCCCCATCTAGTTTACTCTACCACTGATTTCTTTCATACTCCATGCACGCATAAAAATACTTTTGTAGAGAGGCACTCCATGTGCACAGCTAGGTGGAATTCATTTTCTCAAGATACCAAAGTGAAAACACTTCAAAGCACTACTGTGATAAAATTTCATTTTCTAGTAGTCCTATACTAGAGGTAAATATTAATAATTTGAGATAAGGAGGTATTGGAATAGTATGTTAGTGAGCCTTACTTGTAATGAAGTTCTACTGACCTCAACATATAGTGAGTTGGTTTTATATAATGCTTGCTTTTATTGAGTAAATCTTTCATAATACATTTCTTTACACTGTACTGAGCAGATCTTACAGTCTACTGATTTGTCATGTACTTTTCAAGGTTTTAATCTTACACTATAAAATTATATGTGATTTTGCCCATTATTTGTTTGGAGATATTGGGGTTGGGCTGTATTTTCATTGTGATTTCAAAATCTCAGTTTCAGGGGCCTTAAAGAAAGAAATCTTCCATTCAGAGCTCAAGTCTCTTAATCCCTTTTCTAGAGGTTAATATGATAGTTAACTCATTTCAATATGATGCAATCTAAATATTTATATCAAGTATATATCTTTTGATTGGGAAATATGTCAAGCCATATAGTACTGGATTATTCAATCTAGCGATTATTCTACTCATGTATCATTGTAGATTTTATTGTGTTTCCTTTTTGTTCCAGACACTATACTGACAGGTATATTTCTGAATATATACTTATTTCAAAAAGGGGGGGATGTATTTTTATAACAAAGCATGTCTGGTGCCATTTTCTTTTCCATTACAATGATTTGTAATGGAAAAAGGAGTGATGAAGTATAATACAATTGCCTTTCTTGTGTACTTTATATTATGCATGCTTATCTAACTAGCAAACTGAAATTTATCTAACCATTTTAATCTTCAAGTTCAAGACTGTCAGGGTATTTTTATATCTGTGAGACTCATGCAGGTCCACAAGTTCCAGTTCCCTGGGAAGGAAACAAGAGAAGCTATCTATAGTGAGACACAGAGATGTGGATTGTAATACCAATCCAGCTATCATTTACTATCTGATTCTCCATTTTCTAATTTTTTTTATTCAAAAATCATTCCAAGCTTACAGGACTGTTGAAAGAATTAAGTGTGAAAAAAACTGGGACAGTTATATGACATGTGTGTGTGTGTGTGTGTACTTTAATATGTATTTCTTCAGCAAGTTAAGAGATGAACTGGAAAGAAGGCAAATCTAGAGATATGAGAAGCTGAAACTAGCCCAAGGAAGAGCACTTAATCACAGAGAAGAAATTCCTACAGATATTCTCCACTATATACATACCAGAATCCTGAATGTCTTATCTCATTTGCCCAAAAAGGACACATCATCCCTGGAAGAGACTTGGAAATTGATGGACTCAAAAGATAGCGCCCTGGAACATGCCTCTTTGTATTTTTGTGATTTTGATATAATTTAGGCATTTTAAAAAATAAGAACATTTACAATGGAGAGAGTGAAAGTTCTTTTGACATCTGTATACACACACACACACACACACCTTCATTCACAAAATGATTCATTTGACGATCCTATACCCATTAAAATGCTCAATCCTTTATACTTCTGAGATGACTGGAGCATTGTGGTCTCTACCCATACATGTTACCCAAAAAGTACTTTGAAAAGAAGTACTCCACTTAGCTCAATTTGGGGGAAGCAAGTAGATTTTTAGCAGATTTAGACGAATATATGAATTTTGGGAATTTTATAAGCTCTTTCACAATTGTTTAAATTCAATTAAAATATTTTAAAGTTCTACTACAAAGCATATCACATTTATTTCAAATTGGAAGATTTTAGAAGGAAGTAACTTTATGCTTAAAACATCATTTCCCTTTATCTCTCATACTGAAAATTGATGTGCACTTAAATGTTCTTTGCTTTCTCTTAAAGCTAAAGTTTTTAGTTAGAATTTTGTTTACTATCCTTGACATTTCAAAGAAAGATAAAAATATTTAAAAAATCTTTCAAATTATAAAACATTACTATTTTTGAGAATCTCTGCAGATCTAGAATTTCAAGTAGATGTAAATGTCATTACTAAGATCGGGTGGAGGTGAAATATAACAAGTTAGCCAAAACAAAAGTTTATTTGAATTCAGTGTTGAATTTAAGATTCACTTTCTGGTTTCAGCTAACTAGTTAATAAGAGGTTCTAAAAGCAGTGGAAATAGCAGGTGGGGCCAAGCTATATGAAAACCTATAAATTCAACCTTATTTTGACTAGCTTCCAGGTTAGTCTTCCATTAAGTGGAGATTCAGAACCAATGTAAAGGAAGTAAAATGAGCCCTTGGCAGTTTCACCAGGAACTGAGAGCCAAAGACTGTGGGATAAGTGCTGTGGTGCCCAGACTCAGCCAGATAGAGCCTAATCTAATGTAATTCTAACCTGCTGTAAAACCTCAGACCATAGTAGCCTATCATGATGAAAATTAACATAGAGAATTATATCATCTACTCTTTTACTCAAAATATTTAGTTAATTAATGAGATAGATGTTAAAATTACCAATAGATTCCAATTATTTTTACCAATGGATCTGATTTAAGAATGTGCCACATATCTCAGTTGAATTCAATTTATAATATTACTTGAATGCTTTTTCTTTTTTTTTTTTTTTTCTTTTATTATTATTATTATTATACTTTAGGTTTTATGGTACATGTGCGCAATGTGCAGGTAAGTTACATATGTATACGTGTGCCATGCTGGTGCGCTGCACCCACCAACTCGTCATCTAGCATTAGGTATATCTCCCAATGCTATCCCTCCCCCCTCCCCCCACCCCACAAGAGTCTCCGAAGTGTGATGTTCCCCTTCCTGTGTCCATGTGTTCTCATTGTTCAATTCCCACCCATGAGTGAGAATATGCGGTGTTTGGTTTTTTGTTCTTGCGATAGTTTACTGAGAATGATGATTTCCAATTTCATCCATGTCCCTACAAAGGACGTGAACTCATCATTTTTTATGGCTGCATAGTATTCCATGGTGTATATGTGTCACATTTTCTTAATCCAGTCTATCATTGTTGGACATTTGGGTTGGTTCCAAGTCTTTCCTATTGTGAATAATGTGGCAATAAACATACGTGTGCATGTGTCTTTATAGCAGCATGATTTATAGTCCTTTGGGTATATACCCAGTAATGGGATGGCTGGGTCGAATGGAATTTCTAGTTCTAGATCCCTGAGGAATCGCCACACTGACTTCCACAAGGGTTGAACTAGTTTACAGTCCCACCAACAGTGTAAAAGTGTTCCTATTTCTCCACATCCTCTCCAGCACCTGTTGTTTCCTGACTTTTTAATGATTGCCATTCTAACTGGTGTGAGATGGTATCTCATTGTGGTTTTGATTTGCATTTCTCTGATGGCCAGTGATGGTGAGCATTTTTTCATGTGTTTTTTGGCTGCATAAATGTCTTCTTTTGAGAAGTGTCCGTTCATGTCCTTCGCCCACTTTTTGATGGGGTTGTTTGTTTTTTTCTTGTAAATTTGTTGGAGTTCATTGTAGATTCTGGATATTAGCCCTTTGTCAGATGAGTAGGTTGCGAAAATTTTCTCCCATTTTGTAGGTTGCCTGTTCACTCTGATGGTAGTTTCTTTTGCTGTGCAGAAGCTCTTGAGTTTAATTAGATCCCATTTGTCAATTTTGGCTTTTGTTGCCATTGCTTTTGGTGTTTTAGACATGAAGTCCTTGCCCATGCCTATGTCCTGAATGGTAATGCCTAGGTTTTCTTCTAGGGTTTTTATGGTTTTAGGTCTAACATTTAAGTCTTTAATCCATCTTGAATTGATTTTTGTATAAGGTGTAAGGAAGGGATCCAGTTTCAGCTTTCTCCATATGGCTAGCCAGTTTTCCCAGCACCATTTATTAAATAGGGAATCCTTTCCCCATTTCTTGTTTTTGTCAGGTTTGTCAAAGATCAGATAGTTGTAGATATGTGGCGTTATTTCTGACGGCTCTGTTCTGTTCCATTGATCTATATCTCTGTTTTGGTACCAGTACCATGCTGTTTTGGTTACTGTAGCCTTGTAGTATAGTTTGAAGTCAGGTAGTGTGATGCCTCCACCTTTGTTCTTTTGGCTTAGGATTGACTTGGCGATGCGGGCTCTTTTTTGGTTCCATATGAACTTTAAAGTAGTTTTTTCCAATTCTGTGAAGAAAGTCATTGGTAGCTTGATGGCGATGGCATTGAATCTGTAAATTACCTTGGGAAGGATGGCCATTTTCATGATATTGATTCTTCCTACCCATGAGCATGGAATGTTCTTCCATTTGTTTGTATCCTCTTTTATTTCCTTGAGCAGTGGTTTGTAGTTCTCCTTGAAGAGGTCTTTCACATCCCTTGTAAGTTGGATTCCTAGGTATTTTATTCTCTTTGAAGCAATTGTGAATGGGAGTTCACTCATGATTTGGCTCTCTGTTTGTCTGTTATTGATGTATAAGAATGCTTGTGACTTAGACATCTACAGAACTCTCCACCCCAAATCAACAGAATATACATTTTTTTCAGCACCACACCACACCTATTCCAAAATTGACCATATACTTGGAAGTAAAGCTCTCCTCAATAAATGTAAAAGAACAGGAATTGTAACAAACTGTCTCTCAGATCACAGTGCAATCAAGCTAGAACTCAGGATTAAGAATCTCACTCAAAACTGCTCAACTACGTGGAAACTGAACAACCTGCTCCTGAATGACTACTGGGTACATAATGAAATGAAGGCAGAAATAAAGATGTTCTTTGAAACCAGCGAGAACCAAGACACAACATACCAGAATCTCTGGGATGCATTCAAAGCAGTGTGTAGAGGGAAATTTATAGCACTAAATGCCCACAAGAGAAAGCAGGAAAGATCCAAAATTGACACCCTAATATCACAATTAAAAGAACTAGAAAAGCAAGAGCAAACACATTCAAAAGCTAGCAGAAGGCAAGAAATAACTAAAATCAGAGCAGAACTGAAGGAAATAGAGACACAAAAAACCCTTCAAAAAATCAATGAATCCAGGAGCTGGTTTTTTGAAAGGATCAACAAAATTGATAGACTGCTAGCAAGATTAATAAAGAAAAAAAGAGAGAAGAATCAAATAGATGCAATAAAAAATGATAAAGGGGATATCACCACCGATCCCACAGAAATACAAACTACCACCAGAGAATATTACAAACACCTCTATGCAAATAAACTAGAAAATCTAGAAGAAATGGATGAATTCCTCAACACATACACCCTCCCAAGACTAAACCAAGAAGAAGTTGAATCTCTGAATAGACCAATAACAGGAGCTGAAATTGTGGCAATAATCAATAGCTTACCAACCAAAAAAAGTCCAGGACCAGATGGGTTCACAGCCGAATTCTACCAGAGGTACAAGGAGGAGCTGGTACCATTCCTTCTGAAACTATTCCAATCAATAGAAAAAGAGGGAATCCTCCCTAACTCATTTTATGAGGCCAGCATCATCCTGATACCAAAGCCTGGCAGAGACACAACCAAAAAAGAGAATTTTAGACCAATATCCTTGATGAACATTGATGCAAAAATCCTCAATAAAATACTGGCAAACAGAATCCAGCAGCACATCAAAAAGCTTATCCACCATGATCAAGTGGGCTTCATCCCTGGGATGCAAGGCTGGTTCAATATACGCAAACCAATAAATGTAATCCAGCATATAAACAGAACCAAAGACAAAAACCACATGATTATCTCAATAGATGCAGAAAAGGCCTTTGACAAAATTCAACAACCCTTCATGCTAAAAACTCTCAATAAATTAGGAATTGATGGGACGTATCTCAAAATAATAAGAGCTATTTATGACAAACCCACAGCCAATATCATACTGAATGGGCAAAAACTGGAAGCATTCCCTTTGAAAACTGGCACAAGACAGGGATGCCCTCTCTCACCACTTCTATTCAACATAGTGTTGGAAGTTCTGGCCAGGGCAATTAGGCAGGAGAAGGAAATCAAGGGTATTCAATTATGAAAAGAGGAAGTCAAATTGTCCCTGTTTGCAGATGACATGATAGTATATCTAGAAAACCCCATTGTCTCAGCCCAAAATCTCCTTAAGCTGATAAGCAACTTCAGCAAAGTCTTGAATGCTTTTTCTAAGCTATAGAAAATTACTTTAAAAATATACTGCTCCTATTTTTTTATGCACTCATGCTATACCTAGACATTGGGAACATTATACATCATTTGGAAAAATTTGAAAATTAATTGGAAGGAATCAAATTATAAAGAAAATGGGAGTGGAAGTTGCTCTTCAATGTGTATACATGTGTAGTTGTAAACAGGATGTATTAATTGAGGTTGTCAATAAATAACTATTGTAAAATATTTTTTAAAGTCCTCACACAATAATTCTGGAATATGACATTTATTCTTATTGCTATAAATTATTTTTAAGGGAATTCTAAGCAGGCTACATTGGGACCAAGTATACTTCAGATTTAAGTTCCTCTTCTCATTGTTCAAAGCTGTTGTTGTCTAGCCCGTAAGTCTTACAACAGCATTTCTTTTTCTTTTCTTTTTTTTTTTTTTTTTTTTTTTTAGGAATACAAGTGCAGTTGTGTTACATGGATATATTGGGTAGCAGTAAAATCTGCGCTTTTTGTGTAGTGTACCCATCATCCAAATAGTGAACAATGAACCCAATAGGTAATTTTTCAACCCTCTCTCCCCTCACTCCCTTCTTCCTTTTGGAGTCCAGGGCCTATTCTCTTCTGTGTGTCCATGTATACCTGTTGTTTTGCTCCTGCTTGTAAGTGAGAATGCATGGTATTTGATTTTCACAACAGGATTTCAAAACTGCTTTTCACAAAGTTGCTCTTTGTTGCTCATCATTTATAGAAAGTAAATATGCAGTCTATTTCTTGATGTAGAAATGTGTACTCACATATGTACATATGCAAACATAGGATGTGTATGCACCCAAATGTCAGGATGGAAGCTGCTGTTCAATGTGTATGTATGCATAGTTGCTTCTCTGCAACAGAATGTCTATAAGAATGTAAGCATGTGGAATACAGAATGCAGAGTGGAAATGAGATATTTTCAACTTAATTTCTACTCAAAAAATTGAATAAAAAGAAAGAGTAAAGGACATACTGAAGTTCTGTCCTCTGAAAATTTGGCTAGCATCAGAGTGGTGGTAGAGATGTAGTGATTAAGAGAAGCAGATAGACTTGAGATACTTTTCTTATAGAACCAACAAGACTTGTTGATAGCTTACATTCAGGGATGAGAAAACGAAAGAAATAAATGATGATTCCTAAATTTGGAATATGACCAGAAATGATTTTGTTTGGAAAGAAACACATTGGATGGGAAAAATTAAGGGACCTATTTTGGACATATTATGCTTTAGATGTTTAAGATGTTTATCAGATCCTTCATGAAACATTTCAAGCATGGATTGAGTATGTAAGTTTGGAACTCAGAAGGAAAGATTGGGCTGTGGATACATATTTGAGAGTTATGGCTTACGTATAGTATTGAAGCAGTGGTATTTCATGAAATAATTTTAAAGGAATACAATAGAGAAAAATGGCCAAGGTTTGAGAACTAGGGCCTTCTACAAGTAAAAGTTGGGTTCTAGAGGAGGAGCTAGCAGTAGAAAGTAAGAAAATGCATAGAAAACTATATATCCTGAAAAACTTTTCCACCAGGAAATACTTTATTCCTGTTGAAATATGAAATAGATATAATTTTTAAAGATTTTAAAATACATGGCTATGCTGGCAAAAAGTAAGGAAAATACCCAGAAGCCTAAAACATAATGGGCTTGTATGCTTAAGAAATAGCAAGGAAGTCATTCTGGCTTAAAAGGAGTGAGCAAGAAGACAAGTGATAGGATATAACATCCCAGTATTAATAGATAGGATGAGATGGGAATGATCCAATAGAAAGGGAAGAAATTACAGTGAAGGATAAGGGAGAATTGCTAGAGCAATATTCTTATTTAGTTAAGAAGAAATGGAATCTACTACAAAAATAAAAATAATACAGTTGGCCTTAGATAGCAGCACAGACACATCTCTATTCAAACAAAAGTCCAGGCACAAGGCAAGTTAGGCGAGTAACTGTTTTAGAAGATTACTGAAGTTATCTTTTGATTGCTCCAGTTTTCTTAGTGAAATAAGAAACAACATCATTATCTAGAGGACAGATTGAGAGCTTTAAAGAGAAAGGAGAAGCTATGAAAGCATTTTCTAGGAGAATGATGGAGTATATGGACTAAGTCAATATGTAATTATTCCAGTGCAAACCTAATGAAGCACTTGAGGTAAGTGTTTGTGAATCTAAAGACCAGTCAGCATGGTGTAGTTTCTCTCAAGCCCAGCTAAGATACTCTTCGGGCACCAAGTATGAATATAATGGGTTTACCAAGTTAGTACATAAAATCAAAAAAGGGAAAGGGAAAATTAAAGATACATACAAAGGAGAAATTAATATGATAAGCAATGAAATTAATGAAAAAAAACTTCAAGGGATGGGCTAAGCATCAGATGTGATTCAGCTAAATGGAGAACTAATAAACTAAAAAACAAATCTAAAGAAAATATCAGACTAGATCATGTTAATGGACAAAGAGAAAGACAATATTGCCTAGCAGTTAAGAATCACAGAATATAAAGTAAAATTATCCAACATACAATAGTTGGAGTTACATAGTGATAAAATGGAAGGCAACACCCAAAGGAATAGTGTCTGACAATTGTCAAGAAACGAATGCTCAGATATAAGGAGTACAACATATTCCAAACAAAGTAAATAAAGAAGAATCTGCAGTTTGGAAACTTCAGAGTAAAACTGTGGAACACCAAAGATAAAGCAAAGATTTTAAAAATGATGAAGAAGAGGCCGGGCATGGTGGCTCACACCTATAATCCCAACATTTTGGGAGGCCGAGGTAGGTGGATCACTTGAGGTCAGGAGTTTGAGACCAGCCTGGCCAACATGGTAAAAACCCGTCTCTACTAAAAATACAAAAATCAGCCTGGCATGGTGGCAGGTGCCTGTAATCTCAGCCACTCAGGAGGCTGAGGCAGGAGAATCACTTGAATCTGGCAGGCAGAGGTTTTAGTGAGCAGAGATCGCCCCACTACCCTCCAGCCTGGGTGACAGAACGAGACTCCATCTCAAAAAAAAAAAAAAAATAGTGACGAAGAATAAAATAAAAGATTTTTTTAGGGAATGACAAGTTGACAGTTCAATAATCAAATAGTAATAATGGGAGTCAAGATACAGGGGAATAATATTTGTAATATAATGAGAGAAACAACAATCAACCTAGAATTGTAAATCTGGTGAAACTATCACTCAAGAACAGTGGCAGAGTGAAGATATTTTCAGATAAACAAATCATTCTACTCACTGAACCTCACCAAAAAAAATTCTAAAGTATGTGCGAAAGAGTAAAGTGATCCCAGAAGAAAGGTCTGAAATGCAAGAAAAAATGGTAAAAAAAAAAAGTAGACATATAAGTGAATCTAAATAATTATTGATTCTATAAAAAGATAAATTAGAAATCCTAATTTGAAGAATTAAAAAATGGGAAATATCTAGGCAATAAGGACACATAATTCAGGTTGGAATGACTGGAGCTAAAGTGGCTTCCTTGTACAGGAAGAGTTTAAACATACTAATTTACTTTCAACTTTTTAAACTTCATTATGCATACATCTAGAGTAACAGCTAAAAGAAATAGAATCATAAAAGGAAAGAAAGGAATAAAGTGAGAAAAGACCAAACAAACCAAAAAAGAGCAAAGGGGGAAAAATGAAACATAAGAAAATCAGAACAAAAAGCATTACATAATACAATAAAAATGAATTCATAATAGCAATGAATATAAGCTGACTTATTAAACTATCATGTGAACTATTAAAGATAAAGATTATCAGACCAAACTCAACAAATTTAGTGACATGGCATCTACTAGAAACGTATCTAAAAACCAGAAAGGTTGAAAAACGGAAAAATGAGAAAACATATACAAGCAAGTACCGACAAAAGCCATGAAACTTTTATTTACCAGATAAAATAGACCTTTAAAGCAAAAGTATACCAGAGACATAAAGAAAGTTACTATATAATAATGAAAGGTTCAATTCACTGGGAAGATATAAGGTTCTAAATGGAAATGTGCCTAGTTCAAAAGCCTTTCAATGTGTTAAAGCAAAAGTTGACAGAATAAAGGTGGAGAAATTTCAAATCTACCATCATAAGAGGTTGTCACATACTTCTTGGTAGTTGATGGATTAAGCAAACCTAAATATCTGCAAAAATAAAAATGACTTGAACAATCAAATTTGAAAATATGATGTACTTAATGCAACTGAAACGATTTCTAACAATAGGAAAATATATATTATTTTCAAGCACATATGAAACATTTTTAAAAATTGACGCCCATGAAATAATCCTTGACAGAATCTATAGGATTGATATCATACAGACCATGTTCTCTATCCACAGTGTGATTACGTTAATTTCAACAAAAATTTGTTTAAAAATTTTTTTTCAAAAAAAGCAAGTAAATAGGCTCTTCAAAAAAATCAAAAGTGAAGTTAGATAATTCTTAGTACTAAATGACTATGAAATATGAAAATTTCAAAATTAATGAAATAGAGCTAAAGCAACTCTTAAAGGGGAATTTATAACCTTAAATAGTTATATTAGGAAAAATAAAGTATATGAATTAACAAACTAAATATATAAATTAAGAAGTTACAATAACAGAATAAACTTGGAGAAAGTAAAAGAGGAAATAAATAAAAGAACATAAACAAAATAGAGCACAAAGATAAAACACTATAACTAATGACTCCCAAACTTAACATGTCCACAAAGATAATCCATGAACTACAGTTCATTGTGGCCAACACTTGACATCTCCATTGAGATATCAATGGAGTATCCATCCATCAGATGGGTTTCAGTAGCCATCTGAAACCCAATGTGAGCTCCTGATTTTCACTCCAATTTTTTCACCCCAATTCATCCATCCTGTTACCCCTAGGCTTGCTCATTGAGCAATCTTCTCTCAGTTCAATGGTAAATCCATTCTTCTAGTTTCTCAAGGCAAAACCCTGGGAGACATCTTCATTTCTCCTTTCTCACACACCATATCCAGTTAGTGAGAAAATCCTATTGGCTTTTCTACCAATTTGATAACTCAAGGACTCTAAAGTAGAGAAACCCCACAAGCATTCTGTTACAAATCTTGATATAATTTAATGCCAGAGTCGGCATGAAATTTAAAAGGCACCATATACTTGAGTTATAGTGCTAAGAATCTAGTAAGACAAAAGAAAATTTAGAGGCTTAGAACACTGCAGCTGGAGAAGAAAGGACTGGCAAAGTATAGGTAAATGAATTGTAAACAGCATAGAGAAAAAGTAATATGAAGGAAATAGTAAGATTATGTGGGAATTTCTTCTATGCTTCTAAAATGCCGTCTTAGTTATTAGAACATAGACATTTTTGTCTAATAAATAAATATCCAGAACACACAAATAAAAATGATAAAAAAGCCTCTCTCCTAACTTTAAAAAAAAAAAAAAGTCAACGTAATATATAAAAAACCAGTTGGGGTCTAGTCCTGGCTCTGGCACCTAGCAGATGAGTTGGCAAAGGCAATACAACTCTTTGTGCTTTGGCTTTCTCTTCTGTAAAAAGGAAGGCAGACATTCTGTTATCACAAAAGTATTAGGTTGGCACAAAAGCAGTTGCGGTTTTTCCTATTACTTGTGCGCGAACCTAGTATCTTCCGCCTCAGAGAGCCATGATTGCAGGAGATAGGATATCCAACTGCACTACTGCTGTGATGTGAACCCAACTACCTGTCCCCACCCCTGTGTGCAAGAGCACTCAGCCGAACTTCCATTGCTGGTGTGAACATGGCAAAGACACTGGTAACCTCAGCCCTCCCTGCACCACCGCCACCACCACCGCCAGTGTGAACGCATGTACTGATACCAGTGGCCCTGCCTCCCCGTTCCAATTCCATCACCGGCACAAACATGGAGGCAGACAGCCCCACACCATCCAGCACCCCACTCCCACTGCTGCTAGCGCAAATGTGAGCACAAACACTGGCAACTCGCCCCTGCCTGTGCCCCACTGCCACAACGAGCACACAGAAGAGTGCAACCCTGCTTCCATCGGTACTCTACTCCAGCCAATGTGTGTGCACCCTACTGCGCTAGCATGCTTGAGCAGGCACAGATCCCACTGCCCCAATGAAGTGCTTTTGCTAATACTGACTATCAGACTGCTGTGCCCAGCGGACCAGGAGCACCTTGGCCCCTCCAGCACAGCAGATTCCTAACTTCCAGGGGCCAGAGAACAAAGTTGGGGGTCCAGTACCAGCCCTCCATAGTTGGAGCATGCAGAACAGGAGGGCCGAGCTAAACCTTGGCCCCCTAAAATCCTCCAGAAGCAAACCCAGTCAATTGAACCCAACTGAAACCAAAATCAAACCCCAAAAGCATCAAAGAAGATAAAAGCAAAAAAAAAAAAAAACAAACCATCCAAAGGACAGCAACTTCAAAGACTGAAGGAACATCAGCCCACACAGATGACACAGAACCAGAGCAAGAACTCTGGCAACTCAAAAAGCCAGAGTGTCTTCTTACCACTAGTTCCCCAGCAATGGTTCCAGGCTGAAAAGGTTGAAATGACAGAAATAGAATTCAGAATATGGATAGGAGTGAAGATCATCAACATCTAGGAGAAAGTTGAAACCCAATCCAAGGAATCTAAGGAATACAATGAAACAATACAGAAAATAAAAGATGAAATGGCCATTTTAAGAAAGAAACAAACTTATCTGATAGAGCTGAAGAATTCACTTCAAAAATTTCAGAACACAATTGCAAATATTAAAAAGCAGAATTGATCAAGCTGAGGAAAGAAGCTCAGAGCTCGAAGACTGGTTCTTCAAAATAACTCAGACAAAAATAAAGAAAAAACAATAAAGATGAATGAAAAATGAATTTCTCAAAGGGTAATATGGGATTACGTAAAGAGACCATTTGAGAAACATGGGATTATGTAAAGAGACCAAATCTATGATTTACTGGCATCCCAAAAGAGAGGGCGAGAAAGCAACTTGTAAAACATATTTTAAGATTTCATCCATGAAAATTTCTCAACCTCGCCAGAGAGGCCAACATTCAAATTCAGGAAATGCAGAGAACCCCTGCAAGATATTATACAAGACAACCATCCCTAAGACACATAGACATCAGATTTTCCAAGGTCAAAATGAAATAAGAAATGTAAAAGGCAGACAGAGAGAAGGGGCAGATCATCTACAAAGAGAACCCCATTGGGCTAACAGAAACAGACCTTTCAGCAGAAATGCTACAAGTCAGAAGAGATTAGGGGCCTATATTCAGCATTCTTAAAAAAAAAAAAAAAAAAAGAAATTCCAACCAAGAATTTCATATCCAGCCAAACTAAGCTTCATAAACAAAGGAGAAATAAGATACTTTCAGACAAGCAAATACCAAGGGAATTCATTACCACTAGACCTGCCTTACAAGAGGTCCTTAAAGGAGTGCTAAACATGGAAAGAAAAGATTGTTACCAGCCACCACAAAAACACACTTAATCACATAGACTATTGGCACTATAAAGCAACCACACAATCAAGTCTGCATAATAACCAGCCAACAACATGATTACAGGATCAAATTCACACATATCAATATTAATCTTGAATATAAACAGGATGAATTTCCCAGGTAAAAGGAACAGAGTGGCAAGTTGGATAAAGAAGCAAGACACAATGGTAGGTTGTCTTTAAGAGATCCATCTCACATGCAATGACACCTATAGGCTCAAAGTAAGTAAATGGATGGAGAAAATCTACTGAGCAATGGAAAACAAAAAAGTAGGGATTGCTATTCTAATTTCAGACAAACAGACTTCTAACCAACAATGATCAAAAAAAGACAAGGGCATTATGTAATAGTAAAGGGTTCAATTCAACAAGAAGACCTAACTATCCTAAATACATATGCACCAAACACAAGAGCACCTAGATTTATAAAGCAAGTTCTTAAAGACCTACGAAGAGACCTAGACAACCACATAATAATACTGGGAGACATCAACACCCCACTGACACCATTAGACAGATCATTGAGGCAGAACACTAACAAAGATATTCAGGACCTGAACTTGACACTTGAGCAAATGGACCTAACAGACGTCTACAGAACTGTCCACCCCAAAACAACAGAATATACATTCTTCCCCTCTGCACATGGCACATATTTTAAAATCTACCACGCAATAGGCCATAAAACAATCCTCCACAAATTCAAAAAAGCAGAAATCATGCCGAGCACACTCTCAGATCACAGCACAATAAAAATAGAAATCAATACAAAGAAAATTGCCTCAAGCCATACAATTACATGGAAATTAACCTGCTCCTGAATGACTTCTGGGTAAACAATGAAATTAAGGCAGAAATCAAGACATTATTTGAAAATAACAAGAACAAAGATGTAACAGAATCTCTGGGATGCAGCTAAAGCAACATTAAGAGGGAAGTTTATAGGCTGAACACCCACATCAAAAAATTAGAAAGATCTCTCATTAACAACCTAACATCACATGTAAGGGAACTGTAGAAATAAGAACAAATCAACCCCAAAGCTAGCAGAAAACAAGAAATAACTAAAATCAGAGCTGAACTGAGGGGAATTAAGACATGAAAAACCATGCAAAAGATCAATGAATCCAGGAGTTGGTTTTTTGAAAGAATAAATAAGATAAATAGACTGCTAGCTAAACTAATAAAGAATATCCAAAGGAACACAATCAGAAATGTCAAAGGAGACATGACCTCCAACACCACAGAAATACAAGTAACCATTACAGACATGAACAACTCTATGCACACAAACTAGAAAACCTAGAAGAAATAGATAAATTCCTGGAAACATACAGCTTCCCAATATTGAACCAGGAAGAAATTGAATCAATGAACAAACAAATCACAGGTTCTAAAACTGAATCAGTGATAAAAAGCCTATGAATAAGAAGAAACCCAGGACCAGATGGATTCACAGCTGAATTCTACCAGATGTATAAAGAAGAGCTGGTGCTATTCCTCCTGAAAGTATTAAAAAACAAAACCTGAGAAGGAGGGACTCCTCCCTTACTCGTTCTATGAGACCAGCATCATCTTGATACTATAACCTGGCAGATATACACAAAAAACAGAAAACTTCAGGCCAATATCCTTGAAGAACATAAATGCAAAAATCTGCAACAAAATACCAGCAAACCAAACCCAGCAGCACATCAACAAACTAATCTATGATCAAGTAGATTAGAGCCTATGATCAAGTAGTCTGTAAGCTCTGGGATGCAAGATTGGTTCAACACATGCAGATGAATATATGTGATTCATCACATAAACAGAACTAAAAACAAAAATCTCATGATCATCTTGATGCAGAAAATGTTTTCAATAAAACTCAATATCTCTTCAAGTTAAAAACCCTCAACAAACTGGGCATTGAAGGAACATACCTGAAAATAATAAGAGGCATCCATGACAAACACACAGCCAACATCATACTGAATAGTCACAAGCTGGAAGCATTGGTTTTGAGAACCAGAAGAAGACAAGGATACCCACTCTCACCATTCCTATTTAACATAGTACTGGAAGCCCTAGCCAGAGCAATTGGGCAAGAGAAAGAAATAAAATTCATCCAAATAGGAAGAGAGAAAGTCAAACTCTCTGTTTGCAGACTAGATGATACTATACCTAGAAAACCCATAGTCTCTGCCCAAAAGCTCCTTGATGTGATAAACAACTTCAGCAAAGTTTCAATATACAAAATCAATGAACAAAAATCAGTAGCATTTCTATACTCCCAGAAAGTCCAAGTTGAGAGTCAAATCAATAAAGCAGTCTCATTCATAATAGCCACAAAAAGAATAAAATACACAGAAATACAGCTAGCCAGAGAGGTGAAAGATCACTACTATGAAAATTACAAAACACTGCTCAAAGATATCAGAGATAACACAAATGGAAAGACATTCCATGCTCATAGATAGAAAGAATCAATATTGTTACAATGGTCATATTACCCAAAGCAACTTACAGATTCAACACTATTCCTATCAAACTGCCAACAACATTCTTCACAAAACCAAAAAAAAACTATTTAAAAATTAATAGGGAGCAAAAAAGAGTCTAAACAGCCAAGACAATCCTAAGCAAAAAGAACAAAGCTGGAGACATCACATTACCTGACTTCAAACTATACTACAAGGCCATAGTAACTAAAATCACATGGTACTGGTACAAAAACAGGCACATAGACTAATGGAACAAAATAGAGAGCCCAGAAATAAGGCTGCACACCTGCAATCATCTGATCTTTGACAAAAACAAGCAATGTGGACAGAATTCCCTATTCACTAAATGGTTCTGGGATAACTGGGTAGCCATATGGAGCAGATTGAAACTGGACCCCTTTCTTATATCATATACAAAAAATCAACTCAAGGTAAAATCTAAAACTGTAAAAACTCTGCAAGATAACCTAGGAAATACCATTCTGGACATAGGACCTGGCAAAGATTTTATGACAGAGATGCCAAAAGCAATTGCAACAAAAATAAAAATTGACAAATGGAACCTAATTAAACTAAAGAGCTTCTGCACAGCAAAAGAAACTATCGACATAGTAAACAGACAACCTACAGAATGGGAGAATATATTTGCAAACTACATATCCAACAAAGGTCTAATATCCAGAATCGATAAGGAACTTAAACAAATAACAAGCAGAAAACAAACAACCCCATTAAAAAGTGAGCAAAGGACACGAACAGACACTTTTCAAAAGACATACACACAGCCAACAAGCATATAAGAAGATGCTCACCATCACTAATCATTAGAGAAATGTAAATTAAAATCACAATGAGATACCATCTCACACCAGTCAGAATGGCTATTATTAAAAAGTCAAAAAATAACAGATGCTGGTAAGGATGTGGAGAAAAGGGAATGCTTATATCCCACTGCTGGTGGGAATGCAAATTAGTTCAGCCATTGTGGAAGGCAGGGTGGCGATTTCTCAAAGAATTTAAAACAGAACTACCATTCAACCCAACAATCCTATTACTCAGTGTATACCCAAAGGAATATAAATCGTTCTACGTAAAGACACATGCATACTTATGTTCATTGTAGCACTATTCACAACAGCAAAGACATAGAATCAACCTAAATGCCTATCAAATGGTAGACTGGATAAAGAAAATGTGGTATATATACACCGTGAAATACTACACAACCATGAAAAGGAACGAGATCATGTCCTTTGCAGCAATATGGATAGAGCTGGAGGCTATTATCCTAAGTGAACTAAGACAGAAACAGAAAACCAAATACTACATGTTCTCGCCAACAAGTGGGAGCTAAACATTGAGTACACAGGAACACAAAGAAGGGAACAACAGACACTGGGCCTACTGGAGGGCAGAGGGTGGTAGCAGGGAAAGGATTGAAAAACTACCTATCAGATACTATGCTTATTACCTGGGTGACAAAATAATCTGTACACTAAAGCCCCATGACACACAATTTGCCTATATAATAAACCTGCACATGTACCCCTGAACCTAAAATAAAAGTTAAAACAAAGAAACATCTGAGCAACATATAGTCTTTGACTAAAGCCTGACCACAAAACTGACAACTAAAGTCCGCATGTTTCTTAATAATGAAGGCTTAGCTCTCTACTTCTGGGCATATTCACATAATCTATCTGTGAGGTCTTATTCTGTATCAAAAATTATGATGTGTATATTTAATCAATAGCTTCTGTTCTTATTGAGTATTAACATATCAAAACAGTATGTGCTAATTGGACATAATAACAGCTAAAACTTTAGAACTAATAGAAAATAATGACTAACATTTATTTAGCCCTTGCATTTAGGCCCTATGCTAAGCAATTTTCATGCAGTTTCTCGTTTATTCTTACAAATATATTATAATTTAGTTATTGGTAAGCTTCTTGGCAGCAGGGACCTAGGCTACCCTGCTTTCCTCTGAATACTGCCTGGCATCAAGTTCTCTTGGGACATATCGAGAGAGAGACTAAACAAAACAGGTATTATTGCTTCCATTTTACACATTAGAAAACTGAAGCTTGGAGATATTGGGGACACACTGGTAAGTAGCATAGCTGGAATCTGAACCCAGGTTTGTTTGATTGCAGAATCCATGCTTTGAACCACACTATCTTTGCCCTACTTGGTCACTGACTCTTGAGTTATCTGAATTGGGAGAATGTTATCTCTTATGCAATTACACTTAATTTTGAACTTCCCGAAGACCAGAATTCAGTTGAGTGTATTTTTGTTAAGCAATTTGTAATTTATTTAAGTCAAAGAAATTACAGGCCAATTCAAGGAATATTTGCCTCCAGTTCCTCAAATATAAAAGAGTTAAAAAAAAAAAAGTGAAAACGTTTTCCCATCAAGGTGGCAGTAGAAAACTGATGTGAAGGTTGATAAATGGCCCTACTACTAAGTGTGGTTCCTGGCAGTGTGGACGTTACCCAGAAGGCTTTTTTTGAGAAATGCAGAAGCTGAGACCCACTCAGATCTACTAGATCATCCTCTGCATTTTACAAAATGCCCAGAGTTCTCTACTCTGGCTGCACTTCAGACTCCACAGTTAGTTTTTTTAAAGCTACTGATGCAGAGACCTCACACCAGGGATTTGGATTTAAATGGGCATTAATTGAGTGTCATTCAGACAATTTTTTTTTCTGAAGTTCCCCAAGTGAGCCTAAGGAACAACTAGTGTTGAGAACCACTAGAATTATAAGCCTGAAAACCATAAAGTCCAGATTCTTTTCCCAGTGCCCCCACTTGCTTGAGCAAATCATCTGGCTTCTCTAGGTCTGCCTTTTAATCTATTTAATAAAGATGATGTTTAGCCTGCCTACTTAAGGGGAGTTGTAACAGACACAAAAAGCTTTGAGAAATTTAAAGCACCATTGCATAGCATTATTTTTATTGTGCTTAACTACAGTTATCATCTATTGTGCAGTATCATTTTTTTAGAAATTTAGAAATAGTGAAAGCAACTGAAGCTGTTCAAGTTCCTTAAACCTGCATAAGAAATAACAGAAAAGCATCAGAACTAAACCCAATTCAGGGTCACTGTTGTGCAACACTGATTCTCACCCCAAAGTATAACTAAAATGATTATTGGATGGAGAATATACCACCAAGTGAAGACACACAACACGTCTGTTCAGTATTGCTTAACTTACAGCAGAAGTGGGGACTGATTTTCTTTTGTTTTTAATGCTATGTAAAGTGCTTTTGCATCTACATCTTTCTTCTGGGTAGGCATAAAAAATATATGCTTAATCCCTATTTTAGTATCTAAAAGCTAGAATTAACCAATGGTAGATCCGTATACTACCTTTCACTAGCATATTTTTTGTAGTTATACTTAGTCAAATCTCATAATTGATAAAGTAAGAGAGAAACCATTTTTTAAAAAAATTCTAGAAATCAGGAAAATATTAAGCTTGAATATTAGATTTTTATCAGATATAGTATTTTTATTGCTGATAAGTCAGTGTTTGTCTAAAAGGAAAGTCAAAAATATTTGCAATCCCTACAGCAAAAGATTGACATTTTAATGTCTTATGTGTTCAAAATTTCAACCACAAACACCAATACTAAGAATTTTATTCAAAATTCTGAGATTATAGGGCAATATGTAGTTTTTAAGGAAAGAAAGATTTGAAGTGGGGAGAAATGCTTGAAAGCAACCATTTTGTCGCTGAAAGTTAGGCATAGTTAATAGGTTAATTTCTGTTTATTGAATAAGAGAGCCCAATGCTGATTGATATAGTAATTTCAGTGTTTGCTATGGCAAATATTTAGCTCATTATCAGTTTTAATAGCATTTTGCAGAACAAGCCTTTTCTTGACATCTAGAAAATACTATTAAATTTCCCTGCATAGATACATTGTTATGACATGCAATAACTACTTGAATATAAAGGGGATTAATAATTTAAAAGGTGTTAACAAATTAGGGCCATCATTAAAAATAGACTTTGAACCATTTTGTAGCAAAATCAGATTGAGGTAATGCTCTGCTCTTATGATAAAGAATTACTGCATTAATTCTGCAAAGTGAACTTATTGCTCCTATTCGTCTCCAAAACCCTGGAGCATTAAAAGACAGGAAGAATGAAATGATCACTGCATTTTTTTTCAGGCACAACAGCTCTAATATTTCCATCACAGTTTCACAGCTCAGCCAGCCTAGTTGTGTTAATGGAGGGGAAAAAAATCTCTTCAAAATTGTCATCTTTTTCTTTAATTTTGCTTTTAGACTGTCTTATAAATTTGGGCCAGATTTTCTCAGACAGTTTATAGTAATAAAGAGAGAATTATATTTAACTTGAGCAACTTCGGTTTTGACTACACAGCTTGATACTGTTTTGCTTCTGACTTTTCAAAATTTAATCCATGAGTATGTTGATGATCTTATTTCCACATTTGTTACCTACTGATGGTTGGAGTTAATTTAGCTGATGGGGATAGCTAAGCGGGGTCCCCTTCCTCATCTACTGCTCCAAGGACATCCCTCCTAAAACTAAGCACTTGTCAGTACATAGGACAACCTCACAGAAATTGTTACTTGGTCAAGAGAAAATGATGGCTACACTCTCCTATTTGAATCTTCAAACTTAATACTCAATTTTCTTTATTTTCTCTTCTTTCCTCTAAAAAAATTACGTATCATAACACATTTTGAAATGCTATTTTACTTCCTGACAACTAAATTCCCTGCACAACTATTGATATAAACTGGAAAGAAAATGAAAATTGGTATAGGAATTGCGGCTATAATATATATGTTCATAGAATCATGGAATATTAAAATAAAAATGGACCTAGAAGATCACCTTATCCAACCCTTGAATTTTAAAGGTAAGGAAACTGAAGCCCAGGTATGTTAAATAGATGGTTTTCAACACACAAAGTTATGAGTGACAAGGGGGACCTCTCCATTTTTATTTTTGCAATAGCAGACGTTATTCAGGTCTGAAATTCCCCTATTTTACAATATGACCTGAGCATTTTATTGATTACAACTGTGAAGTAGAACAAATACTGCACATAGATTTAGCTGACCTAGAGCTTGACTCCCAAATCATGCATGTATCCTTGAGAAACTTACCTGAGCTCTTGTTAGTGTTAGTTTCCTTATCCACTAAATATAGACAATAATATCCTACTTCAGGTATGTCATGTGAATTAACTGAGATTACACATATGCCAAACAGCAACCTATAGATCTTTATACAAATATAAGTTATTATCATTTAGAAGAAATGTGCGCTTCCACTAAATTAAGGCATTCTGTTATCTGGGAGGGGAATTATTAGTTAGCTAACACATTAACAAGGCCCTGAAGCAATGGGACAAAACAATAAGTTTTCATTTGGGGGAGAAGAAAGGTAGAGAAAGATCTAAGGCATTGACAATTAGAACAGAACAGTGAGAGACCCAGAGCAGTTGTCAAAAACACCATTAAAAAATGGCTGCATTTTACGGTTGAGAAAATGAAAGCTTGGAGAGGTTAAGTAATTTCACCCCGGTGAACCAGGCAGAAGATGGTAGAACCAGGACTAAAACCAGGGCTCTCTGATTCTGTCTATCAGATATGATTAACTACAAGGGGAATGATTTAAAGTATCATCAATAGGATGAAATCTTTGCACTAAGATCATAAAAGAACATTCTTTTCTCATGTCAAATGCTAGAAGTGACATGTGTTATGAAGGAAACCTAAGGAAGCTCTAGTGGAATCTGTAATACCAAGTTGCTAAAGCAATAGCTAAATGATGAATAAATGTTTTGTCTACAGGATGATTTCATGAATTATTCTAAAAGAATTCCAATTGGAATTTGTCAATTATCTTTTTTTGTCTTAATTAATTTAAGGACTGGACAACTTCTAAATGTCTATCTCTAATAATATCAATTACCCACTACCTAACTACTTCTTCCCAATTCACAATCGCTGTTACAACCCCTTCTAACCTACCTAGGGGCTGCATTTTCTTTTTGGGTTGTAAGTTGATTGAGAAAAAATTATTTAACAATTTATTGAAGCTTGTAGCTTCATACTTTGCCAAAGATCTTATAAAACCTAACACTAAAGTACATCTATACATAATGTCATTTAACCCAGTTTTGAAAATCACTGCAGTGTAACTTAGCAATAATGAGACTAATAGCTTTATCACAAACCCACTTCTAAAAAAATACTAATTCATTTTTTGTTTAATTTTTTTATCAGACAGGTTGTCCATATGCAAGAAATACATTATTAAAATATTTATTTAGAAATATTTAACCCTACCTATCCCCGCAAGACAATAAAGCTGCTTTCACCCACCAATGCTTTAAGAATGTCAGAAAGAACTATAAAAGTTATATTTGAGAGTACCAATTGGTGTAGAAGTAGAGAAAAAGAAACAGCTATGAAAATCATAACAAATGAAAAGAAGAATTTGTTCTGTGGTACTTGCCAACCCAAAGACGATGTTTACACATAATGATCTCCTGATCAAAAGCATCTTCTCTCATGTGCCAAAACTATTTGCTAACATACATGTTGCTCCTCTGCTTGGGGTTCCATAATTAGGTACTTCTTTAAGTTAACAGTTTTAAATGCAAACACCCATACAATGGTCATGGCCATTCATACACTAGAATATATTGGTTTAGTCTGATTGCTTTCTTTAGCTGAGCACAGTTGAACTAAGACACTGTGAATCCAAGTAAATAATACTTTGACTCAAGACCTCTCTGCTTCCCAGATTTACTTCATTTCTGAAGCCCCTAACTTACCTTTAGTGTTTTGCTCTCCTTGAGAATCCAGCTACCTGACCTGTATATGTGTTTACGGCAGAGGCCATATATTCCGAACAACAGTCCCCTCTAGAGAGTTGATGCTTTAAAAACATTTCTGTCAATGTTTTTAAACATTGACAGATATAAAACATTGATATAAAACATTGACAGTTGATTTATATCCTTTGAATTTGCACTCCCAGACCAAGCTCCTTTAAAACAAAATTCAGTCATAGAGTATCATCATCATTTAAAATGATAAAACTGGGCAAATGCCCAGGTCTGTCTGTCTTATGTAGGCTGCTTGTCTAATCCATTCACTCCGTTTGGGGCCACATTACAACCCAAATCAAGTGGGAGTGTTAGTGCTTAAGTAAAAACAAGGAATACCTTGTTATCACTGAAGGATCACGTACTTAGTGTGCAGAGATGCTTTCAGGAGGAAATTACAGACGATATTCTCATTTTTGTAGATAAGATAAAAATTAGGGTTTTAGTTCCAAACTTAGCCCATTAGAAATTAAATCCTGGGGCTGAGCGCGTTGGCTCGTGCCTGTAATCCCAGCACTTTGGGAGGCCAAGGCAGGTGGATTATTTGAGATCAGGAGTTCGAGAAATTAAAACCTGGTTAGTCAAATGCATTTTGCCTAAATGTTACCTTATGGTTTTTGGTCTCTTTTAAAGAAATGACCGAGCATTTAAATAATAATTTCACTTTATAAAGAATTACTTTCCATGAAAATTGTTATCTCTTTCACGTGACTTTGTCTTAATAACAAACCTCTCTTTTTTATATTGAGGATTTAATGTTCTAAATTTTTAAAATAGCAGAGAATTACATTTTTTAACATATCTACATGTACATTCCTTTAAGTTATAAAAGACCAACAATTTTAAAATAAGCCCTAAAATTCTTCCAAACTTTTAATTGCATTTTTAAAATCTATAAAATGGTAAGTTAATACATTGAGGTCTGACATAACATTAATGAAGACTTTTTTGGTAATGCATAGAAAAATACATCAATAATTCTTATGGCTAAACTTAAAGTTAACAAGGCTGTACATGAAACGTGAGATCATGAAATCAGCAAACTGATGATCATCATGGAAAAGAAAAAGAAAGAGACAAACTCTCTTCGCAGTTGCTGTCACTGTCAGTAGGCAATAAGAAAAAACACTAACGTTAGTGGTACCTCAGGACATGATCATCCTGTTTGAACTGAATTTATTCAGTACATTTCTGTTCCTCAGCACCACGTCTCCAAGCATTGCTTTACTCAACATTGTTAAAGCCTAAGTCTGGAAGTGATCCCTTTATTATAGTTTGATCATCTGCAGGTAAAACATCAAGTACAAGCGATGAAATAGAAGCAAATGATACGTATGTTCGAACATGATTTTTTTAAAAAAGGAAAAATTCTTACATAACTGAGCCTATGTATGGGTACGCTCCTAAACTGATTCTATTTTAAGATGTTTTTTTCTTTTTAAAATAATTATTTTTATTGAAGTACTTATAAACCAATTAACCAGGGAACTGAATGTCAGTAATGCCTTAAGAAATATTACTTATTGAGGTGATAAAGATTTGGAGTTGTGATAGGGTATGATACTATCTGCCCTCCTCTCTCCTCCTCCCCACCCCCACAATGAGAGGGGTTAAGGCTGCATCTCTCTCGAGTAGCCCCTTGAGGTTAGCTTAGAGCAGCAGTTTTGCTTTGGAAAAAGCTGTCAGCTCTCTGGGCTACAGGAATATGCTGTTTTTAGTAAGAATCTTGCACAATACAGTAGCTATGAATTGGAATCTATTTTCTCCCCTATACCACTCTTGAAATGGAATGGATCACAGGGTGATTGAATACTGAATGCAAAACTTGTTCTGAATGTTAGAAATCACCAAGAATTTCAAATCCATATGTTAAACTTTCAAAAAGTGGTTTAACAGATGCTTTTGGGGTATATCCTCCATGTTGTGCACTTGAAACCTTACTATGTTGCACTGCCATAGCAGGAGGATTTAAATGTGAAAATTGAGTTCAGGTAGGTGCAGTCATTGTCCCACCCTCTGCCTTAAGCCATCAAACCTGTTATTTTGTGTGATATGTTTCTCTAGACCAAAGTTTAGAACTTGTGTGGAGTCAGCCTATAAATATTAATGCACCATACCTGAAAAAGGAATAAGATACAGATTGAAAAGAAGAGGCTTTCTGGTGAAGTCTATAAGTGTAGCAAGTTTGGAAGTCACGGTATATGACTTCCACTTTCAGAACTCACTTTAGATGGTAACCAAGATAAAGAAACTGATATCACTTTTACTTCTGTCATCCTACTATGCTCTCTCCACTGCCTCTGTTATTCACTGAAA
Organism: Pongo abelii; assembly: GCF_028885655.2. Classification (NCBI taxonomy): domain Eukaryota; kingdom Metazoa; phylum Chordata; class Mammalia; order Primates; family Hominidae; genus Pongo; species Pongo abelii. Next base: position 168,566,924 of record NC_071988.2, on the reverse strand, counting down.
GAATATCTTTTTCTGAAAATGTGATATTTAACTAAATCTATCTGAACATTATTAGATAAGTACACCTGCTCATCGTGTTGCCTTAAGAGCACTAACCTAAATTCAATTGCTCATCACCCTTAAAAAACCCTTTCCAGTCTCACAATACTTAAACTTCCAGTCATTTGAATATGGATGAATGTTACATTCTACCGTACCCTACACTACATTCTGGTGGAGCTGGGAGGCCTGAGATCTATAACCACCATGCGGTGGGCTGACATGGAACTGGATTATCATCCACAAAATTCCTTGTAGTTAAAAAAAGTCAGAAATAGGAGAGAATGGGAAAGTCTGTGGGAATCAGGAAAATTCTTCATTCAAAACTCCAAGAATATATAACTGTTCAACATAAAGTTAATGAAAAGGCTCATCTCTTCCTTAACTTTATATTTACTTAATGCAGTCATATTTTGGGGAAGGAAAAAAAAGGAAACATCAGAAGCATAGTACAAGCAACAGGGAACTGGTTGAATTCAGTGTGGCTAAAGAGCCTTGTAAGGCCTAAGAAACTGAAAGCTGCACAATTACAATAAAGAGAGGTGAGAGAAGTTCTGGGTATCTAAAACTCCAAAGTACTTTAGAATAACCAAACAGGTGAGCAGAACTATTAAAAATGCAAAGGAATTGACTGCTATGAAAACTTCCGCCCTAGGGAATTGACTATAAGCCCTATATCCAGAAATAATGTTAGCTAAACAATTGCAGCTCAAAGTTTAAATAACAAAGCTTTCTTTGGGCTGTCACATTATAGATTATGGGCATATATTGCTTATATATTTTGTTTACTTTTTTTGAAATAAATAAAAAAATATTTTCCACATTCTGGAAAATATACCAGGAATCCAAAAAAGTGGCAAATTATACTTCAGTTACATTCCTTAGTAGTAGACAAGCCAGGCAAACTATGAGTCTGAGGTCACTGAGAAATCAAAATGCATTTTATGATTACTTGAATCATGTTTTTAGAAGGAGGAGAAAAAGGGCAGATGACTAGGCTAGATAAACAATTTCTAAATCCAGATGTCTCAAAGCAGTGATCCTGTGTTAATTATGGCACCATTTCTTGAAATAGAAATAGAACATACCACAGTTAATAGAATCACTGTTTCAGTGAACCCTAATTGTGTCTTTAACTGTTGCCTGCTGTATACTTTATCCAAGGAGATGATTCTTTGTTGACTGTAACAGCAGTGGGATCTCAGTAAGAGATAGCTGGCTTTTACACAGACTACATTGCCTTAAGAGACATTGAGACTCACAGGAAAAAAAAAAAAAAAAGAAATTACACTGATTCAATAGATATACTGCTGAGAGCTTTCTATTATATTCCTACCTCAGACATTGTACCACCATTAAATTCACATATTCAGTCCCTGGGAATCAGGCCAGCCTGACACACAAGTTTGGCTGAAATGAATCTACTGTATTAGTTTTTGTGAAAATGATGGAGCTCTGTGGATTCAAGATCAGTTCTATTTTTCAAGCAGTCAAAGCCCTATGAAATTAAGCAAATAAACCTTAATAAGAGACAAAATGAAAGGAAGCTTAGCAGAGATAAAATTGAATAACAAAAGCAAGCAGACTGCCATAAGACATGATTTGAGCCCAGAAAAACAACACAAGGTCATTGATTTGGCAGGTTTTTGTTTTTTTGTTTTTTTGTTTTTTAAAATCTGCTAACAGGCAACATGTTTTTAAACGTCTTTTAAGAAGAATGTCCGTCACAAAGGCATAATTTTAATCAGAATTCTTACAACGTTTCTCAAATTCCTAAGGGCATTCAGCTCCACTCAAATTAGTAACTCAGATAAATCATCATTAATTAGCTAATATAAGCCAGCAGGTGGTTTTGAGCCCAGAGACATTCCCTGGTTATTTAAATTATGTATACTACACCATACTAAAAAAGAGTAAGTAGAAGGAAGCAACAGAGACAAGTCTACCAAAAAAAAAAAAAAAAAAAAAAAAAAACCTACTCTGTTTAGGGAAACTACTCAACTAAAGTCTCCTGCAACCTCCAAATCTAACCCAGTGGAATACAAGGCAGCTTTGACCCCCTAACTCAAAAAATATTATTCACCCACACTCAGCTCTCAATTCAACATTGATTATGCATGCAGTGTACAAAGTGTGCACTGAAGCTTACTTGAATATATTTGTTCTAGAAAAATTACCAATTACTAAAGAGTAGGAGAGAAAGAATTGTTTTCATGCATAATTTGTGACACAAGAGAATCTTCTTCATAATCTTTATGCCCTTGTGTTCTTTAATTGACCCACTCTAATTTGTGTAATTCAGGGTTACTTCCTAAACTGTAAAAAAAGATAAAAAGACCTATGTAGCTGCCTATCATCTAAGATTATATTTGTGATTGAATGATGTAGAAGATGGTTAGTTTGTATTTTTTTCCATAAGTTATTATTGGGGTTCAGGTGGTATTTGGTTACATGAGTAAGTTCTTTAGTGGTGACTTATGAGATTTTGGTGCACCTAACACTGCACCATATTTGTAGTCTTCTATCCTTCACCCCAACTCCCACTCTTCCCCCCAAGTCCCCAAAGTCCATTGTATCATTCTTATGCCTTTGCATCTTCATAGCTTAGTTCCCACATATCAGTGAGAACATACAATGTTTGATTTTCCATTCCTGAGTTACTTCACTTAGAATAATAGAATAATAGTCTCCAATCTCATCCAGGTCACTGTAGATGCTGTTAATTCATTCCTTTTTATGGCTGTGTAGTATTCCATCATATATATATATATATAGATATATATATATATATAGTATTTCATCATATATATATAGTATTCCATCATATTTATAGCTAGCCATATATATATGGCTAGCCAATGATCACAGCACCATTTGTTGAAAAGGGTGTCCTTTCCCCACTTTATGTTTTTGTTTGCTTTGTCAAAGATCAGTTGGCTCTAAGTATTTGGGTTCATTTCTGGGTTCTCTATTCTGTTCCATTGGTCTATATGCCTATTTCTGTACCAGTACCATGCTGTTTTAGTGACTATGGACTTACAGTATAGTTTGAAATCAGGTAGTGTGATACCTCCAGATTTGTACTTTTTGCTTACTCTTGCTTTGGCTATGTGGACTCTTTTTTAGTTCCATATGAATTTTAGAGTTTTTTTTTCTAATTTTGTGAAGAATGATGGTGGTATTTTCATGGGGATTGCACTGAATTTGTAGATTGCTTTTGGCAGTATGTTCATTTTCACAATATTGATTCTACCCATCCATGAGCATGGGATGTGTTTCCGTTTGTTTGTATCATCTATGATTTCTTTCAGCAGTGTTTTGTAGTTTTCCTCATAGAGGCCTTTCGACTCCTTGGTTAGGCATATTGCTAAGTATTTTAAATTTTTTGCAGCTGTTGTAAAAGGGGGTGAGTTCTCAATTTGAATCTCTTCTTTGTTATTGTTGGTGTATAGAAGAGCTACTGATTTGTGTACATTAATCTTGTATCCAGAAACTTTGCTGAATTCTTTTTATCAGTTCAAAGAGCTTTCTGGGGGAGTCCGTAGGGTATTAAAGGTAAGCAATCATATCGTTGGCAAACAGTGACAGTTTGACTTCCTCTTTACTGATTTGAATGCCCTTTATTTCCTTCTCTTGTCTGATTGTTTTGGCTAGGACTTCCAGTACTATGTTGAAGAGGAGTGGTGAGAGTGGGCATCCTTTTCTTGTTCCTGTTCTCAGAGGGAATGTTTTCAACTTTTCCTCATTCAGTGTTATGTTGGCTATGGGTTTGCCATAGATGGCTTTTATTACATTAAGGTATGTCCCTTGTATGCCAATTTTGCTGAGAGTTTTAATCATAAAGCGATGCTGGATTTTGTTGAATGCTTTTTCTGCATCTATTGAAATGATCATGTGATTTTTGGTTTTAATTCTGTTTGTGTGGTGTATCACATTTATTGACTTGTGTCTGTTAAACCATCCCTGCATCCTTGGTATGAAACCCATTTGATCATGGTGGATTATCTTTTTGATATGTTGTTGGATTCAGTTAGCAAATATTTTGTTAAGGATTTTAGCATCATGTTCATCAAGGATATCAGTCTGTAGTTTTCTTTTCTGGTTATGTCCTTTCCTGGTTTTGGTATTAGGGTTATGCTGGCTTCATAGAATGAATTAGGGAGGGTTCCTTCTTTCTCTATCTTGTGAAATAGTGTCAGAAGTATTGGTACCAATTCTTCTTTGAATGTTTGTTGGTAATTTTTTAATTACCATTTCAATCTCACTGCTTGTTATTGGTCTGTTTAGGGTATCTAGTTCTTCCTGATTTAAGCTAGGAGGGTTGTATTTTTCCAGGAATTTATTCATGTCTTCTAGGTTTTCTAGTTTATGTGTGTAAAGGTGTTCATAGTAGCCTTGAATGATCTTTTGTATTTCAGTGGTGTCAGTTGTAATATCTCCTGTTTCATTTCTTAGTGAGATTATTTGGATTTTCTCTCTCCTTGGTTAATCTTGCCAATGGTTTATCAATCTTATCTTTTAAAAGAATCAGCTCTTTGTTTCCTTTATCTTTTGTATTTTATTTTTGTTTCAATTTCATTTAGTTCTGCTCTGATCTTGGTTATTTCCTTTCTTCTGTTGGGTGTGGGTTTGGTTTGTTCTTGTTTCTCTAGTTCCTTGAGGTGTGACCTTATATTGTCAATTTGTGCTCTTTTAGTCTTTTTGATGTAGGTGTTTAGGGCTATGAACTTTCCTCTTAGCACCACCTTTGCTGTATCCCAGAGGTCTTGATAGGTTGTGTCATTATTGTCATTAAGTTTGAAGAATTTTTTAATTTCCATCTTCATTTCGTTTTTGACCCAATGCTCATTCGGGAGCAGATTATTTAACTTCCATGTAATACGCATGGTTTTGAAGGCTCCTTTTGGAGTTGATTTCCAGTTTTATTCCACTGTGGTCTGAGAGAGTGCTTGATATAATTTCAATTTTCTTAAATTAATTGAGGCCTATTTTATGGCCTATCTTATGGTCTATCTTGGAGAAAGTTCCATGTGCTGTTGAATAGAATGTGTATTCTGCGGTTGTTGGATGAAACGTTCTGTATATATCTGTTAAGTCCATTTATACCAAGGTATGGTTTAAATCCATTGCTTCTTTGTTGAATTTCTGTCTTGATGACTTGTCTTGTGCTGTCAGTGGAGTATTGAAGTCCCCTGCTATTATTGTGTTGCTGTCTATCTCATTTCTTAGGTCTATTAGTAATTGTTTTATAATTTGGGGAGCTCCAGCGTTAGGTGCATATATGTTTAGAATTGTGATATATTCCTGTTGGACAAGGCCTCTTACCATTATATAATGTCCCTCTTCGTCTCTTTTAACTGCTGTTGCTTTAAAGTATGTTTTGTCTGATATCAGAATAGCTACCCCTGCTCGCTTTTGGTGTCCATTTGCATGAAATGCCTTTTTCCACCCCTTTATTTTAAGTTTATGTGACTCCATATGTTCTAGGTAAGTCTCCTGAAGGCAGCAAATAGTTGGTTTGTGAGTTCTTATCCATTCTGTGGTCCTATACCTTTTAAGTGCAGCATTTAAGCCATTTACAGTCAATGTTAATATTGAAATGTGAGGCACCATTGCATTCATTGTGCTCTTTGTTGCCTGTGTACTTTGTTTTTTTTTTTTTTTGGTTTTGGTTTTTGCTTTTTAACTTGTATTTTTGTTTTAGAGGTCTTGTGTGATTTATGCTTTAAAGAGGTTTTATTTTGATGTGTTTCCAGGATTTGTTTCAAGATTTAGAGCTCTTTTTAGCAGTTCTTGTAGTGGTGGCTTGGTAATGATGAATTCTCTCAGCATTTGTTTGTCTGAAAAAGACTGTATCTTTCCTTCATATATGATGCTTAGTTTCACTGGATACAAAATTCTTGGCTGGTAATTGTTTTGTTTAAGGAGGCTGAAGATAGTGCCCCAATCCCTTCTAGCTTTTAGAGTTTCTGCTGAGAAATCTGCTGTTAATCTGATAGGTTTTCCTTTATAGATTACCTGGTGCTTCTGTCTCACAGCTCTTAAGATTCTTCCCTTCATGTTATCTTTGGATAATCTGATGACAGTGTGCCTAGGCAAAGATCCTTTTGCCATGAATTTCCCAGGTGTTCTTTGCACTTCTTGTATTTGGATGTCTAGATCTCTAGCAATAGGCACTGGTATCCACGGCTGAGAGACTCATAGATGGTTCACATCACAGGACTCTGTGCAGACTATCCCCAGTACCAGCCTGGAGCCAGGTAGACTCACTAGGTGGCTAGACCCAGAAGAGAGACAATAATCACTGCAGTTTGGCTCACAGGAAGCCACATCCATAGGAAAAGGGGGAGAGTACTACATCAAGGGAACACCTCCTGGGACAAAAAAAAAAAATCTGAACAACAGCCTTCAGCCCTAGGCCTTCCCTCTGACAGATCCTACTCAAATGAGAAGAAACCAGAAAAACAACCCTGATAATATGACAAAACAAGGCTCTTCAACACCCCCCAAAATTGCACCAGTTCACCAGCAATGGATCCAAACCAAGAAGAAATCCCTGATTTACCTGAAAAAGAATTCAGGAGGTTAGTTATTAGGCTAATCACTGAGGGACCAGAGAAAGGCAAAGCCCAATGCAAGGAAATCCAAAAAATAATACAAGAAGTGAAAAGAGAAATATTAATGGAAATAGATAGCTTAAAGATAAAACAATAAAAAATTTAGGAAACTTTGGACACACTTTTAGAAATGTGAAATGCTCTGGAAAGTCTCAGCAATAGAATGGTACAAGTAGAAGAAAGAAAGTCAGAGCTGGAAGACAAGATATTTGAATTAGCCCAACCCAACAAAGACAAAGAAAAAAAGAATAAAAAAAAAATGAACAAAGACTCCAAGAAGTCTGGGATTATGTTAAATGACCAAACCTAAGAATAATTGATATTCCTGAGGAAGAAGAGAATTCTAAAAGCTTGAAAAACATATTTGGGGGAATAATCAAGGAAAATTTCCCTGGGTTAGTTTGTATTGAAAATCGACTTGTCCATATGGAGGCAACTTGTCTTAATGCTATTAAAGAACTATGCCTTTACTCTTACCATCACCCTAAACAGACAGTGAAACTTTGAACAGTCTTCACAAAATATTTCTTATACAAAATTATGTTAGGTTCTAGATGCCTAATTTTATTCCGTTTTTGCTAATGTCATTCATAGTATCATTTTGAACTTCATGGATATAATGCCTACTTGATAGGATTTCTAAATCATGAGCATAATAAAACAAGTAGACATTTGAATCTGACTGCAGAATTTTTTTTTTTTTGGGACGGAGTCTCGCTCTGTCACCCAGACTGGAGTGCAGTGGCACAATCCACTCACTGCAAGCTCCACCTCCTGAGTTCACACCATTTTCCTCCTCAGCCTCCTGAGTAGCTGGAACTACAGGCACCTGCCACTACATCTGGCTAATTTTTTGTATTTTTTGTAGAAACGGGGTTTCATTGTGTTAGCCAGTATGGTCTCGATCTCCTGACCTCATGATCCACGTGCCTTGGCCTCCCAAAGTGCTGGGATTACAGGCTTGAGCCACCACACCCAGCCTGACTACAGAATTTCTTAAACAAAATCACACAGTCTGATTCTGTTTAAACCTAAAAGTTGAATTTTAGTAACTTATAATAGGTTGAGATACATGTTTAAGATCAAAAGTCTTTTGGGGTTGCAGCTTCCAAAAATAAACTAGCTTTTGGAATATAGGGTAGACTTGGTTTTGGGTCATACTTTGTGCAATCTTTGGATTTGTGATATAGAACCCTAATTTTTTAAAGAGTATTTTAAAAACATTTTATTGGGTGTATCTAAGGTATATAACATAATATTGTGGGAGATATGTATATATATATATATATATATATAGTTTAAAAAAGTTACTATCGAAGCAAATTAACATATCTGTCATGTCACATACTTACCTATTTCTTCTTGATTTTGTGGCAAGAGCAGCTAAAATCTCATTTAGCATGAATCCCATATACACTACAATCTTATTACCTATAGTCCTTATGTGGTACGTTAGATCTCTAATTTGTTCATCTTACATGTCTGCTACTTTTATCCTCTGATTTACATCTCCCTGTTTCCTTTAAATGAGAAAGTGTGATGCTTCCAATTTTGTTTTTCTTTCTCAGAATTGCTTTGGCTATTCAGAATATTTTGTGCTTCCACACAAATTTTAAGATTGTTTTTCCTATTTCAGTGAAGAATGTCATTGGAATTTTGATAAGGATTTCATTAAAACTGTGTATTGCTTAGATAGTATGGACATTTTAACAATATTAATTCTTCTGATCTATGAGGACAGGTATCTTCCCATTTGTGTCTTCTTCAACTTCTTTTATCAGTGTTTTATAGATTTCAATGTAGAGACTTTTCACTTCCTTGGTTAAATTTATTCCTGTGTTTTTTTATGCTATTATTAATGGGACTTTTAAAAATTTATTTTCAATAAGGTGGCTATTTGTGTATAGAAATCCTATGATATTGGATGTTGATTTTTCCTCCTGCAATTTTACTGATTCTATTTATTGGTTCAAACCATTCTTTTGTGGATTTTTCACATATAGGATCATGTCATCTGCAAACAGAGATCATTTTTCTTCTTTCTTTCTGATTTGGGTATCTTATATTTCTTTTTCTTTTCTGATTACTCTTGCTACTACTTCCAATACTATGTTAAATAGAAGTGGTAATGATGGGCATCTTGCCTTATACTAGATCTTAGTTCATCTTCATTATTATGTTAGTTGTGGGATTTTAATAAATGGCCTTTATTATGTTGAGCTACTTTCCTTCTATACACAAACAATTGAGAGTTTTTATCAAGAAAGGATGTTAAACTTTGTCAAATGCTTTTTCCATGTCAATTGAGATAATCATGTGGTTTTAATCTTTCATTCTGTTAATGTGATGTGTTCTGTTGATTGATTTGCATAAACCAGCCATACATGCCAGGGATAAATCCCACTTGGTCAGGAGATATAATTTTTTGATGTGTTGTTAAAATTGGTTTGCTGACATTTGATTGAGTATTTTTGCATCAACATTCATCAGCAAAATTGGCCTGTAGTTTCACTTTTCTTGTGAGGTCTTCTTTGGCTTAGGTATCAAAGTAATGCTGTCTTCATAAAATATGTTCAGAAGAGCTTAAGAAGTATTGGTATAATTCTTCTTTGAATGTTTGCTAGAATTTATCTGGTATGCTATCTAGGCTTTTATTTGTTTAAAAGATATCCAAATCTCTCTTCAGGCTTTCTAGTTCTTCCTGACTCAATCTTGGTAGGTTTTATTTTTCTAGCAATTTATTCTTTTAATCTAGGTTATCCAATGTATTGATGTATAATGGTTTGCAGTAATCTCTTATGATCCTTTTTATTTCTGAGGCGTCTGTTATAATTTCTTTTTTTTTCAAATACAAAATGGTGGTAGTTTATTTAACAAACAGATTTACCAAAATCTTTTTTATTTTTATTTTTATTTTTTATTATTATACTTTAAGTTTTAGGGTACATGTGCACGATGTGCATGTTTGTTACATATGTATACATGTGCCATGATGGTGTGCTGAACCCATTAACTTGTCATTTAGTATTAGGTGTATCTCCTAATGCTATCCCTCCCCCCTCTCCCCACCCCACAACAGTCCCCGGTGTGTGATGTTCCCCTTCCTGTGTCAATGTGTTCTCATTGTTCAATTCCCACCTATGAGTGAGAACATGCGGTGTTTGGTTTTTTGTCCTTGTGATAGTTTGCTGAGAATGATGGTTTCCAGCTTCATCCGTGTCCCTACAAAGGACATGAAGTCATCATTTTTTATGGCTGCATAGTATTCCATGGTGTATTATGTGCCACATTTTCTTAATCTAGTCTATCATTGTTGGACGTTTAGGTTGGTTCCAAGTCTTTCCTATTGTGAATAGTGCCGCAATAAACATACGTGTGCATGTGTCTTTATAGCAGCATGATTTATAATCCTTTGGGTATATACCCAGTAATGGGACGTCTGGGTCAAATGGCATTTCTAGTTCTGGATCCCTGAGGAATCACCACACTGACTTCCACAATGGTTGAACTAGTTTACAGTCCCACCAACAGTGTAAAAGTGTTCCTATTTCTCCACATCCTCTCCAGCACCTGTTGTTTCCTGACTTTTTAATGATCGCCATTCTAACTGGTGTGAGATGGTATCTCATTGTGGTTTTGATTTGCATTTCTCTGATGGCCAGTGATGATGAGCATTTTTTCATGTGTTTTTTGGCTGCATAAATGTCTTCTTTTGAGAAATGTCTGTTCGTATCCTTGGCCCACTTGTTGATGGAGTTGTTTGTTTTTTTCTTGTAAATTTGTTTGAGTTCTTTGTAGATTCTGGATATTAGCCCTTTGTCAGATGAGTAGGTTGCAAAAATGTTCTCCCATTCGGTAGGTTGCCTGTTCACTCTGACGGTAGTTTCTTCTGCTGTGCAGAAGCTCTTTAGTTTAATTATATCCCATTTGTCAATTTTGGCTTTGGTTGCCATTGCTTTTGGTGTTTTAGACATGAAGTCCTTGCCCATGCCTATGTCCTGAATGGTATTGCCTAGGTTTTCTTCAAGGGTTTTTATGGTTTTAGGTCTGACATGTAAGTCTTTAATCCATCTTGAATTAATTTTTGTATAAGGTGTAAGAAAGGGATCCAGTTTCAGCTTTCTACATATGGCTAGCCAGTTTCCCAGCACCATTTATTAAATAAGGAATCCTTTCCCCATTTCTTCTTTTTGTCAGGTTTGTCAAAGATCAGATAGTTGTAGATATGCGGCATTATTTCTGAGGGCTCTGTTCTGTTCCATTGGTCTATCTGTCTGTTTTGGTACCAGTACCATGCTGTTTTGGTTACTGTAGCCTTGTAGTATAGTTTGAAGTCAGGTAGCGTATGCCTCCAGCTTTGTTCTTTTGGCTTAGGATTGACTTGGCAATGCGGGCTCCTTTTTGGTTCCATATGAACTTTAAAGTAGTTTTTTCCAATTCTGTGAAGAAAGTCATTGGTAGCTTGATGGGGATAGCATTGAATCTGTAGATTACCTTGGGCAGTATGGCCATTTTCACGATATTGATTCTTCCTACCCATGAGCATGGAATGTTCTTCCATTTCTTTGTATCCTCTTTTATTTCATTGAGCAGTGGTTTGTAGTTCTCCTTGAAGAGATCCTTCACATCCCTTGTAAGTTGGATTCCTAGGTATTTTATTCTCTTTGAAGCAATTGTGAATGGGAGTTCACTCATGATTTGGCTCTCTGTTTGTCTGTTATTGGTGTACAAGAATGCTTGTGATTTTTGCACATTGATTTTGTATCCTGAGACTTTGCCGAAGGTGCTTATCAGCTTAAGGAGATTTTGGGCTGAGACGATGGGGTTTTCTAGATATACAAGCATGTCATCTGCAAACAGGGACAATTTGACTTCCTCTTTTCCTAATTGAATCCCCTTTATTCCCTTCTCCTGCCTGATTGCCCTGGCCAGAACTTCCAACACTATGTTGAACAGGAGTGGTGAGAGAGGGCATCCCTGTCTTGTGCCAGTTTTATAATTTCTTGACTTTCATTTATTATTTGCATCTTCTCTCCTTTTTATTAGACTAGCTTAGAGCTTATCAATTTTATTTTCTCAAAAAAAAACAGTTCTTAGTTTTATTGATTCATTTTATGATTTTTCTATTTTGTATTTGATTTATTTCTGTTCTGATTTTTATGATTTCCTTCCTTCTGTTTAGTTCTTCTTTTTCTAGTTCCTTGAGGTATAATGTTAAACTTTTCATGTGAGCTCTTTCATCTTTTTTAATGTAAGTGTTTGTTGCCACAAATGTCTCTCTTACAACGGTTTTTGGTGTATCCCATACATTTTGGTATCCTGTGTTTCCATTTTCATTTGTCTCAAGACATTTTTAATTACACTTTAGATTTTCTCTTTGATCCGTTGGTTGGTCAGGAGGATGTTGTTTAATTTCCACAATTTGTGAATTTTCCAAGATACCTTGTGTTATTGATTTTTATTTTCATACCACTGTGGTCTAATATGATTTCAGTCTTCTAAAATTTGTTAAGACTTGTTTTGTGGCCTAACGTATGGTCTGTCCTGAAGAACGTTTCATGTCCACTCATGAAAAATGTGTATTTTCTGCTGTTTGGTGGAAACTTCTGTATATGTCTGTATGTCCATTTAGTCAAAAGTGCAATTCAAGTACCAGTATTTATGAATTAATTTTATGTCTTATTGATTTATCCATTTAAAGTGGGGTATTGAAATCTGCTACTATTATTGTACTGCTATCTATTTTTCTCTTTGTGTTCATCAATATTTGTTTTCTGTATTAAGGTGCTCCAATGTTGGGTGCATATATATTTACAATGATTATGTCCTCTTGGTGAACTGACACCTTTATCAATAAATAGTGACCATCTTTGTATCTTGTGACAGTTTTTGACTTGAAGTCTATCTTATCCAATATAAGTGTAGTCACTTCTGCTCTTTTTTGGTTACCATTTATGTGGGGTGTCTTCTTTCATCACATTCAGCCTATATATGTCTTTAAGCTTAAACAGGGCTTTTGTAGGAAGCGAATATTTAGGTATTTTTTTAAATTCATTTAGCCACTCTGTATCTTTTGATTGGATAATTTAATCCATTTACGTTCAAAGTTATTATCGATATAGGTAAAGACTTATCACTGCCATTTTGTTGTTTTCAGATTGTTTTATAAGTCCTTTGTTCCTTTCTTCCTCTCCTGTTGTCTACCTTTGTGATTTGATAGTTTTCTGTATTGCTAAGCTTAGGTTCCTTTCTCTTTATCGTTTGTATATCTGCTATAGTTTTTTGTTTTGCGATCACCATGAAACTTACATTTAAAAATCTTATAATCTGCTATTTTAAGCCAATAATAATTTAACCTCTGTTGCATACAAAACCTCTAGACTTATACCCTCCTTCCTCAACAAGTTATGTTTTTGATGTCACAATTTACATCATTTTATATTGTACATTTCTTAACAATATATTGTAGCTTTGGTTATTTTTGGTCATTTTTATTTTTAACCTTCATACTAGAGATGTATATGTGATTAACATACGACCATTACAGTATAGGAGTATTCTAGATTTGATTATGTATTTATCTCTACTAGTGCATTTTCTGTTTTTAAATGTATTAATGATAGTAATTATTATATTTTCCTTTTGGCATGAACTTTCTTAAATGTTTCTTAAAAGGCAGGTATAGGGCCGGGCGCAGTGGCTTATGCCTGTAATCCCAGCACTTTGGGAGGCTGAGGCGGGCAGATCACAAGGTCGGGAGATTGAGACCATCTTGGCTAACACTGAGAAACCCCGTCTCTGCTAAAAATACAAAAAATTAGCCAAGCCTGGTGGTGGGCACCTGTAGTCCCAGCTACTCAGGAGGCTGAGGCAGGAGAATGGCGTGAACCTGGGAGGCAGAGCTTGCAGTGAGCCAAGATCACACCACTGTACTCCAACGTAGGGCAACAGAGTGAGACTCCAACTCAAAAAAAAAAAAAGCAGGTATAGTGGCAATAAATTCCCTCAGTTTTTGTTTATCTGAAAAAGACTTTATTTCTCCTTCATTATGCTTCACAAGTGGTACAGTATTCTTGGCTGGCAGTTTTTTCTTTCAGCAGTTTGAATATATCATCCCATTCTCTCCTGGCCTGCAAGGTTTCTGCTGAAAAATCTGCTGATAGTCTATTGAGGATTCCCTCATGTATGACTTGATGTTTTTCTCTTGCTGCTTTTAAAATTCTCTGTCTGTGACTTTTGTCAGTTTGATTATAATGTGCCTTGAAGCTGACCCCTTTGCATTGAATCTACTTGAGAACCTTTTTAGTTTCATCAATCTGGATGTCCTTATCTCTCCCAGGACTTGGGGAGTTTTACCCATTATTTGATTAAGTATGCTTTTTTTCCCTTTCTCTGTCTCTTCTTCTCTGGAAGTCCATAATTCAAAAATAAATAAATAAAATAAATAAATTTAATACTATGCCATAAGTCCCATAGGCTATCTTCACTCTTTTATTCTTTTTTCTTTTCTTTTCCTCTGATGGAGGTCGTTTCAGAAGACCTATCTTCAACTTTACAGATTCTTTCTTCTCTTTGATCTAGCCTGCTGTTGAATCTCTTTATTATATTTTTTATTCTGTTGATTCAATTCTTCAGCTCCAAATTTGTTTGGTTCTTTTTATGATATCTTTTTAGTTTGTTTTGAGACAGGGTCTTACTCTGTCACCCAGGCTGGAGGACAACAGTGAGATCACAGCTCACAGTAGCCTTCAACTCGTGGGCTCAAGCGATCCTCCTACCTCAGCCTCATGAGGACTACAAACATGCACCACCACACCTGGCTTTTTTTTTTTTTTTTTTGGTAGAAATGGGGTCTCACTATGTTGTCAGTACTGGTCTTGAATTTCTGGCTAAAAGCAATCTTCCTGCCTTGGCCTCCAAAAACACTGGGATTACAGGCATGAGCCACCACATCCAGCCAATGTATATCTCTGTTGAATTTCACATTCAGATCATAAATTATTTTCTTGATTTCATTAGCTCATCTCTCTATTGTATCTTACTGTTTGCTTAAGAGCATTATTTTGAATTCTCTTTCAGGTAATTCATAGACTTCTATTTTGGAGGGGGTCAGTTACTAGAGAATTATTGTGTTTTTTGGTGATGCCAAGTTCCTTTATTATTTCATGTGTCTTGTGTCCCTGCATTGATGTCTGCACATTTGGTCACCTCTTCTAAATTTCACAGAATAGCTTTTGTAGGGAAAGACTTTTACCTGCAGATTGGCCTGAGACAATGCCAGTTGGGCAGGGTGTGATGACTCTTGTTCCATGTGGGCACCGTGATGTAGTCTCCACGTAGCTTCTTCAGTTGCAATCAATGTTAGTGAGGACTGCAGGTGCCTCGTTGGTTTAGACTGCAGGAGTTTGTGGCAGTGGTGGTGGCTGCATAGGTTGTTAGGGCAAGGACTTTAGGGATCCTCTTGTTATTGTCACAGTGGAGATTCTTACCTGAGGGGATTGCTCTTGGTATTTGTTCTGACATGGTTCACAGGCAGTCACAGTGGTGCTGGGTTCCAGGGTACAGGTGTTTGGAGTGGCAGTGGAGCCAGGTTCCTGGGTTCAGGGTCTTGTGAAACTACTGTAGCAACTGGAACTTGGATGCAGGCTCACTCTCCAAGACATGAGTGGATGCAGTTCTCACATTAAGCCAGGGTCTTCTTCTAAGGCATACCCTAGAAGCTCAGGCCCTGGGATGGGATGTTAGCTGTGGTTCTGATTCTGGGGTCAGTTCACAGCACTGGTGTATCTCCAGGGAAGAAGGGATGCTCTGGAGGCACAGGCCCCACAGAGCAAGGCACAGCTGCCATTTGGAGTCTGGAAGCAACAGGGCACTCTGGCAGCTCGAGCTTCAGAAGATGAGGTACCAAACAGTGATGAATCTGGACCCTGGAATGGTGGGACATTGGTAGTAGCCTAGGCTCTGTGAGGCAGATGCAGAAGCAGCAAGGACCCAGGAATGGCAAGATGCCACTGTGACTTGGGCTCCAGCGGATGGGGAACAGCACAGCAATGACTCCAATCCCCAGAGAGGCAAGGTGCCTCAGCAGCTCAGACTATGGGGAGCTAGTCAAGTTCCAGGTAGGTGGGGTGCTGATTTCCTGGGATGTGAGGCAACACATCTCCTTGGCTCTAGAAAGCACAGCTATGTGAGTCAATGGAGCCTCTGGATCCCTAGGGGTAGGGTACCACATCAGATGTTGTGCTGGGAGATGCAACTGCTCTGGTGTTTTGGAGGCCTGAGGTCCCCAGGGTGCTGCGTCAGCTATAGGATTGGGGGCACAACTGCTCCAGTGTGCAGAAGACCTGAAGCTGCCAGTGGGTGGGACACCATATTTGCTCTGGAGCCAGGGGAATGACTGCTCCAGTAGTTAAAGTCTCCATGTTCCCAGGGGTGGGGCAACTTTACCCTATGTGGAGGGTGCACCAGTGACTGCAATGGATATGAATGGAGCAGTTCTGCGATAGCTTAGCCCTAAAAGGCAGGGCATAGCAGAAGCTCTGATTGAGGATGGCATGCTACCAGGTTCCTGTGGTGCAGTGGTGGCTGAGCCTCAGGGATGGAAGGATGTAATGACTACTCACCCCTGGAGTAGGACACACACTCTAGCAGTGGCTCCAGTTTCAAGATGGTACAGAGCAGTAGCAGTGTGACCCAGGTGGGGGACACAGCAGGACACATCATGAGCTCCTTCTCTGGGGGTAGCTCAGTGTGCAGATTCTGAAGAGCTCTCTCAGCTAGGCTCAGAGCCCTTGAGCATTGCATGAGTCTCTAATAGTAAAAACTGCAGGTGTCCACGGTGGTGATAGGGGATGCTGGGGTCCTCTAGCCTACCTTTCTTCCATAGGGAGAAGTTTCTACTGGTTCTAACTTGATTACATCTGGGGGATGGGGTGGCAGAGGTGACATGTTTCCTTCCCTTCTCAGTGTGGCCACCTTAGGTTTCTGTGTTCTACAGGATTTCTGCTGCTGCTTTGCTATACTCCAGCACTTTCTTTTAATTATTTTGGTCAAATGTAACTGTTTATTCTTTTTGGGGGGTGGAGGAGGGAGGAAAGAGCACTACAGGTTTCTAGTCAGCCATCTTACTGACATCACTCTTAATGACATCACTTTTACTGACATCACTCTCCCAGAACCCTAAATTTATATCTCATTCTTGCTTGTATGGGGCAGAAACTAGACCAACCTAAAAAACTGGAGAAGTGAGGAACTGTTCCCTACAACATTTCTCTAAACACACTCTTTCATCTGGTGGGACAGGGGAGGGGACAGACAAATTCCTCACACACACAATAAAAATTGCCTGAAAATACTATTTTTGTCTAAACTAAAGTTATCTGGAAAATACTTGTAAACCAAAATTTTTCTATGTTTGCATATATGCCACAGGATTAAACTAAACAGAAAATTATGACCATTTTAATTTCCTGAATTTAGGGTTCACCATCAAACTATCAAACTGCATAATTTCTTCACAAATACAAATACCTAACATCATAATGTTGACCTGGTTGGAAAGTCAGTACTAAGAATATTTGGAATTTGTGATATTTTTAACATCTCTAATTCTTAATGCAACTCTCTATTCTTTGTTGAGCATACTAACGAGTCCTACACAGTGTTGTAGCCCTAGACAGTTCAGAGAAGCAAGTGCTGACTTGTTGCTCACTTCATGTAACCATGCCCTTTGATATCTTTTTTTTTAAGTTTGTAATAATGCTGTGACTACTGCTGTTCACAAATATTTTATTTATAAAATCTATCCTCCCCTAGGGCTGGTACAGAGAATCTACAAGCTGAAGGCTAGTCTATAAACTCCACTCACTCTAGGAGACTGAGCTTCTTTCTCAACATCAATCGCTGAACTGGGAGTTTAGACAGAGTAAACTAGCTGTGCCTCCCAATTGCAATATAGAAAGCAAAGTATCTCTTTGCAAATAGGTTTTCCTGTTGTGGTTGTGGCATTCTTTAGACAAAAAGAGAAACACATTGTGAGATAACAGTGCCCATTCTTTCAGTGTTGGCACTAAAGGCCAGTACTAAAGGCAAAAGGAAAAACAAATTAGCCTATCACCATTTTTAGCTTAACACTTGAATAATAAACCTTATGTAATACTGTTAAAAATATTGGGTAGCCTTTATGTATTCCACACTATTGACAATTGACTATGCTATTATATGAATTATTGAAAACAGTGTAAGAGTCAGTGTGGGGTGGTCAGAAGAGCACATTAGTGTGTATCAGAAGACCTGAGGTTTCTAAAGTCACAAAGATTGTGACTATCAGCTGTAGTTTAAGCAATCTTCCACCTATCGAGTATTAAGCTTGGCTATATAGCTAAACAAGTCTAACCATTGTTCAGACTTTAGCTCAATTTCATTTAATGCCTAAAACAGGAAGGAAACTGCATTCTTTATTCCTCTCTCTTTTGCTCAGCCAAACTTTATTTGCTGCACCCCGCAGAGAACCAACAGAGAATGCTGCCATCGCTAATCAATCTGAACTTATCTCTCTCAAGGCTCAGAATCATGTGCCAGCCTCAGCTCCATGACTAGTGGTTCTCTATCTACCTGCCAGCATTTCATTTTCCCCTTCTAGTTCCAGAAGGCTCTGGTTCTTGCCAATAAATCTCTTCTACTTTCTCTCACTTGGCCAGAGTTTCAATTGTCTGAGCCAAAGGCCCTGTGCCCTTTTCCTCTAGGCTCTTGCTCGACTCCTACTTTACTCATGAGTCCACCAGCTTCTGGAGCCCTCTCAAATCTGCCACTGTCTTTCTTAGACTCTTTGTCCAATATCCCCAACTGTGAACATGGCATGTGCTTGATAGAAATTGGTGGTAGTCTAATACCCATACCAGGCATCTGGGTGTTGATGTTCAGCATTATTTGTTCTCTGAATCTTGGTTAAGTGAGCTATTGATGATGAATGACAGGGATTCTTCTCCACTTTCTCCATAAATTTTCAGATTTTTATTCCTAAGATATTGGAGGTTAAGGGAATGACTCCATCTCCCCACCTTTAATACAACTCACACATCTTGTTGGGGAAGCTACATAACACACTAGCTATTCATTCATCAAACATGACTTGAATAGAAACTGTAAGCCAGACATTTCCAGGGCCTAGAAATATAAAATGAAAATATAAATGTAATCTCTGCCCTCAGAGAGCTCATACACAGACAAGGAAGCAGCTGACAATATACTTTGATAATTGGTGAGAGAGGCATATACAACAGCTGTGGGCCCACGGAGAGGCTGCCACCCATCCTGCTCAGCAGAGAGATTTCTGTCACTCAACACTGTGCTGATGGAGTAATTTAATTATGGGGCTACCCCCTTCATAGAACTAGAATGTATAGAAGAAGACGGCTTGGAAAATTGCAAGCATTTACTGAATGAATCTCATTTTATCCTGAAAGATCCATATTTGAGGCACCTATAGCTTCTATCTCTGCTACTGTTTACCTATTCACTCTCTATCTTTCTTCTCTGCCTCCCACCCCACTCCTTCTTTCCTCATCCTCCTCCTCTCTCTCTCTCTCTTTTAAGAGATGGGGGTCTCACTGTGTTGCCCAGGCTGATCTGGAACTCCTGGCCTCAAGTGATCCTCCCTCCTCAGCCTCCCGAACTGCTGGGATTACAGTCATGAGCCACTGTGCCTGGCATCTCTCTCTCTCTCTCTCTCTCTCTTTCCTACACGTACACATCCTAAGCACATATTTCCACATGGGAAACATCTAACAAAAGCCTTCTTCATTTGGAGTAAAAATGGATAAAAACCAGATACACTGGAATATTATCTGTACAGATATAGGAGTATTTCAGAGGATATCAATACTCTTTCCTTTCCCTCCTTCCCATCTCCACATCATTCTGGCCTTAACCCTCTTCTTTACCAATGAATCATATCTGGTGATGTAGGTTTGCTGGCATTTGCTCCTTGGATTGAATGAATTCTTCAAATATTCCCATTATGGGGTTCTATACATTCCTTTGATCAATTGCTCTATTAATTAGAAGGAATTTGTGAGGGAAGATCCCACTAGCTCCAATTTGTAAATATTTTCCTGAGGTCAACCCCAGATGTAAAGGGTTCACACATTGCTCATGGAGCAATTCAGTAACTGTGCAATACCCTCTTGATGAGACAATGTAGATGAAATTCTCTGTCAATTTAAAGTGCCATACAAATTTTGTATTTTCTAAAGCTAAATAAGAAGCAAAATTCTCAACAGAAGGAAATCAAAGCAATCTATAATAATCTTCAAACTAAATGCTTTCACCCTTGAATTTGGCACTTGAAGGACATTGCTGTGCTAAAGACATATGAGTGAAGTTGGACTAAATATTTCTGGGAGTGCCATAAAACCAAAGAGTGTCTTACATTCCATGCTTTGTTGTCTTTAAAACATAAAAGAAAAAAAAAGAGCAGTCTGGCTGTGCCGCTTGTTCACTTTTGAACTCTCTAAACCATCCACCTCTAATTCAACCTGACATTGCTAATTTTGGCATTAGAGTTTGAAATGAAAATCAATATCTGTTTTGAGCTTGAAAACAGAGTGACCGTACCTTGGGTAGAGCATAGCGAGGCACTTATTTTCAGTTATCTGTAAGGGAAGACATAGAAATTTCCCAAGTTAGAACACTCAAAATACACATTCAAATGAAATCTGTCTTCATGAAATTAATTATGTATTGCATTCACCCACCCTCCCAAGGCCAATTATAAAATATTTTTCAAGGTTTCTTGCATATTTTCTTTTTAAAAAAAGTGTGTCGCCAAGAATGTTTTCTACATGAAATTTAAAGTCTTTTCCTGGCCCTCCCTGGCAGGACAAGAGGTCTTTGACTAATGCTGATGGAGAGTAAAGGGCCAGAGCCTAAGGACTGATTTCTTTTGTAATGTCAGGCAAGAAGTTAGCTGATGCTTTTGCTTTAAAAAGTCCTATCTGAGGATTTTTCTTTCCATTGTGTTTTCTGTTGCCTTAGTTTGTTTCATATTTCCATTGAAATATCTTCTGAAAAGCAGATTATAGTATTTTAAATGTTTTATATAAATAGCCTGATCTAATCTCATCTTTACTTCATTCTAATACGGAGATCAACTATTTTGGTTTGAAGGAGGAAGAAAGAGGAGGAAAAGAAAGGAAAGGAGAGGGGAGGGGAGGGGAGGGAAAGAGAGGGGAGGAGAGCAGAAGGGAGGGGAGGGAAGGGGAAGGGGGGAGGGGGAGGAGCAGAAGAGGAAAGAAGGAATTGAAGTAAAGAAGGAAGGAAGGAAAGAAGGAAGGAAAGGAAGGAAGGAAGGGAAGGAAGTGGGGGAGGGAGAGATGAAGAAAGGTTAGTTTACACTGATGTGCATACAAATTTTTGTCAGTGTTTTGAAGTATTTCTTTTACTTTTAATTATTAGACGTGTTTACTAGACAAACTGTTAGCTATACCATCTCAGCTCTAAAAGATGCAGGGAGTCTTCCTTCACAGAGAGAGTGAGAAGAATTCTCACTTGTCCCTCTAGAGTTCTTTGTTAGCCCCCTGCAATACAGTTCTTTTGCTACTCCAAAAGTGCCACAGAGAAGTGCTTGTGGTTGGCTTGCAGCAGTCTAGTGTCACGAAGTGTGCACCTGCTCATAAGCTGGAAGTCAGACTGTGACCATCCAAGAGCCTTGTGTCCAGTTATACCCTTAAGCAACTGAGAAAGAAAGAAAGAAAGAAAGAAGTGAGGAGAGAAGACTCCATGGAGGCAGGATTCATTCAGCAAATGTAATAGTGATGCAAAGTGCCAACTCTGGGGCCAGATGACCTAGGTTCAAATCATGGCCTCACCATTTACCAGCTGTGCCATTTAGACCCTGTGGGCTTCTGCATATGCTTCTGTAATGTGGGAATAATAATAATAATAATAATATTATCCCAATAAGTTAAATGAGATAATGCATGTGAACCCACAGTGCTAACTGTGATAAAGTTCCTTGGCTGAAGGAACTGGCCACCTAGTAGAATCTGATAAGTTCTCAAATCAAGGTATGCAGTGCCATGAAGAGCTAAGGAGAAGCACCTAACTTAGGAGAAGCTTCCCGTGGAAATGCTTTTAAGTTGTGATGGGAGTAGAGTAGGAATTCACCCAGTAGCTGGAAAGAGGATAATCCAGAAAGGGCAAAGGCTCATGAGAAAACATAGTGTGTTTTAGGTATTGCCGTTGTACAGGTAGCTAGAACGTGCTAGGAATATGGCCAGAGATTCTTGGGAATGTGCAAATGTAACTGTGGCAATGTAGAGGAGGAACTGGAGATAAGAGAGACCAGAAGCAAAGAGCCCAGTTAAGAGTTATTGCAACAATCTAGGGAAGAGATGATGACCTGAATTAGGTCAATGTTCAATGGATTGGATAAAAGAGACAAATAAAGTAAGCAAAAAAAAAAAAAGAACAATTTTTTAAGATAATTTGGAAAAGAAAGAAAAAATATATCTCTGCCCATTGTTGGACGTTATGGGCTGAACAGTTCGTCCCTTGGTCTGAAGAAATGATGGCCATCCAAACCCATGCAATATCTTCTGGGGGTTTTTAATGGCTCTCTGAGCATTTGTGTCTTCCACTGGGTAAGCAAAGCCCACTCCAAAGTCAGTGGCTATTCCTGCAATAAAGTTCTTCAGTTTTTATTCCAGTATAAAAATACTTGCATATAGTCATCTAAAAGTTTCACACCCTGGATCTAAAATACGACTTATGTGTCATGTGTTTGCACTAAAATGGCCTTCTTCTCAAAATGTCAAAATAAAGATTCTTCTATTTCTAAGGCAAAGTAAGGTTCACACTACTGGGTGACTTTTCCAGGCCAGAAAGATCAATTCAGACTTCAACTCTGAAATCATTAAGGCATAAGATTGTTCTGCCATGGTTGGTGGCTCGTGCCTGTTATTCCAGCGCCTAGGGAGGCTGACTTAGGAGGGTTGTTTGAGCCCAGGAGTTTGAACCAGCACATCAAACCTCGTCTCTAAAATATTTTTTAAAAATTAGCCAGTCATGGTGGTGCATGTGCCTGTAGTTTCAGCTGCTTGGGAGGCTGAGGCGGGGGGATCACTTGAGCCCAGAAGTTCAAGGCTGCTGTGAGCTATGATCAACCCACTGCACTGCACTCAGCTAGGTGTAGTGAAGTGGCTTGAGTGAGACTCTATCTCTAAAAAATAAAAAAAAAATTATTTTAAAAATATTTGGGATGATTTTATATCTAATTTAAATTTTCCTTAATGAACTTTAAGTCTGGTACTTTGAATACCCTTCTCAATAAAAATAAAGATTTGTGTCTATCACATTTACTTATCCAAATACCCAGTTGTTCACTGAATACTGTTTTCTGCCTGAGCTAGGTGCTAGGAGAGTTGTGGGCAAAACACACGCAACATAAAGATTATTTTCAACCCATTCTCTGCCATCTATTTTCCATGCTAATAGATCCATTCCTTGGGTTCCTTCAACATCCTTTTTGTTACTCTTGAGCTACAATAAAAGCATGGCCATGCTAGCGATTCTAGCTGCTACACACAAGGACATGTTTCTCCTAAGCCAGTGAAATGCAGTTTGCAGCCACCATTACTTTCCCTACTGTGTCATTTAGGGTAGGCTAGATTGTAGTAACAAAAAGATACAAAAATACGATGGCTCCATGCAACGGAGGTTTGCTTCTTATTTATTTAATAGGCTAGAGAGGTCCCCAGTCAGCATGTGGAGCCTCTGCTTCTCATAATCATTCAGAGACCCCCCAGGTCCTTCGATCCAGTGCCTCCACCACCTCCTCTGACTCATTACTGTTTGCATCCAACCAGCTGAAAGATAAAGTCCTTAGGAGACTTTTCCTAGGACTCAGCCTGTAAGAGGCACACTTCTATTCGTATTTCTTTAGAGGGAATTTAGTCCCAGCGACACCTACCTGCAAAGGATGGCTGAGAGATGTAGCCTAGCAATGTACCCAAACAGAGAGAAGACACATCTGGTGGTTAACTAGCAGTCCCCACCACAACTACCTATTACTGCCATCTATACAATAGGGAAAAAGATACAGAAGGGCACTGCATTTATGGGTCAAAAGTGGAGATTGTAGGGAAAAGTATGAATATATGAATATAAGAGACAGCCTACACAGATCTTTTTAATGAAATGTTAGAACCAATTACTCTCCACTCTGAATATCCAAACTGCAGTTGTCTTTTTCTAGACAGTGCTGAAAATCATTCAAAAAATATTTACTAAACATTTATTCTATGAAAAGCCCTGTGCTAGGATGTAAATTGGGTGACAGAATGGGGAATACAACTTTGAATCTTAAGTTCAAGGATTTTTACAATCATAATTTGTAAGAAAATCATGCATACAAATAACCAGAATATACAATAGAACATAATATGGACTACAGAAAAGAAAAAGTGTTACAGGAGTTCCAAAAGAGAGAAAGATCACGTACAGTTGGAAGCATAAGGAATGACACCAGGGTGAAGGGGGTATTTGAACAAGGCCTTAAAGAGCACTTTAAATTTTATTTTTTCTTTCCTCAGTAAAGGCAGAAAATCATCTCCTATAGCATTCAATTCATGCTACTATTTTTGTTGAATCCCAAAACACGTCCACCTTTTTGCAGTTTTTGTCATAGTCTTCATCCTATAATAGACAGTTTATATAATCTAGTTATCTCTCCAATGTAATAGACTTTAAATATTATTGGAAATTCATAGCTATTTCCTTTAATTCTGAAAAAGTGAAAGTTTATGTTTTCTAAACAAATTTTAAAACAAAAATATTTTGCCAAAATTGTGCCCCCAAAATAATTTTTTTTTTACATTTACCAGTTTATTATAAAGGCTATTACAAAGGTACAGGTGAAAAGATGCACAGGGTAAGGTACGGGGTAAGGGCTGCAGAGCATCCATACCTTCCCTGGGTGCCACCCACCAGGAACCTCCACTTGTTCAGCTATCCAGAAGCTCCCCAACCTTGCCCTCGTGGGTTTTTATGGAAGCTTCATGATGTCAGCATTCCTTCCCCCAGAGTATAAGGTAGGACCCTCTCTGGGGAGGGTCTTAAGATGCGCAATCACAAAGGCTGGGTAAGATTAGAGTCTTGCTGTGGGGCAGGTGAAAGGAGGGCAGAAGAGAGATTCTGTTTCCTGAAGCCTACCCCTGAGACCTAACACTCCAACATTATGACAAAAGACTGTAACAGGGCTATGGGAGGTATGAACCGGGAACTGTGGATGAGAAACAACATATATCATAAGACCACAGGACACCCCTGGTTTTCAACCACACATCTCTTCGAGCAAAACAAATATATGCAATCTTTAATAATTAGTCCAGTCCATCATACTATATGGATGTCTCTCAGGCTGAGGCCACTCAGGTTTGCAGGCTTCCTTTTAATCTTGTCAGCCTCCAAAAGCAGGAGTGGTCTTGGCAAATACACAGCTTTCCCCCTTCAGATACCTGGGATAACTGAGCTAAGAGACAATGGCCTCTCTTGCTCTGAGGCTCCTTAAAGTTGTAAATGTAATATTGGATTTCTCTCCATTTATAACCCATTTATCCATTTCTTCACCATCAGCTGTTATTTCTCCTTTTCTCCATTTGTTATTTATTTTTACCCCTACTTTTTCACTTTTAAAAGGAACATTAGGTTCTGCCACCGTGCTGGTCCAGATCACTGGGAGCAATACTAGTCTGATAGTGCCTCCCACTCAGTCCATTTCCACTCATAGATGGTAGAGTTACCTATGTTCTGAACTAGTGAGCTGTTTTTGCCACCAGGCAATATAGTTGTATTTATTCTTAACCCCAATTTTGCCAGGTGGGCTGAAGACACAATCCAGCCCCATCCAGTCTGTAGGAATGCTGACAAAGTTTAAAAACATAGGGACAGTTTCTGGCTTAGAAATCATCCCTGCTTCCAGCACTTGTCATCACAGCCCTGGTCTTAGGACCACTGCAACAGAGAAGAGAAAAAAAAAAGATTTTTTTAGATGATTTGGAAAAGAAAGGAAAACTATATCTCTGCCCATTGTTGGACATTATGGGCTGAACAGTTTGTTTGCTCCTTGGTCTGAAGAAATGATGGCCATCCAAACCCATGCAATATCTTCTGGGGTTTTTTCAATGGCACCCTGAGCATTTGTGTCTTCCACTGGGTAAGCAAAGCCTACTCCAAAGTCAGTGGCTATTCCTGTCAAGACCCATTTGTAGCCCCCCAAGGCTACTAGCGTCAGCCTCACTTGCCAGATGCGTTCAGGGCCTTCCGACCAGATAATTTGCCCCGTAGTCATCAGCAGTCTCTGTCTCTCTTGCTGGGAATCAGAACGGTTCTTACTGTCATTATGCACCTGAGAGGGTGCAAAAGGAACATGTTTAGATTGATCCTGTGTCTGCACTGCTGCAGTGCCCCCATATCCATTCATTTCATGGACTCAAGTGACCACCTCAGGGAAACACACAGAAATATCTGCTTGTTGATTTCAGTCACTTTCCAAGCCTGGAAGGGAGCTCTTCTAATGAATATTGACTTGTTCTACTTTAATGCGTCTCCCAATCTCCATAGGGTCATGCTCCATATAGGCATTCCTTTAAAAGGGCAGATTTCCATTGCCCTCTTGCCTGAGCTTATGGCCAGGCCATTGGTCACTGCCCAGTAAAAACCCAAACATAGGAGCTTCTATCACTCTTCAATTCTTCCAAAACTGTTAGGAAAACAGCACTGAATTCAGCCCCCCAAGGTGATCTGTTTTTACCTTCTTTGATCAAAGTGGCAGCTTTTCAAACAAGATTTTGTCCATTTACTTTGCAACTGCCATCTGTAAACCAAGTAGTTCCTGTTGTCAGTTGAGAGCTGTTCGTAGTGCACTGTCTAAGTGTCAATAGAATCCAGCAGCACCTCACAGAGTTTCAGAGTCAGTCCCAGGGAGCCCAGAGGCTCCCTGCTTGTGACCATCTCCTCCTTTCATTCCCTGGGTACCAAGATCCTGCATAAACCGTTTTCATTTTATTATGGAACACTTCTGAGCACTGCCATCATCATGAGAGCATTTCTCTGACATCACTGAAGACATCATGAGTATTTCAGGTTTCAGGATCATTTTATGTCCTTCAGTCATAGGGGTAGCTTTACTTAATGTCCCATAACAGGTTAAATGTCCATCAAGTGGAAATCTCTAGTTCAGTCTCAGTAGTCATCGCTGGGAGTCACATAGGCATAAAGGGCTATCAGATGGAGAATTTGTCCCTGCCAGCACTCTGGCTTCTACTCTGTACTGTGTGGGCTTGGGTAATCTTACTGGTTTCTGTCTAGCATATCCAATTACTGTTGCTTGAAAGGCAGATTTACATGCCTTCTATTGTATGTTAGTAAGTAAGGATAACATTTCCCAATCAGATATGATGTTCATTCCCATGATACAGTCAGGTAAAAGACAGGCAACCACTTCACATGAAGTGTATTCAAGTATACCAACTTTCGTAATCCTATCAGCCCTTACTTTTCTGTTGTTCTAGTTCCAGGAACTTCTCTTCTCCACTCTCACCCAGACCATTTTACCCACTCTTGTGCAAAAGGCTTTGGGTCCCCAGCCAAAGGTTGAGCTGAAGAACTCTGGCCCTTTCCTCAATCTTTATCTTGATTAATCCGCTTGACTATTGTTCCAGGCAATTTCAGATCAAATTTCTCATTGTAATCTCTGCCCTCCAACCTTTACATTTCTCCAAACTGGGGGAAACATAGCAAACTGGTTTGAGGTCCTTTAATGTTGGATGACTGGCAGGGACTCCCTTTGGTCCACCCAATCCTCAATAGTATTGTATTAAGACCTTTGTTTTAACCCCACCAGTTTCCATTTTATTTCTTAATAACCATCTAAAGATTTCTACCTTGCTGGGATGAATCTTTTGACTTTTTGCCTTTCCCCATTGTCTTGTTAATTAATCTTATGTTTTTATCAGCATCTGTAAGACCCACGAAGGGAAGTTCATACAGCTTCTCAAACTGTTGTTCAGTTTTACAAAAGTAACATCACGTTGGGTGCCCATGTAGAAAGGGCCCCCTTAACCACAGCATTTACCATGACCTGGGTAACAGGCACATTCAGTGGTAAATATCCCTGTCATGATAAAGCCAGTCACCCATGGCTTACATAGAAAGTAAGCTGTCTCATCTAGGGTGTGCCACTTGGCATTTATAGGTGGAGTTGGACAGTCCTCCTTCTTAGGGTAAAAAGACTTACACTGGCTTTTATCCAAGCTACCAGGCTGGCTATTCCCTCAAGAATAACCTCCTGTGTGTTTTGACCATGTATACCCATTTATGATTGTTCAGTAGTGAGCCGTGGGTCCTCCATCAATGTGTTCGTCCACTCTGCAGTATTTAAAACCAAAGATACTGTCCCTAAGTTAGTCACTCTCATAATCCATTTTAGTAAATGTTCCTCAAAAACCTGATGATGCCCATCGACAAAATAGAACACTTCCTTCATACTGTACCCTCTGGTTTGAAGAGTTCCTTGGTTTCTCCCTTCCCCCACGTTGACTACCTTCTTGGTAACCAACCACAGGTCTCAGAGGTATTTTCTGTTGTCCCTGCATCATTTTGCCTTTAGGGGGGTGGCTTTAAGTCCAGGGGCCCGAACTCAGACTAAAATGTAAGCTCGGTCTAGCATTAAGGTCTAACCCAGCATTCTCTTTTAATTTCATTTTAGCTATTGCAGATAACAATAACCAATGGATTGAATATTTTGCTTTTTTCTTATTAGTTTGCATTTCCTTATGCATCCAGTGAACCAACTCCCTGGAAGTTAGATCCATCTCTAAATTCCAATGATAACTTTTACCTTTAGTGACTGATCTCAACACAGCTGTGGCTTTGTACCATGGGTGACCACATGGCCACTGAGGAATCAAAGATTCCTCAACCCCCACCCTTTTATCCTTTCTCTTCCCAAACCATATGTTTTCCTGAGCCTGGGCCAGTCTAGCAGATCCCATCACTGCCACCAATTGTTTCAGGAAAAACTCTCTCAAACCGTGTTTTTCCTCTACTTTCACACCACAGCAATCATCAACATAGAAGTCTTCTGTGACCAAATGTATTGGTTTTTTTCCCCATACACCAAGCAGCAGACACCAGCTGGGTGTCCCCCAATTCAATTCCAACACTATCTACCTGGAGATAGCGTCAAATCCCCCAGGTTGAGGGTTCAGTCCCCAAGACTGTCTCTCACACCCTCAGACACCTGTCGCAAGTCCTGGAACTTCTGACAGACCAGTTTCAAGTTGGGGTTCCCCTGACTCGCTCTTTAGGTTTAGTTAATTTGTTGGAGTGGCTCACAGAACTCAGGGAAACACTTAACGTTTACTGGTTTTATTATAAGGACATTGCAAATGTCACAGATGAAGAGATGCATAGGGTGAAGTATGGGGGAAGGGGCGCAGAGCTTTCATACCCTCGCTGGGTGCACCATCCTCCAGGAAACTCCATGTGTTCCACTACCCAGAAGATCCCCCAATTTTTAATTATACATAGAGTCAGTAAGGTCACTCTAGAGTGACCTTATTGCCATTTCTTACTGGCTAAAATTCTACCTATAAATCTCAGTTAATGAGACTATACTCTCCTACCTCTTTTGGTTTGCAATCATATTATAGAAATAAAATAATAGAAAATGTTTTGAAAAAACTGACCAGTCATTTGACGTAGAGAGACACTAGGATTTAAAAGTTTTGTAGCTCTCCTTTGGCCAGTTGTCTAACATTTCTTCTTTAGTTATCCAATGTTTCCATTTATTAGAAAGAAAGGCGTGCTTTATCATTTTCTCTTTAAAAAGATGAGGAAACATTTCAAATCATTGATGCTATTCTGGCTACAAATTAAGTTAGAGAGTCTCTTGAATATTAATATCTGATTTTTTAAAAAAATTACCCCACTGATGCAGTGAAAGAGACCCCTATAATCTCTCAGACAAAAGTAGATGTCTAGGTTACACTGAAAAGATGTTTTGTTCACACACTAACAACAGCCTTGCTTATTTCAATATTTATCTGAAAATCATTAACATAATACTTCCATTTCCCCAAGCTCTTATTTAAGGTGTTGAGAAAGCCACTCAAAGAGACATTTTGAGTAGGCATTTGTCATCCTTAAGATAAAAGCCAGTTGATTTTAAATAATAAGTCACCTATTTCTATAGCCAGACAACACACTAACATAAAGTAGGATAAGTATGTAGAATTATTTCTAAGTAACAGGTCTAATAAGATTTTAAAATATGCTTCTTAAAGTCCATAAAGTGTTACCATATTATATTTTCAAGGGAAACAAGTTTGATATTAGGTTAGTGACTGCCATTATTTCATACAAGCGCATTAATTTTTTTAATTGTGATATATATATCATATACTTACAGAAGTATATCAAACATATATGTATTTTATCTAGATGTTCAAAAATTAATCAAAATATGATGCTAAATTCTTTAGCATGTAACGTCTATACTAAATAAGAAGGTTCCAAATCTAGGCTCATCACTCCCAACTTTACAGCCTCTGCCTGTGACTATCAGGAGTAATTTCAAGATATCTATAGTCACTGTTTATAGCAGTAAAGAAAAAATTCTGTCTCCCAAGACTCTGATATGCATAAGGTTCTCCACATATCCTTTTTTCTGACCTCATCTCTCAAATCTCCCCAGCTACTGAGATCCTTCCTGTGAACCCCTCAGAAACTCAGGCCAGGCAAGGCAAAATCCACCACCTTTCTCCCACTATTCCTTTGGCTGCCTTGTGCTAATTGAAGCCTGGTTGTCCCCCAAGGATGCCATTTCCTCTACAGTACTCTCAAGTGATGACTCTTTTCTCTCCCATGTCCTTTGAGACCTTTGGGCCTAAAGTTATGACAGGTGGTCTTGACTTTATTGCCACTTCTTGCTGGCTAAAATCCTACCAATAAATCTCAGGTAATAAGGCTATACTCCTCTGCCTCGCTGTCTTCCTTATTTATTCCTTGAAGCTTTTAGCTCCTGGTTCTTTGTCACTCCATCTCCACACCTGCTAACTTTTGGGCATTTCAATATCTACATGATGATCCTTCCAATATTTTCTTCTCTCACTTCCTTGACCTCTTCTCCTTCAATGGTCCTGTCTTCCACCATATCTTACCTACTCATTCCCGTAGTTAAACCCGAAACTTTTCAAACTACTTCATTGCCCTCCACAAAGCCAGTTTTAATCATCCCATTCTTACAGGTTCTTTCAGTTCACTTTGTATAATAAATGACTCCTACCAACATGTGTCATCAGTTGATCCTACTACCTTTTCATTTTCCTTCAGTTTCCTCATGCCCATATTTCTGTCTAGTGTTCATAAATTCCCAGCAGATTAATCTTTGGGAACAAGAAAAGGAATCCTATGAATTATCAAAAATTCCCCAAATCATGAGTTATTCCAATAGTCTTCATACTCTTTACATATTATTATATATTTTTAAAGTCTATAAGCCCAAAACTATAGATATCTAAAAAAATATTAAGCTTAGTAAAATTTACAAAGAACAGTGGCCCATTACCTATTTTCAAATAGTAGAAAATGTCAGCAAATACTGTTGGATGGTATTTTGAATACCATAACATTCCCATCTCCTAGCAGTTTAACAGCACTACTCAGAATTACATATCAAAAACACAAACATAAGGATTTATTTTATTTCCAAAACTTGTTACTTCTGGAAACATCACTCATAGGAGTCATATGAAGTATACTACTCATGTAAGCTGATTAACAAGTTTTTGCAAGAATGACTTGCCATTAGCAGATGACATTGTTAGAAACACATACAATGTGGCAGCAGCTACAAGTGACACTGACTGGCTGGACCATGGCTATTTCTCTCTGACATGCTCTCATTATGGTTCCAGGAATGCCAACCTTAACTTTGATTCCCAAGTGTCAGCATTTCCTGCTCTTGCTTTCAATTTGGCACAAATGGATTCCTTCAAAAGTAACATCTTTATGTTGATAATCTGTAATCCTCAGAGGAGAATTTTGATATTTTACCAATTTTCCCAATTTGTCAACTTGTCATTTTCTCTGGGACCCAGATTTTGAAAAACATACATTTTCCTGAGAAATCCCAGAAAGAAATTGCCACATAGAAACATTACTTTTTTTTAGCAGCTTAAACTCTGTGGTCCATTCTTTGTCCCTCTTTCTTCCTCATACTTGCCTAGTGAAACCATAACACTAGCTAAACAAAACTCTTTCTGCTCTCTGCACTCTTACAATTGAATCTTTCTGAAGAAAAACATAAAGCTATGCAATGCTAGCTGGTCTCATTTTGAAGCTGTGATCACTAACCTCAAGTGGGCCCTTAATGCTAATCCCAATCAGTATATTTCCCTGGTTCATTCTCTCTCCCTCTCTCCCAGCCAACTATTTCATATTTTGTCTTCTTTACTCAACCCTCCAATACCTCCTCCCTATATTTGCTCTCAACTAATGACCCTGCTTCCTATTTCACCAAGAAACACTCAAAAGATAATGACCATAAGGTATCGCTATGATATCTACCCACCTACCTACATCTCTGCTCAATATATATTCTCTCCTTTTACTAAGGATTAATTGCCATGCTCCCAGCATAGGCCAGTTTCTCTACCAGTGTACTATATGTCATCCATTCTCATTTACTCAAAGCCATTACCTCCAACAATTCTCCGCTCTGCATCAAATGATCTTTAGATCATTCTCATCAGCATAGAAAAATGCTACAGTTTCTCCTGTCTTTAAAGAATAGTTTTCACCCTCACAATCTCTACCAATTACTATTCTATTTCTCTCCTCCACTTCATAGCAACACTCTTTAAAAGAATCATCTACATTGGTTGTTTGTCTAATTCCTCCCTTCCTTTCTTTCCTGAATCCACTCGGATCAGGTTTCCAGTCCCACCTTCAACTGAAATTGCTGTTCTCAAATTCATCAATGGCTTTTGCATCGCCAAACACAGTAGTCATTTCTCAGTCCTCTTCATCTTATTTGACCCATCAGCAACAATGAACAAAGTTGATAACTCCTTCCTCATATAAATTCTTCCTCCACATGGCTTACAGGATACCATACTGGCTCCTCTTTCCTCACTAGCTGCCTCTTCCCAACATCCTCTGCTGGTTCCACTTCATTTGCTTGAAACTTAACTGTTAAAGTGACCCATGGCTCAATCTTTAATTTCTTCTTTTTGCTATTTGCATTCATTCTCTAATTATTATGTCCAATTTCATTACCTTAAATATTATCTATTCACTAATAATTCTCAAAATTATCTATCCAGCCTAAAGCTTTCTCTTGAATTCCTCACTTGTATACATAATTCCTACTTGGTATCTCCACTCGAATAGTTAATAGACACCTCAGACTTAGAGTGGCCAAAATCATACTCTAATTCTCCCAAGTTAATCACTTAGGATAATGCCCTCCAGCTGCCTCCACATTGCTGCAAATGACATGATTTCATTCTTTTTTAAGGCTGTGTAGTATCCCAGGATTTAACATTATTATAGAGAAAGCAAGAAGATACTATACAAGATATGGAAAAATATGAGGAGACTGTATACTTATTTACATAGATATAAATGCTCAACTGAAAAACCAAGGAAAATCCAATGAAAACCCTTATAAAAATAAGATAACTTGGTAAGATGTGTGAGTACAAAGTTAATATGTAAAGAATAATACTATTCTAGCTTCTGCTTGTAGAATCCATGAAAGAGTGTCAATCCCACCTAATATGGTTTGGCTTTGTGTCCCCACCCAAATCTCATCTCTGATGGTAATCCCCATAATCCCCACAGATCGAGGGCGGGTCACGGTGGGAGGGGATTTGATCATGGCGGCAGTTTCCCCCAAGCTGTTCTCATGGATAGTGAGTTCTCATAAGATCTGATGGTTTTATAAGTGTTTGACAGTTCCTCCTTCACACTAACGCTCTCTTGCCTGCCGCTATATAAGACATGCCTGCTTCTACTTCTGCCATGATTGTAAGTTTCCTGAGGCCTCCCCAGCCCTGTGGAACTGTCAGTTAATTAAACCTCTTTTATTTCTTTATAAATTACCCAGTCTCAGGCAGTTCTTTATAGCAGTGTGAAAACAGACTAATACACCACCTTTATAACAAAACAAACTTTTTTGAACCCATTAGACATCTGATTTCACAGAGCAGACATCCAAGCTCTACAATCAAAAATGAAGAAAATGACAACATGCCTTCATAAAAAAATTCTGCATGACAAAATATATGATAAACAACTTTAAAAGATAAAAATGAACTCGGAAAAAAGTCTTCAAATGTCACAAAGAGTTTGTCTCCTTCACAGATCAATAAACAAAAGAACAATCCAGTTTTAAAAAGGAAAAGGAAAACAGAGTTAAGTGAAAAGTCAGCTTTAATGTGAAAAATGCTGAACTTTACTCATGTTAGGAGAAATGTAAATGAAAAATGTAGGAAGCAATTTTTCAGCTATCAGATCAGCAAATGGTTGATAATGCAATTTATAGGTTAGTATAAGATGGCACAAGATCTCTAGTGAAAAGAACAGATACAGCCTCCAAGGACAGTAGTTTGGCAATATCAAAATGTAGAATGAACAAAGCTTTGGCCCAATAATTCAAAGTTTATACAATAGATGTACCAACACATGCATTCATTCAACAACTATTTATAATATATCCCTATGTGCCTGGCATTGGCTGAGGGAGGTACTAGGGATACAGCAGAAAACAAAACAACCTCCCTTCCTTCAGAGAGATGATTCACTAGAGGGCATCTAGACAGATGCATATATATATATATATATCCTCTAGACAGATATACACACATATATACACATACACACATACATTTTAGTACCCAATATTTTATATATAATCATATATATATATATATATATAGAGAGAGAGAGAGAGAGTGGAGGAGTAGTAGTAAAAGTAAAATGTTATATTAAAATAAATAAATACATAAATTGGCCCCATTCCATCATTCCCTGTCCCTGTATAAATGGGGCAATCTTATTTTAGATAGAATGGATGGGGAAGACCTTTCAGGCGAGGTGATATTTCAGGAGAGTAAAGGAAGGAGTGAACCAGATGATTATCTTGGGGGAAGCAGTCCAGGCTGAAGGGCAAGCAAATTTTAAAAGCCTTACATATGTGTAGGGGTTGATTTTCAGTATTACAAAAGATTGCAAACAACTTAAATGTTCAACAGGACACTTAGTGACTGGTTAAATTATGGTACATTCCTATGTGGAATCTTTTTTTTTTTTTTTTTTTTTTTCTGAGATGGGCTTTCACTCTGTTGCCCAGGCTGGAGTGCAGTGGCACCATCTAGGCTCACTGCAACCTTTGCCTCCAGGTTCAGGTGATTCTCCTGCCTCAGCCGCCTCAGCCTCCTGAGT
This sequence comes from Pongo abelii, assembly GCF_028885655.2. Lineage (NCBI taxonomy): Eukaryota > Metazoa > Chordata > Mammalia > Primates > Hominidae > Pongo > Pongo abelii. Next base: position 168,531,759 of record NC_071988.2, on the reverse strand, counting down.
AGCTGGGATTATAGGTGCCCACCACCTCGCCCAGCTAATTTTTGTATTTTTAGTAGAGACAGGGTTTTGCCATGTTAGCCAGGCTGATCTTGAATTCCTAACCTCAGGTGATCCACCTACCTCGGCCTCCCAAAATGCTGGGATTACAGGCATGAGCCATCGCACCTGGCCCTATGTGGATTCTTATTCCAGTTAGCAATGAATGAAGCAACTCCATATGTACTAAAAAAGAATTATCAAGATAATGAGAAGACAAGCTTGGCAGTTTCTTATAAAACTAAATGTACGCTTGCCATATGATCCAATAATTATGCTCCTTGGTATTTATTCAGCTGAGTTAAAAACATGTCTACATAAACACCTGCACACTAATTTTATAGCAGCTTTATTAATAATTGCCAAAACTTGGAAGCAACCAAATGTTCTTCAGTAGCTGAATTAATAAACAGTGGCACATCCAGACAATGGAATATTATTCAGCACTAAAAAGAAATGAGTTATCAACCTATGAAAAGATATGGAGGAATCTTAAATGCATATTACTAAGTGAAAGAAGCCAGTCTGAAAAAGGCAACACTATGGAAATGATTTTTAAAAATCAGTGGTTTCAGGGAGGGAAATATTAATTGGCAAAGCACAGAGGATTTTTAGAGCAGTGAAACTATTTTATGATTCTATAATGGTGAGTACATGTCATTATATATTTTTCAAAACCCAAAGAATGTATAATACCAAAAGTGAACCCTAATGTAAATTATGGACTTTGGGTGATTAAGATTTGTCCAGGTAGGTTCATCCATTATAAGAAATGCACCACTCTGGTGCCAGATGTCAAAGTGGTGGAGACTGTGCATGGTATACGAGAACTCTGTACTTTCTGCTCAATTTTGCTGTAAACCAAAACTGCTCAAAAATAAAGTATGTAAAAACAGAGAGAGAATGATATCCAATATATACTGCTTCTTAAAAAGTACAGAAATATGTGCATAGTATGGTGACATTCATATAAATATGAAACACAAATTTATATTATACATTTTATATAAATATATATCATTTTATCTTTTTATAAATGCATGGGACATATCTGAAAGAGTAAGAAACAGTAACAGTGGTTGCCTCTAGAGGAGAGGAAGTAAGTAAGTGGGATCAAGGATTTCAACAGTTTTTTCACTGTCTACCCTTTTTTAAAAATGTACCATGTGCATGAATCATCTATGCAAAAAATTTTTAATTTTTAAAGTAAGGAATGTGATCCACAGAGAATAATTACAGAATTCTTAGGGTCTATTATTTTCTTTATTCTTTCACAAAAGATTTAATAAAATTCTGTAATAATGTCAATGCAAAGGAACTGTTCTATTTAGTTACTCTTCCAAGTTCAAACCCTTATATGAGTAACACTTAGTTTATATTTTATAACTTAGAAAAGTGGCATCATAAAGTCATCAGTAATATGCATAAAGCAGTAGATTCCCTTTAACATCGTTCCAAATATGCTGTCTATATACCATCTTCATGAAAAATATCACAAAACCCTGAGCCAGATAACAGGTGTCAAAAAGAAAAGAGTACTTTTATGACAATATTTGAAAAAGAAAACAGGCCAGTCTGAGTAAGAGATAACTGAGTAGGAGATGTGAAGGTAGATACTGAGTCAAATTTTTTTTTTCTTTTTGAGACAGAGTCTCACTGTATTGCCCAGGCTGGAGTGCAGTAGTGCAATTTCGGCTCACTGCAACCTCCGCCTCCCGGGTTCAAGCAATTCTCCTGCCTCAGCCTTCTGAGTAGTGGAGATTACAGGCGTGCACCACCACACCCACCTACTTTTTGAATTTTTGGTAAAGACAGGATTTCACCATTTGTCCAGGCTGGTCTGAAACTCCTGGCCTCAAGTGATCCACCTGCCTCAGGCTCCCAAAGTGCTCAGCTGAAATTTTTTTATAGATAGTTTAGGCCTGGCATGATGGCTCACACCTGTAATCCCAAACATTTTGGGAGGCCAAGGCAGGAGGATCACTTGAGGACAGGAGTTTGAGACCAACCTGGGCAATACAGCGATACCGCTGTCTCTAAAATTAAAATAAAAAATTAGCTGAGTTTGGTGGTACACATCAATAGTCCTAATTATTTGGGAGACTGAGGTGAAAGGATCACTTGAGTCCAGGAGTTGCAGGCTGCAGTGGACTATAATTGCACCACTGCACTCCAACCTGGGCAACAGAGTGAGACCCTGACTCTAAAAAACATAGAATTGGTGTATAGGTGTAAGGGGCTCTATTCAAGTTGATATGTAACTTACTTAGCTTTCCCAATATGTGGAATGAAATGTTCTACAATATTGGAGAAAATCGACACTTTAAACTATACAGGCTATTTGTTTTTTTTATTCTGTTTCTTAGATCAGAAGATGGCAAGAATGATGCAGGCAAACACCTTGATGAAAGATGGATAGACGGGCAGACAGATATAATGGACAGATAGACAGATATAAAATAGGCTTTTCAGTGAAAAGACAATATAAAGTTTTCTTCAACCTAATTTAATCACATGGAATTAGCCATAAAAGTACCCTTTTTTCCAGTAACTGTTTTTTGAAACAAGGTATCACTCTCTCACCCAGGCTGGAGTGCAGTGGTGAGATCTCTGCTCACTGCAGCTTTGACCTCCCCAGGCTCAAGCAATCTTCCTACCTTAGCCTCCCAAGTAGCTGGGAATATAGGCATGGGTCACCACACTGGCTAATTTTTTAAAATTTTTTGTGGCGACAAAGTCTCACTATGTTGCCTAGGCTGGCCTGGAATTCCTGAGCCCAAGCAATCCTCCTGCCTCAGCCTCCCAAAGTGCTGGGATTACAGATGTGATCTACCAGTCTGGCCTTTCCAGTAATTTTTATCATCTGAATAAGTATTGTCACATCTTTTAGTAGCATCTCATTCACTGAAGTATAGTTTATATAATGCCTTTCCAGGAAAAATATGTTTGGTTTTAAGATACAGTATTTTTTGTCCCTACCACAGTGCAATCGAAACAAAGAAGTTAAATTTGAAGGAGGCAGATTATTTGAGTAGAAAGGATACACAATCTTCCAATGGTAGTATTCCTTCTCTCTTCTCCCCCTATGCCCATATATACTCCAGTTATACTGACTGCAATGGTCTGTAAGTACCTGTAAACTGCATAAAAACCACAGAATCCATAAAAATTAAGATAAGTCGTATAGCTGAAATCTTCCTCCATTAAGAAAGGAAGGAAAAACAAGCATGTATTTCTTTGAACTTAAATAATTATTTTAAATTATTTTAAGAAGCTGATGGCCAGGCATGATGGCGTGTAATCCCGGCACTTTGGGAGGCCGAGGCAGGCGGATCACCTGAGGTCAGGAGTTCAAGACCAGCCTGGCCAACGTGGTGAAACCCCGTCTCTACTAAAAATACAAAAATTAGCCAAGCGTAGTGATGGGCACCTGTAATCCCAGCTACTCAGAAGGCTATGGCAGGAGTATTGCTTGAACCCAGGAGGTGGAGGTTGCAGTGAGCCAATTCGTGCCACCGCACTCCAGACTGGGTGACAGAGTGAGACTCTGTCTCAAAAAATAAAAAAAAATAAAAAAGAAGTTGAACATAAAAATCTCATTTCTTCTCTAAAGCATTTTAGAAACTGACTAAAAGTTTAGACTTCTCCTACTTGTAAAAGGAGCAAATAATATATTCAAGAGGAAAATCAGTTCTTAAAAATTATTTCTTTTTTTTTAATTTCAACTTTTATTTTAGATTTGGGGCTACATGTGCAGGTTTGTTACTTGGATATATTCTGCGATGCTGAGGTATGCAATAAATAGATCCCATCACCCAAATTGCGAGCATAGCACCCAACAGCTAGATTTTCAATCCTTGCCTCCTTCTCTGCCTGCCCACTTAGTAGCCCCCAGTGTCTATTTTTGCCATCTTTATGTCTATGAGTACCCAGTGTTTAACTCCTACTTGTAAGTGAGAACATGCAGTATTTGGTTTTCTGTTCCTGCATTAATTCACTTAGGATAATGGCCTCCAGCTGCATCCATGTTGCTGCAAAGGACATGATTTCACTCTTTTTGTGACTGCATAGTATTCAATGGTGTATATGTGTACTTTTTCTTTATTCAGTCCACCATTGATGGGCAACTAGGTTGGCTCCAGGTCTTTGGTATTCTGAACAAAGCTGCAATAAACATGTGAGAGCATGTCTTTTGGTACAGCAATTTATATTCTTTTAGATATATACCCGGTAATGGGATTTCTCAGTTGACTGGTAGTTCTGTTTTCAGTTCTCTGAAGAATCTCCAAACTGCTTTCCACAGTGGCTGAACTAATTTACATTCCCACCAACAGTGCATGAGCATTCCCTTTTCTCCACAGCCTCACCAGCATCTGCTGTTTTTTCACTTTTGAATAATAGCCATTCTGACTGGTGGGAGATGGTATCTCATCCTGGTTTTGATTTGCATTTCTCTGATGATTAGTTTTATGTGGAGCACTTTCTCATATGTTCGTTGGCTCTTTGCATGTCTTCTTTTGAGAAGTGTCTGTTCATGTCATTTGCCCACTTTTTAATGGGGGTTTTGTCTTTTGCTCATTGAATTAAGTTCCTTATAGATTCTGGGTATTAAATATTTGTCAGATGCATAGTTTGTGAATATTTTCTCCCATTTGGAGATCGTTTGTTTTCTCTGTTGATAGTTTATTTTGCTGTACAGAAGCTCTTTAGTTTAATTAGGTCCCACTTGTCAAATTTTGTTTCTGCTGCAATTGTTTTAAGGACTTAGTCATAAATTATTTCCCAAGGCCCATGTCCAGAATGGTGTTTCCTGTTTTCTTCTAGGATTCTTATTGTTTGAGGTCTTACATTTAATTTTTTTTTTTTTTTTTTGACGGAGTTTTGCTCTTGTTGCCCAAGCTGGAGTGCAATGGCGTGATTTCAGCTCAGTGCAACCTCCGCCTCCCAGTTCAAGCGATTCTCCTGCCTCAGCCTCCTGAGTAGCTGGGATTATAGGAGTGTGCCACCACACCTGGCTAATTGTTTGTATTTTTAGTAGAAATGGGGTTTCACCATGTTAGCCAGGCTGGTCTCGAACTCCTGACCTCAGGTGATCTGCCTGCATTTAAATCTTTAATTCAGGCCAGGTGCCGTGGCTCATGCCTGTAATCCCAGCACTTTGGGAGGCTGAGGCGGGTGGATCTCTTGAGCTCAGGAGTTCAAGACCCACCTGGGCAACATGGCAAAACCCTGTCTCTACTAAAAATACAAAAATTAGCGGGGTATGGTAGTGCACACCTGTAATCCCAGCGACTGAGATGGCTGAGGAAGGAGAATTGCTTGAACCCAGGAAGCAGAGACTGCAGTGAGCCGAGATTGTGCCACTGCACTCCAGTCTGGGAAACAGAGTGAGACCCTGTATCAAAAAAATAAAAATAAAATAAAATAAACCTTTAATCCATCTTGAGTTACTTTTTGTATATGGTAAAAGGTAGGGGTCCATTTTTTTTTTCTTCTGAATATGGCTAGCCAGCTATTCTAGCACCATTTATTGAATAAGGAGTCTTTTCTCCATTGCTTAATTTTGTTGACTTCGTCGAAAATCAGATGGCTGTAGGTGTGCAGCTTTATTTTCAGGTTCTCCTTTCTGTTCCATTGGTCTATGTGTCTGTTTTTGTACCAGTACCATGCTGTTTTGGTTACTGTGGCCTTATGGTATAGTTTGAAGTTGGGTAGTGTGGGACCTCTGGCTTTGTTCTTTTTGCTTAGGATTGCTTTGGCTATTTGGGCTCTTTTTTGGTTCCGTATGATTTTTAGAATTGTTTTTTAACATTTTGTGAAAAATGATGTTGGTAGCTTGATAGGAACAGCATTGAATGTGCAGGTTGATTTGGAAATTATGGCCATTTCAACAATATTTATTCTTCCAATCCATGAACATGGAATGTTTTTCCATTGGTTTGTGTCATCTATGATTTCTTTGAGCAGTATTTTGCAGTTCTCCTTGTAGAGATCATTCAGCCACTTGGTTAGATGTATTCCTAGGTGATTGTGTGTGTGTGTGTGTGTGTGTGTGTGTGTCTATTGTGAATGGGACTCTGTTCTTGATTTGACTCTCAGCTTGAACGTTATTGTTGTACAGAAATGCTGCTGATTTTTTTACATTGATTTTGTATCCTGAAACTTTACTGAAGTTGTTTATCAGTTCCAGGAGCCTTTTGGCAGAGTCTTTAGGGTTTTCTAGGTATAGAATCCTATCATCAATAAAGAGAGATTGTTTTATGACTTATTTTCCTATTTGGATACTTTATATTTCTTTCTCTTGCCTGATTGCTCTGGGTAGGACTTGCTTAACTAATTTTTATGTACTTATTGAAGAGCTGTCCATAGATCTTGCTGTTGAATTTTTGTAATCTGGCATTTCAAACCCACATCTTTGTCTTTACTATATGTCTTTTGTACTCTCATATAAACTTTTAAGAATAGATGTATTAACTCACTCTGTCTGTCTTTCAGTAGACATTTAATGGTCGCCTTCTATGTGCCAACCAACGTTTTATTATGTCATATTTTTAAAGTAAATCATAAGCTGCAGACTGTTCACTCAGAAAACACTATGTATATACTAGCTCTAAGACATCATGCAGGGTACTACAGATACAGGGACAAATATACTAGTTTTCAAAAGAGAAAAGTTTATAATCTGAAGATTATAAGGAAATGGTGATTATATACTTAAATTCTAACCACAAAAATTTCTCCAGAAATGACTTCAAGTTATCAGTCAAAATGTATACACATTTGTATCGTGTGCACATTGAGTGTTGAGAAAACATGCTCTAACACAGAGATGCTCTGCTTTTCTGTGTCTTTTCATATTTGACCCACAAATTATGCTACTAAAGAACCTGAGTCCTACCATGGAAACCTAGCAGACTATTTTTATTGGGACAAGCATTTAAACGCATTTAACTGTATTCTTTTAAAGTCAGTATTTGTTTTGAAACTCTGTGTCCCCTACTAAATTAATTGTTTTAAGAAGTTGTACATAAAAACCTCATTTCTTCTCTGAGGGTCACGCACTAATTTAGAGGGTTATGCCATGATTGCAGATTAAACTTCCTATGCCCCTCCTCAGCCATGTACCTCTGAATCTATCTAATTTGAACACAATTACAAACTGCACCCAAGCACCTATCCCACAAATGTGTGTTTTTCACTTGGGTTCTCAACGAATATCTGTTGAGTGTGTGACAAATGAATAGAGATTATCATTTGTGACTGACACAGTGTATATTCAACATAAACCATATTACTATCAGAAAAGCAGTTTTAAACTTGCATCATTCTGAGAGTGGAGTAGCATGAATCTCTGTCTTATTCATTATTATACAAGCAGAATCAAAAATATGCTTAGTCAAAAGAGTGTCTACTTGGTTAGCTATTGAGTTCTACAAAACACATGACATAAGTGGCATTTCAGGAGTCTTTGAATATGATTTTTCTCATTGTCCTCACTTTCTCTGAAAAGAATGACTGATAGCCTTTCCATGTGATATCTTGGCTTTTAGGAGTGTTGTTTTATCTATTTTTTATGACTTAACTTTACATTTTTTAAGTGTAATTTTTGCTTTATGTAACATTAAAAAGTCTGTGATATGATGCCCCATGAATTAACAACAATGGCTGGACCAAAGACAAGAAATCTTTTAAAAACAAATGTTCACATTAAATACCTTGGATAGGTAGGCCTTCTGGGGGTTTTTCTTTAATGCAAGAAAAGTACACCATTTCTGTTTTCAGAAATAGTTTCTTTTAGGTTTATACTGAGCTTGTCTAAAGTTGTATTACATAAGTAAGGGCTTAGTTTGCACATTAGTATTTTACATCTTAGAGTCTTACTAAATCCTTTTTTGATCAATCTGATATTGAACAGATCTATATTGATTTCTTCTATACATGTTTATGGTATTTATTTTTATATATCTAGGATTAAAAGCCAAATTAACAAGTGTAATCAATTTTCTCAGTGATAAAGAAAAGTCTTCTAGTACTCTTAGATACATTCATCTAGGGACAAAATCTTAAGTGAAGATGTTGTAACAAATGGATTGATTTATTCAATCACTGAGCATGAAAACATTAGCCCTGGGAAAGCATTTTCCTCTAAGCACTTTAGCTACCGAGTTTCACTTACGTGGCACCAAATGATTTGCATTTTTAGAGAAATTTCATGACTGCAGTGAGCTCCAATGAAAACATGAATAAATTGCTTTTTTTTTCTTTTTCTGACTTTATGAAGCTGAATCCATTAGGGGTTGAATCAAAGTATAATGAAATAAAGGCAACAACTTACATGATGGAAACCCTGGATTTGGTTTCTCACTAGGCCAATCTCAGTTGTCATGGCCTACATGTCAGATTAGTGGTTTTCAGGAAGATCCCTGGAGTATGTGGCATTAGGAATGGTCTCTAAAAGACAAGAAAGTAAATAGACAAACAACTATTAAGAACTAAATAGGTTTGCTGCAGTAGTTCTTGCCACAAAGTCAAATAAATCAGTCTTTCCAAGCCTAACGCTATACAATTGCCTAAGAGGTTTTCTTAAGACTCACCTTCCTTTTGAATTCATTGAAGTGAGAATGAGCACAGAAGCTATGAGGATGGATTTAAGATCCAAATTAACCTGGATTTGAATCTCCAATGAAACAGTTATCAGCTGTGTGAGATTGAGCAAGTTAATCTCTCCAGCCTTTTGTTTCCTTATCTGTACAAAATGAATAATAATACCTAAAGCATAGGGTGGTTGAGAGATTTAATGTCATTTTTCATAAATAGAAAAGACAATCCTAAAATTTATATGGAACCACACGACACACACACACACACACACACACACAGACACACCCCAATAGCCAAGGCAATGATGAGCAAAAAGAACAAATCTGGAGGCATCACACTACCTGACTTCAAAATATACTACAAACTGATAATAATTAAAACAGCATGATACTGACAAAAAATAGAGTTATTGACCAATAGAACAGAATAGAGAGCCCATAAATGAACCCACACATGTATGTATGGTCAATTGATTTTCAACAAAGGTGCCAAGAATACACAATAGAAAAAGGACAGTCTCTCTAATAAATGGTGCTGAGAAAACTAGATATCCGTATGCAGAATGAAATTTGATCCTTAATGCACATCATATGCAAAATCAATTCAAAATGAATTGAAGACTTAAACATAAGACCTGACACTGTAATGCTACTAGAAGAAAACATAAGGGGAAAACTATGTGTCATTGGTCTAGGCAATAACTTTTTAGATTTGACCCCAAAAGTGTAGCAACAAAAGCAAAAACAGACAAATGGGATTACATCAAAATTAAAAGTTTCTGCACAAAAAGAAAATGACAGAGTGAAGAGAAAACCTATGGATTGGGAGGAAATGTTTGCAAGCCATACATCTGATAAGGGATTAATAACCAACATAAAAAACTCAAACAACTCTATAGAAAGAAAGCAAATGGTCTAATTTTAAAATGGGCTAGGGACCTAAGTAGACATCTCTCAAAAAAAAAAGACATAAGTGGCGAACAGACATATGGAAACATTGCTGAACATCATTAATCACTAGTAAACTAAAATCACAATGAGATATCAAAACACACCTATTAGAACGGCTGTTATCAAAAAGATGAAAGATGAACGTTGGCAAGGAGGTGGAGAAAAGGGAACCCTTGTACACTATTGGTGGGACTATAAATTAGTACAACCATTACAGAAATCTGTATGGAGTTTTCTCAAAAACTAAAAATAAAATTACCATATGATACAGCAATCCTACTTCTGGGTATTTACCCAAATATATGAAATCAGCATGTCAAATGTCTGCACTCCCATGTTCGTTGCAGCACTGTTTCTAATAGCCAAGTCATGGAAGTGTCCATAAACCAATGAATGGATAAAGAAAATGTGAGATATATATATATATATATATATATATATGTATATATGTAATGAAGTATTATTCAGCCTTAAAAAATGATAAATCCTGTCATTTGCAATATCATAGATGGAACTGGAGAATAGTATACTAAATGAAATAAGCCAGGCATAGAAAGACACATATAAAATGTTCTCACTTATATTGGAATCTAAAATAATCTAACTCAAAGAAGCAGAGAGCAGAAGAATGGTTATCAGAGGATAGGAGTGGTGAGGGAAATGGGAAGATAATGGTAAAAAAGTACAAAGCCTCAATTAGACAGGAGGAATAAGGTTTTTTCTTTAAGCTATATTGCACATCATGGTAAATATAGTCAGTAATAATGTATTGTACATTTCAGAATCTCTAAGACAGTAATTCTCAAATGCTCTCACCATAAAAAAATGATAAGCATTTGAAGTTTTGGACACACAAACTAGCTTGATTTAACCATTTCACATTGTATTCATAGATCATAATATCACTTTGTACCCCATAAATATATATAATTATAATTTGTCAATGTACAATTAAAAATTAAAACTAAATAATAAAGTGCTGGCTGGGTGCAATGGCTCACACTTGTAATCCCAGCACTTTGGGAGGCTGAGGCGGGCGGATCACCTGAGGTCAGGAGTTCGAGACCAGCCTGGCCAACATGGTGAAACCCCATGTCTACTAAAAATACAAAAATTAGCCGGGCATGATAGCGGGCACCTGTAATCCCAGCTACTCAGGAGGCTGAGACAGAAGAATCGCTTGAACTGGGAGGCGGAGATTGCAGTGAGCCGAGATTGTGCCACTGTACTTCAGCCTAGGTGACAGAGTGAGACTCCATCTCAAAATAATAATAATAATAATAATAACCATACAGGGGCTGACCACATTCCCTATTACAAAATATGTTCTCAATCCATGGGAAAAATTTTATTTTTACTTACTATCTAAATGTTGCAACTGAACAACAGACAAGCAGCTACAACTCCTTTTTCCAACAGGCTATTAATATTTTACTTTTACTCTACATAGTTAAATATAAATCCATAAAGCAACGATTCTCAAACTTTAATGGGTGAATTAATCACCTTGGGATCCTGTTAAAGGCAGATTCTGTGTTACTAGGTCTGAAGTGCGGCCTACATTTCTGCATTTCTAACAAGCTCCAGGTAATGTTAATGCTCCTGGTTTGGAGACCACACTTGGAGTAGCAGACATTCGGGTCACCTGGAAACTGGTGACTTATTTCAAAATGTATTTCTCACTGTCATTGTTTTAAATAGACCAGTTCATTCTTATGAAAATTTAAGAGGAAGAGTATCTTAGCTGGGATATACAAGGTTTTGATTTTTAATTTTGGTGAGGGAATTGTTTGGGTTTTTCAGAGATGTTATTTCTAGGAACTACTTTGCTGCTGACCAGAGATATATTTACTCATCTTATAATACTATATTTGGACTGGATACTGTATATCTACAGCATCTCTTTTTTGGAAATCTCAACATACATTAGCAAACTCAATTTTTACAAAAACATTCATTTTCACATCTCTGAATTAGTCATTCAAAATATCATCCCCTGGATGATGGATGTGTTTATAGCATAGATTTAGAATGGTTTCATAGACATATACTTAGCTCCAAACCCATCAAGTTTTATAAATTAAATATGTACAGCTTTTATTATGTCAATCATACCTCAATAAAGCATTACAAAAAATTATCCCATATAATTCTCTGTTCTAAAGTACAGAGGATATGAAAAGAACATGAATACGGAGCTTGTAAATTTTCCAAACTGTTACTCTGAAGTAACCAGAAAAAGAAAATTCAAACCTACCTATCAGCATTTAGTTTCATATTATATGTATTACACTGCACATAATTTGGTCAAGAAAATTAAACTTTCAGAGTGATAATGAAATGGTTATTTCTTTGAATTCATTAGCTTATCTTCAAGCCTCAGATCAGGGGAATATATGAGAAGGATAAGTTTTCAAATTAATGTTTAAATTAGAGACAGGCTTTCTTATTTTCAGATTCGAGGGATGCTGATTTTTCAAATCTTATTTTTTTCTATCCAGAATATTTAAATGAAAAGTGTAAACTAAAATGTAAAAACAAAAATAATGATCAGTGTATATCTTTAACTTTTCACAACCTACCTTCAAGTGACATTAGATCATTTAACACATAGTGTAAGAATTTTTTCCCTTTTATTTTTAGTTGACACATTATAATTGTAGATATTTATGGAATACAGGGTGATATTTTGATACGTGTTTACAATGTGTAATGATCAAATCAGGGTAATTAGCATAGCCATCACCTCAAGCATTTATCATTTCTTTGTGTTGTGAACATTCAAAATTCTGTCTTCTAGCTTTTGGAAAATAGTCAATAAATTATAGTTAATCATATTCACCCTGCAATGCTGCAGAGCACCAGACTTCATTCCTCCTATTTAGCTGTAATTTTGTATCCATTAACCAACATCTCCCACCTTCTCCCATCCCCCGACCCTTCCCAGCCTCTAATACCCACTATCCTATTCTCTACTTCCAAGAGCTAGAATTATTTTAGCTTCTACATGAGAGTGAGAACATGCAGTATGTACCTTTCTGTGCTTGCCTTATTTCACTGAACATAATGTTCGCCAGGCTCATTCCAGTGGCGGCAAATGACAGGATTGCATTCTGTTTTGTAGCTGAATATTATTCTATTGGGTATATACACTACGTTTTCTTCATCCTTTTGTCTGTTAATGGACATTTAGGTTGACTCCATATCTTAGCTATTGTAGATAGTGCTGCAATACACATGGAGGTGCAGGTATCCCTTTAATGTATTTATTTTATTTCCTTTGTATAAATACCCAGCAGTGGGATTGCTGGATTGCATGATAGTTCTAGTTTTATAGTTTTTTGAGAAATGTCCATAATAGCTGTACTGATTTGCATTCCCACCAACAGTAACACATAGTATAAGAATCTTATAGGCCAGGCATGGTAGCTCATGCTTGTCATCCCAACACTTTGGGACACCAAGACAGAAGGATTGCTTGAGGCCAAGAGTTCAAGACCAGAGTAGGCAATGAAACGAGATCCCATCTCTACAAGAATTTTTTTTTCTTTAATTAGCCAGACATGGTGGCATACGCCTGTAGTCCCAGCTACTTGGCAGGCTGAGGAGGATGGAGGATTGCTTGAGCCTGTAAGGTCAAGGCTGCAGTAAGCGAGATCCTGTCTCAAAAAAAGAAGTTTACAATTACATCCTTCCATTTCTCCCCTTCTCACTTTTGTACAATGTTGTCATGCGTTGTACTTACCTCTGATGCTCTTCATTTCTTTACATAGATCCAGATTGCCATGTGGTATCGTTTTTCTTCTGCCTTGAGGACTTGTAGTGCAAATATGCTGCTAATGAATTGCTTCAGCTTTTGTCTGTCTGAAAAGCCTTTATTTTTGCCTTCATTTTTAAAAGATATTTTCAGTGGGTATGGCATTGTACATTTTATAGGGTTTTTTTTTCTTTTTTTTTTTTTTTCCGTACTTTAAGTTTCTTAAGCTTGGGGTCTGTTGAGCTTCTTGGATCTATGGGTTTATAGTCTTCATCAATTTTAGAAAATTTTCAGCCCAATTTCTTAAACTATATTTCAATTCTTTCTCCATCTCCTTTTTAGAATGCCAGTAAATGTCTACTAGGCTGCTTGAAGCTGTCTTATGGTTTACTGATAATATGTTCATCTTTTTGACTCTCTTTCTTTCTTCATTTTGCAATTTCTACTACTCTGTCTTCAAGTTTATTAATGTTCTATTTTATTTTCCATGTCTGTACTTAACATTTTAAATATCTAAAATACAGTTAGAGTAACTTTGTTTTTGTTCCTAATTCTAATAATTATGTCAGTTCTGGGTCAGTTTTGATTGATTTTTCTCCACATTGTGCCTTTTTGCATGTTTTGTATTCAAACATATTTCTTGTCTTTCAGAAATTGCTGGCTTTTGTTGTCTGATGTCCAGTGTCTTCAAAATCATTGTTTCATACATTTTGTTCAGGATTTTTTGGGCAGGGAAGAGTGTTCTAGGAAAAAAGTTAATCTGATTCCTGTTACACTGTCTTGAATAGAAAAAAATTGCGGGATTTATAATGCAGCAACAATCAGAGAAATAAAAAGAACTGTATGAAGACATTAACACACTATTTATCTTAAGAAAGTATTTAGTGTCTGGACAGATTAATAGACCTGAATCAGATATTCTCATTAAAAGTTTAGATGCCCAGAAAAAGAAATTCGGTATCATTCTATGTCAATGTGGTGTCTTCGGTGCTTCATTCAGGCCTAGTTGCATTCCATTTATTCAGAATAATGGTGTGTAAGGTTAAAAAATACCCTATAATTTTGAATTGGAATATACTTCTGATCTTTGCATAAATTTTAATTGCTTGAATATTAATAAAAGCCCTTGGCAAGGGAATTGATATATACCAGATCCTGTAATATGAAAGAACATATGTCAGTTTTTGACACTTAAGAGAGTCTATCCAAACTTGAAAGTGCCTCCTGCCTTAAAAGTTTCCATCTTGATTATTATACTCATCAGATATAGAATTACCACATCATGATTTCTACTTCAAAACACAGATAAGAAAGATTAACGTTTTGTTTTGTTAACAACAAAATGTAGAAAAATATTACCCCCCAAATCACATATTTTTGATAGAGTGAGATTAACTCTATAATCTTAGGCTTTGATTCATAAATTTTTTACAAAACTGTAAGATGAGAAAGCCATGAATGCATGAATGACAAACCAATATTAAAGAACAAGGAGGAGGGAGGAGGAGGAGGAGGAGGAGGAAAATGAATAAAGAAACACCCAATTATATGCCAACATTAAATATGTTGACGCCCAAACCACACTTCACATGACTAAATGTTTGCTAAAGGAAAACATTTGCATTTTATGGTTATTATATGCTACTTGTTTCCCCTCCCACACCTCTTACACACACACACACACACACACACACACACACGATCAATTCTCCCACCTTCTCTGCTCTGTGTCCCAGGAGACTGACTTCAGACTGCATCACACAGGCTGACTTGCTTTCTGGCTTCGTCATATGGATTTAGCCAAAGGGAGTCACCAGCAGATGAGAGGTTAGGAAGGTGGAGAGTTAGAATACTATTCCTCTGTCCCTCACTTCAGCTCCTTTCTGACAACTGTGACACCCTGCAACTCCTACTTCTGGATTTAGAAAAGGCAGTCCCTTTTCTAAATCTCTGCTCTCACCCAAAGTCCAGTGGCACCATCCTCTCTCTTTACCCTGAATTTAGACCCAGGGATGATAATGGCATGGCACCCTCTTTTGCAAGTCCCTAGGTGCCTCAATATCCCTTATTAGTTCCTTAGCCCTGCCCTCATCTCTTAATAGTCCCTTCATTAAAGTCTCTTCAAAATCCCAGTTGCATGTGCCATCTGTTTCCTCCTGACTGATACCCACTCGTCTGTTGTGAGTATCAAGTGAGTAGCTAAAGGCAAGCAAGTACAAGAAATATTAGGAAACCTCCACCTGCTGAAAAGTTCAATTGATTAAGAGAACAGTGCTAATGAGGCCAAAATTAGTGTCTGGCTGTGTTCCAGGATCACAGCCTGCATCCCTGACCAGCCGTTTTACAAACCATCAGTTACAAGGTAGACCATGCCAAAGAGCACATATGAGTCTATGCCAATCCATCATCACTCCTGGGAACACAGCTCAAGGACTTAGCTGTTCAACTGAGATAGCGTCAAAATCATCTTTGTCCCCAAAGGACAGCTTTTGTAATGTGATTCTAACGAAAAAATTTATATGTTATTTTAAATAATAAAGTCATAACTGTCAATATCTTTTTCAAAGATGAGCTCTCATTTCATTCCTTATTTGTGGCTAATTCATAATAAAATAATTTAAAAGTCAAGCTTATCTAAATAAGCCTTTTATTGGTAATGGGATTCTGGGTTTATAAAAACCAGATTCATAGCCCTGAATCAGATATTCTCATTGTAATTAAATGAGTGAACCTATACAACCATCATATTAAGAATAAACAGTTAAATATTTTATTTATTTATTTATTTATTTATTGGAAGGGATTTTCTCATTATCAAGTGTGATTGACAAGTTTTCAGTTCATATACACATTTCCCCAAAACAGAACTTTGTTCCCTTCAGTACAGTGGCCTTGTAAAATCATATTGTAAGTAGGCCATTATAGATGTGCCATTGTAGTAACATTGATATACTGGCTTACTTCCAGGGTAATTTTATATGATTTACATGGTGGGGAAGGGAGACTTCTGTTCCTTTTTCAGAAATCAGTTTCTGAGACTCTTTACTATCAGTGAGAGAGAAGTACTGTTTCTACTAAAATTGAATCTATGACTATCAATAAAATCTCCTGAAATACAAAAACAAAACATCTCATTGTTAATAATAGCATAATGTTAACATCACCCATAAGATAGGAGCATAGTTTATACACAGTATTTATTCTTAATCAGTTTCATAAAACATAATCTGAGTTTTATTTTTTAACAAAAGCTTTTGAGTCACTATGATAAGGTCAACAGAAAGCACAGTCTTTTAACATTAGGTGATCAACTTTTTGACAATGGCAGGACCAGTGTAGCTAATGGAATAATAGCCTGCAGGGTCCAGCTAAATATGACATACGAATGTAATCAACCTCTGTGATGACTATTCAAAAGTAATCCCTTTAGCTTTGAACTGCAACATATATTTCAACAAGGCAAAAAACATATGAAGAAATTCTCTGCAGACCACACTGATACAATACAGCCTTCATATCATGCTCTCTGTGTTTGCTGCTTATAGTGAGTTTTAAATTTAAGGTAATGACTACTGTATATTCATGTGAGCATACAACAATACTTTTGATTTGTTGTAGAAAGGTTGAATCCATTACCACGGGTCTAGTCTATAAACTCTGACACAACCTTTATGAATGAGTTATTTACCCTTTTTTAGAGTAAGGCCACTACAAATGTTTAGCATGCCAAAATTATAAAAATTCATTTACCTTTCCAGTCCCCAAACTACCAGGTAATGTCTTCTCCATTTCAATTCATCCTTCTCTACAGATAACATTTTAAAAATCTTGTTTACATATAATACTGTATAATATAAATATTATATTCCATTGTTTTCAAAAAAGGGATGCGATGTTGGATTTATAGCAATTTAGCATTTACTGGCTTATTCTATTGCTTTTGTAACGTATAGGCTTAGTGGTGGTATAAATGAAATCTTTTTGTTGCCCACTTGAATCTACCATTTCAGAGTCTTTACTATTAGCAACAAAGAAGTGCCAATTTCTACTGAAATGTAGATCATATAAGCAAATATCACACTTCAACGTGCTGTTGCTTCTGGTCTCCCTTACTAAAGTGGTACTGGTCCCAGTCTTCCAGCTCCCTTGAAGTCCTACAGATCAAACATCTCAAATCACACCTTAAGTCAGACCCATTGTGCAAAACCTAGGTTATAATCCAAATGAGTGTTTTTGCAGTGATGGAACCAAGAGTCAACAGTCCTGTGGTGAGTGAGTACCCAATATCTAACACTCAGACCCAGAAGAAGTATCCAGTCATGCACTGCATAAGGACATTTCTGTCAACAATATATGCCATACACAATGGTGATACTAAAAGATTATAATGGAGCTGAAAGATTCCTATGCACTAGTGACATTTTAGCCATCATAACACTGTGGTGCAATGCGTTACCTTTACTATGTTTAGCTATAGTAAATACTCATTATAGTGTTACACATGCCTACAATATTCACGATAGTAATGTGCCGAACAGGTTCGTAGCCCAGAAGCAATACACTATAGCATATAATAGCCTAGCTATGTGGTAGGCTGTGCCATCTAGATTTGTGTAAGTACACTCTATGATGTTTGTACAACAACATCACCTAATGACTCATTTCTTAGAAGGTATTCTTGTCGTTAAGTGACACACAACTGTATATTACTTTGCTCATTTCTTTGCTGAGAACTTAGTCACATGGCTTTAACTAAATAGTTCTCTACTGATAGGGAAGATCTAATAGAGAGGAAGAGCACTGATGAGTGGGAGGCAGAAGGAAGGACTGAAACCGTGTCTTGTCTAGACAAGAGGGCATGAGATCTAGTGAAGAAGTAGAGGGATAGGCCTTAGGCAGTTCATTGATACTAACAGAAGGGAAGACAGAGTATACAGAACAGAAGCAGTAGGTGAGTAACTCTTGCCACAAGGCTTGTGGAAGATTTTTCCTATTGTCATTTATTTCCTCTATGAAGCCAGAAAATAAATCATCAGCTGAGAAAAGTGGAGGGTGGGAGGTTTGAGAAAAAGAGAAGATTTAGTCATCTAGGGGAGTGGAAGAATGAGTGGACTAGGAATGTCTCATAGAATGGCCTGGAAGCGTAAGGGTCTACTTAATGTTTGTGGCCATGAATTTAAGATGAGGCATCTCAGGCCAGTTGTATTTTCTCCAGCCATATTGAACTATACAGTGCAGGAGAGGAATAGGCACATAACTGGATTTAACTAGGGCTATACTTTTGCCAAGTAAGCAAACAAATTGAAAAGAAGAGAAATTTAGACTTTATATAAGGAAGTAGATAACCATGGAATTTAAATTATATAAGGAAGGAAGAAGAGACAGAAAAATGAGGAAAAACAATGAAAAGGTGGTAGGATTGGAGGTTCCAATGAAGTAGAAGAATTGCTGGTGTCAGGATACCAGAGGGAGTGATCTGGAAATACAAAAGGAGGCAGCCAAACAGTTAAATGCAGGAAAATGAGCTAGAGGGGGCTCATAGTTATTGATAATGACAAGGTCTAAGTATGACCAGGGGAATTAATGGCTGTGATAATGTAAAGGACAAGATGTAAAAGAACAGGAGGTCAAGGAATTGAGACTTAGGGTGGAATAATCTTCTACCTTTACATTGAAATTACTAAATTAAGACAGTAGTAGTACAGTGACAATGAGGCAATGATAACATCAACTGAGAATGATTCTGCTTGTAGACAGATCACAATAGTGACAAATGGTTGACTGTATAATATAATGACACGAGTGTTAGAAAGGGAAAGAGGAAGGGCAAGGGTCCTGAAAGAACAAGGAGGAGAGGACACCAACCCATCTTCAGGTCCAGTAGTGAGAAGACCGAGAAAAACAATAACAAAAACGGTTTTCTGGGCTGATAGTATCTTGAGAGAAGAGACAAATTTCTGTTAGAGCAAGAAAGTAAAAGGAATTTCAGAAAATAGGGTAAGGATATAGGACATTTTGCTAAAATAATGAATCAAATATTCCAAAAGGCAAAGTGGAACTCTTTCAGGAATTTCAGTGGGTAGGGATGGGGACAGAACAGGAAAGGTAATAAAAAATAGAATGAAGGGACCTGAAAACTGGGGCCTGTCGTAAACAGGAATAAACGGTATCTTATTAGATTAAGCCCAGTGACTTGAAATCAAAAGTAAAGGGGCAGATATGAAAGTTAAAGTTAAGTAACAAATTAACATGGCTCTCTCTCTATATATAGATATACATATAATATATGATAAATGAAGTCATATATACACATATATCTACATATATAAACTTCCCATATTTGATTTCATTATCATAATGTCATAATAATGAAGTCAATGTGGGAAGTTTTTATATATATATGTTTATATATGTATTTATATATATACACACACACATACATGTAGATAGATAGATATATATAAACTTCCCATATTTGACTTCATTATTTGGGTACTTTATTTTGCTCCCTAAATTAATTTTCCTCTTGAGTATGATTTTTAAAATTCATCTTAAACAAAAGGTGGCCTTTTCAGTAGCCATTTTATTATATCACAAGAATACTGTGGATTGGGAATTCAGGCAGGGCTCGGCTGGACGTTAATTGAAGTCACTAAGTGGTATTCAGCTGACAGATGGGCTGGTTTGATGGGTCAAAGACAGCTTCACTCACAGGCTGGAGACTTGGCCAAGATGGCTGGAAGGCTGGACTCAGCTGGTACTGTCTGCTAGAACATCTATACATGGCCATTCCAGCATGGCAGTCTCAGGGTATGAGGACTTATGTGATGACTTGCTTCCTCCAAAAAAAGTATCCTAAGATAACCAGGTAGAGGCTGCATAGCCTTTATGGACCTAGCCCCAGAACTCATTTTTGTTACTTCCTCCATATTCAGCTGATCACAAAAGAGTCTTAAGGGTAGCTCAATTTCAAGAAGAAAACTAGATTCTACTTCTTCATGGGGGATTGACAAGATCATGCTGTACAGGAACATGTGGAGTGGGAGATATTGTTGTGGCCATCTTTATACAATACAATCTGCCCTGGTGATACATACACCCTTATCTTATAGGTGATAAGGACAGATATCCCTGAAAAGGGATTCCCAGGTTCAAGATCAAAATAACATAAACTGTGTTCATGATAATTTATTAACTTTGTGCATCTTTTTTTTTTTTTAGAAGAGTTTAGAGGATCCACAGTGGAAGCTGTATCTCAAAACTCAGAACGTTTGGAAGAACTCAGTAGGTATGATAAATCAAGTAAAAAGTTTCTATTAAGTACCCACTTTGTGCAATATACTAAGTATAATCTCATTCTCCAAACACAAAAAGAGGAGTTTCATCCAGCACTTGATAACCTTAATACTGCTTTAAAAAAAATCACAGATTTATTTTCAAATGTCACATAAGGTTAAGTATTTTTAATTTTGAAGCCACATCTGAAAATTACAGAAAACAAATTATTTTTCAAAACAAATGTTCTTTGCTTTCTAGCTCAGTATAAAAGTTAAATTTATAATTTATTTAATTTCAGGTTTCCAGGTGATCAAAAAAATGAAGCTTAAAGCACCTTTCACTTAACATCAAAGCAAGAAGAAATCCATAATGTCACCTTAGACTTCAATACTTGTAATAGGAGCATGTTACAGATAATACACAGTTATAATAAAACTGACTATGACTCTTTTCATTGGATTTTGCACTGCAGTGTGTTACTATAAATTTAATCCAAAACATCTAAATCCATGAAAATAAAATATATTCCAATTCTTAGAAATATCAGCAATCATCCATGAAATAAACGATTTCCTCTTATCCACAATTGCACAAGAAATAGTGATACCATGAAACCAAAATAAGAAAATATTTTCTAATGAAAAAATAATTACAAGCTTAAGAAAATCTTTCATGCTGAATTCATGTAGGAAAATATTTACTAAAACTCTAGGGAAACTTCTCAACATAGATAAAAGGAGTATAAGCAATTAAGACTACCATACTGATAAGTCTTGTTTGAAACAGTTTGCTTTACCTGTGTAACAGTATATTTTATGATACTTTTAGCTGATAGCACATAATAAAACTTATCCATGTCAACTTAAAAAGTTTAACTAAGTCCTTCAATCTTACAAGCCTTACCTAATGTGTCTTGCAAATGAAAGAACACAGCTGAGATGGTTACATGTATAATTTCAGGAGATCTGAAGATCTGGGGGAATTTATGAATTAAGTACATTACCAACAATAAAGACTTTTATTCCCATTTAAACTTGGTCAGTATACAGTTTAAATCTGGTTTCTCAAAAGAAGAGTCCAAGCAGCCAAAGCAATCCTAAGCAAAAATAACAAAGCCAGAGGCATAATATTACCCAACTTCAAACTACATTATAAGGCCATAGCAGCCAAAACGGCATGGTACTGGTAAAAACAGACACATAGACTAATGGAACAAAATAGAGAACCCAGCCACACACCTACAGCCAACTGATCTTTGACAAAGTTGACAATAATAAGCAGTGGGAAAAGGACATCCTACTCAGTGGGCTGAGACAACTGGCTGGTCATATGCAAAAGAATGAAACTGGACCCCCTACCTTTTACCATATACAAAATGTAACTCAAGTTGGATTAAAGATTTAAATGTAAAACCTCAAACTATAAGAATCCTAGAAGAAAACTTAGGAAACACCACTCTGGACATTGGCCTTGGGAAAGAATTTATGACCAAGTCCTCAAAAGCAATTGCAACAAAACCAAAAATGGGTAAGTGAGATTTAATTAAACTAAAAAGCTTCTGCACCACAAAAGAAACTATTAACAGAGTAAATAGACAACCTGCAGAATGGAAGAAAATATTCACAAACTGTGCATCTGACAAAGGTCAAATATCCGG
Source organism: Pongo abelii (assembly GCF_028885655.2). NCBI lineage: Eukaryota > Metazoa > Chordata > Mammalia > Primates > Hominidae > Pongo > Pongo abelii. The sequence continues at coordinate 168,509,480 of NC_071988.2, read as the reverse complement.
AATCTATAAGGGACTTAATATAACAAGCAAAAAAGCCAAGTAACCCCATTAAAAAATGGCCAAAAGACATGAACAGACACTTTTCTTTTTTTTTTTTTTTTTTTTTTTCTTTTATTATTATTATTATTATTATTATTATTATACTTTAGGTTTTATGGTACATGTGCGCAATGTGCAGGTAAGTTACATATGTATACATGTGCCATGCTGGTGCGCTGCACCCACCAACTCGTCATCTAGCATTAGGTATATCTCCCAATGCTATCCCTCCCCCCTCCCCCCACCCCACAACAGTCCCCAGAGTGTGATGTTCCCCTTCCTGTGTCCATGTGTTCTCATTGTTCAATTCCCACCTATGAGTGAGAATATGCGGTGTTTGGTTTTTTGTTCTTGCGATAGTTTACTGAGAATGATGATTTCCAATTTCATCCATGTCCCTACAAAGGACGTGAACTCATCATTTTTTATGGCTGCATAGTATTCCATGGTGTATATGTGCCACATTTTCTTAATCCAGTCTATCATTGTTGGACATTTGGGTTGGTTCCAAGTCTTTGCTATTGTGAATAATGCCGCAATAAACATACGTGTGCATGTGTCTTTATAGCAGCATGATTTATAGTCCTTTGGGTATATACCCAGTAATGGGATGGCTGGGTCGAATGGAATTTCTAGTTCTAGATCCCTGAGGAATCGCCACACTGACTTCCACAAGGGTTGAACTAGTTTACAGTCCCACCAACAGTGTAAAAGTGTTCCTATTTCTCCACATCCTCTCCAGCACCTGTTGTTTCCTGACTTTTTAATGATTGCCATTCTAACTGGTGTGAGATGGTATCTCATTGTGGTTTTGATTTGCATTTCTCTGATGGCCAGTGATGGTGAGCATTTTTTCATGTGTTTTTTGGCTGCATAAATGTCTTCTTTTGAGAAGTGTCGAACAGACACTTTTCAAATGAAAACATAAAGCATCAAATAAACATATGAAAAAATGCTTCACATCACTAATCATCAGAGAAATACAAATCAAAACCACAATGAGATTGTATCCACTCCAGTCAAATGGCTATCATTAAAAAGTCAAAAAACAGACGCTGGCAAGGCCATGGAGAAAAAGGAATGCTTATACACTGTTGGTGGGAATGTAAATTAGTTCAGCCACTGTGGAAAGCAGCTTGGAGATTTCTCAAAGAACTTAAAAAAGAGCTATCATTTTACCCAGCAATCTCATCACAGGGTATATATCCATATCCAAACGAAAATAAATTATTCTACGAAAAATACATATGCACTTAGATGTTCATCACAGCACTATTCACAATAGCAAATACATAGAATCAACCTAGGAGCCCATCAATGTTGGGATTGATAGAGAAAATATGGTACATATACACCATGAAATACTATACAGCCATAAAAAAGAATGGAACCATATTCTTTGCAGTAACATAAATGCAATTTGAGGCCATTATCCTAAGTGAATTAATAACAGGAATGGAAAACCAAATACCACATGATTTCACTTATAAGTGGGAGCTAAATATTGGGTACATATGGACATAAAGATGGGAACAGTAGACACTGGCAACTACTAGAGGAGGGAGGGAGGGGGCAAGTGTTGAAAACTACCTATTGGATACTATGTTCACTATTTGAGTGACAGGATCAATTGTACCTGAAACCTCAGCATCACGCAATATACCCACGTAACAAACCTGCGCATATACTCCCTGAATCTAAATAAAAGTTGAAATTATTTTTAAAAAACGTTAGGTTCCTTTGAATGTTCCATGATTGAAGAATAGAGACTCACCCTGCAGTGTGTAGAATCACTCTGCTTTCCACATGATATTGAAATTTTAGCACTCTGCCCAAGGAAATTATTCAATGTATCAGTGTAATGAACATGAGTCAATGCAAATACCAAAAAATAATTGAAAAGGTATATGGGTGAAAAAGTGTTTTCTTGTATTGTTTATTTAATCAGTAAAACCAATTTCCACAGTATCTCTGATTCCTGAACAATCTTTTGTAGTGCCTACAGATTTCCATGGGTTTTGCCCTAGAATTAAAATTAAAGTAGATTTCTCTCTTTAAAACAACTGCAGATATCTGCTTTTAGACTTACAAAATATTGAGACAGAAATAAGGTTGTTAAGGATGGTATCTGAGAATGCATCTTTTACAGTGATCACCACCAAGTTCTTTTTTCCCAGAAATGTCCTGTTTCGCTAGGAAGAGTCATTTTTTAAAAATGATGCGGCCAGGGACAAATAGATAAATGAAACAGAAAAGAGCATTCAGAAATTACATATACAAAGTTAGTATATGATAAAGGTGGCTTTTCAAAACAATGAGAGAAGGATAGACTCTATAAGGAATGTCCTGAGAGCACTGGTTATGTCTAAAGAAACAAAATCCGTAATGTGTTCACTATTTCACATCATCAGATCAAATTGAACTATAAATACATCAGAATTCCACACTGGGAAATGTTTTTCTAATATCGGGTTGGGGAACACCTTCCTAAGCAAAAAATCAAGGTCAGGTGAAGAATAGTCAAACTCTACAACATACTAGAGTACATTGAAAAGATCCATACAGTGAAAAAGTCATTAAAGTTAGAAGATCAATGACAGAGCAAAAGAAATTGCAACAAAAACCCCCAATGCCCATAAAATACAGATACTTTCTTTAAAATAAATTAACAAAGATGAAAAGAAGGAAAAATAGAAAGGAAAGACAACTTGGTATGCAAAAGGACAAAGGATACAAATTGGCAATCCAGAGAAGAAAAATACCAATGATTAATACACACAATAAAAGATAGCCAAGATGGAACACTTGTGCTTTGCTGGTGATAATCTAAAATGGTATAAACACAATGGAAAACAGTATATAAGCTCCTCAAAAACTAAATATGAAAGTACTGTATATGATAATACAGCAACTCTAACCTAACCAATAAGATATCATTTTCCACCAATCAAATTAACAAAAATTTAAAAGATTGAAAATATCCAGTGTGGCTAGGGTTTAGGATGAAGGACACTCCACTGTGGCTTGAATATGTCCCCCAAAGTTCACGTGTTGGAAACTTAATCCCCAAGGCAACAGGGTTGAAAGATGAGGCCTAATGGAGGGGTTTAGGTCATGAGAGCTTCATTCTCATGAATGGATTAATGCTGAATATAAAAGGGCTTGAGGCTGCAGGTTCAATCTCTTGTTCTTTCTCACTCTCTCTTTGCCCTTCTGCCATGAGATGACACCTCAAGGCTTTTATCAGACACTAGCCCCTTAATTTTGCACTTTCCAGCCTCCAGAACTGTGAGCCAATAAATTTTTGTTCATTATAAACTACCTAGCCTGTGGTAGTCTGTTATAGCAACACAAAGTGAACTAAGACACATTCTCATATGCTATTAATAGGATTAAAAACTGATAAATAAAATTTTGTGAAGTCAAAGTATTTGGCAGTACTTATGAAAATGTAAAAAAAATGAATGTCCTATAAGCTAACATTTCTAATCTAGAAATAGTTTCTTCAAAACTATTCAGACAAGTGCATAAATATTCACTTATAAAGATGCTTATCTCAGATCTTCTGTAATACTGTGAAATTGGAACCATCTTAAACATTCATTAACTTGGGAATGACTAAATAAATTATGGTGCATCCATACAACAATATAGTATGTGATCATTAAAAATGTGAAGTAAAGTTTACTGTACTGACATGAAATGATGCCTATGGTATATTGTCAACATAAAATCAAGTTATAGTCAAGGACCTAAATGTAAGAGGTAAAACTATAAAACTTCTAAAAGAAAACATAGAAGAAAATTGTCATGACCTTTAGTTAGGCAAAGATTTCTTAGGAGACAAAAATGCACAAACCATAAAAGAAAAATTCATAGAGTATACTTCATCAAAAGTAAAAATGCCTGCTCTTCTGAAAATGTTAAAATAAAAAGACAAGTCCCAGACTGGTAGAAAATATTTGCAAAATACTTATCTGGTAAAGTACTTGTATTGAAAATACGTGAAGAACTTTTACAGCTCAATAATGAGACAACTAATGCAAATTAAGAAACAGGCAAAATATTTGAACAGGCATTTCACCAAAGAAGATCCACATATGGCAAATAAGCACATGAAAAGATACTCAGCATCATTAGAGATGATGTGATCAGCACATTAGAGAAATGTGATCCCAGCACTTTGTGAGGCTGAGGCAGGCGGATCACCAGGTCAAGAGATGGAGACCATCCTGGCCAACATGGTAAAACCCCGTCTCTGCTAAAAAATACAAAAATTAGCTGAGTGTGGTGGTGCACACCTGTAATCCCAGCTACTCTGGAGGCTGAGGCAGGAGAATCACTTGAATCCGGGAGGCAGAGGTTGCAGTGAGCTGCACCACTGCACTCCAGCCAGTGACAGAGCGAGACTCCATCTAAAAAAAAAAAAAAAAAAAAAGAGAGAGATATTATTACACACCTACTAGAATGGCTAAAATGTTAAAAATCTGACAGTACCAAGGGCTGACAAGGACTTGGAGCAACTGGAACTCTCAAAATCACTGATGGGAATGAAAAATTGTACAGCTGCTTTAGAAACTGTTTAGCAGTTCCATATAAACTTAAATACACACCATATGATAGAGGAATCCCACTCATAATTATTTACCAAAAAAAAAAAAATCATACATCCACACAAACACCTGTATATAAATATTTATAGTAGTTTTATTCATAATAGTCAAAACCAGAAATAACCCAAATGTCCATCAACTGGTGAATGGATAAACAAATTGTGGTACATTTGTAGAATGAAATACAATTCAACAATGTAATAGAAGCAACTGCTGATAAATGTAACAAGATGAACCTCAAAAGCATTATGCCAAGTAGAAGAAGCCAATCACAGAATTTCTATTTATATAACATTCTGAAAAAGGCAAAACTATGGAACAGAAATTAGATCTAATGGCTGCGAAGAGCTGGGGTTGGAGGAAAAAAGATTGACTATAAAACAATATGAGGAAATTTGGGGGATAAGGAAATATTCTATATCTGAATTATGGTTATGATTGTGTATCTTCATACATTTGTCAAAGCTAATTGAACTGTACATATAAGAGGATGAATTTTACTATATAAATTATAACTCAATAAAGTTGACTTCTAAAAAATAAAACAAAAAGCGAATGGCTATAGTGTAGATTCAGCTTGATCATATTGCATATGTATAATGTAGTTGTGCATGCTTGTGGTTATGTATATGTTTATATGTGTATAGAAAGACATATTAAGTAATCTAAACCCAAAATGAACTGTGATTATCTCTAGGGAATAGGGTTGGGGACAATTTCACTTTTTATTTTATATACACCTGTATTGTTTAAATTTTTCCCACATACATGAATATATGTATATTTTAACAACAAAAAATATTAAATACTAAAGATTCTCCTACTGTTTTTTTGTTTTTGTTTTTGTTTAGTTTGTTTGTTTTTTGAGTCTCACTCTGTCCCCTAGGCTGGAGTGCAATGGTGGGATCTCGGCTCACTGCAACCTTTAACACCTAGGTTCAAGCAATTCTCATGCCTCAGGCTCCTGAATTGCAGGTATTACAGGCATATACCACCAATCCCAGCTAATTTTTATATTTTTAGTAGAAATGGGGTTTTACAATATTGGCCAGGCTGATCTCAAACTCCTGACCTCAGTTGATCTGTCCACTTTGGCCTCCCAAAGTGCTGGGATTACAGCCGTGAGCCACCGCACCAGGCTCTTACTTTGTTATATAATGTTTCTTTAACCATAACCATTACATTACAAATGCCCCATCTCATCTCACTCTAAAAACTAGTTTAACCACAAGAAAACTTTATTTCCTTTTATAAGAACAATTTTAGCTTCGAAGTTCAAATTCAAATAACAAATACTTCTTTTTTCCTCTATAATAACTGCTTTTTGCTATAGTGTCTTCTCAAATTAGTTTTCAGGTTCCTTAAAAAGATGTATGGAAAGTTTTGTGAGAATATTTGTAATCAGAATGCCCACATCTTTGAAAACACTTCAGAAAATTAGATATATCAAACATAAACCTGTCAGCAAGGTCAACAGAAACTGGAATTTACAATCAAATGCTAAATAGCCACAGTGCTATCCCTTCTGATAGATTTAATCAAAAAGGTTTCTTAGGAGCTTTCTCCTTAAATTTCAATTTGATTCATTTTTATTTGTGAAACTGAAAACAAATCTGAAAACAAAATCAAGGTTTTCTGGATGATAGATGCAAATCACAATTGCATCAAATGCTAGTTCTTATCTGTAAAAGATCCTCCCATAAATAATGCAGCCAGGACCACTCACTGAGAACATGTAAGCATTTACAATGGTCCCTAATTCCATTTTTATCAAAATGACAGTGCTTAAAATACAACATTCTATAATATACTATAATTACTTTAGCTTTTAGCTTCTCCTTTAAAAAATTGCTAAGGCATCATTCCTTTTCTCGTTTTCATACTGTATGTAATAAGATTCCTGAAGGTGGTAGTGGTGGCGGCCGGGGGCGGGGCGGGGGGTGCATCTCAGGTTATAGGCAACAAACATGGGCCAGGTACAGTGGCTCATGCCTGTAATCCCAACATTTTGGGAGACCGAGGAGGGAGGATCGCTTGAGCCCAGGAATTCAAGGCTAGCCTGGGCAACATAGGGAGACTTCGCCTCTACTAAAAATAAAAATTAGCACACGTATAGCTGTGCATGCCCATAGTCTTAGCTACTCGGGAGATTGAGACAGAAGGATCGCTTGAGCCCAGGAGTTTGAGGCTGCAGTGAGCTGTGATCACACCACTCACTCCAACCTGGGTGACAGAGTGATACCCTGCCTCTTAAAAACAAAAAAAAGTATGTTTGTGCTCCCACACTATATAACACTAAAAAAGTCCTGGACAATATATTTTGATCTAATTGTTAAGGCCCTTGTATTTTTATTCCATCCCCCAGTTCTTCCCTTCTAGGGGGCCTTCCTTTCCTCTCCCAGGGTAGTGATATATATTTCTACATAGGGTTGATGGTATATGTCAAAATACAGAAGACATATTTGGTTAACTTTCAAGATCCACATTTAAAGGTGAAATATAGGAATTCTTTAGAAAAAGTAATGAACATAGCTTCTATTAAAGCAAAAGGCTTTAATGTCTTCTTTCCAATGTTACTTTACCCAGATTTTTTAATGAAATGTATTATATTTCCATTGTTACTATTGATATTCATCTTCTCTCTGCCTCCCATACACACACCCTATAGATAAGTATACCCTAGACAGTAATGTGACCATGTAATGATTATGAGATTTTTTTAAATTATCTGAATTGACTGAACATTAAAGAAAAATGACACAAATAATGTAGATTTAATTAGTACTTTACTAAAAGTTGCTTTGTACTTCCAAATATCTTGCTTTGGTATATAACTTCTCAAGTCCTACATCAAATAACACTTCTTTGTAGAATTATAGCTATACATTTTATGATATTGCAATTGATTTAAGAAATTCTCTCCAAAATTTTGAGTATATACAAATTATCTCAATTTTTTTTTTTTTTTGAGACAGAATCTTGCTCTGTCTTCCAGGCTGAGTGCAGCGGCATGATCATAGCTCCCTGCAGCCTTGAACTCCTGGGCTCAAGGGATCCTCCTGCATCAGCCTCCTCCTGAGTAACTGGGACTACCAGCACCATGCTCAGCTAATTCTTTTTTTTTTTTTGATAGTGATGGGGTTTTGCTATGTTGCCTAGACTGGTCTTGAACTCCTAGCCTTAAGCGATCCTCCTGCCTCAGCCTCCCAAAGTACTGGGATTACATACACAAGCCACTGTGCCTGGCTCAATACTTTTAAAAAAGAAAACAAAAACAAAAAAACCTTTTACTAGTTATTTGCTTGAACAATCTAGAATTTACCAGCCTGAGTAAATATGGCCTTACAGAACAAAAAGTTTATGATTGCCTACAATCCCTAAACGTTTAAACATGTTGTACAGCCCCTAGTCTTCAGAGAAATGCACATTAAAACAGCATTGTAACACTAATCTTTTACCTATCATTTTGTCAAAAGTTACAAAGAATAACTGGTGTTAAAATGGTGGGTTTAGCTGGGCGCGGTGGCTCATGCCTGTAATCCCAGCACTTTGGGAGGCCGAAGCGGGTGGATCACGAAGTCAAGAGATCGAGAACATCCTGGCCAACATAGTGAAACCCCATCTCTACTAAAAATACAAAAATTAGCTGGGCGTGGTGGTGGGCGCCTGTAGTCCCAGCTACTAGGGAGTCTGAGGCAGGAGAATCACTTGAACCCGGGAGGCGGAGCTTGCAGTGAGCTGAGATTGCGCCACTGCAGTCCAGCCTGGCGACAGAGCGAGACTCTGTCTCAAAAAAAAAAAAAAAAGTGAGTTTAAAAAAAGAGGTAGCCATGTAAATTAAAAAAAAAAAAAAAATCAGAGAATAATTTGACAATATGCACCAAAAGCCTTTAAAAACACTTTAACTCTGCTATTTCATTTCTAAGAATTTATCTTAGGAAATAATGAGACAAATGAGAAATACTGAAGGTAAAAAGCTGTTTATTGAAGTTTCTTTCTTGTGCTAGCATAAGAACAAATAAAGCAAACAGATAAAACTTAGATTCCACCTAAATATCCAATATTAAATAACTGGTCAAATCCAATATTAAATAACTGGTCAAATAACTACTACAAACTTAGTGGCTTAATATAATACCCACTTATTATCTTACAGTTCTGTAGGTCAAAAGACCAAGGAGGCTTGACTAGGTTTTCTGCTTAGGTCTCCCAGGGCAAAAATAAAGGTATCTGCGAAGATGAGCTCTTATTTGACAAGTGTGGGGAAGAATCAGCTTCTAAGTTCATTCAGGTTCTTGGAAGAATTCAGTTCCTCGCAGTTACTGAGGTCCCTGTTTCATTGCTGCCTGTCAGCCAGGGTCCACCCTCACCAACTTGAAGCCACCACATTCCTTCACGTAGTCCCTTCTATCTTAGAGGCAACAGTGCTACATAATAGAGTCTTGCTCAGGTTTAAAAGCTCTCTGACTTCCTCTTCTGCAACCAGCCAGAAAAAGTTCTCTGCTTTTCCGGACTCATGTGATTAGATTAGGCCCACACAATATCCTCTCCATCTTAGAGCCAACTGTGCCATATACCAGAATACAATCATGGGATTGATATCTCCTCATATTCACAAGTTCCAGGGATTTAGGTGGGACAATTTGGGTGGGAAAAGTCTCCACTGCACCATGGAATAAAATACAATAACTAAAAATGATAATAGAGTTGATATTTGGGTTGCCTTTCAAAAAAATATAAATTAGTTATTAAATATTGAAATATTTCTGTAGCATTTGTCAACAAGCTATTGCCTTGGTCTCCACCTCCTACCCGGTCCTGGATATTCTCCCAGCTCCTCCCCTAGGAAGACCACGGTCCCACCTTTTGATCTAGCAATTAAAGGACTGATGCCTCCTACAGCAGTAAACCACCAGGCCACAGTCTGTTCTTTCTGATTGTTTGGTGGCTTTGAAGTAGTAATCATTAAATATTTGTAATATCATCCCTGGATTTGGCGCTATACTTAATGGCAGAAAAAAGAATATTATAATACTACTAAATGAGGAAAAAAAGACATGTTTATTTAAAATGACGAGAGAGACAAACATGTAGGTTTGAATTGGTTTCTTTACGTCAGTGAATATATCTAGGAGCAATTCCTGGAATTCCTACTGGCTTATTTATATTACTGAATATGCATAGAAGCAATTCCTAAAAAATGTATCACAAAACATTAATTGATTATTTCTAAAACATAGAACTTTAAATAATATTAATTTAATTTTAAAATTTTCTGTGTTTTTAATGAACAAGTATTATTGGCAAAATAAAAATAACATGTAATAGAGACAAAATAATTCCTGGACTTATCTCTCCATTGACCATCTACGGCCTTGGGGGAAAATGTTTCTCATTTCTGAACCTCTGTTTCTTAACCAGTAAAATAAACTATTTTTCATCCTTTCCAGCTCCAAAAGTTTCTGATTCGAAATCTGCCACTCAACTATATATATAGGCTCAATTTGGGCTTTTTAAAAAATGAAGGAAGGAAGGAAACCATCAAAGCCACATAAAATTAAGTCTTCATTTTGTGCACTTTACGCATTGTAGAAAGCTATAATTTCTTTTTAACGTGACGTAATTCATTTAAGATCAAGGTTCCCAATGTAATTATTTATTCACCTTTCCTAATTGTCAAAATGCTATAAGTTTATTACGGCTTTTAAATTACATCTCCTGAACTATCGTTATTCAATGAGAATAATGATAGCACCTAGCACCTCAGCACCTAGCACTGAGAATATTGTTAATTATAGTGAAAAAAACCAAAGAGCCCACATCCCTGGAGCCAAAATTCAAGATACAAACAATGTCTTAACAATAAGTAAATAAACAAGACAGATTGTTACAAAAACCTAAAAGAAATAAAGAAGACGTGATAGATAAAAATGGAAAAGGGACAATTTTACATAAGGTCACCAGGGAAGGTCTCTCTGAGGAAGTAATTTTAAACTGAGACCTGCAAGATGAGAAGAAGATAGCAGTATGAAAAGCCAAAAGAAATATTCTAGCAGAGAGAACAGTAATGTGAATGCTCTAAGGCAAGAAAGAGTTTCAATTGTCTATGGAATATAAGAAGGATAACGTAATTGCAATAAACGAGTGGGAGAGGGTGGCACCAGATGAAATTAAGGAAACAGGCAGGTATCCATTGCTATAGTTTAAATGTGTACCCCCAAAAGTTCATGTGTTGGAAACATTGCCATTGTAACAATATTAAGAAGTGGAGCCTTTAAGAGGGGGTTAATGCTGTTATCGTAAGAGTGAGTGCCCCTCACTCTTGTGGCCTCTTTTGCATGTGATTACTTGCCCTCCCACATTTCTGCCATGATATGACACAGTACAAAAGTCCTTGCCAGAAGCTGCTGCCATGCCTTTGGACTTTTCAGCCTACCGAACCATAAGCTAAATAAACTTCTTTTCTTTATAAATTACCCAGTCTGTGATATTATGTTACAGCAACAGAAATGGACTAAGATACATATAAGTGTCATTAGACCAGAGTAAAGAATTCAGATTTTATCCTAAATACCAATGAGAAGACATTCAAAACCTTTGAACCTAGAAGAGATGTGAACTTATCTGTTTTTGAAAGATAACTTCGGCTGTTGTGTAGGGAGGAGATTATAGGAGGGCAAAAGTGGAACCTTGAAGACCAGTTAGAAGGCTACTGTACAAGTCCAAGCAAGTGTAGATGAGTCACTAAGAGTAAGAGTATCAGTGAAAATGGACAAAAGCAAATGGTTTAAAAGATATTTTAAGCAACAATCCATAAGCTTGCTGATGGGATCATGGTAAAACAAAGGGGAAGATCAGCAGGATAGATCCTAAAGATTTGTCTTGAGCAACTTAGTGATTAGTATGATTAGCAGTACTATTTACTAAGATGAGAAAAACTACAAGAAGATCAAACTTTGCAGGTGAAATCAAGAGCTCTATTTTAGACACAGGTTTAAAGATGTTTATTAAACTTCCGAGAGGAGAGGAGAGGTTAAAGAGAGAATTACACATAAAAGTTCAGGATTCAGAATAGAGATCAGTCTAGAGATAATTATTTGTAAGTCAACAGAATATGGATAGTAATTAAAGAATAAGAGCCAAAATAGAGATAGACAATTCAAAATGTAAGTACAGTAAGTCTGAGTATAAGAAAAGGAAATAAATTTTGTTAATTTATCTTAACATAAAGCATACCAGTACCAAAAGGAAGAAATTATAGATTCATGATTCATGAAAAAGTACATATTTATAAATGCATATATTTGAAACTAAAATTTAGAACCTGAAATTACTTAAGTAACAATAAGGAAAAAAATTCATTCCCAGAGAGAAATATTCATCTTAGATGTCTAATTTCTTACCATAAAATCACTTACTCATGACGGAACTAGCAAAATCGTGTCAAGAAGAATCTCTATAAGCCCAACAACACACAACACTCACTGTAAGCCCAATACTGCACATCCAAACGTTTTGTCATGGTATATGGTTGCCACTAGGACTTCAAGCCAAAAATCCTGACAAATTTCTAAGTAGCAGATAATTACAGTGAATTCATAGTGCCCTTAATTCTAAAAGCATTGCCATGTTTTGTATAAAACATTTATATACTATCTATATGACTTTAAGCAAGTTATTTAACCTCCCTGCACATTAATTTTCTTATGCTTAAAATAAAGCAAATTAACATATAAAGAACTCTTACAACTCAACAATTAAAAAGACAAATAACCCAATTTTACAGTGAAAAAATAACTTGATATATATTTCTCCAAAGAAGATACATAAGTAGCTAGTAAGCACACACAGAGATGTTCAATATCATTAGGCACGGGGGAAATGCAAGTCAAAACTATCATCGAATAGCACATTACACCCATTTAGATGGCAATAAGAAAAAAAGGTGAATAATAGCAAGTGTTGTAGAAGATGTAGAGAAATTAAAACATCATACATTGCTAGTAGTACTGTAAAATGGTACAGCTGCTTTGGAAAGTTTGGCATCTCCTCAAAAAGTTAAACATATCATGCCTGTAATCCCAGCACTTTGGGAGGCCGAGAAAGGCAGATCATGAGGTCAGGAGGTCAAGACCATCCTGGCTAATATGGTGAAACCCTGTCTCTACTAAAAATACAAAAAAAAATTAGCCAGGCGTAGTGGCAGGCACCTGTAGTCCCAGCTACTCAGGAGGCTGAGGCAGGAGAATGGCATGAACCCAGGAGGCAGAGTTTGCAGTGAGCTGAGATCGCGCCACTGCACTCCAGCCTGGGTGACTGAGCGAGACTCCACCTCAAAAAAAAAAAAAAAAAAGTTAAACATAGAGTTAACTGATGACCCAGTAATTACAATCCTAAGTATCTACCCCAAAGAATTAAAAATATATGTTCAAACAAAAATGTGTACATAAATGTTCATGGCAGAGTTATTCATAATGGCCAAAATGTGGAACAACCCATATGTCCAACAACTGATGAATGGGTAAATAAAATTTGGCATATCAATACAATGAAATATTATTCAGCATTGAAAATATATATACATGTTGTATACATGATACATACACCATGGATGAACTTTGAAAACAATATGTTACATAAAAGAAGCCAGACACAAAAGGCCATATATTGTATGAGTTCATTTACAAAAACTATCCAGAATAGGCAATTCATAAAAACAGAAAGTAGATTAATGGTTGCCTGGGACAGGGAGGATTTAAAGGGAAATAGAGGGTGACTGCTAATTGGTGTAGTGCTCCTTTTGTGGGTGAGGAAAATGTTCTGAAATCAGATAGTGAGGCCGATTGCATAGTCTTGTGAATATACTAAAAACCCCTCAATTGTATGCTTTTTATTTAGATACAGGATCTTGCCATGTTGCCCAGGCTGGACTCAAACCCCTGGCCTCAAGCAGTCCTCCTGCCTCAGCCTTGCGAGTAGCTGGGACTACATCCTCCAAAGTAGCTGGGACTACAGGCACATGCCAACACACCTGGCCAAACTGTACTCTTTTTAAAAGAGTAAATTTCATTGTGTATGAATTTACCTCCATAAAGCTGGTATTTGTTAAAGTAACAATAAAAAGAATATGGTTAAATACAGTGCCAGGACAGTTCTCTGGGTGGCCTTGGATAGACCCAGTTCTCTCCCCTATACTTAGCTGTAGTTTTCAAGAATAACTGTAGAACGTTCTAGGAATGCAACATCCTGAGATAGGGGAGGGACTGGCTGGAACAGCCTGGGCTCTGTTCCTGTCTTCCCTAGAGACAGGATGTCCTTCAGTGCTTTAGCCCAGCAAGTCACCTTGCCCCTGTGGTATATAACCTCGGGTGGGCTGCTTTTGGGAGTCCTTCAGCTGTGGTACCAGTAAGGCACACACAGCTGAGACTCCATGTGACCCTGGAAGATTTCCTGAGCCTTGGAGGACCAGCTCACTCTGAATCTTATGTTTCTGTTGTCCCTTGCTGCCTATGTGTAAGTAATAAATTTGCTTCATGTAGCTTGTTGTGTATGTAGATAATCTGCCTCACCGGACTCAAACAGGTTAGTAATCAACACACAGTAAACCTGCTTCACATCTACCTCAGGGGTTGTTACCAAGATTTAAATGAGTTAATATTCATTAAGTGCTTAAAGAAAAAAGTTGACCTATTGGAAGTTCTACATAAGTGATAAAAAAAAGGCTCTTCCATCAAGGCAAAAGTTTCTTTGGGTACACATGCCCATCTGCTCCTAACTCATAGCATTAATAGAGTAAATATAAAACAGTTTGTAATACATACAACTAATAAAATATTAGTATCTAGAATTGGACAAAACATTCAAATCAATAAGAAAAAGACAACAAAATAGAAAAATGGGCAAAGTATAAGAACAGACAATTCATAGACAAAGAACACCAAATAGCCAATAAAATATGAAATATATTAGTATGAAATACTAAAATAAAATATTATTTTATAATATATTAAAATAAAATAAAATATAAAATATTAATATAAACACCGTTACAGTTACTAATCAGGAAAATGCATAGTTAAAGAAAGATACATTTTATACTCATCCAATTTGGCAAAAAATTTAAAATTCTAATAACCCCCAAGTGTTGGTGAGAATGTGGAGAAATAGAACACTTTAGAGAGCAATTTGGCAATATCTAGTAGAGGTAAAGATTCTTACACTCTATAAACCAGCAATTCCATTTCTGAGAACATGCTTCAGAGAAACTGTCTCACAAATGCATAAGGAGACAGACTAAGAATATATATTACATCCTAGTTTATGGTAAGTGAAAACTAGAAAATATCTATTCATATGAGAATGGATACATGGAAACATTCGTACAATGGAAATCATATGCAGCAGTTCATGAAGGAACTAAAGGTACATGTATCAGCATGAACAAATCTCCAAAAATATAATTGTGTACAAAAAATTTCAGAAAGATGTGTACACTGTATGACTTTAACAAAATTTCAAAACATGTAAAACAATACTATATATTTTGCATATATATAATAGCCTGAGAATAATTAACAACAAATTCAGAATAATGATTACCTCTATAGAGGGAAGGCGAAAAATGGGATTATGGAGGGATACACATAAGGAAGCAATTATATCTGTACTGCATTTCTTTTAAAATACCTAACTGAAGTAAATACAGACTAATAGAAAGAATTAATAAAGGTAAATGGTGGACACACAGGTATAAATTATATTTTCCAAGCTTACCTATATAACGAGTAATTACTAGGAAGTAAAAGAAAAAATATTGATGCCTTCCAGTCTCCAGTCAAAAAGAAATATTACTGGTCACAGTGGCATGAGACTGTAGTCACAGCTACTTGGATAGCTGAGGTGGAAGGATCGCTTGAGGCCAGGAGCTCCTGGCTACCATTTGCTATAGTTGTGCCACTGAATAGCCACTGCACTCCAGCCTGAGCAACATAGAGACACTGTTTACAAAAAAGACAGAAAATATAAGAAAATAGAACAAAGACACTACTTTTTCTTACTTGTTTATTGATATTTCATTTGGTTTTGGTTAAATTTCTTCCTTATTAATCTTGATGACAAAGTACCTTTGGATATAATTAAATGACATTTAATTAAAAGATAATTGTAAACATTTAATAAGGGATAATATACAAAATAAATGATTACAAGTTTGCAGTAAACTTCCTCCAGCTGTTCCATTTCCAGACTATCTGTAGAGTGTTTTCTAAGAGCTTAGACATTTTTAATGTTATTTAGTGATTCAAGGGGGAAATTATTCAGGCAAATTTTAACATGATTTTTTAATTGACAAATAAGAATTGTATATATTTACAGTGTAGAACATGACGTTTTGATGTATGTATACCTTGTGGAATGTCTAAATCAAGCTATTTAACATACGCATTACTTCACATTATTTAGTTTTTGTGGTGAAAACACTTAAAATCTACCCTCCTAGCAATTTTCAAGCATATAACATATTGTTAATAGATACAGTCATCATAATATACAATAGATCTCTTGAAATTATGCCTCTTATCTAACTGAAATTTTGAGTTCTTTGATCAACATTTTCCCACGCCACTAGCTTCTAGCCTCTGGTAACCACTACTTTACATTTCTTTACATTCTGCTTTTTTCAATTCCACGTATGTGAGAACATGCAGTATTTGCCTTTCTCTGCCTGGCTTATTTCAGTTAACACAACATCCTCCAGGTTAATCCATGTTGTTGAAATGACAGGGCTTCCTTTTTTGATGCTGAATAGTACTCCATTGCGTGTATATCTCACATTCCCTTTGTCTACTCACCAGTTGATGGATGCTAAGGTTGATTCCACATCTTGGTTATTGTGTATAATGCTGCAATGGACATGAGCATGCAGATATTTCTTCCATGTACTGGTTTCATATCTTTTGGATATGTATCCAGTAGTGAGATTGCTGTATAATATGGTAGTTCTTTTAAAAATTTTTGAGGAACATCCATACCGTTTTCCATAATAGCTATCCTAATTTACATTCCCACCAACAGTGTACAGGGTTAACGTTATTCTTTAATTACAATTTATTTAATTTTCGAGTAATCTTCTCTTTTATAAAGAGTGTTGCTATGATTAACTTTTAACATACAGTTCCTTAATAAAGGAGAAACATTCTGAGAAATGCTTCATTAGGGATTTCATGCAAACATTATAGAGTGCACTTACACAAGCCTAGATGGCATAGCCTGCGATGCCATCTAGGCTTTATCTTCCTAGGCAACAAACTTGTACCGCATATGTTATTGTACTGAGTACTGTAGGTAATTGTAACACTATAGTATTTGTGTATCTAACCATATATAAACATAAAAAAGGTACAGTAAAAATACAGTATGATAAATTTATGGGACTACCATCATATATGTAACCTGTCATTGATCAAAATATCATTATGCAGTGCATAACTGTGTTCTTAAACTTGCCGTTAGTTTAGTAGATGCAAGCATTTTTTAAAAAGAGCATTCTTCATCTTTCTTTTACCCAGCTAACTCATCAGAGGCAACTCATGGGAAAATAGCTTAGAAATAACCATATTTCCAATTTTAAAACATCAAAGTGGAAATATAAGCTTTAGCGTTTAGTATAATAATTTAGCTAACCAAGCCAACAGAATGAGATTAGGAAAACAATGGTCACTCTCATAACATGTAGTATAAATAGAAACTCTCCTTTTTTTCAAACCATCAAGATAAACGATTTAATTGTTTCTTATGGTTACCCAGTTAACAAGTATCAAGAAGTGATTGTTTTGTGAGAACACTGTAATAAGCATTGTGTACATATTTTTCAATAGACTCTATAATACTTAGTCTTAAGAAGTGTAAATAGGAACTGGAGAGTAAAGACTCCATAAGAAATACTTTGGAAACAGTGACAGTGCATCCCATAAGCAAATCATTCAACTCCAGCATCTTATTTCTAATATCTGGTTCAGATATCAGGAACAATGGTACATCATTGTATCCTACTTCTATAGCACAAAATTATTAAAGAATCAGAAAGTAGTCAGAAGGTCTGGTTTAGGTGCCTCGGTCTTGCAGTTCTATTACATTCTCTTTTCAACAGCTAGCCTCCCTCAGGATGATATGTGTTTATTTATTTAGTGCGCACTGTGTGCCAGGTACTGTTGTAAGCATGTTAGAAATAATAATTTATATCAGTAAGATTACGATAAGTCTGGCAGCAGTAAGAAATGATCCTGAATTTCAGTGGCTCACAACAAGAAATATCTACTCCTCACTACATTGTATGTTGGCTTTGACTGTGGTTCTGCTTCTTGTCCTCTTCAGTCCAGGATCCATGTTGAGGAGAACCCTATCTCAGACATCACCATTCTCATGGTAGAAAAAAGAGAATGGCAGAAACATGCAATGGCTGCAGTGAGCTCTTGAAATTTCTGCACATAAGTTATATACAGCAGTTAGACTAACGTTTTAGAGGCCAAAAAAGTGACTTGGCCAAACTTGACAGTGAAGTAGGAATGGATAATCTTCTCATAGACAGGGGCTCTACAGATTTTGAAAATAGAAGGTATTATCGTCATGTCAACCGTACGAGGGTAGGCACTATTATTATCACCATTTTACAGTTCAGGAAATTGAGGCACAAGGATATTAAGCAACTACTTCAAGCACATACAGCTAGTAAATGGCAGAGCCAGAACTTGAAACCCTGGCAATACGTGCTCTTAACTACTACACTATGCTAACTTCTTATGTTTTTGCTCTATTATTTTCACTTCTTCAGAAAAAAAATCTGAAGCTCATTCACACAAAAGTATTTGACACTTAAACACTTAAGTCATAACTACATTTTAAGGATTTGTATTTTAAGGCAACAAAGACTTAAGATAAAGTTGCGAAGTATAGACAGCTGGATTTCAGAAGATTTGTGGGGGACAGCAGCCTTTGTAATGCTCCTGGAATCACACCTAATAATTAGCCCTTTACTCTGTTTATATACACTTATTTAATTGCTGCAGTTTGAGGTCATCTACTTAGAGAGGCTTCCCTCACAACCCTATTTTTAAAAACACACATGCCTCATCATCACCACAATAACTAACTTCTTTGTTCTTCATCCCTTTCCTCTGCTTTATTTTTTCATCATAAGCTCCGATCTAGTTTTATTTTCCATGATTATTTGTTTATTATTTGTCTCCCCTGTTTAGTTATAAGTTCTATGAGGATGTGGACACTGTTCATCTTATTCACTGTTGTAGCCATAGTATCACCACAGGAACTGGCGTATATAGTAGGTCCTCAATAAAGATTTGTTGAATGGATTGATAAATGGATATATGAGCACATGAATTAACAAACTCAATGTATAATACTCAAAAGTGGAGTAAGACTAGCTATGAAAGAAATACTGGAGTAACCATGGTAAAGCATTTTTTATATTCACTAGAAGTTATTACTTTTATTGAATGCCAGCTGTGTGTCAAATGCCATAATTATACAAAGAAATATAACATAAAAGTCCCTGAGGTATACAATGTAATTAAGGAAACGGACTATACTAACAAAGAAATTAATGATAGATTAATTACATAAAAATTATAATAGATAAGAATGATCAGTAAAATGACTTTAGTATATGTTTCAACTTCATGCAAATAGATGTGTGTAAACACACATATGAGAAATTTTGTAAATTTCCCAAGCAATTGAATAAAGGGGAAAAAAAATCACAGCATACCTGTCAGGACCAAAAGTATTTGCTGTAATTTACTGTGTCCTAAAGT